>NC_030681.2:104819953-106142453 GCF_000004195.4 Xenopus tropicalis
CCTTTGATTTTTGTACACCTATCTATCAATGTCACATTTCTCATTTTCTCTGCCAATATCACTAATCTGAAGGAAGATAACACAATCTCACAATCTTTAGACAATCTTTTATCTGGACTTCAAAAAGTACTATATGTCCCAGCACAGGTAATCTTACAAAACTGTTACACATATATTTTATTATTGGTCACAATCTACACTTATCACTTTCAGTAAACAATTCTAATACAGGTTAAAAAAATAATATATATTTCTAAAACAGAAAGTCCATAGGTATTACATTCCAACTGATATATATATATATTGTCTCTTTATCTCTTCTATCTATCTATCATCTATCTTTTCTTTCTATTCCCAAGCAGAGAGGTTTTATTTAAATATACAACTCACTCCTGGTACAATATGTTTTAGGTACCAATTGTTCCAGAGCATAAAATAAGAAAGTCTTTCTCTCTGAATATAATTTGAATCTGAAGTAAGGATTTGGACAACCACCACATTAAACAGAATGGTGTTCAACTACTGAAAGCAGGCAAACATATTCTAACAAAATTGACAGAGGCGTCTTCTTCGAAAAATGTTCCATAAAAATGTGCCCGATAGTCAAGAAAGGTTTTATAAGAGGGGAAATTATGAAATATTTATTTGATAATATGCCCCTTAATCTACTAGATTTCTAGAGTGCCAAACATAGGTAAAGATAAGTAACTGGAGCAGACATGCAACCTGACAGACTGGGTTGGTAACAGCACAAGAATCAAGATTATCAAACTCCCCAAGAAGCAGAACCAGATGCTATATCATTTAGACATATAAAGGGCAAAGACTAAAGTGACTGACACCTGTGAACATTTAGCAGTATTATCAGCTACATGCACTTTGACTGGGGGCAGTGCTGTAACAGCAATAATAAAGTAGGTAAAGAAAATAGTTTCTGTTTTTCTACTGACACCTTTTAAGATTAATATGTATTTCTTTAAAGTGATTTAGAGCTTTCACCTCTCCTTCAACCTCTGCAACCTATGGACCAATTTGTATTTGAAAGACTACTATATATTTCAACAGGCTTATACAAGATGAATAAATGAAATAAAACAAAGTAAGCCTTTCTGATATATTGCTTTTATCTTAGGGCGAGGGAACATGGTGTGTGTGTGTATATCCGCTTCTCTCAGCCCTTTGTATTTCCTTCAGTCTAAGTAAGCAGATCCGCTTGCCTGCACTAAAAATGTCAGAAACCACTTGAGTGAGGTCACACAGATGGGAGCAGATCAGAGGTGGGCCTGAAAATGTCTGCATTCGCCTTTTCTGGTAACACTTGAGAACTGGGTATTTGCTTATTTTTACAATCTTTTTTTAATTATCCAGATTTAATACCTAGGCTTTCCTTGTCCTTTAATGAAAGGATGCATATATTTCAACAAAACCCTCAAGGAAGCTAAAACTCTCTTGTGTCTGATATTTACTAAAAAGTCTTAAAGGACATGTAACCCCACACACAAAAATGTTATCAGTGAATAGCCTCTTTGAAATCTTTCAATACCTGCCACTCTAGCTGTCCAGTGGTTAATACTAAGGCTGCAACACCTCCTTAATCACTTAGAATTCCTTCTCCTCCTGTAACCCACTAAGCCCCCTCCCTCAGGAATTTGCTTTGGCTGTTGGCTTGTGGGCATGCTCAGTTGTTCTAAGCTCAGATTACTAAACACCCCCCCCCCCCAGTCTAGCAGCCAACGAAGAGATGGCATTGCTGGTTCCCATAGAAACTCAGCTCTAGCTGTCTGCTAAAATTATTTTCTCCTAACTCCTCTCCTGAGCTCAGCTTTACCATCACAGTGCTCAAACAAAGCAGAACTTTTATCAGAGACAGTTCTGCCTGTGTGAGCCTGTATTCTTGATAAAAAGTATGCTGAATAAGGGTCTGTGTGTGTATGCTGTTTGCAGATTTAAATGTATCTATGTATCAGAGGAAAAATGGCCACCGGGTGAACGATGCTATTTGCTCTAGGAAAATGTGATGGTGCTGGCAAACGGAGGGGATATATGCAGTACAAATAATGCCATTTGGGTGGGGAAGACTTGCCCAACTAATATACATTGTAGGCAAATGAACAGTAGGCTTTACATGTCCTTTAACTGAAAAATTAGGTGTGGGGAAAAAGCTGCAGAAAATTCATGAAACTACGACTTTTTCAAATTGTCGCATCATAACCTCTACTTTGAATTGGAGCACAATAAAACTGTGTCAAAAATCCGAAAACCTCTATAGTTTCAAAGCACAGAAGGATCTCGACAAGTTTTAATTGGGGAATTGTCAGATTTGGATTTTTAGCAGTTTTGTCACATAGTAAATCTTGTAAGAGTCACAACTTTTTTGGGGGGCAACTTTTAGCTCTAAAAAAATCAGAAAAAAAATCTGACCATTAGTAAATGGCCCCCCAAATAACTGGACTGTTCCACAAATTGAAGAGGTTAGAGAAAGCTTTAAAAAGTTGTAACAAAATTCATATCAGTCTTAAAAGATGTTAACAGGAAAAATAAACTATTTTCTTTCTATTGCACGCACAGCCCTGTCCCTATCTTAGATGTCTACATCTAGGCCAATTACACTTCCAAGAAATGCTATTTATGAAGCACTTCCTTCCTCTGATAGTCTGACCGAAACTAGAAGGAAAATGGACTGTGTATCTGATGTTTAAGGAAAGGCATGTTCAACTGGTTTGAGCAGCGTATGGTAATACTTTGTGGGATGTTAGAGCAGAGGCAGGCCCTAGGCGCTCTAAGCATCCCGGCAGGAAAACCTCCCACCCCCCTGACTGAGACATGATAAATTGGCCCTATAGAATGTACACACTGCATAGTGATATCAAACTAGATGTGTTAAGAAATGTGATTGCACCAACCATAATTTTTAAAATTGCCCAAATGCTGACTCTTTTATAACCAGCCATCTAAAGACCAAATTAAACAAGATCTGAATAAAGAAGTAATTAATATTGCATAAAGTGTAAAAAAAAGCACCTGCCTGAGAAATGGAAGACATCTAAAACCTTTAGTAAGATGATCTTGGATGTATTTCATCACTGCATCTACAGTGATGTGACTTCAAAGAGAAGACAGATACAGAGGGATCAATAGGTATTAGAAATCAGGCAGCAATAAAGTTTTTTTTTATATAAAGTAATAAGCTCTCATCTCTATGACTCGTATCATTAAATACAATGCCTTGAATTCCCATTCTCATAGTGTACAATAATTTGCAGTAGCTACTGTCTTGGTTATAGTTGCCACCTTTTGTGGGAAAAAAAAGATACTAGCCGTAATATATTTTTATGTTATTTTCTGTTAAGAACATTGGAATCAAGCAACATTTTTACTGGCCAGGCTGGTAAAATACCAGCCTCGTGGCAACCATGGGCTTTCTGCAAAGGTACTAACTGGCAAATCAAGTTGGCAGCCAAAGCTAGGTTAAGGTGCAATAATCAGCGACACAGGTCAGTTTAGAAATATTACAAGAAAAAATAAACAAACCATGGGTAAGAAATAAACATAAATTCATGTATCCTATGATGACAGGTGCACTTGGTTTCAGTACTCAGAGTTAAAATCCCTTCATAATGTGAATTTTTTCTGAATACTGAATAAATGCAGGTGACCAAAATAGCAAAATCACTAAAACCTCCTTGCAGCAAAACTAAGTTCTCTACAATGTAAAAGGTAAAAACTGTGGCTACGAGAAATATGTGGAAGTACTGGGTATTAATATAGCTTTGCGGTAATGTAACTCAATGGCACTGGGTCCCCCTGCAAAAAATCTTTGGAGGGGCCCAGCACACAGCTAATACTACCCAAAACTCTGGACCTGCCCACCCCTTCCCTCATTCCCTGGCTGTATGTAGAAGAGGAGAAAGACCCCCTGTCCCCCACGCCCCCCGCAACCACAGGGTCTGCTTCCTTTATAGTTATACTAGTGTAGCTTTGAAATGTTTGTGCTTCTAAACACTTAAGTTTTTAGCATATTACAAGTATCCAGCCATTACATATTATTATTCAGGTTTTAAGAACTACATATTAATCCAGCCAACATCTTCACAAACTTCTTGACATCACTTCCATCAATTTAACCCTGGTTTTAAGAAAAATCATTGTGTTACTATACAATGGTAAAATATTTTTTTATATTTTTTTAAATCAACCCTTTTTGCAGAAATGTAAAACATGGAGGGAACAACTTTTTCTCAAATCAGAAACTACAGAATAAAGTAATAGTGTTACTAAGAACAACCCAAGGTCAGTCTAGAAGCGAAAATCTTGGGAATCAATACGTTGTTGGTATAATTAAGAGCTACAGAGATATTTATGTTAAATAATGGATTCAAAATCTCCTGTGGCAATGTTCAATGACTTTCAGGTGTTTATTGATCTACAACGGTTTTGAAACCTGGGGGTTAGATCACTCATTGATAAACAATTCTACTGTATGCAATATGCAACTAAAGGGGCTGTTGTGACTTAAAGGTTTAGCCATTCACCTTTTTAATAGTTTTAAAATATTCTGAACAGTTATTGAAGCATTTATAAAGCTTAATGCAGATGAGATTTAAGGTTCAACCTCAATATTCAACTGGGACAATTCACAAGAAAGTAAATAACATGGTTTTGGCTATTTCAGGCTTATTCTCCCTTAAAACAGGTTAAAACTGGTTAGCAGCAGAATCAGACTGCCCTACCAGAGTACAGGAATATCTCCAGAATAGCGAAGCTGTTAGTAGGCTTTAGCCAAGGACAGTGGCTCATGAGCAACATGTTGCTCCCCAACCCCTTGGATGTTGCTCACAGTGGCCTCAAAGCAGGTGCTTATTTTTGATTGTATAAAACCAGATGTACTGCAAAACAGAGCCTTATATAGGCTTCCAGTCTACATAGAGGCTACCAAATAGCCAATTACAAACCTTATTTGGCATCACCGGTAACATTTTTTATGGTTGTGTTGCTCCTCAACTCTTGCTACAATTAAATGTGGCTCCCAGGTTTCAAAAGTTGGGGACAATGTTCATTAATACTTCCTAATTTCCACCATGGACCCTTAGTAAAACCTATATCATTTGACATTATCTATAACTAATTGCAATGAGAATTGGCCCAGTCTCTGGTTGGGACCCTGAAGACCAAGTCTAGTGCTGGCTGACAAGAATTTCTTATGCAATCTTGACATTATTTGGTAGTACAACTGCTGCACATTTGCTACCACCTGGTACATTATGATTGAACTGCACTCATTTGTCTTATTCTAAGCACAAGCTCCATGGAATTCCCCTAGCTATGACTGAGTGATCGTTATGATTCAACTCCAGTACTGGAAGCAACCATATCAACGCGGAGAAAGGTAATTTACAAAAAAACATTGGATTCTCCTTATTTTTTAATTGACAATTTTATTGGGGACAATGTCCATATAAACAACTAACTTTACACAAAATTTAGTTTTTAGATAAAACAAAGAACTATTTATATCTTTGGATGATTTTTTTTGTATGACTTTTTATGAAAATATTCTTTAGGTTAATAGTAATATTGATGGTTATTAAAATACCAGTCCCTATGCAGTATTACTGAAAAAGTGGAAGACCAGGTATGGATAAGGAAACCTGTGGGGCAATCACAAAAGTCACAAATAAAGGTCTTAACCTATTAACAAAAAAACCCAAAAAACCTTAACCAAAAAAAAATAAGAAGCTAGAGGCTTAATGTTTCCACTATTTATTTTTTCGATGTTATCATATCTAATATTTAGTGAGAAACATCAAAATGTATGCCTTCAGTCTGCATTGCCCCAGATGCAAGTGTTCTTTGCATTAATTAATGCTTTTTGTATCAGGGCAATAATAAAATGAGCCCTACAGGGTTTAAATGGATGATGATGATACATCTTCCAGCTATCCAACAATGGATTAAGTTGGCCATCAAGACCCTACTTCTTATATAATTAATGTATATCACAAGATTCCCCACAAACATTCACAGCAGTTGGAGATTGATAGGTAAATAATTAGCAGTACACAATATCTACACTTGGAAATATCTGCATTTGGGGTATTGCATATTTAAATGTATAATGCACTGGGACAGCACTCACTGATGTAAGTAATCAGCTTTTTAATTAAAATATTTTATCCCAAGACCTTCAACTGTCTTCCAATCCATCATCTCAAGGTAATGTTTAGGAAAACTCACTTTTATGGCTCATACTCAAAAGACCCCTTAAACAGTTTTACAATTTGCTGTGTTACAATATGAAATTAAATTGAGATATATATTTGATTTTCAAAATATGTTTAACAATTTAAAACTGCTACTTATTTTTATAGAGATGCAATTAACAAAAGTTAATTAAAAAAAAAAAGTCAATACTTAAAAGTAAATTTACAACTGCAATCCTTTTGGGATACACCTGCCAGCTTCCAACTTCTAGATACAGGTATGGGACCTGTTATCTAGAATGCTCGGACCAAGGGTAATTTGGATCCCAATACCTTAAGTCTACTAAAAAATCAGTAAAACATTAATTAAACCCAACAGGATTGTTTTGCATTCAATAAGGAGTATTTATATCTTAATTGGGATCAATTACAAGGTACTGTTTTATTACTGCAGAGAAAAAGGAAATCCGTTGTAAAATTCTGAATTATTTGATTAAAATGGAGTCTATGGGAGACAGGCTTTCCATAATTTGTAGCTTTCTGGATAATGGGTTTCCCATACCTGTACTACAATTTCTAGCAAATTTGTTTAATCTCTGTCAGTTTGCTATGTCAGGTTGAATGGGGACTATAGTTGAACAGGATTCTCCAAGTCTTCCCCTATATTCTCAATTGGATTGAGGTCTTCCCTTTGGCTAGCTATTGTAAGACATGAAGTTGTTAAGTTGCTTGGTTTTAAACCACTCCAGTGTAGCTTTTGCTGTTTTTAAGGTCATTGTCATACCAAAAGGAGAATTTTCACCCTAGTCTTTGGTATTTTGCAGAATAAAACAGGCTTTCCTTTAAAATGTACCTGTATTTGTCTTTATCCATCTTGCCCTTAGTCCTGACTAGTTTGCTCAGTCCCCACTGATGAAAGCATCCCCAAAACATGATGCTAAGACCACCATGCTTCATAGTGAAAGTGCTGTTCTCAGAATGATAACCAGTGTTATATATATATATTTCCTGTGTCTTCCACATGTCTTTTGGCAAACCCAATATGGAGTTTTCTTCAGCAATGATTTTCCTCTTACCACTAATTCTTAGAGCCCAGGTTTTTAGTGTGTCAGGATTATGATTGTTCCATTGCCAGTTTCTCCCATCTCAGCAGTGGACAATAGTTGTGTCTCTGACTAATACCTTCTCTTTCATGTTTTAATAATATTAATAATACATTCAAACAAACCTCTGGGGTCTATCGTAAACAGCCTACCATATTCATATTGAGATCCAGTGGCATAACTACAGGAGGAGCAGCAGATGCTACTGCACCTGAACCCACACCCCCAGTAGTGACCACCTGAGACGCTGAACGCGCGACACTAAACTCTAAAGTTGAGAGCCAGCATGTGGTGCATTTCCCGGTTGGGGGGGGGGGGCATGGCCCCTAGTTACTCCACTGATCATATAACTATTTGCATGCAGTAAGGCTTCATTCAACAAATTATAAGCTTTTTTGAATGCCACTAGGTACACCAGAGCTTATAAAGGTTTTACAGCAAAAGAGGGGACATACATATCAATCTAAAATTCTGGTTTTCATTATTCATTATGTTCTGTTTTGTAAATGATTATTTATTAAAAACTATATAGAGTTGTTTTCACTTTAACATTATCGTCTTTTGGGTTCAACAATGACATACTGTTGAATTCATTACATTGTAACACAACAAAATGTGGAAAAGTCCCTGGACGGTGAATACTTATCAAGGCATTGTTACAATTGTTTACAAAGCCAAGCCCAAAAACATCCCAGTGAAATATTTCAGAACTGAGAATTAAAAAGAAATACATTAGGTGACACAAGTCACTTGAAAGACCTGTTTTTTAAACCAAGCAGTTGATAACACTAGTCAACTCAAATATATTGTGTAGGTAAGGTGGTGGGACTGGGGTTTGTGTCTAGGGTTGCAGAAAAATGGATCTACTACAGGAATTTGGTCCAGAGCAGATGGGAATAGGAATTAGATGCCAGAACAGATAGAAAGCGGGAATCCAACGTCAGAGCTAATGGGTTGAAGCAATCCAGTGCCAGAGCAAACAAACCATGGGTGCCAAGAAACAGAGCTGAAGGCAGCGAGGAGATCACCATTATCCTTGGCAGCAAGGACACAGGCAGGGAGGTATTTTCCACAGGCATGACAGCCGGGGTAGAGTCCTCGGGTGCCTTTAGGTTAATTTCCCATATAAATACCTGTAATATCCAAGTTGCAGTATAGTTAGTATTTTTAAATTTTGTCCCCTAGGACTACACTGAAAGTGAAACTATTATACTTTATAAATTTCATACACAGTTGCCTCAGTTTGAGTAGAGGTTGCTACTATAGAATCCATAAAATTGATAAAATCATAGAAGAGAAATTAATTAAAAACTATTTTCAACTTCTCATTATTTAGGACAACTTCATTTCACATTTCCTGAACATTGTAGTAAAAGGGCATTGAAAATAAGAATTTTAAAAAGAGGAAGAAACTCATAAACTTAATCATAAAACCCAACCACAGAATTTGCAACTAGTCAGCAGGTGGCACAACATTTGTCACCCACAGAAAACATTTTCAGATTCTGAAACTTACAGAAGCTTGGCAGAAGTTACACAAGTTAAATCATGTGGATCACTTAGATTTTAAACTCTACAGGGGCAGGGGCACTGTCTGCTTGTCTCTTTAGCACTTAATATTTAATGAAACTGTGCTTTGTACTTATTTGTATTTATTCCTGTATTGACTCATGTTTATTCTCTTAATACATTTTTTTGCTGCACAGTGCTGTGGACACAAAAATAAATAAAAATATTCAAATATCAGCAATCCCAAAGTATTTTCTGTTAAAATGTAATTTAAAGAAGCATACATGAAATAGATGTATAGAATCACAATTCTCTTGACCATTGGGATAACATTAAATCTCCCTGCAGACCTCTGATTCAGTGGGATTACAATTAAGTAGTCCTAATTACCCTCCAAGAATTACAGCTCTCCTCCACTGCTCAAAGATAGTGCTGGGTAAAGGTGGCCATACACGGGCCAAACAAATGTTGATAAAAGTTAGATCCACTTGTTTGGCAACCTCACCAAATGAGTGGATCTGGCTGTGTATGTCCAGCCTAAATTTGTAGAGGGTGAGGGCCGTATATAGTCAGATATACTGTAAATGTTGGAGGGAAGTTTCTACAACAAGATTTTAGAAGTGGTATTAGTTTGTTTGATTTATAGGTAAATCAGGTAATTGTGTGCAAGTAAAAGCTATTGTTGAAATATAACAGCTCAGTAAGGCTTGAGAGTACACACAGGAGCACAAACCAGGTAAGAAAAAGGTTGTATTGATTGCTCTGACAGACATACCCATGATGATATTTCTGCCAAAGTGGGAGCATTTGATACTAGTGTAGATTGTGAACCACTGCAGACAACAGTAATCAGACTTATTATTGCTGAACTATAACTCTCAGCTACACCTGGTCCAAAGATACAGACTGTAATCACTGAAGCATGAACCACGCTGGCAGAAGTAACAAAGTGACAAAGAGTGACAGCCTAAAAACCAGTGTGTATAACATCAATAGTAATGCCTATACCTAGGGTTGCCACCTGTCCAGTTTGCACCTGGACAGCCCGGTTTTAAATAAGTCGGGCTGTCCGGGTCAAAACTTCAAGGATTCTTGAAGACTAATGCAGCGATTTGCCAAAAGCTGTCTTAGTCCCGCCCCCGTGATGTCACGACATGCCTCCTTGCCCAGAGTTAATGATGGCAACGCTACCTATACCAGCAAAATCAAATTGGTTTAGGACATCTGCTACAAGTCAAATATGTGTGTTAATGAAAGTGTATACATGTTGCTAAAGCCATACATTTGCCTGGCCTCCCGTGTAATATGCAAGATGGTTTCCCAATCTGTGGGCTTAGTGATTAGGTTGATTGTTGAGTATTGTCACTGAGATAGGATTCCATATAAATATTAACAGGTACACAGTAAATAAATGCATGGGGACCAGAGGTGTCCCAGATAAAGGATCTTCCAATGATTTGGATATTTATACCTTAAGGGGCAGATTTATCAAAATGTAAAATAAAAGCTCACTACAAAAAAAACTCACTCACTTTCTATGAATACCTATGGTATTTTTAAAAGTGTATTTATAAAATGGTGAACTTCCATTTATTGATAGCTCTAATTTCAAATTTTCATTAACCTGCCACATAGTTTGCTAAAAATTATTTAAAGATTAAAGTGGATCTGTCACTCAGATATAAAAATCTGTATAATAAAAGTCCTTTTTAAATTAAACATATTCATTTTTATATTAACTCACCCAAACCCATTATAAAGGCATTTAAAAATCCCAGCTGTCAATCATGTATTGCCTCCCCCGCCTTTATGCCTTAAGGCTTAGGCCAAGACTGAAGTAAACAAGATTTATATCATTTATATAGTATAAGTGAAGTTTATATTGCTTGACAAACACAATAGAAAAGAATTTGGAATGATTTCTTAGGGTGACAGGTCCACTTTAAATACACTCAATAGGATTGTTTTGCCACAATGAATTAATTATATCTTAGTTGGGATCAAGTAATGCCCTGTTTTATTACTTCAGAGAAAAGGGAAATACTTTTAAAATGTTTTAGTTATTTGCTTAAAACTGACTTAATGGGAGATGGCCTTCCTATAATTTATAGCCTTCTGGATAATAGGTTTTAGCATAACATACTCATTTATTTATAGCATCAAACCCCCAATATATATTCAGATCCCGCATTAATAAAAAGAGGTAACTACAACCTCTGTTAGTCTATACTACAAATTTTGATCTCATTTTTTTATGTCTCTTTCTACATTTCCTTTAATCTCTTCTCCTTAGTGCTACCCTATATTTTCTCCTCTGCCCTTCCCCATCTGATTTCCCCTTTCTTATCCCTTTTTAATGCTTCATTTCAGTTTCCTCCACTATTCTTCTCTCCCCCTGACATTTTTTTTCAGCCATTAAACTTACTTTCTGCTTTCTTTTCTTAAAGGGGACATATTGTGTGAAAAACAATATTAGTGTTTCAGGCTGATTTATTGATGCAAAAATCCCATCCATGTCTTCAAGTCCCACCCATGCTTCACTTCCTGCTGCCTCCTTTCCCAGGCTGCGCAGGGGGGCTGGAGGCACTCAGCACACTATACTTTAGGATAGGAACCAATCAGCAGTTGGCTGACCTAATAGGGAACTGAAGTCTGTCTTTGTGTAGCTGCAGGGCTGTGACTGGCTGTCCCCCTCCTACTTTGCTTCTGGCAGGAACTGTTAGGACTCACCCACCCCTCATCTGAAACTCGGACAGGGACCTAAGAGGATCTATAGGGAGGCTCCAATAAAGGGCAGTTTTTACAGACAGTATTAATTTTTTAGAGCAAAGTGAAACCTGCACCATATATTATTCATAATTGCCAACAAGATTGAGTTTTTTTCATTCATATGTCTCCTTTAAGATTTCCCTGGTTAGCATTTTATCACTTCCAATTATATCTGATGCCTGTATTATATGCTTACCATTTGTCCCCGTTCCAAGACCACTTGCACCGTAGAAAATTGCCCTGTAAAGTGTCCCCGTTATTTGCAATAAACTTTAAAAATCTCTGTGTAATGCTAGCTGGGTTCAGATAAGTTATATATAGTGGACTGTCCCCTAAATGCGCAGTTGCACAGCTGATGGAATGGAGGGCAGTTGCAGCCAGGCAGGTGAGCGTACAAAGCAAGGCAAATGGAAATGAAATGTTGGATTCAAAACAATCACAGGACATACTTTGTCCTGTGACTGTTTTGAATCCAACTTTCCAAACTTAGCAGCAGCGCAACTTCTCACACAGGGCAGAGGAGCAGTTGTTAAGTCAGAGCAGCAGCCAGCACATCTTCGCTGCTTAAAATACCGCTCCTCTGCCCTGTGAAATAAGTGGTAGTAACGAGCAGGAGCATAGTACGGAGCTCAGTGAAGTTTTGCTGCTGCTCTTAAATAATTGATGAGTGGTAATTAGCGTATCAACGCAACTTCACTGAGCTCCATATTGTGTTGGGGGGAGAACAGAGCAGTCATTAATAACAGGACAGATTCGGACCATTCTGCCATATTTATTGCTTTATGCATAATGTATATCACATGATTATTATATAATATACACATGTAGTGACCCATATATATATATATATATATATATATATATATATATATATATATAGAAAAAGGCTGAGGCACACACTTATAGGGATAACAACCCTATATGGCATATTAACCCGTTTGTATATATAGCTGCTGAACTGGAGTTGTAGGCACTGGTATATCTATCTATATATAGAGAGATATATAGATATATCTATAGATGGGGGTGTGGTTAAAAAAATGGGCATGGCCAATTCTTTTTTTTTTTTTTTGCCGCGGCGCGCTGTCCCTGGATTTCACTTTCAAAATCTGGTCACTTTACTATATTATTTCTATGGATGAAAAACAACAGTGATATGAAGATTGGCATCTTTTTAAATAAAAAGCCCAAATCTACATCCTTCTTTCTACAGATCTGTGTAGCTAAATTTTCTGCACTTTCCTACTCTCCTCAAGTCCTATTGTTCACGCTTCTCCTTCTTTTAATTCCTGCTGTCCAATTCTCTTCTGTTGACCCTACATCTTTTTATATACCACAATTTCCTATATATTTTATATTCCTTTGTCATACAGTTCGTATTAACACCAGAATGAAAAGAACATGAATGAGTATATGTTTAAGTAAGAGTAGGGAGGTAATCTTAAACAGAAGGCAGATTTATTAATAGTGGTAGGTCAGGTTCCGGCTTATTGATGTAAGAAAATTGACAGGGTCCTCTATCTTGCTTGCATTTTCTTGGATCGACTGACGTCTTCTTGAATCAACCGACGTATTCTTGAATCACAGACTGATGGAACAATGTGTAAATGTGTAATCTCTGTAGAACACCGCAAAAAAAGTTTGTACTGTATAAAGGATAGCAATACATGTATTTTATATGGTTTTAGAATTATTAGTGTTCCTGTCCTGCCTATCTCCAGTCCTCAGCTGCTGAAAATATTTTTGGTTGTTGGGTCAGTGATCCTAGCAACTAAAAAACAAAAAGGTTCTGCCTTATTGTAAGGCTCTCTCCTGCGGTTCTTCTATTCTGAATTCCAAACTGCGGCTTGATTGCTAGGGTAATTAAAGGTGGCCACACACTGCAGTTTATCTGTCCATAAATGGGCCCTCCCCAATGGCCTATCTGACAGATATCTGACTGAAAACAGCCATGTATCTATCAGTCAGTTGGGTGAGAAGCATCCTCCGCTCTTATGTCAGGCACATGCACATAATGAGCCTGTGCAGAAGAGTAGAGAGTGTTCCCTCCTGGTGCGGGTAGCCTAGTGCTGTCAGGGGCTATTTTTTCAAGAAAAACTATTGTTTCCCCACAGGCTCTATTAGCCTTAACCTTAGGTGGGGAAAACAATATGGGGGAAGATAGCACTTTAAGCCCTAGTAACCAGAGAGCAATTTAAATTATAAACCTACAGAACAAAAAAAACTGCATCACAAAAAAATTTAAATATAAACAACCATAAAAAAAATAAAGCCAGTTTGTCTTTTGTCATATAACATGTTTATTTTAAGTTAAACTAGCCAAAACATGTTTGGTTCAGGATATATATGTTCTTTTATCATTATAAAAACAATACCTTAAGTCTGAAAAACCCAGCAGCATGCTGTAAACACATGCCTGAAAGGAATGGCTAACAGGGTTTTTGCATTTCTATTAATTATTTACTGTACACACTACAAGCATCTGTTATTTTACTGAGCGAGTCTCTGCAAATTAGTAGTTAGCATTCTCAGCATAAATATGCACAGCAAATGTTCATATTGTTAAGGCTTACTGTAGGCTGCACATGGGCCGATAAAAGCTGTGAATGGACCGATCCATGTATGGGCCCGACTTGCCTACCGATATCTGCCTGAAAACTGGCCCGATGCTGATCACACAGGTTGATTTTCCAGTTGGATTGAGGAACGGATATGCGAGTTTATATGGTTCTCAATCCAATGGCCTGCATAGTGTCAATTATAATCAACATATTGGGGAAATGAGCTAGCTAAAACAATCATATCTTCCAGTGTATGTCACTCGGCTGAAAAAATTACCAGTACAAGTCACTTCTATTGCTTAGCCAACTCTGTTATTCCATCTGTGCAGGATCCAATCACTAGACAGTTGGGGGCTTTTCTGCTGTAGAAGGGGACGAAGGGAGCTGGGGTGCAGAAATACTACATTGTTGATTACTGTATTTTTTGTGGAACAAGCAGGGCATGAGGGTGCAAAGAGTGTGTGAGACTGGAGGAAAGGAGTTAATGCTGGGGGCACTGGAAAAATCTGTGAATGCTGACAGCTGTGGTGCAATATCTGTAGAAACGTGATCCTTTGTAGCTGGGGGTTGTGAATGGGGGCAGGTTGTATGGCAAATTAGTGATAAGTAAATTAGGATGTTTTTTGGAAACCCATTATCCAGATAGAGTCTATAGAGTCTATTCTAAGCAAATAATTACAGTTTTAAAAAATTATTTTCTTTTTCTTGTAACTGAAGGTGACTAAGCTGGATGAATCCATATTGGTTCAAACACCAAAAAATTAAAGTGTATAAAAGTAATAACAATATAATGTACTGTTGCCCTGCATTGCTACAACTGGTGTGTTTGCCTCAGAAAGACTACTATAGTTTATATAAGTAAGCTGCTGTGTAGCCATGGGGGCAGCCATTCAAAGGAGAAAAGGCACAGGTTACTTAACAGATAACAGACAGACACCCATTAGGGTGAAGACACACTGGGCTACTAGTAGAAGCTACTTTTTGAAGGCTACTAAACTACGGAAAATACCCTGCCATACTCAATACTGAGAATTGCCTCTGCTAAAACACATGTAGAGACAATTATCAGTAAATAATCAGCATTGTCTATTTTAGTAGCCACGACAAATAGCTGCTACTAGTAGCCCTGTGTGTCTTCACCCTTATATGGGGCTTATCTACTAGTTATCTGCTATGTAACCTGTGCCTTTTCTCCTTTTTTCCAGCTTGAATGGCTGCCCCCGTTGCTACACAGCAGCTTATTTATATAGTAGCTTTTCTGTAGCAAAAACACCAGTTTTTTGCAGAGCAACAGCACATTATATTTTAATTACTTTAAAACACTTTAATTTTTTGATGTTACTGTTCCTTTAAGGCATGGTGATCCAAATTACAGAAAGATTTCTTATTTGGAGAACCCCAGTCCCAAGCATTCCGGGTAAAAACGCTAAAATTAACCGAACACCACAGCAACATTTTTAAGGAGTCTTGCTAAATATTGCTGCAGATACAGCATTCTATAGACATACACTTAGGGGTGTATTAACATTAAATACAGACATTGCCTGTGATGTTGCCCATAATAACCAGAACTTTGCTTTTGTTTTCTACAGGTGACCAAACATGCACTGATATAATTTTTTACAATATTCGGTGTGTATATGGCAGGAAGCGAGGCAACCAATATCTGCAAAGGCCGTGGATATCGGTAGTCTCGGTGATTGGATGGGACGGAAAATTGTGATTGGGCACCTTTGAAGGTGCCCACTCTAAGGCAAGCTAAGGCAAGCATTTAGCACTTCATCAGATAGGAGTAGAATTCTTTTGTTTCTACATGCATATCTGATGATTCAGCTCTAATCGTTAGTGGAGGGTACGAACAATCTTTCCTGCCACCAACGTTCACAGGAATGATAATAACTGAAATGTGTAGGGCCACCATAACTTGCTAAAATCTAATTGCTAATTGGTTGCTATGGGCAACATCCCCAGTGATTTTGCCTATGGTGCTAATAAATACACCCCTTAGGGCAAAAACACACAGCTTTTTAAAAAAGTTGCGGTGACTAATCAGCACAGCGAAAACCGCGGGCGATTAGTCGCGACTTATACACTGCTCTATGGTGGGAAAGTTGCTGTGACTGACTTTTTTAAAAGTTGCAGTGACTAATTGCCCCATGTGTCTTCACCCCTAGATTGTAAGCTCTACAGACCACCTTCCTCCTGTGTCTTTTGTTACTTTATATATTCATTGAAACTTACCTAAAGCAAGGTTATATGACCAACATTCTAAAAACCATTTCAAGCCCACTGGTGTCTGCTATCCAGAAGGTAATGACCTAAATAAACGTATGAATGAAACACATGATAACAGAAACCAGATGGTCAAAAGGATCCTATCTCTTGAAAACACGTGAACATACACGCAAACCTGTGAATAGGATCCCTCATCATATAGGTTATGTATTGCAATAAACACTGTCCAAGATAAAGCACAAAGGTTATCAATAAAATAAACCATATTGGTGCACTCACAATTATTTAATCCAATGGGGCAATTTAAGATGACAATAATTCTTGGATTTATGATGGCTACATAAATGCACCCAAGACTGATTCGGTCAACCTTATTGCACTATAATAGTATGTGTACTGATTTGTACTTTTCCATTGATTAAGACTGGGTTGTATCTTAAACTCTACATAGGGATGCTACTAACCATCTGGTGAATGTAATAAATGATGATATATTACATAATAAATTACACAATACATAATAAATTATATCAATGCCTAGTCTGCTATAGCATGTTACATGTCATACATTTAATTAGGTGATTAACCAAAATACCTGTCTGTACTATAAATGTATAGTAAACATGTTTAACACTGTGTACACAAAGTGCTATATAAACATATACATATACTCCAATACCTCAAATCAGCAGGTATTTTACTGGCCTGGCCGATAAAAATGATGCTGGATGGTATTTTTTTTTTTTACAAAATGTGGCAACCTACGCTCCTAAATGACTGTGGTTTTGCACTTGCCACAGAAAATACACTTTTTGCTCTAAAACAGTCAAATAGACTTTCTGCACTACGTTAAAACCAGCCCTATACATGGTATACACAGAGGGAAGTGAATACGTTTTAATGCGGGACTGTACAACAGTACATATAATAGTATTTTACTATGGCGCTGTCAGCATAAAACTACGACTGCTCGCTGCACCGGAGTTCGCTAGAATTCCTGCCTAACTTTTACACGCTGAAAGCTGTTTGTTTGGCTATGAAGGTGTTAAATATCCTGCTGCCCCTTGCGTCGGCTTTATGCATAGCAGCATGAGCTCATGCGATTGTTTAGCAGGCCCAGCCCTTAATGCTTTTTGTCCTACCTTTCTTACCATACAAGCCTGGGGAGGCTTCCCTCACTGCTGGAAGCACAGAGTCGTTTCGTAAGAAAGCTTCTGCTGAGGGGAAACAGCCAGGCTAATCTCAGGGAAACCGTGGCCAGTGACTAGTTTACATGTAGCCAAAGCGCACTCCCTGCTCCAGGGAAGCCTCAGCCCAAACAGCTGGAAACACTATACTGAATGACTGCGAGAGAGCACATTCCAAACATGAGCGAAATCAGCATTGATCAGTCTAAGCTACCGGGAGTCAAGGAAGGTAAATGCTTCTCATTTCCAACTCTGTGCGCAGGTCTCGCGTAGCAGCCAATAGACTGGGAGGGAGGGAGCACCTGTTTGCTCTGGGGTATGTAACCCTTTCCTGCATCAAGGTGCTGCACGGCTGGAAGGGGGCGATAGCAAATATAGCTCCTGATAAGGGCAGTATTATGGGCTTCCTTTATAAGGCGTCTGTCTCACAATCATAGGATTGCAGCCCTCTAGCTGTTGCTTTACTGCACGTTGGCACATCTATAGGCCCCCCTAGTCTTCCTGCACTTCCACTACTTTTACTCAAACCTGGGAAAACATTGGGGAGAACATTCTTTTCAATTTTCTATCCTGCTTTTGCTTATATATATGATTGTGAAAGTCTTTAGGTTTGTGTATACGTAGTTTCAGGTGGTGAAATGAGTATCTGTATTTATATGTTTGAAATGATTCACATATGTAACCTCAGGGATTGCTTTTGGTACATTACCCATGTAACATAGCTCAGGGCACAGTTTATAAATACATGTATGGCTGTATTCATGCCAAATGAATGGATCTAATGTATGTTAGTTGTGGTTACTGCAAAGTTGACTAAACTTGCTCAGGTTTTCATGTCAGATTTTGCTTGTAGCTTTGCAGCCGTTGTTCAATGCACTGTTATTATTTCTGCACCCATTTTTGTTTACACAGTTTTATACATTTTCCCTTTACTTTTCCATCCGTGGATGCAGGGCCAGATTACTTGTTAGGTGACTTAGGCACTAACCTAGTGCCCATCACCCACCCTGAGAAAATAGTGATGGCAATGCTCACACCGCTCCTTCGTTGTTATTACAGAGGGGTAGGTCACACTTAACAGAGAAGGGGGGGGGGGGGTCAGCACATGATGGCTACTAGTGGCACAGTGAGGAGTTTAGGCGCCAATGTAGGTTCTACAGGAGCTCTCTGGATGCACCTGCTTGTGCTGTATATTCCGGCATGCTCTCTTCCTGCCTTCCCTGCATGCTTCCTGGCTGTGTCACAGGAAGGTGGGGTTCAAAATGAGCAACTTGCTGGCACTGTCCCAGAGAGAAATGGCTGGAGAAATTCTTATCTCCTGTGAGTGGGATTCTGCTTTGTGCTACATGTTGTGTTAAGGCCCACTTCCTTTATTCCACTCAACATCCCTGTTAACTCTTTATTACCAGTGACCAGTTTTTCATTACGTTTATACATACCTCATTTCCTCTGCCACCATACAGTTTATTATTAATGGAATTAAACGCTTATAGACATACAGGTATAGGACCAGTTATTCAGAATGCTAAAGACCAAGAGTATTCCGGAAAGGGGTCTTTCTGTAATTTGGATCTTCATACCTTCGGTCTACTAAAAAATCAATGAAACATTAATTAATCCCAATAGGATTATTTTGCATCCAGTAAGGTTTAATTATATCTTAGTTGGGATCAAGTACAAGGTACTGTTTTATTTTTACAGAGAAAAAGGAAATCAATTTTAAATATCAAAATTATTTGATTAAATTGGAGTGTATGGGAGACAGGCTTTCTGTAATTTGAAGCTTTCTGGATATCAGGTTTCCGGATAACGGACAGGTTTCCGGATAACGGATCCCATACCTGTACCACCTTTTCTCTAAATCCCCAGTGACCTTACTATTAATTCCCTATTTCCCTGTTGACTTTTCTATTGACTTCCTTTCAAATTTTACCCCCGATGCCTGATATATTTCTTGCTCGGTTCCAAGCTACAATTGCCCTGCCTAGCTGATTCACTTATTTTCTCTCTGCCTTTGGGCATTAAACATGAATTTGGTAATGCATATAAATGTCTTTGTTAAGTTTGGATGGAGATATGAGAGGTAGTTAATAGAAAAGTGGACAGTGCAATAGGAATTAATGGTGGGGGTCACTAAGGATGTAGAGAAAGGTGGTATTTGCAACAAGGGGTTATTATTAAGATGTAGAGGAAAGAGGGGATTTATAAAGATAGTAGCTGAAGCAAGTAGATAATGAAAAACTTGGCTGGTGATAAGTGGTTAACAGAGAGGTAGTAAGGGACAAGAGTAGAGGGGATTAAGGTCAATGACACACATGGGGTTTTGCCTCCCATGTTTTGCTGCAGCAAAAATATTAAAATAAACACAAATACAAGAGTATTGTAGAAATGATACCTATATTGGCTAACAATAAAAATACATTGCAAGCTTTCGGAGCTCTAAGGCCCCTTCGTCAGGCAAAATGTTTTGTTGCTGCAGCAACAATTTGCCATAAAATTCCTTGCCATTGTGGGGCCTAAGAATCGCAGTAACTAAAGTACTTAAATTTTCTTGCAATTGCATGACTTCAGTGTTTCTCAGCACCAAGAATGCCAAGGAATATTCTGGGGTTTTGTTGTTGCAACAGAATGTACAAGATAAAATGCGGTGTGTGTTGTTGTCCTAACAGATGAAACAAGCACAAAAGCAGAACCTTGCTCACAGTATATATGAACTTCTTTAGCGGTTTCTCTCTGGGACAGTGCTGATGAGCTGCTGATTGTGTGCCTGACAGAGCCAGGCAGGGAGAGAGAAAGGTCCAGCATACACAGTACAGGCAGGCGCACCCAGAGAGCTGATAAGGTACCTTTATTAGCCACTGAGAGCCATACCGTACAATGACTCCAGAGAGCACCAATAGAATATATAATTAGAACTTATTTTTGTGAGTAAGAACCATGAGACAAACCTTGAAATATTTCTTGGTTGTATTTTTTACTTGCACTAATATCTATATTACAGGTATGGGACCTGTTATCCAGAATGCTTGGAACCTGGGGTTGGGGTGTGGTGACTCAAAATACAGAGAGACCCCTTATCCAAAAAACCCCATGTTCCAAGCATTTCTCGTGAGGCAAGTTAGGGTGACCTTGGAAAACCCAAGGGATGCGTATGCCATCGCACCGGCGATTCACATTCTTGCTGGTGGTGAAACATTTCGGGAGATTAGTTGCCCACAGTAGCAAAGATTTATTGCGGGGGGGACGACTAATCTCCCTGTGTGCCTGTGCCCTTAGCCCTAAAGGTTGACAAATTAGAGAGTCTAATTAAACGTAAATCTTTTGCAATCGAGTCCCACTGACCATTTTGTAACATGTATTTGTTTTGTTTTATCAGTGGTCTGTGAATGTTTGTTCTGTTGTGCAACAGTTCCATTTCTGACTGTATGTGGGTGCAGATGTCCACACCCAGTTCCACAACTGACACAAGTCGCCTTAAAATGCAGCCCTGAATTAAAAACATAAGTAAGCTCATCCTGATGTAGATTTTAAAGGCAGCAAGACATGTGAATTTTGCAAATGTTCCCACAAGGGAGTAAAGAGCAATGTTATGTTTCCTAAGGAAAAATTTACAAGGCAGTGGGGGAGTACAAGACAGTGTATTGGCATGCAGATTGAGGAATGGATTCCTGATGTCACGGATGGGTTGCAGCTGTGTTTTCTATTCTCTTGAGGAAACCCCTTCTGGTTTATTAGCAGAAGTATTTAAGCAATTATTCTGAAAAAATGTGAAAGATTTTTTTTCTTTAAAAACTTATTTTGAAGCAATATGGAGCCTAAGTGCACATGTGGTGGGACAAATAAGAATGGGCAGAATTTGTTGGACATGAGCATTTTTCCATGTAGGAGATAAAAAAAAGACTTACAAGATTAAATATCTGAATGAGTTAAGTCATGTAATGACCAAACATACATGTAATGTAACTCTTTGGGTCTCTGTAGAGTATTCCTTTACTGGCATGGTAAGAAATACTCCTTGGTAACTAGACTGACCCTATTTGGATGTCAGCGTCTTGTTTTGGTAACACTGTTGGTGTCCACTTGGGCATGTTTGCAGCAAATGCTGCTGCAACTGACCCTGACAAAAATGATTAACAGTACAGAGGTTTTTAAAAAGTTGAAATAAAATTTTGTGCATATATGCAGGTTTTCAGAATTTCTTATCGTAATCAGACTAAACTTGAATTAATTTTAGTGTGAACGTGAACCAGGTACAATAGTGGTTTCCTTATTCAAATATTTCATTTATTATACAGGTATGGGAACTTTTATCCAGAATGCTCAGGACATGGGGTTTCCGGATAAGGGATCTTTCTATAATTTGATCTCCAGACCTTAGGGCAAAGATACACGCAGCGATTAGCAGCCCCGACTTTTATAATATCCTACGGCATGAAAGTCAGCGTGATTAATTGCTGCAACAAATTTTTAAAAAGTTGCAATTAATCTCCCCATGTGTCTTCACCCTTTTAATCTATTGAAAAATCAATTAAATATTAATTAACCTAATAGGATTGTTTTGCCACCAATAAGGATTAATTATATCTTAGATAGAATCAAGTACAAGGTACTGTTTGACTTCCGTTTTCTCTGCAATAATAATTTTTAAACATTTTAATTATTTGATTAAAATGGATTCTACAGGAGATGGCCTTCCTGTAATTTGGAACTTTCTGGATAACAGGTTTCCGGATAAGAGATCCTATAGGTCTGTATGGATATGTGCCTGAAGCGCCAATTGACTTTTTCAGAGGCTTAGCGGAGCCAAACGCAGTGGGCGTGATGTCATTCTGGTCAACAATTAGTTGATGAAGGGTATTCCTGTGCTTACCTGGGAAGAAACTAATTGTTCTGAATTGATAGTGCTTATTTAAATACTTTAATATTTTGTGACTTGTGAAATTATTGTGGGTAATGCCCCTGCTTTTGAATTATGGAACACCATCTCCCATAGACTCAATTTTAATAAAATAATTCACATTTTTAAAATTAATTTCCTTTTTCTCTGTAATAATAAAACAGTACCTTGACTTGATCCCATCTAAGATATAATTAATCCTAACTGTTGGAATTGTGATCTGAATTACAGAAAGACCCCTTATCCAGAAAACACCATGTCCCAAACTTTTTGGATAACAGCTTCCATAGTGTATTGAATTTGCTGTACTGCTATGTGTCTGAACCATAACATCTGCCCATCGTGAGTGGATTTTTTATGTAGCTTGTAGCCTTGTGCTGCAGTCAAGACCCTGTAACCATCTGGTTTGGGGATTATTTGTCATACTGGATTTTCATCACCTTCAACCATCGACTGACTGATTGATATTTAGCACAGGGCTTTATTCCTGAACTGTCAGTCCCTTTAATCAGAAATGTCAGTAAGGAGGATAGATGGTTACTGCAAGTAAAACTCTGCAGCTTCATTCTATTTAACCATCTTCCAAATGAATAGAATGCCATTATCCATCATCTATATTTAGATTTGTTTCATACTCATTTTTTTACTGTTTCACTGTAGTGTTCAATACACAGAATTTATGCAACAGGCCAGGTTACTTTCTGCATGTGATGCAAAATAATTAGCTGTATAAGACACACTTTTGTATTTTTTTTTTTTTTTTACAAAGATTTATCTCACTGTCCCATTTGATGAGAGATTTTTATGTAAAAGGGTAATTAAACACCCCCAAAAAAACTCGTAAAAATTTAAAATTGCTGAGTGCTCTTCCAAGTACTTTTTTAAATTTTAGGTTTTTTTTTTCTTTTAAATAACAAGAAAAGTCTGTTAACCATCAGGATTCAGTAGAAAAGCATGCCTCCAACAAGCCCTGCAGTGCTAATGAATTGTCCACTTTTGAAGAGTTTAGAAAAGTGCAAAATGGCCCCAGTATCGGGAAGGAGAAGATACATTTTTGCAGAGGGTAACAATGAAAACATAATTGATAAACAATATTTTTGAAAATTAACGTAGCGATCACGGACTAGAAGGGCTCCTCTCTAACACACTAAAATTTTGAGGGAAAGGCTTTCCTTGTCCTTAAAATTGCAACAGGAGGGGTACTTGCTGTCCTCAGAGGGTTACAGTGGCGGGACTCCTTTTAGATAAGAATTTTCAATGTGGTCTACATATGAATATGAACAGTCATCACTTGCTTTTTTGCTGCAAGGACAGGTGAGGAGATTGACAGGACTGTTCACTTGTTAAAGTGTAATTTAGATTCCTTAGGCAAGCTCAGGGAGGACAGGAACCTCTTATGGAGCAAAGAATAAAATAAGCATCAGCAGTGCAAAAACCCTGGCGCAAATCTAAGGGAAGCAACTATTCTGGAAAGGTACTAACAGAGTACAGGTATGGGATCTCTTACCTGGAAATCTAAAAAGGTCAAAATGAAAGAAGAGCCATATCCCACAGGGTCCAGAAATGATTTCCTTTTTTTCTGTAATAATAAAACAGTACTTTGTACGTTATGCTTACTAAACTGCACAAAACTATACTGGCTGCAAAAAAAATCCTATCTGTAGGTATGGTAATCCAAATTACGGAAATACCATATTCTAGAAACCCACAGATACCAAGCATGTTGGATAATAGATCCAATACCTGTAGTAACATATGCTAAACTCTGTGACATGAAGAGCTGAGATAGTTTTGTAATACTGATAGAGGGTTACTTAAACTCTATGGGTATTTATTGGTCCTTTTACCTGCGTTTTCTGCTTTGGCATGTGTGTGTTACTGCAGGGCAATGCAAGTGTTAGTTGATTTTAGTCTCCCCTGTAACACTTTACACTCGTGTATATTAACAATGAAAACCTAATTAATTTGTCTTGCAAAAACACCCATAGGATTCCCCTATGGTGCAGATACTCTCAGATGCAGACAAACTAAGGATAACCAGGAATAGTAGTCCCTTATAAAACGTGTATGGTCAGTTAAAAAATAATAAACATGGGCCTAATTTTCAAATTAATTAAAAAAATAACTTTACAAACTATCCAAGTGGATAGTTGCAGTGCTACTGAACTTTAAGGCTGGTTTAAACCTTTGGATTCATTCCCCTGTCCATAGACATAGCAGGGCAAGGCAACTAGTTGTCCCTTGGGCACCAGGGGCCCAGGACAACATTAAACAAGTGACCACTGCTAACCTGAGCAAAGTTAGGTAGTTTGGAGTATAAAAATATATGGTCATGTGAGAGGACAAAGCAGCACTGTGAAGAATTTCTAAAAAAAAAAAAAAAAAAAATGTTCTATTGTCGATTGTCCAGAAAATGAACTAATATTTTGGTTTCTTTCCTGGAATTCTGAATTGAAGTCCTTGGCTTGTAAGGGTGTGAGGTGTTTAGTTAGAGCCCAAGAAGCAAGGCTTTTGTTTAGAAGTGTTTGTTTGTTCAACTGAAAACAGACTGTCAACCTGACAGGGAAGGCAATACATCCCCTTGTCCAACATAAATTCAATGAATAGGGCTTGTTCTGAACACACTAATTGCCTATTGTTTCAATCAATGGGAAAACTGAAGCTACTCCATGTTTGGTCCTTGCCAGCTACATAAGTAGATTAAAAATATACAACCTCCTTCCAGACTGGTTTTAGCAGGAGCCCATTATATAGAGGAAAGGTTATCTGTACACTGGTAATCTTCTAATTATCTACCTTGCAAGGGCTGAACTCAATTCAGAACTCTGTGGCACACCAATTAGAAAATGCACCTCAGAAGACCAGTCTACTTGATCATTAAACCATTTTTTTAACTATGTCTAAATGGCTCTACCAGGACCAACAGTCTAGTTGAGAAATCATCAACTGCAAGACCACTGTGCAGTGTATTAGCTTAACATAATATGTCCTCCATAGACCCTAATCACTAATTTTATTGCCATTGGACATAATAAACCTTTAGAGTGAAGACACACTGGGCTACTAGTAGCAGCTACTTTTTCAAGGCTACTAAACTCCAGAAAATACCTTGCCATAGACAATACTAAGAATTGCCTCTGCAATTGAACATGATGGAGGATGTCTTTTTTCAACTTAACTTCAGTATGTTACTATGTAAAAGACACACAGAGACAATTATCAGTAAATGGTCAGCATTGTCGTTTTTAGTAGCCACGATAAGTAGCTGCTACTAGTAGCTCTGTGTGTCTTCATCCATAGTTTCAAACCAGCCAGGCCTATAATTGTGATATTAAGACTGCAAACCAAAAAACTGGAACTGTATCAGCTTTCCTGCAATCCATTGGTACCATACTGACTTAAACTGGAATAAGCCCTCTAAGTACAGGTGGATGTATTCCATCGATCGCCAAAGCCTTTTTCACATTATCTTTGCATAAAAGTTTGGCAAAAATGATTTGGCAAAAGTCATTTGCCCTCAACATCAATGCTATGCATTAACTGCGCACACAAGACAAGCTTTCATTCCAGCTCCTGAAGATTCTTGATTCAAGACTGAGTTGGGTGTTTGGAAAGAAGTCCTTACGATTTATGACAGGGATTGATTATTTATAAGACAGACACATCTATCAGAGTTAAACAATGTAATGTATGTATATCTTTATTTTATCAATAAGGTATCAGGGCTCATTTGAGACCTTTTAGGCTATACCCTATTCCTTGCCATATTTTCCAGCCCAAAAACCCCTGGTCTTCGAAACAGGACATTATACTGATCAGTTACAGACACAGCAAAACATACATTGTAAGGTGTTTTTTTGTTAAACAAACCAGTGTTACTCCAATATCTGACTAATGTTTTGTTTGAACATTTAGATTTTCAAAAATGTGGGTTATATAGTGCCAGCATGGAGAAGTTGTTACAATTTGTAACATCAGTGTTTTAGTCCCACCTCTGCTGGGATTTCAAATGAAAAAAGGAAATAATTGTTTTGCAGTTGGATTTCAGCATATCAAAATAGTATTTATTCATACTTTTTGATGAAACCGATTACAGGGATACAGTGATTACAGTGACTGGCATATTTGGGGTTTCTGTGTTGTGCGGGGCTATTTAACAAATTTGTAACATCAGTGTTTTAGTCCCACCTCTGCTGGGATTTCAAATGAAAAACGGAAATAATTGTTTCGCAGTTGGATTTCAGCATATCAAAATAGTATTTATTCATACTTTTTGATGAAACCGATTACAGGGATACAGTGATTACAGTGACTGGCATATTTGGGGTTTCTGTGTTGTGCGGGGCTATTTAACAAATTTGGTTTGAAATTGGAGTTCCCCTTTAACTTATAAAATTCATAAGAGCTCTGGATGATGTTTTCTTGCTCATTTAAATAGCTATGCATAAGCATATAAATAAAGCTCCCTGAACAGAATGACCTACAGTATGCCAGCATGTATTTAACAACATTTATGCAGTGATAAATGAAAAAAGCTTAAACAGGATTCAAAAGCTATTTTTGCATAATGAAAGAAAATTTAATTCTAAGCAAGTTTCCAATGTACATTAATTAAAAAACATTCAGTGGTTTTAGTAATAAGTTATTTATAAATGCAATTGCTAAAGCAGAATTCTTTAATCCAATTCTATTCTATGATTCTGACAGTTCAGAGAAACAATGTAGTTGTAAATATATAACAGATTTTTTTGGGTTTGGTTTATGGTTATGTGACTTATTAACCAAATATATATTTTTTAACAGTTTGCAGAGATTTTGCAGTGCTGGAGGATCATAGTCTTGCGCACAACCTTCAGGAACAGGAGAGTAAGTATCATATTTTTCCCTTTGTAATGCCATGTACATATTACAAAACTTGTTCATTATTTACATATGTCAATGACAATTTAAGTTCCTTTTTACAGTTGAATCACAGTTGTATGACAAAAAATTTAATCCCCAGGAACACAGGTCCTTAGATGGTTTTCAAATTGTTTCAAGGCGTTGGTGACCCTTTAAAGGAACCCCATGCTGCACACTATGGGGGACCACTCTATCAGATACCTACAAATGCTTGGTATCAGTGGTTCTTTGTCATCTTATCTCTCTAGGCTCACCTTCAGTGTAACCCTTTCTGACAGAATCTCTCCACTTCTTGATCTCTCTTTTGGTGTGCCCCAAGGGTCTGTCTTGGGGCCTCTTCTCTCTAATCACATCCCTTGTTTCTCCTATCACCTTTATGCAGATGTCAAACAGATCTTTCTTTCCTGCCCTGCTATTCAGGTAAAGTTCATGCAGTGCCTCACTGGCAAATTATTTTTTAGGTTGACATGTCCTTTAAAAGTTTCTCTGCCTACATTGCATTCCTCACCAGAGAATGCTGCTTCTTTCTAAGAAACTTTGGAAATATACGTTCCTTCCAGGAAAGACTACTGCAATATATTATTAGCTGGTCTTCCAGAATCTCCTCTTCATCCTCTGCAATCCATTTTCTCTGCTGCTGCCCGCATCATGTCACCACATCCAAAGCTCTTTCGACCACCTCATTACTTAAGTCTTCCAGTAAAATGGCAAATTCAGTATAAAATCCTTATCCTGTTCTTCAGAATGCTCAGCTCAGGACCATCTCTTGACAGTTCACAAAAACAGATGAGTCGCACATAAAACCCTTTTCACTGATTTCACCAGCCTATGGAATACTCTACCACCTTTGCATCAGGTGGTAGAGTATCTAACACTTTTCTCAAAGCTCCTTAAAAATGACCTTCTAGAAGCAGCTTTTAGCTAGTCTCCTCTTCGGTAACAAAAAACACTTGAACTACACACTTGTTTTCTACCCCTTTTTGTTTCTGACAATCTTCTTTGTGATAGATCGTAAGTTTTTCAGGACAGGAACCTCATACAAATGGTGTATTGAAATCACCTATACACTTATGCATTGATTTATTTACAAACCGGATTCCAAAAAAGTTGGGACACTAAACAAATTGTGAATAAAAACTGAACGCAATGATGTGGAGGTGCCAACTTCTAATATTTTATTCAGAATAGAACATAAATCACGGAACAAAAGTTTAAACTGAGAAAATGTACCATTTTAAGGGAAAAATATGTTGATTCAGAATTTCATGGTGTCAACAAATCCCAAAAAAGTTGGGACAAGTAGCAATAAGAGGCTGGAAAAAGTAAATTTGAGCATAACGAAGAGCTGGAAGACCAAATAACACTAATTAGGTCAATTGGCAACATGATTGGGTATAAAAAGAGCTTCTCAGAGTGGCAGTGTCTCTCAGAAGCCAAGATGGGTAGAGGATCACCAATTCCCACAATGTTGCGCAGAAAGATAATGGAGCAATATCAGAAAGGTGTTACCCAGCAAAAAATTGCAAAGATTTTGCATCTATCATCATCAACTGTGCATAACATCATCCGAAGATTCAGAGAATCTGGAACAATCTCTGTGCGTAAGGGTCAAGCCCGTAAAACCATACTGGATGCCCGTGATCTCCGGGCCCTTAAACAACACTGCACCACAAACAGGAATGCTACTGTAAAGGAAATCACAGAATGGGCTCAGGAATACTTCCAGAAACCATTGTCAGTGAACACAATCCACCGTGCCATCCGCCGTTGCCAGCTGAAACTCTGCAGTGCAAAGAAGAAGCCATTTCTAAGCAAGATCCACAAGCTCAGGCGTTTTCACTGGGCCAGGGATCATTTAAATGGAGTGTGGCAAAATGGAAGACTGTTCTGTGTTCAGACAAGTCACGATTCGAAGTTCTTTTTGGAAATCTGGGACGCCATGTCATCCGGACCAAAGAGGACAAGGACAACCCAAGTTGTTATCAACGCTCAGTTCAGAAGCCTGCATCTCTGATGGTATGGGGTTGCATGAGTGCGTGTGGCATGGGCAGCTTGCATGTCTGGAAAGGCAGCATCAATGCAGAAAAATATATTCAGGTTCTAGAACAACATATGCTCCCATCCTGACATCATCTCTTTCAGGGAAGACCCTGCATTTTTCTACAAGATAATGCCAGACCACATTCTGCATCAATCACAACATCATGGCTGCGTAGGAGAAGGATCCGGGTACTGAAATGGCCAGTCTGCAGTCCAGATCTTTCACCTATAGAGAACATTTGGCGCATCATAAAGAGGAAGGTGCGACAAAGAAGGCCCAAGGTGATTGAACAGTTAGAGGCCTGTATTAGACAAGAATGGGAGAGCATTCCTATTCCTAAACTTGAGAAACTGGTCTCCTCGGTCCCCAGACGTCTGTTGAGTGTTGTAAGAAGAAGGGGAGATGCCACACAGTGGTGAAAATGGCCTTGTCCCAACTTTTTTGGGATTTGTTGACACCATGAAATTCTGAATCAACATATTTTTCCCTTAAAATGGTACATTTTCTCAGTTAAAACTTTTGTTCCGTGATTTATGTTCTATTCTGAATAAAATATTAGAAGTTGGCACCTCCACATCATTGCGTTCAGTTTTTATTCACAATTTGTTTAGTGTCCCAACTTTTTTGGAATCCGGGTTGTATTTTCACTGTCTAATATATTATACTGTATTAAAGCTAAACCCCTGTTGTGTTTTTGCCTTTTAAAGCATTGTGGTACTATATGAATAAATACACATTTACATTAGAACTTAGCAATAAAAAATATAGTGGTAGGTAAATCAGTCCATATGACTAGTCATTTTATAAACTACACAGCATCTCCTGGGACACTGTGACTGGAGAATGGAAATTTTGTGTTTGGCTATGCCAAAAGAGATTTTATACATATCTTCCATACATCAAAACAACCTAAACCCTATCAAGATCACTGCACATTGTAATTAATTGTAATTGTACTGCCCATGCAGTCAAATTTTACAATACTTTTAAAATGATACTGTCCTGCAGAAATATGAACTATGTCTGTAATACTAAGAACAACCAGTAGTGGTTTTGTAAATAAAATTAAAAAAAATGATTTCATAAATGTAGAAAAAGAAAACTGTATCAAAAGCATTATCACTAGTATCACATATAGATACTTAGGGAAGGTCTGTAAATAATATCACTTACAACAGTGCTGTCCAACTTCTACGGTGCCGAGGGACGAAATTTCTCTAGCATACATGGAAGCCAGTTTTTACCACTCCCCTTTTTGAAACCACACCCACTTCAAACCACACCCATTTTATCACAATGGTGGTAGCACAGCAAAATCCCAAATGCTTGGTCCTTACTGTGGGGATATCAACCATCATTCATATGTGAAAGAATTATGTCATATTAAGATATACCCTTAAATTCCATATGCCTCCTCCTCCCCTGTGGATAGCAGAGCAACCCCCAGTACATAATTACACACCTTTGGGACCATTTAATGGCTATTTCCAACTGCTAACAAACCCCTGCCAGGTTCACCTCCCACAAGCAGCATAGGGCAAGCAGAGTATGGCACACACAGGCAGCACTCTGCCTGTCCTATGCTGTCTGTGTGTGCCATACTCTGCCTGTCCTAACCTGCCTGTGTGTGCCATACTCTGCCTGCCCTACCCTGACTGTGTGTGCCATACTCTGCCTGCCCTACCCTTCCTGTGTGTGCCATACTCTGCCTGCCCTACCCTTACTGTGTGTGCCATACTCTGCCTGCCCTACCCTTACTGTGTGTGCCATACTCTGCCTGCCCTACACTTCCTGTGTGTGCCATACTCTGCCTGCCCTAAGCTGCCTGTGTGTGCCATACTCTGCCTGCCCTAAGCTGCCTGTGTGTGCCATACTCTGCCTGCCCTACCCTGACTGTGTGTGCCATACTCTGCCTGCCCTACCCTTCCTGTGTGCCATACCCACCCTGACCTATGGTGCCTGTGTGTGCCATACTCTACCTGCCCTATGCTGGCTGTATGTGCCATACTCTGCCTACAGTACCTATGTCTGAGGTGTGAAGAAGTGAACAATGGGAGTGACTACATCTGAGCCTGAGGTGTGAACACTGCAGGGGGTGAACAATGCAGGTATTAAAAGGTGTGAAAAACACAGGGGGATTACATTTTTAAACAATACAGAGGGATTACAGCCTGAATCTGAGGTGAGAACCATGCAGGGGGCCAGTTAATCTCAGTACTGATACCATTTAATGCTTACTCAAAGGTAAGCCATCAAAGCAGCCAGACAGGTGGGGGGCCACACAGAGGGGGGTCGCGGGCCGCATGCGGCCCACGGGCCGCCAGTTGGACAGCACTGACTTACAACACTAAAGGATATGTTATTTGTGTCAGTGCTGGTACAGTGTCTTCATCAAAACAGTAATAACACTTGCACAGTAAATCAGTTCATTATATTGCTGTACATTTCAAGGACATAAGTATTGCAGAAACCCAGGCCTGTGCATTGTGAACACGTTTCCAGTGAAACTGCTCTGTGTTTGATAATATAGATTCTGTAAAACCAAAGTGAATTGCTAACAGTAATATCAGTCTATATCATGGGCCTATGAAATCTGTTAAGAGGAAAACAATATGTCCACAAGCTGGAACTATGACCACAGCTTTAACCTTTTACCCTTTGCCATTTTATTGTTCTTTTGTTGGCACAGAGGACTGAAGCTAAAGTCATATAAATTTTTGCAGATTATCATCAAGGAATTCTTATTTTCCGATAAAAATCTCCATGCTCTGTTATTGCTTGAAAGTTCTTGTTCTGAAATGAGAATTAAAGCCCTTACCATCTGTTTGTTAACTGGGAGTTTTTTTTACCTTTGCACCAGTGTTGGATAATAAAAAACAATGTGCTAGGTGATGTCATTTAGATTTCCTAGATTAGAGAGTACTATCATATAATTTCAATGGTATCTATAGTTCATAGATTTGCTTCATGCTTGCTCTTGCCCCATTCTTATAAAGCAGCAATATATTTTAAATAAAATCTTTTTATGGTTTCAAGTAGTGATATACTTACATATTGTATATTTGCGAATCCTTATGTATCTGTATAAGGGAAGGGCTAATTACATGTGCTATACATAGTGGCTACAGTTGGTTCACAACACAGTGCTTTTTGATGATTTTTCTCAGTTGAGCATCACCTGGCAACGAATATACAGAGAAATCGTTTGGTAAAGACTGACTTACAAGTGGCCAAGCAACTACAAGAACAAGAAGATCTCCGAGCACAAACCCGGATAAAAAATCGTCACAGTGAGCTGTGAGTACCAACATTATGAAACAAAGGAATTGGTTTCAAGAACTGCTAAACTTAAATGCCAGAGCCACAAGGGCTACTTTTTGCTTGTTTTTTGAAGCTCCCATATGCTGTGCAGCACCTCTTATCTTTGCTGAGTATGTTTTTACATATCAAATGTAATAATTGTTAGGTTATATATGGAAACACAAAATCCACCAAGTCAGTGGAGCCAGTTCATCACAAACAAATGTGTTCTCCATTCCTATTCTTGATTGGGAGGTCTTGTTCTTGCTTTTCAGTGAGTGGCTCCTAAAATTAGACCCTTGTGATAAAACTTGAAAACTTCTACATGAATTTTTTCCTGTCCCAGAATCATTGGAACTGTCTGTCCTAAAAAGTACCAGGTGGAAGAAATGCCAGTAATGTAGTAGATCAGTGCTGTCCAACTTCTGTTGTACCGAGGGCCGGAATTTTTCTGACCTACGTGGTGGAGGGCCGATAATGGAAGCCAGTTTTGACCACTCCCCTTTTTGAAACCGCACCCACTTGAAACCACACCCATGTTATCACATGACCTTACCCATATTAATGGTTGTAGTACAGCAAAAACCTGCCATACTCTGCCTGCCCTACCCTGCCTGTGTGTGCCATACTCTGCCTTCCCTACCCTGCCTGTGTGTGCCATACTCTACCTTCCCTACCCTGCCTGTGTGTGCCATTCTCTGCCTTCCCTACCCTGCCTGTGTGCCATACTTGGCTGGTTTGTGCCATACTTGGCCTGTGTGTGCCATACTCTGCCTGCCCTACCCTGCCTGTGTGTGCCATACTCTGCCTTCCCTACCCTGCCTGCGTGTGCCATACTTTCACTGTGTTTGCCATTCTTGGCTGGTTTGTGCCATACTTGGCCTGTGTGTGCCATACTCTGCCTTCCCTACCCTGCCTGTGTGTGCCATACTCTGCTTGCCCTATGATGCCTGTGTGTATGGCACACACAGGCAACCTACAGTGACACAATGCTGGCACTGCTCCTACAGTCTGCACAATAACTATATATTAAAAAACTTTTTAATTGCAGTACCACCTCAGTATATGTTCTTTTTGTAGTGTGCAGGGATTATTTGTGGGTTTCTACTGCTCCTGAGGTGTGAACAGGGGAACAATATGGATGATTACAGCCTGAGCCTGAGGTGTGAACACTGCAGGGGGTGAACAATGCAGAGATTAAAAGGTGTGAACAACACAAGGAATTACATATTTAAACAATACAGCCTGATTATAGCCTGAATCTGAGGTGGGGATGCAGTTAATCACAGTACTGATACCATTTAAAGGTTACACAAGAGTAAGCCATCAAAGCAGCCAGACAGGTGGGGGGCCACACAGAGGGGGGTCGCGGGCCGCATGCGGCCCGCGGGCCGCCAGTTGGACAGCACTGTAGTAGATGATGTAAAGTTTGTGCATAAGTCAAAGACTGAGTCACTGACCCTTTCTGACACTGGCATGAACAGTACTTTAGAAACTATTACGGTATCAGAATGGAATTCAGAACTTCAGAGGGGCACATAGTGCTTTATATTGAATTGTAGTGACCCAGTTGTTTGTTTCAAGTTTTCATGTTTTACTGGTTCTCAAACCACAGAATGTTTAGGTAAAACATATTTTTATTATTATTTCAGGGAAGTTTTAGACTCTGAAATAGCTCAGGAAATTCAAGATAGATTGGTAATTGAAGCAGAACGCAGGCGCCAGCAAGAGGAGAAAGATGAGGTAAGTTCTAGCCACCTAAAATGTATCCCTATTTAATATGTCTTCCTTTAGATTTAGAAAACTCAAGCAGGTTTTTAAGGGACATTGGTGGAATCTTAAAGAAAGAAATAGTAATAAATAAAGCACATTAAGTGCTGTCACTTGTAGCGTAAAGGAAATGTAATACAGGTATAGGACCCATTATCCAGAATGCTCGGGACCAAGGGTATTCCGGATAAGGGGTCTTTCCGTAATTTGGATCTCCATACCTTAAGTCTACTAAAGAATCAATAAAACATTAATTAAACCCTATGAGATTGTTTTGCATCCAATAAAGATTATTTATATCTTAGTTGGGATCAATTACAAGGTACTGTTTTATTACTACAGAGAAAAAGGAAATTGATTTAAAATTCTAAATTATTTGATTAAAATGGAGTCTATGGGAGACGGGCATTCCGTAATTCGGAGCTTTCTGGATAACGGGTTTCCGGATAAGGGATCCCATACCTGTACATTTGTTTCTACAGGTTTCTTTTTCATATTAACACTGTAATGTCTTTTTACTCTGTTTCTTAGCCTTTGGTCTCCAGATGTTGCTGGATTACAGCATTATTCAGCATGAATACAGGTAAAAGAATGCTGATAGTTGTAGTTCAACAACATCTGGTGATGTTACATTTATGGTACATTTACTTCCCACTGAATGTTCAGCTCCCCTATAAGGTAATGGTAAAACCAAAAATGAATCATACATGAAAATAACACGCATTGGTGCTGCATTTTTAATGATACAGGCTTAATGAACATTGTCTTGCTCTTTAAAAGAGTAGTTCACCCTAAAAATAAATTTCATTATCATATAGACAAAAATATTTTTAAATGTACATTTACATTTTGTTTGTGGTAGTAGGCTTTAAATGTATCAGGTTGCTGTGGTTTTATTACCTTGGCAACTAGAGAGCATTTTAAAAATCATAATGTAATATGAAAAATAGAAGGACTGAATACAAATACAAGCATGGGATCCGTTATTCAGAAACCCATAATCCAGAAAGCTACATATTTTGCGGAAACTCTCTTCCATAGTTCCCATTTTAATCAATTAATTTAGACAGGGCCAGAACACTTCCAGGTCCTGGGCATTCTGGATAATTGGTCCTATACCTGTATAAGCAATACAAATTATTAATAGGGGTTGATTCAAACCCTGGCAGCTCAGGTATGACATCCGTTATGCATGAACCCATTATCCAGAAAGTTCAGTATTAAAGAAAGGAAATCTCCCATAGACTGCATTTTAATCAAACAATTTTTTAAAGGAGAAAGAAAGGTAAAAACTAAGTAAGTTTTATAAGAAAGGTCTATGTAAATACAGCCATAAGCACTTACAGTAATGCTGCACTGAGTTCTCGATCAAAAGAAACACAGGATTTCTTGTCTCTTTTTTTGTAAACATGATGTTCCAGAGTCTGACTTCCTCTCTCAGAAACATCCCTAATTCCTGTGGCCAGAGTTTGTGCAGCTCTCTCCTCTCTACCCTCTCTTGCTCCCCCCTCCTACGAGAATGCTAATAACTCCCTCCCCCCTCCCTTAGGAATGTGTGATCTCAGCTATAACGACTAGACTGCAGTGCAGGAAGGAAGCTACTTAAAATGGCAGCTGCTATCTTAAACAAACATAGAAAGCTTCTAGGGCTGTTTACTCAGGTATGGTAATGCTTTCTGCAGAATAAATATATTGTTGTAGGTGGCACTAATGTGGCTAATCTATTGGAAGTAGCATGCCAAAATGACTTTCCTTCTCCTTTAAAAAAAAAAGAAAAAAAATCCCTTTTTCTCTGTAGTAATGCAACAGGACCTTGTACTTGATCCTAAATTAATCCTTTATTGGAGGCAAAACAGTCCTATTGGACTTAAAGTATAGTGATTCAAATTACAGAAAGACATCTCGAAAACTCGAGATCCAAAGCATTGTGGATAACAGGTCCTGTACCTGTATTTGTTTTTATTTCTGTTTGTTTGTTTGTCTGTTTCCTGGGTCATTGAACCCAACAACTAGATATAACTTTCAGCTACAGGAGACATAGGCTGAGAATAGAAAGTATAAAAACTGGTGTCTTATTATTTGAATAGTACAGTCATGAACCAAGGGAGGATCTCTGCATTTAGTTTTGCAAATAATAATGGTGTGTCCTTTTATTAAAGAGGTTCACTGTGAATTAGAATGTTATTGAGGTACCTATTCTAAGCAGCATTTTAATTGGTCTCCATTAGTTATGTATGTTTTTTTGTGCTTGACTAACTAAAAGCTAGATACTACTTTAAGGGGTTGTTCATGTTTTAAATTCACTTTTAGTATGTTGTAGAGAATGCTATTCTGAGACAATATGCAGTTGGTCTTCATTTTTTATTATTTGTTGTATTTGAATTACTTAGCTTTTTGTTTAGCAGCTCTCCAGTTTGAAATTTTAACCACTAACTCATTGCTATGGTCTAGTTACCCTAGCAGCCAGGCAGTGGTTTGAATGAGAACGATAAGTAATAAGTAACCATAACAGTAAAATTGTAGCTTCACAGAGCAATAGTTCCCCTTTCGTCCTCCCGCTTCTTCCTCCAGCTCTCCCCTGCGTCCTCCTGCTTCGTCCTTGCGCCAGATCATAGTGGGGGCCGGGTAAATTACCTTGGGGGGGCCGTAGTTTGAGATGCCTGGGCTAATCTATAACATACTAAAATGTAACTTAAAAGTGAACCATCCCTTTAAAATTCCAACCCGTAGTTATCCAGGGAAAAGAACAAAAAACCCTTAGGGATTCAGAACAAAGTATATACTCGAGTATAAGCCTAGTTTTTCAGCACCCAAAATGTGCTGAAAAAGTCACCCCTGGCTTATACTCGAGTCGGGTGCCATGGGTCCCTCCAGACTAGCACCCTGTGTCCTTTGTGTGCAAATTAGGCCACCCACAAGATGCTCCATTGCCCTGGCCCGCTCCCAATTCATCTCCATCTAGCATCCTCATCTGCCCCATTCTGCACTAGACATTGCACTTTATATTCTATATAATCTATATAAAGTTTTGAATGATTTTAACTCTGTTTTTTAGCTGGGTTGTTGATTGAGCTAAGGGGGTAGTACTCTTAAGGTATCATTGTTGATACCATATTGTTTTTATTGACCCTCTTCTCCACTTACAGAGCTAATTTACTGTTTTTCTTTGAAATAAATATTTAAAAACATATACCCCACTGATGCCTCATTTAATGTAATTGTATTGGTATTTATTTTGATTATTGAAACTTAGCAATAGCCGCTGCATTTCCCACCCTAGGCTTATACTCGAGTCAATAAGTTTTTCCAGTTTTCTTAGGTAAAATTAGGTAACTCGGCTTATATTCGGATCGGCTTATACTCCAGTATATACGGTAAATATAAATATGAAAATTGAAGACATATTACAAATAGCTTCAGAATAGTGCAATCTACATGGAAATATAATGTAGGTTTAAGGTGAATGCCCCTTACTCTTGGAAAGCTCTCATGTAATCATCTGTTGCCATAACTTAGGGTTATATTGTTGCGATGAGGTAGACCAGTGTTTCTCAACCTTCCTAATGCCGCGACCCTTTAATACAGTTCCTCATATCGTGGTGACCCCCAACCATAAAATTATTCCTAGGACCATCAGAAATATGTGTTTTCCGATGGTCTTAGGCGACCCCTGTGAAAGGGTTGTTCGACCCCCTAAGGGTTCCCGACCCACAGGTTGAGAACCGCTGGGGTAGACCATAAATAAATGCTGCAGACCATATTTGAAGAAAAGTTATCGATTTGCTCTGTAAGTAAGAGTTTGTGAATTGCCAACGAAGCAGAGAATGGGTCAGGATTTCTCATACATGTGACTGACTGCAGATGCCCTTTACATGAATTAAGATGTATCTATGTGAAAATATAAGGAATTTTCCAGTAATGCTGTGGTTGTTGGCATAACTGCCACCATGTACCTGGAAACATAAATCTTTTTAGATAAATGAATGCTGCTTGTTGGAAACCTGCTGCCGACTTGCGCTTTCTCGTAGATAGGAATTCAATTTTTCTTATGTTCAACTATTAAATTGAAGCATTGCCCTTTCTGGCATCCCACAGTCTTAGTATATTACAGCAGGTTTTCGGCAGACTCATATTTCACTGCAATACATTTCATAGTAATAAGTCCTATGACAGTATCCCTGCCTGGAGCTGTTTCTGAAGCTTGAGAATCTCTTATCTGACCTATATTGAAAGTATGTACTCAGCAGTATAAAGTAATAAGATGTCACCTCTTCCCCTAAATAGCTATTTTAGTATTTGTATGGGCTAGTAGTGGAAACATATTTTCAAGCAGTAAAAGGAAGTGCTCTTCTGATTAACCCAGAGTTTGAGAAGCAGAACAGGAACCACAAGCAATCAGTCCACCATTCAGAGCACATTGCGGTTTTACCTTATTTATTGAAATGAGTTTCTGTAAAGGGTGCAATGCAGTGACCTTTTTAGTAAAGGTAATGTGCTTTTCCATCTCAGCTTTATAGAATGTGTCAAGTGTAAGAAAAAGCAGAGGTAAACAATTTGATAATTAAAAAAAAAACATTATTTGATTTAAAATAATTTTATAACATGTAAATGACAGACTAGCTAGAAATCTAATCTTTTTTGTATTAATACGCTTAAGGGCAGATTTATCAAAATGTGAGTTTAGAGCTTAATACATTAAACCTCACCCACATCCTATTCATTCCTATGGGATTTTTAGAAGTGTATTTATCAATAGGTGAAAGTTAGAACTTACCTTTTGATAAATGCACTTCTAAAAATCACATAGGAATGAATAGAATGTAGGTGAGTTTTATGTATGAAGCTCACATTTTGATAAATGTGCCCCTTACAATCAATTTTAGAGACAATAAAAAAGCAGAATTTTGGCCCCCTATATGATGCCTTGTTATTATATGGTTTTTTTTTGAGCCAATACATTCATATTTTTACCAAATAACTTTTGTCCAATGTGCTGCAATAAATCCATTTCTGGTCAGTCCCCAGGGTTAGTGATGATGGACAGTCAAAAAGTCAACAAGTATTTATTTCTTCTATTCAGGCAATCTACCTCCTCTTCCAATCTTTCATTTGAACCACTATTTGGCTTTTAGGGTTAGTGTGGCCTTAACAGCCTGACTTTAAAGCTATAAATATTTTTTTTACAAAATATGAAATGCAAACTGGCATAATTTAGTTAATTTTTAAATTAAATACATGTATGAGATCTGTTATGCGGAAATCAGTTATCAATAAAGTTCCAAATTACAGAAAGGCCATCTCCCCTAATCTCCATTTTAATAAAATAATTCAAAGTGAGGTTTCAGGGCCGAAGCGTCGATTTTGCACAAAGGATCAATTTTTTTCACTATAAAGTCCTGTGAGTGCTGTGTCTATTCCTCAATTATATAATTTACCTTTTGCGTGTGTTACTTTTTACAGAGTAGCAGAGCTCTTGCTTTACACATGTGGAGGGCAAATTGACCAATGTCATTAGCATTCCACTTACCATTAGGAAATGATTCAATGGGCTGTTTACACGCCAGCTGCTATTTACCTTTGAGTCAGACCATTACTTTTATTCATCTTTTTACTAGCTTCTATAAAATGCCCACTGTGTGCAACATAGTCTGAATTAAAGAACAGAATGGCTTGTCAGCTTCTCTTTAGCTGGTATCAGCAAGAGCCATAATGTGATTGCTGAACTCTACAGAAGGTCTTTCTTATCTTGCAACAGAACTTGGGTGGAGGTCATTTCAATCTGCAACATGGAATAGATTAGCAGCAGTAACAGAGATTTCTAAAAGGATGCAGTAATCATTTTAAAAGGAACTTGGCTATTCACTCCCTGGGCTGTTTTGATAAGTGAAAGCTAGGGCCTAACGTATCATATCTGCTGTGAAATCTGTCATCCCTTCCAAACAAAAATCCTAGCCTCAGACTGTGACATTGTTTAAATACATTGCTGCTATTTTTTATTGGGAAAAACAATGTTTGCTCTTGGCAAAATATATAAATGTTGAACATTGAGGGGTACATTTACAGCCCTTTAACCAACATATTCTTTGTGCCAAAGGGATTCAGTTTTTAATGTTTTTATGGTGCTTCAGTTGGGTCATTTGCAACCACAAGCACAGTTGCAGGGCTGCAAATTTCTCAGCAATCACGTGCACAAAAAAATCGTTATTGTTAAAGGTAATTGTGCCAACATGCTCTCCTTGCACATAAAGTTTTGTTTGATGCCGTTACCTTACTTCTGCCTCCTGCCTCCTGTTCTGAATTTAGCGCAGCTGTGTCTGTTGATGCAGGGGTTATCTGCCACCAGGGAGCTACCGCCGCCTCTAAACCTGGTGGTACAGTAGATCCAGGGGCCCCACAACTGCCTACTTAAATCTCCACAGCACAGCTGCGCTAAAAGGATTGGGTGCATATGTCACTCTCAGATGGAATGCCGAAAATTACGCCAGCTGGATGTGAGAGTTTCAGATTTCAGCGTCTCTCCAAAAATTAACTTGAAGTAACTGGCTTTGACTGTATGAGCTCAGAATGTGTTTTTTGTCGTAACCCAGTGTTTGTAAAATGACTGCAAGGGTAAGTCCATGATGGGTCTATTTTGCTAAATCCGGCCTCTTGCTGTAACTAATAAGATGGCTTTTACAGCTTGTGGCTCATTGCTATGTCTGTTTCCAAAGAAGCATACCAGTAACTTATATGGCCTAGATAAAATATAATCCTTGCTGTTAACATACAATTGCAGATGTTAACAGCTGCACCAGTTTTGCAAAAAATAAAATGTTAGCATCCATAAGCGTTATCTGTATGATGATGGTTTTCATTGCAATACTGCAGTGTTTTGTTTTGTGTTATTAGGATATTGCTCGACTATTACAAGAGAGAGAGGAAAGGAGAAGAAAGAAGCACTACCAAGAAGACAAAGAAGGTACAGTGACATAAAGTCATTATGAAAATTTCTAGTGAAGGTTATACTAAAGGCAGATCTTTGGTAAAACTACATTTCACTTGAAACAATACATGGGTTTGAGGTTAATTTTAAAGGGAGGTATCTTTCAGACCATATGCCGCTTTGACTATTTGCTGATGTGCGAGGAGGGTGGATTCTAAGACTCATTGGGACTCATTTATCAACACTGGGCAAATTTGCCCGTGCACAGTAACCCATAGCAACCAATCCGCAATTGGCATTTTTCAGCCAGCTGCAGGTAGAACACTGAATGCAACAATTTGATTGGTTTCCATGGGGGGAGGCCATTTAAAGTATATTTATCTCTTCTTGATGCTTTCTCTTTCTTGTGATTTTAACTTACTTGGTAACTACTAGTATGTAACTATTACTAGCCAATGTAATGGCTAGACATGGAAGTAATGATTTCAGAGACCTGCATCCTAATAAATATTTTAGTAATTGTGCTTAAAATGGTTGAGCCCTGAGTATGATTATAATGAGTATCTGGCCACTGGTGAATGAATGTTGAGAAACCTTTGTCTATCATTTAGGGCAGGAATCCCCAGTTCGTGAGCCACAATCATTTTTAAAAAAGTGTTGGTGAGCCACACAAGCATGAGAAAAGTTCTTTGGGGATGCCAAATATGGGCTGTAATTAGCTATTTGGTAGCTCCATGTGGACTGCTAGCCTGCAGGAGATTCCTCCTGTAAAGTAAAACTGTGTCTTTGTGCTTCCAAAACTTGCCTCCAAGCCAGAGATTTACGTTTTACGTTTTTAGAGCTCATAAGCTCAAAAAATTCAAGATATTCGAGTTTTTTATTCAGAAGTTCATTCGTTTTAGAAAAGCAAACTTAAATTCACAAACTAATAAATTAAAAAATAAGCCCCTAAATATTGCGTTGTCCCATATCCTATATGCCATACATTTTAATGATTTATATAATGGTAATGTTCTCAAAAATTAGAAATCCAATATGACAATTTGTGTTCTGAAAAAAGTAACATGGGCAATATACTTATCTTCATAAACAGGAATAGCTGCAGGAAGGCATTTTTTTGCCTCAAGGGTAACTTTTAGGCTAATGGCATCTTGAGGATGTTTTAACTGCTGCTGTAATTGGGTGGAAAACAGCAGTGCTCATGACAACACTATGGGGCACATTCATTAAAGTACGACAGGTCTGATTACAAAAAAATCGTGTTTTTTCTAAAGTTCGCAATACTTTCGTTAATTTGGGCAACTTTTTCGTACTTTGCATTAATTTGTGCAACAAATACGATTTCTGCTAAACAGAGTTTTACAACGTTAAGAGTGGAGGCTCAAGGTGTTGTGGTATTGTAAATACCATAAAGTGCCACAATGTCCAGTCTGATGAACAATGGAGGGTTGCATCAATAATAAGAGCTGGTGTCCCCCTGACTCATGGAGAAAAGCTACATTGTTTGCTTTAATCCTTATTGAGTTTTTATATACCAAATTGGTATTTTAATGGCCATTTTTTATAATTTAATGGCTATTTTTATAAAGTGTTGACATGTTACACAATTCTTTACAAAACTTTTTCGTCACCTTTTCCAGTGAAGCTTATAATCTAAGTTCCTTTTATCTCAAGAACTTGATACAATATCATAAGGAGAACTGAGGGTCATTTAAATCAGAAATGTAAAACCCATGGCCAGCCAGTCTCCTTTCAATGCTCATTTGGTATTGCAAGGATATGTAAAACAACTAAAGATCTCTTCATTAAATTCTGTATGGTTAGTTTATGTGTGTTGTGTGAATGTGATAAGCAAATTATATCAAAAACTTCACGGCTGATGTGAATGATTAAAAATCTTTGTAATGAGAGACTATTAATAAAAGGGAGAAAAACTACAAATCCCATAATAACAGGAGATATCAGCAGATCCTTGCTGTTTTGTATTCTTTGCAGGTCACCCACTTCTGGGTAAGTTGCGGCAGTGCTGCATTCCCTTAGTTTATAGACAGTTTATTCTTACTGTAATTATGATAGGTGTTTCCATATTTATTCATATCAAGAATACTTCTAAGCTTTTCTGGTATTACTTTCCATCTCTGCTTGGTTCATATAAACAACTCTTTTTAGAAGAGCTGACTGTCGGCAAACAAACTTTGGGTGTGTTTTTGCAGGGCAGGACTCCTCCAGTCTTATCTCGTTGATTAGCACACCTAACTGCAGTTAGCTATTGGAGAAGTCTTAAGTGTATTGGAGAAGTGAAAATGTGTATTTAAAATAGCATGAACAGCCGACATAACGTTTCGGTCCCCATCAGGACCTTTCTTTGTACATATATATGTACAATTACAGATAGTTAACAACCTAGACTGGGAATATTTCCACAGTCTATTCAGTACTGAGAAATAGAAGTACAACTGTTTGTTACTATTTTGAGCATATTGTGTTTATTATTATCAGCCCACTATTAATTGATGCAGATATCTAGTTTATGCTTCTTGCAATTGTGTACATTTATGAAAGAATAAAGAAAGGTGTCAGAACTACTTATAGGCTATTCAATTTTTTCATTGCCATCAGAAAGACTTGAACTTTCAATCAGAAATAAGGGTTATGTAATACAAGGTGCAACATCTGATGCAGGTCTTATCACCTATAGAAATCAGCAGCCAGGGAGTATGCCAACTAAACTAACAGAAACAAGTTAATATAAGTAAATATAATTTGAGCAGCTAGTAAATTTATTGAGCAGGAAGTCAGAAAAGTGAATATAGTTTAATGTGTAGTGTATAGATGTAATCATGCCCAGATTGGCAATCTGTGGATTCTGGCAAATGCCAGAGGAGTTGTAAGATGCCATAAACAATCACTATTTAGTGAGCTGGTGGGTTAATGTTTTGGCCTCTGTGTACTTGAAATGTCATGGCCTGTTCTGAATCCTGGTCCAAACCTGGATGTAAAGTTTTACTTGCCAAAAGGCAATTGAATAACAAGAAAAGGGCTGTCTAACTAGAGGTCAGATGTGCCCCTCCAAGCATATGTTTGTAGTCATCTGAAGAAGATAGACAAATTAGTCCTTAACAAAACATTAATGCTTTTTGATGACCAGCATGCTTCAATATGTTTGTGCAGAGCTGTTGTTGGCATTAAAAACCATGTGGTGTTTATTTAGGGTTGCTACCTTTCCATTGTCAGAAACCCGGGCAGGGTTGTGACATCACAGGGGCAATTGGGTGAAGTCATGGCGTGGCCGGTGACATTGAGGGCGAGGTTATGACGTGGTGATGGCAATTGCCCGATCGCAACGTAAGTCTAAAAGAGTCCTGCCCGGTTTACCTAATTTGGAAAACTGGGCAGGGAGTTTTGACCCGCACAGCCCTCCCAAAAACCAGCCTGTCCGGGTCAAAACCAGGCAGGTAGCAACCCTATGTTCTTTAATGTGCCTTGTGTCTGAACAATAAAAAAAAGCATACTAGAATATCGCTGGTGATTTTTTGAATTGTGCTGCTTTATAATCTTCCCTTCATCCCAGCCTTCTATAGATTTAAACAGCAAAATGTTAAAATCCCCCTCTTTTTCCTTTAGTAAATTGTAATTTTCTGCTTTTATGGTATTCATTCATTGTTAGGCCACCGCAAGGGTAGGCATAAGGAATATCTGTCCGAATATGATAGACCTCATAGACATGAGAGGCTTGAAAAACACAACTTTGAAAGAAATGACTCAGAGCTTGAAATACCTTCATCAAAATTTGTTCGACAACGTGGTCGGTCAGTAGAATCAAGGTCATCTAACAAGGAGGAGGATAGCTATAATGTGCATAAACATGGAGACCATTATGATTGGCCTGTATCTAGAAAAGAGAAACCGCAAAGACCGCCACCACCCAGGACAAGTAAACATGAGGATGATTTTAATACTGAAAGGACAAATGGAGAGTACCATAATGAACACATGCATAGAAAGGGAAGGTCTCACAGTCAGGACCTTCTCTCTGCAAAAAATTCTGATGCTGATAGAAAGCAGCGGGACAATTCTGATGCAAAATCCCACAGAAGTAAAGAGAGTGATTTTGACATTGAGAAGAGACGCAGAAGGAGAACGCCTTCTCCGTGCCAAGAAAGGAATCTTAGGGATTCAGGTAAAATTTGTGGTATTATCGGTGGTGGCATCTTCATAAGATGGCTCATTGGTTGATGGTATTTTGAATCTGTGGATCACCTGTGATTTCTTCTAAAAATTAATTACTTGATTCATTCAATCTATTTATCCCTAATGTACATGAATGCACTGCTTTCCTTTCTAAATTGTGTGCTACTTGTTTTGGTTGTTTGTGAGCTTTGTGTCTTATTGATCTTTCTTACTAAGGATTCTTTGAGTTTCTATGTGGAACTTTTGCATTTAAATTATAGTTCTAAAATGAACATCATGTCTGAATATCTATATCCTCATATAAAGTATGTAAACTCAAAGAATCTTGATTGGATTTACTTGACATTTTAATGGATCCGGTTTTGCAAACTGTGATTTTAAATTAAGAAGTAAAAGTAAAACTTTTTTCAAAGGAGAAAGAAACCCCTTCCCTCTGTTTTTAACTGATTAGCCCTCCCACCACCAACCTGTTGTGCCCATTTAAAGTATATGGGCCCCCAGTACTGACACTGTAACTGCGGGCTGCCTCAGATCTGGTTTATGGCTGGTTGATAGAAATTGGCAACCAGGAGCATGCACAATGGAAACCATTCTGATTGCAGCCACTAACCCAGCTGTGCAAATCTGCTGGTAAAGTTCATGGGTCCCCAGTACTGGCACTGTAACTGCGACCTGCCTCAGATCTAGTTTATGGCTGGTGGATAGAAATTGGCAACCAGGAGCATGCACAATGGAAACTAATCTGATGGCGGCCACCAATCCAGCTGTGCAAATCTGCTGGTAAAGAGGACCCAGGGACATTTAAGGGTAGGCACCAATGTAGTTTTGGTGTTGGCATGGGGGCCTCTGCAGGGTAGGGGAATCAGATAAAAATGGGGGGTGGGGTTTCTCTTTCTCCATTCAGTATTTAACATTGTTTGGAACTAGTAAATATTAAGGGTGAAGACACACAGAGCTACTAGTAGCAGTTACGAAAATAGACAATGCTGATCATTTACTGATAATTGTCTGTGTGTTTTAGCAGACAATTCTCAGTATTATCTATGCCAGGGTATTTACTGGTGTTTAGTAGCCGTGAAAAGTAGCTGCTACTAAGTAGCTCTGTGTGTCTTCTCCCTAAATGTCAACACTTTGATACTATATTTCCAATACTTTTTTTTTTTTTTTTTTTAATCTTTACAGGTTTTCGGTCAAAGGGGGCGCGAGATGCACCTGTATCTAAACATACATCAGGGTTAAGAAATCAAGAGGAACATGATGCACACCTTGCCCGAAGGCTTCAGGAAAAAGAATTTAGGGTTAAGTAATTATTTTGCACTTCTATATATGGTAGAGTAGCTAGCATCTTTTCTTTTGTAACTAGAAAATGTTATGTTATTGAGAGCTTTCCATGTCTGCCTAAGCAAATGTAAATCCATTTTAAAGCTTAAAACTACATACTGAAATTATAATGTTTTTGATCCAACTAGTAGGGCTGAACTGAATTTTTAAGTGATATGGTCATCCTATCCCAGATACAAACGTTTGGCTTTCCTTTTTAGATAACACAGCATCTTGTAATACACTATGCCATTATGGCGTCAGTGCCCCTGCAGTATCCTGACACCCTAGTGCCCCTACAGTACAATAGGCAGCACCTGGATGCCTTAATGTAAAATGTAGGGGAACCCAGCTTCCCTTAGCCAAGACTTCTTTGCATGCCTTTTACAGTTTTAATCACCTACACTTCAGTATTTTCTGCTACACTGTTTTAGCATTCAGAACCAACATTGCAGAAACAGACATACTGCTTTTAATGTCAGTTACATCAGTAACTTAAAAATAATGTAACTTTTTAAATGAATGTATGTATGAATGTATATTAGAAAGTTATTTTAATTGTATTAGTCAAAATTGTATTTTAAGCTTTACAACTCCTTTAGCATGTATGAAATTCTACTTGTCTTTACTAAAATCTTCCTTTTCTTTATACTTTTAGGTAAACATTAAGGATAAACGAGCAGCTCAGATGGCTCAGGATGAGGTTAGCTTAGCTAGCATTAAGTAATTCATCACTGATATTGATTATTAGTCTTTACACTGTATATTTATGAAATATATATTTGTGCTAATTGTTCAATTTTGTAAACTGCAAAAAACTGCTAATAACCAGAAAATTTAATGCTGTTTTTAAGGAAGTGGGTAAAATGCAGTGTGTTAAAGGGGCAGTATACCCTTTTTTTCAACATGCGTTGTCAGTAGTATATTAGTTATATGTAGTTATGTTAAAGTTAATAAAGGGACAGTAACCCCCTTTTTCAACATAGAACATTAGTTGTTATGTTGTTATGTTGAAGTCATGGGAAAACATGTTTTTTGATTATAGGCAGTTGGGGGATGTTCTTTTTTCCCATAAAAACAATCAGCGCACCAGAGGTCACCCCTATAGATTAGAGGAACAGAGCTTCCATTTGAAGCAGCGTAGGTGGTTTTTCACGGTGAGGGCAGTGAGGCTGTGGAATGCCCTTCCTAGTGATGTGGTAATGGCAGACTCTGTTAATGCCTTTAAGAGGGGCCTGGATGAGTTTTTGAACAAGCAGAATATCCAAGGCTATTGTGATACTAATATCTACAGTTAGTATTACTGGTTGTATATATATAGTTTATGTATGTGAGTGTATAGATTGGTTAGTATAGGTTGTGTGCTGGGTTTACTCGGATGGGTTGAACTTGATGGACAATGGTCTTTTTTCAACCCTATGTAACTATGTAACTATGTAAGTCTGGAAAAGCTCAGACTCAGGCACAATGCACTGAGATGGCTGCCTACAAACCAATATTACAACAACAAAAAAATACATTTGTTGGTTTAAGAATAACATTTTAAATAGCAGAGTGAATTAATTGCAATGTAAATAGTGTAATTTAGAAATAAAAAATACACCAAAAAAATCATGACAGTATCTCTTTAAAGGGGCAATATACCCCTTTTTTAAAATAAATAATACAGCTTGTGCTTAACATACATTTTGCCTATTGTTTTGATTAGAAAATATCTATGGGTTTTGTAATTTCTCACTCTAAGGGGCTGATTTACTAACCCACGAATCCGACCCGAATTGGAAAAGTTCCGACTTGAAAACGAATATTTTGCGACTTTTTCGTATGTTTTGCGATTTTTTCGGATTCTGTACGAATTTTTCGGATCCAATACGATTTTTGCGTAAAAACGCGAGTTTTTCGTATCCATTACGAAAGTTGCGTAAAAAGTTGCGCATTTTGCGTAGCGTTAAAACTTACGCGAAAAGTTGCGCATTTTTCGTAGCGTTAAAACTTAACGCTACGAAAAATGCGCAACTTTTCGCGTAAGTTTTAACGCTACGCAAAATGCGCAACTTTTTACGCAACTTTCGTAATGGATAGGAAAACTCGCGTTTTTACGCAAAAATCGTATTGGATCCGAAAAATTCGTACAGAATCCGAAAAAATCGCAAAACATACGAAAAAATCGCAAAGTACCGATCATTACGAAAAAACCGCAATCGGACTCCATTCGACCCGTTCGTGGGTAAGTAAATCAGCCCCTAAACATGGCAGACTTTAAAAATGAAGCTAAATCCACATTCTATTTCTTAATCCTAAGGATAAAAATGAAACAAATCAGCAGTTGACTGAGAAGCCCTCTGTATAATGAACTGCTTTTTTTGCCCTGTTTAGAGCAAGCAATAACAAAACCTATAGATATGTCCTAAGTATTACATTACATTAACATTTATTTATAAAGCGCCAACATATTCCGCAGCGCTGTACAATAAGTGGGTTACATACATTGGACATGCAGAGTAACATATAAAGCAATCAGTAACCGATACAAGAGGTGAAGAGGGCCCTGCCCAAAAGAGCTTACAATCTACATCTCTTGAAAGCAGAGAGATTGGGAGAAAGTGTGACAGTTTGTGGGAGCGAATTCCAGAGAAGGGGGGCAGCCCTTGCAAAGTCTTGAATGCGAGCGTGTGAGGAGGGAATGAGAGAGGAGTTGAGGAGCAGGTCAGTAGAGGAGCATAACAAGCGGGTTGGATGGTATCTAGAGATGAGTTCAGAGATGTAGGGTGGGGCAGAGTTATGGACTGCTTTAAATGTGAGGGTCATTAGTTTGAATTTTATCCTGGATGGTAGGGGAAGCCAGTGCAGGGACTGGCAGAGTGGCATGGCAGAGGAGGAGCGGTTGGAGAGGTGTATGAGCCTGGCAGCAGTATTCATTATGGACTGGAGAGGGGACAGTCTTTGGAGGGGAAGGCCAATTTATAGGGAGTTACAGTAGTCCAGGCGAGATATTATAAGAGAGTGAATAAGAATTTTGGCAGCATCTTGGGTGATAAATGATCGGATTTTGGAGATATTTCTTAGGTGAAAGTGACATGATTTGATAAGTGATTGGATATAAGGAGTGAAGGACAGGGCAGAATCAAGGATAACCCCAAGGCACCGGGCCTGGGTGGGGTGATGGTAGAAGATGGGGTGATGGTAGAATTGTTAACCGTTATAGATACCTCGAGAACAATGTGGGCGTTGGATGGGGGAAAGAGAACCAGTTCAGTTTTAGAGAGGTTTAATTTAAGGTAATGTTGGGACATCCAAGTGGAGATAGCGGACAGGCAGGAAGAGACGCAAGTTAGAAGCTCTGGGTTAAGATCAGGAGAGGAAAGATAGATCTGAGTATCGTCAGCATAGAGGTGGTACTGAAAGCCAAAAGAATTGATTAGTTTGCCAAGTGAGGAGGTATAGAGAGAAAATAGTAAGGGGCCCAGGACAGAGCCTTGGGGAACCCCGACAGAAAGAGGCAAGGGAGAAGATGATTCACTATTGTAAGAGACACTGAAGGATCGATCTGAGAGATAAGATGAAAACCAGGATAAGGCAGTGTCACGAAGGCCAAGAGAGCGGAGAGTCTGGAGGAGAAGAGGGTGATCCACAGTGTCAAAAGCAGCAGAGAGATCGAGAAGTATTAGTAGCGAGTAGTGTTTTTTGGCTTTAGCCGAAAGGAGGTCATTTGTTAGTCGGGTTAGAGCAGTTTCGGTGGAGTGTTGTTGTCTAAAAGATCCAGGAGGTTATTGTCAGAGAGGAATAGCGTCAGTCGGTTGTATACTAGGCACTCAAGCAGTTTGGAGATGAATGGGAGCAGAGAGATAGGTCGGAGGTTAGTAGGATTGGAGGGATCAAGGGAGGGTTTTTTCAGAATAGGGGTTACAATTGCATGTTTCAGTTGGGAGGGAAAGATTCCAGTAGAGAGCGAGAGATTGAATAGATGAGTTAAGGATTTGATAAGACAAGGGTTGGCATTGCGTAGAAGTTTGGTAGGAATGGGATCAAGCGGGCAGGTAGTAAGGTGGGAGGAAGACAGCAGTTTTGAGACTTCCTCTTCAGTCACTGGGGAGAAGGAGCCAAGAAGAGACTGGGTAGCATGTAGGGAGGGAGGGGAATGGCTATGGGGATTTAGTTGTGCAATGTCACTTCGGATGGTGTCAATTTTATTTTTAAAGTGCTCAGCAATAGCTTGAGCAGTGACTGAAGCACATGGAGGGGGCGGAGGAGGGGACAGCAGAGAGTTAAAGGTAGAGAAGAGTTGTGCAGGTTTTTTAGAGAGGGAGTTAATAAGTGCAGTGAAGTAGGTTTGTTTAGCTTGGCAGAGGGTGGTGTTGTAGGAGAGCAGAGCAGATTTGTAGCTGCAGAAATCTGACTCTGACCTTGATTTGCGCCAGCGGCGCTCAAGTGTACGTGACTGTTTTTGGAGGGATTTGGTATGAGCAGTGTGCCAGGCTTGGAGTGGTTTGGGCCTCATGCATTTAGTCTTGGCAGGAGCAAGCTCATTGAGGGCAGTGGTGAGTGTGCTGTAGTAGACAGAGGTAGCCTGATTAGGACAAGAGACAGTTAGGATGTTAGAATGAAGAGAGTCAAAGGAAGAAGAGAGATGTGACGTGTTTAGGGATTGCAGGTCTCGGTATGTGTATGTTTGGGGGACAGCAGAGGGTGTAGAGGGAGTTAGCGAGAGTTGAAATGTGAGCAGATTGTGATCAGAGAGGGGGAAAGGGGAGTTAGTGAAGTTGGAGGTAGAACAACAGTTTGTAAATATAAGATCCAGGGAGTTTCCATTAGAGTGAGAGGGGGAGTCAGAACACAGAGATAACCCAAAGGAGGATGTTAGTGAAAGGAGTTTAACAGGTATGTTAAAGTCACCTAGTACAATGGATGGGGAGTCAGAGGAAAGGAAGTAAGGAAGCCAGGCAGAAAAGTTGTCAAAGAATTGTGAGGTCGGTCCAGGAGGTTGATATATGACCGCAATGCGAAGTGAAACAGGGGAGAAGAGCTTAATAGAGTGAACCTCAAATGAGGAAAATGAAAGAGAAGGAGGAGGTGGAAGGACTTTAAATGAATAGCGGGGGGAGAGAAGGGGCCCTACCCTACCCCCTGCCCTGTTTCCAGGTCTGGGAGTGTGCGTAAGGTGTAGCCCCCCAAAGGACAGAGCAGCAGGTGAGGCAGTGTCAGTAGGGGAAAGCCAGGTCTCAGTTATTGCAAACAAGTTAAGTGATTTAGCGATGAAAAGGTCACGGATGGAGGTGAGTTTGTTGCAGACGGAGCGGGAGTTCCAGAGGGCACAGGAAATTTGAATAGAGGCTTTGGGTATAGGGGTAAGGGTTCTGTACTTTAAAGGGGTACAGGGTGGGTTTGGGGAACGTGTCCCTAACAGAACAGGGATGGGGTAAGGGCCAGGGTTGGGGGAAATGTCACCAGCAGCGAGTAACAGGAAGGAGAGGAATGCAAGGTGAGAGCGGGATTTGTATGTTTTTGTTTTATGTGAGGAGAAAGAGTTAACTGAGGTTATGGAGCAGAGCAATTTAAAAACTAAACTTCATGTGCTGAGAGGGAAGGAGAGGAGAGTAGAGAGGCAGTGATTGCTATACCTTTCTGACTGGATGGAGGGTGTGGCTGGAGATGTTTTAGGAAGCATGAAAGTGCAAAGAGGAGGAGGGCAGGATAAAACATTTTGGGGTTGGAAATAATAAACTACCATGAATAAGCAAAGTTGTTTTCTTGCGATTCCACGTTGTTCAGTGTTGATAGGAGATAGTTTGGAGCCTTGTCAATGCCTTGTCCAACTGCCTTGTTTAACTGCAGGCAAGACATATGTTCAGCACAAGCTCTATTCATTGAACCAGTGTTTAAAAATGGGGGATGGGTATACTGTCCCTTTAACACTTGCTAAAAAGTTACAAAAAATCTTCTTTATAAACCAAAAAATGTAACAGGTGACTTGGCTTCATCTCCTTTATCATGCCCTTTGCTCAAGTCATTCCTTGTTTTTCAGGAAATTGCCCGCTACCTTATGGACAAGGAAGAAAAAGCATATAAGAAGTCAAAAGGACGTGAAAAAATGACAGATGGGAAACGACCAGAAGAATTGGAGGTGTGCTTTTAGTTAGGAACTAGGAAGCTTCATACTGAAGTCTACTCTAAACTTGTTTTTTTTCTCTATGTATTAACCATTGATTAATCCAAATTTCAGCATTTAATAAACTAGTTTTCAATATTTTTCCTGCTTATTTTAGGCATCTGATCATGTCAGGCAAAGGACAAGAGAAGGTCATGACCATCATCATCGCTCTAGAAGTGATAAACCATACAGGTAATTATTATTGGTAAACTGTACAAGTAATTGTAACCTATGACTAATCACATTAATTCAACATTAAAGAGATACTGGCACCTGAATTTACATCTGTCATAACATTGCCTTTGCATGCTATTTATAATTTTGGCTTGAAAGTATTTGCCTATCTGATCCCCCATGTTCCTCTGTGAGCGGGCTGCCAATCATAAAATTAGAAGACATATGCATGCAGAAAAGGATCCATTCATAACTTTGTCTGTTTTGCTTCTGCATTTAGGCATTCATTACAGAAAAGTAACTAAAAATGCCAAATAGGTGACTTTTTAGTGAATAGCACAGTTTTCTAAATAACCGCTAATATAGAAAATATACATAGGGTGGCAGTCTAGTACAATATGTTTGAAACTAATAAATACAAAAAAGTTTATTGAAAATATTAAAAAAATAATACAACCCTTAGTATAAACACTCGTGTTTTAGGCCATAATGGTAGAACAGTTTATAGGAGATGTAATTTCATACACATGGCATGTAGACAGTTTCATACAGTACACAGAGTATGTTGTGACAAAGGTCATTTATGGTGATAGCGGGTCACCCTTATTTAATCAGAACTGCAACATACATTGAGTTTCCATATCTTGTTGACACATTATTTAGATTTGCAATGTCAACTACAGAGACTATATATTGAATTTAAGATCACTCTGTTAGGATTGTATACTCTGTGAAATGTTTTTATTGAAGGGTGTATTTTTTTTAAACGTGTTCAATAAATGGATTTATGCTTTTTAACGTCAAATATATCATATTTTAGTGCCACCCTATTCACCTTTTATATAGTAGTGCTTGTTAAATGAAAAATGCATTTTACTTATATATAGCTGAAACTGCTAATTCTATAAATTGTAGAATGTGCTATTTATATTTTTTCCACCCTAAAAACAATAGTGAAGTCTTGTGTGTTTATAAGGAGTGTATTTACAGTTGATATGTGCAGATAATGTAAAATGAGAGATATAGCTCTTCATATCCGTATTTTAATGGGACAGGTATGCCATTGATTTTCTCTTAATCCATATCCTTGTTAATACCTTTATGGTTGCACAGGCCCCTTCCTCCACCTCCAGATACCGCTGAAGATGATGATTATGATGACGATTACACCAACATAAACCCGCACAACTCCCCAAAGTCTAGTTCTAAGTCACAGTCTTCTCTCAAAGGTAATCACCTAAAAATGGCTGTATGTGTATCTGTATACATACAGTAACATATATGTGTATATTTCATTGTAGTAAAATCTTAAAGGCATTCTGTTATGGGAAAACATGTTTTTTTTTTTTTTTTTTTTACCATATGCATCAGTTAATAGCACTCTATCAGCAGAAAACCTGTACTAAAAAACATTTTTCAAAGGGGCAAACCAATTTTTTTTATAATTAATTTTGAAAAATGACATAGGGTTCCCTCAGCCATGTGACTTGAACTCTGATAAACTTCAGTCTTTTTTTTACAGCTGAGCTGCAAGTTGGAGTAATATCAACCCCCTCCCTTCCCCCCCTCAGCAACTGATCAGCAGAACAGTGGGCGGGTAACAAGCTAACAGCTTCCATACAACAATATTGCTACAAAATTTTCCCATGCCTAGTGCTAGATATGAGAATTGCACTCAATTTTAAAACACCCGACCATGACTCCTCTAGTTATATTGAGTAGGAGAAACAATAGCTTATCTGAAAGCAGCTGCATTGTGAAATGCTGGTTCCTTCTAAAAGCTCAGACTCAAGCACAATGCATGCTGCCGACACACCAATATTACAACTAAAAAATTAATTTATTGGTTCAAGAATACAATTTAAATAATACAATTAATTATTTGCATAGTATAGGTATGGGAACCCTTATCTGGGAACCCATTATCCAGAAAGGTCCGGAAAGGTCATCTCCCATAGACTCCATTATAAGCAAATAATTCTAATTTTTAAAAATGATTTCCTTTTTCTCTGTAAAAATAAAACAGAACCTTGGGCTTGATCCCAACTAAGATATAATTAATCCTTATTGGATTATTAAGGATTACTTGGCTAGTATGTACCAGACCAGTAATGCTAGTATGAAGTCCAAAATTGCTTCACTGCAAAAGACAGTGGGGGTAATTTACAAACAGTGGGCAAGTTAGCACCTGGGTAGTATCTCGGGGCAAACACTCAAATGTTTGCCTTCTCTGTATTACTTGCAGCTGGCTGAAAACAAAGCTAATTGCTGATTGGTTGCTGTGGGTTACTGCCCAGTTATGTCACTGCACTGACATGGGCCATAAACTTTTCTTAAAACCAAGCAATGCTGGTGTTTTGCCTCTCCACAATTAAGCTGACCAATTATTTATTGTGGTGCACGTAAATTGCTTAATTACTGTGAAGTTCTTCTTATATGGAGTTTGTGATCTTCTCTTTCTAGGCTCATACTACAGGCCGTGAAAAATCAGCTCCTGCAGCATGTGATGCTCAGAATCATAAGCGGTTTTTGAAATTCACAGTACATACTGTGTTCTATGACTTGGTTGCAAAATTAAAGAACCTTCATTTTTCTTCTGTCAGTCTTCAATAAGGAAATCTCTCTTTATATGCCACAAATAGTGCAAGCCCTACGTGTGCAGTTTTCCACATCAGTTTTGCACAAACATTTCCCCCCAAGTATTCTGTGTTGAAAAATCCTTAACGTGTGTTATTTAGATTGTAGTTATTCTGAGAGTCCAAGGAATACTTGGTTTTGATAAGAACTTATGGGGAGTATACAGCAGATGGCAAATGTATTACAGATTATATATTCATTTTCTCGTAAAGGCTTGGAGAGGCCATTCAGGTTCATATAAGACAGGTATACCACAGTGTTTCTTCAATAGGTTTCATCCTGTTTGTTTATTTATTTTAAAGATATCATTGGCATATGCTAGTCAGCTCCCATGAACCAGGGCAGAGTCACCTTTTCAGGTGTAAAGCACAAGAAATACCACTTTTAGTAGTCGCGCTCTCTTTAGGTAAAACCAGAATATTTTATATCTATTGCCTAATCACACCTTGCCCTAATAGTAGGGGAATATGTTTTATGTGTATGCATGTATCGAATAAGCTGTTGGCTCACATGCTTAAAAACTTGCCAGAAAATGCTTGAGTGTGGGTTTTGAGGACTTCCTAGTGCGCAAAATGTGGATGCCTGAGACTGCTAATCCAGTCAAGGGAGTCCATTCATATCTCCTCAGGAACCGACTGTGCATACCACTGGGTGAAAACTGAGTAGTGTTTCGTGTTGTTGTTCAGTTCCTCAGAGAGTAACCCATGTGTTACCAGTGAACTGCACAATCTTTCTACAGGTGGTTGAATTAAGTGCCATTTTCTGTTTCTTATTTTATATGCTCATAATTCTCTGTATTGTAGTACAATTTTTATGAATGAGAGCTGTTGGATTTTTTCGCCATTTTTTATATTTTAATTCATATTTATTATAATAGTTAAAAATGTGATCCAGTAAGTTTTGGTCAGCCTTTTTAATAAACACGACTGTTTATGATTTTCATTGACTAGTTCCAATTAATGCTGCAATATTTCCGCTCTAAAATAACGATTGTTCTTTCTGCTTTGGGATAGTCTGCCATCCTTACCTTTATATTTTATTATGTCATTTTTTTTTTCTCATTGAATGTTTGTTTTTTTATGGTTCAAGTTAAAATCTGTATGCCAAATGATAAAGTCATTACAAAGGAAAAGGGTTTTCTCAATATGTATCAGGAAGCCATGTTGAATTGGTGGAATGCAAGTAGCACACACAGCATTAGGGACCTGTATCCATGTTTATTTAAAGTATTTTATTAGGAAGATAAAGTACATAGAGGTCCACTCACTATACATATGTGTTTAGAACTTAATCTCAGGGCATTCACATTAACCTGTACTATTAGTGTACTATTATAATTATATTTTGATTTAATTGAGGGGAGGCCCAAATGCCTTGCTCATTAGATCTTTTAATACAAAAGTTGTCATGTTCCAAAATAATTTTTATTTTCTTTAGCTTACGTTAATTTTATATTTGGCAATATGTCGTTGGAGTGTCATAGGATAATAATTTTTTTTTTTTTTTAATAAATATTCATTCTGATATAAGATTCATTTTAGTTAATCTTTGACTACTGTTGTGCATTGTGCCATATTTCTGTGTATACTCCAAAACTGTGCCCAGGCTGTTAGCTGCTCTGATATATTTGTTTGTATTCTGCTGGTTAAAGGCATCTCGTCTTTTTTAAGAAAAGTGAAGTGTCAAATATTTTTATAAATCGCACCGTAGCCTTCTCCTACTCTAAGAGGTTAACTTTTTTTCAGTAGAGGTGGAATAAAAATGTAGATAAAGTTTGAACTTGTTAAAACTTGAATGGTGGGATGCTCGAACTGAGTATTATACAGCTCTTGCTATTGACTGTCTGTGACACCCCTTTTTTTGCGGCTCATCCATATTAGGTTAAGTTTCCCTTGCATATGGGCATCCAGATCTGGTGACAGAAGGCAATATGCATGGACAGCCTTACTAATAATGAAGGAGGCAAGTGCATATTACAGGATAGTTGAGCGAAAAGAGGAAACAGTCCAGTTTAAATCTAAAATGCTCAATTAATGCAGGTAGGTGAGGAGGGATCGGTTTTCTGATATAAAATCTTCTGATTACAACAGGGCTACAAGGAGGAAAAATATCACAGGCTGCACATAAGTCAATTAATTTGAAACCTATAGTAGCCTGCTGGCCATGCTGTCAGGCGGTAATGTACTAGAGCAGTGCTGTCCAACTTCTGTGGTACCGAGGGCCAGAATTTTTCTGGCCTACATGGTGGAGGGCCGATAATGGAAGCCAGTTTTGACCACTCTCCTTTTTTAAACCACACCCATGTTATCACATGACCATACCATATTAATGGTGGTAGTACAGCAAAAACCTGCCATACTCTGCCTTCCCTGTCCTACCTGTGTGTGCCATACTCTGCCTGCCCTATGCTGCCTGTGTGCCATACTCTGCCTGCCCTATGCTGCCTGTGTGCCATACTCTGCCTGCCCTACCCTGCCTGTGTGTGCCATACTCTGCCTGCCCTACCCTGTCTGTGTGTGCTATACTCTGCCTGCCATACTCTACCTGACCAGTACTGACTGTGTGTGCCATACTCTGCCAGTATGGCGCACACAGGCAGGATAGGGCAGGCAGAGTATGGCACACACAGGCAGAGTATGGCACACACAGGCAGAGTATGGCACACACAGGCAGAGTATGGCACACACAGGCAGAGTATGGCACACACAGGCAGAGTATGGCACACACAGGCAGGGTAGGGCAGGCAGAGTATGGCTCACACAGGCAGGATACAGTGACACAATGCTGGCACTGCTCCTACAGTCTGCACAATAACTAGATATTAAAAAACTTTTTAATTGCAGTACCAACTCAGTATATGTTCTTTTTATAGTGTGCAGGGTTTATTTGTGGATTTCTACTACTCCTGAACAATGCAGGGATTAAAAGGTGTGAACAACACAGGGGATTGCATGTTTAAACAATACAGGGGGTTTACAACCTGAATCTGAGGTGTGAACCATGCAGGGAGGCAGTTATGCACAGTACTGATACTATTTAATGCTTGCACAAAGGTAAGCCATCAAAGTAGCCAGACAGGAGGGGGCCAAACAGAGGGCTGCCAGTTGGACAGCACTGTACTAGAGAATTCAGTGCAACATGAATTAAACTGGATGCTCTGTGGCCTTAAGGCTCACTATAAGGTTTCAGTTTATAATTCTTTACACAATTCAAAGCAGTCTAATGCTTTCATTTTCTTTTTTACATCCTTCATAAAAGTGTCCTCTTTCAATTAAGAATGTTAAGTGTATCAAACAGCTATATCTGCCTTGTGGGTTATGGACCCAGTTGCAAACATGAGGGATTGGCTCCTTGGGAGAAAGCTTGCTTTGAATCTGCCAAGATAGAAGTGATGTCTGCTGACGTAAGGTATCTATGGAAATGAAGGGTATTTTGAGAAGCAGACAGCAGTACTTGCCATTGAATTTACACTTTATCTGTTATGGAAAAATGTTTCTTGCACTGCCAATGCAGAGTATGGATTTTAATTTTGTAATTTTTTTTTCTTGCCAGCAAGATTTTTTTTCTTCTCATACAAGTTATATATTTTGGGATACATAACTGTGACCAAGCTATAATTTCAAACAAATTTAAATAGTTCTATAGTCTATAACTATTGGAAAATACATTGAAATGGAATTACAGTAGAACTCCCATTTTACATTTTTCAACGGACCAGAAAAAAACAATACATTTTAAAACTCCCCAGCAAAAAAGTTGCCCACAGATTTACCTATGCAATTGATTTTTTTTTTTTTTTTTTTGACTGTGCTTCCGGGAAAATATTCATTTCTTTTTAATGTAGCCATTTATTTATCTTGAACTCATGGATGTAAATTGAATGTTATCTGTTGCTTGTCATGTCTAATAAAATATATTGATTTCACATGGTGCATTTTCATTTTGTATGCATGTATATTTTTATTTACAAAACTATACATTGTAGAGAGAAAATGTCAGGGATAACCACGCACCCAGTTTCCTCCCTCTCTCCCATTTATCTGGAAATGTGTTATCCAGAAAGCTCTGAATTACGGGAAGGCCATCTCCCATAGGCTCTATTTAAATCAAGCATCCTAATAAATAATTTTGTGCTGGCTGTTCCGGACCACCTGGGTGAGTGACTGAGATCAATGCGAGCGGCGGACCCACTAAAAGCAGAGTACCGGCAGTGGCTGGCCAGTGGCCAGTTTATAAGCATCATGTTACTGACAGGGTTAAAGGAGAAGGAAAGGCTTGAGAGTTAATCTCAAGCTGCAGGCATACCTTCAGTTGTCTCAATAGTGCCCTTAAGTCTCCCCATATTTCTCCCGTTCAGATGATCAAAAACCAAACAGGAAGAAAAAATGCTGAGCTGTGTAAAGAAAGTTCCCATAATGCCTCACTCCTGCACCAAAAGCAAGACCGGTGTACATGCTCAGTTAGACTATGAGTCAGCTTCCTGCTGATTGTCTCAGATCCACATTTCTAAGGGGGGGGGGGGGGGAGTGAGTTCTTAGCATTCTTGAGGGAGAGGGGAGAGAGCAGAGAGCTGCGTGTCTGTGGCAGAGGAAAACAGACAGGACACATCTTTTGACATAACTCAGTGCAGAGTATCTGTGAGTGCTTATGGCTGTATTTACATAGACCTTTCTGAAAAAGCTTACTTAGTTTTTACCTTTCTTTCTCCTATTAGGAGCATGACGATTCTGCCATCCATCTAGCATCAGTCTGCATATTTTAACTTCAGAAAGGAAAAGTGACATTAAACACTTATAAGTGTTAATTTAGTAAATAGACAAAAGGAAATAATACAACATAATTGTATGATCATACAAAGGCTAATTGATATAGTAGAACACATTGCAAAACTTGGCCTGCTTACAGAGGGAAGGATGAAGCTGCACACTCTACTAAATAGTGACCTTAACCATGGGAACTTCCTAGAGCTGGTTCTGCTTCTTGCCAAATATGACCCTGTTCTCCAGAAAACATGTCAAAGATGCAGTGGCAATGAGTGAGGAAAGAAAAAAGGTGCAATCCTGAGAGCAAAGGGAGAGGAGGCCTAGTTACATTTCTAAGTAAAACAATAAATAATTTAATCATGCTAATGGGGAAAGAAAACATTAGCAAGAAGTAAAAGGTACACTGAAATATAACATGGAAATGGACAGCACTCAAGATGTTGGTGTGATGGAGCAGTGCAGCATTATTCTTAGGTATGTCAGATAGAGAGATGTGCATGAAAGGCTTATTGCTCTCATCCAGCACAACTGGAGAACCCCTAATTACATCTCTGAAAGAACAACTGGAAATTATCTCATTGTCTATAAATTTAGTGACATCATTAGCTACTCTTTTGATGGTACTGCAAATATGAGTGGGTGCTGCAATGGAGTTCAAGCCCTCATCAGAAATGTTTCCTGCAATTCTGTCCACATTTGGTGCTATGCTCACATCCTTAATCTTGTCGTTGACAACTCAGTGTGTCATCCCTGTAAAGTATTTGGACACTTAGAGATTACAGCTTGTTTCTTCTCTGAATTTTACAAGAGGCTCTCAGTGTGGACAGAGCAAGTCTCTAACCAGCGTCAAGGACATGAAAAATGTTCACAACTAAAAAAATTAGTGATACCCACAAACGACTGCTTTCTAAGCTAAGGTCTATTGGTCTTAGTGAAGTCATTTGCACATGGATAGAAAACTGGCTACAGGATCGGGTACAGAGGGTGGTTGTTAATGGAACATTCTCTACTTGGAATAAGGTTCTCAGTGGGGTCTCTCAGGGTTCTGTACTGGGTCCACTTTTGTTTAATTTGTTCATAAATGACTTAGGGGAGGGTATTATGAGTAATGTATCAGTGTTTGCAGATGACACAAAACTCTGCAGACCAGTCAATTCTATCCAGGATGTGACATCCCTGCAGCAGGATCTTGACCAACTGGCAATCTGGGCAGCTAAGTGGCAGATGAGATTTAATGTGGATAAATGTAAGGTCATGCACCTGGGATGTAAAAATATGCAAGCCACTTATACCCTTAATGGGACTGCACTAGGCAAATCCATAATGGAGAAGGACCTTGGAGTTCTTGTAGATAATAAACTTGGCTGTAGCAAGCAATGCCAGGCAGCAGCTGCAAGGGCAAACAAGGTTTTGAGCTGTATTAAAAGGGGTATAGATTTACGGGAGGAGGGGGTTATTCTTCCCCTTTACAGAGCGCTGGTAAGGCCCCATCTAGAATATGCTGTTCAGTTTTGGTCTCCAGTGCTCAAACGGGACATTATTGAGTTAAAGAGGGTCCAGAGAAGGGCAACTAAGCTGGTAAAGGGTATGGAAAGTCTCAGTTATGAAGAAAGACTGGCCAAGTTGGGTCTGTTTACACTGGAGAAGAGGCGCTTAAGAGGTGACATGATAACTATGTATAAATATATAAGGGGATCATATAATAACCTTTCTAATGTTTTATTTACCAGTAGGTCCTTCCAACGAACACGAGGGCACCCACTCCGTTTAGAAGAAGGGAGGTTCCATTTAAATATTCGGAAAGGATTTTTTACAGTGAGAGCTGTGAAGTTGTGGAATTCCCTCCCCGAATCAGTCATGCTGGCTGATACATTATATAACTTTAAGAAGGGGCTGGATGGATTCTTAGCAAGTGAGGGAATACAGGGTTATGGGAGATAGCTCTTAGTACAAGTTGATCCAGGGACTGGTCCGATTGCCATCTTGGAGTCAGGAAGGAATTTTTTCCCGTCTGCGGCAAATTAGAGAGGCTTCAGATGGGGTTTTTTGCCTTCCTCTGGATCAACTAGTAGTTAGGCAGGTTATATATAGGCATTATGGTTGAACTTGATGGACGTATGTCTTTTTTCAACCCAACTTACTATGTTACCCGCTGGCGGGGCACTGGGTACAAATTTTGGGTCATGCTCTGACCAGTCAAAAGAGTTATACAGCATACTGTTATACTGCCTGGAACATATTTCTTTGCCTACCAAGTTTGACCGCAAAGTTGTTAGTGAGGCAACATGCTTAATTCATGGATGGACAAGATTTTAAACATTACTTGTTTCATTCCTGTTCTTGCAGATTTTTGAAATTACCACACCAGTGTCAGATTATCTGCAAACTAGTGAACTAGACATTTTACAAATTTGGAGAATGGTGGAAACTTCAGCAACTGAGGCCATCAATTCCAAAACGTCTGGCTGTAGTAAACGCCTTTATTGAAAAAGTAAATAGTTCTCTTGACGAAATGCCTATCCATGCAGAAGTAGAGAAAAGTTTTCCACAAAAGAGTGGCAAGAAAAAATCTGATGGCTGGAGAGCTGGCAAGGGATGAACCTCCTGTGGATCCAGTTAAAGCATTTGAGGTTCCAATATACTACACAGTCATATTTCAGGCTGCAGGCAGTATCAAGCAAAAGTTTTCTAAAAATAAGAAACTCATCCAGGATATTAAGTTTTTAGACTCTAGGCAGTTTAGCCAAATCAGAGAGCAAATTACAGCAGACACCTTAAAAACAATTGCTGATTTGGCTGGTGTGGACCTTAAATCTGAACTTCAAAGATAACTATGCAGTACTCAAATAACCAATCAATGCAGAGGAAACTGATGAGGAGGAAGAAAAGTCAGTGACATAAAAAAGTGTGTGTTGAAACTGCTTCACTTGCTGCTATAGACTCCTGTATGTACACCTCAAAAAAAAATCATTAATGTTGAGCTGTTGAAAATAGTAACCACATTCATATCTTGCTCTGTCTGTAAAATAGTGAATTCCAGTTAGGCTGAACTTCCTATAGCAATTCACAAACCAATTATTGCAGTAGTTTGTGTGTCTGACTTCCTTCCCAGTGCTCTAGCAAAATCTGTCTTACAGTATAACATTAAAACTTGAACCTTGTTCTTAATGCACTTAAGTATAGCAAACAATAAGTGGCTCCTGCACAGTTATGTAATGCATTATGCCTGTTGTTCAGGATTTTCTGTATACTGGAATGCAATTTCCCATAGGGGTTAAACAAACATTTTTTATTTTATTTCTAAATAATTTGCTTTTTCTATGTAAAAATAAATCTGCACCTTGTGGTTGCTGTTCACCAAGCTAGCAAAGATGTAGATGGCAGTCCACTGTAAGGAGTATGGAATGATGCCTTATCTATCTGGATAAAAGATCCTATAATTGTATTGTAATATAATATACAGGTTCTAAGGATGTATTTATGTCTGCGTGATGCTGTTATATACAAACTGGTTTTGGTGTTGAAGGATGGCTCTGTATTTATGTCTGCATGATGCTTTTATATATACAAACTGATTTTGGTGTTGAGTTTTTCATTTTCATGATACAAGTAGGGATGTTTCATTGCTATGCAAGGATGATTTTTCTAGATTAATCATAAAATGCCTATGCTCATTCTGATATTATTTATACAGAAGGGTTAGAGCCTCACGTGCTTACAAATATGGCATAATCATTATTAAGTATATCATGTAATTAAAGCCTGCCAGGAAGCATTTCTGTGCATTAAGTATACTTGATTTACATTACTAGTAAAACTACTACACAATTCTAAAGTCATTTCTTTACTTAGAAGCTGATACATGAATGATAGCACTGCTTGGACAGGTAAGATCATTTAATGAACAAGGCAAATTTGTACTTTAGTTTTGATTTATCTTCAAAGCAGATACCTTGCTATTTAAGAATGCGGAAAGCAGTTTTGAAACTGAATCTAGAATTAAAAGTGTTTTGGGCTTTCTTATTTGTTGGTTTTCATAAATGCAAACGTTGATGCTTAACAACTGCAAACCAGCACAAACGTCATTTGAGAGGGGCCACATTTTCAGCAGGCAGTAGGAGGTTGGCTTTCTTCCAACAATAAGCAAGGTTCAGAAGGATTGTGGTGTCCACTAGTTAGCTTATTCCCAATGCCTTTAAAGAGAATAATATACATAGCAGAATTTCCACTTAGCCAACATCCTAAAAAAAAAGAGAAGTTATGCTTAAACCTACAATCAGCAGTTCCTAGAATCTAAAAAGACATTTGTTCCCAGAAAAACTTGTGAGTAATTGTATTATAAAAGGGAAACTGAAGAGCATAATGAAAAAGAAAAAGGTAAGTGGGGAGAGATGGGGAGCCTGCAATCCTTGGATTTGTAAATTATGATTCCTCAAGAAAGGTGCTAATATTGATGTGTTTCCATGGTGTTCATGCAGGGATATTGTAAATTATGATAATAAGAGTATTTTTTTTCTTTATCATGCAGGTCTAATATTCACTTCATCTGCATGGTGTATGTTTTACATTCCTGTGGTGGTTTATCCAGGGGGTAAGACATAGCCAAATGTTGTAATATTGATTTGATCACCATCAACACAAAAATATTGTTCTATAGGATACTGGTCTATAGGATGCAACCTCTGTGATCCCTGCCACATTTGGCTAGAAGGATAATTCATAATAAAGTCATTTGGTAATTGGTTGGATGCTGGAAGGCTTGCTAGTACTCTTATTATATACAGTGTTATATCAGATCTTGGAATTTTATCATCAAAGGGAAGCCTGCCTGGGCCTAATGTTTTGCTCCTATTGATAACTGCATTTAACTCTTCTACATTTATCGAGACATTTCCTGTATCCATTTGACAATTTGAGTCTTTTCCTTTAATGAAAAAAGCAAACCCCTTTGCTGAGTAGTTGGTTTAAGGTGAATGTATCAAAATTGTGTGTGCATCTTTGGTTCATATTTATTGGACACCAAACCTAACCATAAAGCTGTCCCACTGGGTCCCATATTTCTCTATAGAAGTTGATGAAAAACTTAATTATTGAAATCAACTTGCCAATAGTAATTCTACTGACCAAAAATGTAGATGCAAGCTTTTTACCATATTTACCAATACCATGCTGATTACTTGGACTAAACTGTAAATTAAACATGGGGTAAAGAACATACGTGTCCGTGCTAGGAAAATTGTGCTTAAAGCTTCTAGTTGCACAAAACAGACGAGAACCAGATAGAGATTATTTTGAAATTTAATACATGAGTGTGAAGAGAGAGCTAAGGGAACAGTTTTATTGAGAAATATTTATTTAAGACTACATAACCTTGATAATGTGTCACATTATTCTAGGACTACATTGGTTGTTTGCCAAAACAAAATTGGGTTGTGATTTTGTTGCTCATTATTGGACCTGTATTGCTTCCACCAGTAAAGCTGCTTTTGAAATCCTGTGAATTAGGCAGAAAGTTAGGCATCCTCTCAACAAAAGGAGTTTTGTTTACAGAAAATGCAATGCTAATCTGTGCGTGGTCAAAGGTCTCAGTATTGTATTTGTTCAGATTCATTAATGTGTGCAATATATGTCTGATGAATGGGAGTAATATGTGCAGTTGCCAGATGTCCAGTTAGACATTTAGGGGCAGAATATCAAAATGTGACACTAGAGCACTCCACAGAAAAAAAACATATTAAATGTCTTTATCAATGGGTGAAAATCAGAATTTATCACTAGGCGAAGCCCACAGAGGTGAATAACTCCAGGAATTTGTTTGTCCTGAGCCTAACTGCTTGGGTCCCTCAAATGGCAGCACTGACACCACAAGGAATTAACCTTCACTAATCAACTCATCACACACTGGGCTGCTCACTAACTTCTCCTAATCCTATACTTTACTCCTAGATTGAACTATACAAAAAACCTGACCTGGCGCTAATTTATCCAACTTATCACTAACTCAATGTCAGGGGATAAAAAACTAAAGGTTTGGAAAACTTTTACCCTCCTTTTACCATATATCAGGGATCTCAACTATAAAATCACTGTATGCAAGAGCCCTATGGGTTAAAATAAAATCAGGCCTCAATTACAGAGCTCTTACATCTAGGGAGATCATAGCACCTTGCTTACTTTGCCCAGCACTTTGTGAATAAGGCCTCAGATCTCAGCCTTCTCCCTCATACAGCTGACCTGTGTTGCAAAAACAAAAAGCCATGTAGCCTGCATTTTCTCTCCCAGTTATTTTTGCCTTTTTTACCTTAAGCTTGTTCTAGAATATCTCACTATTCAGGCATAGATTATGAGCATTCCTTGCCATTATGATCACTTTTTTTTTTCCATATGCAGGTTTAGCCATGCAAGACGCACACACCTCTACATGTAAGCTTGTTCTTGAAATGTTTAAATGAAATCAGCCTAAGATATACAGTCGTTTTGCAGCTAGTGTAATTGCAGAAGTTTTACTGACTTTATTCATAAATGTTATAAACTCCCAGATTATGTTTACATGTCTTTGATTTATTTTAAAGATTACATAATGATATAAATATATTTTTAAGCTACTTGGAATGGTACAATTAATCTTTTTAGAAAATAAAAAGTGTGTCTTTGCATAAGAAAGTGTGTCTTTAGCATAAGAAACCCAGGTTTAGGTTCTCTATACTTACTGTAGTTTTTACCTTTCATCCTTCTTGAGTGAACTATTATATTCAAACTGATGAATGAACACATACAGTTAGGAAACTTTCATAATTTCCCACCCCAAATTTCATTGAATTTCCCTAAATCTGTAACATCTTCTTGTCCTGCAATTAGCCATAAGTGGGGATAATGCAGTGCTTCACTCCTAAATACAACTCTGACCAAAATTATATTAGCAGCTTTGCACTTTTTTTAGGGATTCACGAATCCAAGATTCGGCCTTTATCGGCAGGATTCTGCCGAAACCACGGTCCTAGCTTTTCCGAATCCTAAAATCATGTGACTTTTTGACAATTAACATGGAATTTGGACATCTTTCAAGCGTGCGGCGACATTTAACCCTTCCAAAACCTAATTAGCATATGCTACTTCGGATGTGGTACAGCATCCTTTACGAAGGATTCAGGGTTTGGCCAAATCCGAAAAACTGGATTCAGTGCATCCCTAACTTTTTTCAAATAATTCACAAATTATTATAGAGTAGATTTATCTCAAAACACAAAATTCCTTGTTTCACTGTTAAGTTTCACTGGTTACAGAAGTTTCTTTTTCCATATAAAACTTATTCCAACAAAATAATTTACACCCTTAAAATTTTGTAGCACACCTCTTTGAAAGAATTGCCAAGATCAAGCGCTTTCTGCAACCATAAACAAGCTTTCCACATCTTGACCATTTGGCCCATTCTTCTTTTGCAGACTTCTCAAGTTTTCTGATATTTGAATGATGCCTTCTCCCCTTTTTGGATGTTTATTGGGACATGCTGTTGGCAACTTCAGCATTTCGTCTTAAACCTTTCCTGGGTGCTTCTGGTCATGGTCCTGCTGGGAGACCCATCTGTGATGGCAACCCAGCTTTCTCACACTGGGATCAATATTGCTTTTCAAAATGCAATGGTTATCTCCTAATTTCATGATTCCATGCACAGATTCAAGGCTCAAGACTCAGACTCTTGAATCTACAGGGCAGCAAATCAACCCCAAAATATTAATCTACCTGTTTTACAACTGTAAGGATGAGGCTCCTTTCCTTGAAGGCATTCCCTGTAAACATTGCCAAAGATTACAAAAATACTCTAATTTCTATTTATCTGCCCTGGACATTATCCCAGAAGGACTGTGTGGCTTGTTCAGGTGTATTATTATGGCAAGGCTTAGTTCTTTTAGATTCTTTAAAGGAGAACTAAACCTTAACTAAAGTGGGCTAGAAAGTTTGTACATTTTGTTTTGGGCTTCCATACCACAGCCTTTAGCAGGAAAGATCTGTGCCTACAATTATGCCCCCAGTAGCTCCCCATCTTCTTTTCTGCTTATTCACTGCACATACTCTGTGCTGCTTTCAGTTGAGCTTAGGGACCCACTCACAATATACTGTACAGATAGAATATAAATGTCATGATGTAAAGCTGATAAGTAAATAATACAGCAGCTCTGAAACTAGTGCAATTAGCATCAGAAATTAATAATCAGCCCTGAAGCATAACCCACTGACAGACAAACCTCATTTTCTGGTTGATATATAAGGACACGACCCCTAAGCTTAGTTTCTCAACAGCTGCCAAGAGCACACTGAGCATGTGTCACTGACATTCCTAACAAAAAGGCCTGGATTATTTCTATTACAGAGATGCTGAAACTTTAGGCTGGTGCACAAAGTTCAGAATATAAATATGGTATTTCTAGCCATATTTATTTTTAGGGTTTAGTTCTCCTTTAAACCACAATTCAAACAATTCTCTGCAATCTTTGATCATTTTTTTTTTTTGTTGTGCCTGTGTCCAGGGAGATTCGTTGCCATGCTTTCTTGATAACATTGCATACATGGACACAGGAACATTAAGGACTTTGGAGAGGGACTTAAAGCCATAGGATTGTTCATGCTTTCTTCTCACTAGCATTTATATTCTCACCACCTCAGATAAACAACTGCTTTTGCTTTTCACAATGTTCAGTGTGGTGCACAATTTTGATTGGCTGATTGTGTGCTACTTAAATTGCAGGCACCTGTAACTCCTTCCAATTTACTTACAAATTAAAGGTGAATCGCCCTCTTGATATCCAAATATTTCTTACATGTCTAGTCTATTTTAGGATATCTGTGTGGAAGAAGATACGCTTCAGTCATTGTCTACAGCTGTTTTTGTGTAGTTCAACTGCAAACAAAAGGAATACAAGAGTGAATACCAGAGCATGTTATTTTCAACAAATTTCTGGCAGAACTGGTGCATTATTTTAAAAAAGCACAACAGTGCCAATATTTTTGGATGGATTGTATATACAGATCGTCTTTCTATAATTCTAGGCTAATGCTTGCAAAATCTAGATCTTTACCTGCCAAAGCAGAAAATGTTCTCTGATCCTAGACTAGCCTATAATCTCAACAACATACACCCCTACACAAAAGCAGGTTCAGTGGTTTGGTCCTAATATCAAATGAGTGATTACAAGGTCTATATACCCACACACAGGGGCCTATTTATATATCTGTGGGGGGAAAATGATGATTGAATACACCACTTATTGTAGTCTAAATGCCAAGCCTATTTATAAAGCTGTGTAGTGATTTTAGGCTTCTGCAAAGTCCAGTGTAAAATTCTGCCATAAAACACAGAGGTTGCTTTTACAACACCGCAACTTCTTTTTAATGGATGATTTTAGGAATTGTGTTGGACAGCATAAATCATACAAATAAAGCAAGACACAGCTTTATAAATCTACAATTTGTTTTATGCTATTTTTAAACTAATCTAGAGTAAACCACAAACTGTATATCTGACATATTCTGTAAATAATTTGGTCATTATGCTTTGGGCAGCATGGTTGACCAATAATCCACACACATTTGGCAGTTTGCTTAATGGCCAACATGTATAGTCAAATTAAAACCCATTAATTGAAAAAGACTAAATTTGCCAACTACATTTATGAAGATTCCTTGCACTTAGAGTATAAGGCAAAAATCATTTGGCAAATATGGAGAAAGGAGAAAGAAATGTAAAAACTAAGTAAGCTTTATCATAAAGGTCTATGTAAATACAGCCATAAGCACTTACAGAAACGCTGCACCTCTGAGTCCTCTGTCAAAAGAGTTGTTGTCTCTTTCTTTTCCTGTGCCAGAGACACACAGCTCTCTCCCCTCTCCTGCTCCCCCCTCCCTCAAGATTGCTAAGAACTCCACCCCCTTAGGAATGTGGATCTGAGCCAATCAGCAGGAAGCATCCTCATAGTCTTACAAACTGAGCATGTACACTGGTCTTGGTCTTGGTGCAGGAACAAGACATTATGGGAACTTTCTTTACAGAGCTCAGCAGTTTTTTTTTTCCTATGAGGCTTCTGACCATCTGAACAGGTGAAATATGGGGAGACTTAGGGGCACTATTGAGAGAACTGAAGGTATGCCTGCAGCTTGAGAGTAACTCTTTTTTAGCCTTCCCTTCTCCTTTAATCCTCTCATGCAATCTGAACTTGCAACTTGGGACAAGCTATAATTATTCTTATGAATAAAACTAATTTTATATTTCTTAAATTTCTTTAAATTAACTTTTGGAATGTTATAAATTGGCCTATTCTACAACAAGTTGAGCATTATTACTACAACTGACTAGAGTTACAAGGCTTACAGGTATATCTACGGCAACAAATTTACATTCACCCAAATGTGACTTGTGTTTGGGCTTCCACCATCTGCCGTGACGTATTTGTATGCTGTCATTAAGCAGTATATGTTCTGAAACCTGTGTACTTTTACCTAGAAGTAGTCTTACCTGGATCTCTGTTTCTCCCATCTCTCCAAGGTTCAGCATGCAGCTTAAATATGTAAAGAACTATTTACGACGTGTTCATTTACATCCACAAGTGCATTGGGAAGTTGCGCTTGAAACCATTTTCATCAAAGTTACTTGTGCTCCTTGCTGCCTTCCGCTGATGTTCCTATTGACGCTGGGGAACTTGGAGCTACTGCCACCTCCTGACCAGAAGGTATCTCCAGGGTTTCCTCAGTGCCCTGAGCATCACACTTTCTCCTAAAGAATCTGAAGCTGTGTTTCTTTCTGCGGTTTAATGCATAAAAGGTCTAAGGGCTAAACTCCACTGGATATTTTGGTCAGATTTTATCTGATCTTGTCATGCGACAACGCAACACCACAAGATTTTGTAGGCTCCTACAAAATCTCATCCACATAAGCTGTGTGAGAAAAAAGTTTCTCACAGAAAAACTGATGGACAAAATTCAATTTGAGATGCAATTTAATTCAGAAAAATTTATCTCATAGTTTATCATGTGAACTCTATTGAAGCCTTTGGGGAAAAAACTGGAACGGAATTAAGAGAAAAGTTTTTTCTCCTCGAATTGAATCTCGTCCATGAGTTTTTATGTGATAATAGAATTGGGTTTTTTTTTAACCTCTATCTTTTAAATAACAGTGTTACATAAATTACTAACAGTGTCCCAGAAAAATGGTTAAAAATATATCACTGAACCAAAAACAGTATTACAAATTTCCACTCAATAACAGCTCAGTTTCCAGTCCCTATTTAAACCACCCCATCATTCTCTGTTTTTGAAGTTGGTAAATCCACCAATCATACCTCACAATCATACCGACTTTCTCGTTATTCTGGAAACTAACCTCAGTTATGCCACCTTTTGTCTGCAAAACAAACTAGGGGACACACGTGTCATATGACATTCTTTGCAATATGTTACACAAGGCTGGCTACTGTAATAATACTAATTGATTGTTGTACATACCACACATTTTACAAAACAAAGTTGCTTTTGGGTCTGTAAAGACCCTTTCAGAAGTTCATAAGCCTCTTAGCACCCCAAGTAACATATACCGTATATACTCGAGTATAAGCCGAGTTTTTCAGAACCAAAAATGTGCTGAAAAAGTGGCCCTCGGCTTATACTAGAGTATATACGGGAACTTTGCCTTCGTTGAGGGATTGTGAGAGTTGTAGTTCCCAGGCACGGTCACATGGCTGCACGGATAGCCGGCAAACTCACCCATGGTGGAGATGTAAGAGGGGAGTGTATTCTCTGTAAATCAGGTGAGAATACAGGTTTTCCCAACGTCCGAGTCCCCAGTCATCACTAACTTCACCACCAGGCTGGGACGCGGTGGAGCAGATACGGCCATTGTGCGATACCTGGCACTGGCCGCTCCCCGCCTCACAGACCGAGCCGCCCCATTCCCCCCTCCCCAAGTAGGTCCGTACAGGCAGCGCTAACCCGTGGCTTGGGCAGAGCTGAGAGGCAGCAGGCAGGGCTCTTCCGCATTGGCACATTGTGCAATCTTTCCATTGCCCGTAATGTTGCACAGGGAAACGCTCTGCACGCACAGGTTCCGGTTCTGTTGAGCAGTTTAGTCGCTTGTCTTGTTTCCAGAGTTGCTGCTACCTGGTGTGAATGCTGCACATGTGCAATATTACTACCTGTTACCTGCAACTTTAATTGCATCAATATCCAGTTCTGGTAATACAGAATCAGTGTATCCCTGGCCCTGGCTTGGGACAGACCTACATACACTACACTGGCCAGGCTGCCTGCTCTTGAGATTCTGCCTTTATTCTGCTCATAGCAGCAGAAGCAGCATTTCTACTGAGCAGGCGACTTCTTTCATGTGTGCTTATGTCACTTAATTAGTATGTGTAGCATGCTGTCTTGCCAGATTCTCACTCTCTGCTTCTGGGTAATGGAAGTGAAAAGCTCAAATGCTAAATGCATATTCTGCTTATTAAACTTATATAAAGGACATATATTTTTGTGAATGCATTATAGCAGGAAAGTAGATATTTGCAAATTCCTATCTATTTAATGGGGCTGATGCACTCTCACAAATAGAAGTTATTAGACAGTATAGACAGTTAAAAAAAAAAACTTAGCAGTAGCTGCTGCATTTCCCACCCTAGGCTTATACTCAAGTCAATACATTTTTCCAGTTTTCTTAGGTAAAATGAGGTACCTCGGCTTATATTCGGATCGGCTTATACTCGAGTATATACGGTACCTATCTGAAGACAGACCTCTATTATATACCCAGTACAGGTATAATTAATAATAATATGTAGTGATGAGTGAATCTGTCCCGTTTCACCAGAAAATTTCTGAATCTTTGAAAAAGATTTTCAAAACAGCAAAAATGACACGTGGCAACAATTTTTTTTGTGCAGCAAATTTTTGCGCCCATTTCGCGAAAAATTCCACCAATGGCGAAACGTGGAAATTCGCTGCAAATCCATCCCTGACGAAAAATTTCTCTCATCACTAATAATATGGGATCGCCTGTGAATTTGATGTATAGTACATAGCATTGAATCCACCTGCCATCCCATAGTACTAGAAATTATCTCATGTGGAAAAAATGCATGTAAGAAGCAAAAACACAGGAATGGCTGTTAGATGAGACCTAGAATGGATAACAGTCACATGTTAAAGAAAATTTCTAGTCATCATTTTTCCAAATAGTGATGTAGTAATCCTAATGTCAATAACTGTAAAGTAAGAATCCAGAAAGATAAACATTTCTCATGACTGGCTACATAATACTAGTTAAGACAACAGTATTTTAAAAAGGATCTAAAGGAATCCTCATCCCCACTCTACCCACATCGAAAAAAAGTTTCTATCCTAGCACAATGGGGTCCTCACATCCAATTTTGCAAAGTCTCTCAAACCACTATGAAGAAGCTGGCATATGATATGATATGATGAAACTTGCCCCATTCAAGCCCCTCATTTTTGAGGGGTTTAAATAATCTTATTGTATAGAAAATAGTGTCAAGTAAGTACTGCACTTAATGCACAATAAAACTCTTGTTGTTCTTCTGAGCACTTTTAATAGTAGTTTACCAGACTAGTCATGAGCGAATCTGTCCCTTTTTGCACTGCTTTTGGACCCATTGGAGTCTATGACAAAAACTGGCAAAATTTTCACTCATCACTAATCCAGACACTAGTCATCTACTGTAGAAAAATAAAGGGTCTCAACATCCATGAATCACTTCTATAGGATCCATGAATTTTCTCTATAGGATTAAAATTGGTATTAATTGGCATAAATTGGTATCCCTTAAAAAGGTGGGTAATTCAACCACCACAGTAACTCCTCTACAGTAGAAACCTATCCCTACTACAATCAGTCATCTTGCCTGTCTTCTTGTAGAAGATTCACATGCCTAGGTTGTCAGGGTACTTTTAAATGTGGAATGACACACAGTAAAGGACAAGAGCCTACAAAGACCTATTAGACAAGGATTTCATCAACAGGTCAGCATGCTTTTTGTCCAAAGGAATTTTCAAACTTGCTATATTAAAGGGGTGTTTCACTTTAGCTTGTTGTAGAATGTCCTATTACTAGCAACATTGCAACTGGTCTCCATTATTTATTTTTTATAGTTTTCAAATCATCTGATTTCTACATCTGTCCAGCTTTTAAATGGGGATCACTGGCCCAAGCAGCTAAAAACTATTGCTCTGTGAGGCTACAATTTTATTGTTACTTTTTATTTCTTATCTTTCTATTCAGGGCCTCTCCATTTCTATTTCAGTCTCTTATTTAAACCCCTGCCTGGTTGCTAAGGTAAACAAGACCCTAGCAAGCAGATAGCTGCTAAAATTCCAAACTGGAGAACTGCTAAATAACTGAAAAACCACCAAAAATAAAAAATGAACAACAGTTGAAAATTGCCTCAGAATCTCAATGTTTAAATCATACTACAAGTTAATATAAAGGGCAAACTACCCCTTTAATATCTGGTTGATTTTGGCCAGATATCAGTTGGGAGTCCCCTCAGTGGGCCCCACACACAGTCGAATAAGCTGCCAACTTGGCCACACTATAAGGAACAGTTTATTGACCATCTCCAGAACTTTAATAAATATTAAAACTGGCTTAACATATAATACTAAAAATGATGCAAATTTTTTACTTTAGGGATTATGGGCAAAATCCTTTTCCTGGTAGGAGTTTGATTTCTTTAACATATTTCAGATGTTGGTAGGGGAGATGAACGTACAGAAGTGGTTAAGCATATTTTACAATCCTTCCATTGTATAAGTGAGGTAAATTTTCAGATTACTGAGAGAGTTGTTATGAATTGGAAGAGAGGAGTTTTAGAAATTTAGGAAAAGGGAAGCACGGTGGATTTATTGAATTAAAATGACAGAGAACGATGGGGTTTTGAATAGAGGGGAACTGAGCTGTTATTATTGAGTGAATATGTGCTTTACTGTTGCTTTACAGTTCATTTTAGTTATGTGATTTCAAAGAAATTGATAATATTGTATTGTAATATAGGAGTGGCATATAAAATTTCATTGGAAAGCTAGATAGTACATCAAATGAAAGCCCTGTCCAATATAGTGAAAAGCACAGTAATGCACAGTACCTCTCTTGCCCCCTGTGTGTCACGTTGCTTCTCACTATACAGGATAGAGAAGACAAACAAACTTACAGGTCACAATTTGCTTCTCGGTCTGCTGCTGAGAGATTCACACTCCACCAAAAACCGTGACTGAAATGCTGCTTTTCACAACAGGCACAGTTTCAAGTGGAACGTAAAACCCTCTGAAGATAAGCCCCATGTAGCTCATTTGTTCGGTGGCTGCTGTAATGCAGGTATGCCCTTAAGAACAAAGTGCAAATATGTTGAAAGATAAATGCATATACACTACATTTTGTACTAAATAAGCAAATTGATATTCTCTAATGCACATAGATAAAAAATAAAATAAAGATAAAATATAAAAAATATGTACAGTACATGTGTGACAGAATTAAGTGGATATATGGATCTGAATAAAAATAAATATTTAAATGGCACAGCTGCACAATTTTGGTCATAAAATCCCCCTAGCCAGCACTGTGCTGCCCTCTCCAGGAAGGAGCTACAGGTGTAGACAGCCATGTTTGGTTATATGAATTCACGTAATGAGCATTTCTCCTGACTCGCTCACTACTAAGTGTGTGATGTAGGATTGGGCAGGAAAAGTTGACTAATCCCACAAATACACATTATAGGGGCATATCCATTATAGTGTGTAAGCCAACATCACAGATGATATTGCCTATAGCAACCAATCAGATCTATAACATGTAGGTGACCGTTTAAATTTTATTTATGATTGGTCGTTATGGGCAACATCACTGGTAATGTTGGCTTACACAATATAATAAATATTCCCTATAAGCGAGCTGGAATCTTCACATAAAGCTCATATTAGCTCATATGTTACTATGATAGATGCCCTTTAGGGGCAGATACTGTATATAAAGTGTGAAATAAGAGCTCACTACAGAAAAACTTCCTATGGAATTTTTAGAAGCGTCTTTATCAAATGGTGAACTCTAATTTTCACTCAATGATAAATACACTTCTAAACATCCCATAGTAATAAATAGAGGGTGGGTACATTTTTCTGTGGTTGACTCTAATCTCACACTTAGATAAGTCTGCCTCTTAATGAATGGAACTAAATGTGGTAGGTTTGTGGGGTCAGTGGCAAATGCAGGTGTTAACATGAGTGCACTAGTTCACTTTCCCCTACCAACCTTCAGATTTTCTTTCACTTACTAACTAGTACAGGTATAGGATCTATTATCCACATTCTGGGGACCTGGGATTTTCTTAATAAGGGATTTTTATGTAATTTGGATCACCATACCTTTAGTTTGCTAAAAATCATTTAAACATGAAATAAACCCAACAGAATTGTTTTGCCACCAATATCGAGTCATACAGCTTAGTTACCATTAAGTACATGGTACTCTTTTATTATTATAGAGAAAAAGTATATCATTTTTCAAAATCAGAATTATTTGCTTATAATGGACTTTGTGGGAGATGGCCATCCTGCAATTAGGTTTCCAGATAAGTGATCCCATACCTTTAGTAGAAATATTAAAATAAATTGCATTTGCTTTTGTTGCACAACTGGAAATTTAGCACCTGTTAGTAAATCAGACCCACGCTGCTTTAATAGAATATTTTTAAAGAAGAAAAAAAATAGGTCAACATTTTTAGAACCACATTGGTACATGTGATGTCTGTCTTTTGTCGTTGAGAATTGTAGTTCTATTTAATTATATAAAAGGAGGAAACCCGCTGTGATTTGAAATGTAACTATACAGATATAGTCTCATACTTTGAGCCTCATTGCTGAAATGAAACTTGATTATTGACATAAAGAGATAAAAAAAACATAATTTAATTGACTAAATTAGCTGACCATTAATGCTGTTCAATGTATCAACAATATGTATCAGCTATGCTAGCCACGAGGAAGGTTAGAGGAGAACAAAGAACATTGCATCTGACCTAAAAGTTTAGTAACACCTACAGAGTAAATACCACCACAGTCCTTATCATTTACCTTCTCTAGATGAGTTCTGGGCCAGGATGCTAAGTCGCTGCTGTATCATCTACTCTGGGATATTGATTCACCCCCGAACATACTGCAAGAGCTACCAAACCAATTAAAAATGTCTCTGCAGACTTCTTGCCTCATTTTCTTTCACTGATATAAAGATACTCTGAGTTCAGGAAAAACCAGTTTGTTGGAATGAATGCAGAGTCATTCTTGTTTGTAATTTGTCAATTGAATTATTTAGTGTGACTGTAAGCCATGCCTTTGAAGCAATATGAGTGTGCGCAGGAATGTAACCTTCTTCTGGGGTGTACCGAAGGACTCTGCTGCTGAACTACAGCTTTAGCCCCCCATTTGTAAATGATGCTCTGGAGGGCAGCATGTTGGACATTCCTGTTGTATTAGGTGCTCTTACTGGTGTTTGCATACATATCCTAATTACTTCTAAGTGGAAAAAAGTATAACTAATCTGCAGCCAATCAAAGTATTGAAATATGTAGCATTTGCCAACTATAAAATAGGGCTCATTTGTCAATGTTAAGGGTGCAAATGCTGGATCTTTAAAAGGTGTAAAAAATGTATGTATTGGGTATCAAAACAGGAAGCACTTGCCCCTGTAATTGGAAGGTGCAGGCTAGGGTCTGCTTGTTGCTGGAGATTTAACAGCTAAGGTGGGGTGCAGAGTACTGATTGTATAGGCACAGGAAATCTGTGTAAGGCATGATGTGCTGCTCTGGGGGTCATTTATAAACATTCGGCAAAAATGCAGGGCAACCAACCAGAAGTTTGCTTTTATTGTTCTACCTGAAGCTGGCTAAAAGAATTAATCACTGATTGGTTGCAAGGATTACTGCCCAGGAGCAAACGTGCCCAGTTTTTGTAAATGAGCCCTAGTAACTAGTGTAACTATTTGCACTGCATTTTGAGAATGCAAAGTTTTGTGTTAGGACTCATAGTCACTAGAATATTCTCCTGCGCTCCCCTGCAGTGGCGTTCTGCTTTCCATCACAACATGCTGCACTTACATGCACCTGTGTTACTACAGCCCCATAAGGATGAATGGGGTACGTTTTTTCTGTTCTCCCCTGTGATGGAATGCCATGTGGTATGAGCCCTTACAGGTAGTGATGAGCGATACTTTTTGGCAGATATGGATTTTCACACAAAATTCCACACTTTGCCATCAGTAGATATTTTCGCAAAACCATAGTGGAAAAAAGTTTCCAGGAAACACCAATTGACAATGTATTTTGTCAATTTCCACCATTTTTGCAAATCACTAGTTCTAGGCATGCTTAGGCAATACCATAGGTTTAAGGTGAGATGAGCAAACAAAATAGTATAGTAAATTAGAGCCAATGCATGAAAGCGCAGGAAAATTAGGTGGTGATACATTAAAAGCTATATCATTAAAAAGAAATATTTATAAAATCACAGCTTTTTACCAAATTCCAATTAATTTTAACAATATTACTATTAAAGCATATTTTAAATAATGACTTCTGGACACTAATTCCATCCCTCCTCCATCCCCCACAGTATTGTGTCACTATTTACAAAATATAACAAAATTTTTTTAGGGAAATGTAGACTCTTTTTAAAATACTAAAATTAGAATTGTAAAATGTACCTTGCGTAGGGTTTTAGAGAACCCTTCCCCCTGTTCTGCCTTTGACATAATTCAGCCCAGTTACAGGCAGGGGAACAATCCAATTGGCTGGGAGCCCCAGTGCACAGTGGGGAAAGAGGACCCAGTGAGAGACAGGGTGGGCCAACAGAGGTTATAAAGGGCCCCTGCTGCAGCAGCCAGCCAGACCCAGTGTGAAAGAGACTGTCCAGGAGATCAGAGAGGTTTCTTCTTCAGCCTGTGTGGAGCTCGGCCAGGAGGAAAGGCCTAGAGCCCCAGCTGTTCAAGGAAAGCCCATCCTTTACCCCGCCAAGTTGCCGTGTTTTTTAAGGCTTAAGTATGCCCATGCCTTTTATTGTAGTAACTTCAATGACATGTGTGTGCACAGCAAACAGATTCCCAGCCGGATCCCTCAAGTCAGTCTTGCGGAGGGTCAGTGAACGTAATGCATGACCAGGTGATGCAAATGATGCCATATGATTGGTTACCTCATCCAATTGCATTCACAATTGCACCACCACCACAGCACCACCAGGAGGAGGGCTGGGCCCCTAAAACTAGACAGGCCCTAGTCAAATGGCAAGGCTCATAGCTGGTAATGCAGCCCTGTGTACGCCTAGGGATGTGTGTGGGGCGTATAGGTTGCAGCTCAAAACCTGGACAACCCACTGATTTTTGATGCTAAGATGGGCACAAAAAGAGGATGTGTCTGGGTTGAGGGGACAGAGCCATGGCAAGGCTAGGAAAGGTCTAGGCGGTTTCTGGTTAGTGGGAATATGGGAAATGTAATCAGAAATCTCATTGGCTGGGAAAAGAGGATAGGCTATTTTAAATGATGGATAGACTGAAAGGAAGGTGCCATTTTATCAGAACAACTCACACCCACCCTCCTTTGTCATTGAGATTAGTCCACAAAGTGCAAGGCATGGGTCAGGATTGCCGGGGTGTTAGTTGCAGCTATGGGTTTTGTTTTAGAAAGAGGGTACATAATATGGAGCATACCCTGATTGGCTGGGAAAGGAGAATAGGCTATTTTAAATGATGAATAGACTGAAAGGAAAGTGCCATTTATCCGAACAGCTCCCACCCTTTTTTGTCATTGAGATTAGTCCACAAAGTGCAAGGCATGGGTCAGGATTGCTGTGTTAGTTGCACCTATGGGTTTTGTTTTAGAAAGAGGGTACATGGTATGGAGCATGGTGGAACAGTATGCCTGAGGCTAGGTACTCTGGCCATGAGCAGTGGCAAAGAGGAGATTTGGTTGTTAGAGAAAAGGGGATGGCTAGCCTTAGTGATTCAAGTGTGGGATAAGTCAGCTAAGGTATCATGTCCTGCTGCCTCAGGTAGCAAAATGGCCTGAGGTGCTCCTGTACTAATAATCTGTATTTCTTATTAGTGCTAATATTTTATTTTAATGTGTTAAGTTGTTGCCACAAAACTTTTCTGGTACTTTATATTGTATGAATTTTAGTGGAAATAAAGACAACGAAAGTTCATAACAAGAAAAAATTTCTAATTTATCATTAGAAAGGAAATGACACTGATATGGTTGATGGAAAATACCTGATGAATTACCTCAGGCAGGCAAGGTCACAGTGCATGCAGTATGACTTTCTTATCTGCTTAATCATGTTTATTCTTCTTTATGCATTTTAGAAATATTTTAGATCTGGAGAAACAAGTTTGAATTTTAGATCAACATTTAAAAAAAGAAGCACACATATGCACCAAAATCACCTCAGGCTCCCAAACTGAGTATAAGCAACTCTGGAGCATGTCACCTAACTGGGTCACAAACTGACTGACTGCAAAAGTAACTCTTATTAAAGGGGCAGTATACCCCCTTGTTTAACATAAATTCAATGAATAGGGCTGGTGATGAACATACTTATTGCCTATTGTTTTGTTTGAATCACTTTAATCTTTTTGCTATTTCTTGCGCTAATCAGGGATCCATGTTTAGTCCATGAAAGACAGAATTATCACTTCTATGTCATTGCCCCCTGCATGTAACACCAGAATATCTGGAGGCTTTTCCAATCTCACAAACACCAGCACCTTGTCCATTAGTCCGGGCCATAGTAACCCTGGAAAACTGAACAACTTTAGTAGGACTTGACCACCCAGAAATAGTAACATAGTAAGTTGGGTTGAAAAAAGACATACGTCCATCAAGTTCAACCATAATGCCTATATATAACCTGCCTAACTACTAGTTGATCCAGAGGAAGGCAAAAAACCCCTCTGAAGCCTCTCTAATTTGCCGCAGAGGGGAAAAAATTCCTTCCTGACTCCAAGATGGCAATCGGACCAGTCCCTGGATCAACTAGTACTAAGAGCTATCTCCCATAACCCTGAATTCCCTCACTTGCTAAGAATCCATCCAGCCCCTTCTTAAAGTTATATAATGTATCAGCCAGCACGACTGATTCGGGGAGGGAATTCCAGAACTTCACAGCTCTCACTGTAAAAAATCCTTTCCGAATATTTAAATGGAACCTCCCTTCTTCTAAATGAAGTGGGTGCCCTCGTGTCCGTTGGAAGGACCTACTGGTAAATAAAATATTAGAAAGGTTATTATATGATCCCCTTATATATTTATACATAGTTATCATGTCACCTCTTAAGCACCTCTTCTCCAGTGTAAACAGACCCAACTTGGCCAGTCTTTCTTCATAACTGAGACTTTCCATACCCTTTACCAGCTTAGTTGCCCTTCTCTGGACCCTCTCTAACTCAATAATGTCCTGTTTGAGCACTGGAGACCAAAACTGAACAGCATATTCTAGATGGGGCCTTACCAGCGCTCTGTAAAGGGGAAGAATAACCCCCTCCTCCCGTGAATCTATACCCCTTTTAATACAGCTCAAAACCTTGTTTGCCCTTGCAGCTGCTGCCTGGCATTGCTTGCTACAGCCAAGTTTATTATCTACAAGGACTCCAAGGTCCTTTATGGATCCATCCATTATGGATTTGCCTAGTGCAGTCCCATTAAGGGTATACGGGGCTTGCATATTTTTACATCCCAGGTGCATGACCTTACATTTATCCACATTAAATCTCATCTGCCACTTAGCTGCCCAGATTGCCAGTTGGTCAAGATCCTGCTGCAGGGATGTCACATCCTGGATAGAATTGACTGGTCTGCAGAGTTTTGTGTCATCTGCAAACACTGATACATTACTCATAATACCCTCCCCTAAGTAATTTATGAACAAATTAAACAAAAGTGGACCCAGTACAGAACCCTGAGGGACCCCACTGAGAACCTTATTCCAAGTAGAAAATGTTCCATTAACAACCACCCTCTGTACCCGATCCTGTAGCCAGTTTTCTATCCATGTGCAAACGACTTCACTAAGACCAATAGACCTTAGCTTAGAAAGCAGTCGTTTGTGGGGAACGGTATCAAATGCTTTGGCAAAATCCAAATAGATTATATCTACTGCATCCCCACTGTCCAGCTTCTTACTTACCTCATCATAAAAAGCAATTAAATTGGTCTGACATGACCTGTCCTTCATAAAGCCATGCTGATTACTGCTCATAATGCCATTCTCCACTACATAATTTTGTATGTGATCCCTTAACAAGCCTTCAAATAACTTGCCCACCACAGATGTCAAACTTACAGGCCTATAACTGCCAGGCTGAGATCTTACTCCCTTTTTAAATATGGGAATGACATTCGCCTTCTTCCAATCCCTAGGTACCATACCTGATGAAAGCGAGTCTGAAAATATCAGAAACAGGGGCCACTGTAATTCTGCCCCTAGCTCTCTCAGTACCCGAGGGTGTATTCCATCTGGCCCAGGTGCCTTGTTTACATTTATCGTGTGTAATCCCAACTGCTTGCCTGCTCCTCAAACTGCAGCTCTCCACTCATCCCTGCAGATGTATGAGCAGTCCAGCAACCACACAACTCTTCTGTGACTTTCAGTGAGAAAATAAATAGACAAACAAAAGAGCAACAAAACAGCAACATGTTATTTATTGCCCAACTATACCATACCTTAGTTACCCCATCACTGTGCCCTCCCAAGTAGTGATGAGCGAATGTGTCCCATTTCGCTTCGCCGAAAAATTCACAAAATTTCACAAGCATGACTTTTTTTGACGAAACTGAAAATTTTTACTGTAGACTAAAGATATGGCGTCCAAATTGAAAAATGATCCCTTATCCGAAAAACATTCCTGATGTTAGATGCCATACCTGTAATACTATAAACATCTGTTAGCAAAAGAGAAACTCCTTATACAGGTATAGGACCCATTATCACGCTCAGGACCAAGCGTATTCCGGATAAGGGGTCTTTCCGTAATTTGGATCTCCATACCTTAAGTCTACTAAAAAATCACTAAAACATTAATTAAACCCAACAGGATTGTTTTGCATCCAATAAGGATCATTTATATCTTAGTTTGGATCAATTACAAGGTACTGTTTTATTACCACAGAGAAAAAGGAAATCAGTTTTAAAATTCTAAATTATTTGATTAAAATGGAGTCTATGGGAGACGGGCTTTCCGTAATTCGGAGCTTTCTGGATAACGGGTTTCCGGATAAGGGATCCCATACCTGTACATAGGATGTCTTCTTTCCTGATAATACCCTTCTCAGGCTTCCCATGAGTATAAAACAGTGACCCATTTTTATGGAGATTTCCTAGTTATATTATGAGCTTTCCTAATCTTGCATGTGGAGGAATAGTGAGCAAGGAGAGATATGAGTCAGCCATCCTACGCCTACTAACAAATAGGGGAATAATAAGCTTCAGAGTGCTACTGAACATAGGCCGGTTGCACTATTTTCTTTTAGAGTTAATGGCAAAAAAAAATGCAGTGAATTTGTACATTAACTAAATCAGATTTTTAAAATTGGTTGCTTTTTTGAAAATATAGAATCTAAAGTCCAAACTTGTGTAATAAAAAAAAAAGATAAATGTTTATTTAAACAGGAAGGAAATAAAATTAAAACAACAGACAGAACAGATCTCATCTAATAGACCCTTAAGCAATATGCAGTTATAAATTCTCACTTTCATTTTAAATTAAACAGCAGTAATAATATACTAGTAGATGTATCTTCATTTAAAACAATATAATGAGGGACAATTTTAATGTAAAGATCAAGTTACAGTTAGATAATAGACATCTAAAAAATCTAATCTCATCTAATAGACCCTTAAGCAGTATGCAGTTATAAATTCTCAGTTTCATTTTAAATTAAACAGCAGTAATAATATACTAGTAGATGTATCTTCATTTAAAACAATATAATGAGGGACAATTTTAATGTAAAGATCAAGTTACAGTTCAGTGAAGAATAAACAAAACGATTCTATTACTAGTAATGCCAAATTATTCCACATGGTGGCACCGTACACATTGATATGTAAGCTGGCTGTATAGGTTTGGTGCTTTGGTTTATATGTAGCATTTAATAAGTGATAGTCTGTTCAGTGAAGAATGCATGAAAGTGTAAGATTGCATTCATCTCCTTTAGTCGCTTGTCCCATGACCTATAAATTCTGTTCATCTGACCAGTTATAGTAACAAAAAAGGTTTTTGGTGTAATTGAAATGTTTTTTGTCTGTGTTTTTAGTCCTGCCTATGCCCAGTGCTCTCCAGATTTTATGTAAAATACAAGGGATCCATCATTTTAACTAACTCTATTTTTTTAGACAATGCAATATCAGTTCTGTGAAATTAATTTATATCGATAGCTTCTCCTTGCCACCCACTGATAATCATATGAAATAATGAAGCTCCTTGCTTTTTCCTGTGCACAGTGATCCACACTGACTAATTTGTTCAATACCTTGGTGTATTGTATGTGCTGAAATGACTCTGTAAATGTTGATGACTTAACAATTTTTTTCCGTGAAAGTAAATCCAAATCAATTACTGGGCAAGGATAGCAAGCGTTCCTGCACGTAGCTCATTAATGTATTCTTTTCTTAATACATACAGATTGTTACTTGACAGGTCATATGATTTATTATTATGCTATATTTATAAGGCGCCAAAATAATTTTTACTTATACTGTTTTGAGAAAAATGAGTTGCATTATTTTAAATTTTCATAATAAAGGACAATTTAAGCTCTGTTACAAGTCTAATGTTAAAGGGCAATTCCCATGGCACTGACTATGCTTACTCTACTGCAGGGTTTCCATACTTTACAGGCTGCGGTGAGGTCGGGTCCATGAGGGGGTCGGTTGGTGATGTAAGAGGTGTCGTAATGACATAAATGGGGCAGGGCTTTGTCACCAGGAATGCTATCAGTGTGTAGAGGGGGAGCTTGGATAGGGAATTTAGAGTGGATTGGAGGTGTGTCGGGAATCGATCAGAGGAATAGTTATTATAATTATACCAGCATGTACATTGCTGGTAGATCTGTAAAGAGTAAAACTGACCCCAGCTTTGGTTGGTATTTTACTGGGTAGGCAGGTGAAATACCAACCAGGTGGCATGTGGCAACCCTATCTAGTGCACTTGAGAGTACAGTACCAATGGGCTGCACCCTCCATTTGAAAGAATTGGGCTGCTCCTTGAGATCACAAAGGATATCTGGGCCATAGCCTGTGAGTGCAACTTGCACACAGTTTTGTATCACATACTAACTGGCACAGAATTTTGAACTGTTTAAGATACATTTTGTTCTGACAGCAGGTACAGATGTGCCAGAATTTGGGAAATATGTTGGACTGTGGGCTATTGTATGGTAAAACACCATTTCAGTGATTGTCACTGCCAAAGATTCCAGTTTGGAACCTTACTGAACATGTTTAAGCATATAATAAGGGCATCTATCACACTTAAATTGCTTCCCCCACCAGAGTTGAGTGTGTAGAGTGTGTGATTTAGGTGGGTGTGTTGCATCTGCTGCTTCTATGTGACACGCATGTGCATAATATAATGTGCATTATCGCTAAATAACATGGCCACCTGCAATGGGAGCTCCGCCCTGGTGTGGGCAGCCTAGCACCAGCGGGGACTTTTTTCGTTTTTTTTTTTAAATAAGAACCATTGATACCCCCAACCGGAGAGCAGACTTTATTAGCACGCAACTCTGGTGGGGAAGCAAATTTAGGGTGATAGGTGCCCTTTAAATAGATGCTTAGGGGCAGATTTATCAAAACACGAGTTCGAATCCCGAATTGGAAAAATTTGGATTGGACACGAAAATTTCTGAAGAACGCAAATATCACGAAAATGCTTACAAAAAAATCATATTAGTCACGATAATATCGTATTTGCGATCAGAAAGTCACGGAATTTTTGTACCGAACCATTGTAAACAGCGGCAGAGCCTTTCCGAATTTTTCGCGCAGCCGCGTTCGGGTTTTGGTAAATCTCCCCCTTAGGGTCTTGGCTCTTTGTGAAGTGATCATGGCTACTAGCCTGCTAGCATTGTTCTTAAAGGGGACCTGTCACCTTAAGAAATAATTCCAAATTGTTTTCTATTGTGTTTTTCAAGCAAAATAAACTTTACTTACACTATATAAATTATTTGGATCTTATTTTCTTCAGCCTTGGAATTCACAATTGTAGCAAGCAGGCAGGGGCCATTTTGTGGACACTGTTATCAAAGCAGGCATTGCATCCTGCCAATATCTTGTTTCTGTACCAGTATGGGGGGACCTGATACAAATGCCAATGCACTGGTTACAAAATGACATGGTGAGGAGGGAGGGGGAATGTGAGAAGTGCAGCAACATCTAAGAAGTTCTAAATTGAAAGTGAAAGTAACTGTCTGCCACACCTCTATGCCTAAGGCATAGAGGCGGGGCAGGCAATATATGATTGACAGCTGGGATTTTTAAATGCTTTTATAATAGGTATGGATGTGGTAATGAAAAAATGATTTTGAGTTTGATGTTTAATTTGAAAAGGGCTTTTATTATACAGCTTTTTATGTCTGGGTGACAGGTCCACTTTAAGTACAAGTGATTTCCTATTCAGTTTCCTCTAGACCTGGTGTTTTTCTGCAATTTCCTAAAAAAAATAAACCCAATAGGATTGTTTTGCCTCCAATAAGCATTAATTAAATTTTACAGATCAAGTACAAGGTACTGTTTTATTATTACAGAGAAAAGGGAAATTATTTTCAAAAATTAGAATTACATTGTTGGATCCCTTATCCGGAAACCTGTTATCCAGAAAGTTCTGAATTACGGAAAGGCCATCTCCCATAGACTCTATTATAAGCAAATAATTCTAATTTTTAAAAATAATTTCCTTTTTCCCTGTAATAATAATAATACAGTACCTTGTACTTGATCCCAACTAAGATATAATTAATCCTTATTGCAGGCAAAACCATCCTATTGGGTTTATTCAATATTTAGATGATTTTTAGCATAATAAGAGGTCTCATACCTGTACCTAGATTCTGCTAAAAATGCATTAAATATAAAATACACCCAAAAGGAATGTTTTGCCTCCAATAAAGATATCTTAGTTGGGCTCAAGTACAAGCTGATTCATTATTAAAAAGCAAATAATTTGTAAAATTTGAATTATTTGATTAAAATGGATTCTACGGGAGATGCCCTTCCTGTAATTTTGAGCTTTCTGTATAACAGGTTTCCAGATATTGGATTCTATACCTGCATATTTGTATATAAATTCTATGCATCTTTCTTCATTCTCAGCAACTTTTTATGTTTTCTTGCTACCATAAGCTTGTATGCCAGTGAACTTCATCTAGGTCAAAAATAAGGGTATGTGCGACACGTAGAGAAGATATATTGTGTTTGCAAAGTATAAATCAGTAGCTTGTGTTTGGATCCTAGTTACAAGGTACTGTAGTTTTATTTACCATTGATTCACTCTATGATTATATGATTTATAGCAGGTTTTGAACTTATATATTAACTGGATATTCAGCCGCAGCAGTTCTGCCAAGCATTTACTGTATTAGAAAGCATTCAGTAAACAGAGATATTCTTCCATGTGCAATCTACTTTGTAATCAAATATACTTCATAGTAGCAGGAGGTTGTCTTTTTTTTCTTTCAGCACATTCAGGATTTTCCAGTGCAGTAAATGGTCAACAAACTGCGTTTATGCAAAATGAAACCAGCTGCATAATGTATTCTAGAATGCTCATTAACCCCTTTCTGTTTACTAGGAGAAGCAAAAATATATTTCCTCTCAACCATTAGTATTATCCTTCAGTTAAAGCATCATTTTCAATACAGAACTTTTTATGGTCATATTCAAAATCTTCCAGGATGTTGCAATACAAATTAGGCATCACAGCCACCCATCAGCCAATCAACCCCTCCCTTGGGATAATGCAACCTATTTCATAAAACCATAGCCAGGCAAAATTGATATCCCATGATGGATGGATTCATCAAGGTAAACAACCCTCCAGATAAGATCCTATTTGCACAAGACCAGTGCTCTCAAGAATTGCTTCCAAAGAGAACCAAAAAGACATCTTTGGACAAAACACTTTAATAGGCACAGTGAACAGTCTTAATGATTTATATACATTTATCAGCATTTATACTTGCAAAAACGTGTAGCAGCACATGGAATATGGTAGCACCAGTAAAAGTTAGTAGTAGTAGTTCCTTGCCTTCCTTCATTCCATAAAATATTGAAACACTCACCAAGCTTAATCCATTTTCTGCCAAGGTAACTCATCCACCCCAAAGACACACCCTGAGTAGAGCATACTATATAAAAACATTTGACTTAAATGGCAGAAATATTTCCTGCTTTGTTCTCTGGTTACTTGTGAATGTTCACCGCCCCTTCTATCCCCCTCTGGCATCAGAAGATTCACCTCTATCTCTCTGCTTGAAGAATGGAACTAGCCAGCTGTAAAATGATGGCATTAAATTGCAATGGCCTAAATGAACCTAGGAAGAGACTGCAAATCTTCCATAAAGCTAACTACCTTAAAGCACAAATAATCCTTTTACAAGAAACACATTTGCAATCAGATAAAGCCCCAAAGACCATAAACAAAGATTGCAATAAAATATACATGGCAAATAAGCCAAATAAAAAGGTTAAACGAGTAAAAACTCTTTTTCTGTACATAAATCTCAACCTTTTCAAAAGTATATATAAAGATAAAGAAGGTAGAACTAGAAAGGCTAATAAAAAGAGTCCTATATGGCATGAAGGGTACACATACACAAAATAATTGAAACAAGGTTTGTCTAATATAAAGGAATAGCCCAAGATGTGATAATACTGGGGCACTATCTGACTGTAGCTTCAAGTCCTCGTCTAGATGCTTATAACACAATTCTAGCATTTAGTTTCTACTGCCTCCACAGAAATGTGAAACCCTCTTATTTATTTGGAGTAATTACCTGCAACATGCCTCAGTTTTATTAGACATCATATATGTTCCAATTCCACCAACCATGAATTCCAAAACTCCGTCATGCCTCGCACACCTGTATTGCAACTTAATTACATATTTTAATTTACACATTTCTCAAACATTTGATTTTATTAATCGTCCTGCTGCTTGGGACTTGTGGTTTTCCAGATGGGGTATCTTTCCATAAGTTATATCATCAAACTAAAATAATTTAAACATTACATAAACCCAATATGAGTGTTTTGCCACCAGTATGCCACCAATATGGATTCATGCAGCTTAGTTAGGATCAAGTACAAGGTACTGTTTTATTAGAAAAAAAAAGGAAATCATTAAAAAAAAATTATAATTATTTGCTTTTAATTGACTCTATGAAAGATGACCTTCCTTTAATTGGAAGCTTTCTGGATAATGGGTTTCAGGATAAGGGATCCTATACAGGCCTCTGACATTTCAAGTACAAAGAGGCCCAAACAGCCACCTGCAGGCCCACTAAATAGTTACTGTCTATTGGCCCTTCTGGCATTTGCCAGAATCCACAGATTGTCAGTGCAGGCCTGATTCTATACCTATACGTTATCCAGAAAGCTTGGGACCTGGGAATTTCTGGATAAGGGGCCTTTCTGTAGTGGATCACCATACCGTAAGTCTGTAAAACTCATTAAAACATTAAACCTGACAGGATTGTTTTGCCACCATTATGGATTCAATTATTAAAGTATTGTTTCTATTTTTGCTGACAATACTAAATTGTGCAAAACTATAAGTTCCATGCAGGATGCTGCCACTTTGCAGAACAATTTGACAAAATTGGAAACCTGGGCAGGAAAATGAGGTTCAATGTTGACAAGTGCAAAGTTATGCACTTTGGTAGAAATTGAGAAGGATCTGGGGTTTTTTTGTAGATAACAAGTTGTCTGATTCCAGGCAGTGTCATTCTGTTGCTTCTAAAGCAAAAAAATGGCATTGACTCAAGGGATGAAAACATAATTTTGCCTCTTTATAGGTCCCTGGTAAGGCCTCACCTTGAGTATGCAGTGCAGTTTTGGGCTCCAGTCCTTAAGAAGGATATTAATGAGCTGGAGAGAGTACAGAGACATGCAACTAAACTGGTAAAAGGTAGGCATGATTTAAACTATGAGGTTAGACCAGTGTTCCCCAACCAGTGGCTCGTGAGCAGCATGTTGCTCATTTTGAATTTCTGGTAAAGATGCAAGTTTTAGTTGCATAAAACCAAGTATAATGCCTTCTGTAGGCTGCTAGTTCACATAGGGGCTATTTAGAAGCCAATTATAACTCTTATTTGTCCCCCCCAGGAACTTTTTCTTGTTTGTGTTCTTCCCCAACACAATGCCCTTCCTATTGATGTTGTAATGGCAGATTCTGTTAATGCCTTTAAGAGGGGCCTGGATGAGTTCTTGAACAAGCATAGTATCCAAGGCTATTGTAATACTAAAATCTACAGTTAGTATTAATGTTGGTATATAGGGTTTATGTATGTGAGTATATAGATAGGTTGGTATAGGTTTGTGTGTGCTGGGTTCACTTGGAAAGGGTTGAACTTGATGGTCTTTTTTCAACCTGATGTAACTATGTAATCAAGTACAAGGTACTGTTTTATTATTACAGACAAAAAGGAAATCATTTTCAAAAACTGTATAATGTAAATAAAAACAGGTTCAGTATAAAAATCTGCATTCTTGCTAATATACAGTCAGTAGAAGGAAAGCAGGTAAGGGTAGTAAAATATAAAACTTGACTTTATACTGTAAATAAAAGCTCAAGTAGGTGATTACATATAATGACTAGTGTGTGGTATTGTGGAGAGTTGGTTTAATTGATGCCACACACATACAGTTTTTCGTTTTAATGTTATTTTCCATTTGCTCCTTTGAGTTTGCATAGTTTTCCTTTTTAATTACAATTTTATGGTGATGAGTTATTACTGTGGCTTTGTTTATACTTTGTTTATGTTCCTACAACTGTAAAAATGCCATGCTTTCATAGGTGGTTTACTACTAAATGTTATAGTAAACAGTTTAAATTTGGCTTAGCTTTTTGTAAGCAAAATGCTGTAAAAGAGGCAGGGATAAGTAGGAAGAACTGGTATGAAGTGCTAGCAGAGCAGAGTTAGTGAAGGAACTGTGTCGCTGAGCTGTAACTCTCAGGACAGAATAATGTCTTGAAGGATAGGCAAAGTCCTTCCAGTTCAGCTGACTCCTTTGGACAGGCTATCACTCCTCTGCTCCTGCTGTAGCACTATCATACATAAACATCATTTAGAACAATGGAGGACCCTCCATTGTTCTATATGTTGACGGATAGGCACACGTGATTCAGCACTTGCTCACAAACAGAACTTCCAGAAGTGCTTGCTGAAATCAGGTGCAGATTTAGGAGCCTATTTATTATGCTGTAAAAAATGAAATTCATGGAAAACAGCTGTGTAAAATAAATGGAGAAGTTAGCTGTTCAAACTTCAGATTTGACACTGTTATTCTACGTAAGTAAAAAACACGTAAAATAATTACGCCATTTTTTATTTAGAGCAGCCTGGAGATGTGTGGCAAATGTCACCCTTTTTTACACTACATAAGAAATCTACCCCTTAGTCTCACTCGAAAATGTAAAGCCCAGGCCCTCCAAGTTGAACCTCAGTGGGAATATTTCTACCCCTGGGCCTGTACAATTGAGTCCCTACTCTGTGGGTGGCACACCTAGGATTACTAATCCTTCTACAGTACTTTCCTTGTCAGAGCATCAGACTGTTTACTAGTTACCCTGATTCTAACTCTCACTTCTAAAGTGATCTATTACAACTCACAATTTTTACCTGCTGGGCCTACCTCCCCCTAGGCTTTGAGTTCCATCCACCCCCTCCAACATGTGTGATCCAAAGAGGCCGATCACATATTGCCTTACCCTTTTAAAAACTAGTATACACCTCCTTGTCAGTTACTGAACTGACAGGAAAATACTATAACCAGCATAGGGAAACATCTCCCCACTGTAAATTAGGACCACACAGGTCAAAATCTTAGGGGGCTGCCTGCAATAAATGGTAACAACGCCTTAGGGGGCTTATATAATAAAAGGCACTAAGTTTGCCCAGGAGCAGTAACACATAACAATTAATCAGCATGTAGCATTTGTTGGTCACCTGTTTAAAAACAAACATCTTATTGGTTGCTATAGGTATTGCACTTTGGCAAACTTAGTGCCTTTTGTTACCTAGGGGGTAAGTCTCCTACAACTGGATAGGGCCTGCCCTCTTTAGCACAGTCATGCCCTGCTTCCCTTAGCTTCTCTCCATATCACTGGGCCCCGTGATGGAATTCATGCAACTTCATTCTGAAAAACATCCACTACCTGCTTCTTGTTTATGGGTCACATTCTAAAGACTAAACTAAAAGTCATGAAATAAATCTGACATGAAAACACACATTGCACATTCATGCCAGTGTCTATTTCTTGTTTATATTCTTTCCACATAGAAACAGGAGAAGGAATCTGCGCACACGTATGAATATTTACATTTTCTCCAAATTGATGAATCAGCCTATTCATTATTTGCTGTTGCACACACTACTTTAAGTCTCATGTGACAGACTGGAAAAATTGTCATAGTTGCTTGTGGATAATTGCTCTCATATGGGCCTAAGAAACTGCGTGGGAACTTGAGCAAGGAAAGCAGGGGTGAACATCTGCAAATTGGAGAAATATCTATTTTGTGCATGACATCTTCAGCAAGGAATAAAAAAAATACAAGTAAATCTAGGGAAAAAATGACAGGTGAAGCTAGGAAACTGCATCCTACTGAATTTTAGAATAAATGCAACATTTCATATTTATAGTGATTTACTGAAGCACTTTTTCTATGGCAAGCCTTTTCAGTGTCCTTGTCCTTAAAGGCAAGGTACTGTCATCTGACATAATGGGCACTGGGTTCATAAGTTATACCTTTACAAGAATTAAGCATTAATCTTTTGGGTCTCTTTTGTCACCTCAACAACCTCTGCATAATATCACTTCTAACTGCAAAGATGAGTGAAGTCATTGTGTCCAGAAAATGTGTGCCAGGCTAAAGCAATCTGCTTGCAACATTAGCAAGAGCAGCAGAGTAAGGGGATGCTATGTATGGCACTGCAAGGTATAAACTCTATTGGGGGGATGTGATAAAAATCATGGAATAAATATGTTTCACCCCAGCAGTGTTTGTTCTGTATGTGCATACATTCCAGCTGTCCACTAACTCGCACCATTTCCTCTCAAGAGAAGGACCAGCTACAGGGCTAGCACCTGGTTTATTTATTGCCAATAAAATACTAGCCAAGGCCGGGGGCTGATATTGCAAATTGCCATGTAAATTTGTAATCACTTATTGTGACTGAACCCCCAGGCACCCCTGATCTGCCCAAATTCCCTCTCCCAGTTATGTCTCTTACCAGCCACTATATATACCCTACCCAAATATTGGACATTATATGGATGGCTGTCTTTCAACCTCAAAAAATGCTCTGTGGGCAATTAACTTTCCAGTGAACACTGTTACATTGTAAAATGTGATTTCCTTTTCTCCTTTTCTCTCTCTCTCTCTTTTGTTTATCTTTGTTATTTTTTTCCATTCTATGTTATATGTCTTTCCTGCATTGCCTCCATATCATTTTTCTTATGCCAGGTATACTCTGCCATAAAGTGGATGACACTCCTCTAGCATCATGTTTATATTAATGTGCCATATGTCCTCTATTCTGTGAATTATCATATTATATAGACAATGTGCTATATGTATTTTTAAAGACACAAATTCTTTTTCTGTCTGATATATGGCAAGAACTATATTATATTAGCTGATTTTGGCTAAACCATAAATTACCCCCAACCTGTTGTTAAATTGCAACCACTCCAACCAACAGCCCTTGGTTACGCTCAGAGAATATTATATTCCTTCTGGGCTTTTAAAAGTCGTAGCATAGACAATACATACTTTTGACCTACAAGAGTCCTTCATTATATAATATCAATTTTATTTCTAGGGAATAGTAAATTAGCATTTAATTGTTAAACAGTTTTTGCATGGATAAAGCAGATAACACTATACCAGGTATTTCATCAATTCAGATATAAATTGGCTGCTATGGTTTGTTAACATGAAATAGAAATATCTGACATTGTGATATGGAGTGTACTTATCCTGATTACTGTATGTTATATGCATGCTGCTCCATATTATGGGATGGAAATAAAAATCAGATATGTACAGAAAGCCAGCTTGCAAATCCAATACCACACAGAGGCATGTGCTAGATGCACTGCATTGCACCAGGGATATCATTAAAAGATAAAGCAGGAACGCACCCTGACACCTCAATCCAATTACCAATTACACAGGACAATTAAAGATATCTAGACTTGATGGGACTGGGGAAGTAACAAAAATGATCAAGTACATACTATATATATATATATACAGTATATTACGATTGGTATGAAATCCAGGGGTTGAACTATATATGTGTTGGGTCCTTTAGACCGATTCAGTAGCCCATCTGCCTGTGAATGGGCACAAACGGCTTTGTTTGATATTTCGGGGACCGCATCAATGAGCCAATGCGGTCCCTGATCTATCAGAAAAATCAAACCGAGATCTTACCGTGTATGGCCACCTTTAGTCTATATTTTCACTAGAACAGATCTGTCTTTAATAGTAGTGGGAAAACAACATTTGGGGGAGTCCATTAATTAAATAAACAAGAAAACTGTTGCTGCAGTTTGTGAAAATGCCTTTGGCTACTTTTGCAAAAATCGTTGCTTCCCCTTTGGAGCACTACTAAAGTTCCAAGAGAAAATACTAAAATACTGCAAATGGCCAGTTACTTGATTGACCAAGTGGATCTAATCTACACATGCAAGTGAGGCTAAACTCACTTGGATAAAAAATCTGGAAAAAATCTGCAAAGGGTGCCAGAATCCTGGGCCAAAGGGCTTTCTATATGAGCACTAAGGGGCACATTTTTGTGCCCAGGGGTTAAATATATTATCCCCTATTTCCTTTATCACAATTGCTTATAGGTCGATACAGACTCACATTTGTGTAATTTTCTTGGTTTTTATACCAAATAGTTGCATCAATAACTATTACAAATACTCAGATTGGAGGTACATCAAACCATATATATCTCTCTATTGCCTTGGAAAATGATAGTGAGAATACTAGTAGATCCAGGCCACAATGTTCAGACTTTATTCATTTATTAGAAAGCCGATGAAGTTTCATACTGAGCATTTGACCAAACACTGCTTGTGCCAGCAGTTGCCCAGGTGCAGTAACCAAAAGCAACTACAGTAATACAACGTTTGCCTTTAAACAGGTAAATAGTAAATGCTGTCCACTAATTACTTGCTATAGTTGACAAGACTCAGAAGAAAGTTTTGCACCTTTTATTACATAACCCCAGTCGAATGCAAACAATATACATTAAAGGCTATTTGACACCTGAATAAAAATAGGTCACACGGGACTCTTGTTACTCAGATGGGCCTTCACTGGTGGGACTGACTGTATGTCAGAGATGTCACATAAATTAACTCCATGCATTAAAATACCACAGAAAGGCATTATATGCACACTCTAGGAACACAGCCACAATGTAGAAAGCCCTCCAAAGCGAACTCCAAGAGCTTCTCAATTACTCACTCACTTGAGTCCTTATGCTGGTGACTTACATTTACAGGGGCAACTAAATGCTAGATCTAGCCTACTACTAACGAGCCCTCATTTTTGGGGTCCCTTTTCCCCAACTTTCATTGTTGTCTTCTCTGACCCCAGGACTCTCTTCAGTGTGCTTCCTTCTCCAAGGTTCTAGCACAATTCATATTCTTCTGTGAGGGGAGTCCAACAGGTCCAATATGTCAACTATCCCACCTTACATACCAATAGGGAGTCACCTATTTCTCATTTAGACAGACATCTAGGGATAAGCTAACAGGGCTTTTTCGCCCTGTAAAATTTTGTGCCAAAAGTTGCAGTTTTGCCCAAGGAGGGATACAAATGACTGCATAAGAACCTGGTACGCATTAACAACACACATTTACTTTACTTGTATTTAAATCATGATCCCCTTAGCAAAGCAGTAAATCCTTTTTAGCGTTAGTATGCCATGCATAATATCTTATTATTTACTAAATGCATAAAATATATTAATGTTAATGTAAAAGGGTTCGTATAACCATTTGCAGCTGAATGTACATTTGCATAACTCATATTTTAATGCAGTGGCCCCTGAAGGGGCTGTAGATCAAGATCTACCTGTACATTTTGAACTAGTGATTAGTAGATAGCAAAAGCATATACATTATTCACAAAATTATCCTATTATTCAGATTAATAAAATAATGAATGTGTTGTTCATTTAGATGTAAGAATGCTATTTTTTTTTTTGCACTATAACAACATTCTAAGTGCATCAGAATTATAGCTTTGTCCCCATGTCAGCTGAGTCTGGGCACCCTTTTTGTAAGTGCTGTCGTATGGCGTGCAGTGTTATACATGCACATACTGTACCCAAATTTGTGGCCTTAAGAGAATAGATAGTTGTCATTGAGTCTCCATTGTCTGTGTTGTAACATCAAGTTACTGAGGGACTTGTATTAAACACAGCCAAAGCACATAGATAGGTACACAGTGAAGAAGGAATCAGGTCATTGGTCAGGTCAGTACATTGGTGCCTGGTGGAATGCTTAACGCACAATGTACTAAGCAATAATACTGTATCTTAGCTTCCTTATTATATATATATATAGCTAGCCCCTTTTACCCTGTGGTGGCAACATGCAAGTTTAAGAGACGTGTGATTGCTTGTCCCATAACTCAGAACAATACTTTTGTCCTTGTGGATCCATTTTCCTGTTGCCTTGTCTCACTACCACTGTGCAGTTTATGCTGCTTAAGTTTGTCTAAATGACTTTACTGCATATCCCATATTTCCTGACAATGTCATTTACTGCAATAGAAGGATATTTTTATTACACCTTCAATGGTGTTATTTTATTTTCTAGGGAGTGTAAATAATAAACCCTTCTGTTCCTGCAAGGCCTGTCACTGCATATTTTTAATATATACTGTAAGTTTGTGCTGAGCCAAAAAGCGTAACATCATCTGTTCAAACAGCACCTTATCATTGTCAAAAGAAATGATGGATAGTGAAGTCTAATAATTGCTGCATTTTACTCTTTAAGCATCATTATGGGATATTAATGAGATAATTAGTGAAATTCTTGAAAGAGTTGGGTGACCTCTAATAAAAAGATTTCATTTATCCATATATAACATTTTGGTTAAAACACCTTAAGCTGCTTTAGGTATAGCTGTAGTGCTACTGGCATGACCAGCATTATTCAGGTGGGAGTGTATGCCCTTGCACATGTCATAGTGTCTGCGTGCATGCCCTGTGGCACGTGCACAAATGATGTGTGATATTTCCATTTTTGTTTGGCCAGGTTTTAATAGATTAAGTGAGATGAAATAAGAAAGAGTAATAAAAGAGTAATAAAAGGAATTAAATTAAAGCCATTGTGCTTAAACAATATATGCATTTATGAAAGCAAGATCTGAACACCAGACTATTCAGCACTATTAAAATGTGTCAGTAATAAAATAGGTTTGATAATAGTACAGAATGTAATGATAGGATTCTACTAGCTCATCTAAACCTTTCAAAAGTAATTACTTACAGTAGGTGTATAGTGTGTGCATGGAGCCCATGCCATATGCACACACTAAAGCGCATGACAGAGGATGCCTATACTCCACTTATACCGTGCCCATATATACAGTATATATAGCATTGGAAAGTGTTAGAAGCACTGCACACACCAAAGCTTTGCAACTCTTTGCTCAGAAAATTAACTGGATGCTATTCTATCGATGCCTTGCAGCTACTCTCGGCTGATGTGGTTTTCTCCTAGCAGGAGCACCAGCCCAGGGTATAAGGTAAGCAATAATATTGGCACCCCCAGTAATTGTACTTTGCCTTCTCCTTTAAATAATGTAGATTGCACCACATGATGGTGCTACCAGAGGATACCATTTGAGGATTGTCTAGCCAGTATGGTATGTGCCATACATGTTAGGTGCATGAGAAGAACTAATGTGAAACAGAGGAGCTCTCTATATCTCCCATCTGCTACAGGACAGATGGTAATTGAAGTGTTCCCTGCAGCAAACACCACTCTGTGGTCAAGTTGTTAAACTGTGCCTGATCGACTGTGCCCTATTCATAAATTAGAGCCTTATGTCCTAAATTCAGTTCTTGCCAAATGTCTACCAGGTTTTGTTTTCACATTATGTAAATATGTTATTTTCCCTACTGAACACCGGTCATTTAAAAATATTTCTAATGCTACTATATACATATTACAGAATGTTCAAAATGGAACTATGTGTGGTAGAAACATAAATTCAGCTTTGACAAAAAAAAAGGCTGTGGTGTGCATTTTTCTGTTCCAGCACAATCATGGTTTTGTCTAATTATAATAATCATGATACATTTGTTAATGAGCTAATAGAACACTGCGGTCTTATCCAGAAACCCGTTATCCAGAAAACTCTGAATTATGGGAAAGCCATCTCCTATAGAGTCCAAGGCAATAATTCTAATTTTTACAAATGATTTACTTTTTTCTCTGCAAAAATAAAACAGTACCTTGTACTTGCTCCTAACTAAGATATAATTAATCCATATTCATAGTAAAACAGTTCTATTGAGTTTAGTTAATCTTTAAATAAGACTTAACAGATGGCGATCAAAATTACAGAAAGGTTCTTTATCTAAAAACCCCCAGGTCCCAACCATTCTAGATAATAGAACCTATACCTGTGTAGGATAACTATTTCTATATTGTTAAAGACTGTGGCTATAATGTCTTTTCTTTTATTAATCTTTTTTATTTCATCCCATGAAATCAGCATTGATTCCAGTGGAGAAAATGTTAATTACTTCATTAACTGGAGTATGTACACCAGTGCTGGCACCTCTTACTCTCTTTTTGATATCACCTTTCCTGATGTAGTTGAGCTGCACCTGTAGATTGACCTGACTAGCCCCAAATCTCTTTTTGGGCTTTAAAAATCTCTTTAGTGTCCTTAAACAGAGCCACAGAAATAACATTAAAACAAAGACTCCATCTTTGTTTTGAAGAGATAGCAATAGCATCAGTTGTGCAAGCTTTGCCTGGTAAATGCTGAGTCTGATTTCCAAAGCTGTTGTCCATAAAATATATGGACATTATAAAATTTACTCAAGCTGAGATTTCATTTCTTAGTTGCCTTTGGGTATAAAAACATATTAGGATGGATGGATAGATAAATGATAGATAGATAGATAGATAGATAGATACAGTAGATTTATTTACAGCCTAACAAAGGCCTACATTAGGACATAATGTATAAATGTTAGTATTCACTCGTTTTGTAAAAACATTTCTTGTTTGCACTGGGCAGTCTCCAGGTGAATGTCTGTGTGTGTGTAAGTAGTACACAATGCAACTTTGCAGTTGACTACACACTAGGATTTGGAGTTTGGGACACTTTAATGCTTAATACACTTTAAATCAATCTGCTTAAAGAGCATCTATCACATAAAAACTGTTTCCCACATAATTTCTATCTGACAGAGCACACACTCTGAATTTTTTTTTAAAGAAAAGCACCCTAGAGAGCACTCTGCCCCCTACACTGGGGCAACACACATGCACATAATGAGCCAGGGCCCCAGCTTGCTTTCTTTGTGCAAATGTGTGGTGTAGGGTCAGGGAATGTGTTGACCAATCCTACATTACAGACATGCACATAATGATGTAGCTCGTTTACTTCTGCTGCTCGGTGGGCTCCTGCCTTATTGAATAATTTCAATGGATATGTCAAAAGTCTCAAGATTAGCGATGCTGCAGTTCTTTCTTAGGTACTGGAATTCCTCCAGCTTCAGATGCCAGAGTGATCTGCTACAGCCGGTCATGAAACTGCTTGTATAGTATTTATGTGTAGGGATCTTCAAAATTGGGCCCCTAGGATGGTTACCCCCAGGTTAGACCCCAAGGGAGGGTAGTACTCGGTAATCGGACACCTTGGGATGGTTTGGCACTTAAACAGTTAAATGGGAGCTAGCTTCCCCGCAGTTCGGGTTATGGCCACAGGGTGGTACATTTAGTATATAAGGGTATGCAACCATGTGCTGCCAGGTCTTCCTGCCTGGGACCCCTCTGGCTAGAGGTTAATAACAGGCTGGTGTTAGACAGAGAGATATGTAAGTTTAGTCCACTCTAGGAGTGGAAGACAGGCAAGCTAGTCGGGCATTTTGGCCCCAACAGGAGAATTACGGGATTAAGATCCCCCAGCACTCATAGCTGGAGTCAGGGAACAAAGTGCTAAGTATAGAAGATTTGCCTAATCCAGGTGTATCTGAGTGAGAGTACAGGAGTGAGGTCTCAAGAGGGGTGTCCGCTTGGCGAGAAGTACCGGGGAGAGCCTTAGAGAGGGTCTTCCGGTGAGAAGTACCGGAGGGAACCCCTAAAGAGAATCATTTGGCGGGAGTACCGCTAGTATCCCAAGGAGAGAGGGTCTCCTAAGGAAGAGGGAGTGTAACCTGCCTGTAACATTGCTCCTGTGTGATCTGCCTGTCTGATACATCTGTGCTAATAAACAAGTACAACTGGTTAAACATCCATACAGTGTCCTGGTCTCTGCATACACTGAGGATCCACTCTGCCTGGTAAGAATCTACCCCAGGGAGGGGGCAAGGTGCCAGGAGTGCTGGGAGTCCCCAAGTATAAGTACAATATCAAGTTCTCAGGAAGGGAGTTACAGTTCAGTCTGTCCCTATCCTGGGTGGAGGCACGCCAAATAGTACAGCAACATCTGTTTCCCATAGTAAGCGGGACTCAGGATCCTGTTAGCGCCATAAGATCTCAGCAGGTAGCAGCACATTCTACAAAAGTGGGCTACACATGTATAAGAATATTGCATGTACACAGACACAGGCAGCTGCATAAAGGATAAATAAAAAAAAAACAGGCTCAATGAACCAAAGCCAATGTGTGAACTGTTTATTTACCTTCCATCTCTAAACTAGGTAAGAATGTTCTCTCTACCTCCTTACATTATCATGAATTCTTAATCGCAAAATTTTTTGGGGCGGATAAAAAAAAAATAACATGTTATGTTACAGCTAATGGACTGAATTTAAAATTTTAGCAATCCTCAAAGTCAGCAAAGCATAAGTTACTGAACCAATATATATTAGATTTGACAGGTACTCTATACTTCACAGATAAGTGAGCTACTTACTTGTTTGTGTAAAAAATTTTATTTCACTTCAGATGTTGGGAGTCTTAAAACTGAAATCTAATGGAAGAATAGTTGGGGATAGATTATGATCTCTTTTGTTACATAATACTGTAGGTATGGGACTTGTTTTCCCGTAACTTAGGAAGCTCCAGAATGTGCCAATGGTGTATTTAAACCATTATTTTTTTACTAATTAGTTTGTTCGGTGTAATAATAAAAGGGCCTTATTACTTGAGGTTAACTAAGCTACATAAATCTATAAAGCAAAAATATGTTTTTAGACCATGGTGCTACAGATTATAGCAAGACCCCTTGGTCTTCCCCTTGGAAGACAGGCAGTGATGAGCGAATTTTTTCGCCAGGCATGGATTCGCAGCAAATTTCCGCATTTCGCCATTGGCGAATTGTTTTGCGAAAAATTTGGCGCACAGAATTTTTTGTTTGTAGCACGTCAATATGGGCGCAGCCGCGTCAAAAAGGGTGTGGTTGCATCAAATCGGGTGCGGTCGCGTCAAATAAAGCGCAGGCGACAAAAAAATAGACGTGGGTGACAAAAAAAAGCATGCGACAAATGCGTTTCGCAAATTTTTCGCCTTTTCGTAAATTTTATGGCGAAACGGGACAGATTCGGTCATCACCAAAGACAGGTGAAAGTGGGCAGGATGGCTGACCAGTTCCTGGGGTTGGCATAAGTATAATTTATTACAAGGGTGCAAGTGCAGTTACCCTCCTTCTTTCTGGTCCATGGTCAGATGAAAACCCATTCACCCTTTGGCTCCTAGGGTGGCGACCTAGCCTGGCCAATAACATGATGCTTGGTGTCAATGTTATTAATAGGGAAAAAATATAGAAAGCGCCAAGGTTAGACAGGAGGGTGTAAGGCCCACCAGGGCTACCACCCCAGGGCCCCTGCACCCCCCAAGGTGCCCCTTCCGTGTCCCTGCACCTCCCAAAGGTGCCCCCACCTCGTCCCCCTAACCCCCCCGACCATGGTCCCCCGGTCCATGGTCAGATAAAAACCCATTCACCCTTTCGCTCCTAGGGTCGCTCTGGCCTGCCCAATAACATAAAGCTTGGTGTCAATGTTATTAATAGGGAAAAAAGATAAAAATATAAAAAAGGCCCAGGGTCGGGCAGGAGGGTGCAGGGCCCACCGGGGCTACTGCCCCCCCCCCCCCCAAGGTGCCCCTGCCACGTGGAGAAAGGATCGATCGGGTCCGGGCCGCTGGGGCCCACCGGGTTTTTCGCCGGTGCCCTGGTGGCCCAGTCCGACCCTGGAAAGGCATGTGGCACCTGGATATAGGATTAGCACACCTGGCAATCAAACAAACCTGTACATGTTTTCAAAGTTTTTCAAAGGGTTTAGTTGTCATATGTTTACATACCTCTGTTATATTTCACTGTTTTGTGTAGGATATTTTTGTCATGTACTAAGGAGGTGAATTGTGTCCTTGGCATTGGTTTAAATGTTGGTTTATACCTCATGCCCATCACCAGGTCAGTGTTGGACTGGCCCACGGGGATACCAGGAAAAGTGAGCACTCCTGCTCACCCAGCTATTTGCCTTGTATGCCTATGCCTTGGCCATTACTCATTTCTATGTGACAAAAAAATAGAAGATAAAGGGGAAAGGATGTATGCAAAAAAAGTGATTAAGAGATTAAAAAAATGACTGCACAAAGAAGGAAAGATAGCCTGGTGAGTGGGCCTGCAGTCTAAGGTTTTCTGGTGAGTCCCTAGCAACCGAGGCTGACACTGCACCTGGTGATGGATGGCATTGGTTGGTTAATTATTAAATGAATATAAGATTCTCTGTAATTTATGGTCCGAGTAAGTTATGGCAAGAACCTAGTTAAGCTTATGTTTAATAAAGATGTGGCCCACCTTCACCTACAAAAGAAATAATTAGTGTATGCTTCTTTATTTTTTTAAATGAATTGGTCAGAATTACACATGGATTCCTCAGAAGAGTCTAAGTAAAACCCCAGGTCCCATGCATTTTTAAATTTTTTATATCTTTTTCTACATTATATAATTATTTATAATTCATACACAATTGTCCAACAAAAAAAAAATATTGGATTACACTGCTTTATGCTAAAAATGTGCAGACCCCATTTATATATTTAATATCTATCTATTATATATATTTTATATATCTATTGACTAGACACCCTTCATAAGTGTGATGTCACAATGAAGAGAAGGGTGAAAGTATTATTAGCTGATATCAGAACTAGAAAAATGAATAATGCACAAAGTCAATGTGATATAACATTTCTGGAAGGGTATTTGATGCAACATTGCCACAAGAAATACATAAAGCTGAACAGTACATGTTCATATCTATTCACAAATGATTTTCATCCATCATCAGTATCTATAGTGCTAGTTTTCTACTGTGTTTGCATAAGCAAAAATGATGAATGTGCTGCAAACCCTACAGGGAAAAATGCTGCCTGGTATATAAAGCAGCAAAGTAGACTGTCTGACCAAGGGAAGGATGTGTTTTGGTGCAGTCATGTAAAGCTGGGAAGTCTATATTGATTCTAGCATCAAACCTATGCTTAAATTTACCTGGAAAGACATGGTTAGTTTTAGCTATGGATAGTTCTTGCAGTGCAGCACAATAGGTAGCATGGCTTGGGTCCTGGTTTTGATACAAATCAAGGCACTTCATGGAGTCTGTATTGTTGGGTTATTAGCATTTGATTAAAATTATATTTTTGTGTTTGTGAGACTGTGACAGCTTTATTAGATTATAAGTTTCACTGGGACATGGAGGGATGTGTAATATGTCAGCAATATTTAATTAAAGAATTGTAATAATGTCTGATGTTTTCTCCACTTTGCCCCATTATTCATTTTTTTGCTGAGGGGTCTCTAGCATAGAGCAAGGGAATTTATGTCGATAGCAGCTATAAATGAAGGGAAGGCAGCTGTAATATCACCAAAATGATGCAGTAAGGATGCAAGATTACCTGCTAAGGGTGTGATTGGAGATTATTAAATATGTTTGTGCAAAGAAGCTTAAAGTCTGATTTATGTTATTAGCCGTAAGTGAAGGAAAATATGGATTTACTATAAGGCAGAAAGGAGGTGGGATTAACTTCTACTGGTGTGCTTTTTAGTTATTATTAGATGTTTTTGTGCAAAGATGTGGATCCACTAGTTGGATGAACCCAAATGACAAAAGAAAGTACAGGTATGGGATCCCTTATCCGGAAACCCGATATCCAGAAAGCTCCGAATTACGGAAAGCATGTCTCCCATAGACTCCATTATAAGCAAATAATTCAGATTTTAAAAATTGATTTCCTTTTTCTCTGTAAAAATAAAACAGTGCCTTGTACTTGATCCCAATTAAGATATAATTAATCCTTACTGGATGCAAAATAATCTTATTGACTTTAATTAATGTTTTATTGATTTTTTAATAGACTTGAGGTATGGAGATCCAAATAATGGAAAGACCCCTTATCCAGAATACCCCTGGTCCCGAGCATTCTGGGTCCAATACCTGTACTATGATAAAGAGAAAATTAAACAACAAAAAAGTGTGCTATAGGCTAGCAAATCTGCTAAATACAACTTAAAAGAAATAAGGCATATGTAGAAGATTCCTGGAAGATCCCATTATGTGTGTGCAAAGCAAAGGATTAACTAGAACATGAATGTCAGTAAACTATAGAGAGCTAATAGAAAGAAACATAGGGCAATACGAAAAAATCTTTCTACAGTATCAGGGTTCACTGTGTGCCTATAAGCATGGGGCAGCACAGAAAAGGAAGGTTCAAGACATAGAGCCATATTTATTTTGAAAGGCGATTTATTTATAACTAGCGATGCGCAAATTTTGATTTGCAGCGAATTTCCGCATTTTAGCAATGGCAAATAGTTTTGTGAAAATTCGAAAATAAACAGTGTGTCAAAAAAGTCATGGTCATGTCAAAATAGGTGCGGTTGTTGAAAAATGGGGGTGGTCGCATCAAAATAGGCATGGCCATGTGAAAATGGGCATGGTCACGTCAAAATGGGCACTGTCGTGTAAAAATGGGCACAGTTGTGTTTAAAAAATGTGAGGTATGGGAGAACTGTAGGTTCTTTTAAATGTATTTTAATGGGTTGGTTTTAGCCATCCTAGTCAGATTCCACACAGATACCAGACAAGATACAATTAAAAAATGAGAGAGGATACACTTGCCCTGTTAAATGTAGATGGAAAACTGCTGTCAGAAAATATGAAGAAGAGAGGTACAGATGTAGCTGAGTATTCTATATCCAAGGAAGCTTTAATGTTTATTTATATGGAGAAGGTGATATTTTGTGAGGCAAAGAAGAGGGCAGTGTGTTAAAAGATGCAAACTTGGATACTGGACTAGTTACTAGTTATGAGCTAATCTTTCCCATTTCGCTTTTCTAAAAAAAATTGAGAAACTGCTGAAAAATTTGCAACATTAAAAAATTCATAAGCCATGGCTACTTTGTGACTTTTTTTTAATGCAGGTGATTTTTTTTTACACAACTGCAAATTTTGTTTACTTTTTTTCTCACTCTGTGAATTTTTTGCATTTGGCAAAATGTGGAATTTCCCAGAAAATCTATGTTTGCTAAAAAAAAAAATGCTCATCAGGAGGCTAGAAGGTGGGATGCTTACTTGAATCACCAGTAAGATATTTCCAAAATATTTTACAACTACAGGGTATTTTGTTTATTTGTGACAGAGAATCCATGTAGCTTGTAGTAGGCAATCCTATTTTCCACCATCTCCCTATGGTAAAGAAGGATATTGTATAGCATAATGGCTGGCCCATTATGGCTGGTATAAGTCCTTGAACAAATGCCTTAGGGAACCCTAGCAGTAGCACTTTCATTCTGCCTTTGAGATAAGAAGCAGATTTCCCATATGACAGAAAAGGAGTGGAGGATGGGCTACTGGTGGTTGATAATGCGTGAACAGTCCATTTATTCTTGTATCATCCATCATTTAGGCCTATCAATGATTAAAAGTTATGTATTAATCTTCTGCCTGAAATTGATGATTTAAAACATCTTTTGAGTATATACAATATTTACTAGCTTATAGATATTTTATATTTGAAGGGCATTTCTGTTTGCAGAGCTGCAGAACTGCTATGGGGACAAAGTTGGTCTTCTTATATAATGACATATATATGGTTTAGTGAGAGGGGTGCTATACCTCTGGAACTGATAATTATTATAGGAACTCTATATATAAATGATGTGCTAGTGGTGCATCTGTCGAGAGAGATAATTTCATCAAACGTGTAATAACAACAGATTAGAACTCAAATCTATAGCCCAATATGATGACTCACAAATGACATTTTGGAATTTTAAACTCCAGGTTGATGTTATGAGTGGCATGGTAACACTAAAATCTGCGTGGAACCCTCTTAATGAAACACAATGATGCCAAGAGCTCTTATCCTTTTCATTGTATCTGTGTGTTTCAGTGCGGGCAGGTTTTGATTTGCTGCACAGACTGCTCAACTTTTGAAGAATTTTACCTGAAATCTGAACCATTATTGGCCAAGAACAGGTGATTCAGGGAGCAATATAATTTGTTACTTAATGGGGGTCAACTTTTTTATTTGTATTTCCCTTTCCCCCTGTTTTCTTTTGGTTTTAGCACTTTTTTAATATTTAATCCTTTCTTTCTTTCTTTTGGTTAGTATTACCCTTCAGCCTTAATTTTTTTCTTTCTTTACTTCTGATTTTTTTAGTTTTATCTCTCTCTCTTGGGCTTAGTTTCTCTTCATTGCACTCCCATTGCATTGCATGTAAATAAAGGATATTAATATTATTATTATTATTATTCACATTCATGTTACTCTGTTGGCCCTTAGGTCCACCTCTTTGCACTCTTACAATTCATAGAGTTGTGCTGTACTTAGTGGTGTACAAATAGAGGAAGCGGACCCTAGAGTTGGGGGTGGGGCCAGGTGACAGGAGGGCTCAGGCCACAGTCTGCTTCCTCTATTGTTGCATATAAATCCCCACTCCCTGCCAACTCTTAGGTAGGAAAGTGGATAGGGAGTGGGGATTTATATGCAAGTGGGTGGAGGAAAAGGGGCTGGATAGAGTTTGCTACTCTGCATTGGGCCCCTCCAAAGATTTTTTGTGGAGGGGCCGGCACAGAATAGTTATTCCACTGGCTGCACTCTGAATTTACCACTACCTTTGATTGGCAGGCTTGCATTCGAAGAGTGGTGGTAGGTGGGTGGCAAATGGATGTCCAAACATTGCTTTCAATTGCAATTACATTTACAAATAAGTTTAAAACCATTGAATGTGAAGCATTTGTGCAAAAAACAGTTTTGGGTGGAGAAACCCTTTAATTTAATGCATGTTTTAGTTTGTTGTGACTGTAAACAGTTTGCTTTCAAAGCTGTTTACAATATAATACTACAAAAGGTATTGCATGGAGTTAAGACTATATCATACTGTTTTGATGTATGCATATGGGAAAGCATGAATAGAGAATCTCCTCATAAAGCCTCAATAAAATAAAATAATGAAATGTATACCTATAAGGTGGTACCATCGATTTCAGTATTAGAAGATCCCACTAACTGCCATAACTAACCACAGTTAACATTGGTGGAAGTGAACTCTGAAATAAAACAGTACATGATAATATGTTTCCTTTGTGAATGCAAAGCCAGTGTTCATGTTACGGTAAAAATACTTTACATTTATAGTTGATTTTATTATCCCAAGGGACACAGCTTATTAAGGAGAACATCAAACCTTTCAGAAGACAGCAAAAAGAACTGTGGGCGTATAATTTATATTCTTTCTTTGGTGAGACCATTTTTTACAGGCATGTATTGCCAATAAAAGAATTTGCTTTTGATGATATCATGTCAAGTAGTAATTGGGCCCTGTGAAAGTAAAACATGTTAAGTCAGCAGAATATTTTGCTTTGATCTTTACTCTCAATACTATGAGCCTTGTGGAATTGAATGTAAGATTCAACCATCTTTCCACTTTTTGAGCCACTTCCAGAAGGCGTATATATTTGTCCTGTTTTCTTTTCTAATTAAACAATAAGTAAAATAATATTCTTAGAAAGAAAAACAAATGCAATATGAACTTTCATCTTAACATCTTGGGGGTATATTTATCATGCTGTGTAAAAAGTGGAGTAAAACATCACCCGTGATGTTGCGCATAGCAGCCAATCAGATGCTTTGCTTTGGTTTTCTAACTGTTGAAATCTAGTTGCTTATTGGTTGCGCTGGGCAACATCACCAGTAATGCTTCACTCCACTTTTTACACAGCATGATAATGTGTTTTGGTGGGTCAAACTAAGTTTCACACTGCTGTAGGCGCCTTTCTGCAGCACAAATCACTCCATCTTGTCTTTATGATTGGGTTACATATAAAAAATAGAGATGTAGCGAACTGTTCGCCGGAGAACTAATTTGCACGAAAATCGGGTGTTCGCAAGTTCGCAAGTTCGCGAACTTTTAGCGATGTTCGCAATTTTGGGTTCGCCTTAGCTGGAGCCAAATTTTGACCTCTCACCCCAGAGCCAGCAGATACATGGCAGCCAATCAGGCAGCTCTCCCTCCTGGACCACCCCCAGACCACTCCCTTCCATATATAAACCGAAGCCCAGCAGCCATTTTACATTAGTGCCTGTGTGTGCTTGAAGAGTTAGCATAGGGAGAGAGCTGTGCAGGGGTTTGAGGGACAGTGTAGGTAGCTTTGCTGACTAGTAATCTACTTTCTACTGCTCTGTATGTAGCTGCTGAGGGCAGCTGTCCTGCTGATCTCATCTGCTCTAACCCAATAGTCCTTGTAAGGACTGCTTTTATTTTCTGATTACTGTTACTCTTCTTTTCATTGTGTACTGCAACTCCATCTGTGTGTTGGAGACAGGTGTGCTGCTCCTAGTAGTTCACCCCCAGCACCAACCAGAGATCACTTTTTTCTTATTATTAAATTTTTTTTTTTTTTTAACTTACTGTTCTTTAATGTGTCCAGTGCTGTTTGCTGTTATTCATAGTAGTGCACCAAACACGTTACATATAGTAGTGACATTGCATTGCAATAAAATCACCTGAGCGATGTTTTTCCACCAGCAATAATATATTCCGTATCCACTACTGCGGCGTTTTGTCTTTGCGTGTGAACCGGCTGTAACCTTTACACGACTTGATTGGCATGTAGACGCCGGATGTTTTAAAGCAGTTTATTACACAAGTTTAGAAATGTAGTGTGATTTCTGCCCTTTACAGCACAAAACGCAACGCTGTGTCAACAACGTATTTTTCAGAGAAATTTTTGCCCTTGATCCCCCTCCTGCATGCCACTGTCCAGGTCGTGGCACCCTTTAAACAACTTTAAAATCAGTTTTCTGGCCAGAAATGGCTTTTCTAGTTTTTAAAGTTCGCCTTCCCATTGAAGTCTATGGGGTTCGCAAAGTTCGCAAAAGTTCGCACTTTTTGGCGGAAGTTCGCGAACGGGTTCGCGAACTTTTTTTGTGAGGTTCGCTACATCTCTAATAAAAAATAGCCATGCAGCTGCAGTTGTCTAAGACCCATATAATTCTTTGGGCCTCTTATGGGACAGGCCTTTTGTATATGAATCTTTGCTTTTCCTTTTTTTCTGCTAGACTTGCCTGATCTCTTTATACTGCCTCCAGCTTAATATAATGTGGTGGCACAAATTAAGAAAAGAGTTTGTTTTAGATCAGTGCTGTCCAACTTCTGCGGTGCTGAGGGCCGGAATTTCTCTAGCATACATGGTGGAGGGCCGCTAATGGAAGCCAGTTTGGCCACTCCCCTTTTAACCACACCCACTTCAAACCACACCCATTTTATCACAATGGTGGTAGTGCAGCAAAAACACAAATGCTTGGTCCTCACTGCAGGGATATCAACAGTTATTCATATATGAAAGAATTATATTATGTAATATTAAGACACACCCTTAAATCCATATGCCTCCTCCTCCCCTGTGGATAGCAGAGCAACCCCCAGCAACATAACTACACACCTTAGGGACCATTTCCAACTACTAACAAACTCCCAGAACAAACCCCTGCTAGGTTCACCTCTCACAGTCAACATAGGGCAGGCAGAGTATGGCACACACAGGCAGCACTCTGCCTCCCTTATGCTGCCTATGTGTGCCATACTCTACCTGCCCTATGCTGACTGTGTGTTCCATACCTTCCCTGCCCTAACCTGCCTATGTGCCATACTTTGCCTCCCCTATGCTGCCTGTGTATGCCATACTCTATCTGCCCTATGCTGCCCGTGTGTGCCATACTCTGCCTGCCATATGCTGCCTGTGTGTTCCATACTTTCCCTGCCCTATCCTGCCTATGTGCCATACTTTGCCTCCCCTATGCTTTCTGTGTGTGCCATATACACAGGCAGCATAGTCCAGGCACTACATACAATGTCTGAGGTGTGAACAGTTGAACAATGTGGGTGATTACAGCTTGAGCCTCAGGTGTGAACACTGCAGGGGGTGAACAATGCAGAAACTAAAAGGTGTGAAAAACACAGGGGATTACATGTTTAAACAATACAGGGGGATTACAGCCTGAATCTGAGGTGTGAACCATGCAGGGGGCCAGTTAATCTCAGTACTGATACCATTTAAAGCTTACACAAAGGTAAGCCATCAAAGAAGCCAGACAGGTGGGGGGCCACACAGAGGGGGGTCGCGGGCCGCCAGTTGGACAGCACTGTTTTAGATTATTTCTGATGACCCTTGCAATAGGCATGTATCTTTAATGCATCACAATTAAATGTGACTCTGTGCTATTTATGGGATACATAACAGGAGGGACTTTTCTTTATTCTGTATATCAATGCTTCCCAACCATTGGGTCATGGGCAATATGTTTCTCCCAGTGGACTCAAAGTAGGTGCTTATTTTTACATTTTTGGCATGGTGGCAAGTTTGGGGGCCCAAATAGAGCCTCCTATAGTCTGCCAGTCCACATGGACCTAACAAATAATCAATCACAGCCCTTATTGGTCACCCCCTAGGAAATGTTTTCATGCTTGTGGTGCTCTCCAACTTTTTTTTATTTAAATGTTGCTCACAGGTAAAAAAGGTTGGGGATATATGTATATATTCCTTTGACCATGAAGAAAGTATATTAATAAAGTATATCATTAAATTGCTAAAAAAACATATAATTTATTGAATATGTTTGATAAAACATCCATAGAAACCATTAGAAAGGATAATACTTTTATTTTACAGTAACTCTAATTGTATTGTAGAAAACAAATCTTTAAAGGGGTAGTTCACCTTCACGTTAAGTTTTAATATGTTATAGAATGGCCAGCTCTTAACAACTTTTAAATTGGTCTTCATTTTTTATTTATTTATTTTAATAATTTTCAAGCTTTCTAATGGGGTCACTGACCCCGGTAGCCCTTCAACTATTGCTCTGTGAGGCTACAATTTTATTGTTATTGTAATTTTTTATTACTTATCTTTTTATTCAAACCCTTTTCTATTCATACCCTAGTCTCTAATTCAAACCACTGCCTGGTTGCTATGGTAACTTGTACCCTAGAAACCAGATACCTGCTGATATTCTGGAGAGTAGCTGAACAAAAGTTAATAATTCAAAAACCACAAATAATTTAAAATGAAGAACATCTACTTAAAGTTAATTCAAAGGTGAACATCCCCTTTAATTTGAAACTAGGATCAGATTTTTTTGTCTCTTGTACTGGCAGTAGTTCTTCTCTGTGCAAAGGAAAGCTTGCTTCTGAGTACATTAAGGAACAGTAGCTACAATAGGAGTTGCTTGTAGGGAGATATAAAGAGCAGTTAGCATCAAGCAAGAGATATTTGAATATTCCTGCAGAATGCTGAAACCATCTCTACATCTCTCACTTTCATGTATTTTCCCATTTCCCCACCTCCCTCTAACTCTCTTTTCCTGTTTATATGGAATTAAATCACCATCTGTTCCATGTCAATACTGGAATGGGACCATAAATAATTTTTGGATGAACTTCTTTTATTTACGTTTGCTGTGTGCTAGATTGTAAGAAAATGCAATATGAGAAATTTCTGCCAAGATTTAAATTTTTAATGTTGGTTCATTGTTAAATTTACTTTGGGGCAGCATTATTCTATATTACAGCATGACACATGAACAGTGTTGGATTGGGGTGTCTGGGGCCCACCTGGGTTGCCACCTCGAGGGCCCACCATTCTAGCCATGGAGGTCTCCCACATTGTCACAACTCCCCATGCCTCACCCCTTCCCCAACAAGTACCTCAAAGTCACACCATGTAATTTCTCCTCCTTGCACTGCCTTCTAGCAACCACTGCAACTGTACCTCCAGGCCGGGTAAGCAGTGGGTCTGGGATGGTTGGACCCACTGGGTTTTCTTCTGGTGCCCCATGGACCCAGTTCAAAACTGCTCATGAATGCACTCTGACTTTTTGATAACACTTTATTATGTATTATAGCACACACAAACACTGGTAATTACTGGGTTTACTTAGGGGGGTTTTCTTCTGCCATTTCAATGGCTGTGATTCTCAAAGGCTACACATAATCCTAAAAATGAAAGTATTGGGGGGAAAAAGACAACTTTTAGAGAAGAATATACACAGAGCACATGAAAGAATTTAAGGTACAGATCATTTAGATTTCTGCTGGCATTTTATCCATACTTCTGGCATGGTTATATTTAAAATAACTAATATGTCGTATGACTTTTCTTGATGCTACCACCAAATTTTTTCACACAGATTTTTGGTGGAAGTTTCAAGAAACAATTTGCCAATGGCAAAATGCAGAAATTTGCTGTGAATCCATTTCTGGTGAAAAAATTGGCTCATCACTAGTTGCTAATAGGCCATTCTATGACATACTTGAAGTCAACCCGAAGGTCAAAGATCCCTTTAAACTCTGGAGTATATGTTACTTACTGGTGCAGAGCTGGGAATATTTTGCTAAATCTCTTCCCATTCATAAAATATGTAAGTGCCATGTCTGGTTAAACAAGTTTCCCTTCTACTGATCATCATTGTGGAGATGTAGCAAAAGGCTTTTAAAAAATGTATATTATTATCTAATTATTGTAATAATATGACATTAATACCTACATATTCTTTATTAATTTTATGACCACCTGCTGGTGTTTGATACAATACCATCCCTGTAACAAAAATAAAGAAAGTGTGAGATGATTTGTGTCTATGGCAAGGTTTAGAAGCAGCTTCAGAAACACAAGGAAAACACAGAAGGTACTGTGCGGTTGAGAGTATGACCAATTGACAGAATTATGGAATTACCCAATAGCATGACAGCCAATGCCATTTTAACATGGGATAAAACATCTCACCTTATGAACGACACCAAAGCCAGTCCAAGTTTTAAACACTTTCTGAGCTCCTAAAAATAACATTATACTGTATCTAACCCACTATACCACTGAATAGTCCTACTAGGTAATGTGAGATTGCCATGTTTTGAGATTTGGAAATTGAAGAAGTTATTGTGATCTCCAATTTGTTGTTTGTTTTCCCTAACGCCTCTGCCCCCATCTTGATTATGGTATGCCTGCTTTAGTTCCATTACCATTCCATTGTGTGCCTTGTGCATCAGTGGTTACTTTGCATGCAATATAGCAGGGAATGCGCCAAGGCAGAACGGTTCATATTACAAACATGCACAGAGACACAACATTTCTACTACTGCAATTCAAGGCTGCCGCGGGCAGCCAGCGGGAAGTGCCAGGAGATTTTTATGACAAAATTGGAGTCCTGTATTTACTTTACACTCAGAGCATCATTCCTCCAAAAAGATACCAGGGCCACTCACATTGATATGGGCTGTAATTGCTTACAAACTAAGGGGCTGATTTACTTACCCACGAACGGGTCGAAATGAGTCCGATTGCGTTTTTTTCGTAATGATCGGTATTTTGCGATTTTTTCGTATGTTTTGCGATTTTTTCGGATTCTTTACGAATTTTTCGTTACCAATACGATTTTTGCGTAAAAACGCGAGTTTTTCGTAGCCATTACGAAAGTTGCGTAAAATCTGGCGATTTTTCGTAGCGTTAAAACTTGCGCAAAAAGTTGCGCTTTTTTCGTAGCGTTAAAACTTACGCGAAACTTTGCACCTTTTAAGTTTTAACGCTACGAAAAATGCTCAACTTTTCGCGTAAGTTTTAACGCTACGAAAAATGCGCAACTTTTTACGCAACTTTCGTAATGGATACGAAAAACTCGCGTTTTTACGCAAAAATCGTATTGGTAACGAAAAATTCGTAAAGAATCCGAAAAAATCGCAAAACATACGAAAAAGTCACAAAATGTTCGTTTTCAAGTCGGAACTTTTCCAATTCGGGTCGGATTCGTGGGTTAGTAAATCAGCCCCTAAGTCTTTTCAAAGAGATTTATTTTATTTTACCATTTGTCTCCAGTGCTCAAACGGGACATTATTGAGTTAGAGAGGGTCCAGAGAAGGGCAACTAAGCTGGTAAAGGGTATGGAAAGTCTCAGTTATGAAGAAAGACTGGCCAAGTTGGGTCTGTTTACACTGGAGAAGAGGCGCTTAAGAGGTGACATGATAACTATGTATAAATATATAAGGGGATCATATAATAACCTTTCTTATGCTTTATTTACCAGTAGGTCCTTCCAACGGACACGAGGGCACCCACTCCATGGAAGTTCCATTTAAATATTCGGAAAGGATTTTTTACAGTGAGAGCTGTGAGGTTGTGGAATTCCCTCCCCGAATCAGTCGTGCTGGCTGATACATTATATAGCTTTACGAAGGGGCTGGATGGATTCTTAGCAAGTGAGGGAATACAGGGTTATGGGAGATGGGGTTTTTTTGCCTTCCTCTGGATCAACTAGTAGTTAGGTAGGTTATATATAGGCATTATGGTTGAACTTGATGGACGTATGTCTTTTTTCAACCCAACTTACTATGTATTTCATTGTCCTTTAAGTACAGCAATGAGTTTTTGAGCTTTGGATTTTTTTAGGGGCAGATTTATCTATAAATGGGTGAGCTTTTCATTCATTCTCTAAATGATATCTATCCTAGGGAAGAGTAAAACAGTTTTATTAGAACACAGCTTATGAGGGAACCTGCTAATATGATTATTTAAATGACAAGGAAAGGGGGGTGCCAATATGTTGCATAAAAACTTAGATGGGATTCACACATTTAACGTATTAAATGGATTCATTAAATTATGGTATTTCATCCCAGACCTCATTAATGTTTTTAATGTCCTCTTTATTACTGTGGACTCTCATTTCCTTTCCTTTTGAGCTTTTATGGGTAATGTCATTGCGAGTTTTCTCAGGTACCACCTGGTTAAAAGAGATAAAAATGTGTTGTTATATGAACTGAACCCTGAAGTGGAGGGGATTAAAGAGACAGTATACACCATTTTCCAACATTATTTCAAGGAATAATGCTTCTGCTGAACATACTCTTTGGCTTTTTAAAATAAAAATATCTGTGGTTTGTACTATTTTTTGACTAGTTAGAACAAAATCTGAAATTATAACTAACGCCATATTTTACTGCCAGAAAAACAAATCAGCTGCTCAATAAGAAACCCCAAGCTAAGGCTTAGGCTTTGAGACAAGTGCTGGTATCACTTTATGGACATGTTTGAGGGTCATGTAATCCCCCAATTTTTAGACACTGACAGATGTAATGTAACTTTTTTAAAATGTCAGGCTTATATGTGATTGCAGTGAGGCCAGCTGTAGTTGTGTGAGTTCTTAGTTTATCCAGTGACTTTGTATGCAAGGTCTATCAAAGAAATTGCTCACTGTAGCACGCCACTGTAACCACTGAGTATAGTTCTTTTAATGACTCCACGTGTAGATGCACACAAGGAAATGTTTTGGGCTCCACTGTGCCGCACTGGGCTCTTTATCAAGCCTAAAGTGACTAGTGTTACGCAGTGTTATATAGTGTAAGGAGGGAGGGAAGTGAGGGGATTAGGAAAAGGGGAGGTGCAGACACAAATCAAGTCCATTATTTTTATATGAATGAGTCCATTGCAGGACTTTTAAATGCAATCAGTAAAGTCCTTCTTGGTATCCAATTATTTTCCATGTTCACATGTTCTTCCAAAAACATATCTTATTGCTGTGTATATATATTTTAACATATTAAAAGACAGTATTGTTACTATTGCTAATGATAATGGGTGGTTCTGAGATGCTTAGAATTACTTTTTGTGGCCCACACATTAATTTAGATACATGATAGATGGATGGATAGATAGATAATGGATAGATAGATAGATGGATGGATAGATTCTTATATTCTGCTTATTTCAATTTATATGGGTATTGTCATTGCTTAGTGGTTATTAGACCTGTTTTTGGTTGTCCAAAAACAATGCTTAAGGCCACTGCTGCCAACTGTCTTAGAGAGCAAGGGCCATTTACTGTCACACTTAGATAACAATAGTTTTTCATTACTAACCCTCACTTTTCAAGGCACAATGTTTCAAACCACAGCAAGACATTGCTAATTTAGACTGCACTTATATATGAGTTTTCCTGTACATACATAGGCACAGTGTCCCTAAATAATCTCATAGCTGGGATGCCTTGCCTACTTTCCTCCTCTCTACTCATCTGTTATTTCCCATGTCTACCTCTTGTGTTCCTTATAACTTCCATATTCCATATTCTCTTTCCTGTACTTCAGCATGCACCTAAAACCATATTTTGTTGTTCCTCATATTGCGTTTCCCCCAGTGTGGCATAAGTTTCATAGACTAGTGATGAGCGAATTTTCTGCCAGGCATAGATTTGTAGTGAAATTCCGCATTTCGCCATTGGCAAATTTTATGATGAAACTGCAGCATAAATTTTCCCCAAAAAAATTAAACATGAAAATAAAGTCGCCAAGACAAACATATGGGAAAGACAAAAAAGTTGCCGCAAAAAACTGCTGTTGAGTTTAATGTATTTGGTGTGAGAAAAAACACCCATTGGCTTTAATGCATTTGGAGTAACAAAAAAAGTCTGACATATAAAATGTCGCCCACATAAAAATTTGTTGAACAGAAAAATTGTTGCATGTAAAAATTGTTGCCTATTGACTTCAATGTGTTTCTCAAATTTTTTGCAGTTTCATGAATTTTTCAGAAATTTCACAAATTTTTCGGCGATGTGAAATGGGACAGATTGGCTCATCACAAGCACAGACTATACTCCCTGATAGCAGTGTTCAATTGCCAATTCTGTTCTTTCTCAGAATGCTCAGCAGCAACTCCTTTTTGACTTATTAAAGGGGCCCCCTGGAGTAAACTGACGGCTTCCCTTCCATGTAGAACCCTTAGGGGTTCTGCCTTCAGGGTTTTTCTCATTAAGCCAACAGATAGAATAGCCTTTGAAGTTGCCTGATTAATATGAGAGTTATAGGAGCTGCTAGGATTTGGATGAGCCATAGTTAGATGGGTATCTCAAATCCCCAATAGGATATATGGGTTTAGGACCCAGGCTGGATCAGAAAGAGAGGAATCTAAGGGGCAAATTTATCAAAGTCTGAGTTTAGAGCTTAATACATAAAAAGTCACCCACATTCTATTCATTCCTATGGGATTTTTAGAAGTGTATTTATCAGTGGGTGAAAGTTAAAACTCACATTTTAATAAATATGCTTCTAAAAATCCTATAGGAATGAATAGAACGTGGGTGAGTTTTTATGTATTAAGCTCTAAACTCACATTTTGATAAATCTGCCTCCTAGTCATTAAGTAGGAATAGAGGACTATCAAACAAGAATATTGGCGTGGTAGAAGAAAGATTTTCTTCCCTGGTATATTAAATATCAAAGAACACTACCACACAGTATATTATGTGATACATGGTCTCCAATGGTCTCAATTGCATGAATCTAGTCACAGCTATTATAGTATATCTAGTTGTATCTTGACAATGTGTCTAATGTGTGTGATTAATCGTATAAAAAAAAAATAGAAATAAAGTTTAAAATTTACTGGGGTCCAGGTACACTTGCCCTGCGCCATCAGTATGTGGAGCAGGTAATCCAGAATTTGTTGCTTGAAAGGCGCAAACTGGACCACTAGCAAGTGGATTCTTAAATACTATAGTGTTTATTAATAAGAATGCCACGTCTTGCATGACTGGTGCAACATGCAGTTGCGGAACTTGATCATTGTAAATAAGTGCTGTACTGAGCATAAAACACAGAACGGCTTGTGTTTGCAGCAGGCTTTTTAATAAATAAACTATATAATTTTAAAGAGTCTTCCCTATAATCTGGAATAATTTGGCTTTATATTGAAAGCAACCCTGCTGTGTCTACTGCTGCTTAGGCATATGAATGGTTAATCATCTGAGCTCATAAGAGTGCTACGTTAGGCACATCATGTACCAAAGGTTTTCAATTTAAATGGGATTATTTAATGTTCTGTTAATGTGTTTAATTTCCAGCCAGCCTCCCTTCTCTATCCAGCTGCATTGGGAATGCTGATTAAGATGTATGTTGTGCCTTTCTTACTGGCTGTGGGCAGGGTTCTGCATGTGATGGAAAAAGGTGGAAACATTATTTCTGATGTACCTGAGTCGGAATTCTGATTGAGATTTGGAAACTGATACATACTTATGAGACTGTAAGCAATTCAAGGCCAAGAACTCCTCCCTTGTGTTTCTCTGCATGCCTGACAGTTACTCTATGCTGGGATATATGTCCAAACATGTCACTTATTTCCTTCCCCTGTGCTTGTCAACATAACTCATTAGCTTCTATAATATGCATTTATTTTTATGAATATTCAAACTGTATGCCCTATACAAATAAGAACAAACGTTTAAAAAAATGTACATTTATAAAGGCCCATATAACTTGGTCGGAATTCGAAAATCAGTGGAGTGAGCAGATGTCTAACACAATGGTCATAACACTACTTCTTGCTTTTTGTTTTCTAACCTCTTAGTCAGTGACTTTAGGGTTTTTATGTTTTTTTTATTAAAAACTGCACAAGAAAGAATTAACATAACTCAAATATTACAACTTACAACCAAAATTGACTCCCCCCCAGTCCACTGGCCAAATGTCCCGATGAAGAACTTGACAAATGGACAAAAGCAGTCTCAGTCCTGGGAAGAGTCTATGCCTTTGCCGTGGATTTCTGGAAGAGGACGGTGGAAAATCAAAACTATTTACATTCATAGGAATTTCTTGCTCCCGGTGGTCTGAAGGAGCAAAATCCAAAATAATGAGCTTGGCAGGTCCAGATAGCTCCAAGTCCCATGTAAGAACACAGTCTAATAACAATGTTTGTAGGAGCAATGGGGTGCAACACTTCCTTAAAGGGACAGCACCCTTACCTTTACTCGATAGGCCAACTCCGGTTAGGAAGGAAACAGCCAGACTTGTTCTCATGCAAATAACTTTTATTACAGCCAACGGTCACTGTTCCCTTCATGCAGGCAGGCACTGAAGCATTTCACCATGATACATACAATTCTTTTCTTTTTACACAACTTCCAGTCCAGTTACAGTTTCAGTACATTCATCTTTTACCATCCCGGTATCATGGACCTAGTCCCACCTATCCACGTAGTGGTCCGGTATCCACTATAGTACCCCTCCACTCTCTTTAGTGGTCCGGTACTCTGCAGTGATACCCCTCCACTCTTCCAGGATAGGCCTTTTCCCTTCGGATTCTGGCCAGAAGCCTTTTGCACTGTTTCTAGCTGTTCCTACACTGGCACTGAATTTCCTAACTAACGGGGTACCCGTTGGAACCTGGTCCTCTTTTTCCTAGTTGGGGCGGAGGCTGCCCATTCTATCTACCCTGACTACCTAGTGCATATAATGCTCGCTATTACACCCCTCTAACCTCTGCTAATTATTCCTCTCTACTGCCCAGGTCCTGACTCACCTCCAGTTGATAGATGTTGACTCGACCCCGCCCATCTGTCAAAGACCGTGAACCTGGGTGTGTCTGCTCCTTTTATACCCTCCTACCTGCACTGCCCTCTCGTGGCCGGGGGACTAAATTACAAGTAACTTTTCTAAGTACCTATACTGCCACCCAGTGGTCAACCAAAGTAACAACACTTTACCCCATTCCCACATACATATTACACACATTTTTCACTTTCTTACATGTTAAAACTCCTAGAAAACCTGGGAGAAACATATTGTTACCTGAACTATGGCCCCATGGTGATCCCAGTTGAGACCACAAATAACCAGTATGCCAGGCAACAGCTAACAGGATAAGGGCGGCTAATGTGTGCTCTGGTATCATGGCACTGGGACACGCAGCTTGGCCAACTCACTAACTATTGCCCTCACCATGCTATCTATAGAGGTGTTAGGGTGCCCAATGGTCTGCTTGCACCGGAACTGCCACAGGAAATACTTAAAGACCGACACAATGATGTAAGTGTGGTCAGCACTGTAGGCGGAGTTATCTATCGTTCCATAGGCCAGGTGAGCGTATCCGGCCAGTTTCAGAGAAGGAAGCTGTAACTAAGTTAGTTGTATACCCATAAGTATTTGAGGCTATCTGGAAAATAAAATGTCACCAGAACAGCCAGTTACCAAATGGTGACCCACCCTCACCTTTCTCATTGGACAGGGGCATGACCTACCTTGTGGCCTTTATATCAATGGCCCAGACAACTGGGAAGATATATGCCTTTGGGGACCGAGCTGCTCAGGAGGTATATGTCGATATTTCTCCGTCCCCCTGGAAACAGGAATTACATAGGATCATTCTATTGGTGATGTATGTAGGTTTCTGCGTTTTTATCCCTTTTTATTTTATAACTGTTTTGTAACTTGTATGTCATTTTGTAACATTCAAAGTTTTTATATAATATATGCACTGTCCACTTTGGATTATTAAATATAAAATTTAATAACTTTTTATTTGTGCTCTAAATGAACCTTTATGCCTTAAGAGGAGTGTGTATGTTAAATGTGTTTTAACCCCTATAAGGGGAAAAGTGAGTCTACTTAACCCTTTGTTTGCTTGCGGGAAAGATGTGTGTTTTCTATAGACTAACTTGCATTGTCTGTTGGAGTGACTACTTCACAGAGGCAAATCACCCTAGACTTCCTAGCTAAGCACTCTAGCTAGGAAGTCTAGGGTGATTTGCCTCTGTGAAGCGTCAGTGTGCAATAGAACATCTAGACTTAGGTGCTTGCGGCCTTTAAACGCGGTGGTGGCAGTTTAGGCGGGTTGGGGCTGTTTTGGGTTTTGATTGCATGAGTTAGCGAGAAACTGTGTAGTTGATGTGTTAACCCTTACAGCCGCCCGCCAAGTCACGTACGTCTGTGGTGGCTTCCGTGACAGTGATGTATGTATGTTTCTGCATTTTTATCCCTTTTTATTTTATTTTTTGTAACTTGTATGTCAGTGACTTTAGGGGAGGAGTAAATGGGACATAACATGTGATTCATTAGGCAACAGTAACACGGTCTCAAAGCTGGTGGTTATTCCAGGGCTCTCTTCCATATTTGTGCCTTGTACTTTGCACCTTGCGCACAATTTATCAATGAAGTCTGACTGTGGATTGGCACTAGGGACAGGTTGCAAAGAGCTTGGTAAGGCAAATGCGTGAATTACATTTAAAGTGTGTAGTCTTGCAAACAATTTTGAAAATGATACCACCAGACAATGTAAAAAATATACTGCATAAACAAGCTCAAATGTAAAACCCCATTTCATCTAAATAAACCATTTTCATAAAAATATACTTTTTTAGTAGTATGTGCTGTTGGGTACTCCTACTTAGAAATTTACTATTTTAAGAATTAAAGCCCGCCTCCTGGGATCATAGGATTCACAGTGCACACAAACAAGCCAAGGCACACATACATGCTAGGCCCCATCAGCCAATTAATGGGCAGAGTTCTGCCTTTTACTCCCACACTTCTTCCTGTTACAGTCACAGCTGCATTATTTCTGGTCATGTGACCTCTGAGGGAGCACACAGCCCATCACTAAATGGTGGATCAAGGGAAAGGATGTAAAAGGGAAATATTTACTCATATATATGTTCCAGTTTGGCGAGATTCTTTGATAGGTCACTTAACAAAATGTAATCTTTTGGTTAAGTATTCGTTCTAGGGGTATAGTTTTCCTTTAAGCAGATGGTTAAAAGGTCTGCTAATGTAGGAGAGAGCCAGCTACTTGACATGTATGTATATAGATATAATCACCATATTTTTTATTTAGGCAGTGTTTTTCCCAGAATTGCAGCATGATTGCAGTTTATGGTAAATAGCATGTGCCATGGAAGAAAAATTAGTTTCTACTTTGTTAAATCATGTTTTTCTTGTGTTCTTACTGCCCATGTATCTTCCTATCATTTTAATCCCTGAAACATTGTCCTTTGTTCAACCTTTGCTAAAATGGCACCTTGTATTTACATCCAGCTTTTCTACAGTAGAAACCAACTGTTTTTGAAGGAACATTCTATATCTGCCAACATGACATGACTTTCCTGCTAGTGTATTCCATATATTTACATCTGTAAAGAGCCTTTTCTGATGCTGAAGGTTCATTCTCAAGGTTGACCTTGTATCCTCTACATAAGCTTCTAAATAAGAATTGTCTCAAGAGAGGTCTCTACAGAAAGATTGCTTGAATTCATTTGCATGTATTTAGCGTATCCCCCGTAAGTGCCTTTTATCCATATTGACAAAACAAACTTGACATCCTTTGATCTCTGCATATTTAGTTCATTTTATGAATTATTTATTTCTTTAAGGTTTGTCTGCCCTTATATTGCATGTTGTAGCTACATGTTTGGGTTGAAAAAAGGCAACACATTCTCACAGTATCAATGACCCACATTAGGCCAAAAAGAAAGAACTTGGCCTCTCGCTGTACACACATATATACTGTATAATATATACATACACACATACCTATAAAAATGTACTCACCCCCTTTGCAGTTTTCATGCTACTTTGTCATAGGACATGGAATCAAAAAGATTTACTTTTTGTTACCCAAATAGACCATAGGGTTTACCTCCAAAAGTGCAGTTGCGGCCCCTGCAATTTCTCCGCAGTCAGTTGCCCATAAAACTACTTTCATTATACTTACTTGCGTGAAAATGCGCCCCTGCTTCTGTATAGTTGTACTTGGTGCCGTTCAGTCCTCCCTGCCTTCCATTCTAAATCAAGCTCTGCTGCGCCTATTGATGCAGGGGAACCACAAGTTTTAAGAGTGGCAGAATGAGTGTGTGCCATTCTTTATTGTTGTTCATGCATTACCCCCAGCTAATGGTTAGGGGCGCTGCACCCGAGCCACTTGGAAGTATACTGATGACTGTGTTATGTTACCTTTCTAGCAGATTTTGCTGTATTATACATTTGCCAGTGCGGAAGTGGAGGGCCCTAGGTGTTTACACCTGAGTCAGCTGGACTACTTGGCTTGGAAAAAGGTAAGAAAGTTGTGTGGGTCGCCTTTGAGCCCTAAGGGGGGTAGTTGGAAAGGTGAGTGGTAGGACCAGGGTCTGGGGACTAGGGTCCTGGTAAATGTGGTCAGCCACGGATGGGAAATAGAGGAAGGAGACAGGAGCCAGGCTTGGGTCAGGGTTAGTTCTCTCGGGGGGGGGGGTATGTTGGCATTGTTTGCTAAGGTTAATGTTTGTCAAACAAACAATAGGTTAAACAATGTTAAGCAATGTGTAAAGCTGTGGTCTACTTTTTCCAAACCTTGTGTTTGGATGTCATTGTGGGTGAGGGGAGCGGAGGCATGGTAAATCTTCATGCTGCACTTGTAATGTGTTACAATGGTGCCTACCATGACTACAGCCATAGGTTCCATATTTCTCCATGCCTGTCTAAATTAACATTACCAATATATTATATATATATATATATATTATAGTTATAATGCAGTTATTGTTAAAGATGGGTCTAATGAATGCTGGATGTTTTTAGATACAGAATTCTCAGTCATACTATGTAAGTTACTTTGCTTCCCATCTTGTTTTATGCTTACTCAATATTTTGTCAGCTTTTCTTTGGATAAACATTTACTTTGCAAACTATTTGCAAAAACTTCAAAGAAACATGAAAGACTATACTGGCTTTAATCTAACGAGATAGCAAGCATTCATGATTCAACAGAAATTGACAACAGTGGGACTAAAATGGTGTGGTATACCCTATATGATGCAAATGTTTTCTTTGCACAGTAGTCAGATTTTTAAAATATTGTTTCTAGAAACTGAAAAGAAAAAACTGTAAGTGGAAACTCTGCTTGTAGTGAAAAGACACAATGTATTAACATATTAATTGAGGTTGAAAAAAGACACACGGCCATCAAGTTCAACCATAATGCCTATATATAACCTGCCTAACTACTAGTTTATCCAGAGGAAGGCAAAAAAAACCCCATCTGAAGCCTCTCTAATTTGCTGCTAAATTCCTTCCTGACTCCAAGATGGCAATCGGACCAGTCCCTGGATCAACTTGCACTAAGATCTCCCATAACCCTGTATTCCCTCACTTGCTAAAAAGCCATCCAACCCCTTCTTGAAGCTATCTAATGTATCAGCCACACGACTGATTCATGGAGAGAATTCCAAAACTTTACAGCTCTCACAGTAAAAAAATCCTTTACAAACATTTAAACAGAACCTCCCTTCTTCTAATCCGAATGGGTGCCCTTGTGTCAGTTGGAAGGATCTACTGGTAAATAAAACTTTAGAGAGATTACTATATGACCCCTTAATATACAGTATGTATACATAGTTATCATATCACTCCTTAAGCGCCTCTTCTCCAGTGTAAACAGACCCAACTTGGCCAGTCTTTCTTCATAACTGAGACTTTCCATACCCTTTACCAGCTTAGTTGCCCTTCTCTGTACCCTCTCTAACGGAATAATATTCCGTATGAGCACTGGAGACCAAAACTGAATGGTATATCCTAGACGGGGCCTTACCAGCGCTCTGTAAAGGGGAGGAATTACCCCCTCCTCCCGCAAATCTATACCCCTTTTAATACAGCTCAAAACCCTGTTTGCCCTTGCAGCTGCTGCCTGGCATTGTTTGCTACAGCCATGTTTATTATTTACAAGGACGCCAAGGCGCGAACCCCATTAAGGGTATAAGTGGCTTGCATATTTTTACATCCCAGGTGCATGATCTTACATTTATCCACATTTAATCTCATCTGCCACAAAATCCTGCTGTCACATCCTGGATAGAAATGATTGGGCTGCAGAGTCTTGTCTCATCTGCAAACACAGATACATTGCTTATAATACCCTCCCCTCAGGGGATGGAAGATTTAAACTATGAGGTTAGACTGTCGAGGTTGTGGTTGTTTTCTCTGGAAAAGAGGCGCTTGCAAGGGGACATGATTGCTCTGAACAAGTACATTAGAAGGGAAGGGATTATAGGCAGATGGGGGATGTTCTTTTTTCCCATAAAAACAATCAACGTACCAGAGGCCACCCCTTTAGATTAGAGGAACAGAGCTTCCATTTGAAGCAGCGTAGGTGGTTTTTCACGGTGAGGGCAGTGAGGTTGGGGAATGCCCTTCCTAGTGATGTGGTAATGGCAGATTCTGTTAATGCCTTTAAGAGGGGCCTGGATGAGTTCTTGAACAATCAGAATATCCAAGGCTATTGTGATACTGATATCTACAGTTAGTACTAGTGGTTGTATATATAGTTTATGTATGTGAGTGTATAGATTGGTAGGTGTGGGTTGTGTGTGCTGGGTTTACTTGGATGGGTTGAACTTGATAGACTCTGGTCTTTTTTCAACCCTATGTAACTATGTAACTAACTATGTAACTAAGTCATTAATGAACAAATTAAACAAAAGTAGACCCAGTACAGAACCCTGAGGGACCCCACTGAGAACCTTACTCCAAGTAGAGAATGTACCATTAACAACCACCCTTTGTACCCGATCCTGTAGCCAGTGTTTCACCGTTTCACAAATCTTTTAAAGCTTCGCAAATTTTTCGGCGAAGTGAAACGGGACAGATTCGCTCATCAATATACTTTATTTTACTGTTTCTCTGAAATGACCACTGTATGTTTTATACACATGTATGCTTGCATGTCAGTATTGCTGTCAGCTCTCCTTTCCTTTTCGATGAATCATCCAACATGGTGGCACCCATCTAGGATGCTGTGTCAGCTTAGTCATTTTATCAAGCTGCAGTGCCAAATTCTAAACAAAAAGGATGCCAAAAACATGATGCCCGATTATAGGACTTTTCCTGTAAGTATCTGGATGCATTCTAAATTCATTATATTGGTTGATTTTCTGGTTCCTGATCCTCCTGCCTAATTCTGACTACACTGATTGCTGCCTGCCCTGATCTATACCTGAAATTCAGCTGAAAGACTCTTAACCCTTCGGGTACTGCATATTGGACCAATCTGCTTGCCTGAACTTAACTTCCTCATTGGTCCTGACTTCAATCCTGGTAAGGGTTGCATAGGCCTTCACATTGCAGCAATGAGTAAACATAGTGAGGTTGCTATTAAATCTGATAAATATTTGACAGAATTTAATGAGCCTTTCACTTGTTTTGATAAAAACAGATTTCTCAGCCTTCCACAGGAAATGCGTTTTGATAGCTTTGGGGGTGAGGTGTTCATTTATTTTTTACATTTCTTGTCTGCTAAATTCTTTGTAAATAAGAAAAACCTGAAGACGTAGAAAAGGAAATAAATAACTGGTGGTATGATGATAACTGCATTACTATTTGAGGTATTACAGTGGTATAGAGTTCTGCTTTCATTATTCCTGAAATAATTCATTGGTTTGTAGTTGGTGTAACTGGAAGGTGCCAGTAGGTAGACATAAAGGGTAGTAATATTTTGATTACCACACATGATGCCATGTGACATTAAAGGGGCGCTAAGGTATCAGAACCAATGATGATGGTACATAGGGGCTATTTGCTGTGCTGAGGACTAGGGATGAGCAAACTTTTTCACCTGGCACAGTTTCACAATGAAATTGACCTTTTGCCAGTGGTGAAAATTTTGTACTAGATTTTTGCCATGGATTTTGTTTTGCTGAAAACCACCCTGTTTTTGTGCATCTGACCAATGCACAAAAACACTGTGTTATGAATTTGTCTGACTACACTCCTACTAAAGAGGAAATTACAGTACTATCAAAGGGGCTAACATACTGTCCCACAAGAACAATGGATAAAATTGAACTCTGCAAGGACATGGAGGAATTCTTTAGAAAGCTGCGCCTTAAGGAATACTTTCATGAAAGGCCACACACAGGTTCTGACACCTCCATGCAACAGGAACAAATTACAAAAAAGAAAGTCAAGTGGACACCTCCTGCAGGCCTTAATCCCAAACTGGATCAATATATAGATTCATTTAGAGACAGGGTTAAATCAGCCATCCTGGCCAAGGCAAAGAAACAGAACCACAATCTCAGTATACAGGAAAGGAATGCTGTTAAATGCCTCAAAAACAACAAAGACATTATCATCAAACCAGCTGACAAAGGGGGTGCAGTGGTCATTATGAATACTTCAGACTACATTACAGAGGCTCACAGACAGCTATCGAACCCAAACCACTATACTAAACTAGATACTGACCCCACAGTGGCCTATAAGAAATAACTCAGAAACGTAATCAAGACGCTCCCAGCCACACACTCGGATCTGTTTGATTTAATACCAGAGACTCCCAAAATGGGAACTTCCTAAAATACACAAAGAAGGTAACCCTGGGCGGCCGATAGTATCTGGGATTGGCACTCTGACGGAGGGCATATCAGGCTGGGTTGAGCAGATCTTGAAACCTGTTGTAAGGGGTACGCCAAGTTATTTACAAGACACAACTGATCTGCTTAACAAACTTGCAGGTATAGGGCCACTACCAGAGGGCACCTTGTTGGCAACAATGGATGTGGAATCACTCTATACAAACATTCCACATACTGATGGTATAGCCGCCTGCAAAGAATTTCTGGAAAAGGAGGGCCTACTATCTCATGCAGTTACACAACTGATTGAGTTCACCTTGACACACAATCACTTCCTATTCGGGCAGGAAATATATCTACAGAAGATGGGAACCAGTAAGGGTACACGCTTTGCACCCCAATATGCCAATCTTTTCATGGCAAAACTAGAAGAGGACTTTCTCTCTACCTGTAACACCAAGCCTCTGATGTACCTCCGCTATATAGATGACATATTCATAATCTGGACCGGTACTGAACAAGAACTCATTCAATTTCACAAACAATTTCATGACTTTTACCCAACTATCAATTTAAAGCTGAACTACTCCCATACTCACATTCACTTTTTAGATACAACCATTCTTATCAGGGAGAATAGTTTACAAACCACCAGCCAACGGATAAACCATCTTATCTAATGCATGATAGCTTTCACCCTGACCACACCAAACACTCCATCATCTACAGCCAGGCTCTACAATATAATCGGGTATGTTCTGACACTACTGAAAGGGACCACCACCTAAAAACACTTAAAGCAGACTTCATTAACAGGGGCTACAACCCAAGGATTGTGGATCAAAACATCTATACAGCCACCAGAATTCCCAGAAGTCAACTTCTGCAATATAAACAAAAAACAGATACAAATAGAGTTCCTCTAGTAGTCACATACAATCCCCAACTAAAGACCCTCAGAAAAATAGCTAAAGATCTACAGAGCACACTCCATAAGGATGAGAGGCTCCAAAACATATTCCCAGACCTACCACTTCTCGCATTCAGGCAGCCCCCAAACCTAAAAAAACTAATAACGAGAAGTGCCTTAATACAACCCAACAGAAATGGAACCTATCCCTGTGGCAAAAAACAATGCAAAACCTGCCCACACGTCTGTAATTCAGACAAAATACAGATTCCGGACACATTAGAGGAATACAGCATTCATGGTCAGTACAACTGTTATTCATCCAACGTGGGGATGGAAGATTTAAACTATGAGGTGAGACTGTCGAGGTTGAGGTTGTTTTCTCTGGAAAAGAGGCGCTTGCGAGGGGACATGATTACTCTGTACAAGTACATTAGAGGGGATTATAGGCAGTTGGGGGATGTTCTTTTTTCCCATAAAAACAATCAACGCACCAGAGGTCACCCCTTTAGATTAGAGGAACAGAGCTTCCATTTGAAGCAGCGTAGGTGGTTTTTCACGGTGAGGGCAGTGAGGTTGTGGAATGCCCTTCCTAGTGATGTGGTAATGGCAGATTCTGTTAATGCCTTTAAGAGGGGCCTGGATGAGTTCTTGATCAATCAGAATATCAAAGGCTATTGTGATACTAATATCTACAGTTAGTACTAGTGGTTGTATTTATAGTTTATGTATGCGAGTGTATAGATTGGTAGGTGTGGGTTAGGTGTGCTGGGTTTACTTGGATGGGTTGAACTTGATGGACACTGGTCTTTTTTCAACCCTATGTAACTATGTAACTATGTAACTATGTAACTATGTGGTGTACTTAATACAGTGCACTAGATGCCCAACAGGAGGACTGTATATAGGAGAGACTGGCCAAAGCCTGAAAAAGAGGAATACACACCACCGCTTTACCATAACAAATAAAAAACTGGACACACCAGTAGGGAACCATTTTAACAGCCCTCACCACTCCATAAACGATTTAAGAATCTTGGTCCTTAAAGTGATACTGACACTAAATAACGACTCCTCAAAATATGAATGTATATAAAAAGTTGCCTATAGGTCATGTTGATTGATTTACGCTGAGAGATTTGCTTTTGTAAATAATTCTTACTTGAAGTTCCTAAACCTGACTGTTTTGCCAGCCTGACTGTCTCTTCTCAGCCTGTCAGTTATAGCTTCTAATGCTAACGGCCTCCTGCTGGACAAATATGGCAGCCCCCTTATAGGGGAACATGGGGGATCAGACAGATAATATAAAAGCATTGGGCAAATACTTTTATGGCAAAAATGAAGGTCATGCAAAGACAATGTTATGATAGATGTAAAAAAATGTTTAATTTCTGGTGTCAGTATCTCTTTAAGGGAAACTTTAAAACAGAGAATGAAAGGAAGGTTTGGGAATATAAATTAATGAAAACTTTCAACGCTCTGGAGAAGGGACTGAACCTGGGCCTTGGATTTATGGCTTTATATAGATTAAGAACTGCCTGCACCCAGCCAGAAATACCAACATCTGTAGAGACCCTGGGCCAGTTAATCACATGGAATTCCATTCACTTCACACTTCAGTTACTTACCCTAATTTATATCAAGTAACTTTGATCCACATTATCCTGTACCTTATCTGTTTGTATCTGTTTGTCCCTTGCAGCAGCCCCCCCCCCCCCCCCCTGTTTATATGACTTTGTTAACACCTTCCACACAGATATTCTTTTTTTTCTGGTTATTTGATCTATGAGCCGAATGTTATATATATATCAGAGAGCACCACAGCTTCATTGTAATCAGCTTGAAAAAGGAACTAAAATGTTCTGAAAGCTTGCTATGGTTATCTTAGTTAGCCAATAAAGGTATCACCTTTATACCACTTTTGTTATTTTTTATTTCAAAAGGGTTACCCTGTAAACATTTTTGACTGGCTAACACGGTACATCACCTTTTCCTGCATCTAGAATTTATTTGCAACAGAAAAACCATTGACTACAATGCATTTGGTAAAATGTGTCATTTTGTTAAATGGGCCAATTGTTAATTATCACTACTTTAAGATAAAGTGATCGCTACTTTTGGATACAGTGAAGAGACAGAAATCAGACTGAATCCACGGAACATGCTCCTAGCCGCAGGGTAGGGCAGTGCCAGTGCCAACTTGTGAACCATTACATTGCAACATTATAGACTCCTCTACACTTTGATTTCAACATAACTGATTGTGTACCATTTGTTTTCAGTAGGCGTGAATGCAATCCAATTACTCAGGCTGATGGAATGGGATCACAGTTGCAGGAAGATCAGTATTATCTTTATTGCTATTATTTTTGAAAATTATTGGTGTGCCTACCATTAGAGATGTAGCGAACTGTTCGCCGGAGAACTAATTCGCACGAAAATCAGGTGTTCGCAAGTTCGCGAACTTTTAGCGATGTTCGCAATTTTGGGTTCGCCTTAGCTGGAGCCAAATTTTGACCTCTCACCCCAGAGCCAGCAGATACATGGCAGCCAATCAGGCAGCTCTCCCTCCTGGACCACCCCCGGACCACTCCCTTCCATATATAATCCGAAGCTCAGCAGCCATTTTACATTCTGCCTCTGTGTACTTGTTGAGTTAGCATAGGGAGAGAGCTGTGCAGGGATTTGAGGGACAGTTTAGGTAGCTTTGCTGACTAGTAATCTACTTTCTACTGCTCTGTATGTAGCTGCTGTGGACAGCTGTCCTGCTGATCTCATCTGCTGTAACCCAATAGTCCTTGTAAAAGCAGTTTATTACAAGTTTAGAAATGTAGTGTGATTTCTGCCCTTTACAGCACAAAACGCAACGCTGTGTCAACAACGTATTTTTCAGATAAATTTTTGCCCTTGATCCCCCTCTGGCATATCACTTTCCAGGTCGTGGCACCCTTTAAACAACTTTAAAATCAGTTTTCTGGCCAGAAATGGCTTTTCTAGGTTTTAAAGTTCGCCTTCCCATTGAAGTCTATGGGGTTCGCAAAATTCGCAAAAGTTTGCACTTTTTGGCAGAAGTTCGCGAACGGGTTCGCGAACTTTTTTTGTGAGGTTCGCTACATCTCTACCTACCATATATACAGTATGTTGGAGCTTTTCCCAGGACAACAATTTTTTTAAGCTTCAGCAGTTCCAGAGGCTTTTTAGGATTTAAGGGCATGTTTATACTGATATATCTTGTTTTGTTACATAAGATGTTATAAATGGAAATATCAATGTATGTCAGCCTTGTGTCTGTGTGTCCATCGTGTGTCTGAGCTGCACAAAATTGTCATTTTAAAAAATACACAAGAGCTGCACTTCACTTAAGCAACATGCACTAAAGTAATAACAAAAAAAGGACCAACTTAGCTTTAATACACAAGCTCAGCCACATACAAGCATTTAAGTGTGCTTTTTCTCCCTCTCTCAATATGATCTTTCTGTACCTTGTACCTTGTATCATGCTGTCATTGTTGCATCTTTTTACTATCGCAAACAATCTTTCAAAGGCCTCTATTTTGTGCTTTTATGTTTTGGTCTGTAGCTGCTAAAAACCACACTGTGAATACATGACCTGTGTCACCGAGGTCTTTCAGCTTTCTCAGTTTTTAATTTGAACTGTCTGATCAATAAGTTGCGGCTACAACACTGCGCTGTCTCTGTAGCACTACACTAAAATGCAAATTTTTGTTTGCAAAGTACAATGTTAGGTACAAATATCATCATGATGCCCTTTAACGATGGATTTTTCATTACTTGTGCCATGCACCAATATTACTGTTACCCCTATTTTGAAGAATGAGGTGCAACTACCTTTGCATTTTGTACCAGCGGGTGCTTCTACTTGCACTAACTGGATTGCTTTATTCATACTGCACACTTTGGCATGCCCACTTTGGCTAACAACAGATTTAAGCAACAGGCTCAGGCAGTTTGACTTCATTGAAACATTGGGCATCAGCCAATGTTTTCTTTGTTTTCCTGTGCCAGAGTCTGCGCAGCTCTCTCCCCTCTCCTGCTCCCCCTCCCTCAAGAATGCAAAGAACTACCTCCCCCCCTTAGGAATGTGGATCTGAGCCAATCAACAGGAAGCTTCCTCATAGTCTTAATAACCGAGCATGTACACCGGTCTTGGTGCAGGAGCAAGGCATTATGGGAACTTTCTTTACAGAATTGTAATTGCTGTTGTAAGCCATTCCTGTCACTGACTACTCGTTGCAATATTGTTGCAGAATCCAGTTCTCCTCCTTCAAACGCCTCAGAACAGACTTGAGAAAAAAAGAACAGAAGCATGCAGGGCATTGTGTAAATAAGACTCTTGGCTGGAGGATAACTGATTTTTGATACATCTTAGGGGTTCTTTACTTTGAAATTAAACTCAAGTACAAGAGCACAAAGGGGTACAAAAACACACCCTTTAGTGGAAATTAAAAAAGCCCTTGCATCTGGGGTCTAGTTGCCCTCTTCAGTGGATTTATGATAAACTAGGGCAGAAAGTGCCCATTTTGTGTACTTTACACCCTGCACAGTAAATGACCCCCACTTTTTTAGTCTGGAAGTACTTTAACGTACATATAACAAATGCAATGTAAACGTACATTTACACATACATGTGTAACATATTTTTAACATCAGTGAACATTTTAACTACCGTGTATTGGTTAGAATGATATTCACTTTCATTATTCAAAAAAATATGTATATATTATTTGAACGGACATCCCCTTTAAACATATAATACATATATTAGATATTACAGATTACAGATAACTCATGGACAAGGCACTCTTTTTTTTTAATTGACAATTTTGATTTTAAATCTTGAAACAGAACAACACATGTTAAAGGAACAGTAACACCAAAAAAATGAAACTGTATAAAAGTAATAAGAATAAAATATACTGCTGCCCTGCATTGGTACAACTGGTGTGTTTGCCTCAGAAATTTATATAAACAAAGCTGCTCTTTATCCACGGTGGCAGCCATTCAAAGGAGAAAAGGCACAGGCACATAGGAGATAACAGATAAACACTATTGTATTCTACAGAGCTTATCTGTTATCTGCTTTGTAACCTGTGCCTTTTCTCCTTTTTTCCAACTTTAATGGCTGCCCCATGGCTACACAGCAGCTTATTTATATAAACTATAGTAGTATTACTGTAGCAAACACACAACTTTTACCAGTGCAGGACATTATATTTTAATTACTTTAAAAAACTTTCATTTTTTGGTGTTACTGTTCCTTTAAGCCTTTAGACATATTGGATTCAACAGTAATGTTACCTCAAAGGCCTAATCAACACTTGTAAGACACTCTTTAAAGTTGCCTACATACAGTAGGAACCCATCTATAATACGTCTAGTCTAGTTCCTAATTGGAGTACCAAATATACAGAGATACAGAGCTAACCTTAGTAGCACTTCCGATTCCTGAACCTGGCTCTGCTATAAAACTTCCATTACTAAAACAAAGCACAACATTGCCTGGTCCTGTTTCGAAGCAGAACATTTGAATGTATGAAATACCATGTTGCATAAAAAGCATTATACTGATTTAAACATGTCATTGTCATATATTTAACCATCATTTCATATAAAGTTTCAGCCTATGTAACTGATTTTTGAATGCTTGTGTTATTAGTGAAACCTTAGTAATTGCACTGCTAAAACAAGATTTGTCAACTCATTATATAAATGTTGATCTGCAAGGGTGAAGAATCTAAAAAGAATAGAATGCCGAAGGTCAGCTTCATACAGCAGGCCTCTTTCATTTCCAGTATCATTGTTTGTTAAATCTTTGTTGATCTTTGAGGAGTGCAAAGAAAATCAAGCAATACGGCACCTACAAATTAAGCCAGACAGGGGTGAGCAAATTCTTTCCTGATCCTAAATCCCGCAATCATTCATGTTTCTGGATCAATCTCTCTAGTTAAAAATCAAACTACATACATTTATCTTGTTAAATCCAATTGCAAAATCACTATTTACTCCTTATATTTAAAATTGATTCCAGGGCATAATCTTTTTCTCCTCTCTTCTCTGCCAAGATCAATGTCATTAAGTCCATGACTTCTTCTCATTTTCTCAAGATCATTTGCAAGGGAAGATATATATATGTAGCACACCCTTAGGTGTTAGCTTATGCAGATTGAGAGTGTGTGTGTGGAGGGCTGTGTGCTGCTATTACGAGTGGGCCTTTGGCTCCAACCACTGCAAAATAACTCCCAGTGATTGTGCCACCCGTTTAACTTTGCCTTTTTCTGGGTGAAAATCTTCTGCATTGTGGGATCTGGAACCTTAAATGAATGACCAGGACCACTGGACTTTAATGCAAACAAATTGAACTTGTTTATTAACCCCCAGGCAGCTGTTCTCCCAAATTTCAGTAATAGCACAATATGACTTTACACAGTATAATCTAGCACACTTCCTTGGAGGTTCCACAGACCTGCACAATGGCCAAAATAAGTGATCCCACGGTGAGATCTTGCTCCCTGGCAAATTACCTGCCCCTGAGCTCACCCACTCGTGTCCTTATTCTGGTGGTTTTGACCACCCAGGGTGCTACCCTCTAATCTCCTCGGTGGGGCTATTAACTGCTTAACTGCCCAGCTTCCTTCCCTGAATCTCTCGCTCCTAGTGTGACTCCTTTTAAAAACACCATGTCTCTATCTTGAGCTTACTAGCACTCTGACCTGTAATCTTCTCCAGGAAAGGTGAGGTTCCAGGAAATGACCTCAAGCACATTTGGGTTCTCCCGTTTTATACTGGAGTCACCTCCCCAAAGTCAGTTCCAGATTTCTAATGATGGAGCCCAGAGACTGCCCTCACCTGCCCAGAGAAATCTGCAAATTATGCAATGAACTGGTTTAAACCAATATTGGGCTTAATTCTGTCTGAGAGAGTTAGATCTTGCCACACATTAACTCTGGAAAACAGTGACTAAACAATAAGGAAAAGATTAAGAGCTTCAAATATATTAAAATCCTTTAGATCATTATTGATCCACAATATACAAAGGTACTTTTATTGGAAATATACCATTAATTTACTAATTTGCTCCTTAGAAATTAATGTTGTCCCACAGAAAAGCACATTTAAAAAATGTACCTTGAGCTTCTCAAATAGAGTTAAACATTGAAATACAAGCTAGTGTTTCTAAAGGTATTAATTCACTGGCCTGTTGTCCCACTGACAATGGAGAGAGATGAAGGGAAAGCTGAAGAGACACCCTACAACAGTGATCACCACCCCATTGATGTTGCCCCAGTGGCCCCAAAGTAGGTGCCCATTTTTAAAATTTTTGGCTTGGAGGCAAGTTTTGGAAGCACAGAGACACAGTTTTACTCCAAGCAGAGCATTCTTCAGGCCAGCAGTCCACATGGCATAGCTCCCAATTGTACTGATTTCCGTGAGACAGTCCCTCTTTTGACAGCTCAACCCGCAGTCCTGGATTCTTACTGAAAAGTCCCTCATTTCCCTTTGATCTCCTGCACTGTACCCTAAAAAAGATACAAACTTAATTAAAAAGTAGCAATTGGCAGATAATCCAGAAAGTTAAACAAGCTATACCTGCACTTAGATACATTGTTTCTCAAACTTAATTAATAAGTGAGCTTTTGGCAGAGGGCACAGAAAGTCAACAAGCCACACCTGCACTGAGATACAATTATAACTAATAAGCTAAACAGGTATCTTGGGGGAACGGAGACTTGCAGCTTAAAGGGCAATTTCAGCTTTTTTAACAAAACTGTAATAACACATAAAACAAGGACTCAACAAGGAGAAATGTGTTCAAACTTTAAATAACCTGCCAAATTTAGTCAAATGGGAGTTGTATTTATGGGGTGTGGTCGCATATTGGGCGTGGTCAAAAGATTTTCGCCACGCTATGTGCAGCATTTCTTTTTGTCCCTGTTTCCATTTTCAAAATGCTGGAAGGTATGACATGGGGCTACCAAATAGCCAATCACAGCCCTTATTTGGCATCCCCAAATAATTTTTTTCATGTTTGCGTGGCTCACTAACATTTTTAACATCTATGGGGCACATTTATCAATGTACGATTGATTCCGAATAAAAAAATTTGTATTTTTTCTAATTTATAGAACAGTAAATATTTTCTGCGTTTTTTCATTAATTTGCGTGACTTTTTCGTACTTTGCAACAAATTTTATGCAACAAAATGATATTTGTCACAACGAGTACGTTTCGGATTCATTAAAGCTTCGTTATCGTGACTTACCTTGGGCCAGGTTGGAGCTGCAGAGTGCCATGGGAGGCTTCCAAAAACTTGCACAGAAGGATCAAAGTCAGAAAGGTTTTCCTGCCGTTTACGATCGTTTCAGATACGAACACTTTGTGACTTTCGGATCGCCAATACGATATTATCGTGACTATTACTTTTTTTCGTAAGCATTTTTGTGACTTTTCCTATCATCAGAAATTATCGTATCTAATCCGAATTTTACCCATTTCGGGATTCTAACTCATACATTGATGAATATGTCCCTAAGTAAGGCCATCTCCTATAGAATCCATTAATCAAATAATTTAAATTTTAAAAAATATTCCCTTCTTCTCTGCATCAATAAACCAGTACCTTGTAATTAATCCCAAATAACTAATCCTTATTGGAGGCAAAACAATGTTACTGGGTTTATTTGATATTCAAGTTATTGAATACTTAAGTTATGGTGATTTAAATTATCAAAAGACCCTTATCCATAAAACCCTAGGTCCCAAGCATTCTAAATAACAGGTCCTATACCTGCATATCATTGATATTCCTTTGAACATGAAAATACTATGAAGGTTATTATTCACAACACACATATGCTACTAATGGAGTATGCTAAATAGCAACCTCTGCCACATGTTTTTTTCCATTTTTCTCACTGAATGGAATAATCTGCCAAATGCATCATGAATACTACATACCTTGTTCAGCAGGTTTCTGAATGTTACTGGATTGTGCATCTGATAAAGCAGGCATGTCAACTCTGAACGTGAACACTTCAAATTCCAGCATCTCTGTAATGATCCTGGGAGATGCAGTTCCCAACAGCCGAGCAGCAGTGTATTCAGTGTGCCTGAGCTAACCATTGCATATTCAAAGATCAACATGTTTTATTGTATAGTGGTAATCATTGCTTCTGCATGCTACAGGGTTTTTTTGAAATAGATTAAACTGCTGAATATATAGATTTAGACTGCAAAAGGGAACTTTGCTTGGTCCCCATTTCACAAATTGCTTCACTGTGTTTGGTTACAGTAAATTGTGTTCTTTATAGATTTCTTTGCTTTTTTTTATTTTTGCTCAGTCATTCCATTTGACCATAATCTGATGGTTTCAGGATAGCTAGTGTGTCCTGTGGAGAGACATAATTACTGATTTATATGGGATGCTATTTAAACCTGCAGACTGAGCCAGTAATGGAATCCTTTAAACATAGACTAAGAGAAAATGTTTCCAGTGGTTACAAATTTCGGGCTATATTTCTGATTTAAAGCTGAGAATAGAGAAATGATGCGTGATGTGGGCTGCTGCTATATCTGCCATCCTTTTACTTGCATACGACATGCTTTTTGGAGCCATTGGGCCATGAGCACCTGAACACCACTCCGTGCCCTTCAAATAAGCAGTATTTATTTATAGTATTTATATTATAAATACTATTACTTATTAGTAAAGGGATGGGATCTGTGATCCGAAAACCTGATATCCAGAAAGTTCCAAATCATGGAAAGTCCATCTCCCATAGACTCACCATCTGAGTTATAGAATGGCCAAATCTCAGCAACTATTCATTTGGTCTTCATTATTTATTTGTTACAGTTTTTTTTAAATTATTTGTTATTTCTTTTTCTAACGCTTTGCAGTTTTTAAATGGGGGTCACTGACCTCGGCAGCCAAAAACTATCCCCAGTACCTTTTCTTCTCTTTTCATGTCCCTTCAGCAGGCATTGCTATTTGCCTACAATATTTTTATTGTCAGTTTTATAAAATAAAGCAACTTGCTAAACAAAGCAACTACTGGTTTTGCAAAAATGTCAGTTGTCTTTGTAATGTGTTGTAAGCAGTTCATGCCCTGTATGCACCACTAAAATATACTTGGGTTGCACTGAAGCCATAGTTTTTGGATTTTGAAGGTTACCAAATCCTCCACCAAATATCAAATGGTATTGGACCCCTAGTTTACATATTTAAAATTGCTTTAGTTTTGAACAAGCACATGTATTCAGTTTGCCAAAACACCCAAGTCACATGATTTTAACAAAGGGTTCTGATTCAGTTTAGCTTAAGCATTCAGTCAAAGTCGAATCAGATACAGGCAGGTGATCCCAGTGGTGTCCAATAAAAGTGCAACCATTTGGGAGTTTTAACCTTGAAATTCAAGAAAGTTGCAGGTAATAATTAATGATGTCTAAAAAATGTCTAATGAAGCAGCAGAATTCTTAATGAATCAGATTAAATTGAGAGTAGGACTGGCCAGACCAGGGATGAATTTTACATAGTTGGCCAGCTTAAATATAATACTGCAATATATGGACAAATAAGGGAGAGCATTTCTTTGTAGCTTAGTGCACAGAATGTCTTATATATATATATATATATATATATATATATATATATATATATATATATATATATATTGATTTTGGGTAAATGCAGATCATCTCTTTTGTCTGGGTGGATCCGAATTAAGAAGTACTTTTCTTTCATCCTTTGTTTTGCACCCCTACACTATATATTTACTATAAACAAAAGTCTTATCATCAAAAGTGACACTTGTTCTAAGTCTGAGAAACAATTTATTAATCTCTCAAATACTTCTCAAAAGAAGCAAAATGGGGGTTAATAATGTCTTAATAAAATACTGAATGTGAATTACACAATGCATTATAGATTGGAATACAGATTCCTCTACCAATACAGATTCTTTCACTCTATCTATATCTTTACCTGAGATTGGAATGTAGTATATTGTAATACGGTCTGTAGGAATATGGTGTGTCCCCCCCCCTTATCAACATTGTTTAATTGAGATTGTTGATATTTTCCTATGTTAGTGGGATCAGACATGAGAGAGTATATTATGGAGGGGAGAAACCATAATGAATCCATTGGGCCTTAAAAATGGGGTGGTGTGGTTTGCATTGATTCTGGATTAAGAGGACAGGATGGAGACTTAACCAGTGATATGGATGCATAAAGTATTAGTGGAGGGAGCACACCTGTATTATATAAAGCATCAATGAGCACTACTATTGAATAGAAAAATTATAAAAATTATAAAAAAAACTAAAGCAATAACTAGATTTGTAATTTGTATCACCATACCTTAAGTCTGCTATAAGTTATTTAAACTGTAAATAAACCCAGTAGGATTGTTTATCCACCAATATGGATTCATGAAGCTTAGTTACAATGAAGTATGAGGAACTGTTTTATTATTACAATAAAAAGGGAAATTATTTTTAAAAAATAGATTTATGAGAATGATTTAAATTGATTCTATGGGAGATGGCTTACCCATAAATCACCCATAAATCACAGCTTTCTAGATAATGGCTTTCTGGATAAATTCCCATTGCTGCGCATACTTTATATGATGTAATTCCATTTTACAATACATAGGTGCATGTGCCTATCTTCTATATATACCAGTTTTATGTCTGCCTAATATAGCTTTGAAAAGCATTCACGATAATGACAGTGTAGAGTTTATGGAAGTGAAGGAATAAAGGCAACCCTCATTTCTAAGTCATGATGCATATCTAGAAGTTACACAATAATGTTAAGTGAATGATTCAGCAAGAGAATTTTCCCAGATGCCTTCAAAGAAAAAAAATGGTTCTCTGCGAATTATAGTATTCCCACTGCTTTTAAAGCCCTGTGAATCACCTCATTTCCTTGCAATTTAATAGACTAAATAAAGGAAACCTTAAAGTATTAGATCCTGCAGGGAAGAAGCAATCATGCATTACAATTAGTTTGCAATCGCAGCTGTCTCCTATCTACCGAAGTCAACTGCTTGAATTTCAGAAGTTAAAAAGCACAGAAGCTGAGCGTCTATAAGATGTAGTTTCTGCATAGTTTCTTAATAAAACTAGTATACAGGTATAGGATCTATTATCTGGAATACTTAGGACCTGGCAAATGGATTCATGTTGCTTAGTCAGGATCAAGTACAAGGTACTGTTTTATTATTACAGAGAAAAAGGAAAAGAAAATACAAATTAAAATGATTTGCTTATTCTGAATAACTGGTTTCTGAATAAGGGACCCCATAACTGTATTTATACATGATAGATGCAAGGTTAGTTAGTTTCTTTTTCTTCAAGTCAGTCCATTACAGCCAAGCACAGTGGGAAGTAATGAATTAGGTTGAAGTACAACAAGAGAGGATAAAGAAATAGACTTCAAAACTAAATCACTGTCTTTGTATTGCTGCCTATGGGTTCTACATCACCCAAGTTATTACACACTTTACTGCAGGCATCCTCAAAATTTTTTGAGGAGAGATTGGATACTTTGAACAATACCAGATCTTGGTGAATAGGGCACAGAGCTACTGGTATACTGACTTTGGGTTCTGTCTTACTCACTTTTATCCACTACCTTTATCTCTAAGACATTTCACAGTACATTCATGGACTTGTGCAACATCTAGTTCAGAATACCTCCTAAAGATACTTAGCATCCCCCAAAGGCACCTTTCCACTGTTATAGTGCTTTCAAGTGACCCTAAAATGGGAAGTAATAACCCCTTTACTGCTCCTCCAGCTGTGGCTCTGCTTCCATGGTGTGGTTTTCCACATTAATTATCCGGACATTGACTGGAGTAATGGGGCGGCTAAGTCAGAAAAAGCTAGTAGGTTTGTAAATATGCTAAATGACAACTTTTTATTCAAGGCGGTTCAAGAACCTACTAGGAATGACTCTATTTTGGACCTGGTAATTCTGTGGCTACTATAGCAAATAAAGTGCTGTCTTGTATAAAAAAGGGTATTGACTCAAGGGATGAAAACATAATTTTGCCCTTTATAGGTCCCTGGTAAGGCCTCACCTTGAGTATGCAGTGCAGTTTTGGGCTCCAGTCCTTAAGAAGGATATTAATGAGCTGGAGAGAGTGCAGAGACGTGCAACTAAACTGGTAAAGGGGATGGAAGATTTAAGCTATGAGGTTAGACTGTCGAGGTTGGGGTTATTTTCTCTGGAAAAGAGGCGCTTGCGAGGGGACATGATTACTCTGTACAAGTACATTAGAGGGGATTATAGGCAGATGGGGGATGTCCTTTTTTCCCATAAAAACGATCAACGCACCAGAGGCCCCCCCTTTAGATTAGAGGAACGGAGCTTCCATTTGAAGCAGCGTAGGTGGTTTTTCACGGTGAGGGCAGTGAGGTTGTGGAATGCCCTTCCTAGAGATGTGGTAATGGCAGATTCTGTTAATGCCTTTAAGAGGGGCCTGGATGAGTTCTTGAACAATCAGAATATCCAAGGCTATTGTGATACTAATATCTACAGTTAGTATTAGTGGTTGTATATATAGTTTATGTATGTGAGTGTATAGATTGGTAGGTGTGGGTTGTGTGTGCTGGGTTTACTTGGATGGGTTGAACATGATGGGCTGGTCTTTTTTCAACCCTATGTAACTATGTAACATAACAGAATCCTGCATTGAAGTTCATTTTTCAAAAACACAAACAGATTTTTTTTATACTTAATTTTGAAATTTTACATGGGGCTAGCCATATTCTTCATTTCCTAAGGAGCTACAAACATGTGACCTGTGCTCTGATAAACTTCAGTCACATTTTACTGCTCAGCTGCAAAAATTACGTATTCACTATACACATGTATAAGTATTGCTAGGCCTAAATATGGGCATGTGTGCCCTAGAGCATTTGCCCTGTGGCTATATCCACTTTCAATGAAAACGTTTTAAAATATTTTTTAAACTTTTCAGTTGTGTAATGTCCAGCATGTAGCAATTATTTCTGGGTACAGATTGCAATACATGCAGCGTAGGTCCTATTTCCTAAAGGAGACAGAAAGGATTTATTCCTAGGTAGTGCCACTTTGTTAGGTACCCCCCCTCCCAGCAATATAATTGCTTACCTCAGACCTCTTCTTGGCTCAAAATAAAGTGCCTGGGGTACTAATCTAGTAAGCACCAGCCCACCATCTTCTTGCCTTTCCAAAGGATACCTTGAGTCTGTATCTATGTATGAATAAGTGTTCCTGGAGCACAACATGCATAAGATGATTTTGATGATGTGATATTTTTTTCAAGTGCATAACTCCCCCTTTTCTGGCTTATACCTTGTAGCAGGTCTGGGGTGTGCACAGTAGAGTAAAATATAAACTTAATAAAGAACAGTCAAACTTTTTAGTTTGCTGCACATACTCACAGCCCAGGGCAGCAACAAAGTTCCCAAGAGAGGAAAGAAGATGGTCCTGGGTCTGATGTAAGATAATAAACACTGCCACCCACGCCAGTGACTAAATATATCCTTGTTTTATAATATATAGATATGTAGGCATCTGTAAAATGATGTGTTGAGAATCCAGCAACACTCCGCTACAGTTTTGTATTGCCTTACCAATACCTTAAGCAACTTAGGGACAATATACCCCCTTGTTCAATATGAGGTAAATGAATAGGACAAGTGATAGATTTACTTTTTGTTTGTTGTTGTAAACACAAAAAATATGGTTTTCATTATTTCTTAAGCTAAACAGGGAGACTGAAGCTACTTCTTGCTTGGTCCTTGAAAGGCAGATAATTAGATTACATGTGCACAATTACACTTCCCCCCTCAGCATAATGGACTCCTGCTGAAAAAGCAAGGTGGAATGGAGGAGGTTGTTACTAGTGCTGGGGTATGTATTGTAGCACAAATTTGCAACATACTTCCACTCTTATTAATGGCTGTAACTAAAGAACCTTCCATCCTAGTATCTCTTAATACAAGCACAAATATAGGTAACCTAGGTTGTATACTATTTCTGTTACAAAATAATGAAATATCTTAGAATGAGTTTCATTTTATAAAGCTGGCAATGCTTTTATTTTTAATAATGGATTAGGCAAACTATTTGGCACCAGGGAAATTCCTTTTTGCACTATATAAGTGGGTGCCATTGGTTTTGTTTTTGCAATAATGTGCTTTGATCAAAGCTACAGATAAAAATAGAAAGAAAGGAAAAAAGTCATTAAGTGCTCCATTCCCCTCACAGGTTCACAGTCTATTGTATTCGCATTTAGTTTTACATTATTCATTGTTTAGATGCATCAGCTTCACATATCATCACATAAATGTAAGAGCCCTACAAATATTCTGACAGAACTTTATATTTGCCTGAGGTAGAGTCCTTCCCTTGCACAGTTTTTATATGTTTGAAGTTTGCTGAAATGCTGCAGTTAATTTATAAATGATTTATTTCAGCTTAGGGTATGACATACTTTCTCTCTGCTAAAACACCACTGGGCATCAAAAATGTAGCCAACTGTTATGAATAGGAAATGACTAACCTTTGTGCTGCTTCACTGAATCTTTATAGATATATCTATTATTACTAACATCTTAAAGAATTAGTCGCTGTATTTGGGGTGGAGGGACTTTTTTTCAGGGCATTGTTTTGGCCTACAATTCAGGTTATGGCCCCTTGCAAGAATGTATTCAAAAACAGCTATTGCAGATACAGGTTTTATCCACATATATACCTTAATGTGTGTAATGACTGTCTGCAGCTTTACACTTATACATGACTCCATCTCTACCTATCTGACCACACTCCTCCTTGTGAAAATTTTGATTCTAAAGTTAATTTTGGGGTAAAATTCAACTTTGTTTGTACATGTTCCTAGAGTTCCTGGAGAACTGTAAGTATTACTATTGACAGGTTTTGTTTTACAGTTTTTTATGCATACATATGAAAAAATAACTGTAGCTCTTGGGAACACTAAAGATATTATACTTGTCATAAAAGGCAACCAAGCCCCTCTTAAAGGCATTTATAGAATCTGGCATAGCAGCTTTCCTAAAGAACCATTTGCATTGCTTCAAGTGAAAGCCTCCAAACCTTTTTTTCAATTAAGAAGGCCCCCAACATACTGCCATTTAGTTTATAATTAGCATATTTTTTTTTTTTTTTATATTTATTTTATATTTACATTTAATAACATTTATTTTTGCATTTATTAACCTCATTTGCCAGTTTGTTGCCCAGTTCTCCCATTTAGTCAAATCTCTACAACTACATAGCTCACAGTGCACGAGTCAGAATCAACCACCTCTTGTGTTAGGAAAAGACTTGCACAATTCCTCCCCTGTACTGTGTGGGATGATGATATAAAGACTAGAAACATCCATAGTCACTAATTAAATATCCTCCTGAATATCTTCCTGTAGGACTGTGAAACAAATTTCTTGTTACCAAGTGGAGATGATATGATAGCAGGAGCTGATGGGTTGTAAGCAGTTACTAAAGTGACCTAAGATAGAAACCACTGGATTATAAGAATTATAATATTAGTATAGATAACATTTTATCTCCAAACAGGGGTTGTTCTATCTCGCAAAATAGATAAAATACTATATGAAACATTTTACAGGAATTAGCAGCTGGATGAGTTCCTCAATATGGTAGTTACCCAAGGTGGTTTTTGATCTTTAACTTCTGCTACTTATCCCTTTTTGAAACCATAAAGTCCAAAAGCAGAAATTATTAGTAGGCAACAATAAGGCACAACAGTAAAGACAAATAGAGAGTTGAGGTAATCAAACTGTGTTGACCACTACAGATTGGTTTCACAATATTCTGGGCAAGAGAGTTCATAAAGCTTTAAAATATATCTGCCACATCACATAATCACCTGTATTTTATTTCCTCTGAAATGATCATTGACACTGTAGCACTGATGCTGGGTTTTGTGAAGTTTTTATTGTATTTTTTAGCATTCATAATATAGTTTTCTTTATGTCTCTGGGATGCAGATAATTATTAAAAATGTCAGTGTATGATAAATGCTCCTCTGCAAATGATGCTACATTTGGAAAATGGTGTTTGGTAAACTTCAGCCTATTGATTTTATTGCTCATAAATCTGTTGATAAATGAACTTATTGTTTAACGTCTGGCAGCCTGTATGGTTTCCCTGTCAAACGAATCACAGTTATATTTCTGTTTATTGCTTATAATTACCTCTGAAATGTAATTGTTTGCAATGAAGCTGCAGTGAATAAAAGGTGTATTTTCTCCCATATGTCATTAAAAAATCATAATTATATGGCAACTGTTAACACCATATTGTACATAAGTACCCTCTAGAAAGAAAACGCTGTCAGTAAAGTGACCCTAACAACAATTACATCTTCTCACTGTTTTAGAGGCTTTAAATTTGGCCTTTGAGATTAACTATTTTACATACTTTTTAAATTTCAAGTTTATCATATGGTTTGAATCTTCTAAAATACATTTTTGGAACATTTCTTGCTAGCCCCTGTCATAAAAATGACCACCTGTGTGCCAGTAATACTTGATGCATCATTTGGCGTGACAATAGATTATTGTACTCTCAGGTCTTATTTAAAAAAATAAATAGTGTTTATTCAACGTTTTGGCTCCATTTAGAAGCCTTCTTTAAGAACATCCACATAGTGTCAGACAGCGAACATATAAGACAAAAAATGGCACTAAAGTTTAGTTGTGACATCATCAGCATGATCCCACCAATAAACCATGTCATGTACAAAAACAAAATTAAATACCCACACCTTAAACCATTGGGTAGCCTATACAAAACCTTCAAGTTCTCTGGTATCTCATAGTGTCTTTCAAACGTATTTCACATTAGAGAGAAACATTTTGCTAGGTCATTGATAGTACACAGATAGTGGAGACATTAGGAGGAACAGTAAAAGCTAACAACTGCACTGTCCTCAACTACATAGCTCACAGTGCGCGAGTCAGAATCAACCACCTCTTGTGTTAGGAAAAGACTTGCACAATTCCACCCCTGTACTGTGTGGGATGATGGTATAAAGACTAGAAACATCCATAGTCACTAATTAACTATCCTCCTGAATATCTTCCTGTAGAACTATGAAACACATTTCTTGTTACCAAGTGGGGATGATATGATTGCAGGAGCTGATGGGATGTAAGCAATTACTAAAGTGACCTAAGATAGAAACCACTGGATTGTCAGGCACAGACAAATAATAGCTTGCGGCTTTATGTGAATTAAGCTTTTTCCTTTCTCGCCGATATCATTGGGGTGCAATGAGTTTGCCTGTTCTAGGATGATCCTTTTTAAAGTGAGTGCTTTGCAATATACATATACAGGTCCTTTTAAAAAAATTAGCATATTGTGATAAAGTTCATTATTTTCTGTAATGTACTGATAAACATTAGACTTTCATATATTTTAGATTCATTACACACAACTGAAGTAGTTCAAGCCTTTTATTGTTTTAATATTGATGATTGTGGCATACAGCTCATGAAAACCCAAAATTCCTATCTCAAAAAATTAGCATATTTCATCCGCCCAATAAAAGAAAAGTGTTTTTAATACAAAAAAAGTCAACCTTCAAATAATTATGTTCAGTTATGCACTCAATACTTGGTCGGGAATCCTTTTGCAGAAATGACTGCTTCAATGTGGCGTGGCATGGAGGCAATCAGCCTGTGGCACTGCTCAGGTGTTATGGAGGCCCAGGATGCTTCAATAGCGGCCTTAAGCTCATCCAGAGTGTTGGGTCTTGTGTCTCTCAACTTTCTCTTCACAATATCCCACAGATTCTCTATGGGGTTCAGGTCAGGAGAGTTGGCAGGCCAATTGAGCACAGTAATACCATGGTCAGTAAACCATTTACCAGTGGTTTTGGCACTGTGAGCAGGTGCCAGGTCATGCTGAAAAATGAAATCTTCATCTCCATAAAGCTTTTCAGCAGATGGAAGCATGAAGTGCTCCAAAATCTCCTGATAGCTAGCTGCATTGACCCTGCCCTTGATAAAACACAGTGGACCAACACCAGCAGCTGACATGGCACCCCAGACCATCACTGACTGTGGGTACTTGACACTGGACTTCAGGCATTTTGGCATTTCCCTCTCCCCAGTCTTCCTCCAGACTCTGGCACCTTGATTTCCGAATGACATACTTTGGACCACTGAGCAACAGTCCAGTGCTGCTTCTCTGTAGCCCAGGTCAGGCGCTTCTGCCGCTGTTTCTGGTTCAAAAGTGGCTTGACCTGGGGAATGCAGCACCTGTAGCCCATTTCCTGCACGCGCCTGTACACGGTGGCTCTGGATGTTTCTACTCCAGACTCAGTCCACTGCTTCCGCAGGTCCCCCAAGGTCAGGAATCGGTCCTTCTCCACAATCTTCCTCAGGGCCCAGTCACCTCTTCTCGTTGTGCAGCGTTTTCTGCCACACTTTTTCCTTCCCACAGACTTCCCACTGAGGTGCCTTGATACAGCACTCTGGGAACAGCCTATTTGTTCAGAAATTTCTTTTTGTGTCTTACCCTCTTGCTTGAGGGTGTCAATGATGGCCTTCTGGACAGCAGTCAGGTCGGCAGTCTTACCCATGATTGCGGTTTTGAGTAATGAACCAGGCTGGGAGTTTTTAAGAGCCTCAGGAATCTTTTGCAGGTTTTTAGAGTTAATTTGTTGATTCAGATGATTAGGTGAATAGCTCGTTTAGAGAACCTTTTCATGATATGCTAATTTTTTGAGATAGGAATTTTGGGTTTTCATGAGCTGTATGCCACAATCATCAATATTAAAACAAGAAAAGGCTTGAACTACTTCAGTTGTGTGTAATGAATCTAAAATATATGAAAGTCTAATGTTTATCAGTACATTACAGAAAATAATGAACTTTATCACAATATGCTAATTTTTTGAAAAGGACCTGTATATGTAAAGCTAGACTGCTAACTACATTCTTACTTTAATGTTCCCTTTCTGTACTAAAACACTGCGGAAGATGCTATGAATTTAACCCCACAGCCATGTCAAAGGACATAAAATCAAAATCTTTAAAGGGCCTCTCTTTTCTCATATCTTTGTCTTTGCTATATCCAAGGAGAAAAAGACCTACAGGGAGGAAATATTTGTCCACAGTCATAAATCAGCATAGGGAAGGAAAATAATGGCGAGAATTTCCCTTTCATGTTTCAGTGTAATGCAATTGACACTAAAAGAACTTACCCAGTGAGACCTCCTAATAATACACAATTTAAGATGGGCACTTATTTAATTATTTATTGAATTCCAGAGTAGTTTGTAGGAAGTTCATATACAGAAAAGTCTAACTTGAAGTTTCAACATGATATAAGTAAACAAATCTATGAGATTCCCACTTCCACCATAATCAGTTACCAAGTAAACTTTCCTAATTAAATTGGTATCTTTAAATTGTCATAAATTTATTTAATATGAATTTTGATCCACTCTTCCATTATGCCCTTTGGTTTGTTTATTGTTTTATTTTTACCAAATCATCATCAGCTAGAATAGGTTAGTACTGTTCACACAAAACACATTTAAATGGATTAAAAGGCACAGTACAGTAAGTACAGTATGTGGGTAAGTGGGGCTTATAAATGGCAATATAACTGCAGTGTAATAATATAACAATTACTATAGTGCCATTGCATTATAAGTTGGTGCCAGCAAGCTTCTGCCAATGTCAAGCCTTAAATAGAAGCTTATGGTTACTATCATCATAAATTGGGGGTACAACAGTAAAGGAGTCAAAGCTTTAATGGAATATAGGAAGGTACAGTAAGTGGTCCATTTCACAGAGGGACAGAAAAAACAATATATGCTTATTGAAGGTTTCTCTAAAAGAACTGTTTAGCAACAAAATGTACTTTATTTAATATCTTCACATGCATTATGTAGCTGTACTGCCTTCTAGTCAGCACTGCCAAAGTGATAGCACCCCTAAATTTGTCATTAAAATAAGTCTGATTAATGCTCGGTGCATTCCAGAAAGGATTCTCCCTTACCCCATCTTGTTATGGATGTCTTGGATTAAAGCAGATGTTTAATCTCTAAGGTTAAATGCATTTCTACCATTCCAAGTCTCATAAGCCCCAACATAAGCACTTGCTTGAATGCCAAAATGACCATTATGTATATACATTGCTCACTCACTTTGGTGAGAATGGGTCCTACTTGTATTAAGAACATTTTGGCTTTATTCAGTAGAGTAATTCATTGTGCATGGGCAACTTACTGTATTACCTATTGGTGACATTGTACATTCCAGGCAGGTTCTTAATTGGTAATCCAAAGAGAGGACATCATGGTCTCTCAGGTTTAAATGACATATTGCTATTATTAAAGGTTGCAATAGTTTGCCAATGGACCATGCACAAATGGAATTAATCATTGTGAACTTGCATTCTAATTCTTATCAGCTAAAAGAATCATTTATATTTTATTTTGCTCTTGGATTCTTCGCCAAGGGTATGCTTGATGACTGTGTGAGTTTCACAGTTTGTGTAGCCCTGGTCTGTATTTGAAAGAAAAGCAGTCATGCTCAGAAATCTCATTTTGTTTAATAACATCAAGCAATGCACTGTATCTTTCCAGAGTGCTATTCCTTCACTGCAGAATTCTCTCCAAAGAGCTGAAGATGTTACTTTATCAGTTGGATCACACTGATAAGGGTTTAAATGGATTGACATTGAGCAGGCCTATTTATCAAAAGTCTCTGTTAAAGTGCTATATATTAAAAGCACAACAATCTTATGTGAGACAAAATCATGGCTTTAACATTTAAATACCTTTTCCAGAACTTTATTGTAAAGGAAAACCGTTATCCCTAATTTTACCTTTTGGAATATTTATTTTAATTTTTAAAGCCCTTCTAATTTGTCCCAGTTCTATAATTAAATGAAATAATTTTAAACCTGCAGTGGATTTATTTGTTTTCTTGTCTTTCCCAACTGTTCATATATTCAGTCTGCTAACTGATCCTGTTAGGGGCTCAAAGCTGTTCATTCATGTAAACTGTGCCTATTAAATAGGATACTCGACTGTATAACAGAGCTGCTGTTTCATGATAGAGTCAAATTTACTTTCCAAATTTTGCTACTTAATGGTAAATACATGAAAAGCCTTGCTGGAAATTATCTGTAGAGGTACCTGCGACTAACAGTTCCTAGCAGGTTCCACTGTATGGGGAAAGGACATGCCTTACAGATTGCACTATTACATATCTAGTATTTAGGTATTTCTCTTATGCTAAAGTATAAAATGAATAGGCTCTAGTAACTATTTAACTTATTTTGCAAAGTTAAATTGGCAGAACAATAACTCATGGCATCAAATGGAGTTGTACATATGTAAAGGGGTAAAAGAAAACATTTATTCCAATAATATATATAGTTAAAACTATGTGCAAGGCCAGCCAGCAGGTGGTGCTAAAGCCACCTTGAAGCCTATTTAAGGCAGTGTATCACTGGGCCCTTCCTCAGCAGACAAAACTAAGCAAGATCAGGTGGGAAACCCAACCCCTGCTTAGGTAGACAGAGCAGATATGAGGAGGACATTGTAGGAGACAGGGGTCTTGGAGTCTTACATGAGTAGAAACTGTGAGCGTGTGACTGTGAATAATACTGTGAAATTGGTCAAAGTTTCCTGATTGGCTTACTCCAATCTTCGTTGTCTGCACTGTTTTGAACTTGCAATATATCCAGTTCTGTTGTATCACACTTTGTGTGACCATGATTACAGTAAAGGAATACACTGGTCCTGGGCACGCACAGAAGATAAGAACCCTGGGTACCAACGTTGCATTTGGCATAGTTGGCAGGATTCAAACCTAAGTCATGGGAGAATCTGAATGGAGAGTGCCCACCGTGGGGCAATGATGAATGGTGGACCATTAGTGCCCCTGTGGATGACAAGGAGGGAGCAGCCCACATGGCTGGTAGAGAGTACGGCCTGGTCAAATTTGCTATTGGTGTGCAAACTTCCATAGGGGCCAGGTGTTATCATGGTGATTGGGCGACTGCAGAAGGAAGGGGAAGGAAGTTAGAGGTACCAAAAGTAAGCATGAAAGGCGCAGGCCAAATCCCAGTTGTGACATCACAGAGCTATGGGAGGAGCCCAGAGCAGAGAGGAGGGACTAGGTGCAGACAGAAGTGGCACAGGGCATGCTGGAAGTGAAAAAGAAATGAGTTCTGTCTAACATGAGCCACAGAAGAGACACTAGCAAGCTCTGAGATCTCCCTGCAGTTACACATGGATGGAGATGCAGAGCAGAGCAGGCAGTGGAGAGTCACTCCACGGTGGAGGAGGCAGCATCTATATGTACGGGGGGTTGTCTGACGGGGGCAGCCTGTATCAGCGCGAGTGGAGATATGCGTGTCCTGGCTCCTGATGCTCTACATTGGTGGCATGGAGGAATCCAAGGAGGTAGCAGTGGTAGAACCAGCTGTCCGGACAGGAGAACATCCTGAGTTTAGGGGTTAGTTTTTCTTTAAGCTAAGGTGACCTTATCCTGCCATGCCTGCTGATGCTGAATGCTTAATATTTATTACTTTCCTGATCTTATTGTCTCGAGCTCTTTCAGATTAGGCACTGTGCAATGCTTGATGTACACAATGTACAAATTCCTTAAATGAGAAAGAAAGGTAAAAACTAAGTAAGCTTTAACAGAAAGGTCTATGTAAATACAGCCATAAACACTTGCAGAAACGCTGCACTGACTTCTCTGTCAAAAGATTTCTAGTGTCTGTAATTCCTCTGCCAGAGACATGCAGCTCTCTGCTCTCTCCCCTCTCCTGCTCCCCCCTCCATCAAGAATGCTAAGAACTCCCTCCCCCACTTAGGAATGTGGATCTGAGCCAATCAGCAGGAAGCTTCCTCATAGTCTTACTAACTGAGCATGTCTTGGTGTGGGAGCGTTGCATTATGGGAACTTTCTTTACACAGCTCAGCGTTTTTTCTTCCTGTTTGGCTTCTTATCATCTGAACAGGAGAAATATGGGGAGACTTAAGGGCACTATTGAGAGAACTGAAGGTATGCCTGCAGCTTGAGATTAACTCTTTATTACCCTTTCCTTCTCCTTTAACACTCAGGCTTAAAAAAATTAATTTAAGTCAAACAGAAAATGGATGTTAGTTAGGCTGGTCATACATGTTAAAATCCACAAACTTTGAAAAAGGTGGCTGCTCCCATGGATCAGGCAAGCGAGCAATACCTGTCCTCACCAGGGGACTCACACTGAGATTCCACAGAGGAGCCCAACAGACTTCAGCCTTTGCAGTCTGAACACACAACAAATGGCACTGGCTACTCACTCTGGATCTCTCTTCCAAAAGCTGGCTAAACAACTGGGGCTCATTTTATAAACTGCTGGGCCCGCCCCTGATTTTTGGCTCCAAACCTAGGCACACCTTTCTCTCCCAACAGTGCACTTGCACATATTATCGCAAAGTACGAAAAAGTCGCAAAAATTAACAAAAAAAACGCAGAAAATATGCACAGTTCTAAAACTTGGAAACAATACGAATTTTTCCCATTCAGACCCAATCGTACTTTGATAAATGTGCCCCATAGAGTAAATTGAAGAACCCATGGATATGACAACCCCCCCCCCCCCACATACTCATAAACACACGCAATGTCTGCTATCTGGTTGTGGATAATGTGGCAGACTTACATACTACAAAGGATCACCAAAAGTACAGGTTGGAGGATAAAAATAAAGGATATATATATATAGAGAGAGTAATTAAATCTGATTGTGAGACAATAACGTAAAATAATGTCAACCTTTCTTATAGGAAAATAACAGTTCAAACTACATTTTCTCTTTTCATTTCATTAACTGAAATTGATCCATTCACAGAGTTCAAACCATAAACAGAAGGGGATTTTTACTGGAAATGCTAATTATTTTTATATCCTGAATTGAATCAACACATCAGTTCTTTTAAAAGCCTGGGAAAGGCACAGAAAGAGAAAGTACTTAAACATGGATTTCTTTTTCAATTCATTTTATTCTTCAGTAAAACTAATTATACTGTCAGTTGACTTCAATTCAATGTTGTTTTCACTCTCTTTAATGAAAAAGTATTTACTTTACAGTATATAAATCAAATACATACAGTCATAGGCACTCATTTACAGACCGTTCATCAGGAATCGTAAATAAGGCCATGTAACTTGTTTGATCTCAAATTCACTTAAAAACCAATTCCTGTAGCACTGTGAAAAGGTGTCTTCCAGAGTGTGCATCATAGTGTGCATCATTGCTAACGATATATAGCTTTATGTGTGTGTTTCAGGCCTCTTGAAGCTTGTTTCCACTATGCTACAACTGTTTTTCATAGGGAAAAAAAACCCCTCCCTGTTGCCAATTTTTAATTTATAAACACGGACCCACGCAGCTCTTTAGGTGGCAGTTTCATCAAGCTATCCTGTGATCCCATCACCTATTGCATGATCTTCTTAAGGCCTATTTTAGAGACGCCTCTTTGAGGTTTTCATAGTCAGAGAGAGAAGGAGTGTACAGAATACAGAAGGAGGCGGAGCTTCATGCTAGACAAGGAAGTAAGTAAAAGAACTGCTGTTCAGGTGCTTGTTATAGAGAAACAAAAAATCTGTATGCAGACAGAAAGGTGCTATATGGTATTCTGGGGGATGTTTTGAATGAAAAGGCTTACTTATCCTTTCAGAACAAAAGACAGATTCACAAATATTTTCATTGCTGGCATAACTGCAAAATTTGCTGTGTGACTAGCATGATGAATCTTTTTCTGACACCCTGGGGCACTATTATTAATTCCTCTACCTATTATCTTGCTCTGAAATCCTTTTAAAACCAATAACCTTTGAACATACAGTATTTTTAGGTGACCTGGCACTTTGTACTTGTTATTTTTGGTTGTAATGATTGTTTAAAAATAGTAGCCTTTGTCGCTATACCCATGCAGACAGTTACAGTTTGGTAGGATTGATTATTTAGTATCTGCACGCCATCTGTTTGCTGTGTTGGTTGCTGGCTACAAATAAGTTTAATATGAGATATTAATGCATCTTCCCTGTTGGCCTATGTGAGCAAACAGGTTTTTATGATTATCATTCTTAAAGGAGAAGGAAAGGCTAATAAAGAGTTAATCTCAAGCTGCAGGCATACCTTCAGTTGGCTCAATAGTGCCCTTAAGTCTCTCCATATTTCTCCCGTTCAGATGATCAGAAGCCTCATAGGAAAAAAAAAACTGCTGAGCTCTGTAAAGAAAGTTCCCATAATGCCTCACTCCTGCACCAAGACATAGACCGGTGTACATGCACAGTTAGTAAGACTATGAGAAAGCTTCCTGCTGATTGGCTCAGATCCACATTCCTAAGGGGGGGAGGAAGTTCTTAGCATTCTTGAGGGAGGGGGGAGCAGGAGAGGGGAGAGAGCTGCGCAGACTCTGGCACAGGAACACAAAGAGACAACAAATCCTGTATCTTTTGACAGAGAAGTCAGTGCAGCGTTTCTGTGAGTGCTTATGGCTGTATTTACATAGACCTTTCTGATAAAGCTTACTTAGTTTTTACCTTTCCATCTCCTTTAATACCCTTTATAGATGTTGTGCTAATATGTTTATGCAGTTTTATACATTGATTGGTCAGTGTTCCCATAAGCCCTTGCCCCAGTTGAACTTTCAAATTTAGTTCCCAATGATATTTACACAACACACACACTCAGTTGCATCAGTGACCTACATAAATGCTTATGAAGCATGGTAAGAAAACCCAGAGGAAATCCACACAGCTGAGGACCCCAATTCCGCAAGGCCACTGATCCCTCTGTGCTACAGTATATCCTGTTTCTAACAGTTTGGGTGCAACAAGTATAGCAGTGTCTGTGGTATAACTACTAGGGGAGTAGAAGGTACATCTGCATCTGGGCCTTTTATTTTCTAGTGTTGCCTGCTGTGCTGTGGACAGAAAGCCTGCAAACTCCTTAGCTCTATCAGATACTTGGTGGCAAGTTGATGGCATGGAGGGCAGGGGTTGTCCTAATGCAACTTTGCCACTGGGCCTGAAAGCTTTTACACCAATCAGCAGTAGCCTTTTATCACTAAGCAAGGTTGGAGCTTTCCCAAAAAAAGAGTTAATCTCTCTGTGATTAAAGGGCATCTATATCTACTAGAAATGTTAGAATTGATGTTATTTGTTCTGTGGCTGCATCTACATAGAAAGCTATGGCCCGTTTGAACTGACCCTCTCGGTTTCCTTCCACTATTTTTTAAACTTTACCATTTGACAAATCATCTGTTTAGTATGATACCCAGTGGCTGGAATATTTTCTAGTATGTATATTATGATATATGGTTATATAATGAAAAATGTATGACCCAGCAACAAAGTCATCACATCATTCACTAATTGCATTACTCACAGGAGTCTCAGTTGTGGGAGAAGCAGCCCTATTTACTTGGGAGCAATGGTAGTTTGAAATCACTTCCCTTTGCTGCCCAAAAAATCCATTTCTAAGACTGAGAAAAAGCTGGTGACTTTAATTTACAGCTCTCATATGACTTAGTTAAGGTGTAATATTGTTATACAAAGCATTTTATAAAATAGTATGACTTTAAGTTTATCTGAAACAGGAGAGGCCTGTTTTTAGCAAACACTTTCAATTGCACCCATATTTTTGTTGAGTCTAGCAAGAATTTAAAGACCAATTCTGCCTGAATAACTGCAATTTCAAAGGTTCTGCTTATGATGACATAGTAAAAGAGGTGTTCAGCCTGCAATGACCTATTCTGATATGATTGGTGGACGTGGTGACTTTCTACAGCACAGTGCTGATTTCTGTGAAATGGTGTATAACAGCTTTATGCTCTTAAATTTACTTGCAAAATATAATTCAGGACTTTAGTTGTCCTGTTTGGAAGCTTAAGTAGGCTTTGTTTATGATAGCAATAAAAGTGTTTCTGATGCCACTTTCTGCTCACATAATTCCTGCCACAAATCATGGCTTAAAAATCCTTTTAATGGTTAAGTGAAAAGGAATGAACTCAGTTACTGTCAGTGACCAAGGGGAGGGAAGCTTTACAAAGTATAAATCATATGATTGATTACATGTATGGAGCCGTCACTTTCAAGGTGACAGAATAGTCACTGCTACAATTTATTTACTATGAGCAGCTGAAATGCATGCCAACTCTTGGCTTATCTGATGTAAATTTATCTTAATTTATGAGTGTTTTTTAATCACCAATAAGATTATGAATGTAATTACCAATAATAAATTGTCTCATTAGTCTCTCAAATCTTTTTTTTCTTGTCTGTTCATTGTGTTGCAGATGCAAATATCCTTTACAACATGTCTTATTTTCAGTTGAAGTCCTTCTTTCAAACAGTCATTTTTTACAGTTTTACCTTTGACTTGCTTTACATAGTTGAAGGCAAGTACATGTAATGACCCCCCCCCTACAGAAATATCTGAATTACCATAATGTTGGGGATACTGTGCATTTGTGTAGAACTACAGCAACAGCTTGTGAGCAAATACTGGAAATCAAATATGTTTTTTTCACTGTTTCTTGTGACTGAAGCCAGTCAGTTTTAAGTTTTAACAAGACCAAATGGGACCTGTTACACAGAATGCTCAGGACCTGGGGTTTTCCGGATAAGGGATCTTTCTATAATTTGGGTCTTCATACCTTAAGTCTACAAAAAAATCATTTAAACATTAATTAAACCCCTTGGGATAATTTTGCCTTTAATAAGGATTAATTATATCTTAGTTGGAACAGCACAAGGTACTGTCTTATTATTACAGAGAAAAAGGATTTTTTTTAAACATGTGAATTATTTGATTAAATGGGAATGGCCTTTCTGTTATTCTGAATTTTCTGTGTAATGGGTTTCAGGATAATGGGTCCCATACCCTTATTAGTATTAGGTATAGAAACTGTTATCCAGAAAGGTCCAAATAAGGGGAAGGCCATCTCCCAGAGACTCCATTTTAATCAAATAATTTCCATTTTTAAAAATTATTTCCCTTTTTTCTGTAATAACAAAACAGTATCTTGTACTTAATCCTAAAATATAGTTAACCCTTATAGGAAGCAAAACAATCCCTATTGGTTTACTTATTGTTAAAATGTTTTGTTTTTTTTTAAGAAGTAAAGGTGGCCACACACGTGGCGATCTGACGATCTTTTCTATCGTCAGACCCGCCACACACCGTTCAGGGCTGAAACAGCAGATAAGGAGGGAGAAACAATAGGATTTCTACCGCCTTCTGCTGATTCAGCCCTGACGGCAGATTTTGGTCAGGCGCCTTCTATGGCGCCCGATCAAAATCTTTTAACCGGTCCGATTGGCAAGACGACCGATATCAGCAGCCTCCTGCGATATTGGTCGACTCGCCGACATGCCATACACACACCGACTCTCCTAACGCGTTTCGCACCATGTGGTGCTTCATCACCTCCTTTGATGAAGCACCAAATGGTGCAAAACGCGTTAGGAGAGTGGGTACCATGAGACACTGGGATACGCCTATCCATATAGTATATATAGGATATATATCCGTATAGTATGTTTTATATGTTAGTTTTTGTTTTGTTAATTTGAGCCAATAAATGTTGTTGTTTTTATTCCACTGAAATTTCTGCTGTTTATTCTCTTATACAGACACCCAATATCCAGAGAGCTAAATTACAGGAAGGTAACCACCTATAATACGCATTATAAGCAAATAATCCAAATTTTGTAAAATGATTTTCTTTTTCTCTGTAATAGCAAAACCGTACCTTGTACTTGTTGGTAACTACGCTGCATGGATCCATGTTATGGCAAATGGATCCTATTGGGATTATTTCATGTTTAAATGTTAAATGCATTCTAGATAATTGATCTCATGCCAGTACTTGTAAAGTATATGGTAGCTATTGAGAAATGCATAATATAAAATCCAAGAAAAACAAAGATTAAGCTCTTCTTAATCTATCCATTCTGCAACTCTGCTACTCCCGAGGCATACTCAGACATGTTGTACTTGTTTTCCTTTAGCGTGTTATTTTATTCCTTCTGTTGCACAGCCATGCAAAAGGTAATTGGCCTGAGCTTTCCCTATGGCACTGTACCCACAGAAATGCACTTAAAAGTTGCATTCCCCTGTATAAGGCTGTTATAGTGTGAGGTACCATGAATGTCTTTGAGTTACATAACTTCTTGCCTAAGATAAGGGTTTCCTAACCCTTGTTAATGCCTAACTGACCTTTGATATAACCAATTTCACATACAGTATATGCTTGTCTTAGTAGCCAAAAGAGAGATGTAGGACAACGCCAGTAACTACTGTTTGCCCAGTTATTAGCATAATATGCCATGGCAAAGCCCTATTTTATATAAAACAAATGTTGCTCTACTTCTCAACAATAAGTTCTTCTTTAGTTCTGTAGGGACCCATAGGGTTAAGCTCCCTATGGTGTTATCCCTTATCTTTATGTTATCTGTGTTGTAATAGGGCAGAGCCCTCTACACTCAGATTACTGTTATTAGGCTGCCCTCTATAGGTTTAGCCCAGGTTGACCACTCCCCTTGTGCAGACTATATAGTGTCTGGCACAAGGAAGTGCCTTCCTCTTTGGCTGCTGTTCTCTCAGGCTGCATGTCATCGGGCCTGAGACACACGGTCTCAGTAAAGAGAACTGCCAGTTTATAAGTCGGGGACAGGGCCCCGTGAATGAGAACTAGCCAGCACAGACAGTTTTACTTATAGCACCCTCTAGAAGTGGTGAGAGTAGTTAGCTTATTTAGCAAGGGCAGTCAATAGCCCCAACCAGGAGTTGTAACAAAGGGTTTAGTCCACCCCGGCTCTGTAGTCGTTCTTTAGGGACCGGTTTTATTAGACTCCAGGTACCAGTGTTAGGAGCTCTCCCCTGGACCACAGTCGGCCGGAACACTCCCTTCTGAAAGGTCTATATCTCAGGTGTCAACTAATCCTCTGTGCATCCTCCAAGTGGGTTATTCTGTGCCTAAGTGTCACCTTTGTATTATCCACGGTGACTACACATCATACACTGCTGTGTCTGTGAGCATACCCTGCTGCACTATAAAGTTGTGCCTTTGTCCAATAAAGTGTATCATAGTTCATGAGCAAGAACCTTTCTGGCGTCCATTATTCCATCTGCACCACACACGCTCTACCTAGTTATAGTTCAACTACACCCTCAGCTCCATCAATACCTCCCAATAGCGGAGGCCCACTCCTGTGCATTAAGGTCGCATGTAACACATGCTCTACAGCACGCTACTAGCCTGGGTTGGCCATTTTATAGCCAAATAGGTGTTACATTTGGCGCCCAACGTGCTTTTTGTATTGAAATATGCAATTTATGTAATCCGGAGCCATAGCCTTGAGGGACTGAGCTGCTGTGTGTGTGTCTTTAAATTTCCCTGACAGGCACTGCCGGACGCGATAGGCAAAAGGCGCCTGCAGTCCTGCTCGTAAATTCTAATCTGTAATTGGCCGTGGGTTCGGGCTTGAAAGGTTCCCCGAGTATTCCCATTGGCTAGCGCCACTGTCAATCATCATTACTAGTTTGGCGCTCTTTTTGCTGAAATCTCGTGTGAAGTGACTTGTTTACGAGACTTCACCGGGGAGGGGGGCAGGAGCTGACGTCACGGCGGCCATCTTACGACTCGCACTTGAGAGAGTGAGAGGTGCGCTAGACAGCTCTTGTGCCCTAGTGAGTGACTGTGTTTGTAAGCGGCTGCTACAACTACAGTTTTCTAAGAAATCAAACCAGCATTGCCTACCCGACACTGCGGCTGCAGAGGGATCCATTGGCGACTGGCAGCGTGGTACCGGATCTCACCAGAGCCTGCGGCTGCGGCCTGGAAAATCTGACCGGAACTCCACGACTAATAATACCTGTTGATCTCAGCATACCTAATCTGACCTGCGGCTGCGGGAAGACTGCTACGGTTCTGAGATCTACCGGGTGCGACTGGGACCTGCGGCTGCGGCCTAGAGCACACCGGAGGACTGTGAGTATCCCACGGCTGTGGGACCACTACTATTATCCAGCCGGCCGGCTTGTTATATCAACCGGATAAACCGGCACCTGCGTTTTTCACTTACCCCAGTGAGACCTAGTACACGCGGCTGCGATCTGGGTTTGATAACATAGTGGGAAGTGTTGCTCCCATTGCTGCGGCTGCAGTAAGGAGCATTATATTGAACCATAGACCCCCGGAGGCGTCTGCGGGCTGCTATAGAACTGTGGGCCCAGCTACTGCGGGACTCTGAATTTCATTGCTGCGGTTGCAGTGTAAAATATTTTGTGGATATTAAACCACTATCTGCTAAAATGGCGGATGCATCTACACCCCGCCAACTGACACCAGAGGCATTTGAAAATGTGCCTGAAATTGTTCCCCCGCAGCGGTATACCTGGCTAGGTACCTTTGGGGAGCGTTATGAGGAAGACGGGTCCAAATGGGTAGAGGCCTATTGTGGGGGATGCTATACAGAAATATCCCAAGCGTGGAGGGATCTGGAAGCCAGATGCCCTTTCTGTAAGACCCGCTGCTGGACTGAGCCACTAGTAAAACCACAAGTATCTTCCTATGATAAGGGTACCAGTATTTCACCAGGCTCAACAAGGCCTGCAACCCCTGTACCCGCCCCGGTCCAGAAACCAGAGGTCCCTACACCGACCTCTGAGGGAACCTCAGGGGACATATTATTATCCTCATCACATTCCTCCGAAAGTGGGGAGCTGGGCGCAGGTATGGCTGCTATATCCTTAGCACCAACTGAGAAAGCTAAACCACCTACTGTTGCTCGTTCAGACCCCAATACCCCTATTGATCCAGCCATACAAAGGCTACTGGAGATAATGAGAGGGAGAGGAAGGGCTAAGTCTGAGAGCCAGGAGGAAAAGAGTACAGTATCATCCACAGGGAGTGGTATGCTGTTGGGTAGTTCTACCCGGCGTAGATACCCAAGACCTAATTGGGCTGTAATGGACTTTGGGCCCCTACCAAAATGCTCCTTGCCAGAGGAAGAGTATAAATTCCAATCTACTATGCCTCCTACTGATTCCACTCCTAAAGGGAAGGCGCAGAGTTTGCCTCCAGAGTGGCCCTGTACACCGCCACCACCGTATGCTTTCAGCAAAGATACGTCCTGCTGGGTGGCTCCGGGGAGAGCTGATTCTGAAAAATTCAGGTCAGTTTCAAGAGTGCAACGCCTTATTAATACCCAGGTGTATGAAAAATGGGGCTATTACATGCCATATGCCCCGGAGTGGGTGTATGATGAGGTCACCAAGCATGTCGACGAGTGGCTGTATGGAGAGCTTGTCCGCAGGGAGAAGTTGGGACCGGGAGGAGTTTTTAAAAAGGATCCCGAGAGAAGACACAGGGATGTCGACTACCTCTATGATATTGCCCAGGAGTGGTGGTTCGGGCGTACCATCCTAAAACATGGTGTTAAGTCATGTGGAAAGTATCAAGAGGAAAGAAATTTCGCACTTAGCTCAGACCTCCCCAGTGGAGGCCGAATTGATAAGCCACACCCGGCTTACTACGTTTCTTATGAAGTCACAAAAGCTAAGTACGAGCGCAATATGCACTGAGAAAACCCCATGCCGGATTCAGGTATATTTTCCCTTCATTTGATGGGATTTTCCCCCGGGTGGGAGGTGGGTTTGGTTTCCCCTGAAGTTAAGGGGCAACACCCACCAAATTGGGCACAGGCTTAAAGACTGCCGTATTGCTGCATAAGATGTGACCCAATACTTGTTATATCCACACAGTTGGATCATCTTCAGTTTATCCACAGTGGTGGATTTGTGTTATTTTAAGTTTGGAACTCTCCACATTCCTTCAGGAGAGACTGTAAAGTTTGTAAAAAGTTGGGTGAACAAACAAAGACTGCTGCGCCCCATCCCACTACAACTTCTACTTCATTGCCTGATCCACACCACGAAGTGCATGTCGAGACATCCATGAACACTGGGTTGGGGGTGGAAGGCCTGGACTAAATAAAGTTTATGGGTGGGGATGTATTACAGTTTAAATTGTGCCCAATAACAATTTCTTTACAGCCAAGCATGTGCCTGGGGACCCCTGAGTGAAGGCAGGATCGTCCTCATGTGTAAGTGTATCTATTATATCCCTGTTGCAGGTTACAGGTGGTATATCAAGGATACCTAAGTGTGTACCTGAGCACCACTGTTTAGGGGCAGGAAGGTGACTCAAGAATTCTAAGTATTGTGCCTGTCATACCTCTGTTGCAGAGTCAGATGGTATGTCATGGATCTATAAGTAAAGTGCCTGAGTGATCTATTATGACACTCATGATTGTATATGGTTTACAGTAACGTAACTAGCAACGAAACAGTTAATATTTTGTTTAAATCAAAAATTCTGTTACAGCTAAGAAAGTGCCTGGGAAATTCCCATGTGTGCACTGGAGTGATCCTACAGGACACTCAAAGTGTATATGATTAAACAAGTTGCTGTATGTGCCTAATCTTTTTCTTGCAGATATCCAATGTACCAGATACTCCTCAGGAGAGGGTATCAGAAATGGATGTATGGGTACTGTATTTTTGCACTAAATCAATGCACTACTGTTTTTGCTTGAAAAGTGTACTTAATGTTATTTGCCATTGCCGGGTCGGAATGGATTCTTCCCCCGGGTGAATGTAGGGACCCATAGGGTTAAGCTCCCTATGGTGTTATCCCTTATCTTTATGTTATCTGTGTTGTAATAGGGCAGAGCCCTCTACACTCAGATTACTGTTATTAGGCTGCCCTCTATAGGTTTAGCCCAGGTTGACCACTCCCCTTGTGCAGACTATATAGTGTCTGGCACAAGGAAGTGCCTTCCTCTTTGGCTGCTGTTCTCTCAGGCTGCATGTCATCGGGCCTGAGACACACGGTCTCAGTAAAGAGAACTGCCAGTTTATAAGTCGGGGACAGGGCCCCGTGAATGAGAACTAGCCAGCACAGACAGTTTTACTTATAGCACCCTCTAGAAGTGGTGAGAGTAGTTAGCTTATTTAGCAAGGGCAGTCAATAGCCCCAACCAGGAGTTGTAACAAAGGGTTTAGTCCACCCCGGCTCTGTAGTCGTTCTTTAGGGACCGGTTTTATTAGACGCCAGGTACCAGTGTTAGGAGCTCTCCCCTGGACCACAGTCGGCCGGAACACTCCCTTCTGAAAGGTCTATATCTCAGGTGTCAACTAATCCTCTGTGCATCCTCCAAGTGGGTTATTCTGTGCCTAAGTGTCACCTTTGTATTATCCACGGTGACTACACATCATACACTGCTGTGTCTGTGAGTATACCCTGCTGCACTATAAAGTTGTGCCTTTGTCCAATAAATTGTATCATAGTTCATGAGCAAGAACCTTTCTGGCGTCCATTATTCCATCTGCACCACACACGCTCTACCTAGTTATAGTTCAACTACACCCTCAGCTCCATCAATACCTCCCAATAGCGGAGGCCCACTCCTGTGCATTAAGGTCGCATGTAACACATGCTCTACAGCACGCTACTAGCCTGGGTTGGCCATTTTATAGCCAAATAGGTGTTACAGTTCTATTACCTAGTTGTGAGCCAAAACCCTAACTAAAGGCTCTGTATATTTGCAGTGATGTATATGGTAATGTTATAGTCAAGCAAAGTAAATACTGCCCATAGAAAATCAAAGCAGAAGCTAAAGATGAACCAAGTAACCATTTCCACTGTATTTGTCTGGGAAAAATTATAATCAAAACACTACTTGTACAAAACTGGTAAGCACTGTACTACTGTTTTTGTGCTACATAAAGGCTTGATTTAATGATATTTCTTTCTTTAATGTTTTGTAACAGACTATGTTATTCTGAATAAACTAAATAAGCAGACACAATTGGAATCTTTCACAAGACATTACCCAGCACTTACTGGATGATCTGAAAGTGATCAAATTGTTTGTTTTACTTTGATTTCTAATGTTACATCTCCCAACGCAGTGTTTGCTGCACTCAAAAGGTAATTGTATCAAATGCTCATTGCAAAATAATTAAGTAGAATTGTTCTTCGACGTTTATCAAATAACAGAGCTCCCCTGCTAAACATTCCTGAATAGATTGAACAGCTTAACATTCTCCGCTGGAAGACTCCAGAGAACTGGCTCCAATTCCACAATCAGGATATGTCAGAGATGTTTTCAGAACACTGCCTTGTTCCTCTTTCAAGGCTTCCCTGCAGTCTTTAGCAGTTTTGACACTTGATTAATTCCTTTCCCAGTGGAGTGGCAAAAATGTTTCACACTTTCATCCATCATTCCTGGTCCATTTCCTTTGGGTTTTAAGACCCTGGAAAGAGAAATCCTGTTTCATACTGGAGTTATTCTACTGGGCTATTTTCTACTGCAATCATAAAACAATGTTGAAATGACCTATATGATAATTTTGCAAGGGTTGTATAACTGCTGCATATAATTGTTCCTGTACTGGTAACATCATATTAAACATTTGGCAGAAATGATCTGTATAGATAGGGCAGTATAGGTTTATGTGTGTGCCGAGTTCACTTGGAAGGGTTGAACTTGATGGACTTGATGGTCTTTTTTGACCCTATGTAACTATATACATTTGCAAAACAGTCTTGGTGCTACATTGTTCTGATCCATTGTTCTGATTATTAGGTTACACTTCAATCCATCATGCAATTATTATTATCCAAATTCAAAAGGATCTCATTTTCATGGTAAGGGTGCTGGACAGATAACTTACAGGTCAATTTTATATGGGATGTCTTCCTCTGTAGGCATGGCCACTCCAGGCCTCTCCTGCAGGTCATGGTAAACAGCAGCAGAGTTTCCCTATACCTCCATGCAGACTTCATGCTGTCTTCTAGACAGTGAATGCATGAGGTCTGTTTAAATGCCCCAGAAGATACTCTTACTAGTGATGAGCAAATCTCTCCCATTTCGCTTTGCCGAAAAATTTGCGAATCTTTCAAAAGATTTGCGAAACGGCGAAAATGTCACGTGTCAAAAAAAATTGTCGCCCACGGCTATTCTTTTGGACGCGCTGCAAATGTTTTCATCCTTTTCGCAAAACAATCCGCCAATGGCGAAACGTGTAAATTCCCCGCGAATCCATGCCTGGCGAAACATTTCGCCCATCACTAACTCTTAATTCTGTGGCCACCAAGATAGGGCTCCTTCTTCCTCCTTCTCTTCTTACAGTTGTTCAGTTCATCTAACATAATCCTTTTAGCTGTTTAGTGGGCTCCAGTGAGTAGAATGCCTTTCTGCAAATGACAAAGCTTCATGGAGGCATTGCCCCTGCAGGGCACCCAGAGACTGCAGAAGAGTAGGAAATGGTACTGGAGTGGTTACAGTCAGTGTCCAACAATATACTGTAAGCCTGTGTATATATTTGTGTGTGTGTGTGTGTGTGAAGTATGTCTATTATAGAAAACAATATTATTGCTATTTCCACCCTTCTGAAAGGGCAAATGCAGCTAATGCCAATATACTATTTGAGTCATGGCTATTTAAACTAAAAAAGGATGCATCTGAGTTTATTACATCTTGGCAAATATATTTTTACATTAACAATACACAAAAATAAAGTCTTCAAAGCGATTTAAAACAATCATGTGATTATGAATTTTAGAAATGTTTATAGTCATGGCTTTGCTGATAATGAATCCTCAAAAAAAAAACCTTCAATTTTAAGACAGATAATGCAGCGCTTGATATAAAAGAATATATTCAGATATCTACTGCTGCTTTATGAATCATTTATTTCAGTTAAACTTTAATTCTGCCATTAGATGGACAATTTTGTTAATGTGTGCACATTTGCAAGAGAAATCGGTGTGCGTGCTCAGTGATACATGAGGGCAACATCAGGTCTATATACCATTTAACAGCTGTTAACTTATATTAATTAAATGCTGCCGTGTAGACTTTAGCAAATAGATGCAGCACAGACAGAAAGCTCTGTGCATATAAAAGTGTCTCAGATTGTATGATAGATTGGTGTTGTAAAATAAACTACAGTTTTCCTGATGTGTAAGTCTTCATTACCTGAATTTACCCCAAGGATAATAGTCAAGTCTGTAAAAATAATCTGTAAAAAAATTTATACTGTAGGAAGAACAGGATTGTTTATAAAATGATATTATTTGAACTGTATAGGAGCATAACCATTTCTAGAATGGCTTATGCAGGGCCATATTTATAGATAGACACCCAGGGGCCCATGTTGAGGGATGCAGCTTTAGGCGCCATGCCTACATGATAGATTCATTTTTTTTCTAAGAAAAATAGAAAATCTCTGCAGTCACCGCCGGAGACTTGCTATGTTACTATGGCACATGAGGGCATCAGGCACAATGTGTCACGGGAGGAAGTGATGTTACATGTAACCGGAAATTACATCATGTAAGCTTGGGGGCACAATTAGGTCTGGTGATTAGGGTGGTGTCTAGGGTGGCACCAGGCCTATAAACAGTGCTGGGTGTATGTTACAATACAGTGCTGGAGTAAGAGGTAATCTGGAAGGCTGTGGCCTAAATAAAAACTCAAAAAAACGATGTTCTACTTTTGGCCCTCCAGTTGTTCTTGAACTGTAGATTTCAGCACCCCTTGACAGTTTCAAGAACTATTTTTGACAGCTTCGCCATTTACACTGGGTTCTGTAAAAATCCAAGTAAACTTGTAGTTATTGGAGGGTTTGCAGTAAATATTAAAACTATCTCTCTCTCAGGGTTTTTTTTTTTTTTTTTGGGAGCTACCAGTTATGTTAAGTAGGTGGTTTTTTTTCTCTCTGGAGATACTGATAAAATAAGCAGTGTAATTATTATGGTTTACATGTATTGTATGTAAGTTGAAAAAAAAACTCTCTCTCTGTATTTAAATTTGTACTTTTTATTGGCTAATTATTGACTCTCCAAATGCCCTTTTTTGCCTGCCCTAAAGCTAGCCCTGCTATTATAGAAAATACATTTTATTAATATACAAGACCTCCTTTTACAGCCTGCTAAGATATTTCCCAGACCCTTTCTGTGTTTAACTAAAGGAATATGACATTGAGCTTAGGCCTTAGTTTTTTTACTAGAACAAGATAAGAATTCCTCAGTGCGTTCTGCTATAATCTCTTTTCTCTCTTCTTTTTATTTCCCAAACGCATAACCTTCTTCTGAATTAAATTTAATCAGCCATGTACTAGTCAGTGCCTCGTTTGATATACAGCCAACATCCATGGTTTTCCATATTATTTTTCGAAATGCCTGGAGGATGTGACTTTCACTTCAGAAATTAATTTTCCTCTATTCCTTGAGGCAGAATGAGGACCTCCCTCCTGTAGGAACTGGTTTGTCTTCACTAATGTCTTGAGGGTAATACATTTTCCTTTCTGTGAGCTACAATATTACTTGCAAAGCTATGCGAAAGGGACCTTATTTATAATTTCTTATTGATTATATGTTACTACAGGGAGGTGTGACCATACAGCAGTAGTCTAAAAGAAGAGTAAGAAAAATTCTTATATTTCCCTTTACTAAAAAGATATGTATATTATTAATGAGATGAAAAATAATTGTCTTTACTCCAGCTTCATGGACCCCCGTGTATGACTTATCATTCATATATAATTGTACCACTTTCTTAACATCTGTTTTAGCTCAGTGTTAATCATATCATTCTTGAAAAGTAAATTGTTATTGTTTTTGGATTAAATACATAGAGAAAAAGGGATATATTTAAAGTTCATAATGCAATAATTTGTAGCTGGACATTATTCTGTATTTCCACTGACCTATTTCCTAAAATAAATTGACAATAATTACGTGTAAGATAATATTTGTTAAATTGGAGTCCAATTATAGCATGGCTTTAATTAGATCTCTTCTGTGACCACTGCTTCATTTGCATCCTTGCTCTATTTTTCCACACTGGCTGTGAATGACCACAGTAGAAACTATGAAATAAATATTATGCAAACAACGTTCCAGTGAGCTGCAATCCACAGGTACTCAGAAAACCATAGACCCAAACCGTATACATTGTGAAGCTGTTGGTGCTCATGACTGCACATGAAAATATGCCATAAGATTTCCGCTCACAATGATTAACCAGCAAAAATAATTGGTAACATAACATTGATTAATGTCAAGCAAAAAAATATAAATCTAGTCTTTCAGGCTTCTCTACTGCATGCATGTATTATTAGAAACACAAAAATATTTGAAAGGACTACACATGGGGGCAGATTTATCAAATAGTGAGGCAGTGAATTGAGTACAGTAATTTGATTTTTAAACAATTTAATTTTTTTTTACAAATCATGTAAAAAACATATGGGGCTTTATAATAAAAGGCACCAAGTTTGCTCAGGAGCAGTGACCTATATAACCAATAGCAACCAATCAGCAAGAAGCATTTAGTGGTCATTTGTTTAAAAGTTAACATTCTATTGTCTACTAAGTTAATGCTACTGGGCAATCTTAGTGCCTTTTATTACATATTGGGGTAGAAAGTAGTGATGGGCGAAATGTTTCGCCAGGCATGGATTCGCGGCACGTCCAAAAATTGTCAGCGGCGTCAAAAAAGAATAGTCGTGGGCGTCAAAAGAATAGCCGTGCGACGAAATAATAGCCGCGGACGGCAAGATAATAGCCGCGCAACGAAATAATAGCCGCGGGTGACAAAAAAATAGCCGCAGGTGACGAAATAATAGCCGTGCGACGAAATAATAGCCGTGTGATGACATAATAGCTGTGGGCGACAAAATAATAGCCACGGGCGACAAAAGAATAGCCGTGCGACAAAATAATAGCGTGGGCGACAAAATAATAGCCGCAGGCGACGAAATAATAGCCATGCGACAAAATAATAGCCGTGTGACGAAATAATAGCCATGGGCGACAAAAGAATAGTCGTGGGCGTCAAAAGAATAGCCGTGCAACAAAATAATAGCCGTGGGCAACAATTATTTTTGCCGCACAACATTTTCGCTGTTTCGCTAATTTTTCGCCGTTACGCAGATCTTTTGAAAGATTCGCAAATTTTTCGGTGAAGCGAAATGGAACAGATTCGCTCATCACTAGTAGAAAGTTAAAAAGATTCTCTCATGATTTTCTGTCATGAGTCTGAGCTTTCAGAAGGAGCCAGCACTACACATTAGAACCGTTTTCAGGTAACCTATTGTTTCTCCTACTCCCAAGTAAGTGGAGGAGTCCCAAGCCGGACTTGGATTTCTTACTATTGAGTGCTATATTGATATCTGCCGGGAACTCCTATCTTGCTACCTTACCATTGTTCTGCTGATCGAGGGGGGCGGTGGTGATATCAATCCACATGGCCGTGGCACCCTGGGAAATGAAGAATATGGCTAGCCCCATGTGAGATTTGAAAATTAAATATAAAAAAATCTGTTTGTGTTTTTGAAAAACAGATTTTAATGCAGGATTCTGCTGGAGAAGCTCATGAAAAAAACATGTTTTCCCATGACAGTATTCCTTTACGATAAATTTGTTAAGCTCTTGGAAAGGCTTGGGATTGTGCAATCAGTTGGCTAAAGCTTCAGATTTACTCTCTGGGTTCTAAGGTGGGATGGGATGGAGGACAGAGGAGCACTAGCACTGAATATAAGTTGCTTGATGTCATTCTAAAGCTCCAAACAAGTAGGAACTTACTTCTGAAATCGCTGCTTGGGAAGAAAGGAAAAGCATTCCCTTAAACAATAATGTGCTTTCCATATTATTCACAATGATGAATGTACCAGTTTCTGAGAATAGGAAAGGCTTACAAATTTGCTATAATGCCATAATTGTATGGAATTTGAATTCAGCAAAAAAAAAAACCACAAATATTTTCAAAGCCCAGCTCTCCAAATGGAATGGAAACTATGGAATGTACTATTTTTAGTATTTTTAGATTTCTTTATTTATATAAAGAAATCTAAAAATAGTACTGGTATGGGACCTGTTATCTAGAATGCTCATGCTCTCCTACCTTAAGTCTGCTAAAAAAAGTTATTTAAACAGTAATTAAACACAACAGGATTGTTTAGGCTCCAGTAAGGATTAATTATATCTTAGTTGGGATCAAGTACAAGGTACTGTTTTATTATTACAGGGAAAAAATTAAATCATTTTTATAAATGTGAATTATTTGATTATAATGGAGTCTAAGGGAAATGGCCTTTCCATAATTCAGAGCTTTCTGGATAATGGGTTTCCAGATAAGGGGTATAGCTTATGTGTATAGCAATGTGAGGTGTTTTTTCAACATTCTGCCAGTTATATATTGATAATTTGGTCTTTCTCTTACAAATAGACATGAGGATTGCTGTGAAAAGTCACAATATAAGCGGTCAAAGAAGATTTAAAATCTTTCGTGTCTCTCTGTGTGAGGGGTAGAAATCAGACTACTCATAGCTAAGATTTCTGCCTTTCCATCCCAAGTTGGATTTAAATGTATTTTAAATGTATACATTGACTATACAAAATGTATACAAAACGATTTTCATCATTGTGGGCTCTCTTTTTGTCTGCTTTGGGTGAAGTAGGCCAAAAAAGAGTGGAAAATAAGCTGAAATACTGTAGATTTTAGTAAAAAATAGATGGGGTTTAATTGCCTATATCTATACCAACTAATATATTTGAAGAAAGAAATACATAGATAGAGAAAATTAGTGAAACTACTGAAAAGTTTGGGAAACAGCAAAACATTCATTAAATGTGGTTACTGCACAACTTTTTTGATGCAACCACAACTTTTTACTCACGTTTTGTTGCGGCGAAAATTTGAGACAGTTTCATAAAGTTCAACAATGTTGAAATGCAGAACTTTGCAGTGAATCCAAGCCTGGCAAAAAATTTGCTCATCACTAATAAAGAATGATGTGCACTGACAGTATGGTATTTTTGCAGCAACTTTGTGTATGTTTGTAGCACTCCATTAACATACTTCATTTGTTGTGCTCACATTTAGGTTATTCCCACTCTCAATAGTCTAATAGCCAACAATTATAAAAAAATATCAACTTTGTGTAAATCTGTAAAAATCCAAAAGCAAAAACTAAGGTGTTCAAAGCAATTAATAACCAATATAATGTATTATTATTTAAGCATTTATCACGCATGTTTGCATATATATACATAAAAGTTCACGATAAACAGCACTCACGATATAGTGAAATCTCAGGCGCCTGGGTGCAGTCCTCTTCAGCGTAGATAGTAAACAAAATATGAATCGCATCGCTCAGGACTTATAACAAAATTTGTAGTTTATTAAGTGTAGAAACAGAGAACAGTTCTCTGTTTCTACACTTAATAAACTACAAATTTTGTTATAAGTCCTGAGCGATGCGATTCATATTTTGTTTACTATATATATATATATATATACTGTATAGAAGTTTGTGTGTGTGTGTTTTTTTACCCTGAGGAAGATCCGAGTTTGTGATCGAAAAATTACAAATGATATAAACTAAATCACTTTGATAGTTCCTGGTGAGTGCCGTGTTGTTTTTGTAGATTTTTCTTCACCTGCACCAAGGCAAGCTGATACATTTATACTGGAAATGCTTCTCCTGGTTGTTATAGATCTCAATAAGTTAGTTTTGCAGTGAGCCTTTGTTTTTGTTTTTTTTTTTATTATTATTTTAATTATATATAATATATTATTATTAAGCAGTGTTTTTGTCTTTCTGGGTAAAACAAATTCATAGGAGCATGATTGAATCCCCAGATCCCTATCCAAAAGTATTCCTTGCTCCTGTTCCCCACAGACATACACCCCATACACAACATACAACCTGACTAAGCTGTAACTTGATATGACCCTATATCCACTATTCACTTCCCTTATCCAATTCCAGATCATAATTACTAGTAGTGATGAGCGATTTTTTTTGGCAGGCATAGATTTGAAGCGAATTTCCACATTTTGCCTTTGGTGAAGTGTTTCGCGAAACTTCCACAAAATTTGCAGTGAAAACATTTGTTGCGCATCAAAAAAAGTCACGCATAGTAGGTGTGGTTGCGACAAAAAAAAAAGCATGCGTGACAAAAAAATATTGCTCCAAATGCATTTTGCGGATTTTTCGCTGTTTCGTGCATTTTCCTGGCATTTTACAAATTTTCACCAAAACGAGACAGATTTGCCCATCACTAATTGCTAGTTATTACAGACTGTCTTTATGAATAACAGTTTTTCAAATCCAGGATAAGGTTTAGGATCCATTCAAATCCTGTCACTAACATTTAGGGCATATCCTAAATGTTCAGCTAAACCAAAACCATTAAGTCATATGACTTTAAAGCTCTGGGCAGCTCAACACGACAATACTTTGTTCACAGATTATGCAATGTTATATTTTTCTCAAATTCTAAAGTACATTCTGATTCAGTTCTGCATTCATTAAAATGTTTTGTGGAATTTCAGTTAAAAATTATGGCATACGATCCCAGTTTGATAGCCTACCACTCAGCAGGGAATGCTTTCTTCAGCTCTAGGGAATCTCTAAAAGAGTACTGTGAAACTCATCTAACCATATATAATTCAATGTATCCCTTCTCCTGCAGCACAGGTGGTTGCCAAGTTGCCACCCGCAGTGGATCAGTAGAAGCAGCTGAATGGGTTTCCCATTAGCAGAGAATACAGAGCAAACTCAGAGGTGTCCCATCACTTCTATATGGATATAAAAAGGTTGTGAGACATAACTAGCTTCAGAAAGAAAAGATTCAGATAAAATATTGCAGTCTGTTAGCATTCATCTCTGTTTAAAGATTAAATGTTTCCTGTTCCTTTTTGATTTTTCACTGTCATCCCTCTATTCCCTCACAGACACTAAATAGCTACGGAAAGGCTTCTGGTTACTGCAAGCCACGAAAAGGTTTGACAGATGAAAATGACTATTACATGGTAAAATGTAATATTAATGCTTTGGACCTCTGGGTTTTTTCTCTCCCAGTGGAAGATAATAAAAATGTCTTTGAGGACCTAAAACAGGATGTTCTGCCTTTTGATACACTGTAGCCCTGGCTATCGAGAATTCTGCAAGGAAGTTGATAAATTGCATTAATATTATAAATCATATGAAAGGAAGAGAATAATGTGTGTTTCATATTAAATATCAAAGTGCAGTTTTCAATTTGGGTATCTGGAAATCTTGCCAACTGCCCAGCAAATCCTTTTAGAATTGATGAAATAATCAATGTTGTGATATACAGCTAATAACATTTAGAGACAATTTTATTTTATGAAGCACAAAAGTTTTATTAACTGGAAATGGGTCTGAAACTGTGGTATATATTGACCTTTTGTTACATGCTTAGCAAGATATTTCTGCAGGCAAGGGGCATGAGTGAATCTTGCTGCTCTCTACCCAAAGTCCAAACTGGACTCTTGTCGACATTTGATTAGCTAATACTTTGGGTTATAGAACCAAGGTAACAAGAGACAAGTGCAGAAAATGTATATTTTATTGAGGCTAAATTGTATCTGGTAGAATTAAGTCTAAAACAACGACTTTTCTGAGTTTATCTTGAAAACGTTTCACCTCTCATCCAAGTGGCTTCTTCAGTTCAAATGATTGGTAAGGAATTCCCTGGCATTTAAACCCATGAGGGTAGTACAGTCACAGACATCCGATCACAATGGTTCCATTAAACTTATTCAGTTAGGTGTTAGCTGAAACTTGCAGGTATGAGAAAGTGTGATGCAGTCATAATGGTACCATGATTTTCGGTGATGAAGGTGTTACTCTTTCAAGGTACATGACTGTACGTGTGAACTGTTGTGAAACCACCTATGTTGGGCGATTCTCTTACAGAGAGGTTGTTTTCTTACAGAGAGGTTGAGGGTCTTTAGGGTGCACCAACTTTTGTCTCAGAGTGTTGCTGGGTTTGAAAAACACAAGGATTCAATGTTTGTTTGAAAGGTTTTCTGATGTTCCAGCAACATATGGGATGACCATGTTGCTTTGCCTGCTGTGTTCCTCCATTCTATGTGTGTTGGTCGGATGTTTTTGCTTGTCTTTGATTTGGTTTTGATGAAGGCCAAGTCTGGGTACCCACAAGTTTTTAGAGCTCCTTTTAGATGTTTGTATTGACCTTGCCCAAAATGGCATATACTGTATGCTGGGATGGACCAGCTCAGAAGTAACTTTTTCTTTAAATTAGTTATCACTTCAAATTACTGACTCATATGGAAGATACAAAAGTCTAGAAAAAGTATGAACAAGCAAGGGAACAGCAAGATAGGTAAAAAAATGAAGCTCAAAATATCAAGTTGTTATCGACATTGTGAAACTGATCTGCATCTTGTTCTTTCTATGATATTTTTAGCATTATATCAACATCAATATTAATTACAGAATAGTAATTATAATAATGATCAATAATTATACTAATTACTATCAACACATGGAACTGATGATTAATTACAAGGGTCTATTTTTGTTTTTGGTGGTGCCCTAAAATGTTCTAAAACTGATTCATGGAACAGGTATGGGACCTGTTATCCAGAATGCTTGGGGCCAGGGGTCTTCCGGATAAAGGGGTCTTTCCATAGTTTGGATCTCCATACTTAAAATCGACCAAAAGATCTTTCTATAGGATCTTTCAGGGATCTTTCTATAATCTTGAATCTTCAAGTCTACTAAAAATAATTCAAACATTAATTAAACCCAATAGGACTGTTTTGCATCCAGTAAGGATTAATTATATCTTAGTTGGGATCAACACACTGTTTTATTATCACACAGAAAAAGGGAATCATTTCTAAAAGTTAGAATATTTTGTTTGCAATGGAGTCTTTGGGACATGGCCTTTCACGTAATTAGAAACTAGGGAAAGTGGAGAGCTAAATTCAGCAGTAGTGGGGAAACAAACCCAGCGCATTAACATTAAGAGAATGAACTAAAATCAGTCACCAGTGATGAAGTTGAAAAATAAGCCCAATATGCCTTAAACTGATAGAGGCCAAAAGAAATCAGTATATGATAGTTTCTTGGCTCACTAACAGCCAGCATTTATGTAAAGTTCATTTCTGCATTAATGATTCATCAAGCGATTGATATACTAGCATACAGGGGCTCATTTACATTGATGATATTTATTAAAGGTGTTCAGTGCAGACTTATTGGTTGTAAAAGAAACTGCTAATCTGTCCCTTGGTTGTTATCTTTTATGTATACAACAACACACAAATCACACACTGTTAATATATGGTATCCTCATCCAGTAATTGATAAACTTTGCTATTATTACTTAATGAAGCATTTGTGACTGTTACCCCCATCTTTGTTTGACTAATATGCTGGATTCTCCTTGTATGAATCTATTGGCATGGGATCATAGCTATCTTCTTTATAGCTACGCAGGGTGAATATTCAGTGCGTGTACACTCTAATCAGAATACAATAAAGTTGTCATTTTTGCTTTCTGACTATTGATTTACTAAAGAGCATATATTTGGTTGGGCAGTGTCAAAGGTACATCATCAGTGTTATTTGTGTTCATGTTTGTCATTAATTTTCACCGAGAATTCACAGACGTGACTGTGATGGGCATTGCTTTTAATTTTCTTTCCAGAAGATATTAACAGAAATATGAGTCTGAAAATAAGGAACATCACGTATTGCACAAAAATTATTGATAGGTCTAAAGCTTAAAAAATACCGCTGTAAACAGCAAATAGTTTTGGACCATGACCTTTGCTTACAACTTGTGTCCTTGAGATATGAAGTAATTTAGATGTTCCATTTGCAGTCTGCAGTAATTCAGTCAAGTTTGATTCGCTCCACACTCTGGGTAACATTTATCCTGGTTACAGCTGACAATGCAATGGTTTCTTCAACTGTGCCGTGCATTTCAAGGACCTGGAGTGAATTTTTGTGATAGAGTAAAATGATCGTCCAGTTGTAGTGCTGATTTCTCTTACTTTAAAAGCAATTTGCAGTTATTTTGGCACTTGTGATTATAGAGTGGCTGCTGATTACACAGGCGAGATTTTAACAATGGACAATACAAATTCTTTGAGATACTGATATACTTTGACTATATATGAAGAAAGAAAAATATTTTCAGACACCAATAAGTTGCCTTGCTTATTACAACAGAATATTTTTACTTGGTACAGGTATGGGACTTGTTATCCAGAATGCTTGGGACCTACGTTTTTCAGGATAAGGGGTCTTTCAGTCATCTGGATCACCATACATAACAATTACTTAAACATTAAATAAACCCTATAAGATTGCTTTTCCTCCAATAAGGATAGAGAAAACGTTAAAAAAAAACTTAAAAAAATATGAATTATTTGATTAAAATGGTGTCTATGGGGGATGACCTTTCCATAATTTGGAGCTTTGTGGATAACGGGTTTCCAGATAATGGAATCCGATCTCCCCCCATACCTACAGTATATATAGGGAGATAGCAAATTTCTTTCTATTTGATTTTTTCATCTCAAAAATAAATATAATAAAAAATATAAAGTGAATCCTAATATGCTTATTGACAAAGGCAAGATGTGGCTTCCGTAATATATGTATCTCAAAGACCAGTTGTAATACAAAAAAATATACTAAAAGCAAAGTTTCAAAAGGTCAGAACCAGACAATGGTCTGACTTATGTAGTAACCCTAGGACATAAATAAGGAGAAATAAATATGGATTTCACATATCATTTCCATGCTCATTCTGGCTGAGTAAGATGTCTACTCTGCAGATCTGGCCTGATCATGGAATTGCATCATTGGTGTTTTACAATATACTTTATCTAGCTTTCTAGTTGATCACTGTGTGTATGTATGTATATGTTTATTTATCTGGTGCTACTTATGCCTGCAGCGCTGTAAGCAGAACAGTAAATTAACAGAACTATTAGAGGTCATTACAATAATAAACACAAATAAATACAAAGTACATTTACATTAAAGATTAAGAGCCAAGTGTCACAGAGACAAGAGGAGGAAGATTGCTGCCCCATAGAGCTTACAATCATTGCACTCTTTTAGCTCATTTGTTCATATTGTTAAGGCCTACTCAGCCCTTACAGAGTTAAAGGAACAGTAACACCAAAAAATAAAAAATGTTTTAAAGTATTGGAAACGTAATGTACTGGGGCCCTGCAATGGTTAAACTGGGGTATATGCTTCAGGAACACTACTATAGTTTATATAAATAAGCTGCTGTGTAGCCATGGGGGCAGCCATTCAAGATGAAAAAAGGAGAAAAGGCACAGGTTACATAGCAGATTACAGATAAAACACCATTGTATTCTACAGGGTTTATCTGTTAGCTGCTATATAACCTGTGCCTTTTCTTTTAAATGGCTGCCCCCATGGCTACACAGCAGGGTTTATATAAACTCTAGTAATGTTTCTGAAGCAAACACAAAACTTTTACCAGTGCAGGGCAGCAGTACATTATAGTTTAATTTCTTTAAAATAAATAAATTTTTTGGTGTTACTGTTCCTTTAAAGTCAGGACCAAGGTGGAAGCGGAATTCAAACAAAGTAGAACAGTCCAATACACAGTATTTAAGGGATTAAGAAATCTCCTGGTACATAATGATGCCACACTGCGGTGCGTCAGTATGTGGCATGCCAACATGATGTTGTGGCCATGGGCACAGCCATTTTGGAAGTGATGTGGAGCACTCCTGACACGTATATGTTATTGACACATTTTCCTTCTGCCTTTGCTTTATTTTTTTGTTAGATATCATGTGTGTGCCCATTATTCATTTTGTCTAGGCCAGTATATGAGGGGCAACTTTAGGGTTGAATTCCCTTACCCAAACTGCTAAAAATCAGTTCACATACTAGTTTTAACCTGTTTATATATATCAGCTGGTATGTGCTTTGGAGAGGCCATATATTACACGAGGTATGTACTCTTGCAATTCCATTAGCCAGCTCTCATTCCTATTCAGTTAATTGGTCTGCACTGCATACATACTGTACATACCATGGCATGTTACTGTATCTGTATCAGTATGCTGAGGTATGAAGGGCTATAGGTGCATTTACTTTTATTATAAATGGAGGTCAATATATTAGTTTTTTTATCCCCCAAAATAGTACAAATTATTTCCACATTTAAAGCCTCTATTTTAAAAGTAAAAACGATTAGTCTCAAGTTCAGCCTTGGCACAGGCCTTCATTTTTAACTGCAGAAGAATTTCAGCACTTTACACAGAAATCCTTTTCTTAATAGCACCTCTCAGGAAGGAAAAATATTATTCTTTAAAATTAGCATTCAAATAGTCTTGTGGATCTGTCGCTGGTGATTTTGTTTAATAAGCAATACTGCATATGGCTTTTCAGAATCCCTTCCTTCTGTAGCTTATACAGTTTGTCTATAAAGTTTTTATGATGAAACCTTAATTCTTCTGCTCTTAGTAGACTTATAAATAGGGGAACATTACCAGGAGCCCTAGATATAATCAAGTCCAATGTACCAGGACAACCATCAAGTAATAATTAAAGTAGTAACTTCAGCAATAATGATTGGCTTACATAGCTGCCTGGCATACTGTATTTTAAAGACTGGCTGGACAAAGCTGCTGGGACGAGTAATAAGCGAATCTGTAAACACGAAAATGCGTGAAACGGGGAAACATTTGCAAAACAGCGAAAAAATTTGTGCATCAAAAAAATTGTTATGCATGTTTTTTTACTTTTTTTTGACACGTCATTTTTTTGAAGTGACGCGCAAATCCATGCCTGGTGAATAATTTATAGACAAACTGTATAAGCTACTGAAGGCTTTTGCCCCAAATGCACTGTATCTTTCAGAGTACATAACTCATTTGCACCTATAATTTCCAGCTGAAAACAAAAAAGTTTTCATCATAGGTCATATTCAAAAACTACTACAGGTATCGGACCCCTTATCCGGAAACCCGTTATCCAGAAAGCTCTGAATTACGGAAAGCCTGTCTCCCATAGACTCCATTTTAATCAAATAATTCAGAATTTTTAAACTGATTCCCTTTTTCTCTGTAGTAATAAAACAGAACCTTGTAATTCATCCCAACTAAAGTATAAATAATCCTTATTGGATGCAAAACAATCCTATTGGGTTTAATTAATGTTTTATTGATTTTTTAGTAGACTTAAGGTATGGAGATCCAAATTACGGAAAGACCCCTTATCCGGAATACCCTTGGTCCCGAGCATTCTGGATAATAGGTCCTATACCTGTATAAATAATAACAAATACCAATAAAAACCAAAAGAGCATTATATTCTTTCTAGGGATGCACCGAACCCACTTTTTTGGGTTTGGCCGAACCCCCGAACCCACCCTGAAGGATTCTTCTGAATCCCGAACCAAATCCGAATCCTAATCCTAATTAACATATGCTAATTAGGATCGGAAGGGGTTGACATTTTTTTCCCTGATTTAACCCTTTCCGAATGCTAATTAATGCTAATTAGGATTCAGATTTGGTTCGGCCGGGGCCGTGGATTCGGCCGAAACCGAATCCTTCAAAAAAGTCTAGATTCGGCCGGGATTCGGCGCATCCATAATTCTTTCAGCTAAGCCTCTGCAAACACCTCTAGTAACATATAAAAACTCAAGCAGGCTAGGTATCAACTCAGGGGATGATTGTTTATCTGCCAATATACTTTCTATTAGTAAGTGGTAACAATCGTCACCACTTAATAAAAAATATTGATACTTTAAAGTTCACAAAGTTCTTTTCCACTCTTTTGTTTTTTTTTAATCACAGAAAGGATTTTGCAAATGAACTCAATCAGTTTTTTAAAGGCTTAAGAATTCAGTGTGGTGTTAGAGCTCAGAGCTACCACTTGTGTCCTTACATTACCCAGAAAGAAGTTCAGCTGCTCATGGGAAGGAAAGACAGCTTCCTAAATAGGGAAAGACACAGCAAAATACTGCATACTGTAGTCTGTTTGTATTAGTGTTAAGGGAGCACTCAAGCCATTTTAAAAAAAATGCCAAAAAATCAATGGCTGCTTCTCCCAGTTTGGAATATTCATATATAAAATTCTAACCAAGTTGAAATGCCATTTCATGATATCAAAAGCAACCAAAATGTTAAAATGTGCTTCATTATTTAAAGATACTATATATACCAGTAAGCTAAAAACATAGGGAACCTTAATACAGAATGAGATACCCCATTATCTCTGGATATGACATCAAGATTAGTGATGAGCAATCTGTCCCGTTTCGCGTCTGTGAAAAATTCACATAATTACAGAAAAATTTATGAAACTGCGAACAATTTGTGAAATGCGGGTGTTGTGCGTGACTTTTTTGATGCAACCGCAACCAATTTCACACAACATTTTTATTGACAAGCAACAAATTTTTTTGCTGCAAATTTTCGCTGAAGTTTGCAAAAAAAATGAATTATACAAATAGAGAGCTTGTTCTTGACACAATATGCTCAGAGATATGTATCTTGTCCATGCCATATTAACAGACATATTGCGATAGTTTAAAAGCAGGATGGGCAAACAGGAACAGACCTGCCAATCAGTGGGAAGAGCCAGAACTCAAGAGACTTTATGGGAAGTGGGACTGGGAACTGGGATTAGGTGGGTTCCCTTGGTGCAACAGCCAAAAATAGTAATGCCCCTCCCATTTACTGCATAATAATGCACACACTTGCACACATGCAAGCCAGCTCACACTGTATCTCTCACATACACACACAAGCAGATTTTGCCTGCTGCTGCAATTGCCACTAGTACCCCTTACAGCTTTGATGCCCCCCCCCCCACTCCCTGCTATGTATATGGATGAGCAAACCTGTCTCCCAAAATATGGGGCCTAAAGCGAAAATGAAGTCTGGCACCCCACCTCCAAAAAAATGCACTGTGCTTTGCCACACCCTTTAGCGGTAATTACCCATTCATGCCTGTAAGATAACTTCAAAAAATGCATTATATGCATATTAACTGCACCCACAGCAAAACACACAGCCATCTTTACATTTATTCATACTAAGAAGAGAGATTTTTTAGGCAGTGAGAGCCAGCAGGGCCCAAAAGGGTCAAAAGAGAGGTAAGGGGGCTGTCAGCTCTCCTATAGGGCAGCTAGTGAAAGGGGTAACATTTGTACTGTGGCCAACAAGAGTAGAGTAAGGATTTCCCCACTCCCAGCCTTGTATGGGTGTCAAATCTGAATCTCTGGTGACCTGTGCAGTTTAGCTGCTCAGAGTGTTGGACCCTCAGTTGGTGGTTGGGTGAGATTTATGCAAAAATAATCACAAAGTACTTATCTGTCAGTAATAATAAAACACTGCTATTATTGATAGGAACTCATTATATAATATGCAGTTGGGCTATGGCGATGCAGTACATGAATTGATGCCATTTGTGCCCATTGGAGCCAAATGTGCTAATATACATGCTTTTTATCATGCTTTGGGAAACAGTAACCTACAGTAGAAAAGCACACCCAGGTAGGTCACATACTATACTAAATACAATGAATAAGTATAAATACATAAATGTTGTATGAGACACAGTAGGAAGGAGGTTCCTGTCCTGTAGAGCTTACAGTCTAAGTGGGTCTATAACATACAGACACAAATTGAAGGGTAAAAAAAAAAAAAACACAGTGTTTACAATGCTGCATACCCCTCTCCAATAATTGTAATACTGCACTATTTTTGTACTGCACTGCTTATTTGTTTAGTCATTTTACCTTAACACTGCACTGATTTTGTGTTGCACAGTTCTGGGATTTTTCTATTATTATAGTAATTATAGTTATATATTGCACCTTTTTGATCCAGGAGGACGATATTTCATCCCACTGTGTACTTGTAAGTATATTGTTGGAATGACAATAAAACTCTACTTACTTACTTAAAAGTGTAGGCATTCACTAGACTAGACAAAATAATTACTTTTTAAAGAGGTTGTGAGATTGTCTTCTATGGAGGAATTCAGAGATGGAATCCCAGAGGTAAGAAGATAGAGAGGTTAAAGGCAAAGAAATGGTAGTGACTGTGGATGATGTAAAAAGATGGTTGGTCTGAGAAGAGTGGAGGGGACAGTCAGGAATGTACAGGGAGATAGGTTAAGAATAGTATTGAGGAGCAGAGAAGTAAAAGGCTTTAAATGTTAGTAAAAGGATTTTGAATGCTATCCTTTGCTTTATAGGCAGCCATACTAAAGACTGATTGACTACCCCTCTAAGTTTGGGGGGAGGGGCATGGCTTCCCACTGCTTCCTGTCTCCTGTGTGCTCCCCAGTTTCCTTCCCTTCTGGTGACACCATTGCCTCTACAAGGCCCTACACTACCATGCACTGTGATCCGAGTTCTGAGTTCTGAATATGAGCACACTGATTGCCTGAATCAAGATTGGCTGTTACAAAAAAGAAAAAACCTTGCATACAGTAAATACAGATGATAGTTTAGGTTAAAAGAAGACATACTTTTGTATGATATCCAGTACATGATTCACATAAAGAAATGTTCTATTAAACCTTCTAATGTTTGCTGTTTACTAAAATTCAAAGCATTTAGAACTGTGCATTATGCATCCAAATGATTCTACATACATTAGGTAAAGTGATATTTAAAAGGTGTGAAAGTATATCAAATTCATTCATATTTTTTAAAAAAGTGAATAAGGCATATAATATTATTCGGAGCATTGGAAAGGTTATAACAACAATTCTAATAAGAGTAGATTTATTACACTGGGAAAAAACCAGCCTTAAAAAAAACTCTTCAAACCCGATTTTACTCCAGGGAATTCCCAGAAAACCTTGTGCATCTATAAAGCATCAACTTTATACCTTGGTTCTCTAAAATTGTTTAATCGGGCTGGAGATTTTTCTTGCTGCTTAATAAATCACCAAAATGTAGGATAAATGTAGCCTTTGATAAAACAAAGCAAAAATAGTTTGCAATGCGCTAGTCTTATATTTAAGTTCTGGAACTTAAGATAAAATACAACTTCTTTGCTATCAGTAGAAAAATGGTTAAAATAAATATATTCTACTAGTAAGATAAATGCAAGTTAGTATACAGAATGTATTATTTCTGTACAGTAGTTGCTTCTGCTCAGCAACACTAGGCAACAAGATATGGTTAGTGAGGTAAAACAATGAAACCAATGAGTGAAGCTGGGCCTTTCTGTATTTTTGTGTGTCTGTTAGGATAGCATAGCACAATATTTTATATATACAAAGAACTATGCCATCCAATTTTTCCCCAGCAACCATAATTGCAGTTGTGCAAAAAAGGTACCAGTCATAGTGCCTATTGATGCCAATAGCGACCAAACACACTCCTTATACTTGTGTGCATTTGTGCCAACTGACACTGCACGTAAGTCTCTATAACTACTCATAACATAAATATGCTTTAGAACACAGGTATCTGCTAAAGTGTAGTTGCGGAAGGAATATGTATTGTCATGGAGGTACATTACACACCTTCATGATGCACTGTGTTGAACCAATTGAAAGTTGTGTTGCAGTTATTTCTAAGGCAACCTGCTTGAAGACATACTTGTAATTGGACTTGTAAATGAACTTGTGCCTCTAAACTTGCACAGTTGATATGCCAAGTAATGCACCATTGCATGAGGGCTGTTTTACAGGATAAAAACACTTCCAGTAGACATAATTACTACCAGGGCTGTGGAGTCGGAGTCGAGGAGTCGGAGACAATTTTGGGTACCTGGAGTCGGAGTCGGCAAAAAATGAACCGACTCCGACTCCTACTAAATTTAAATGAGAATAAAAAAAAATAAATAAAGCAAGTTTAAATGTCGCAATTCCTCTCTAATTACTTCTCTGCTATAAGAATAAAGCCCAATGCACACAGTGCATAAACGAACACGTTGAGTGACCATGAAGCATGCTTTTCATTGACTGTATGAATGTATAAAATACATTAGCATATTAAAAACAGAGGAGTCGGAGTCGTGGAGTCGGAGTCAGAAGTATCAGAAACTGAGGAGTCGGAGTCGGAGAATTTATCTACCGACTCCACAGCCCTGATTACTACCCCTTTCCTTTCAAATCTGCTACCTTTTTCAAACTGGAGAGACAGCAGCATACACTAAGGTGCCCAATTAATGCAAAAGCCGGAGCTGCAAAACAAATAATGCAAATCATTTTAAACCAACAAAAAAAACACACTCACTTGTATAATATTTCATGAAACTACAATCTACACCATTCCAAAACTTAGTTTTAAGGTCAACTACCCATTTAACCCATACAGTCATATGGCTTGTCACCAGAAATTCCTTGTTTCAGTTTCTCTCTTTTGGCAAAGTACACAATTATAGCATTGCACCATAATTACCTATATTTCAATTATAGCAAATTTACTCCCCTGCTTGATGTACAATAGGGACAGCCAGAAATGTATAAGTAATGAAGTAATTTAAATCAAAGTAATTAGGTATCAGGCGATAACCATATTGTGCATGGCAACTTGCCTGTATGGAGTGGCCCTAATCTCGACCTTCAGAACATTTTATGGAATTACGCAAATTGATATGCCCATATTTAATTGTAAATACTTGTGCAATACTTGTTATTTATTGTTGGTTTGCTATTGATGGACTTTACCTTGCTTATGTCAGCAACAGAGCTGTATTGGGAGCACACTTGTATTTTTCCAAAATGTCCAGAGGAGTAAAAAATGAGTCTCTGTTTCCCCCCCACCACCACCACCTTAACTGATACAGCTCTATTTATTTGGCTTCCTAGCAGGCAATGTGTCAATTTCTATTGCATGACGCTTTTTAAATTGGACTGTAGATGCTAACATTTTGATTGAAAGTGGCTTCACAAATGAAGGCAGCACAAAGGAACACTCTCTGCATCTATTTTCCTTGTGAATGGTGCCTGTGATGCTCAGAGTATGAATGATTAGTGAAGGCTCAAATCTCTCAAGAACTAAAAGGCTGATATACAACTAGAAACTGAGCACACATGGGTTTAGAGCCAATTGTCCCTGTTGATTTTTCTGTCTATTCTGATTCTAAAGGTTGAATAGACATTGTAATTAAAATAAAATAAAAATGAATTAATACTGCGTCTAATATGTTTAATTAATGTACTGTACTTGCAGACTCTTTTCTGCAAAGTTTGTCTGGATATGAGGGGAGATTAAAAAAAAAAACTATGAAGTCACTAAACAAAAAATATATGATAGTTATTAACTATAAGTTAAATATATAATGCAAAGCGTGCCATTTTAGCTGGGGGGGGGGGGGGGGGGTGGAGTACAAGGTAACAGTGCAGGCTACCTAATAAAACATAGTTATTACACTTAAACCCAGAGGGCCCCCTAAAACTTCTGGGCCTTCTTCTTAAAGGAATACTGTCACGGGAAAACATGTTTCTTTCAAAATGCATCAGTTACTAGAGCTTCTTCAGCAGAATACTGCATTGAAATCAATTTATTAAAAATGCAAACAGATTTTTCAATATTTCATTTTAAAATTTCAGATGGGCCTAACCATATTCTCATTTCCCAGGGTGCCACAGCCATGTGACTTCAGAATGGCACTCAATAGTAAGAAATCCAAGTCCAGCTTGGGACTCCTCCAGTTACATGGGAGTAGGAGAAACAATAGGTTACCTGAAAGCAGTTCTAATGTGTAGCGCTGGCTCCTTCTGAAAGCTCAGACTCAGGCACAATGCACTGACATGGCGTCTAACCACCAATATCACAACTAAAGAAATACATTTGTTGGTTCAAGAATAACATTTTAAATGGTAGAGTGAATTATTTGCTATGTAAACAGTGTCATTTAGAACCTGTACTTGATCCTAACTAAGTTAGTTAATTAGTGATTTTTTAGTATACTTTAGGCATGGAGATCCAAATCACAGAAAGATCCATTATCTGAAAAGCCCCAGGGTTCTAAACATTCTGTATAATAGGCCCCATACCTGTAGATACATTTTTTTTCTTGAATTTTCAAGTAATCATTCCAGTAAAACCATAATGTAGCTAAAGGAGACTGATAGACTATGCAAGAACAAGTAGAATGCATGTGCACCATAAGACAATAATTCAGTGATTTTATACTAAAAAATACTGCATTCTGAGTTATAGGAGTCAGAGCAGACCAATTGTGTTCCCTTGGATAGAGATCTGTTTCATTTAAGCTAAGATAAAATATGATGTGTACATTTATTAATAAACATATAGCTTGTAATGCTTTGTTGACCTTCTGGCAATTGCTCTCTGTTCTGGAGTTTCCCCATCTTATGTGTGGCTTCCATAACAGGTTACTTCAACAAAAAATGGAGTCTCTAAATGTAGACAATAAACTGCAATTATCAATCACACTCATTATTACACACTTACGCTAATTATTTTTGATATATTTGGCTTTCTGTTTTCATTTAAAAAATGTTATATAAGCATATGAATAAAGCATAAGCAATTTGAAAATAATGATACACATAATAAGTATTTAATATAAATGTTCCATGGCAAAAATTCAAGCGAAGAAGGAAAATAGTGTTTTCATCAGATTTCATTTAACTTACTTTAAAGAAGTAACTGCCATTGAATGTGGATAGGGTGAATGATACATACAGCAACAATATATTAATGGGACTCTTATGGGAAAGATATTGCAGAAGTTTCCCTCTGTACAATTTCCAAGTGATTCTGGTAACAGAGCTTCTTTATGTGTAAATGGTGCCAGAATGATTTACTTTGCTGTTGCAAGTGCAATTTAAGGGTGGAACAGATGGTGCAAGCTTTGTTTAAGCTGGTATTATAGTTTTAATGAATACTGTCTATTACCTGCTCACTGGACCTTTTGTTCCTTTGTAATAACTTTTTTTAATAGTTGTAGTATTATAATGAGCTCCATAAAGGCAAAATTGCTATTGATTTCCAATTGTATTTTGTAAAATCATCCTCAGTTTTAACACATTAAGCTACTTAAAGTGATTAACGAACCAAAAATAAGAATGCCAGATTCCATCCTAAACAGAAAGAAAATGAAAATAAAAATTCGCTTTCAGTCCCATGGGAGATCAGTGCTATAAAAATATTGTTGTCATCTGATTTAAGTCTTGTGGAATTTTTTGGCACCACTGCCAGTGGCCATACTAATGAATAGTTCATATAAAATAGTATTTATTAGCAATTTATGAATTGAGCAATATAAAATATAATTATGGCCAATGAAGTATCATCCGGATCATCATATCTCTCCCAGTATACAATTTTGGCTTTGTCTCACATAACGTCACTCTCCGGGTGGTGATAAAAATGGGTGACAATTATGTCTATATTTGGGGACTATTCTGTGAGACAACTTACATAGCATTAATGATGATAATATACTGTACACGTGTGGCAGAAAAATTCACAACGACAGAAGTGCTTACACTTTAGGAAGCTGCGCTTGCATTTTTTCTGGCAAAGGCCATTATCTCTGTCTATCACACCTTAGTAAATGGAGCCTTAGTATTTTGGGGTAGAGCCCTGTGTGACTGTGCACCAGTTAGGGAATGGAAGTGTTCAGGAGAAGGTCAGAGGGAACCTATGGGAGCTGTAGTGAGGCAGCTCAGGGGAAGCTTGGCCAATGTTTGTGGGACACCACAGAGAGAAGGAGGTTTATTAAGGAGAGAAGGTCCCTGTACAGCTAACAGCACTCTGCCAGTGCATCCCTACATGACAAGGGGCCTGGAGGCTTCAGGAAAGGAACACTGTGTGAGTGTGAGGAGCAGAGAGAGATAATATGTTGAAGTATTGTGCACTGTGTAACTGAAATCCTTGAGCCAGCAACCAGTGCCCCAGTCTGTAACCTGTTCCCTGCAAGAAGCTGTTCAATAAAGTGTGTCTGATTCATGGCATTCCTGTGAAGCATGCCTGCTTTATACAATAAAGGCCATTCACATACATCTCACTGTAAAGGGTGTCTGCCAGACACAGGTAGCCCCATTACAAATGGCCAATATTAGGGCAACCATGTAGGAGATAACCCACCTCAGCAGGGCCGGAACTAGGGGTAGGCAGAAGAGGCAGTTGCCTAGGGCGCAACGACTGGGAGGCGCCAGGCAGGAGAGTCTGCGATATGTTTTGCGTTGCTTCTTATCGCACATCGCCGCCCCCCTCCCCGCATGTTCCATCTGCGCATGCGCACCAAAATACTCGGGGGGGGGGGGGTGCGCGATGCAGGTGCAGGGGCAAGGTGGCCGACCGGCCCGCCCCTGCACCTCAGCATATTCTAATAATCCATTTGCATAATTGTGTTCCAAAATACTATGACGAATTGACACAAAATGATCAGCTACACCGGTCTGCTTTCCCCTTCAGACATGGGTTTAAAATAGTTGTTTGACAATGCATTGCAGAAATAAGTATAAAAAACTTTTCCCCAAAACAATCCAAACACCATAGGAGGTAGATTAAATCTGGTTTATAGACTTGTTGGCTAGTCTCATATCTGTACAAGTGACCTATAGAACATTTCTTGACATGGATAATGTTAAGTAAAAGCTTTCTAGTTAATGGAAAGGATTAATAAATCTCCCATTTATGCAGTAAATATGCTTAGCCACGCATAATTACATTTTATCAGTAAATGGAATACCATTACAAGAAATATAATTTCCATCAGTAAGTTAATTAAATGTGTTGCAGATTTCAGGGCCGTTTTAGATAAGTCCTTTAAGTGATTAATTATAACCTATCTTTATGTGTTTTTGTAATTGGTTATTTGACTTGAGTTGAGGGAGTATTGTGTTTGTGAGCACAATTAGATATTCAGGATTTAGTGAAACCTGTTTTGAACTGTTTTTGGGCTGTTTGTGTATTTCATTTAGTGGTACTGCAGAGTGAGAGGGAGTAAAACCGAAAACCTTTGCATACTTTTAAGACATGAAACTTTGATATGTATTAATTTTAATACAAGCATCCCTTCAGTAATGTATTAAAGTGTTGGTTTGTGCATTATAATTTCCAATACCCTATGTTTTTTCACTCTACATCCAGGATATTTTGCATAATTATTTTTACCCTTGGGCTGATTATTGACATGAGGTGATATTTTGGTATAAGTATCTGGCAATGTTGGGCCAGCAAATGACCAGCAATGGTAGTGAGGCGTGCAATGCACACGTGCTCATAATAAAGCCCACCAAAAACTGATTTAACCAGTCCTTTTGCCATTATCACTTAGTGGCAGATTTAGAAGTGTGACACTAGAACTCACCACAGTAAACATCCATCACCCTCGATTCATTGCCATGGGACTTTTAGGAATATTTACCAATTAGTAAGTTAGAGTTCACTATTCATTAGATATGCCTCTAAGGATCCCATAACAATGAATAAAGAGTGGTGGTATATAAATACACAGTGCCACGTCTTCCCTGAGGAAACGCTGTGGAGTAGCAGGAATTTGAGAGCCTAAAGACTGGGCACACTACGGATGTACAGCCTTGAATGGTTGAAACCGGTAAGCAGAGATACAATCCAGAATCAGGCCTATAGCCAGGGCTGGCGGCAAACAAACGGAATCTGGGACAGACCAAGGGTCACAACCGGGGAATCCAAGAACAAGACTAGGAAGGGAACAGGAGAAGTGGAACAAGGCAGGGAGCTGGAACAGGACAGGGAATAAGGAGCTTGGAACCAGAACACAAGAATCAGAGGCAAGATCACAGCAACAGCTTAATGACCAAGCAAGATGCAATGGTCAGGGACAAGCTTAAAAAGGGGCTCAATTGATAATGGACACATTAACACATGAGAATAATGGGGCAAATAATTAAGGCAAACTTTATAAGTCTGATTAAATCATTATAATTCTTGCTAAAGTTATGACCTTTCTGTTAGAGAGAAAAGAAAACAAATTGCCCCTTTTCTAGGAATGCGGCCCCCCCCCAAAAGAAAGAAGGATACAATACCTCTAGTCAATCCAGGATAGGTATTACCTTTTAAAGGAAAAGAACACACTTTACAAGACAAACAAACATAATTACAGTATATCTTATCCTAAGTAAACATGTTTTTCTAGTTAAGTGTATATTAATACTCAGTATATTATCAGAAAGATATAGAAACCCCTGTGCCATGGTGAGCCTTAGCACAGTGTTAGTTCTATATGCTATTAAGCTTTGTGTTACTTCAGATGTTTAGATTTTATTTGATTTCTGTGTACAGAACATAACTCGTTCTCACTATGAAACTTGACTTAAAAATGATAATACTTATATATTATACTCTATAGTATGTATTATAGCATCCATACTATATTATATACATCCAGGTTACTTCATTTAACATTGACAGACAAATAAAGTATTTACATCTCTTTCTATATTTGTGAAGAGCAGATGTTTGTGAAGAGCAAAACACTTCACCTCATGAGGATAATGGCAGGTTGAGTTGATGCCTTTCAGCAATTCTCATTTTGAAACACTTCATGGTGCTCAAAAGAGCAGCATTCTGTAATCCCAGTGCACCTCCTTGTACTTACAAAACTCTGTCTGTATATTCTGTAATTCTCAAGGACTTTGGAGGGATGGAATTTTACAGTTCAATTTAAAAGGTTATTTAATACCAAATGTGTTTGTCGTGCTGTATAACTGTATTACATGTAAAACTAAAAACATTATCTTTGTAAAAGATTTTTCCTTTATCCAGTTCAATTTTTTTAAATATGGCACAGATTTAATCTACTGTCCATGCAAATGTATTTATTTGACTTATATATTGGCAGTTCTGAGATGACATATCAAGCAAACTCTTATTTTCATGACTTTTATTTTTGTGATTTTTCCAGTCAATGGGATGTTTTTCTCATCAAATACAAAAAAATACAGCCAAAAATCGCCATTGCTCATACCTGAGAGCGGATACTCTAAGGACTGTGTTTTTATTCCAACAATCGAACTAACGTTTTGGCTGGGGCACCAGCTTTTTTCAAAGTTACAAACACAATTGAGGGTAAACCATAAATACAGTGTGTGGTGGGAACAGTCATGTGTATATGTGACGTAACTACTTCCATACTTGACCCCCACCTATAATCTCAACCTACAAAGCAAGAACTTCAGGTACAAATTGTATAACACAAACATGACAAATATACAAAAAATACAGTAAAGGTAAACATACTTTAAAACATAATAATAATTTTGCTATTGCTTTTCTCAAGCAATTGTCAGTTAAGTTGTTTAGTTTATTATGGTTTACCCTCACTTGTGTTTGTAACTTTGAAAAAGGCTGGTGCCACAGCCGAAACGTTAGTTCCATTGTTGGAATAAAAACACTTTATTTGCTTCATAAGACCTGTGAGAGCGGCTTCTTCCCCGAGTGATAGTATCTACGTTATCCTTTGAAGACTGCGCCCAGGCGCAATACTCTATGATGGACGTGAGTGCCGTTAGCTCCTGTTTGATATATATAATATATATATTTTTTTATTATTATTTTTTTATAGTGAATCATATTTATAAGGAAATAAGGTTGAAAAAAATGGAATAATCTCAAAACTGACTGTCACGAAAATGAGTGTTTGCTTGATATGTCATGTCCGAACTGACAATCTTTCTACTGTGAAATCATAGGAACAGTATGTTATATTATTACATAACGTTTGTGCAGCTTGTGTGTGGGCAGTAATACATTTAGTATAATGGTACAAAGTTTAATTAAAAGTAGCACACCCAAGGATTGGATAGACTTCTGCAACACTCTCTAATAACACTGTTTAAATACCAGTTAAAAGGCATTGGCACATTGCCCAAATTAGTCCCCTAGATCTTAGTCCATAGATTCTATACCTGTGAACTGTGATAGCTGCCCACACACCATTATTATACCAAATACTGCATAAGTCTAATATAGCTCTAAAATTGCACTAGGTAAATATGACAGAATCCCTTTAAAAGCATGTTAAGTCCATCAATTTGGCAAGGTGACCAAACAATTAGATTTTTGCCACATATGGTCAAACATATAGTCAACAGTACAGCACTAATATGACATACATAAGAATAAAATTAATATTGTTAAAGGGATTCTGTCATGATTCTTATGGTGTACATTTTATTTTTAAATTACACTGTTTACAAAGTAAATAATCCAATCTACCATTAAAAATTTTATTCTTGAACCAACAAATGTATTTTTTAGCTGTAACATTGGAGTGTAGGCAGCCATCTCAGTACATTGTGCTATTTCCTGAGCTTTCAGTAGGAGCCAGTACTACACAACAGAACTGCTTTCAGATAAAAGCACCTACTTAATATAACTGAAGTAACATGGCTTGGCTGAGTTGAACTTTTTTTTTACTACTGAGTGCTATTCTCATATCTAACACTAGGTGGGCATGGGAGCATTTCAGGAAGCTGTTTTCTTGCTACCTTCCCATTGTTCTGCTGATTGGCTGTTTGGGGAAAAGGGAGGGCGGTGATATCATTTCAACTTGCAGCACAGTAGTAACGTGTGACTGAAGTGTATCAGAGAAAAAGTCACATAACTAAGGGCACTTGGTTAAACTAAGAATAAGTCTAATTTAATCTGGTTTCTCTTTTAAAAAACAGATTTAATTGCAGTATTTTGCAGGCGCACTTTCCCTTTCCTTTGCAGGAACATTTTCCCATGAGGGTATTCCTTTAAAGCTGTCACTAAATTTCAGTGTTCCTAAGTCTAGTTCTTCCAAACTTTGTTTAACTTTTCTCTGTTTTCTCATTTTATAACTGGTCTGATCAGTGCAAGTTATGACTCTTGAATTGCTGGTCTGTTTCTACATTATGTTTCCCTTGGCTCTAACAAGTTAAGTAAAAGATTTGTAAACCAGAGGCAAAGACAGCAGTTTGATGAATAATTAGGTTATAATAAGAAGTAGACAATTACTTGTGCTTATATGTGCCCATAAACAGTTTAATGAAACCTTTGAAAAGCTGACGGTCCTGAAGATGTATTTCTTAAATAATTCAATGCACAATGCCACAAAGTGAAGTAAAGTACGAAGAAAAAAGTAGTAAATTAAATACGGCTGCTTTCTTTGTTTGGCCACATACAGCGGCAGACACATAACTACTAATTTATAAATGAAAAGCCATTAGCTTGATTTTTTTATAGGAACAATGAAACTAGATCGAACCTGCAGTAAAAAGGCAGCTTACTTTCTTTAGTTAATGGAGAATTTAATTTTGTATGCTGAAAATTTCATTTCGATGTGAATGAAACTGGAGACAGATAACATATAATATGAACTTATCAATTAATTATCTATATAGCCATAAATAAAAGGGATATCCCTATTAGGGATGTAGCGAACCTCAAAAAAAAAGTTCGCGAACTTACGCCAAAAAGCGCGAATATTCGCGAACTTTGCGAACCCCATAGACTTCAATGGGAAGGTGAACTTTAAAACCTAGAAAAGCCATTTCTGGCCAGAAAACTGATTTTGAAGTTGTTTAAAGGGTGCCACGACCTGGACAGTGGCATGCAGGAGGGCGATCAAGGGCAAAAATTTCTCTGAAAAATACTTTGTTGACACAGCGTTGCGTAAAAATGGGCAGACCTAGCGGAAATACGCGCCGTTTTTTGCTATTTCACACTATTAGCGCCATGGAAACGGTATTTGCTTACACCAGTACTAGGCTGAAAAACGCCATGTGTAGTTTGTTTGGCGTTTTTAGGCTGAGAAAAAACACAGAGAAAAAGCGCAGCAAAAAAAAAATGTGGCGAACCCAAATTGCGAACATACGCGGAAAGTTCGCGAACTTCCGAACTTGTGAACACCCCATGTTCGTGCGAATTAGTTTGCCGGCTAACAGTTCGCTACATCTCTAATCCCTATTGCCCATTTCATTGTGGAGACCTAAGAAGAGTGCAGGATGAGAGAAAGTATATACCCATAAGCTTTGCAGGGCTCTATAAAAGTATTCTGCATATAACAGCATATGCTTTTCTAACATTATGTGCCAATGGATGATCCTAGATAGAAAACTGCCTTTTTAAGTGCTAAGGACCGCCCATGTCTCATACGATTCACAGGGCATGCAAATGCACCAAGGGCACAAATATATGTTACATTACATCAGCCAATGAATTGACAGAGCTCTGTCTTTTGCTTCCACACTTCTTCCTGTTACAGTTAGAGCTGCATAACTTCCTGTCAGGTGATCTCTGAAGAAGCACACGGCATATAAGAAAATGGTGGCTCAAGGCAAGTGATGTAAAAGGGCAATATCTACCAATACATATTTCTTAATCACTTTTTAGGATAAAAAATATCTATTGTTTAAGTATTTAATCTGGGGATATAGTTTTCCTTTAATACAGATCTGTGTTGTTGCCGTTTTAAGTCACTCTTCACAATCCTAATGTTTAAGCTGTGCTATGTTCAAATACTGAACAGTACATTACTAACAATAGGAGTGGCAACAGATGTGTGGTCTGAAATTTGGCTTTGCACAAAGGTTTTAGCAAAATGGTGCAGTAACCCTTGGTAAGAAGACATTGCTTTTAGTTGCCAATGAAACGGAGAGGTCAAAGCTAATGCTCGCGCATAAATCCCTCTGCTACTGAGCATCAACCCATGCTTTTCTCTTCTACTCACCACTACAGTACTCTTTATTCATACAGGTATGGGATCCCTTATCCGGAAACCCGATATCCAGAAAGCTCCGAATTACGGAAAGGCCGTCTCCCATAGACTCCATTTTAATCAAATAATTCAGATTTTTAAAATTGATTTCCTTTTTCTCTGTAAAAATAAAACAGTGCCTTGTACTTGATCCCAACTAAGATATAATGAATCCTTACTGGATGCAAAACAATCCTATTGGGTTTAATTAATGTTTTAATGATTTTTTAGTAGACTTAAGGTATGAAGATCCAAATTACGGAAAGACCCCTTATCCGGAATACCCTTGGTCCCGTGCATTCTGGATAACGGGTCCTATACCTGTACCTCCTATTAGAAAATAATCCTCGGAAAACTTTAGAGGACCACTAGAATTTCCACCCTGTGCTGGAACTGATGATAATTCCAACAGAGCAGCCATGAGTAATGCATTCAGGGAAACAGTACAGTCTTTACACTAACTGGGAAAAAATATTATGCTCATGTATTTGGCTCTGGTGATCTAGTCTCATAAAATTGGGCTTAATGCAAAGTTTCAATGGGTTTGCGAAAATTTATAGTCACATTAGGTAAAATTATCGCCTGAAGTTAAAAATGATTGCTTCCTAAACTCATAATGGCCTAATATCATGAGGATAGTATGAAAAAAAAGTTCCTTTAAATCCCCCAAGAAGCTATTTCATTCAATTCAGCCACTTTTCTTTTGTAATTTTCAATGAGGAATTGAATTAGGAACTGAGAACTCTTGACCATAAATTTTGCAATGAAGACAAAATTTCTGCTGAAAGAAATACTGACTAAACCTTTAAACACAGATTTAATTTCCTAGAAAACGATATGGCTATATCCACAGTTAACTTCACAATTTGTTATACAGGTATGGGACCTGTTATCCAGAATGCTCCAGACCTGGGGTTTTCCAGATAAGGGATCTTTCCATAATTTGGATCTCCATAACATAAGTCTTCTAAAAATCATTTAAATATTGAATAAACCCAATAGGCTTGTTTTGCTTCCAGTAAGGATTCGTTATATCCTATTTGGGATCAAGTACAAGGTACTGTTTTATTATTACAGGGAAAAAGGAAATCATTTTTATTATTTACTTATAATGGAGACTATGGGAGATGATCTTTACGTAATTCTGAACTTTCTGGATAACAGGTTTCTGGATAAGGGATCCCATACCTGTAATACAGAGTCCAGGTAAAATTAATTTGTAACTAAGGGCCTTATGTAATAGAGCATATAACAATTATTCATAAAGGAGTATACGGGAGCTACAAAATATGCAACATTCTATGTATTTTGAACCATTAAAGATAAAAAAATGAAATGGTCCTTAGAGGTTATAAACAAATGCAGGATGATAAAATCCTCATGTTTTAATCCCATTAAAGTGAAAGCTTTGTATAAATGGGAGGTTGAGTCGGTGGTAATTTTTGTGGCAGACCATTTACTGATTAAATTTATCTTGCTCGTATAAGAGAGCTGGACTGGAATCATCATTATTCACGCAAGGCCTTTAGATTAGACCTGTCACATCTGTCTTCTGCAAGTCTCTATTACAAAGTTAGAAGAAGGAATTAAGCTTCATGGAGAATACAGTAACTTTACAGGGAAAAGCGACTATTGATGAAAAGATGCTGAAGGATAGGGATCAAAGTATTCTTCTGCTTCTAACCTTCTAACTCATGCGGAAAGCTCTCATATAGATCAACTGAAATATTTCTTTATCAATAGGAGCAAAAGCTGCATCACTTGGCTACTCTGATCCTGTTTGCAGCATTTTCTGTGTGCGTATCTTAAGCATTAAAAGTTTGGCTTCATAATACTTTGTTTGCAGAAGTTAAGGGTTTATACTTGAGTGTATAATTGGCTATTTCCCATTACACTGCTGAATTATCAGCACTGTAATACCCATAAACCAAATGCTTGTTTGGCCCTTTGGAACAAATTATAAACTGATATTAGTCTAAACTTTTAACTTGTAGGAGTTGCTTTTACTTTTATATTTTGATATTTTGGGGATAGATTGATTTATATTTCTTTGAGGGTATATAACCATAAACTTGCCTAAAAGTCAAAAAAATATTGAATTCATGCAACCTAAACATGTGGGAAAAATACATGATGGCTTCTCCTTCTAAGTAGCAAGGCTGATGGGCATATGGGAAATGGTATCCGGCTTCCTGTGGAAGCAGCCCGGCTGAGAGTCTGTATAAGATGAGGCATGTGCAGCCAGAGGGAGAGTTGGTTTTAAAGGAGAACTACACCCCCAGGTACAAAAGCCCCCTTAACTGGCTTGCATCGACCCCCCACACCTCTCCCTTCTCGCATAACCTGTAACTTTAAAAACTGGCCCTTTAGAAATACCCACCCTAAAAAAGCAGAGCAGCACAGCAGTGTACATGGGCGCCATCTTCAGTTCAATTGAAAATGCTATGGGTTTCACTGTCGACACAAACCCTGCTTGCCTGCGAATGCTCAAGGAGGGTCTGTTTCGGCGGTGAGGGGTCTGCCATTTCTAGGGATGAGTAATTCAAAAGTTATAGCAGTTGAAAGGTTTGATGGTGGGACCCCAATCCTTGTGGGCCCTGGGCAATTGCCATATTTACACATTTATTAAAACGCCCTGGCTGACACATTTTCCTTTTTTCACATTTTCCCTTTACAGGGACTGATTACCATTAGTCTCCGCCCCAGTTGAGTTTATAATCTAAGGTCCCTATGACATTCACACATACTATGGTTAATTTAGTCAGAAGCCATTTAATCTGTTTGTATGTTTTTGGAGTGTGAGAGAACACCAGATTACCTGGAGGAAACCAAGGCAGACATGGGGAGAACATAGAAACTCTTTGCAGCTTGTGTCCTGGCTGGGATTGAACTCGGGACCCCAGCACTACTGGAAGATGCACCACTGCGGTGCCCAGAGGAAAATATAGGCATACATAGAATATTAAATAAAGCATTAATATCATGTTTTATGCAGGAGATATGCAGGTCAGGAGATACCTTATGGTAAAACCTGGTTCATGGTTTCTTTTTGTTAGGTTAATTTCCCAACCCAACATAGGTTATATTTACAAATAACAGTCAACATAACCATATGGCAGCATGTATTTATTTTCAAGAAAGACATGACATCACAATATATTAATACACTGCACATCTCTCAGTGACTAGCAGCCTGTTTTGTTCAAATAACTTTTAAATCCTTTCTACTTACTTGACAGAAAAGAGTCTTATGGAAATGGGATTCTTTTAATGTGAGGATTGTAGATAAGAAAATGTAATATATCTACCATTTTTGGCATTTTTATTTCAACAACAAAAAAACCTTGTTTGCTCAACTGTCCAGCATGTGTCCTATTTACTCACTTCAGCACCAAAGCGTGAGACATTGCCTAATGTAGTGTAATCTTGTAATCCAGTAACTATTATTTTCCTTCTCAGTGGATAAAGTGAAGGAAGGCCTGTAAGCATTGAACTGTCACTTTGAGAAGAGCACAGAATGTGGGCAGTTAATGGCATTGATTTCATTCTAGATAATAGACTGCACATTTTGCTGTTTTATAATGTTTCTGAGAGTTTCACAAATATAGTGCCAACCCTACGCCCTGGACCTATTGTCCTAAGGGGGACACTTTTTATTGAAACAGTTTCTGGTCAGCCAATTATAGGACCCCTTACAGCTCGTTTTGTTAATTGCTGTTGGAATCAGCTGCGGGAGGTAACGTTCAAGCAACTATACCGCTAGCTAGAAAAAGCATGGACCTCCTTCACTTTACAGATGTTTTTGTAGGTCACGCAAGTCCCCTGTGACAAAGTACAACTGTTAGGACATTTGTGTGATTTTAATCTTACTAACATGGGATGGAAACTATTTTCTGGTAAACCATTATACAATAGGTTCTGAAATATGGAAAGGAGATTTCTCATAGTGTGCTATTTAGAGGGGAACTTTGGGTTCCAAATCAAAATTTGTTAAACAGCCCCACATAACAGAGAAACTACTAATATACCTAATATACCTATCACTGTAATCTATTCCTTCAAAAAGTATGAATAAATACAATTTCTATATGCTGAAATCCAGCTGCAAAACAGTTCTGCTGTTTCTGCCTCATTTGAAATCCTAGCAGGGGAGGAGGGACTAAAACAATGATGTTACCAACTTCTCCACAGCTTACAGACAGCATGCAGAAACTACATATGATGAATGAATAGTACTATGATGTTCTTCAAAGTAGTCAGCCAGATCAGCAGGAGAACAGAGGGCTAGGCTTAGGTACATTAAAAATCACAAAAGGCTTCAATTTTTTATTGATGTATATTGCAGAGTTGCTTAAAATTATGTTTACTTTTCAAAAAGCTTATGCTTGTTTGGGTGGAGTTCCCCTTTAAACAAACAATTCATAACTTTTAACTGATTTGCTTTTTTTTTATTTTAATAAAACAGAACCTTGACATTTTATCTGGAATAAATCCTTGCTGATGGCAAAACTATCCTTTTGGGGGATACTTGTAGCTCCACACTTATAGCCTTGCCAGTATCCTCCCTTTGTTGGATCCTTACCAGGGTGCTCTCCTTCTCTCCCAGCAGTGCACTGGGGCTCCCAGCCAATCGGATTATTCCTCTTTCTGTAACCAGGCTGAATGATGTTGCAAGCAGAACAGGGGGAAGGGCTCTCTGATCCCCTACAATTCTATACCTGTATTAACATTCTGTGAACACAGCTGAACGGCATAGAGAGAATTGTTCTCAGTAACTAGTGTTATCAACTATCTGTACTCTGAAGTTGATCTGCCAAGTTGCATGGCAGCCATGAAGTCCAATGGTGGCGCTCTTTACAACCTTTCCAGCTGCCCTTGACATTGTGCATTGTGATGTTAGGCTTGGGTATGGCTAAACCCATAAAAACCCATGCAAACAAGAACATGACATTTTGTATGGAGTATCTGTATAATTTGCCCAGTGAAGCTGTCCTCGAGGTTGTCTTATGCATTATATGACTTGTGTTTCATTACATATTATGGTGTCAATACAGGACAGAGAACATATTTGCAATTGTATTTTATAAATAGAATAAATGCAGACGTTGTCTACATAGATATATATATGCATAGAAATTAATATGGTGATCACATTATTAGAATTTAAAATGAGCAGTCATGATACATACAAATCATGATAAAATAAGAGGTAGTTTGAATTTATGAAGCAAATACAAATATTTAAACCAGGGCTTTAGTTCCTAGTTTTGCTGTCTGAGAAGGAGAGAGATGGAGGCAGGGATGGTGGAAAGGAACTGAGATGACGAGCAATAGTGGCGCAAACAGTAGTTGTTTATTTTAATCTTACAATATTTACATATATTTTATAATAGACCAAACATTAGGGAAATCCTAAATTTATTCTATTCATTTTCTGGGAAAAACTTAAATCAGTTCAGAAAAATGCTGTTTTGGGCTGTAAAAGTAGCACCAAATATTCAGTGGCATATAAAAACTAGTAATGCAATTCAAATGCATAAGGGCTTAATCATAACAAGCACTGAAACTAGTATACATACATTTTTATGTATGGGATAAATTGAAAAATTGGGAATAATTTCATCAGCATAAAATAAAAGTAGACACCATAAACTAATAAATATCCAAAACTAAATACACTGAAACACATGGGCTAATAGAGCATTGAGATATATACAGCAACTGCTAAAAACAGCAGGTAGAATCTGATATTTTATTAACCCTTTTACTGCCAGCCATTTTGGTCAAAGCGGAACTTGTATTGCCAGACAGTTTTTGAACATTTTGCACTGTTTCACTTTAGGGGCCTTTCCTCGGGGGGACTTTTAGTTTACCCAGGAAAACAATATATCGTTTTTTTCAGAACAACCTAAGCTTTCAAAATATGGTAGAATTTTTGTGTAATTCCAATTCTGTAACAAGATATAGGCTTCTAAATGTCTAAAAATGCAAAAAAAATCAAATTTTCCATAATATAATCACACATACTAGAAACAAAAATTATTTTATGCACGAATATACAACTGATTTGGAAAGTCCCATGTCTCCTGAACGTGCCAATACCAAATATATATAGTTTTATGGAGATTTCTCACTTGTATAGGTCAAAAACTCCCAGCAGTACACTACCAAATTCCCAAAGCACTGCTCCAAAAAAACTGCATACTTTGGATTTCAAGGCCAAAATTCCACTAACAGAAGGTTTATCCCAGAAAATTGTACATTTTTGGAAAGAACAGATTCTGGGGAATACAGAATAGGTACAACTGTCTGTCTACTCCAAACTATCAAGTCGCAATGCTTTCCTAAAGTTATTGGTTTTTATCAAAATTTGTGATTTTTTTTAAAAATCGCTTCAAAGCTTCTAGTCTATAGTATCTTATCTCCTACAGGTCATAAAGTAACCAAATAAAACACCCTGAATTTGAACGCCAGGGGTCCACTGAACAGTTTGATGCCCAATATGTATAGGTTTACCTAAGTATGTGGCATGTAGGGGCCCCAATGTGAACATACCCCCATATGAACTGTCATTTCTGTCATTTCAGCTCCTGCAAAATCAACACATTTACATTATTATATGTGGGATAAAGCTACAAAAAAGTACGCTCACCCCAGAAAGTCATATATTTTTGGAAAGTACACATTCCCCCGAATCTAAAATGGGTACCCATGTCTTTCTACTCCAAAGTACCAAGCCGCACAGCTTTTCTAAAGTTAGCAATTTTGATGACATTTCCAAAAATCCCCTCAAAGCTTCCACTTTGCAGCATCTTATCTCCCACGTAGTGTTAGGTACCAAGATAAAACACCCTAAATTTGAACGCCAGGGGTCCACTGAACAGTTTGATGCCCAATATGTATAGGTTTACCTAAGTATGTGGCATGTAGGGGCCCCAATGGGAACATACCCCCATATGATCTATCATTTCAGCTCCTGCAAAATCAACACATTTACATCCTTTATGTGGGATAATGCTACAAAAAAAGTACATTCACCCCAGAAAGCCATATATTTTTGGAAAATACACATCCCCCCAAATCTATAATGGGTAAATATTTCTTATTGCTACAAAGTACCAAGCTGTAAAGCTTTCCTAAGTTTGCAGATTTATATGACATTTCGAAAATCGCATAAAAATGTTGCAATTTGCCGCATTTATCTCTCACAATTTCTTGATAAAGATCAGATAAAGACAAATCACCCCAAAAAGGAACACCAGAGGTCTACTGAACAGTTTGATGCCCAATATGCATAGATATACCAAAGTCTGCGGTATGTACTGAACCCAAAATGAAAATAGCGCATAAGGATTTCTCGCCTGCCAGCTCAGCTTTTGCACACAGAGCCCCCTGTCAGTGTATTATGTGCCAAAACTTCCCCTAACCATACAGTGACCCCCACAAAACCATATATTTTTGGAAAGTACACATTCTGACAAATCCAACAAGGGTAAAGAGTCCTTTCTACACCAAAGTACCAATCTGCAGAGCTTTCCTAAAGTTATTGGTTTTTATGACATTTCAGAAAATCGCCTAAAAATGTTGCAATTTGTCGCATTTATCTCACACAATTTCTTGCGTACAAAGGCAAGTCACCCCAAATAGGAACACCAGAGCCTACTGAACAGTTTGATGCCCAATATGCATAGATATACCAAAGTCTGCGGTATGTACTGAACCCAAAATGAAAATAGCGCATAAGGATTTCTCGCCTGCCAGCTCAGCTTTTGCACACAGAGCCCCCTGTCAGTGTATTATGTGCCAAAACTTCCCCTAACTATACAGATCCCCCACAAAACCATATATTTTTGGAAAGTACACATTCTGACAAATCCAACAAGGGTAAAGAGTCCTTTCTACACCAAAGTACCAATCTGCAGAGCTTTCCTAAAGTTATTGGTTTTTATGACATTTTAGAAAATCGCCTAAAAATGTTGCAATTTGTCGCATTTATCTCACACAATTTCTTGCGTACAAAGGCAAGTCACCCCAAATAGGAACACCAGAGGCCTACTGAACAGTTTGATGCCCAATATGCATAGATATACCAAAGTCTGCAGTATGTACTGAACCCTAAATGAAAATAGCGCATAAGGATTTCTCGCCTGCCAGCTCAGCTTTTGCACACAGAGCCCCCTGTCAGTGTATTATGTGCCAAAACTTCCCCTAACTATACAGAGACCCCCACAAAACCATATATTTTTGGAAAGTACACATTCTGACAAATCCAACAAAGGTAAAGAGTCCTTTCTACACCAAAGTACCAAGCCGCAAAGCTTTCCTAAAGTTATCGGTTTTTATGACATTTCAGAAAATCGCCTAAAAATGTTGCAATTTGCCGCATTTATCTCACACAATTTCTTGCGTACAAAGGCAAGTCACCCCAAATAGGAACACCAGAGGCCTACTGAACAGTTTGATGCCCAATATGCATAGATATACCAAAGTCTGCGGTATGTACTGAACCCTAAATGAAAATAGCGCATAAGGATTTCTCGCCTGCCAGCTCAGCTTTTGCACACAGAGCCCCCTGTCAGTGTATTATGTGCCAAAACTTCCCCTAACTATACAGATCCCCCACAAAACCATATATTTTTGGAAAGTACACATTCTGACAAATCCAACAAGGGTAAAGAGTCCTTTCTACACCAAAGTACCAATCTGCAGAGCTTTCCTAAAGTTATTGGTTTTTATGACATTTCAGAAAATTGCCTAAAAATGTTGCAATTTGTCGCATTTATCTCACACAATTTCTTGCGTACAAAGGCAAGTCACCCCAAATAGGAACACCAGAGGCCTACTGAACAGTTTGATGCCCAATATGCATAGATATACCAAAGTCTGCAGTATGTACTGAACCCTAAATGAAAATAGCGCATAAGGATTTCTCGCCTGCCAGCTCAGCTTTTGCACACAGAGCCCCCTGTCAGTGTATTATGTGCCAAAACTTCCCCTAACTATACAGAGACCCCCACAAAACCATATATTTTTGGAAAGTACACATTCTGACAAATCCAACAAGGGTAAAGAGTCCTTTCTACACCAAAGTACCAAGCCGCAAAGCTTTCCTAAAGTTATCGGTTTTTATGACATTTCAGAAAATCGCCTAAAAATGTTGCAATTTGCCGCATTTATCTCACACAATTTCTTGCGTACAAAGGCAAGTCACCCCAAATAGGAACACCAGAGGCCTACTGAACAGTTTGATGCCCAATATGCATAGATATACCAAAGTCTGCGGTATGTACTGAACCCAAAATGAAAATAGCGCATAAGGATTTCTCGCCTGCCAGCTCAGCTTTTGCACACAGAGCCCCCTGTCAGTGTATTATGTGCCAAAACTTCCCCTAACTATACAGAGACCCCCACAAAACCATATATTTTTGGAAAGTACACATTCTGATGAATTCAAAATAGGTAAAGTTATTTTTGTACACCAAAGTTACACCTGGCAAAGCTACGCTAAAAACAGATCAGGAACACTTATATAGGGATAAAATGTGATAAAACCACAAAAATTGTGCAAATCAGTGAAACAACAAAATAAGTTACATGACAGTGTAATTAGTGGCCAGAATATCTGATCCAATAGTTACGCTGTCAAAATAAACAGTTTTTAGGTAAAAGAAAATAAAAACAAAGTGGTAAAATGAAAAAAAAAAAAAAAAAAGCAAAACAAAAAAAAAACCAAAGTGTTTGTGTATACATGTGTGTACATGTGTAAAAGTTGTGTGATAGTGTGTAAGTGTGTATATGAGTGTAAATAAGTGTATAAAAGTGTGAAAAATGAAAAAAAAAAAAATGCTAAAATGTGTGCTGTAAGTGTGTGTAAATGTATGTAAGTGTGTATAAATGTATGTAAATGTGTGTATAAGTGTGTAAAAGTGTGTAAATGCAAGAAAAAAAAAACTCCTTACCTGTTCCTGAAGACCCGATCGCTCCTTGCTCATTTGGGCCGGCGCTGGGGGAGAGGGAGGAAGCAGGAAGCAGCAGATGCGATGCGATCGCGTCTGCTGCTTCCTGGAGGGTCCTGCGAGCGATCGGCTCGCAGGACCCTGATGACAGCCCCCCTGGCACATTGCCCAGGGGGGCTGTCATTGTTAGAAGCCCTCTGCAGCGGCGGCACATGCCGCCGCTGCAGAGGGCAGCGCTTAAACGCCAACGACGTATGAGACACGACGTTGGCGTTTAAGCCCTTTTACTGCCAGCACGTATGCCATACGTGCTTGGCAGTAAAAGAGTTAAGTCTCCCATTGATTATAGTCTGAAGTGTAAAAAGTGTAAAAATTCCTAAATGGAAGTTTGACCTTTTACATTATTTGGACTTTAAAATTACAAATCCTAACTAGAAAAAGACAAAATGCTAACCTACTAGTTTTGCTAAATCCCCTGATGGCTGCAACATGTTTCCTAATCCCATTTTTTAGTTTGCAGGTGCTCTGCCCTATTATTTGTTCATAATAATCAACGCCCTAAGATAGTGGTCCATTTAGCTATGTACCTACTTCTTATGTCACACGTTGGGGCAAACCATATAACCTATGTATGAAATGTCCTTTCATTTCAGGAACCCCACATACGTAATTATAATTTGCTTACTTATGACACATACAATACATACATCAGAAACTACCTCCTTGGGCTCTAATATTCTTTCCTGCCCATAACTTATAAGCACCTTATAGATTTCTTGGGCTCTTTTATATGTCTTATTAATGGTGGCTGGACTTCAAAATGGTCCACTGTACAGTAGTGATGAGCGAATTTTTTCGCCAGGCATGGATTCGCAGCGAATTTCCACATTTTGCCATTGGCGAATTGTTTCCCGAAACTTCTGTGAAAATTGGGTGCAGAAAAATTTGCGTCAAATTGGGCGTGGTCACATCAAAAATTTGGTATGGCGACAAAAAAAAGACGCTGGCGACTGCTACTAAACGACAGAAAATACCCTGCCATAGACAATACTGAGAATTGCCTCTAACATGCTAAAACACATGTATGTATGTATGTATATCTTTATTTATAAAGCGCTACTTATGTACGCAGCGCTGTACAGTAGAATACATTAATACAAACAGGGGGCTAAAGATAATGGATAAATACAAAGTACAACAATAAATACAAATAAATACAAGGTACAGTTGCAATAAGAGTCAGAAACAAGATGAAGGAGGTCCCTGCCCCGTAGAGCTTACAATCTATATGGGAGGGGTAACTAACAGACACAAATGTAGAGACAATTATCAGTAAATGATTAGCATTGTCTATTTTAGCAGCCACAAAAAGTAGCTGCTACTAGTAGCTTCATATGTCTTTACTCTTAAGTTTCTTAAGGGCTCTGGCACACGGGGAGATTAGTCGCCCGCGACAAATCTCCTGTGTCTTCGGCGACTAATCTCCCCCAAATGCCATCCCACCGGCGAAAATGTAAATCGCCATTTTTGCCGGTGGGATGGCAATCCGGGGAGATTAGTCGCCCGCGAACAGGGAGTTTTGTCACGGGTGACTAATCTCCCCGTGTGCCAGAGCCCTAGACCATCAAGGACAAATAGGCACTAGTAAAAGTAAGGGTGAAGAAACATGGAGCTACTTAGTAGCAGCTACTTGTCACAGCTAGTAATAGCCAGAAAATACCCTGCCATAGACAATACTGAGAATTGCCTCTGATACAAGGACGTTTTCGGCCCCTGAGCTGCCTGAGGTGGCCCTCCCTTGCTGCCCCCCCTCCACCCGTTCCCACATTGCTAGAGTAGAAAGCACAATTGCGCTCTCTTCACTAGCAGAGATAAATTTCTCAACTGGCCCCATAGTAGCAGCGCTCCTGCTCTGATAAAACACATGTAGAGACAATTATCACTACTTGATCAGCATTGTCTCAATCAGCAAATCTTTGTTGTCGTGGGTGATCTCCCCACAATGCCATCCCACCGGCTAGAATGTAAATCGCCAGTGGGATGGCATACGCGTCGCTGCTATGTACAGCAGTCGCCCGAAGTTGCCTTGAGAGGAAACTTCTGCGACTGCTGTACATAGCAGCGACGCGTATGCCATCCCACCAGCGATTTACATTTTCGTTGGTGGGATGGCATTTTGGGGAGATAAGTCGCCCGCGACAAGGGAGACTTGTTGCGTGGCGACTAATCACCCCATGTGTCACAGCCCTAAAACCTCAGAAATGATTCTAGGTAATCGCCCATGTGCTGCCATGTACAGTAGTGCAACTCCAACTTGAATTTCCAGAAACATGACCAAAGCCTGACAGTAGCAACTGAAAACTATGGGGAAGAAAGACATTTTGCACCTTGCCCTCTTTTGGCAACTCATCTCTTATTGGTTTAAACTGTAATAAACTCAAAATATGCAAACCCTAGTCTCCGATATCAGTGTAGGAATCAATTGAGGAGCATTAGAAGAACTGATTAGAGTTGTCATTAATTTTGACAGTGTTTCTAACTACAATGCTGCAAAATAAACATGTCACCCTGGCTTTGTATCTATAAAAAAATTCATCCTGGTCCCACCACTGAACATTCTGCTGTAAGAATTCATCAACATTTGACATTGACTGCCTCTTGAAAGGTTTTCAGTTTGGACAAACTAGTTTAAGCGCTACTATTTCCTAAGTCACTCATTTCAGTTTAGTGAGCCAAGCCGCCTATGTCTCTGCATTCACTAAAGCCTTCTCTTGGCCTGGTAACTTATGGATAAGAAAACTGCCATTCACTTCCATACTGTATGTATTCATCTGGGTCAGAACAATTCATTCTCAGCAAAGGGAGATATAATGTTAAAGGCAGTACAGAGATAAAATTAAGAATATTACCCAAGAGATACCTAAATGGATAAACCTGCTATTGGGTCTAAGAAAGTCTACATTCTACTGACTCCTTTTTTTATTATTTTCCAGTGGACCTTGTCTCCCCAACTTCCATGCACTGCACGTTCTCCATTAACGATTGATAAAAAATGTTTATAAAACAGTATTAAATGTGTTGCACTACAACAAATACAGTGGGTGTATATGGGTGCAGCATTTACTATTTACTCTCACCAGTTCTGTACAAACACACATATAGGACTTATGTGTGTATTCATTATTAATACATATTTGTAGATTGTAAGCTCTTTTGGGCAGGGCTTCATTCACCTCTTGTATCGGTTATTGATCGCTTTTTTACTCTGTATGTCCAATGTATGAAACCCACTTATTGTACCACACTGCGGACTATGTTATAAATAAATGTTAATAATAATAATTTTATCGAATGTTATTTAAGTTATCTAGCTTCTTAGCAAGTGGCCAGTAAGGAAGAATCCAACATGGCCATCTGCCAGTCAGATTTTGACTGACAGGTAGGTCAAATACATATCTGGGGGGGGGGGGCTCCGTGTTCAAGCGGATATTTTAGAGGTAACCCTATTAAATGCCTCCAGCACAAACAAAAGCTAACAAAATAACTGATTACGGTAAATCCTAAATAGAGAGAGAGCATATTTCTCATTATTTTGAAGGAGCGAGCTCTAATACATCTTCTAGGCAACTGGAGCACCCCCTCGAAGGATGTATTAGAACTAACTGTCAATCTAAATCTGACACCAACGCCTGCATGAAGAGAGAATGAAGAGAGGCAGATTGCTCAGATGGGAATAGTGCAGAGTGACTTCATTATTTTAGAAACAGTACAGAATATTTAATTGTTTGTATTTAGAAAGTTTATTGAGATGAAGCTCATTTTAAGTTTTCAATGTTTCTATAGTTTCCTTTTAATCATCTTCTCATATACATACAAACAAGTACAAACCAGAATAGGAAAAAATTGATCTACAATTTACACACAAGTCATTTACTGTTTATGATCGAATTACTACAGTAAATTTCAAGTTTAAAACCACTCACTTGTTAAAGCTGATACTTATAGGGAAGAATCTTAATTCAAATGGCAGAACTGTGAGCAGTAAGCAAAAAGCAAATGCTTTCTATGTGCCAGCTCCCAAAGGCTCCACTGGAGAAAAGCTTCAACTATCCAAAAGACAGACTGCGCTAAAGGAGCTGCCACCCATCTGGGAACATTTGTTCCTCTTGTTTAAATAGGAGACTGTATAATTAGTACAAAGATTTCATGCTATTTTGCCAAAGACCTACGGTTTCTGCAACATGTTTAATGTAACTCTTCACTATAAATACATTTTCCAGTTTAGTTTAATTTGGGGATTACAGGTGCAAAACCTGTAATTGCCTTTATTCAGTAAACCTGGTCATCCATAAACAAAATCAGACTGGTCAGGCAGGACACCGGAAAAAAGCCTGGTGGGCCCCAGCCCAGAACCGATCCCTGCTGGGAGCACTGGGGCCCGTGGGTCCCCCTCTCCCAACATGACTAAGTATGTATGCTTGGGGGAGGGGGTTGGGTCGGTGGCTGGGGCCCGGGGGTGTGTGTGGACCACGACAGGGGTCCCTTGGGGGGGGGGTGGTACCCCTGCAGTGGCAGCCCCAGTGGGCTCTGCACCCCCCAGTACGACCCTGTTTATTAAGCTGTTGACTAGAATCACCTCTGTTAACATATTTAGTATCTATTATGTAGTCATCCACAGGCAACTGATATATGGAAACCTAGATATATCATGTTGTGTAAAAAGTGGAGTAAAATATTACCGGTGATGTTGCTCATAGCAGCCAATCAGATGCTTTGCTTTGGTTTTCTAACTGTTGAAATCTAATTGCTTATTGGTTGCTCTGGGCAACATCACCGGTAATGTTTCACTCCACTTTTTACACAGCTTCATAAATATACCCCTTAGTGTTATCTGTATTTACTAATACCTGGAATCCTACCAGATCATCCAACACTCATTTTCCAGTCCTTGTTAAAATGTCACCTTCTGTGTAACAATGCAATGTCATTGTCAGGTAATGAATACCATAACAGAAAGGAAAACAATTTGCCCAGTAGCAGTAACCCATAGCAACCAATAAGATGTTTGCTTTAAACAGTAAATTCTACCTGCTTATTGGTTGCTATAGGTTACTGCTCCTGGGCAAACTTAGTGCCTTTTATTACATAACCCCATAAGTGAGCCTAGGATACAATTAACCTAGTTAGTTTTAAATAATTAATTTAAAATGTTTTTATATAATGCAATTTATGCTCTGCATTTTCTGGTTCTACTAGTGTTTTTGGCTTTTTAAGCTTTTTAGGATACATGCATATGTATACAGATAAATTCTCTGTGTGTATTCTTAGGATCCTTCTTCAGAATCAGTATCTTTGAGTCAGCTAGTTAGTACCAGCTACTGGTCCCTCAGCAGCAGTTCCATAACAAGCATATATATATATGAGAAAATGTAATCTAATATAGTAGTGATCTACCTATAGTACTTAGAATAACTAAATTAAGCATTATATAGACTAAGGATTTCACTAATTATGGTAGATTAAGCAAGACCCCCTCAGTTCACCACATGTAGCACATTAATGTATTCACTTCACAAAATAAAAATAAGGAGACATCATATTGTGATCCAAAAAGGGCCACTAAATGTTCTTTTTTTATATGACTATTTGTCTTATTGCAATAGTAAGCGGTGACTGTTCAACAAAGTTTGATTTCCATGACTTGTACAAGGGCAATAGCAGACATGGAAAATCAGGTTGACTGATCCAGTTCATAGGGAGTACTCCCACGAGTCTGGGTGTATTTGTTTCTGAGTGTTTTGATGGCAAAATGCCCTAAAGGTGTAACTGGCTGACTGCAGTTTAACCCCCACAGGTAATAAAGGACAACAAGTTTGTCAGGGTACAGTAATCATAAGCAAAATGTGTTTGCTTTTACACATATGGACTGCCATACCTGCCACTTTATTGTTACTAGACCTGGAGTAAAATTTGCACCATTCATTCCATAACCCTTTAAACCTCTATTGCTTGTCTTGCATTTCAGAAGCCCCCTTGCATTTTTTTTAGCCGCTCTCTCCCTAACCAATATGGCTCTTTTGTTCTACTATAGTGTTACAGACAGCAGGGGGTGCAGTGCTACATTTAATCATTGCACAGCAGCAGCAAAAAACAAGCACTTTAATTTGCTCAGAGCCTGAACAGAAAAGAGAAATTCACATGAAACTGTGACAGCAGAGGTATCCCCCAGTCCTTAGCACAATGCTGCAGTAGCAAGCCCCTAGGTATGCTTGTAGCCTCTACAGAACAATGCATAAAAATATGTCAGCACAGGTATTCCCTTATCCTTTATCCAAAGGACATTTCAGAAAGAATACTGTGTCCTTTTAATGACTCGGTAAATTAGAAGAGCACAGAACTGTAGAAGTGTAACAGGGGAGGACTTTAATAACTATGCTATTTTGAATAATGAGCAGATCTAGCAGGATTCCGAGGAAATGCTTTAAAGACTAGGCAACCCATAATGTCAAAAAAATACATGGATGAAGATTACTAGAGGCTAAGCCTTATAGAATAACATAGAACAGAAGCAGGGGATTGCATATGTCCATGGACATAGGATACATAACCTCAAAATATGGCAAAACATTGCAAAGTAAATGAAAATGACAAAAACCTAAATTATTTATTGCTCAGTGCTGCTTTGCACTGAAGCATCACTGTAGGGACTAGGCAATTACATTTGTGGCAATAGAACAGAAGCAGGGGATTGCTGAAATGCCTTTGTGTGACGTGGAACTGCGCAAAGACAAAAATGTCCCTGAGACAAAAAAGTCACCAAGACAAAAAGTCACCACAAAAAAAAAATGCCCATTGACTTTTTTTCAATTTGTTGCACAAAAATTATTGCCAGTAAGAAAAGTCACCTGTTGATTCAATGGGGCTCATTTATCAATGCATCGCAGCACACAAACCGACGCAATTATGATTATGCGCCATTTTGTGTGCACACGCAATTGCATATGCGTAACATTGCGTCGGTTCATTTATTTTTCCACCAGTTCTTTTTATGCACATGTCGCAAATACTGGGCAATAATGTCGCAAGCAACAACGTGTTTTTTGGGGGTGTGGCTAGGGGCGTGTTTTAAGTGCCCGATTTTTGCGTGAGTGTGCACTTTGCGCCTATATATGTGCTATTTGCGCGTATATAAGGGCAGATTTGCGCTAGCATGGTTGCATTGAAATCTTTACGCCTGTTCATTTGTGGCGTAGTCCTGACTACGCGTTCTTCACCATTTGTGCTAGTATATTCGCAGATTTGCGCTACGATAGACTAATTTAGGTATGTCATTAATAAAACCATGTTAATGTTTATCAGATTTATGATATGTTAATTAGCATTATTATAAAAATATAATTGTTAATTTGTTTACAATGTTTTAATAACATTTACCCTTTTTTTACTTTGTTCTAATCTATAAATGCAGTTTCCCTTGTTAATGTGATGGAGCCTTTCATATCTTTTTTCCATTTAAACACCAACTGTCTGGGTTGGTAAGTTAGGGAGCACATAGTTAGTACGGGCTTATTAGAGCATTAGCTTGCGCCATCTATGCACATAATTTATGAAAAGTTTTGCGTCATCATATGTGCAGGTTTGCACCATCATATGTGCATGTTTGTATGGCGCAGCAGTTTGCGTCAAAACTAGCGCATGAAACTTTAAGCGACCGTGTTTGCGCTATACTGTTAAATATGCTTATGTGCAGGGCAAAAGTTTTGCCTCTGCGACTATTACAGCGCTGTGATGCATTGGTAAATGAGCCCCAATGTGTTTTGCGAATTTTCCGGCAAAGAGAAACAGGAGAGATTCATTCATCACTAGCAGTGGCATATATTGGGATGGTTTTAGCAACTTTAGACTGTTGGACTGTAGCAGTGTATAGGGAAGCACTTTGGTGATTAGGAAACATTTAATAACTGCAGCAGCTTATGTGAAAGGGTTTCAGTTTGTAGGCTTTCCAAGTGCCAAGCTTGTATTGATTCCTTATTGTTAATTGCCTGGTTTTGTTCTCATCTTCACCCAGTTTGTTTAACAGTGTTTATTTCTTTCCAAATAAATTTGCTAGTGAGGGAAGGACATTGAGATGAAGCGGGCTATAGAGTGCGGATTGAGTAAATGCTTCATAGCGTACTTACAGCAGAAATACATGGAGTAATATAGATAAATTGCATGTTCACCTAAAAAATTAACACAAAAGTTTTCACATATCACACAAATACATACATACTCAACTTAAAAATGCCAAGTACCTGTTAGTTTGTGAGATTATTAAATAATAAGATGCAAAGTTTGTGTAATTGTTTCATACACCGGAACAGGGTACAGGTATAGTCATTGGTTTAAAGATAAGGGTCAGATGGAAATGCAAATAGCAGACATGTTTACCCTAAAGAATCTCCTTTAGGGGTCCTAAAGAATGTACAGGTTTTTGTGTTCAAACTGCCCTTGCAGGTCGAACTTTTGCTCAGGCCCAACAGTAGTATTCAGTATTCCCCAACAGTTTGGGCATCACTGCTGTAAATAATGGGAGGTCTCAAGTGAGACAAAAAGAGGCTTGGGGTGGAGTTCCTGCTTCAGGAGTCAAGAGGAGGCTACTGATGTGCACATTGGGACAGAGAATTTTAAACAGGGAGAGTGTGTCTCCCTTTAGCAATTTTTTTTGCATTCAACATTGCGTGTAATTGAGGGGCAGCAATTTTAAACTTACAGGCTTTTTACTTTCATCAGTACCATTTGCTATATTATTATCAGAAAATATATTCTGCCTAAAAAGTAATGGCTAGCATTGCTGCCTTGCAGTGCATGGGTCATAGGTTCTATACCAGCCAGGGCACTATCTGTAAGAAGTTTGACCAGATTAACCATAGTGTGTATGAATGTGAGAGGCACCTTAGATTGTAATCTCCACTGGGGCAGGAACTTATGTAGAAATTATGTATAATCTTTGTAATATGCTGTGGAAGATGTTGGCACTATATATGTAAATAATAATAAAAGTAATAAGAAATAGTAAATATGTAAAGGAATATACAAATACTGTACATGTCATTCTCAAATTACAATAACAAAAAACATAAAACACTTTTGGGTTACACAACACAGCTGAAAAGTACAACATTTTTTTCTAAAGAAAATATTGCAGTCCTCTAAAGGGCAAACAGGCTTATTGCTAATACAGAATCACTGCAGCCTGCTTTGTGGATAAAGACAGTACAAATATCATTGTTAAACTGATCTTTACTGCTTTAACGGACTTAAAGCTCCCAGACAGAACACATGCACAACACCTTTTACGTTATCAAACATACCCATTAATGGTGGATGGCGTTTTGGCAAATTTTAGCTCAAGGTGCCTTTTTATCTGTGAACTGAGCTCATTTTCTTTTTCCCCATAATACTTTAAGCTTCTTACTCTCTCGCGGGGTTGTGCCAGCACCTTCAGTTTATAATACAGCTGTAACAGAGGGCAAACAGAAACAAGCAAACCTGCTGGTATAATCCTCTTCTCCCGCAATTACATACTGTAAAGGAGACCGCTGGAGCATTTCAAGGTTTCATTCAGCAGCCACCTCTTCATTTATTGCAGTGTTTAAGGAGTTGAATGGGTTTCCAGTGGGCACTTTTCCATTCACTAGATTTTACAAGGAATTCAAAGTATATTGCTGGATAGCAGAGGTCTCTGACCAGGAATGTTTTCAAGCAACTGACTTGAGCAAAGTGTGATTATTCTAATTTATTTCATTTTCAAATTCAAAACATTAGATAGTAAATCTTTATTGTTATCAAGTCAATTTTAAACGTAATTTCTCATAAAGACAACGAACCAATAATGCCTTTGTTTTACATGTTATCCATATGTTGTCTATATGATGCTACAGTATTAAAATGAAAAAGTAGCATCTTGCTAATTTCATGTTATTTGCTCCAGTTAGTTACAGTATATCTGAGCAATGTAAAATCTTGCTATTCTTCACCAAGACAGAGGACAGAATTTAGAATTTTTACACCTGTTTTATTTAAGAGTACATCTTTTCTTTTGTATTTATTTATTTTTTGAGCACATTAAATATTTATTTTATTATTCATTTAACAAGCGGCAATTAAAAAGAATGTATTTTTTTTTATAAATCACAAAAATTCTGTTTGAAAGGAAAAAAAAAGTATATCAGTAATATGTTTTTCAATCAGTGATAATATAATATTTCAATTTCAAACACCTAAATCAAGCATTACACTATCTGGTATTGGTCATTGCAGATTTATGAATTTGTAAATAACAAAACGTCATTTTAAATGCTGCCTTTTCCACTTATATATATTTATATATATATCTTTGAAACATTTCATTTTTTCATGTGCAAAATAAACTGGGGAATGAGTCCTTTAGAATGAGTCCCTTATTAAAGGGATCTGCAGTGTTTGTGATTCATGCTGTATCAATGCAATGTGACTCTAAGCTCAACTTTAAGCTAAGAAATCTATTGTTTTGTCATTGTAAAAATATATTAAAATGCACTCTGTGACAACTACTACAGTTGGGTGTGGACCAGTTATGCACAACCACTACTATATTCACTTTCCTCCATTATATTAAGTAGAAAGGCACATTGTATTATAGTGGAACTGCACTTTTGTGAGATCTCAACATGTCATGACAGTTAGAAATCAATAATGACTGCCTATGTATTTTAAATTTTGGGGCGCTATAATGGCTTTTTATTGTTAGTAGAAACAGAAACAAGAACCAAATTTTGGCCATGACGCTACCACACATGTAGCTTGGTCATGTAGAACTTATCTTATTGCAGCTCCACTAAAGATCAGCAAAGCCAATTCCCCTTAGAAACTGCATGAAAATAGATGCATAGAGCATATGCCCGCCAGAATGTTTCTGGTGATCTCCCAGGCAATCATTATAATAAAAGGACATTGCAAAAAGAACTATGAAAAATATATTTTAATATCTGCTCTACTTCTCTATGGACCACTAGACGGTAGGTCCTCTGTACAACTGATGCCTATCAGTATCAGCTTGGAAAGGAGGTAACAGAATAGAAAATCCAGTGGTTATCCATGTACTTTATCTAAATCTCATTAAGTCACCAGTGCGTAAGAAAATGCATTTTTCTTAAAATTGTCTAATGATACCAAGTAGTTAAATAAAGTAAAAAATATAATAAATCTTTATTTACTTCCCAGCAATGCAGCGTGATTAAGTAGAAGAAATGCCAGCAATGGAATATCTCCCATTCTATGTATGTGGTTTTTGTGTAAATATAGAGATATAGCCCCTTTGTCTGCTTAGTCTCTGTGCCATAAAAAATGATGATGAAAGTCAGAGGAAGAGCAAATATTCAACTGCTGTAATTGTAAAGCAAATAGATACACAGTGGAAAAGAGAGTGAGTCCCTAGTGTTAGCTGAGGAACAAGCCTCTGCTACAGAAAAGGGCAGGCCATACAGCTAATTGCAATAAAACACACATTAAAGGAATAATTGTATATGATTAAGCACAGACCCTCCATGTATACTAAGTCAAACCTGCACATCTGAATCCTGGCAGTTGTAGTTTATAAAGTTCCACAGATTCAGAACAAATAATGTAAATAATGTCCTCTCTTATTACTTGCTAAAGGGTCTCATATGAAACATGGTTGTTCCACAATTCCACGGTGTAAAAACTTGGGCCAAGATACAAGGTAAGCACTCAAAGCGTAAGCGTTTATTACATGGTGCAACAAGTGAATAACAACTTTTCACAGGGATGTAGCCTTCCTTCCACAGCTGAATCAACAAGCAGAACGACTAATCACATTTTCAGAAATATTGTTGTAATGCTGCTTGTAGACTTTACCCGAGTAAGGTAGGCAGATGCCCCCCATACAATACACCTTCTGTACCATGTAAAAAAGATTACTTTGTTGGAGTCCTTGCCTTATATCTTAAACTGATTGCCCCCGGTTCAACATCCAGTAATAGAACCTTTTGCTCTGTATACTTTACAACTTAATCTGAATGATGTCTGTTTACTCACATATACAGTATCTAATATAATTGTATAACTTATTAAATGGTCTGCTTAATAGCTTATTAAATAGCCTCCCATCTGCAGTATATTTTTACATCCTCACACTAAGGACACACTCTCATGAGGTACAGAAAAGTAACAAGGTCTACCAGCCAGAATGTTCTAAACATGGCCAATGCCTTGGCTTGCCCCTTTGCTTCTGGAAGTGAGTTATATGTGGAAGCTGCTTTCCAAAGCAAACTATAGCAGCCACACGGCTAACACTTGCATCCTTTGTTTAGTGTACATGGTGGCCTACTCCTTGTGCTTATTTAGATTGCTAAACTCACACTCTGATATCCATAAATGTATTCAAAGAATAAAGCATACCTCATTCTAACATAAATATCCTACAAATCACTTTGTCTTGGGGGGGAAAGGAAAATAAATGCTTCACTGACACAAATATTTAACTAAAGAATATGTCTCAATAGTCTGTTTCTCAGCCTGCTGTTTATAAACATTTATATCTCCGGCACATTTATTTTTCTTTTAAAGGTAACATCTTTATTGTTTTGTTTTTGTTTTAATGCAGAGATGGGAACTTATTCGATCACAAAGCAAATTTTGCATAAAATGTAAATGGCGTCCGGATTCAATAAATTTTCTTGAATTTTTTTTTTTTTTTTATCTGTTTGGTTTAAAATTTGCACAGGCAATATTATTTCCATTCCTTTGTCCTATCCAAAGAAGAAAAGATTGGAGTTCAAAAAATGTGGTCAACAGAACCTGTCTTGTCAGTTTATACATGTAATTTTCTGATTTTCCAGTGTCTTCACTGTGTGGCCAGAGCTAGATATTAGCTATGTTGATTCTTGGTTAACAACTTTGCCACCATTCATGGTTGGTGTCCCTGAACTTTTTCTTGAACGTTGTTGCTTCTCTCCAATTTCATGCAATGATGGCTCTCTGTACATGCATACTGCAAAACAAATGAAGACAATTAGTTCTTGCAAGTGAAGGGTCAAACTTCATTTGTCCCATTAGCATATTTGTACTTTTTCTTTCCACCCAATGAATCAAAAGACCTCAAGAATCATTTAGCTTTCTAACAGTGAGTGTTAAAATGTAAAAGATAACAAACCGGTTACACCGTGACAAGCATTTGTCTAGGAAATGTGCTACGCTTGCATAACCTTATATACTATAGGAAAAAAGGAAAAGTTGTGCTCACCACCATATTTTAAACCATTAGGCAAGAGTGCAAAGAAGCCGTGACTGCCTTATACGTATGGAAATAAACACAAGGAATTCTGGGAACTCATTCCAAAGAGCTCCAAGAAAATCCTATTTACATGGATTTATCCTATAAATTTCTTATGTTTACTTGCATATGTCGAGGTGGTCTCCTCAACCCTAATGATTTGTTTGTGGATCTACACTCCTGGCTCTAGTTAAGCTGATCAGAAAACCCTGCATTACACTGATGAGCCCAAAGAAGGTTGACACTGGTCTGTAGTTGGGAATCTGATCGGCTATTATTGTGGCCTCTGCTTTACAAACCCAGTGGGTGAGCTTTAGCCTATAGAGTAAATCCATGTAAATTAGATTTTTTTGGAGCTTTTTGGGATTAGTTCCCAGACTACCTTGTGTTTATTTGCAACATCTTAATGACAGAGAATTTCTTGGTAGCTTAAAGTACAGACCCCTTTATGTAATAAAAGGCACTAAGTTTGCCCAGGAGCAGTAACCCATAGCAACCAATTAGATGTTTGCATTTAAACAGGTGACCAGTAAAAGCTTCCTGATGATAGATTGCTATGGGTTACTGCTCTTGGGCAATCTTAGTGCCTTTTAATGCAGAAACCCTAGAATGTCTTAATGTCCTATATAAAGTGATAACCTGATATAGGTCTAGTAGTTGCTGGTCTCTGTATTCACAGAGCAGATTTGCCATAACAGTTCCAGTAATCCAACTTCACAGCCACAAAAGTGGCCTTTCTTTTAGTGGTGAAAACAAACCATCCTGTAACCTGTACTATGCCATGACCATCATTTAATTTGCTCTGGCCAAAAATGTGTCTAAATTAATTTATCTACGATTAAAGGTGGTTCTATTCTTGCCTTGGGTTTCTGGCCTTCAGGCAGAACATTTTTGCTTTTCAAAGAACTTGCCCCGATATCAGCAATCAGAACACTGCACGGAGATTATTTCCCATTTTCACAGCCCAGATTTCAGAAAACAAATCTGTCACACTGTGCGCTTTCTGCATGAGTCTGATATATATTAAAAAGATAAGTGATATCTTATTTCAAATGTTAATCATTTTTCACAGGGCTCTATATAATCCTTTTTGTAGCTTAGGCTGTTTACTTCTTAGGATTTAGAAGATGAGACTTTTCCTAGTTAAAAGTGTTGGTAAATATATGACATTGCATTGCACAGTAATATATCAAGAATATTTCAAGAGTATTCAAAAAGGCATAGTAAAGGATGTAAAGCATACAGTACTAATTACTGGCCAGCATAAGTGAATCTTAGGGGCACATTTACTAAAATGCATTTTTTTCTGGCCTTGAAACACAATATGGTATAATTTCGAAGTAACCACGATCATTTCTGAAGTTCTAAAATGTCTTTACAATGCTTTTATCGTTCGTACTAAAATATTGCAATTGCGTTCCGAAAGTCACAAAATTTTTGTGTCGAAAAGTTTGTTAACGCCACGAAAGCCTTTCTGCATTTGAAGCCTTCCATGTCTGGCTTTGGAAGCCTTCCATAGGACTAAATGGTACTGGACAGATCCAACCTGGTGAAAAGATAGTCCCAAGGAAAGTGTAACCAAACCGTTAACAAATTCCAAAATGTTCATACGTTCATATGTTCACGAAAAACTTGTGGAATTTTAACAAACTTTTCTCATACATTCCGAAATGTTCTATAAAAAATACAAAATTAACTCAAAATTGTTTAGTAAATGGGCCCCTTAGACTAGTAAATTTGGGCCCTGGGGCATAATGTGGGATATTTCTGCAACACAAGATTCCTCAGGTAATAAGTAGAGGGAAAGCAAACAGTCATTGGATGCCTGCAGCCTCATTTTTTTTTTATAAATGACCAAATATGTCCTTAGTTTCCTTATGTGCCTTATTATATACAAAGCTACTACATAGAGCATGTTATATAAAGTCTATATCTTGTTTCCTGCATTGCAGATGCTGCCTTTAAGAGATATACATTTACCTCTGTAGTGCTTTTATTTATATGCCAAATCATAATCACAGAACTAAGGTTGCGGAAAGATATCTCAGCATGAGTAAGTTGGAGAGATAGTATAAGAAACTACTTTTCCTATCATCTTTAGCAATCTAGTGGAAGCTGGATTGTTTTGTGTGTGTCCCTAGACCAGATACTATTGGCTCCCCAGGTCGAGCACACATATTAACAGTTTTCCAGACATTCTTTATGGTTTGAATTTTACCTTAAGCTATTTGTTATATATGCCAATAGAGTGTAGATTTGTTCTGCCAATACAGTAGATAAATACAAACCTGATGGCAAAAGTGTTTGGGGCTCAACAAGAACATTCAGAGTTTGTTCCAAGGTTAACAAAACTGATATTTTTGATTAAGCCATTACTTTGTCAAAATGGCCAACAAGGACCTTATCATTATATGTCTGTGTGTCTTTGTTTCCATCTATAAGCCTGAATGTATTGGAGCTTAGTGATCTATGCAAATGTTACAAATGCAGTAGTTTTGATTTACCCCTTTGCCCTGGGCCAACCAAGTGGATTGCATTGTATGGTTAGTCTTACACAGATCTTGCCAGAAACCCATAAAACTTTTAAATATCAAGCTGATGAACTATGCAAAAAAAGAGAAAATGTGTAGTAGTGTAAACATGGAATATCTTAATGGGATTGGATTACACATTTAAGTATTAGGCTTCACTGAGGCACAAGAGCTAGCTTTAGTAATGGATAAAAAATGTCCCCTTTAAAAACGTGCTTGCATCTATTTGCACATGCCCAAATGCATGTTGCGCTTTCAAGGCCCCATGGGCTAGAGTAGATGGCAGTCTTGCACTTATAACCTACCTTAAACAGGCATTAAGTACAGGCATCCAACTGCCCTTGACATGAACCAGCATTTTCATAATAAGGTATGTGAGGGATAGCAATCAGTGCAAATACACTGGAATGATGTGAAAAAAGATTTCTACTTGCCATCTAGAAAATTCTGTTTCTAAACATAACTGGACATCAGTGTCTTTCTGCAGTGATAATCAGACCTTGGCTTTGTTTTATTGCAGCCCTGGGGGAGGGAAGGTGGGAAGCAGGGGTATGTTAAGGTCCTATGATTCCCTCTTGTGTTGGATGATGGGGCTGATAAATATACTTTGCTAGGGGGGCAGTTGATTAAAAATTTCGCCTCTGGTTTTTCCAGATTGTATTGTTAATAGCTTTTAACCAAAGCGTCTCCTAGAAGAGGCAACTCTGCTGTTTAATCAGTTAAATGAGCTCTATGACAGAGAAATGACTTTGAGAAAATATGGATGGGCTGTTGGACCAGAGTTTCTACAACACCTTTTAGGCAACAAAAACTGCACACAGTATAATAATATGTGTAAGGAGAAGTGAGAATGACAAATATTTACTTTATTGTTTTGGTTTCTTTGCCTATAGAAATGGTGTTGCTTTGTCATTTGAGTAAATCTCAACAATATTTTGAATTACATACTGGAATCTACCCAGTCCCAACTCTGTCTACCCAGAGGTATACTGATGTGTTTATATGAGGACAATGCCATGCACATATTGCTACATACAGTTCACAAATCTGTTCACATTGGTTCCTTAAGCCAATATCTGGATAAACAGAATTAAAAACTTACCTTCTATAGGTTTTGGTACAAAATGTGATGCTGGTTTGGTCTTTTTCACACGATTTCCTTTCATAATCTGACCTTCTTTACTGAGCCCAAGGAACCACTGACGGCCAGATTCCTGCTGCCGATACAGTGTAGAAGAATAGATGACGTAGTAATTCTCAAACACAGACTCCTTAAATTTGCACTCTGGGGTAAAAATATCCTAAAACACACAACAACAACAAAAATCAGCATTCATTTTTGTTTACTTAAGTTATATTTACTGTCACGTATTATGATAAGCTCCTTAAAATACTGTAATATAGCTAAGGTCATTGTCTTATGGCATAGGGACAAATAGTGGATCATTTACTATAACCTGATGTGAAAGTGCAAGAGTAGTAAGGGAGACAAGAGTGCCTTCCCTACATGCCTGTATTGAATACAGAGCTGCCGAACAAAGGGCAGCACTGTATTCATTGGACGTCTGCAGAAACTGAAACAGAGCACATTCACCTGCAGCGATTTAAGGGAGAGAGTCAGGGTGCAAAATGCAAAAAGAGTGCACCCATTTTTGTATTTTGTACCCTGCCTTCCAGTTCCAGTTTGCAAATGAGTCCTCTGGTCTTTGGGATTAAATTACAGTGACCTGTAATGGGTTTTTATGGGCATAGCAATAGTAAAGGGCTAGTTTTTATAACCTGTACAGAGAAATACTAGAAAATTATGCCAACATGGTTATTTCTCTGTAACATGTACACATCAGTAGGAACATTTACTGGTTAAGAGGGATTTTTAAATCATGATGATATTTCCCTAGAATTTAGACTTTATATATTTCTATGTGGCTTCATGGCAGCAATGTTATCATACATATATCTGAACAGACTGAGCGGTTATATTCACTGTAAGCCGGATGGCAGCATATCTGATATGTAATGAAGCTGCCTTAAACTACAAGAGCAGAATAAGAAATAACAGATACGCAGGCACTGTTTGAATCTACCTACTTGCATTCATATATGTAGTAATTACAAAAAGATACCAACTTTTCTTGATTAAAACATCTGTAAGTTCAAACAGCCCAGAAAATGGTGGTAGAAAATCTGAAACTAATTTAGACTATTTAGTCTAATATACAGTCATATATAAAAGCCAGAATAAGGAAATGGCACGTCCAATTGGCATAATATGCATCATCATGGGCCAGGGAAGATATAAATGTTTACGTAGAACAAGGTAGGATTACTTTATTTCAAAATAGTAGGCAGGATTTTAGCATTAAAGGCATATATACCTGTATGACATTTGGCTCACCATGATACAGTTTCCCACAGAAACCAAGCAATCTCCTTTCATAATTCCACTTGTGGTAGACTGATCAAAGCTGAATACCTACTGGTTGCTATGGGTTATTGCACTTGGTAAATGCTCCCAGTGTTAGTAGATGAACAATACATCTGGGGCATATTTAGTCTCTATCAGATACATTCCAATCTAAGTGGGCCAAAAACAGTGGCTGATGGGGGCAGCATGTAACCAGATAGAGTGCATACTTATTTGCTGTTGGAAACTTTGCAAAGTAATATTTAATGCTGGAACACAAAGGGAGACTTGAATCCAAGAAACTTTAAAATATTTAAACTGCTTGTGTATTGTCTTTTAGCAGAGATAAAACAAACTGCAAAAGCAAACTAATATGTACAGTACATATATGACAGTTTTTGTTCTTAAATTAAACTTCTTAAACTATTGTTTAAATTATGAAATTCCTATAAAGACTTAATAATAACTTGCTCAGATTCAGGCACTGCCATGACACATATAAAAAGTCAAAAAATGTATTTTTGCCATCAGTTCTAGCAATGAATATTTTGTAACTGAATTGGATTGAAATTAGAATGATTTTGCTAGACAGATACATTTAATGGCACATTTGGAATGGCAAATTGGGATCTTTCAGCTGCTTTCCAAAAGCTGTTGTAGAAGAAGTTATTCAGAGAGTAGGTTTTATAATTAAATGGTATAAACAAGTACATGGCATCTATTATCTGTAAACCCATAATCGAGAAAGCTCCATCTCCCATAGACTCCATTATAAGTAAATAATTCTAATTTTAAAAAATAATTTTCTTTGTAATAATAAAATCGTAGCTTGTGGTTGATGATAACTAAAATACTTAATGGAAGCAAAAAAAACCCTACTGGTTTTAATTAATATTTAAGGTATGGTAAATCAAATTACAGAATGATCCCTTATCCAGAAAACCCCAGGACTTCAGCATTCTGAATAACAGATCCAATACCGGTACATCAAAGGCAAAGTAATCTGTCAGAATCGAAATATATAATAACCACTGTATAGACCAGATAGTTGTTTCCCTTGACTGAGAAAGGAGTATAAAATTGTTATGTTTCTAAGGCAGCCTAGGAAAAATTTTGTATAGAGTGCATATGTGGGTGAGTGGGAGAAAGAAAGGAAATCATTGGAAATGGCACAGAGGAGGGAACTATACATGCTGAAGTAACACTAAAAAGATGAAAATATTTAAAAGTAATTCAAATGTAATGTACTATTGCCCTGCACTGGTATAAGTTGTGTGTTTGCTTCAGTAAACCTACTATACTTTATATAAACAAAGCTGCTGCATAGCCATGGGGGCCATTTAAGCTGGAAAAAAAAGAAAAGGCTCAGGTTACATAACAGATAGCAGATAAGCTCTATAGAATACAATGGGAGTCTACACAGCTTATCTGTTATCTGCTATGTAAGCTGTGCCTTTTTTCCTTTTCCTTTTTTCTGAAGCAAACACACTGTTTTTACCAGTGCGGGCCAATAGTACGTAATACATTAAATACTTTGATACCCTTTATTTTTTTGGTGTTACTGTTCCTTTTATACTGGTGTTGTTGACAGTGACAAACAAAGTACTAAGTACTATTCATTTTGCATTTGACATGTCCATTCTGAGGCAGCAAGAGAATACTGATAAGGATATAGCAACCAGACACTCAAGAGAGAGTAGAAAGGTCAAAGCAATCTATTTAGTAATTATTATGTTATATAACAAAATAAGAGCGGGCCTTCCAACATATCATCATCATAACTTATTTATATGCACCAGCAAGTTATGCATTCATTTATAACAAAAAGAGTCTTGGAATAATTTAACAAACAAGGATTACAGAATAAAAATTGGATCAGAGGGCCTTGCTCACAAGAGCTTAGTATCCAGTATCTAAATAAAGGCATAATACAGTAATTCATATGGGAGTATAAAGTACAGAGAAATTGACAGTATACATCAGCTGGAGCAGAAGCTGAATGAACAGCACTCTGAGGTACTTAAGTGAATAGCAAGTGTTAGATTTAGATGATGGAAAAGCATGGAGCTTCCAGGGTCTCTTAAAGAAACCCTTACGGAAGCCAGTATCTTGTCCAGCTGCCTACATCTGCAAAATCTGTATAAATTAAATTTTTTGGAACACCGGTCCAAATACCACAAGTTGCACAAAGGTACTAAACCTTCTATATATTATATATTGCCCAACAACACATGCCCTTTAGCTATGGCCCCTCTTTATACACCATTACAGTGTATTGCAAGAGAGAGAGGAGGGCATGGTTCCTGTTATGATGAAATCTGAGTCTGATCTATGAATACCACCAATAAAAATGACTCTATCACCTTCATACCATGAAAGTGGAAAAAATGATCAGCCTCTCAGTCCTGTAAAGTAGTGTTACTTTATGACATGAGAATGAGAGATATATCAACACCAAAATCATTCTATGGTCCACTGCAATTATTTACTACACAGTTTATAAGGTTATTTTTAGCCAGAGTTCCCTGGTTTATTTAATATGTAGGTGCAGCATAATGGTGAGGAACAAGATTCCCTCAGAGCTTATTATTTTGTTTCTTGTTCTGTATTGTTATTGCACACCTATTTATAGCAGATACACCAATATTTTAAATATTTGAAAAAAATACATTTAAAAAATCCTGATAAAGATGTTCATCTTTAACTTTTGCTTTATTATTTAGCAATACTAACTTTTTCCATGGGACAAGTATTCTGTTCATGCCATACAAACAAGATTATAAGAATAATTTCCTTATCCAACTGTATTGGGCAATTTGCAATTCTGCCACTAATTGCCCTGCTTCTTACCCATGATGACGTTTTTTTCCCCAAAAGTCCAGCCTTATTTTGGCTAGTGCAGCATTGTGTTCACCACAATTTCACTGGCAAGTCAAAACCTATTGATTAAGCCCACTTTGTGAACCATGGAACTTCTGGCATGTTCGGGGTATTAGTAGCTCCGATGGTCAATGCTACACTCGATTTCCATAGTGACAAATCTTGCGATTAGTACAACAATGCATAATTGTAAGCAGCGTATTTGGATACAAGTACCTTGTATTCAAGCACAGATCCATTCATTTATCGTCCATCAAATGCTTGCACACACAGGCACTTACATTAATAAGTCAGCCTTTATTTGACCAACTGGCAGACTGTTAGATATTGGCCATATGATCGCTGTATTTTGACTTTGTCTTTGTATCCTGACCAGCTTCAGCTGCCTCCCGACTTTTAGCTAGTTCATGGGATTTGGTTTGCTTTCTCCATTGGTAAGTAACTTGCTGGTTTCTAGTCAGCTGTCTCCTGGTAATTCTCTCTTGGGGTCTGGGGCCTGTGGTTCTTCTGCAGAGAAACCCAAGTCCCCCTTTGAGGATTTCTGGTGAAGAATAGCATAGATCATTAAACTAAGCACCCCAGGGGAAGCGGTGTCACTAACCAAAGACACAAAGGGTTCACTTCCTTTACTTGAACAGACAAAGGCTGAAATTTGGATAAGTTTTGCATCCGGCACATGACCTGCTGCAGGGCTTTTCAAGTTGGATAGCTGTGTTGCACGTGATATTACATTACAAGAAAACAAACCTCTAGTTTCAAACTGCCGTGGTCACATAAGGTGCGCAGAAAGAACTACTTTGCCTTCACTTGTAGAATGACTATTACTTCTTACTTACAGCTCCCATCTGTATTGGTTAGCTCCATAAATTATAAGTTAATTAAATTAAAAGTAATAATAATAATAGAATGCTACCCCCTGTAATTGATTTACTACATTACCTTAAAACAACACCTTATAATAGACATATTAGCTATCTATAGATATCTATTAATATGTAGTGGATGTTTAATGAATAATACATTCAGTTATAGATTCTAATAGTTTTAAGTTTTCAAAGGTTTTTTTTTCAAATGCAAACAATCCCTCCTGCTGAGAGAATGGCAGTGACAGCAGGATCAGTTGGCTGCCAGAAGGCAAATTCTTTGGGAAGCATGTGTCACTCGTGTTTGTCCCGGTGTAACAAAGTGACTTCAGCATGCCCCTAGAATTCCCAAATGGCAAATAACATGAGCCACTGTTTGCATCAGGAAAATATGTTAGGCTGAGTAATAACACACCATAATTATTGATAAATAACATAACTAGCTCTGCACTAGGGCCCCAGCAGGGGTGATCTATTCCAGTCTCATATTTTTTTCATTTATAATTTAAAACTCATTGTTACCTAGCATCACGGAAAAAAATGAAGAGAAACGGAACAGAGCAGGAGGGATGATCTTCGAAACCGTTTATAAACTTGAAATATTGCAAGCTGCTACTAAAGTTAGAATCTACTGAGGCTATCTGGTCCAGGAAAGAGACATGAAACAAGTCGCATATTCCCCCCATAGTCTCTGCTTTTTATATGTAAATCAATATCATGTTGGTATGATATGACATAGATGTAAGTGTGGCTTTTACTGGAATTAATAAGAGATTGGCAGTCCTGGTGGAACTCGGGCAGAGGCTATAGTCTATTTTAGTAGGTGTGTGTATAAATATGAATTAATGACCTAATTAAATGCATCTAAAGAACTGACAAGATATATCCTCCAGTCTGAAGTATGCATTGCATAGACATGGCGTATGCTTCTGATGCTTCATCAGCGTTCTGGCCCTTGGGAGACTCCACTCACTATCACTTATCTAGCATACTCAACACTGGCACAGTATTTGCCCCAAAGGGCTTTAGCTGCCATGCGTGTCCTGTGCACATGAGTGGGTAGTCAGAAGAAGATTTCATACAGCAACATGTGTAAATAATTTCCAGGGACATTTTAGTGAGGGGGACTCTGCATGATTTTGGTGTGCTGAGAGGGGAAGGTTAAGATGGAAGAGAGAATTCACTGTTAAATAATCTAAACAAATGACAGTTCTAAGTAGTGGCAAGGGAAAGCAAGTGAGAAAATACAGGATTAGTGAAAATAGCCCTTAGTACATGTTGATCCAGGGACTGGTACAATTAGAATCTTGAAGGAAAAAAAATTGGGGACTCCTCACTTGAGATTTTTTGCCTTCCACTGGATTAACTAGCAGCTAGGCAGATTTTTATATATAATATACCGGTAAATATATAGATATAAAAGGTTGAATTCGAGGGATGTGTCTTTTGCCAGCCTACTACTTACTGACTATGTTACAATACACTTGTATTGGAAAGCATCTTGCCACAGCATTGACTTCCTTATTGCTCAATCTAAGATGACAAATCTCTGCACCCCAATATCATTTTTGCTTTACAGAGGAGAGAGAATACACACAAACAGCCGAAAACACCATCAGATGTGTTTAAAAGATTTTCCAGAACTATACTCCTGAGAAACAGTGTAATCTATATAAAGAAACACAGATATTGCCACCTTTTTGTAATAAATTGCTTTAAACTTGTGTTAAATCAAAATACTACTAAACTGCAGTGAGCTGTAGGGGTAAAGGTTAAATACACAGTGGAAAGTAGTCTTGCTCCAGTAAGCACTAATGCGACCATAGACATGACCGCATTTAATAGCTATATTGTATTACTCTAACCACAGAGATAAATACTAAAGAGCAAAGTGCTGTCACTTTACACCGCATGTAACAATATAATGACACAAAAGAAAGAGGGATGAAACTAAAAGGAGTTACAGTAAATATCAATGTGTTAGAAGATTCCCAGAGCAAAGATTAAACACTTCTCTTGGGATGAAGTCAGACCCACGTAGAGGTCATTTATCAACACTGTACAAGTTTGCCCACAGGCAATAACCTATAGTAACCAATCAAATTGTTGCATTCATTGTTCTACCTGCAGCTGGCAGAAAAAAAGCCAATCACTGATTGGCTGCTATGGATAACGGCCCACGGGCAAATTTGCCTAGTGTTGATAAATGAGACCATTTCAATACTGGCAGTTTGTGTTTCCGTTGAACTTGAACTGATTCAAATAACTTTATTTAAAGAGAGAGAACGAGAGATGAAAACAGACAAGGACATGACAAGGTCACCCCATGCCTCGGGTGTTTATCTAGCACCTAAACACACACTGCCCTGCACATCAATACTTTAGAGCCTAGAGCACTGCAAGTTCTAGAATTTATATTTGTGTGGAGTGGAAATCAGTAAGATAAATTGGATACCTGCAAAGTTAAGAGGCTGTACTAGCTGTAAAGATGGTCAGATTAAGGGTTAAGAGAAAGCACTGATAGAAACAAGTGAAATGCACCATATAACAGCTAATACAGTGCTGCTTTTTTATAACAAAGTTGTAAAATTGAGTGTTATGGATTTTACCTTTTCAAGCAAATATCTGCAATAAACCTCTTCCCCCCATCCTTAGGTGGCACTTGTTAGGCTACTAAGAATTATGTTTTATTTCTTCACCTGCAACCATTTCATTTAGATCACACAAAAAATTGCCCAGATAAATGTACGGTAATTCCATTACATTTCTTTATGCTTCAAAGGGATAAAACTTCAAAAGGCAGACAGTCTAGATAGCAGTTTCAGGTTTATGATCCTAAAGCCAATTATATGTCTGAGTCCAGTGGCAAGTTGGAGGATTTGTTCTACAGATTTTTATAAACTTTTGCTCCTTGAGACAGCAATGCTACACATAAACAGGCATTTGCAATGGGGATGTTACACTGGGGTTATTCGAATATTTAACTTTCTTTTCAATATACAAGGGGTAAAAGAAAAATAGGCTCTCATTTATGTAATTTCTAATACAGATAATCTTTGGTGTGTAGGTGTGTGTATATCAAATAATGTGATAAGGCAAAAGAAATTACAAATAAAAACCAGAGCCTGCTTATTGTATTTATGGTATAAAACTAGGGAAGAGGGATTTGTCTTACATGATTGTTATTGGCCCACTATAACCTTCAATATCTGCCGGCACTACATAAATAAATGATGATAATGTATGTAAGCATTGCTGGAAGGATATATAGCCTTATTCAGGTGCCTGTATGCCCTGTGGTTGGTGGAGGCAGGAATAAAACATAAATCTTAGTGTCTCTAAGCATCAAGCCAAAATAACAAATGCCATACTTGATTTGATACAAACAACAAACATAAAAAATAATGGTACAGCTAAGCACGTGTAATCTCTGTCATTAGGGATAGTAGTTCTTACCTACAGGGCTAAACTTTTGCACCAATAGAAACAGTGAGTGAAACAGATGCTTTAGTCTTGCAGTGGGTCAGTTACCAGGGTATTTGGCAGGTTTTAGGTAGGAATTGTGGGTATGGGTGCATATCAGCATGTCAAGTGTCTCAAAGTATGATTTGCTACCTCAGATGATGTCACTTTCATCCTACAATAATATGTCATCAAGGTTTAACAGTGGATTAGTGAGGGCCATATTGTCCAAAGAAAGTCCAAAAAGTAAAAATGCCAGTGGTAGGTCAACCCAATTAGACACTTGTTACATGCTGTTTGATTTGCAATTGAGTAGAAATGACTTTAAATCACATAAATATGTACTAAATATTGGGAAAAAAAAATAGAAAGGATGGAAAAAAGTTCTTCCTAATGACTGAAAGATCAATAACACAAAAAGTGAGTTATTAATTAAAAAGTGAGTTAATCTTATTTTTATTAATCAAAGCCTTATCAAGTCCAGTTTGTTAAATGGACCTTTCAATAAAACATCTTGTTCCTCACAGCCATTTTTTAAACTACAAATATCATACTTATCATAATTGTGCCAAATGTTCAATATTGTAGACTAGGAGAAGCTGATTTGCAAATGCTTTTAGAGCATTTTCATTTCCTGGTAAGTGGTCCTTTAAACAAGGAGTCTGCCAATTCTAGGAGATACTTAATTCAAATAATAAAATAGATTTGTCACTTGCCATAGCACTGCCAGCAGGAGCCACAAATGGTACATCCCCCTTTTTTAATCAGCCGGAAGAGCAGTTTTAATAATAACATGCTAAAATGCTAACATAAAAATTCAAAATATTACTATAAGAACAACTGGCAACAAAGGCAAGAATTCGTACCCTATGGGGCAGAATTATTTAAGCTTTTTCTTATTTAAACAAGCCTGCTCAGGGAAAAATCTAAACTAAGGAGGTTTCATCCCCAAAATCCACATGGTGTTCTCTTTATGATTGCTCGAACTGAATGCTTGAGCCAAAATAAATCTGCCCCTATGTATCACAAAGCTGTTTAGGAAAGGTCCCCATGATCCTCCTGAATATAGTGTACTTGCCTCCTTTAATGGTTTATAGTTATTAAAATTAGGTGTATTACTGGTTCTAACCAATACACAGAATAGGCTGCAGAGCTGATTCTTCAACTTAATAATGGACAAAGTACATGCAGTAAAGACATGCAGTAATAGCACTAAAAATAGTAGCAATAGCAATAACACTATTTATTTGTGGTATTAAAGGGATCTAAATTGTCTAAAACTCAACTGAGGTGAACAAGGCTTTGCAATATATGGAAGATCTCAGTTATGAACAAATACTTTCCAAGCTGGAATTGTTTCCAATGGAGAAGATGCATTTAAGTAGAAATATGATCACTAGGTTATTACATTTATTTAAATAGTGTCAGCATATCCAACAGTGCTTTACATAAGGGTACATAATCATTGGCGTACAGACAGCCCCATCTAAAAGGCTCTACTTATTTTTTCAGGATTCGTTGAGGTCTGGCATGGTGCCAGGAGACTGGCGAATTGCTAATGTGGTGCCGTTATTTAAAAAGGGATCCCATTCTCAGCCTGAAAATATAGGCCTGTTAGTCTGATATCAGTAGTAGGAAAACTTTTGGAAGGGGTAATAAGGGATAGGGTACTTGAATACATTGCAAATCATAATACTATAAGTTTGTGCCAGCATTGTTTGATGCGTAACAGATCTTGCCAGACTAATTTAGTCGCCTTTTATGAGGAGGTGAGCACAAAGCTCGATGCTGGAAAACTGGCTGAAGGATAGATTACAAAGAGTGGTGGCAGATGGAACCGCAGGGGTCAGTCTTTGATCCTTTGCTTTTTAACTTGTTTATTAATGACCTGGAGGTGGGCATAGACAGTACTGTTTCTATTTTTGCTGATGACACTAAATTGTGCAAAACTATAAGTTCCATGCAGGATGCTGCCGCTTTGCAGAACGATTTGATTATATTGGAAAACTTTGCAGTAAAATGGAAAATGAGGTTCAATGTTGACAAGTGCAAAATTTTGCACTTTAGTAGAAATAATATAAATGCAAGTTATACACTAAATGGTAGTGTGTTGGGGGTATCGTAGATAATAAGTCGTCTAATTCCAGGCAGTGTCATTTGGTGGCTAGTAAGCAAATAAAGTGCTGTCTTGTATAAAAAAAAGGCATTGACTCAAGGGGTGAAAACATAATTTTACCTCTTTATAGGCCCCTGGTAAGGCCTCACCTTGAGTATGCAGTGCAGTTTTGGGCTCCAGTCCTTAAGAAGGATATTAATGAGCTGGAGAGAGTGCAGAGACGTGCAACTAAACTGGTAAAGGGGATGGAAGATTTAAACTATGAGGTTAGACTGTCAAGATTGGGGTTGTTTTCTCTGGAAAAAAGGTGCAGTACATTAGAGGGGATTATAGGCAGATAGGGGATGTTCTTTTTTCCCATAAAAATGATCAATGCACCAGAGGCCACCCCTTTAAATTGGAGGGACAGAACTTGCATTTGAAGCAGCGTAAATGGTTTTTCGCAGTGAGGGCAGTGAGGTTGGGGAATGCCCTTCCTAGTGATGTTGCAAGGGCAGATTCTGTTAATGCCTATAAGAGGGGCCTGGATGAGTTCTTGAACAGGCATTGTATCCAAGGCTATTGTGATACTAAAATCTACAGTTAGCATTGATGTTGTTATATATAGTTTATGCATGTGAGTGTATAGATAGGTAAGTATAGGTTGTGTGTGCTGCGTTAACTTGGAAGGGTTGAACTTGATGGTCTTTTTTCAACCCAATGTAACTATGTAACGTTAAGAGGAGTAATGTGCTGAGATATTTGCAAACTATGAAATGTTATATATACAGCCAAAACCACTAGAGCATAATAACACTAGTTGGCTATGTTCCAGTAAATACATTACAAGCGTGCTAGAGTTAATGGATACTGTTGCTCAACAAGCCACATTATAGAGTTTATACACACATACAGTAAATCATACCTGAGACATATTTACGTCAACAGAGTATTCTTGGGAGAGGTGATGAAAAATGAAAGCAAACAAACACATCAGCAATAACAGAGTAAATGAACTGAAGAAGACTCTTCTCACGCTCACTAAAACTCCACAAACATTTTGTAACCCCTGTATTCCTTTAAGCAGGCTATTCACTAATTAAAGACAGCAGGCATCCCCAGTGACACCAACGGATCAATTATAAAGTGCCAGATGGAGACTTCACAAAATGCAACAACTTCTTCTTAGCTGTAATCACCTGAGATCCTTATTCACTGGCGACGCAATTAAAATATGCTGGCACCGGTGAAGGACAAATATTTTAATGATATAGACAGAAGAATTTGTTTCCCAAACTAAGTGCCAATCCCATTGGTTATTCTGCACATCCTGATATTCTGATGGGCTAGAATTAAAATCACAACATCAACAGATGTTCATGGTGGTGTAATAACAGAATCTCTTGATTATATTTCTTCTGCCTACCTATGCCATGGTATAGAAGTTGTCCCATCACAGCAGAGAAGAATCAACTTGGCTGCAAAGGTTATGTTGCTTACTCTATATATTGCTAACCCTTGATTATACGTGTACCCCAGTGGATAAATAGATTCTAACTACATGATTTTGTAGAATTTATTTTGAGGAGAGCTTTGACTTTTTGCAACCATTGTTCCTACTGTGCATCAAAAGTTTTCCTTCAAACCCCTTTTTGCTTTTTTAGTGGCCTCTGGTGCGCTAGTAATGACAGTAATGACAGTATAAAGTAACTGTGTGCAAAAAAGTTATAAGAAATATGAAACTACCAACACATACATACATTTTTATTGCAATTGTTAAAGTATTAGATACATTTAAGGATATTTCTTGAATCTTGCATTTTCTCATCTAAGCCTATTACTGTGTATGTTTTACTGTCTGCATACGAAGTCTTGCTCCTATATTAAATAAAAGGCATTAAATATGCCCAGCAGCAGTAACCCAGAACAACCAATAAGATGTTTGCTTTTAAACAGATGACTAGTAAATTCTACATGCTGATTGGTTGCTATGGGTTACTGCTTCTGGGCAAACTTGGAGCCTTTTATTACATAACACCATATGTTTGCCCAGGATCATATGCTCAGTCTTATACTGAAACTGAACATTGCAGTGTTCTTGCTGAAATATGGCCTTTTAAACCAGGGACAGCGTAATCACAGTATCAACCCTGTGCAAGCATTTTATGTGCAAGTTGTTACAATTGCTACATTTTATTAGTATAGTGAGGATATTTTGCTATTTAGTTTATAGAAACATGCTAGTTATGGTCTTGTCGCTTTTTCTGTCTTGGTACAATTTCCATCTATGCATTTTACTGCATTTCTACATTGCTTGTTACAGATCTTGTTACACAGCCTGTATAATGTTTATTACTGTGGTGCTTACTCTGTCAGTGATTTCAGGGTTTTTGAAGACTCCACCAGGATAAATGAAAACATTTTAGTGCAAGCTCTGATTTAGAACATTAAACATGAGAGAGTGGTACCTGAGTGTTCAGAATTTCAGATAACAGTCAAGGCTATTTTACGGAATGCTGTAAAACTCTATATGTATCCATTTAAGTATTTTCAGAACTAGGGGTTTGTTCAAAGCATCTCTGAAGCTGTGTTTTAGAAGGGCAAAGAGACAATACAAAAAATGTGTCTGTGATTGTTACTAGTAATAAGTGCAAATTTTTCTGTAGGGATGGATTTTTTTTGACGTGCGTCATTTTCACCAAATTTTTTTCAAAATTTCGCTAATTTTTTTGGGTGAAGCGAAATGGGACAGATTCGCTCATCACTAATTGTTACCTTAAGTCTCTTTGGTAACAGTGCAAGCTCCTATTAGAAGTTCTGGGACCACACCATGGTGTGATGGAAGAGGACGGCAAGTTCCTCCATAAAACGTTTAATTTTATTTAGGCAGTAGGCCATTGAGAACAGGCTTTACAAATTTTCTAACTGTCACAAAATGCATTAAGCCTGTTTTCCCTTCCCTACTGAACTTTTGTGTTTTTAAATGGACTAAATAACATTTTATGCAAGAACTTGCCATCCTCTTTCATTGCCCCATGATATGGTCCCAGTATGTCTAATTGGAGCTTGTACTATTGCTGCTTCCATGGCCAGAGCAGATCATTTGGATTACTGGACAGAGTGGATTTTTTTTCTCCCCCTTGTTTTGGTATTTAGCATCTTCCGCTTGTGACTGAGGTTTTGAGGACAATCTGTCTCTTTGGTAATAGTCAGCTGCTAAGGGAACACCCTTCTGAGATGCCCCATGTCTTGCTATGACGACAGCTCAGTGTTTCTTACAGTCCCACCTCCATACTGGTGCAGACTTTACTGCCACAAGCACACAGAAGATTATCCCCCATATGTAATATAAGGCACTAAATTTTCCAAGTAGCAGTAACTTATAGCAACCAATAAAGAAGTTTGCTTTTAAACAGGTGAGCAGTAAATGCTTCCCACTGATTGGTTGCTATAGGTTACTGCACCTGGGTAAACGTAGTGCCTTTTATAACATATCTCCCAAAGGTTCACATCAGTAGGATATTAAACCAGGTTACCACAATAACCAAGGAGGAACACATTGCAGAATTAACGCAACTGCAAGTATGCTTTATTACAAATTAGGCACAGTTGCGCTAAATACTTTCAAAATCTTCTGTCTGGCATAATTTTCAACATTGGGCGAGTGATGTGTCTGCTCTATTCCTTCGGTGCAACTGAACTGTGGCTATCAACACAGGGCAGCTACCACTGTTCGGTGGCAGAGGTCGCTCCAGGGCCCTCCTGAGGAAATAAACTTAATTCAGAATGGAAGGCAGGAAGGACCAAGCAGCACAAAGTGCAACTATACAGAAGTGCATTAATAAAAGTGGTTTTATAAGCATCTGACTGCAGGGAAATTGTGGGAACTGCAGCTGCACTTGTGGATGTACAGGAGCCCTTTAATGTAAATGTTGGCAGCGACTGTGACTGACATATTTTTAACAAAATGGCGTAGAGGTCTACTTAATTTTCTTTTTTTACAGCTTTCAGAACTCTATTATTACATTTCAATATGTCTTACCAAATAAAAAATGTATCTAATTATCTAAGATTACTAATAACAAGCAGGCAGGTTTTTTTTTATATAAAATTCAGCAACAGGATGATTTTCACATAAACAGGAAAAGTTAAGATATTCAGAGAGAATGCTGTAGACAATTTGATGGAATACTTGTTTATAGGCCAACAGCAAAATAACCTCTAGCATATAAATGAAAATATACTGCAAAATATACTGCAATGGTTGTGCAAGATCATAGCTAGGGAAAATGCTGTAAGCAACATGGAGAGATATTTTGGTAGTTATGCATGAAACCTTTATTTATATAAACCAAGTCCTAATTGTCTCTAATTAAAACAATGTTCATTACACATTGGTAACGTACCAACATTATTATGTAGCCACCAACATTCTGTTTAGTCACCACGCCATCTTAAGCTGGGGGTCACTGTGCCATTTTACAACATCGGTGATCCCCAACCAGTGACTCGGGGGCAACATGTTGCTCACCCACCCCTTGGATGTTGCTCTCAGTGCCCCCAAAACAGGTAATTATTTTGAATTCCTGGCTTGGTGGCAAGTTTTGGTTGAATAAAAACAAGATTTACTACCAAATAAAGCCCCCTGTAAGCTGATAGTGTGCACAGAGGCTGTCTAATAGCCAATCTTAGCTCTTATTTGGCACCTCCATGAACTTTTATGGTGCTTGTGTTGCTCCCCAAGTCTTTTACATTTGACTGTGGCTCACGTGTAAGAAAGGTTGGGGACCCCTGTACAAAATGATATCTAGTAAGTCATGAGTGGGCCATAAGAAGTATGCCTGCCCTATACAAAGTTTTGCCCTGCAATGCAAAAATTACATATTAGGACCCTTCACTGCAGGGGTAGGGGACCTATGGCTCAGGAGCCAGATGTGGCTCTTTTGATGGCTGCATTTGGCTCGCTTCCAAATCTTTAATAAAAAAAATAATGGGGGGTGTGGCCTGCGCTTGGCAGATAGAAGACGTGTTCTAAGCCTTAGAACACGTCTTCTATCTGCCGAGCGCAGGCCACGCCCTCATCCACATCGCATCCAGCATCCTTGCCACCCACCCTACCTTGCCCCTGTGCTCGGCGGATAGAAGACGTGTTCTAAGCCTTAGAACACGTCTTCTATATGCCGAGCACAGGGCACGCTCTCCTCTGCATCGCATCCGCATCCGGCATCCTTGGGACCCACCCTACCTTGCCAAACATATTGTATGGCTCTCACGGAATTACATTTTAAAATATGTGGTGTTTGTGGCTCTCTCAGCCAAAAAGGTTCCCGACCCCTGCTTCACTGAATTGCTTGCCTTAGACTCTGCATCATCTAAGATCTAAGACGTGATTTCAAGGACTTATGAAGACATGTTGTTAATATAACAAATACAGCTAAGGTACTTTCTGGCATGTCTGTACAGATTTCTGTACAATTTTTTTCCTATGCACTTTTCCAATATACATCGCCGAACATCTTCAGTGATTTTAAAGTTTCTTTTATTATATGTAACTGCCTTTGAAATCAGCATCTGTCTCTTTCCTATTCCGAGCTGTGCAGGTCCTGACTACATGTACAGTTGAAATAAACTAGAATTAGTTTTCCCTCTCTGAGGGAACCAAACTCTTCCTACATTGTTTCCATAATCACATGTAGTCAGAAACAGTAAAGAAAATAGCAAGGGGCAGATACTGCCTTCAATGGTAGCTACATTTACAAATAACTGATTTTTTTAATACTGAAACATTTTTGGAGTCAAATGTGTTTTATTTACACAAAATTCTTTATTTGGGTTTTCTACCCCTTACTGTTTTTCCAACAGATTCCTGAATTCAGGAGGTTTTGTGTCTCTGTGTTTGCTTATGCAGTCAGAAATAGAACTGTGCAATTCAGTGTGTATAATTGAATATTACTTTTATATTGTTGTATGATTTGTTGTGAGATTGCATTGTGTGTGTATAATGCATATAGTAGCTATGGTGTGTTTATAGCAAGAAATCTATGGAAATCCTAGAATTGAAAATACAGCATGCAAAGCACACTGTAAATGCATATCTCCATACTGAAATGGTTTATTAGAAATGAATACATTACACAGAGGGAGAATCTAAATAGAACAGAATGTATTTAAATGTTAAAGTAACCAGAATCTTTACTTGATATGTTTGTCTTTAATCTGGGGACATTTAATAATCTAATTTATTAAGCTCCCTAAATGGCTAAATGAATTTAAACAGATCCTGCAGTAATGTTTAAATACATTGTTGGTTTAATTGCCTGGGCGTGTACCACCTGCATATATAGAAGTAGATGCTAGGGTCATTTTTGAATTATTGTTATATATATTTAAGTTGGCCTACAGAGAAATATAAACATATCTAAGTAATTTAGATAATTAATCCATCTCTTCTTCATATGTTCCTTCCATTAACACAGAATAAGAAAACTGCCTTTTTTTAAATAGTATGTCTGTTATGGAACATAGTTTTAAAAAATATAGAAAATTATTTAATTTATTAAGTTCTCATTATGTGAAGTATTTAGAGCTGCAGTAAGTCTTCAGCTATCGAGGTGCATGCTCACAATCACTTATTGTGGTTTTACCATGTTTTCAAGCTGGGCTGTATTAAAGTAAGTGTTAAATGGATTTCCTTTCACCCCAATAAAAGTGTGCTACCCTAATCAGTTTTGTACATTAGTTATTTAAGGATAAGCTGCAGTTTCACACAGATACAAAAGAAATTTGATTCAGGGTAAGTTTATGCCATTAAAACAACAATCAAGGAAAACAGAAGCCATTGATCAGAGTCAGAGCCCAAACAAACTGCAATTATAAGTGTGCGTTGTGAGACAGATGCTCATTCTGCTACAGACAGTAAAAAATGGCTAAGGCACTAGTCTATTCAGTTATGCTTAGAACTGAGTTTGTTTGGAGAGTACAATAGTTTCTGATTACCTGTACAGTGTCACACAGTATAACTATAGTCTTAAAGGAGAACTAAAGCCTAACAAAAAGTTAAGGAATGCTGCATATTATGTTTTGGGCTTAAGTACCAGCCCAAAGCAACCACCGGCCATATAAATCTGTGAATTCAAATGTGCTTCAATAGCTGCCCATCTTCTTTTCCGCTGATGCTGGGTGCTGCAATGCTGTCAGTTACTTAAGCTTATTTGCCATCACACAATATACTGCATATAAAAAATAGAAGAAAAGTCACAATACAAGGCTGATTAGTAATGAATACAGAATCTCATGACATGGCAGCTCAGAAACCAGTGCGATTAGCATCTTAATTTAATAATCAGCCCTGTAGCATCAGCTTCTATGAAAGACTAACCTCATTTTCTGCTGGATGATTTGCGACGACCCCTAAGCTTAGCTTCTCAGCAGCTGCCCAGAGTACACTGAGCATGTGTGTGTCACTGACACTACTAACAGATGGTTAGGAATGTCATCCAAGATGGTGACCCCATAAGTACAACTCTGAAGCCTGCATCATTAACTGATATTTTAGGCTGGTACAAATAGGGACCCATTTACTAACAGTGATTTTTTTTTTACTAGTTGTGGATTATACTAATTACACATAAACTTTAACAATGCAAGATTTATTAAGTAGAAAAAAACTATACCATATAAAAGCTGTTGAGGTCATGTAGAAATCAATGGGAACTGTCCCAGGCAAATTGTTACAATCTTTAATTGATTTATCGTTTTACAAGTTTTCAGGTTTTTTTAGTTTGTAAGTGGTCAAAAATTCTTACGAAAACAGGAAATTAGAGGTCTTTGTCATCTTTATATTTTTGTCTTTTAATAAATTATAGACATATAATAATAGACATCTGCATTTCTGTAAGAAGTTGTGTGCCTTTACAAAGAAAAAAAATCACAAAAACCTTTAAAACAAATACATGTATGGGACCTGTTATCCAGAATGCTCAGGACCTGGGGTTTTCAGGATAAGGGGTCTTTCCAGGATTGTTTTGGCTCCAATAAGGATTAATTATATCTCAGCTGGGATCAAGTACAGGTACTGTTTTATTATTACAGAGAAAAAGGAAACCATTTTTATAAATGGGAATTATTTGATTAAAATGGAGTCTATAGGAGATGGCCTTTCTGTAATTTTGAACTTTCTGGATAATGGGTTTCCGGATAAGGGGTCCGATACCTGTACTTAAATAAAGATTGTTGCAATTTGCCTAGGATCACTCCCACTGGCTTCTACATGACCTCGCCAGCTTTTAGATGGCAAAGTTTAGTATTAGTGTTTTTTTGCAATTTTTACACTAGGAAAAATTTGTGTTTTCAAGTAATTAATAAAGTACATGATTTTTAGCTCTAAAAAAGTATAATTTGTAAAAACAAACAGAATGCGAACCTGACCCTTAGAATTCAAACCCTACAGGGCCATGGGGCTGTGTATTATTAGAATTCCTTCCAGCAAGTAAGAGTCATAAGAGAAACGTTAGAAGGAACATCACACAAATGATTATGAATACAAACAATTAGTGAGATCACTTTTGCCCATAACCAGTTGTGACGCTATACATCTTCTGTTAGTGCCTAATATAGTTCTAAAGCAATCAGCTGACTGCAGCTACAGATTTCTATTGCACATTACATTTTTATATGTGATTTGCCTATAAAACAACACCGTAATATTTTCTATTTTGCTGATTAATGTGTTCAGAAAAGAAATTGTACTTTCCACTGTATCGTGAGGCGCATGTGACTATTAAGCCATCAATCACACTTCTAACTTTTTGATCTCATATATTGCCTTCTCATGTTAGTTTAATGCGTTCTCCCTCACAATGATTACATTCTTAGTAAGCTTTTATTATATTTATTCAGGGGAGGCACCTTGCGCACTATTGCAAGGGCTCTTGTATTGATTTCTGCGGACCCTGGCTAGCAGCTGTAAGCTACATTTGACCCATCACAACTCTATACAGTAGTTATTACTCAGTATTTAAAACACAACTGATCCTTGCTAGGGTCTAAATTACCCTAGCAACTTGAATGAGTATGTGGAATATAAATAGGAGAGAGCCAGGATAGAAAAATGGGTATTAAAAAAGTTGCAATAGCAATACTATTGTAGCCTTACAGAGCTTTTGTTTTTTGGCTGTCGGGGTCAGTGACCCCCATTTGAAAGCTGGGAAGAGTCAGACGTATTATTATTTCTATTATTAACATGTATTTATAAAGCACCTACATATTCAGCAGTGCTTACAATAAGCAGGTTCACACATTATACAGAATTACATACAAAGCAAGTGACAAGCGATGCAAGAGGTAAAGAGGACCCTGGCCAAAAGAGCTTACAATCTATAAGGAGAAGGGATTGAGTCACAAGGTGTGGGAATGAGCAAGATCAGAAGCAAGCAAGGTAAGAGATGTAGCACAGAGTATTGCAGTTAACAGCACACTGAAGTTATACTAAACTAAATGAGGGTAAGCTTCACTAAATACATGTGTTTTTAGAGATCTTTTGAAGGCAGAAAAATTGGAAGAAAGTTGGACAAAAACTATAAAAAAAAGTTGCTTAGAAAAAAAAGTTGCTTAGAATTAGCCATTCTATGATATACTTAAAGTTAACTTAAAGTGAACCACGCCTTTAAGAGTAAATTAATTATTTGCTTATTAATACTAAATAATACCACAGGGGGAAAGTTTAGGAGTGGCCCTTTCATACAGCACTATATTTTTCCATAAAAGTAAATTGATTTTTGTAACAAGGTACAGCTAATTATGTCAAATCTAAAAACTAACCATTATCATTCCATGCACCAATCTGTTTGATGAATGACTACAGTGTATTGTAGCAATTATGGTTTCCTGTCATTGCTGCAAAATGCCCTTATTGCTTATAGGGCATGAAAAGTAAAACAATTCACACGAGAAGCTGACTGACATTCAAAGCAGCATACACCATGGCAAATATGGCAAAATGAACTCAATTTGAATGGAAAACTACAACTTGGAGATCCTCATCTATAAAAATATCTATGACCTTAGTCATCTAAGCGGTGTGCCACAAAGCACCATGCTCACATCCTCAGGGATCTGCCCTAGGGGATCTGCAACCGCATTCTTGTCTAATTAATGCCATTTCCTTGCTTAGTAGGTACATTTTAAAAAGCTGACACAAATCTGTTTGAGAATAAGAAGTCATTGGTCTTACTGTATGTTGTTTTTCATAAACAAAGATGAATAAAATGATACTTTACTTACTGAAGCTAGCAGGGTTTGCTACTCCTTTTCTATATGGTGCTTTGTCTCACAGCTATAGCTACAGCTGGTTTCCCATTCCTATGTGTGACATGAATGCCTCGATGTGCCTACATGGCCTATAAAGGTGCACTGAGGCATAAGTGTAAGAAATAGACAGCACTGTGTAAATACAGCTGTAGGGAATAATACATCAGGGCACATGCAATCAGGAACCTGTTTGCACCTCAAGACATAAATCTATTGCGCAGTCCTAGACAGCTGTAGGCACCCATGTTACATGCAATGGTGACACATCAGCATATGTTTAGTAACCTTGAGCATTGTCATTTTACATTTGCTTTTAACTGTGCATGCCAAAATAAGCAAAATCTGTTAAACTCCATCTGCATAAACAAACACATTTCCAGTATGTGTGCAAAATTTTCTATAAGCAAACTTCCCAGGCTGAGTTACGGCTTGTTTCTTCATTGGCTACTAGCTAACATTATATCCCTCCCCGCTACTGTAATTTTTATAAGAACATCCAATAGAGACATTATGGACCTATTCAGCAATTACAACAAAAGCTCTCACCTTAGGCGAGACCTGCCTGAAGAAAAGCTTACGCTCTTATGGCTTGAATCAGCAGTATTTAGACAGGTTGTTATTTTGTTATTGACTGCTTTTGGACTTGGATTGTTCTGTAAAATACGTCCCTCATGTAAGCCATAACATATTCCTCCTCAATACCCGTGTGTGAGAATTTAATAATACAAAGCCAGCTGTCTTCACAGCAAGTTAATAAAGATGTACTATACCATAAGGACATCCAGAGGAACATTTCCATCTAGGTTAGAAATGCATTCCATTGTATCATGGTAACAAGCTTTTCTTACCGATTCATAATGGCCCCCAAGATAATCTAGAAGTCAGAATTAACCTGCTGTATCCCTGAACAGTCTAAAGAGATTCAGGGATATCAAAGGCCTGGAACCACCCAGCTGAATGTTATCTTATTTATCAAGAAATCTGAAAGGGGAATGAAGGGAACACATTAAAAAAAATATTCACCATAATAGGGCTATGGCAACTTTAGAATGAAAGGCTGAGAGTGAGACTGATGTATAAACTACAGCAATTCTAGACCCAAATTTAGTAAGAGGTATTCTAACAGATTTGTCACCATACTGAAGGAATGAAATTCCACGTGAATATAAATCACACTTTCACAGCTTTTTTACATTTTATGAAACACCTTATATGTTTATCAGACATTAATTTTTCAAAGAGCGCTGTTTTTTTTCTGTTTCAGATCACAAGCTGTTGTAAGGGGTGAATGTACTAGAAAGCCTGAGCAAGCCAAATAAATTTCCTTTTTTTTTTTTCGTCATATCCATGGATTTTGCAGTTGGTGTAAATAGTCTATATATAGTACTGTAGTTTCTAGAACTTTTCTGCTTGTGCTAATGTCTTTATTTCCCCCTGAGCTAGGAAGATGCTGAGCGCACTGTCAGACATCAAAATGTGTCAGATTGTTTCATTTCACATTAGCAACATATTACCTTAGGGTTTGTTTTTCAGAAAAAAGGCAATGTTTTGTAAGTGAGATACAGTTTCACTAATATTCAAATACATTCCTCATCAAAACATTTCTGGAACGGATGTTGCTATGGGCATGTAAAATACTTATTATCGGACCTAATTAATTGCAGCAGGTACATCTTTATTTGTGTGCCTGTTAGTAGTTCTATGCAGAGGCACCGAGGAATTCTGTTAAACGATGTTAGCTCATTAGAGGGTACACGGTTCATGAGTAAGTCTAGTGGGGGAATTACTTTTTTGGCACTGAATATTATGAAATTTCAGTGGTTCCAATGCATGGCTACAGAATTGGCATTATGCATTATGCTAGGCTTCTCCCAATGTAAAACTTTCTACCCTAGATTTAGCAAAGCAGGAATTACCCACATAAATCACAAAATACTTAGTCAAAGTAATGAACAGCCACATTCACAGGCATAAGATGCTGGGGCAGAGAAAGAGGTCAGCACTGCAGTAATCCAGCAGACATGCTGCTAATGTTGATGGCAAGAGCTACTTTGCATCATGCACTTCATAAATATAGAATAGCAATGGGTAGTGCTGGAAACCCGAGTATTATAGAATATCAATTCTGTTTATAGTCAAATGTAAATTTACAATTCTACATGTGAATTTGGCAAATATGTACCATTAACTGAGCACAAAAAGATGCCACCTAGGCCTAAGTTGCAATGGGATAAGCGAAAATGGGAGCAAAGTAATAGTTGGGAAAAGAAGAAGAAAAAAAGTGTAATAATTCTCAACAGTAACAAGATTGGGCAAAAATAATAATAATTCTTCTTCTACATTATCTGAAGTCCAGCAAGAATGACTGGCCCATCTTGGAGGTCATCATTTTAAAGCATTGTAAGAATTTTGGAGTAGGGACCTCATTCAAGCTCTTATATATATATATATATATATATATATATATATATATATATATATATATATATATATATATATATATAAGTATATAAACTATGCTACTGTTTGTGTCTACTGCATGCCTTTGTGGTGCTATATAAATAAAATAAAATACAATACAGAATACAATTAGCTGTATGATTTGTACAGGAGACCTAAAACACACCCAGTGTGAAATCAGTTATCCTGCAGGTGTTTCCTGCCACTGACAATACCTGCCCCTTCCCTTCCCTTTCAATTGGTGCATGTAAAAAATATTACATTCAGGAGAAATCTCTCAAAAATGCCTCTTTCCGCATTTTCTGTTGATTGAAAGGAAAAGGTACAGTTATTTTCAGGTGAGATTTCTCACCAGGCGATAAAGTGCCCCATGTGACACTGCCCTAAGACATTAAAGGGGTTGTTGACCTTTAAGGTAACTTATGATGTAGAGAGTAATTTTCGGAGACAATTTGTATTTGGTCTTAGTTCTATTATTTGTAGTTTTCTTAATTATTTCAGGTTTTGTTCAGCAGCTCTCCAGTTTGGCATTTCAGCAGCTATCCAGTTGCTAGGGTGCAAATTGCCTCAGCAACAAGGGAGTGGTTTGAAAGAGACACTGGTATATTAGTAGGAGAGGACTTGAATAGAAAAATGAGTTATAAAAAGTAACAATAACAGTAAAACTGTAGCCTCATAGAGTAATTGTTTTTTGCTCAGGGGGTGTATGGAGTTAGAAGAAGACAAATAATTCAAAAACTATGAACAATAAATAATGAAGACCAATAGAAAAGTTGCTTAGAATTGGCCATTCTATGACATTTTAAAAGTTAACTTAAAGGTGACCCACCCCTTTAACACGCAGCCCTTTCATCCTAAAGGGTACTTGGATATCCACACTATGGTTGGCTCCTTGTTTCTTATAGTAAGTTTGGTACTTACACAAAACTTACCTTAATCAAATCATACCTGCCTAAAGCTGCCATTTTATAAAAACCCACATTCTCTTTACTGTTTATAGACAAAATAAGCGCAAATGATGTTTAATGTCTTCCCACCTAAGGTCAGATCTTCATAAATATACTTGGGATCTCTTAGGAAGGTCAAATTTGCTCAGAATTAGTACATACCATCAGCATTAATACACACAAAGCCTTTGAAACTATGATTCTTCCATGCTATTTATGAATCCATGATTAATCCCTGGAGGTGCCTAAGGACAGGTGGCAAATATTTCATATAAATGGCATGCTGTGCTGTCACTTACATTTCTTGAATTTATTGAGATAAAAACCAAGAATAAATTCAGCATGCATCAGTCTTTTATGCAACATAGGCATTTACTTATCCAATTTATTTTGGGTTCTTTACCTACTCTAATATGTTTGATTCTTTCAAATGCAGTTGTATTGATTTCATTAGTTAGAAGCTATGTTGCCTGCGATCAGCTTAGCTCTATTGTATTCTAGCCTGCACAGTTAATTCTTTCCAGACTTTCCAAATCGTGTAGCTGGTTTAAAACCAGTACTTGAGTACTCAACAAGTACAGTAACAAACACACTTTAAAGTAAAACTGGTGATTTGTGATTCTAGACTGCATTCCACTGCAAGATATAAAATGGAAAAACTATACTTCACCTAGACATGCCATATAGGCTGCTGTGGTCACTCTGATCTACACATTGGTCTGTTTCTATAAGGTTTCTATTCTCTGTCTGCAGGTTGATTCTAACCCTTCACATGTCAAGGTTAATTATACATGGAGTTGCAAGTTAAAAAATAACACTTCAATGAAATATGTTTAAAGACGTATACTGAGCAGAAAGTTACATTTAGGAATAAAATCTGTCCACCGTATTCTCCAGGTTTGGTTTATGAGAAATAGAAACCATAGCCAGCCACTAAAATGTAACATCCTAGTAAGTTTTTATACATAATATGGAAACTCATCTGGGATTGATAAATGCACATTTAATGGCCCCATGTTTTATTAGTCATTTAGTCTGAGCAAGAGCACAGATAAAAAAACAGCTTTTTTTAGCTACAAGATTATGATTATAAAATTCCAAGCCACCATACCACATCAAGGGAAACTCCATATGATGGTTCTTACTATTTTCTTTTAGCAAATCACATGGAGATGTTCTTACTGCATAATAACTGTGCTTTAATACAAAAATAAAAAGGGGATTGGGGGAGCCCTGCAAAGTTAAGATAAAAGTAAAGTATAATGGAATTGCCACTGATCTAGTCTTTTTAATTACAAACATACCAAAAATATCAACAAAGGACCACCGTATGGGGTTTACCTTGACATGGTATACCAATTTTATGATTATGACCTTGTAACTAAAACCCTGTTTTTGGAAATGTATGTACTTGCTTACACTACATTTTAATAAAAAGACATGGCCAGGGAATGTGCATTGATCATTCACCTCTCTTTTGTATATTTATTGTAAATTTCAACAGATCAGTTGCACTTTTGTACTGTATTTTTTATTTGCTTGCCTTACTAAATAATTTCCTTTCAAGTACAAAGGGGGTTAAATTATTTAAACTACTTTTGTTTCTGTTCCAATTTTAGTGACTAATATTACAATTACAGTACAGTTGTAATGATTATAAAAATTTCTGATAAAATAAATGATTCATAATTGTAGCTGCTGACACTAAATGAGGCAGTTGAATAAACTGCAAAATATGTTAGGGAATAATACCAAGTAGCCCATCAAGATCACATGCCGACCACAGAGGGAACTACACATTGCTCAGCAACAAGTTCTCCCCATAATGGAAGGCAGAAACACTGAATAGGTAGCATGTTGCAGTCTAGTTTGTGACATCTAGTTCCATATATTCTATGGTCTATAGTCAAGAAGTTACATGTATGTTCAACATACGTTCAATTAATAAATTTTTCTACTTGTATTTTGTCTTTTTTTTAGGTATTTCCTGCACTGGTAAGTGCAGATCCATTAAACTGAAAGTACATTCATTTTACAGTTTCCTTAATTCTTGCCTTAATTCTTCAGAGCAATTGCAGAAGCAAAACTGTCGCTGTTAAAACCACTGCATAATCAACCTATTTTTAACCCTAAGACACAGGCAACAACTGTAGAAAGAAAGCACCTTTTTACCAGAAATCATTATCTCTACTTAAACAAACTCCTAATGTAGAAAGGGAGAGGTAGTGAGACGTAGAATGGGAGAGGTAGTGAGACAAACATCAGTTAGTAACTTATAATAAGAAAATGAAAATATGGATTTTGTTTAATCAAAAGCATAAGAAGAATGCAGTTAATCACAAGCTCTATTAATTTTACTCATATTAAATATAGTTGTGTAACAAAATGAATCACTGTTCTGATCTCTGACATTGGAATTATTATATATCCTGCAATAAAGAGTTGCCTATATATTAGCCAAACCTGCATGCAATCTTCCTGTTTTCTGAATGTGCTTATAAAAATGGTTTATTAAGGATTAAGATCAGATCTACTGTGCTTTCTTTCATCATACTTGTAGTTTAGAGACACATATAGCAAGTGAAACACCCCCAGTCACATGATTGTAATCATAATATAATACATATATTTTATATAATTATATATAATACAGAAAAACTATTCACATGGTCACAAAGAGTCACAATCAACTTGACAGCAAATAATATTCCTTAAAGCAGATGTTATATCCATAGGCCTGACTGCATTCCAATTCTTCCACTTTGCCTGTCATGAAGTGTAATACTCCAGTTCTCCAAAACAACCTGTTAAAATGAATGATTAAATGATCTGCTAATAAATTATTAGAATGAATGAATAAATAAGTTATGCTTTACAACTTTACATACAACCGCCCATTCCTACAGATGTAGCAGTTTTTTTTATTTAGAAATTTGCTAAAGAATCGCTTTTGAATAACAAAAGAGCAAACAACCATAAGCTGGTGTTTCCATATTCGGTATGAATGCATTTTATTTGTATTATCTGATCTGGCTAACAGTTGTATATAAATAAAAAAAACAGTATATGAATAAAAACGACATACTTAATAATTAGGTTCTGGATTAGCTCAACTCTGCCCTACATTCATTTAAATCTTTGCCAGTGAGACAAAGTATTGTCCAGATCTGCAAAAATACAAATATTTTCAGTTGCTTGATTGCAGTTTAAAGTAGTATACAATATTTTTCAATATGAGCTTAAAAAATAGGACAATTACTAAATATGCTTTTACCTATTATTTTAATTTAAGAACATGCATATTTTTCAATTATGATATCAAGAACTAACCAACAAGGGATTAAAACCACTTCTACTTTTTAATTTTCTGTCTCACTACCTGGTTCTGATGAGAGCAGAACAAATTACCCAGTTTACAGGGGAAGTAAAAATACACACCTTTCTAATTTCCTTCCTAAGACAGAAGCTGAAACCTTGAGCTGAAACCAGTAACTTTCTTATCTAGCATGAAGCTCCGCCCATTTTTCGTCATGCATGGATTCGTTGCCAACTTCCGTATTTCACCATTGGCGGGTTTTTTTTGCAAAAGAGGCACAGAAATTTGCAGCAGAAAAATTAGCCACACGTGACTAAATACATGTTCAACACATGTCCCACTTATTGTGCTCACGTGCAGCAAAAATGTATATGTGTTGTGGGAATTCACTCAACTGGTAGACGTGGCAATATATTTTTCCAAAGCAAGAGATATTCAATTTAATTTTTTAAGTAGGAATGCATTTGGGTTTTATTCACAGCAGGTTTTTGCACAAATAGGGCACTTTGCAATTGTCACAGGAAAATAAACAAAGTAAAATTTATTTTCCTTACCAGAACATACTAGTCCACTGGCAGCCTAAATAACTCAGAAACTTCTTTTTCACACTGCCTCAGCCTAATCCAGGAAAATTACAAATACTTACAAAACTTGTAAAAACTCACAGTCTTTTTTATCTGTTCTCCTCAGCTGAACTGTTTACTTTTAACTTTCTGGATAGAAAACTCTATCACAACTCTTCCCCTTTACCACGGATGATGACACACTTTTACTAGCTTTGCCAGCCTCAGTAAATAAAGCCCCTGTTATCTTCCACATTTGATCTGTCTTATAGCAAGATATATAAATCTTCTCTTTAGAATCTATCCAGCTGCTGTACCACAAGGTGTACGCTGCCCATTTAATGACTAATTAACTAACTAAGTAACTAATCTAGGAATCAATTACACAAGTATATCACTGCAGTGACCGGTGACCCTTAGCAAGGTGTAGGGAACCAAGGGGCATGACAGAGCCATAGGGGTTGTAAGCCACTCCCAGTTAGCGAGGGATTGGTTGGTTTGAATATGGCAAGCAAGGGGTATAAATTGGAGTTTTCCCACTTCCTGTTCCATCTTAGGCAGTACAGGAAATCGCCCACCCTCCCTTCCTATACAGGTTTTGATGGTGGGGGTGGTTGAGTCTGGGAACCAATGGTTGCATGGTTATTGGTGGTTGGCACGCCTGGCACCTCAGGGGTAAGGAGGTGTATCAGGAAGTGAAGTTGTTGAGGAGTAGGTGGTTCTGGGCTAGGATGGCAGCGCTAGTGGCATTGAGCAGTTATTGGATTGTTACGGTATGTTTTAAATTAAAACTTCAGATGTTAATAAATGTTCTGCGGCCCTTTTCATCCAAAAACTGGTGTCTGTGTAATTTTTCTGGGATTCGAGGGATAGGAGGGGTCGTGTGGTAGGTTGTTAAGAGGCAGGGCAAGTCCCAACGATGCGCCTGTCATGTATTCGACCATGTATAACAATTCGAGACTGTAGATTCAGAACACGGTTATAGTATTACTTTGTTTCAGTTTTTCAGTTACTTACAAGATTTTAGTACATTTTTGTTGTGAAGAAAAATGAGTTAAACATAATTTTTCCTGATATAGAAAAAGCTAGAAGAGTGATTTGTGTTGAAGATACAGACCAGTGAATTGATGAATGTGGAACATATGGCAATATACAGGAGAACAAGTATGTGAGCAATGAAGGCAAGCGTGGACAAACAGTTTTCACCCAATGTGAAGATATATTTAAAAAAAAGTTTAAAACCACAACACAATATCATTTAAGTATAAATGTAAAAGAAAATCAGTTTCCCTTGCATAGAAAATGGATCCAAATATAATCTGATGCGTAGATGTCCAGTAAGGTTCCTTCCGAATATGTGAGGCGGGCTCTACTTGGGAGACTGTTCCCAAGTAGAAATTCAGGTTAATCATCCACTGTCTACAATCCCCTCTAATGTACTTGTACAGAGTAATCATGACCCCTTACAAGTGCCTTTTCTCCACAGAAAACAACCCCCACCTTGACAGTTTTTCCTCATACCTGAATTCTTTAATTCCTCTTACCAGTTTAGTTGCACATATCTGCACTCTCTCCAGCTCATTAATATCTGTCTTAAGGACTGGAGCCCAAAACTGCACCACATACTCAAGGCTTTAATGGGGACCTATAAAGAAGCAAAATTTTGTTTTCTTTCCTCAAGTTAATGGCATTTTTTATGGAAGATAGTACTTTATTTGCTTTACTAGCCACTCAGTGACACTGCCTAGAGTTACACAGCTTGCTGCCCACAAAAATCCCTAAATCCTTCTAAAAAGGCACAGAACAGTGTAAAAATAAAACTGGGTAAAAAAATAGGCCGTGCAAAATATAAAATATTTTCAATATAGTTATACAACAATATTATCTATAAAGGCTATAGTAAAGGGATGTCAAACATAATAGCCTGAACACAACTTCCTCCTTTGCATCACTCTAACCTTTTAGTCAGTCAGCGACTAGATGTTGGGCCACATGGGACAGAACTGCACAGCTGGTTTGTTTTTGATTGTGAAAATGCAGGTCAGTGTCAAAAGGAAACTAACTGAACAGTCATATCCCATGTGGCCCCCTTCAAGATGCCAACTGACTAACAGGTTAGAGAGATGCAAAGGAGGAAGTTGTGTTCTGGCTATTGTCTTTGACATTCCTTCATTCCAGCCTTTCTAGATTATACTGTTGGCTAACTTACTATATTAAAAACATTTTTTATTCCCTTTAAAAGGGTGGTTCACCTTTAAGCTAACTTTTAGGGGCCAATTCACTATAGGCCGAAAATATGTTATTTTTAGCATGTGATAAAAATATTATCACTTCTTATATTGTATTTGGAGAATTAACGATCGATTAACAAAAAAGACACTTGTCTGAATTAAGAAGCGATTTTATTGTCGTTATTTATGTTGCGATGACATATTTTTAAGCGTTATTTTAAAGCATGCAATATATTTATGCGTTATTTTGTAGCACACGATATTAGCGCACGCTATTACGCACGTAACCGTTACTTTCTGAAAACTACCGTTCTGAAAATTACCAATTCCCTGAAAACTGGAGAATGCATCACTCTAGGACGATCACGTACATGATAATCTGACTGCAAACTCCATCTTGTCACCACAGACAATCACCAGCTGCAATTTTGTTTAGTAACGCCTACTCCTGGGAAGTTTCACAGTAATTATCGCCACATTTTATCCTTTTAACGCTTCAAGTATATCTGTGGATTATGCGTTAGTATTATTTCTATTAGATAATTATGAGTAGTAACGCATGCAAAATGACTTTGATGAATCAGTACTTAGTTATCAAACACTTTTTAACTCATAAAACTCTGCAGTTAACGACCTTTAGTGAACTGGCCCCTTAGAATGTTATAGAATGACCTATTTTAAGCAGCTTTTAAATTGCTCTTCATTATTTATTTGCCTTTTTCTTGCAACTTTTTGCAGTTTTTAAATTGGGGTCACTGGCCCCAGCAGACAGTTTTATTGTTATTGTTTTTGTAACTTTCTTTTCTATTCAGACTGTCTTCTGTTCATAGAACTGTTTCTCATCCAAACCACTTCCTAGATGCTAAGGTAACTTGGACTCTAGCAACCAAATAACTACTAAACTCCTAATTGGAGAGTCCCTGAACTGAATGTTTGTGTTTCTTTTTTTTTTTTTCCTAATAAAAAAAAACTCAAAATGGATTTTTAATAAATCAGTCCTTTAGCATCATCAGCAAAAATAGAGACAGCACTCCACCTGCCAACCTCCACCTCAGACCTTTGCCATGTTCGCATACCTTTTGATATTGGACACTTAATGATATTTAATAATTCCTTGGCTATGTATACCGTAATGATGGAAAAACATTTAAGAATTTATTAGATAAGTTTTTAGCAACTGCAGGTGTTCAAGCTGATTGACCCAGAGAGAAATCTGATTACCTTCTTGAGTTCAGGAAGGAATTTAATTATTCCCTTCCCTTTACAGCTTAATTGACTAATGCCTCTGTGGTATGTTTTGCTTGCCATCCTCAAGATCAATATAAATGATATTTGTGAATTTACATTCATGGTTCATGCTTGATGGAAGCAAGTCTTTTTAAACCTCAATTACCCCATTACTGGAAGTCCTAATTTTCCATGTCCTAAATGTCCGTGAGAAACATGCCCACAAACTAAGAACATTAAGACAGCTAAGAACATTAAGATATAGTGAGAGGCAGGTCCCTGCAACCTCAGTTACATTAAGTGCTGTTTGGTCTTATGTGTAATAGATCTTTATAGAAAAATGCAATTGCCTTTTACAAGAAGGCGAGTAGAAGCCTAGTCATAGGGGTTGTAGTGGATGTGATCCACTCTGATTTTTCTAAAGCACTTGATATAGGACCACACAGGATATTAGTTATTATATTAAGGAATGTTAGCCTTGAATATACTTGTACTTTGAGAGAACTTGTTGAAAGACAGATTACAAAGAGTAGTGGAATTTTTTTTTCTTGTTGAGTTGTTAGTGAAGTACCTCAGGGCTTTTACTGGTCCATTACTTTTTAATTTGCACTTTGCATTGAAAGTGCAAATGACACTGAATTCTGTAATACAATAGGTTCCATGCAGGATGCTTCCACTTTTTTTGCATAAGGACGGGGAAGCAAACTGCCAAATGAGGTTTAAAGTTGATAAATGCAGAGTTATGCACTTTGTCAAAAATAATATGAATTCTAGTTTTGCAATTAATATAAATGTTTTCAGGGTTTTTTTTTGTAACTGACATAGATTTGGGGGCTATTAAGGATAATAGTTTTTGCAGCTCTAGGTATTATTGGCCAGTTGGTCTCCTTTACGCTTATTTACAAACATAGGTTCTAACTTAAACAATTTCAGTTGCCAATAAAAAACAATCACATGCTTTATTTTTTCAACTTATTATATATCTATTAAGATTTTCATCCATCAAGGTTGTAATTAATAGTGTCTAGTAGAAATAAGCAACTAGACTTCTGAGTATTCTTGAAAGCATTTCAATGCTCAACCCAAGTGGCTTATTCAGTTCAACTGAGTGGTAGGGAATACCCCAGCATTTAAACCCTTAAGGATAACAAATTGCAGTTTTGGACAGAGAAGACAGATAGTTTAAAAAATATGTGAAGGAGGCTATTTGTACCAAACTGAAACATCCATCCCTAAACAGAGAAGTGGGCCACTACATCAATAGCTTAATGAAACCATTCTGATATTGGTGACTGGTTTGTGGATTGGTTTGATGCCAGAGAATTTCCTGCCACAGAACAGAAGAACAATTTAAACTTTTAGTTTATAATCTTCCTATCCCATGTATTTTTCTTCTGCATTATATAATTATTATTATTATTGCTAATAATAACAATCCTTAAATCACTTGGGAGTTGCAAAACTTGGAAATTGTGTTGCCTAAATCTAATTGATTTATATTTCATTAGGCATACGTACAATCAATAGGACTGTCAACAATAAATATTTAACATGACTAATATTATATGAGCATTTGGCATAAATTCAATTTAGGGCTGACATTTCCCACAGTACCACAATTTTTTTCCCCGTAGTACCATAATAATCATGGATTTTACCTGCAGACACAGAGGTATACCAGAAAAAAATGAAAAAGGCAAAAGCAATGTCAGTACTGACAAATGGAACAGAAATGAATTAAGCTCTGTTCATTATTTTCTCAAATGAAAACAAATCAAGAACATTTTGGATACTAATCAGTTCATAAAATGGTGGCTGCAAAATACATTAGCATAACTGATTCATAATAACTGAAATCTGACAAAACAAAAACATTAAACTACTTTATAACTTGTGGCTATTGCCCTTGTCCTTCATTACTCCAATCCTTACAGTATTTATGGAATATCCGATAATATTCTAATGGACCCTTACCTGCTCCAGTGTTATGACTGATATTGGAGGATCTCAATGAAGCCACAGCAATGGACAACTTTTGTTTTGTGATGGCATGCTCTGGTTCCAGTAATCTAATGACAATATAGGAGCATCCCACTACTGAGTTACAGTGAGGAATGGAAGATTTGGCAGGCTGCTTGACTATGCTGTCAACTCACAACAATATTTCCTTTTTCACAAAGTTCAAATTCAAGGTAAGAGTCCATTAGAACACTATCGGATATTCCATAAATACTGCAAGGATGCAATGTTTATTTTATATAAGGGCACACTTTGTAACATGTCCAAGTTGCTTTATAAAAAAAAAAATGCTTGATGATATTCCTTTGGTTGTGCTACTTTCAAGCCTTAGTTACAAAACATTACCCATTTCAGTACTGTTATGACTATTTTATACAAACACTAAAATAATGTAAAGTTCTTCAAAATAGGCAATTAAATCTTTCCCAATAATTCAAACTGTTGGTGATAAGTGAATTAGATTTGAAGCATGTAAGAGTTTCATTAAAAATGACTTAGGGTACCTATACACAGGCAGTACATTACAAATGTGCATAGCAGATGGGGATATACTTATCATTATGGTGAATTGCTGTGACATGTTGATTCCTATGCTATATATAGAGAATTAGCAGAGAGCATCAACATTATGATGCAACAGCACTGCTCTTTCCCTTTATTAATTATGGCATTGTATCAGTGAACAAACTTTTTATTAAACTTGACTTTACAAAATGTTGAAATCCATTGCATGAATTGAGATCATTGCTTTCTACACATTTTTTTTGATGGACTATAGAGAGCCCCCCACAAATAAAACATTATAGTTATGTAAATGGTGCAGAATTTTTTAAAAGTGTAGCCAAATGTGTATCAATGGTAAACTGTATACATGTATAACAATATGATACTTAATAAAAAAAATCCACATATATATATAACATTCTTAGAAAAGCTATTTCCCCCTACTTCCAAGACAAAAAATCCCTTGAAAAAAAATGCACTGCTGGCAGCATTAAAGATGAAAGCTTTAATCAATCAAACATAGTTTGAAGGTGCCAACAGAACTAATTCTGCATGTCAGCTTCTTACTGTGCCTCCTTGTATACACAGGTTTGGAGTTCGTAGCTGCCAGCAGCATGTGTCCACATCAATCAATCAATCCTTTTTGAAAGATTTAGATTGACAGAACAAAGTCAGAACTGCAGCATATACAGTACATGCATGGGCAACAAGGACAGTAACAAACATATATAAGTACAGAAGAATCATTGAAATATTTTCACATGCTTTTAATAATTTTTTTCAAACTGCTCTAATCTATTTTTGGTACTACCATGGCCTGGGTAAATACAGGCAATTTAGACTTGCAGAATTTACATGACATAGGCAGTGTTAATTTATGATCCCTTCCCTCACTTTAAATAACAGACCCCATTCCGCTGAAATCTTGGGTATAAAATGTTTCCACAGCTTGTTTACTACCAATTGCAGTGACACATATACATTAATTTCATAACCATTAACATTGGAAAGGTGCAAACCAGTGTAAACCAGACATTGTGAATTGGTTATAAAGATCTGCGATAAACAGGTAAGGATCAGCCTGCTGTCACACCCTGGCCTGATTCTCCACCTCTCAACTTGCTCTGTCCGACAGGACAATATCTGCCACTCAGACCCTAGACCTGACTCCTGACATACACCACCACTGTAAAGCTATCATGGCCAAGGAGCCAAAAGTGGCATTTCAACTCCAATTTAGTGATGAGCGAATCTGTCCCATTTCGCTTCGCCGTAAAATTCGTGACACGGCATGAAAATTCATGGAACATAGAAAAATTTGCAAAACGCATTTGTTGCGTGATTTTTTTGGCGTCCGCTTCTTTTTTGCCGCCTTTGTCTATTTTTTTTTGACGCCCGCGTTTTTTTGTCGCGACTGCAACCTTTTAGACATGACCGTACCCAATTTAACGTGTGACAAAGAACCATTTCCGCACGACAAAATTTTTTGTGGCGGATTTTCACGGAAGTTGCGCAAAACAATTCGCCAACGGCAAAATGTGGAAAATTTGCTGCGAATCCATGCCTGCCGAAAAAATTTGCTCATCACTACTCCAATTATTCACCAACCTGCCACCGACAATCCCCTTTACATCACTTCCTTTACATCACTTGCTCTACTTGCCTTTTCCTTTTATTAGCTTCTCCCTTCCTGCACAAACTACTACACCTAACCAAGTTCTCTAGTGCCTAACTAGTTCTCTAGTGTCTGGATCACTCCTCCCAGGCTACTCCCACTCCCACTTCTATTTCTATCACTATGTAAAAAGATGAAATGTCCATATTGTCAACCATTCTTTGCACTAAGATGTGGAATATCTACCATCTTATAACTACTGAATGCTATCTTATAGGCATGATATTTATCTAGCTATTATAATTTGATTAAAAAAATATTAATTTTAAAATGGAAATGTAAAATATTTGAAAACCTGAAATCTGCAGAATAAGCTTTGAAATGGACAGCCTGTATAAAATCTGTAGAGAATCCTATTTACATTTTGGGTTGTGATCTGGCCAGTATATCACCTGGTCTAACCAATAAATCACCAGCTAAGGCCAGGGTTGATATTGCAAATTAATCGGCAATGGATTCGTAATTTCCAATCCATCCCCACCTTTCCTGTGCAGTAATGCCTCTCCACCCCATATAAAACCTCTATTCCCTCCAATACTTGCTCCCTCCACACCTAACTGCCTGGAATCTCCCCCAAACTACACATTTCCCACTCCAACCTGCCCAACCCCAGCCTATGATGTAGTTGTCCCTAGACATCACTGTCCTGTTCTGTAAAATCACCTGAGAACAAAAGAACTCTTACATTCTCAAACCCATCCTTGGGTGAAAGTTATATTTATATGTTTATGATATTAAACCGGTACGGTGGGGAGGTGGGTAAGTCAGGAGCACAAATAAGGTTGCATGTGGAGAGTCACTAGAACAGGGACTCAAAGGCATGCAGTCACCACAAAATGTGCATTAACACATCAGCAAGGAGTGGTAACAGGCAGAAGGAGGCAGTTTTCCTTGAATGACTGTGGACTAAATACCCCATGTACTATTACACTTAGACCACAGTGGTATGAAACCTTTAATACACTGATTACATCACAGCAGGAGTTTGAGTCAGTTCAATTGCAAACATTTTTAATTACAAGTAGGTTTCAAATCCTCTAACCAATTTCTACCGAACTTCAAGCATACGCAGCAAGGTCTATTGTGCTGTTGTTTTTCTGCTTGTGCTCCCTGCTTCTTACGAAAAATTCCAGTGCTCCAGAAATAAACCTTAATAATAATGATGACAGTGCTATAATCATATCTATTTTATGAACAAAGCAAGCTGGAAGATAAAATGAGTAGTATTAATACAGTATTTTAGCATATTTAGTAGTGCTGAAAGGGAGCACTGGAAGTGCAGGGTTAAGACTCTGAAATAACGGTAAGACTGATGGATATCTTTATTTTTCTGTTCAGATCGACTGAACATCACAGTTAAAACATTGGCAGGCAGCACATACTCAGGGATTTGCTTTGGGATATTGGATTAAAAATTAATAATAATATCTCTATACAATAAATGTGGATTGTTTTTATTTTGGCAGGCAATAACAGCTATTCTGTTTTGTTGCTAAGTTAATAGCTTGCGTCTTGGTTCCCCCAACCAGAGGAAGCAAGAAAAGTCAATTGATAAAATGAAATATTGTTAGTATTGGGTTATGATTGCATTTCAGTTTGCTCTGAATTAACATTTAGGATACTTACTAGTACCACAGAATTAAACATGCAATACGCATATACAGCAATAATATACATTATGGAAATAGGACCATAGAGGTGACATTTGCTTTTTCAATGTATCTCTTCAGCATCATCACAACCCCACAATCTCCCCATAAACCTTATTTTCTCAAATGAAAACAAATCAAGAACATTTTGAATACTAATCAGTTCATAAAATGGTGGCTGCAAAATACATTAGCATAACTGATTCATAATAACTGAAATCTGACAAAACAAAAACATTAAACTACTTTATAACTTGTGGCTATTGCCCTTGTCCTTCATTACTCCAATCCTTACAGTATTTATGGAATATCCGATAATATTCTAATGGACCCTTACCTGCTCCAGTGTTATGACTGATATTGGAGGATCTCAATGAAGCCACAGCAATGGACAACTTTTGTTTTTTGATGGCATGCTCTGGTTCCAGTAATCTAATGACAATATAGGAGCATCCCACTACTGAGTTACAGTGAGGAATGGAAGATTTGGCAGGCTGCTTGACTATGCTGTCAACTCACAACAATATTTCCTTTTTCACAAAGTTCAAATTCAAGGTAAGAGTCCATTAGAACACTGATGGATATCTTTATTTTTCTGTTCAGATCGACTGAACATCACAGTTAAAACATTGGCAGGCAGCACATACTCAGGGATTTGCTTTGGGATATTGGATTAAAAATAATCAATCAATTAGACCTTGTATCTCTATACAATAAATGTGGATTGTTTTTATTTTGGCAGGCAATAACAGCTATTCTGTTTTGTTGCTAAGTTAATAGCTTGCGTCTTGGTTCCCCCAACCAGAGGAAGCAAGAAAAGTCAATTGATAAAATGAAATATTGTTAGTATTGGGTTATGATTGCATTTCAGTTTGCTCTGAATTAACATTTAGGATACTTACTAGTACCACAGAATTAAACATGCAATACGCATATACAGCAATAATATACATTATGGAAATAGGACCATAGAGGTGACATTTGCTTTTTCAATGTATCTCTTCAGCATCATCACAACCCCACAATCTCCCCATAAACCTTAATTGATTGAAATTACTCAACCAGACTGCCAAATCAATAGTGTAATTGAAAATAAACATACAGATGAGGCATGTCCAACCTGCAGCCCCCCACCTGGGCCGAACTACAACTCTTTTGCCTCTACAGCAAATGTCAGTCCATATTTGCCAGTACTACAGATACTTCTGCACCCAATTCACTTGCACCCAATTCACTTGCACCTACCGAGCAGTGAAAAACAGCTGGACCACACCCCAATATATAGCATTCCATAATTGCTGTCTATGAAGTTGGAGGCTGCCTACAATAGATAATATTCACCTTGATGGAATATTGCTGTGCATTGTGCGAGTATACAGCATGATGGGGAAATGAAGAATTCTGGGAAATAAACAAAGCAAACAACTATGTTGTTACTGTCTCTCATGATGCATAATCTACAACAACTCTCCCAACATTGATTCTCCACTATAGCTTTATCATAAATGAAAACCAGAAAACCTAGTACCACCGTAGGCGGGCAAGTTTATGTGAAAATTAATATTGAATAAATAGCAGCAGTAACCTATAGGATGTGTCAGATATTTAGTTGTTCATGTTGTACTATGTTACACGCATGACAACATGTTTTAGATATCTTATCCATGTATACTAAAGAATGAATTAAAATACTGTCATTCCAGTTGCACACAATACTATCTAACTGACAAAAACTACACATTCAAATGAGACTTAGGACTCATGTATCCTGTATTTTTCCAGTCTGTTCAGCCAGTCAGATCAATCAGCACTGGAAGCCTCTAAGGCAAAGGGAAGCTGTAAAGAAACAGCAAGCAAACCATATTGTCTGCTTAATTACCAAATTACCTTGGCTTCCCAACAGTAGGTGAACAGTAATGATGGCTCTGTCAGAACAAAGCACAAGTCTGCCACCTGTTTGGACTGTAGTGATGTTCAGAGCTCATTCTGTACTGCAGGCAAAAGAAATACCACTGCCATACACTGAAGAAACTGCGTATGAATGCAAAGTCACCAATCACTTGTTAAGAAAAAAAGAATATTTTAAACATGTTAATTTGGAAATCTTTCTTTAAGATGTTGATTTACAACCCAAAGAAATGTCCAGCATCTAACTGTAGACTTGGGATATTGGCTGATCAGAATTAGGAACTCTTGGTACCATGAAGTTATACAAAAGGACACAAAACTTTGTTTTAAACCATACGGGGTAATTTAAAAGAAAACCTGATACATATATACATATTTTTGCCTAGTAATACAATCATTAATTATGCAATTCTAGAAAACTGGAATGTAGAAATGGTACCCCTTACTCTAGTGATCCAGATCTAGAATGGACATTCCAAAGAGCCACTACACCCTTGCATGTTCTTGCCTATTACAGGGGAAAATCCATGCCATAAATTTAGGGTATCTTTGTGATATGAGTTGTCTGTATTCACGTGGCTGCAATGCTAATGTCAGAACATGCCTGCCTGGTGTAAGCCAACCCTCTCCAAGCTTCTTATTAGGGTATCTTAAAACAACAGAAGGGTTATGGAAGGCAACTGAGAAGGTTGGGAGCCATCAGTTAAAAATACAATGGCACTTAAAGGACATGTAAAGCCTACATTTGCCTAGAATGTATATCAGTTAGGCACATCTCCCCCACCCAAATGGCATAATGAGTACTGCATATATCCCCTCCGCTTGCTAGCACCATCACATTTTCCTAAAGCAAATAGCAGCCTTCACCCGGTGGCCATTTTTCCTCTAATACATAATCAGATACATTTAAATCTGCAAACAGCATACACCCACAGACCCTTATTCAGCATACATTTCATCAAGAATACAGGCTCACGCAGGCAGAATTGTCTCTGATAAAAGTTCTACTTTGTTTGAGCTGAGCTCAGGAGAGGAGGTCAGAAGAAAAAAATTGAAGCAGACAGCTAGCGCTGAGTTTCTATGGGAACCAGCAATGCCATCTCTTCACTGGCTGCTAGACTGGGGGCGTGTTTAGTAATCTGAGTTTAGAACATCTGAGCATGCCCACAAGCCAGAAGTCAAAGCAAATTCCGAGTGGATTACAGGAGGAGAAGGAAATCTAAGTGATTAAGGAGATGTTGCAGCCTTACTATTAACCTTCAAAGATTTCAAAGAGGCTGTTCGCTTATTACATTTTTGTGTGTGGGGTTTACATGTCCTTTAAGGCAAAGGTCAAACCATAGGCTATGCCAGTAACACTTTGATAGGAGCTGGATAGGAGAAAATAACTTTCAAATCCTATAAAGCAGGGCTCACATATTTAGCCAATTTACATGGAATGCTTCTGAACAATAAACACTGCAGGTATGCTTTCTAACACTTAAAGACTACAGACACCCTAGAAATAAACACAATAGATTGCCTTGCACACATTTTGGATCTCTGCCACCCAATGAAATAGTACAATAAATGTATCTTTAAATATTGTCATTTTATAAGTGCCCACAGTCATTTGTGCCAGGCCATGGACCACTCAATATATTTGGATTCATTAATTGAAGTGTGTGTTCCCTGTAGCTATCCATTAAGTTTATATTAGCATTATCGATCAAGTGAGCCATCAGTTGTCATCCTTTCTTAACCCAGCATTGAATACCTTCATTCAAATCATTCTACTTCTAGAATACTGAACTGCTCTATTGACTGCATTCAGACTTTTCCTGAAATGTGAACATAAATAACCACTTTTGGACTTGTTCCCTTACAGATAGGATCCAACTATGCCTGTCAGATCCCATTAAACTAAAGACCAAACTGGTTATATTAAGTGATTATATAACATGTTGATGCTACTTATGGATATGGTGTAGAAAGCAATCGGATCACTGGTCTGATGCGAGGTAGCAGTGATCAAAGCAGAGTGAACATTGTTTCTTCCCATTTACCTGTATTTCAACAAGAAGTAATACAAACAGCACTTAGTCTATTACCAAGGGCCAAGGATATTTAAAATAACACTTTTCGTGCAGCTTCCGTAGATAACTGGGGACGAGCCCAGCAGGCAAAGCTGCATCCTCTCATATCATCTTAAAGGACCATCCAGTTTCTATAAATCTGTCGAAACCCAAAAAAGTTAGCATTTGTGAAATCAATGGGCAATTTTTTGTGGTGCCTTACTCCTCAATACATTTGAGTCTATGGCTGTATTTTGTGTTGACTTTCTCTGCAGAGAATACATCAGAGTCTATAGGCATTTTTTAGCGACTTGGCCCCCTGGACCATGTAAAGGATTCTGTATAACGTAGGATTCTGCACTGCTTCATGTTTGATCAGGTTTTGTTTTTATTGCAGAAAAAACAAAATGATTTGCCTCATAATGAAAACCTGTGTTACGTTCCCATATATTCAGAGACCTATTGATTAGTATTGAATAGTGGAGTCTAGTATAAACAAGGGAATTACCAAATGGATTCCAGCTACATATCCCCTCTCCTAATCAATAGACTGGTAAACCGTTACATAATAATTCAGTGAATGAAAACCACTTTATTGGGTAACCCCTTTAATGCGAACTGCTGAAAATGAATGATGTCTGTTAGTTTTATAGCTTTTTATTTAGCATCTTGATGCTGTCTATTGATCAAAGCAATGACTGAAGGGCCACTTAGGCACATCTTACAGCAACAGGCAGACTAAAGACATCTTTTCTCATTAGCCCATCAGATTTAAGTACAAATCCTTGAACATATAATCCTATTGCTACTTTCTGCACAAACTGATTTTCAATGTTAATGTAATTAAAGGAAAATAAGAAATGACTAAGTGATAAATTGCAAATCAATTAATGACAATTGAACATTTGCAACTTATGACATCCAACCAGTCATTGAATCTGTCAATTCCACTGTCCCTTCATATTAATAACATAATTTGCAAATAGGATTTTGTTAACAAACTTAGCATCTAAAGGTTTGATAGTTTCATGCTAATAACACAAACAGTATGCAAGCCCTTTTCAAGCAAATTAATGTGATTTTTGCTAATATACAAAACATTCTCGGCAGACAGAACATTATTAAACTACCCAGAATCTCCATCAGGGCCCTTAAAGCAGTGAATATCTAATGTAAGATTTGTGTAATACATTTTAAACATACATTGCAGAGAACTCTACGAGCATTAAAATTGTCCCCCTAATGCTGATATTGATGCAGAAATAGCTAAATCATGTAATGTTTTCCATGTCTCAGTAAGGGAGTCTTAGTATTCCAAGATAGCATCATATTCTTAAGACTTTATATTCCTGAATTTATAGATTTATTAACAAAATGTTGTGCCCCTAAGGGCAAAATATTAACATTTGACATAGGTGCTTTTTATAATACTACACCACTTAAGAAATAGCATGAAATCAAATTTAGCTAATCCAGTCATGCAGGGACCTAGATTTCCTGCACTGCACCTACTCCATCAGATCTGTGGAATAAAGTGTTCTCCCCTGCAGCTAACTGTACACTGCTTTTAATGTATCTCAGTGTGGAGGCCTTTGTGATTTAATAGACTTTTACCCACCCACGCATTGTTCTTTTTAGTTCACCTTTTTTTCTAAGATAATTCCGTATAAAGAACCTCTCTTGCACTGACTGCTGAATCAGCATCTTCTCAACGAGAATCACTTTGATCCATTCTCCGTCTTATGAGAACATAATACACAGTTCATCTGAGAAAAAGGGAATCAGTGGGGTTTAAATGATTTTCCTTCTGATGCCTAAATTGCTGAGATAGCATGCTGATCATTACCTAAAACTTCAAACTCTATGCACCTCTATTATCTGAAAGTTCAAATAACCTGGCACTGTCCAAGTGTTCCTTTCATGGCTATGTAATTTAAAATGAGATGCATATTGTAACTCTCCACTTTTTTTCACTAATCTGCTTATGCCGCTGGGTCTCTGCCAAAGGCATTAGCCGCCTACTGTAATCAGTCCATCCAAATAACACTCCATATGATCTCACTTGTCATATGTCACATGATATAAACCAATACAAGAAGAAACGTGCAGAACACACTATAGAGTTTCTGTATGCCTGAGGTAGCAGCTTAGCGGGGTTCTTCCTGATGACATAATATTTCGAGTATTATCACAGAAATTCCAATCACATTCAAGATGCTAATTGCCCCTGGCTTTATCTCAGGGCTTTCAAATGTACATAAAGGGCACTTCAGCCATTAATTAACGGTCTGTGCTAGAAAGAGACAAATTAGTTGGACAGGAGAGAGATGAGCAAAACGGCTGTGATTTGTATTGATGAAAAGATTGATTCAGGAAGAATCAGTTGCAGCAAATCAAATGTCGGCATGATCATATATAGATGCTGTACTGAAAGTTAAATAGCACCCTGTGAGCTGTCCCACAACAGGACTCATATCAAAACAAGAGACAAGTGGGCATCCACTAATTTCAATATGTTTTTAAATTTCTTGTAATTCACTCATGTCTATTTCAGAGACCAAGAAGAGCAGGATGAGGGTGATGGCACTTGGGCCTTTTCTTATTGCCACGGGTGTCTTTGGGAAACCTGAAGCTATCAAACACCCATCTCCAAAGGCAGCTGTGTGTGATAGACAGTAGTGCTTCCATGCAGTTATTATGTGGAAGTCAGCTCAGAAAAACAGGGACCATAAAAGAGCATATACTTAATGTCACACACCACATCTCATAATACAGAAATGCACACTCGCACATAGTCACATACACAACAGCTTACTATGTGCTCTTACTCTACCCATTAAAATTCCTTCAGGCCACTTCTTAATCTAAGTATGTATTAGGTGGAAAAACAGTGAATAGCAATGGCGAATACAATTTTTGAAAGCTTGTGAATGGACAGAAGGAAGTAGAGGTCTGGATGAATAGAGGAGGGGAGCAAGTCATGCAGCTCCTATTGATCCAACAAGCAGACAGACCACAAAAAGTGGAAAAATAAAACACTGGTTGCCTTTTGACCCAACAGTCAAAACTGGGGGTCTAATATAGTCAAAAAGCCACTCAGCGAGTAATTGCAATATTTACATAAAGCAATAATGATAGTCATACCTCCCAACATTTTGAAAATGGAAAAAGGAACAAAAAGAAATGCCCTGCAGTGAATTTTTTTGACCACGTCCATTTTTGCAACTACACCCCCTAAATACCACTCACATTTGACTACATTTGGCAGGTTATTTAAAGTTTGAACACATTTCTGTGGGTTTTGAAGTTTTGTTTTATGTGTTATTACAGTTTTGTTAAAAAAAAAAAAAAAACTGAAATTGCCCTTTAAGCTGCAAGTCTCAGTTCCCCCAAGAGCTACTTTTTAATTAAATTTGTTAGCTTCAGTGCAGGAGAACAAAAGGAAATGAGGGACTTTTCAGTAAGAATCTGGGACTGCGGGTTGAGCTGTCAAAAGAGGGGCTGTCCCGCAAAAATCGGGACAGTTGGGAGCTATGGATAATTATTGACCAAATCAGTAGCAATCATTTATGTTCTGTAAAATTCAGGCTGCTTCCTGGAACATAACTGAAACAAATGAAATATGAAGATCTCAATGGTTCAAACATCAACACTGTTTTTACTTGCCAGACTGTGCACGATACACATAGGCGGATTTTCAATAAGGCTAGGGGAGGCTAAGCCTCCCCAAACCTGCTTGGCACATTACAAAAAAAAAAAACAAAAAAAAAAAACCTCACTCCATTTTTGCTCTGTCCTGGAAATCTTCTGTTCCTGCAAGCCCATACTGCTGTGCTCTGATTGGATCTTTCTTCTTGCGGATTCTCCAATCAGAGCACAGCTTTCTTGACAGACAGTAAAATTGACCAATCAAAGCACAGATGCAGACAGGGCTCGGGAGATATTACAAACTGAAGGCACTGAAGACTGAAAAGAAGAATCTACAGACTGTAAACTTTACCTGAGAACCAACTTTTGCTGCAGATTTCATCCCATTCCCACAGGTACTATACAGTTCTAAAGGCTGAATCACTAGCTGACATTAAATTGTTTTTTGCCTGACCTGACATATATAATAATTTATAATCTATCACCTGTCCTAACAGATGGATGGTAAGTTTACTCTTTCCCCCTGAAAAAGCTCATTGTTTGTTATTTGTTGTTGTTGTTTTTTGCACTTTGCACTATTTTTTTTTGTCATTGTTTTGTTCATTTCTAGTTAGTTACAGTGGGGCCAATGTTGTGTATCCGTGCCCATGTTATAGTGCCAGGGCCTGAATATCTGCCATCAGTACCCACTGCTTCTCACTGCATATAATGTGCTGGTTTTGTAAATACAGACTGTGTCTCACTGTATATAATGTGCCTGGGGTGTCAGTACCCACTGCCTTTCTTGCTATAAAACTAACGTAAACACATCTAAAGGGGTGGCTCACTTTAAAGTTAACTTTTAGTATGTTATAAAATGGCCTATTTCTAGTAACTTTGCAATTGGTCTTCCTAATTCATTTTTTTGAATAATTTGCCTTTCTCTTCTGCCTCTTTCCAGATTTCAAATAAGGGGCCAAAATTATTGCTCTGCGAGGCTACAATTTTGTTATTGTTATCATTTTTTATTACTTATTTTTCCATGCAGGCCCCTTAACTATTCATATTCCCATCTCATATTTAAACCACTACCTGGTTGCTAGGTAAATAAGACCCAAAAAGCTAAATAACTGAAAAACCATTAAAAATAAAAGAGGACCAATGGTAAATTGTCTCAGAATATCAGTCTACATTATAGTAAAAGTGAATTTAAAGGTGAACTACCTCTTTAAGGAAACTGATCACAAACACAAATGTTTACGTTTACATCCTAAGCATTTTAGGGTAAAAAAAAAAGCACCCCCACCCGCACTTTTGTACAGAATCCTTGGAAGTCAATGGGAATGGCAAGAGGTAGTTGGGAGGTTAATTTTTTACACCAGCAGCAAATCCACTAAGTCTCACATTAGCTTTAGGTCAGTATGTATGGCCCATCTTTAGCCTCCCCAAACAAAAAAGTCCCCCTCCGCCTATGCTGATACACAAATGGTATAGAAATGCAGGAAGGGAAAATGCCAGCGGCAGAACTACTCAATGCATAACAAGCGCTGCTGCAGGTGATGCTAACAGACAATACATTAATAATGAAAACCTGCAGTAATCTCTCTTTGGCAATCTTACAGCAGCAACACGGCATGCCCTGAGTGCAAATGAATTGAACCAATCAATGGAAAAGCAAAATGCATGAAGTGGATATGCAAGCAAAATCCAGCCTTAAGCAAAGATTTTAAACATGTATTCCTTAAAAACAGTCAACTGTTCTAGACATAAAGTGGCAAATGAAAAGAGCATAAGTGTACTCTCTACACTAGTGATTGTGTCTTCCCCCCATCTTGGCCCTTGTCAGCACACTCCATGGGGGACTGAGGGGGCTGCGGCACTGATGTCTCAAGCAATAACGGATCCAGAAGTGTCACTGCATATGATTCAGCTTTTTTATGATTCTCAATTAAAGACTTGTACATGAGCACGAATGCAGCACATGCATATTATTTCAAATTAGTTATGGAATATTAAATTATCCATTTTGTCAACAAATCCTACAGTGATGCCACTGTTCATTGAATTTTTTCTGTAAAAAGAATTTTGTAGAAGAATGTACAGTAGAAGAATTTTTCAAGCTGCAGTGTTGCAAATCAGAGACATAGTCAGCGAGTGGCATCAGGACACATAATAAGGCTAATGCTGATGAAATGTTATACATTTTGGGAAAAATGTATGACATTACCAGAGCCCCACAAGTCTAGAAGCAAATTTTGCAGCCCCACATTTTTCTGCAGGCAAAGATTCAGCCTCCTACCTTGCCTGCACCCAGAAGCATTGCCTCCACCCGGGTACAGGCAAATCAACTGGAAATACAGTCTCATGTTTTTGGCTGATATCCACTGTGTCTGCCTGCACCCAGGTGGAGGCAATGCTTCTGGGTGCAGGCGAGGTAGCAAGCTGGTGCCAGCATAGGGGCTGATTGTTGGCTTGCAATTTTTAGCAACTAGCCTTAGGTTAAAAATGTCAAGCTTTGAGCAAGCCCTCCAATTCTCACTTTAACTGTCCTTCAGGTTGAGCCCCTTTAGGCACTGCTGCAGAACTGCCCTTTCCACTACTGAGGGCCATCCCCATAGTTAGAAATCAATGGGTTGAGATAATGGAACATATGTTATTACCTAGATTGTACTAAAAAATCAATACCAGGGGAGTTATGTAAAAAAAAAGCAACATTGGCTACAGGTTGAAACACCTATAGCAATTAATTAGCAAATACTACTTTTTGGACACATGTTTGAAAGCAAACATCTTACTGGCTGCTATTGGTTACTGATCTTGTACCTTTTATTATATAAGGGGGCCTTTGTTTATCAGTTCACCATTGCAAAATGTAATGTGTTTTTGTAGGAGAGTTGATACAGGTGGACACATAAAGTATAGAAAACATTAAAAAACATTAAAAGAACACAATGCACAAATATGATTTGTATGGTAAAATCCTTTGTCAAAAAATTGACAAAAGCACATTAGATTTCTACCCCCCAACTATCTCAAAAACATCTTATATACAAGGATATGTTAGATTCTGCTGTAGATATGTGTATACAATTCTATAAAATGACAAAATGTACTTTCCTATACCATGTCTTGTATTTCATCATAATTACCCCTTTATCCATGCTTCCGCACAGTATAAGGGTTAGAAACATTAGCTCCAGCATATTTTAGGTAGGTAAGATAGATACTTTCTATCAGAAACCTAATTATAAGCAAACTTAAAAGCCACATAAGCCAGTATGCACTATAACTCTGCTGCACTGAACTGTTCCTATATGACAGTGTGTCAAAAATATAAAGCCATTGGCATTAGAGTCTGTTCTTACAGCAATAAGAATATTTTCTCAGTAATTACAGTTTTGCTTCAAATTGTATATTTAGAACCTAAGTAGCCTAAGCAGTCAACAATAAATAACATTACATAATAATTTGAGGAATTACTTAACTACTGGGAATAGCATTAAAATTAATACATGTTTGCATATGAGGTAGACGTACTTATTTTGAGGTCAGTGCTAAGATTATAATTTTCAATTCCAGGTACTGAGAACATGCATTAGTAGCATACTAGAAAGAAATGCTAAATTATAGCTCACTGTTCTGCCGAATACAAAGTGACTTAACATAAACTTGTGACTAGTGACATTTACTTGGCAAGATCTGCTGAAAATATAATGAAAGTGCATTTGCTTACTGGGAATTCCCGACATGTACAAGCCAGAGTACAAAAGCTTAACCCTGTGGTTTAAGCATCTATCTGGTCCAACCACAGGTTTAAAAATCTAGATTTCTTTTTCTCCATTATCATTTGTGGCATCATAGTGTGATCTGGACAGCCCATATTCACTTGAATATCTACCATTTATTGTTAAAATGAAAAAAATAATAATGCACAGAAATGCACATAATAGTGGGAAGAACTTCAGTCCATTTGGTAATAAGGAATCAGACATTCTACATTCCTGTATTCTTGTGTATGAAATACTGAAAATGAGAAGCAGGGGTGCAGTGGGGTAAAGAAACTGCACATGATTCAGGACAGATCTAGGACATCTATACTCCATGGCCTTCATCAGCTGCTGGATCTTCTAACCCAGGGATCCCCAGCCTTTCTTACTCGTGAGCCACAGTCAAATGTAAAAAGACTTGGAGGGCAACACAAGCATCATAAAAGTTCATGGTGGTGCCAAATAAGGGCTAAGGCTAGCTATTAGGTAGCCTCTATGCACACTATCAGCTTACAGGGGGCTTTATTTTTTAGTAAATCTTGTTTTATTCAACCAAAACTTGCCACCAAGTCAGAAATTAAAAAGTAACTCCCGGGTTTGGGGGCACTGAGAGCAACATCCAAGGGATTGGTGAGCAACATGTTGCCCTCGAGCCACTGGTTGGTGATCACTGAGCTAACCTTTGATGTTACACCCTTGATATTTCCTCTCTTTTACATCCAGTAAGTATAATACCCCTGTTCGGATAACACATACATATTCAACTTTACACAAATAGCAAACTACCTACAATGCCCCTTAGGCAGATACTAAAATGTATTAAGGGCTATTGCCCTTTAATGCTCAAAAGAACCAGAAAACATCTTAGGCTAAAAACATGTAATATTATCATACTGTTCAGAAAGATGTTTTTGGAGTTAAACAGAGATTTCCTATCTGGTGCCTATAAAATGCTGATAGACTTTACTGCCAGAAACTCTCTGACAGCCAATAATTTCTTGTAAACTCTGGTTGTTGTCCTTAGTTAAGGGTTCTTAAATTTCCTTAATTACTATGGGCTCTTCATTTAATACTCTTGTCCTAACTTAGCAAATATCAAATAAGACACAGCTGCTTTTGGTAGAGCACATGCTGTATACATGTCCACTTTTCTCTAAATGTCTGTTAGGAAACTTACAGCATCATAATAAAATTCAGTTACATTCTCTTCTACTGGAAGCAAAGCTGTGATGATTGTAATCTGCCTTAGCAATAGCTGTACCGGATCCTCGTATAAATCCCTCCCTTTCAAAGGTAAAAGCATTCTTAGATTTGCTTATGAAAAAATGAAAGAAGATAATACATTACGACAAGGAATGTACAGCAATAGCTTCTTTCTTGTTACATTGTTCTACATAAAATGTGTATCTGGGAAGACCTGTGCTTGCTCAGACATGGCACCCTTCTTTTAAAACTGTGTTTCATAACAGTCACTTGAAATATACAGAATATACTTCAATCTGTTATATATTGAAGTGAATAGTGGGATTTTTACCCTACAATTGTGCAAACATCAGCTATATTATTTTATTACTGCCAGCTGGCCCATTTATTCTCTATGCAGCCTTGACTTCTGAGCTGATAAAGAGGCAGAGCTTCTGGAAAGTGGGTGAGGTAAGGCAACACAGGATAAGGACATAAACTGGGCTGTACAGTTTAGGGACATAGCGATTTAAACCAGTATGTTACATGGCTATAGAATAATTTCATTTGCTCATTTCATTTATAATAGCAAATGCACCACTTGGTAAACAACTGCTTGCATACTGTAATCATAGGATTCCAGTGGACTGGGGTGCTCACAAATGAGGTTGGCTGATAAAATACTGATGGGGACCTGTAGATAAGGAAGCCATCAGTGATGAAAGGACCTGAGTAGAAGTTAAGACTCTGGCTAGAGGTAGTGGGATAAAGGACATTTTATACTGTCTCATGATTTAATAGGAGGTCCAGGATTTCTCAATGGCATACTTTCTTTCTATATATAATATGCATTTATTTATGGCTATGCATTTGCAAATGTATTCAATAAAGTGCATGGGTGCTGGATACAAGCAGAGTTTGCTGGAACTGGAACATACAGTAAGGAGAGAAAGAGAAGTTAAAAATACAAACAGGCCACTGATATGTATAGAAGCCTACAGCGCTAAGGGCATTGCCACATTCTTTTATTTATCAGAGCATTTTGCAGGTTAAGTATACATTTTGTCATAGAAGCTTCAGGCACACTTGGAATGTCTATTGCAGCTTTTGTTTCTACAAGTTTCTACAATTCTAAAACTGTTGATATTTGTTTCTTTGAAACCAGACTTACTGAGCTGAAGAGAAAACCTTCGCCATTCATCGCCACATAGAGTCCAGCCTTCACTCCTTGTATTGCCACCACACGGAGACCCACAGGGATTAGATTAAAAAGGGCTACATTGGGGGGGAAAACAAGATGTAAGAATATTTTCCTTCATTACAATACTAAAAATTATAAAGATGTCCAAATTAGATTTGAAAGGACAGAAAGGTGATATTGTTGTGGAAAAACAGGGTGGCTATATTAAGTAAGGATAATGAATTGCATAGGGGGCCTTTAAGAGACAATGAGCAACCTATACTGGAATTATGGGGTATGACGATAGGCAACAGCTTATAGAGGCAAGGACAAAGTGACAGTGTAGATGAGTTAGGGTGATTAATGTGCAACAGGCCTTGACAGCAGAGATAGTGGCAACAAACAAGGAAAGCAGAAATGAAGTGAGTAATGACACAAAAGAAGTCTTTATGAAAAAGAGAAAGAAAACTCAAGACATTGTCCAATGACAGGAAGAAATCTAAGCTATTGTAAAAAGGAGGGGGGAGTTGTAATAGCAATAAGGCTAGCATAAAACAGCAGGTTATATAAGTACTTACTATAATGACACACTTTAGCTGCAACGCTCCCTAGGTATCTAATAAAAACAACTTCTTCTAAACTGCATGTAGTGTGTTTAAAAACAGACTCACCAAACCTCACCAAACAAATGTGGCCAGCTTATACCCTGCATCTGTATAACAGACATTTAAGCAGCAGTCCATGAAATAGAATCTGATCACACTGATAATAATGTGCTCTAGCAAATGAAAATAATAGTGGAGAGATTTATAAAAAGTCCGAATTGGGATCTCTGGCAATTTCCTGGCATTTTCCCAGCAGTTTAAATTATTTCACGTTTACTAACCTTTTCTTGACATTTTTGAATTTTATTAACGATTGTTCTCATCTATGAAAACATTTCTCACTTTACCTACTGGCTTTTTGTCAGGTTTGAACACAAGATTTTCATTATTTTCTATGGCACAAAGCTGTCCATTCAATCAGGGAACCATTTTGTAAGCCAACATAGAATGGGTATTGTGTTAATTGTAATATCTATGTGATAATTTTACGAATCTATAAAATCTTATATATATTTCAACTGGTACTCACTTACATTTGAACATGCAGCCTCATTTACAAAGCCTCTGGCGTAGTTCAAAGTGTACAAAATGCACTTTGCATCTTGCCAAAGTTTGCAGTCTGTGGTGCCATTTCTGCTCTTAGAACAGAGGGTAAAGAGGTTTGCATCATTTAGGATGCAGTTTTCCGAAGTTTGGCAGTGCTGCAACAAGAGATGGTAGTAGGTGGGCAGCACAGAGTCTCTCTGGGATACCCCCTAGTTAGTGGGTAAAACTCTTTGGGCTTGGATGGCTTGGATGATTTCTTGAACAAGCAAAAGACTACAGTAACTGTAAGATATTCAGTTAGTTTAGTACAGGTATAGGACCCGTTATCTAGAATGCTCCAGACCAAGGGTATTCCGAATAAGGGGACTTTCCGTAATGTGGATCTCCATACCTTAAGTCTACTAAAAAATCAACAAAACATAAATTAAACCTAATAAGATTGTTTTGCCTCCAATAAGGATTATTTATATCTTAGTTGGGATCAAGTAGAAGGTACTGTTTTGTTAATACAGAGAAAAAGGAAATCAGTTTTAAAATTCTGAATTATTTGATTAAAATGGAGTCTATGGGAGATGGACTTTCAGTAATTCGGAGCTTTCTGGATAACGGGTTTCCGGATAAGGGATGTTACCGAGACTTTCCTTCTTTCCAGAATTTTAATCTCCATATGATAAGTCTAATAAAAAAATCATTTAAACGTAATTAAACTCAATAGTATTGTTTTGCTATCAAAAAGAATTAATTATACCTTAGTTGGGATCAAGTACAAGGTACTGTTTTATAATTATAGAGAGAAAGAAAATAATTTTTAAATATGTGAATTAATTAAAATGGAGTCTATGGAATATGGCCTTTCCATTATTCGGAGATTTATGGATAACAGGTTTGGGATAACCGATCCCATACCTGTATAGTTTTTAGTATATATATTTTGTATATATGTGAGTGTTTTGGTAGGTCTTTATAGCTATATGTGTGTGTTTTATATACCTGTTGTCCCTGATGAAAGTTCCATTTAGGAACTGAAACGTCGGACTGAATAAAGCGTCACATATATTTATTTAAAACTACGAGACTCCTGTGTGAAAATTCTTGCGTGTGCCGCCACTCTCTGTCTCTCTCTCTCTCTCTCTCTCTCTCTCTATATATATATATATGGAAGTCCAAAAATTGGGTGCACACCAGGATATTTTTTAAAGATTAAAACGTTGCTTTTATTTAAACATGCTGTTAAAACAGGCCATCGTTTCGGTCTCCTCCTAAGACCATTATCAATTATATATATTATATATATATATATATATGTACACTGGGGTTTATTTGGAGATGATGAACTTGATAGGTTTTGTTTTATGTTTTGTTTTTTTTTCCAACCAAAGTTAACTATTTAAATATGTAATTATGTAAGGTTGGCCAGTGTGCCAGGAACCCTGTACTTACCTGCCTGTGACAGTACAGGGGTCCCTTGCACCCAAATTATGGTAAACTTTTAGTCCAGTGCAAGAGAGAAGAACCCAGCATGTACCGTCCATTGCCCTGGGCACAAGTGATCTGTGTATGAGACAATTTTGTGACTCAGTCCAGAAATTCAGCTCTTTCATTGCAGAGAGTGCAGCAGATCCAAAATAACCTCTGCAATAGTATTTTAAGATTAAATTCACTGGTGGTAATAGAACCCACAATCTATTTTTGTGTAGATTAAAGTGGATTTGATTTTGCATTTTGTTTTGTTTTTAAATTCAGATTTGCTTTGAGAAAAAAACAAAGCACAATTTGGTGGTGGCATGATGCAGACCAGGGAGAAACAGGGCCTGATATACAAACATAAACACTAAAATGCACCAAAGAAATCAGATCTTTGCTTTCCTTTCCTAACTTATACCAGACTGATCAAAATTACTTGCTAAAAGGTTGCTACTGGAAACCTTTGTTAGTATTTTTCTTAACAGATTTGCTGCTCTGGCTGACCACATTACCAGATGTACAACAAGCTTTAGCCCAGTGGTAGGGACATTTACATTTGGGCTCCTCTTTTCAGCCTCTATTCAGGGCTTCTCTTAGCGCATACAAAGATTACAGATATAGAAAAACAATGGTGTCGCAGCCGCCTTTCAGCCATATTTCTAAAAATATCTAGGAAAGTAAATACATTTTTACCCCAAAACTCACCATATTTGACCTTTACACTAGGCTTTTAGGTGTATATATGGACATCAAACTAATCTACAGGCTGGACCCCCATGACACTGCTTCAGTCCAACAATTTGGGAACCACTAATATAGAACCACAGGCATAGGAAGGCAAGCTATCAAGCATTAATGACTACATCTTGAAACCCTACTGCTCCAATGGGATTTTTATGTGCCAGCATTAATGAGTAGTCCCTTCATAAGCCTTATTAAATCCTTTTTAATATCTGAACCCAGATGTTATAATATATTGAGCATTACATACACACACACACACACATAGCCAAAAATTGTTGATGTTCTTACTGTAGTCACTGTTTTCGTCCTTTGTTCCATCAATAGTGCCATCTGGGTGCATCTGCAGGAAGTATCCCTGCTGGCTGAATAACCTTGTCACAATTCCTTTCAGCTGGGGTTCTGTAGAAATAAACACCAGAATACAACATTTAGAACTACTGTGCTCGGTGACTTACATGGGTTAAAATGCTGAGTCACTAGGATAGAATGCACATAAACTAATAACAGTTGGCTGGATCACCTGCATCTAGCTTCGTCCCACTGTGAGTCTGGGAGGAGAATTTGTATTAAAAGTGATGCTCAAACTACTGTAAAGCAAATTAAGGCTAATAGATAAACAATGTAGAAAAGTCTGCTTCACTGCAAGGTCACACTAATCTTTAGGAATAACCTCTCAGACCTGCATCTGGATTTTCCTTTGCAATGAAGTTTGGAGAGTAAACTGAAAAAGCAAACTCCCAAGATTCACATCATGTAATGTTATAATGGAGTGCAGAGTTAGTCAAGCTTTGTCTTGCCATTGGGGAAACCACATTTCATTATAAAACAACAAGTGGCAACCTAGAGAATCCCTTGCTCTTTCCTTATACTGTTTGCTTTCTGTTCCTCTTAGGGCTTTGCTATTCTGCACAGAGAGCTGTATTAATGTGCACAAATAGACTCCCACAAAGTAGGAGATGCCATATTGAATTCTATGATTTACAGATGAAAACTTTAATGAATCAGAAAACTCTGGTGGTGCAATGGTTAAACAAAAATAGTAGAATGTTTTGTGCTTATAATATAAAATGTGAATAAAATGCCATTGGAGTACATTATTATTAAAATGCCTAAAACCTTTATTGCAATATTAATGCTCAACTGGTTAGTATGTTGTTTTGAACTTCAGCTCCCAGCTGAAAAACCTGCCTGACTGAGATCTGGGCATTTCAGGCCAGATGTCTGTAGGAGAGGCCCGTCAGTGGTGCCCATACAAGGGCAGATAAGATGCCGAGCCAGGCTAAAGGACTGATAGCGGCAGCTGGAATAGGCCAGTGTGTGGCCACCTTTACATAACATGAATTGCAATATAGGTATAATATATAAGCTTTACAAAGAGCACAGATCTAAGGTGAAAAATAAAATAACCTTCACGTTATAATCTTGGCAGTGGCAGGTGCTAGTCTAGAAAACCAGTCAACAAACATCAAAAGAGGCCAGCTTCATCCTTGGGTTCTTGCATCCCAGTAAATGTGTTACATTGGCTTCATTAGCTGGCAATCTGTTCCATCTGACAATCTGGCACTTCAACAGTGAAACTCTGTAACTGTGGCACAATTGTATTTATGAAATGCTGCTGGGTAAACCTCCTTTTATCACTTGGATCCAAAGACAGATGTTCTCTCTGCCTTGCAGAATCCCATGTGATGTGTGTCTTACACGTTATTAAACACATTCTGTCAGAATGCAAAAAACCTGAAGCAAATGGATCTCTGAGGTCCCAGTTTGTGCACCTCCTGTTCCTCAATGAAGCCTCAGTTTGCTAGAGAGAGCAGCAAAGTGTCATTCTGGTATACCACTGAGCCAGTATATGTTCACCACAGTCATACACTATGATATTCAGTTACACTGCAATATTTCCAAGGGAGGATAAGAGAAAAGCTATAGCTCGCCTTTCTTTGCTGCCTTTCAGGTTTGCATATCCAGTGCTACAGTAAACCTGAGTTAAGCCGATAAAGGACTACAGGCATGGGATCCATTCTCCAAAAACATGTTATGCAGAAAGCTCAGCATTATGGGAAGGCCATCTCCCATAGCCCTATTTTAATAAAATATTTCTAATTTTTAAAAATGATTTCCCTTTTCCCTGTTATAATAAAGCAGTACCTTGTACTTGATGTCAGTGATTGTACCTTTCCTTCTCCTTTAAATGATTTTTTTAGTAGAGTTAAAAGCATGTAGATCCAAATTACATAAAGATCCTTGTCCAGAAAACCCCAGGTCCCAAGCATTCTGGATAACAGGTTTCATACAATAGGTGAAATGGGAGTCCAGAACTATATGTAAATGTATAGGCAATGAAAAACTTTAGATTACCAAGTCATTTTTACGGATGACAAAAAGGTAATCCCAATCCTACTTCTTTACATTTACATTTCTGGTTCCATTTTTTTTCACTTTCTCCACACCCAAAAGCATTATAATGCATTCAAGATGCTGGCTTAGGAATTTTTGCACAAGGAGAGCCTTTCCTGTGGCATGTTAGTGGCACAGCTTCTTCTAGCCCTACCATGTGTAAGTTTAGGATCACATACATTCTCCAAATGGCAGAGACTGACCTCTGTGTCTCGCCAGCAGTAAAAGAGCTGAACAAGCAAAGCAGAAAGCCAAGGTACATGGGAAGAACAGTTAAGGGGATTTAAAGGAACAGTAACACCAAAAAATGAAAGTGTAGCAAAGTAATTAATATATTATAGAATATTGCCCTGCACATGTAAAAGTTGTGTGTTTGCTTCAGAAACACGACTATAGTTTATATAAACCAAGCTGCTGTGTAGCCACGGGGGCAGTCATTCAAGCTGGAAAAAAAGAATTAAAAAAGTACAGGTTACACAGCAGATAACAGATAAGCCCACTGTGTTCTACAGAGCTTATCTGTTATCTGTTTACATAACCTGAGCCTTTTCCCCTTTTTTCCAGTTTGAATGGCTGCCCCCATGGCTACACAACAACTTTTTTATATAAACTATAGTAGTGTTACTGAAGCAAACACACCGCTTTTACCAGTGCAGGGCAACAGTACGTTATATTTTAATTACTTTAAAACATTTACATTTTTTGGTGTTACTGTTCCTTTAACAAATGTTATGAAAAAGGCCCAATAAATAGCGACTGTCTATGGCATCTACTGCAGCCCCTCTGGCATTTTCCAGAATTCACAGATTGCCAGGGGGGCCCGGACAAGAGCATAAACGAGCAAGAAGTACAAGGCAAGGTTACTTTATTCTTTGAATACAAAATAGTACAAGGAACATGGCAAGCTAATAAAAATATCATTCTCACTATGGTCGCCTTGAGTATAAGCTTGTCTCCTGCGCGCCTAAACTCACAAATTACCCTGAAATGCTTTTAAACATTGTTAAGTACAATTAACATATCTGAAACAGTAATTTATACATAGCATCATTCCTTCTCTAAGCTCTTCCCTGCACACTGCAATATCACAAGGTGTCAGATTTTATGACTCGGCTCAGACTCTCATCTTCCTTTGCACAAAAGATAACATTTAAATCAGGTCACACAGAACCTTTCAATTACTGGAACTCATTCCTGCTTCAGTGCATAGGGAAGCGTTAGTTTCACAAAATGTCATGATGCTCAACAATAGGTTAGAGAGGCTGAGAGTTAGCCCATAGTTTAACTTGAGCATAAGGGCAAAGACAGGGTGAAAAGACAACACAAAATTGCCAGATGCATTACCAATAAACAAATGATTACACATTCTGCAGAAGAATAAACAAGTGCTGCAGATGAGTCTATTCACGACAAGCTGCTGTGATTTATGATTATCAGTTGGCATCTGCAATGATGCAGAAAACATGCTTCTGAAATGCAGACAAGCATCTCCTAAAGATTTAGTCATCTCAGTATATAATGTATACAGCCATTTACACATATATACAGTACATACACAATCAGAGGACTAGTTATTTTGACTGTCAAATATTAAGAAACAGGAACACTAAAATCTGCAGAGATAAAATTTGGAAATTCAGAGTCATTTCAGATAATGGTGATCATTGTATATGCAAACACATACGTTTAAAGGGGTAGTATTGTCACCAATTATTTCCTTTTTCAATAACAGTGTTTGAGGTTTATGCACTTTTTATTTCTAGGCAGTCTCTTACTAACTATTGTATGTCCAGTTGTAACACCTTGCCTGAAAAAAAATTACAAAGTGGCAGGCACAGCAGGTTTCATGTTTCTGAGTTAATTAGTCCAAAGCAGGGGTCCTCAACCTTTTTTTTTACCTGTGAGCCACATTTAAATATAAAAAGTGGTGGGGAGTAACACAAGCAAGAGAAAAGCCCCTCTGGGTTGTCAAATAAGTGCTCTTGTTTGTTATTTGGAAGACCCTGCAGACTTCCAGCCCACAGGATGTTTTTTTTGGTGTTTGAAAGTAAACTTGTACCTTTATACCCCAAAACTTGTCTACAAGTCAGGAATTTAAAAAAAATGAGCATCTGCTTTGTTCAATAGGAGCAACAACAAAGGGGTTGGTGGTCAACTGGTCTGTAGGAATCACCCTTACCTTGCTAAGCTTTACCTTAACCTTTACGCTTAAAATCCTGCTTTGATTCACATTCCAAACAATGTGGTCTGAATGAGATGTTACAAAGATAACTAGAATGTCAGCCATAAAGCATAACAAAACTGCTGTTTTTCAAGCGAAAGGAAGGAGAGTTCACTGCTGGCTAAAAATCATGAAAATTTCAGAGTAAGTAGGAGAAACAAAAAACACAAAACAAGATGATAGAAGCGCAAAGGCAACAGAAAAAGACAAAAAACAGAAAGCAGCCAAAATGGAGTGAAAAGTGAAAAGAAGAAGAACACCAGAAGTGGAACATGGGACACATAACAAAGGTTAAAGAAAAAGTGACCAAGAAATGTTTACAGACCAAAATCACTATTCTGGTGTAATGATGAGATATATCATTTAGATTGTGCAGTCATGTGGCACTGGCAACTCTTATAAGGTCCTATCAATAATATATGTAGAACCAAGTTGCTCTGTAAGTACACTTGATGGTAACTTAGCTACCATACAGTACTACCACGCCAACTACAAAACAGCCCTTCTGGGTTTTTTTAACAATTGAAATATTTTGTAGTAACCATAAGTCATGAAGCTCCACATTAAGTCTTTTCTGCAAAACCCAACACTCAGCCATTTTAGATAACACATCCTATACCTGTACTTATAAGGAAAAGATGTGAGGCTCTCCCTATTTCATTGCAAATTATTCAATTAAATTAATTACTCTACTGACTGCCTCTTTGGTGCCGACACTCTACCCTTTTATGCACATTCTGATCAAAATTCATAGTGCATAGTTACACTGGCGGCAGAATGATTTCTACATCTCTCCTGCATTAAAGAGAAGGTCAGGTTGACTTAATATATTGATATATTAATGCAAGAGCTGTAGTTCTATCTTCATACATCTGCGCTCCCCTCTCTTTGTTATGACTTTCCTCACAGTGCACGGCGACATAAAATGTTTTGCATTGTAATTGTCTTCTCAACATCACAAAATATGACCTCGCTTGCATTGTGATGTCGGAAAACCCTTTAAGTGCAGTGACCACTATAGCTTTAGTTGATTTGTGGCCATTTTTCCTCTTGAGTGGGTAGCCCCATGAACATTTCAGACACTAGGCAAGTATAACTCACTTAGCTACAAGAAAGCCTGTTGGATAATATCTTTCTTCTTCTAAGGACACCTGCAGGTCATCAAGTGAAGAGCTCAGGAAATGTTCCACTGATGAGTTGTAAATTATTCAGCATAGATCTTAGCCACCAAATGGTTATCTTGGGGTTCATAAGGCTTAAAATATGCTTTAATATCAATGCCACGCAGCTGCATGATATTATGGTCTATTAAAGTTTTAGATGCTACTGGCAGCACAGTTAGACAACACAGATGGCCTATTCACCAACTCTCTGGCTGCACCCGCTGAAATTAAGTGCAATATGGGTGCTTCCTAAGAGCTATCATATAGTAAGTGCTGGTTCTTGTTACACTATGGAGTTAAATACAAAAAGGACCACAGGAAGGCACCTTTAAGCCAAAGTTTGACAGTAAAACATAATAATAACCTCCCAGTCCCGTAATAATTAAAGACAATCTTTCTCTTTCTCTCTCTCTCTCTCTCTCTCTCTCTCTCTCTCTCTCTCTCTCTCTCTATATATATATATATATATATATATATATATATATATATATATATATATATATATTCTGTATAATTTTACTGTTATATGATGAACCTTTTCTATAAAATGTTAGAAAATGAAGTAGGATAACTAAAACAAATTATATATAAATATATGTGTGTGTGTGTGTGTGTGTGTGTATTTTGTATATACAACATCAATTTCTCTCTAAAAACAAAAAACAATTGTATTCAATTTAGAGAAGGGCAATAGTTCACAGATCATTTTGTATCTTTAATTTTTCCATAGGTCCAAAATATACATATTTTTGAAAGCTCTCTTAATTGGCCTTTTTTACTGTTTACAACCAAGCAAATGTACAATCTGTATAAAGGTGGGATGGACAAATTCTGATATAAAATAATACTATTAGCAAGAAAACTTGGGAGCATAATAAATATGGAACATTCTCTTGCACTAGAATTACACTCTTTCCCAATTTATACATATGGCTCCATGTTTATAATAACAGGCTGGCAGTATCTTAACTATTGGTGAGGGCGATCTCCAGTGAATTTATAACAGAGTAATTGCTTGGCAAACATTTATGCAAGATAGTCACAAAGAGCTGCTATTTTTAAAACACAAGTAAAATACATGGTGCACTTGCAACAATGAATTATAATTTTTCTTCTCCAGATATGAAATATAGAAATTGCTAACCCTTCCCATAATAGAGGGCACCACTTGTAAATTGCTAACCATGCATATAATGGAGGGCGCTATCTTAGAAGAATAAATATTCATTCAGTACTGTGTGAATTTCATAGAACTGAAGTAGTGGTGTCTGATTTTATTTTGCCACCTTATTACCATGCTCATGATAGACAAAGATCTACAGGTTCTTAAGGTATAAAAGGCTATCAACCCCAGTTATGTAACTTTTCAGATGGATTGCCATTTGGGAGTATAGACCCAGATAAAGTGCAAGTTCACAAAAAGCAGTTCCTCATCATAGATATAATGACATCTCCTGTTTGAATAAAAATAAAAAACAAAGAGTCTGAAGACCTCTACTATAAACAAATATTTTTTACCACCTTGCTGCTTGCATTGAGGCATTTCAGGGGATGTCACATTATGACGCCCACCCAGTATACTGCACTGCCAGGTACAGCAGCTCTATATGCTTAGAGAGGCACAAATCTTCTGTTCTACCATTTTCTTCTTTTTACTATGTGATTAGTGAAACTGATTTTTGATTAGCAAAAATGTGTGAAACAGTAGAATTTCATCAAAGTGCATTTCAGTTAATGACAAAAAACATGTAATGTAATGATATTATAGTTTACATGTTTTTATCTCTACATTGACCTTCCTTGTCAGAGAAGCATCTTCTCAGTAAGCCAATTTCTTCAAAACATGGCGTCTGGACAAATCCTTAGATAGACAGTAGGAGGGCCAGCGATGGTTCCAATTCCATTGCTTAATGTGGAAGGCATGGGGTGGATAATAATGACACCTTTTTTCTGGAGCAGCAGAGTACTTTTTACCCCAAAAAACAAATTGCATAATGAAATTCAAGCTTGGAAAATTTTCGCCACAGGTGATACCGCGACATTTCTAATAGGTGAAAAGGCTCTATCATCCCTACTCTCTGCCAGTTTTCTTATTATTTTCCCTGCCATGACCCTCTGTTTTATATCCTACATTTACCTCTCTATTCTTTGTAGTTTTCTTAGCTTTCCTTGTCTCTTCCAAGTCTTCATTCACCTTTTTACCCCTTCTCTAATGCATTCCCCCTCTTCATTTGGTTTGCTCTCCCTTAACCTAACCCTCTCTCCTTTTTCCTCTGTTCTTTCCTTTTTTTCTATCATTCATTTTATTATTTCTTTTAGTCCTCTTTACAGCTCCCCTTTCTATTGTGTTTACATCTAACACTCCCCTTAATTTCACTGCCTATTCCTTCAGATTTGCCCCTCCATGAGTAACAATAAGCTCTTCCACGATAAACAGCATTACAATAGGTAATGAGTTTACTTGACAAAGTACACAGAAAACTGTTTTCTGCCTTAACTCTATATCCACTACAATATCTTTCTGTATCAAAAAGCTGCGCATAGTGCATCTGGAAGGTTTAAATGACTGAAATAGAGCTTGCCTGTGATAAATTGTAGCATAGATCTGAAAATCCTTTTTTAGATTATTGTTTAATTACTTTTTAATCAACTGACCAATCAATATTGTGCATACTATCTCTAAGCGAAAAAGGTTTTAGCTAGACAATCAAAATATTTCCAAACACGATAATAAGCAGCATACAGACTCAAAAGTGTCTATATTGTACACATTTTGCCACTAAGTCTTTATATATGTTATCTTTTTCACGATAATAAGCAGCATACAGACTCAAAAGTGTTGTCAAAATTCCAAAAAATGTATTGTGAATTGTCCATATTGTGCACATTTTGCCACTAAGTCTTTATATATGTTTTCTTTTCCAAGACTGACCTTTCAGTAATGGCTTTGCTTTAGAGTTGAGAACAAAACAGAATGAATCTACAGAAAAGATTTTGATGCTGGATACAAAATGACCATCATCTCGCTGTATACCTTCGATAAACAGTGTACCCTTGAAGCAGTTAGATTCCATTAACCTCAAAGCCTGCTCCCTTGTACCATTTTCCTTGTCAGTTGGACTGTGCACTGTGACTCTCTTTCCACTCAACATTCTCTTCAAGGAATGCAATAGAATCCAGTGATGAAATCATCCTACTTATGGCACACTACCACCAATCTCCTTGTTAGTGACTCATGCAACAGAATGTTTAACCTAGATGTAAATTTATACTTTTTCTCTGCATTTATATTTCTACAGTTCTTTACTATAGTCATCTATAACACTTTCCTCAGTCTTTAATGTGGATCATGTTGTTGTATAGCTCAAATTAATTCACACACTGCCCTTGGCTGCTTGAACACATTAGAAGCTTCCAAAAGCCTGCCTGAAGAGCTAATAGCACTTGAATGGTGTGTTAATATACTGTACAAACAGGTCTGGACTGGGATTCACAATAGGTCCTGGCATTTCAATCACAGAGGCCCAAACAGCACCCCCCCCCCCCCCCACCAGCCCAATTAATAGTGACTGTCCATGGCATCTTACAGCAGCCCCCCTGGCATTTACCAAAATCCGCAGATTACCTGTCCGGGCGTGTGTACAAATGCTTGTGCTGTTGTCACCGAATTTTAGTTGTCAAAAGCCTGTACTTACACCCACTACTGAAAAATATTTTTGTTCGATGGTTTATATGAGATTTCATTCAGTGTGCAGAGAGTCACAACTGTGTTTAGCTCCCTAAAATCCAAGCGTTGATCTTCTATCAGGCCCTCAAAATCTATATGGGATCTATGTAAATGGCTTCCTAATTGAAGCTCACAAGTAGAAAGGTGGGGTCCAGATGCACATGCATCAGGCCTATAATTTATCTCCAGAAGATAAACCATACCCATAACCTGAAATAATTTATTAAAAAAGCAAATCACATGCAAAAAAACGCTATGGTACATTTAACCATAGGCCTATAGTTCATATCCTTTCAACAATAACTCAGTTACATTAAAGGGTGCATTAACTAACCTGTAGCTTTTTCAGATCAGGGTTTTTGATGCCAAAAAAGTTGCAGGAAAACTCTCCAAGGTCATGTAGAAGTCAATGCGATTTGTCTGCAACTTTTTTCCACATGTGCTTTTTCACTTGGGATTTTTTGATAAATGTCTGTTTGTGGAAATGAGTTTATTTGTGTTTTCAAAGAAAAGAAAATGAGATAAATTCAAGTTTTAGTAAGTCTGCCCCTTATTTTTCCATCCAGTTCAGTTCTGTTCTAATACTCTTAGAGATGAAGCCTCTAGAACAGGGTTTCTCAGCCCTTTCCTTTGGAGACCCAAGTACCGTTTGGGAATCAGCATTGATTTTTGTCTACAGTAAAAAAGTTTTTTTTACATTATTAAAGGAGATCATGGTGATTCAGCATTTTTGGACCCCCAACCCAAAGGTTAAGAATTCCTGCATTGAAACATAACATAATGTCCTGTGTTAAGTTTGAAACTGACATTATTTCCTGCATAAAAATAAGTATGTATAATCCAGTTCTCTACTTGTATGGTTTGTAGTTTGGCTTAGATGGCTTCTGCTGCAATGCATAACTGAAATGCTGCCTTTAGATATATATCCCCTTATCCCAGGAGTCTCTTTCATTGCATCTGATAAGAGGGAATATTTTTTGAATAGCAGCATTTCTCAATAATTATCTGAAGATTATATTTACTACTATTCTTACTATCAAATGAGAATGTATTGAATAATTCCAGGGGCTGTTCCCCAGCAATATGAAGAAAGAGAAATGACTGAATGACTTGCTTGCACCTCCAGTAGCAGGCAGATATAATTCAAAGCACTTCCATCTCTAGTTTTCTGATTGGTTACCCTGTAATAAGTCGGGTTTTTGAACCATAATTCGAACTGTGCAAAAAAACCTAAAAAAATCAAACTTGAATGTTCATGAATCTCCTCGTATATGTTGCCAAATGTGTGAATGTGTGTGGGCAGCTATCCTATACAAAAAGAATTATTGGTCTGCTCTTTGGTCAGCTGGGTCAGGTCTAGAAGAATATTCTGCTTTGTTCTCTTAAATACAACACAACAGCTTTTCCTTCTTGTCTCCAACTCTGACTATTTTACTTACTGGTTTTCAATATAAGGAAGGAACCTTGCTGGTAGATGGTATCTGTTGGAGGTCCATTTGTGAGCTAGAGGTACTGGTTGGGTACTGCTCTTTACAATATTGCAAATGAGTATGTAAGGCCGGAGCCTGAAGGATGGGGAATATTGATTTAGCAGGTGCCACTGGAAGCAGTAATTCATCACCATATACAATTAAACTACTGCAGAGAAGGAAATTCATGCAACACTCAATACTTCCCTCTTTTTAATTATCTCCACAGGTTCTGAACAGCGATTTTGATTTAAGAAGTTTTGTCCATGAGATTCATACAAAGATATATTTTGGTTACTTTTCTGTCTCCCGTGACTTCCAAACCCAGTCACCATCTTGTAAAATTCTAGCACTTTGTAGACAAGTATACTTGGTTGTTTTTGCCAAAGTGATACGCACTTAATATTGATACCTTTTTAAAAAGAGCTGTACAAATACCCAATAGCAAATTTAACATATTTTTGCTTATATTTTTTTTACAATGGACACAATAAATATTATATTTAATTTGTAGCATTTGTTCACCTCATGAATAGCTATGTAACACTGTAGGCTATTTGCTCCACTTTATCTGACTGCTGTAATTATTTATCTCAGTCCTGCAATGCATTCAGCAAACAAGGATCGATGCATAGTTGATGGCTTTGGGGTTATCTCCTTATGCAGGAGGTTTTTCCAGATCTGTTACTATGTTGAAATCTGGAAGAATAAAACAAATCCAACATGTACCACCACACTCACATGACTGTCAGTTCTGCCTGCCACCTTATACAAGAGCAAGACATGATAATGGCAGTTCAATATTATCCACAGGGACTATTGCAGTCAAGTGTTGTATAATAACTCTCTGCACAGTGGTATGGGGTCGCCACCTCCAAAATAATGGATCAAAATGTAAAAGGATGCATAGCACTACACTGGGTCCTTCCCATATGGTCTGAAACATATAGCACTATGTATGCACCGACGCAAGGTCTCCAGTGGATTCCTTTTACATTTTGATCCATGATACTGACAGGCAGATCTGTACAATTATGTAAGCTTGGGACTGTACCAGTGCTAGCAAAGTTACCCCATCCCTCAACAGAATACTGAGAAAACACAACATACCTGCAGCAGAAAACATTCTGATGTCAGTTATTTGAATGTTCTTTTATAGGGGATGATGTATCCTCCTTCATAGGTGATTAGCTAACAGGGCCACCAACAATGCAACAATCTGTAGCTACTGTACTGCCACACAACAAATTACAATGCTCCCAATATGGGTAACAAAAGCACATTGAACTAATTGCATAGCTGAGCAGTTAGCCAGCGTACGATTAATTTAAATTTGTATATTGACATGTCAATAAATCTAATTTAAGATTGTATATGCCCTTTTTTCTTTCATTGATTGTAAACTGCTCCATAATTAAATATATATACAATCAACATGGGAGCTCCAAAATAAGAATAACGTTACGTTCTTTTAGTAAATTACGCAATCAGTTCTACATAACATTCTGCACTGCCTAACCAAACAGTACAACAATTATTTAACAGCACAAATATTCCATAAGAAAAGAGTAAAGTGGATAAGGCACAAATGATAGATTTTATTTACATTCAGTTAAAGTTAGGCACTTACCACAAATATATAGCTTTTATAAAAATAGTTGAAAACTGTGTTAAGCTTATTCCTGCTAAGGGCTCAGAATTCTTCAGTAATATAAAATGGGTAGGATCTGAGACCTGTATGGTCTGAGAACTGTTATATGGACAAATCAATCAATTACTCAATGCACACCTATTTAAACCTCTATGTAAATGCTCTTTATATAGCAGATGTTCACAAAACAATTAGCACAATTACAGTGCATAATATACATACCACCAAAAAGCTGACACATATGGACTGAGAAAATCCCAATGTTTCAGAACCCAGTCCTTTGTCAAGAAGATTCGCTTAGAATCTCACACTACAGGTTACATCTGCTACACAGCGTGGCTTTACTTATTAAGGAGTTTATGTCTTTCCTGATAGCAGGAAACTTTTCTCCAACTATATTTTAAAACCAAAATATAAATGCTTCCCTACAGAAAACTTTTAAAATGAAAAAGGGATCGGGATCTATGAGACTCTCGCACCACAGGTTACATCTGCCACACAGCGTGGCTTTACTTATTAAGGAGTTTATGGGGTCCATTCATGAAACCACACTTTTTTTTTTTAAGAAAAAAACGTATTTTTCCTAATTTTTAGAACTTTTCGTAATGACTACGATAATATCGTTGAAATTGCACGACTTTTTTGTGGTTTTCGTTAACTTCCATGAAAAAGTTGTATTTTTCACAAAGACTACGACCATTTTGGAATTCATTCAAGCTTTGGTATCGTGACTAACTTTTGGCCAAGTTGGAGCTGTAGAGTGCCATTGAGTCTTATAGAAGATTTCCAAAATCATGCATTGAAGTTTCAAAGCCAGCTTTTCACGCCGTTTACGATCGGATCAGAAAATATTGTGACTTTTGGATCGCAACCATGATATTTTCGTATGACCAACAAAATAATTTTCACACATCGTGGTTACTCTGAAATTTTTCCAATCGTGCTTTTAACTAGAGAAAATTTGTGGTTTCACGAATGGCCCCCTATGTCTTTCTTTTTAATCAATAAATGGTTGTATTTGTCATTATTACTGACATGAATTAAATTATGGAACTAAGTATGTTGCCTAGCCTATTTATAGGCAGGCTATTTACAATAGCTTACGTGTAAAACAAAAATACACCCAATTATAGGTATGCTTTATTAACTGATGGTTAAAATGTTTCATTTTTGAAGGTGAACTTTCCCTTTAATTTAGGTAACAGAAGCATACCCAGTTCCTCCAGAGAGAAACAAGGTACTGCATAAACATATTTTGAGCAATATTACAATGCAACCCATTGATTTACAGTGGAGAGGGGAAATATGGGCCTCTTGTGTATTAAATACTGATTTAATGAGCTTCACCTAAAATACATTTGTCCTTAACCAAATCAATGGCTTTCCCTTTTAGAGTGCTTAAGCAAATCTGCGCTTTTGTGGAGAATCCCTATTAAACCCAGTTCACAGGTTAGTGAGCAGAAGGAGGTCACCGCACTGTGCATGGACTACAAATCAGCATTCCTTCATGCGAACGGTGATCAACTCTCTGCAGTCGATAAACTGTTTAACCTCTTCAGCTACTGCCTGCTGCGTTCTACACTTCCAACAGATGCAGTAGACATACACAGAGTAAAAAAAAAGGTACTCAACATGCACACATATTGCTTTGCTTAAAGCATTCACACAAAAGCTGTGAGTGATCATATTCTAGCCTTGTTAATATCACAGCTTCATGGAGAGTACAAAAGCAGCCTCAGTAACCAAAAGATTCATTTTCAGAGAGGCTGGTAATATTTCAACAAAATGAAATATAAATTATGAATGTGAAAGGACAGAGCTTCTCCTTATTGATGTAGTGACAAGACTTGTCTTTGCCGCACATGGGGATGAACCCTGTCAGATATATTTGATGAAAACCCCCTTGACCATTCTAAGACAGCCTGCTTGCTAAATGAGTCCTTGTCCTACATTCTGCAGTATCCAAAAGACCTGCAATGTCTGGACGTGCAGGCAGAAATTATTGTAGCATACAAATCAAATTCTAAGGCTTAATGTTGAGGACAAAACTTGTGCCCATACACTACACTAGATTTATTCTAGTTTTTTTTTAATAAATAAAAATCCTATTGTGTATTTTTTTTTTTCCTGGCCCACTTTTACAGACAAAAAATTGATATATATGGCCCCATATACATCCAAAACAGAGCCATATAGGTATTATTGTACAGGCTGTAAAATGCATTGAAATATAACTGAGCCATAATATACAAATTTGTCATTGCATTGACAGAAATTATGGAAAGTAACTGCATAGAGAGAGAGAGAGAGAGAGAGAGAGAGAAGGGGAGAGAAAAAGAGATCTGGGACTAGGAAAGGAAAGCTATGTGCGTGGGTGGCTGGGTGGAACGCACATGAATTTAATACTTTAGTCAAGCATATTCTTAGGCCTTCAAATCCATTACTAGACCCAGAGCACCTGAATATATAAGCAACGTAGCTCTACCATAGCCTCAGCATTGTATAAATGATTCAGAGAAAAAAAAAACACCACAGCTTACCCAGACAGAACATATTGTTAACTGGAGTTTCTCATCAAATTATATAGGCACTTATAGAACAGCAGTGTTTAGGACACCATTTGTACCCATCAACAACTGGAAATTTAGAGGCCTATTTATCAAAATTCGGATTTGGATACTTGTAGAGGTTTTTTTTATACCATGAGTAAATTCACATTTTAAAAGAGCATGAATGTGTCCTTAGTTGAAAACAAAAACAATTATAAAAAGCTCAATAAAAACATGGAATGAATGAATACAAACACGACAATGAAAATCTCAAAATCCTCATCTGTGTAAGAATTTTGTGCGAGTTAAATAAATATTTTACAATTTGCAAAGGACAGCTTCCATTGACTTCTACATGACCTCACCAGCTTTTATATGACAACATTTTTCATTACAGTTTTTTTTGTTTGTTTTTCCACATAATAAATATCAAAGTTCATGTAATATTCTAAATATCTAATAATCTAATTTGCCCTAAAATGTTTGATTTGGGAAATTGGCCCCTTACTCTTTAAAGTAAAAATTGTATATAAAACAATTATATTGTATATATTTCCTTTTATTAATTCCAGACAATGGCCAGTACATGGGTCTTAGCCTCATTTAGATCACTATGGGACACAGCATGCACAGAAAGCCCTGTATTTACTGCCCACCTTAAAACTGCGTACAGTGTCACACTGGGAGAGGTGGGGTCCACCAGAAAACTCAAGATATGGGCTCACCCCCAGCTAAGGGAACATTTCAGCTATTAAAACATACCAAACTACACTTCGCAACAGCACTTACTAGGTTAGTCAAAGGTTTTTATATAAGCATTTATACAAACAAAAAATATTGCTAATAATATCTCTCACATAGAATTTCTGGTGCAAATAACCAGCTGAGTATTTGACCATGCGATTCACACTTGAAAGGACTTTGCTACAATCTTGCCAAAGGCTTAAGCAGACCAAAGAAATTTTACACCCCCTACTCTTTCCTCTATTAAAATGATACTTCTTTTATTTCCTCTTTTTATTTGTCTAAAAAAAATAATAGGCTAAATTGCAAACTATCAAGGTGGCTCTTGTGACAATGGCAAATATGGTTAGATCTGTGGCTAAATTTGACTTCTGTTACTGACTGTGTTAAATGAAAGAAGAAAAATTAAATTAAATGTAGAAGAAAATTTTGTTTGGGATTTTGATGGACACTGGGCTAGCAGCAAATTAAAATCAGGTTCTGCAGATAATGCATATGGCATTCTTAGTTTTGACAGGTACAAAACATACTATGATTCTAATATCTGTCTAGAGCTGGCAAAAAAGCACATTTGTACAAAACCTGTAATCTGTAAGTACCTCAGTCATATGAAGGCTTGGTTAGTTGATTTCACCAGTATTGACCTGACAAGATATGAAACTATGCTGAGAAAAGAATTACTTGTGACAATGCATGGGGTCCTCAGCTAACCAAGACATGGCAGACATTTTCTCCAGTAGCATCCTATTAGAAATATTTTGACATGTAAAGAAACAGCATTATGGGCAAATCAAGGGTGTAGACAAAAGTTATATTATATCCATAGATCAGCATAAAATCAGCTAGATTTTCATGCTATAAAATGATGGGACATAGTGATTTACATTTTTCTACTCAGTGATAAAAACTTGCAGTCAAAAATACTGATTGCATCTCTTATTAAAATAAAGCAAAGGTGCTCATGTTTAAGAACAAGAGGCTTATATAAATGGTAAAATATGTAAATTGTAAGGAATAAGTTCATTCTCCAAAATATCAGCTGTGACTGAATCTTGATCTCTGCAAACCTAGGAGGGGTTTATAAGCACAATGTACTGTTAGTTTTAAGTACAAGTATAGTGAATTTAAAATGCAATAACGCTGCAGGTAAAGACACATCGGGGTTGATTCACTAAAGTGCGATCAATTTTATCGCACTTTTTTTGCGTTAAAATAGAAGCGAAAATTAGCACGCGATTCACTACAGTATTACCGCGTGCGGTAAGTCGCGTATCGCATATGTTATTTTTCGCGCAACCGCATATGTTAGTTTTAACGCATGCGTTAAATAGCGCGCTGAAAAGAATACTAACGCATGATTCACAATCACTTAGGCGCGCTAAATATCGCATTAGGCTATGCGAAAAATAACACCTACTTGAGGCTGGCAATAATAATAGAAAAGTACATTAAATGAGCTTTTGGCAATAAAATATGGACTTTGCAGTGCTATTTATTCAAGTATGTGTTGGCCCTAGAGTGATGCAGCCTCCAGTTTGCAGGGAAATGGTCATTTTTAATACAGTAATTTTATGAAAGTATTGCCATGTATGGCTAACAGGGAGTGCGTTTATGCGCGCGACTATTTATATGCGGCTACAATTGATGAAATGTTTCGCTAGGCATGGCTTCGCGGCGAATTTTTGGACGTGCAGCGAATTTTTCAGCTGCAAATTTTTTCATGCATTTCGCAAAACAATCCGCCAATGGCAAAACGCATGAAAAAATTTGCCGCGGAAAAATTTGCTGCACGTCCAAAAATTCACAGCGAATCCATGCCTGGCGAAACATTTCATCAATTGTAGCCACATATAAATAGTCGGGGGCAACAATTTAAAGATGAACGGAACAGATTCGCTCATCACTAGCAGTTACTATTTATAAGCAGCTACTAATTATATGCTACTATTTATATGCTACCTTTTATATGCTACCATATATATGTGGCGACAATTCATATGCGGCTACTATCTATTTGCGGCGACTATATGCGGGCGTTAATGTACCGTCAAATACCGAACGAGTTAAATAACCGCGAGTTAAATAACGCATGGAATATCGCGCTTAAATTAGCGCAAGTATGCTTATAGTGAATTGTGCGATAAGTCGCGAAAATTTAAACGCTATAAAATTTTTAACGCACGCTATAAATAGCGCACGTTTTATCGCACTTTAGTGAATCAGCCCTATCTTTGTAAAAGGGGTCCCATTATTTTATAGGTATTGCCTAATTTCAGTATGTTGCTGTGTACTACAGCTGTAAGGTATGTATATCCTGTGGTGAAGAACTTCACTGATATGCAAAAAAAAGAGATGCTTTCACTCAATCTAAATTCTGGTCTTCTCCTCCACCTATGCTAAAAGTTGTTGGATTCTCTCCATTACCACTAACACCATATTTATGTGTTTCTCAGTAATGGTAAGAGAATCATGCAAGCTATCAATACACCAGATTCACACAAAGGACATAAGTACAGATATTCTTTGTTCTGTAATAGATATGTTTCCTTAACTGCTCTTTGTGTTCATACTAGGAAGATCAATGTCAGCATGCAAGCGGATCTGTGACATTTATAGATCATTATTAAAGAATACACTTGGGTGGAAATATAAAACTTAGATATTCTGCCAATAGTTACATAGTTGCATAGTTACATAGGGTTGAAAAAAGACCATTGTCCATCAAGTTCAACCCATCCGAGTAAACCCAGCACACAACCTATACTTACCAATCTATACACTCACATACATAAACTATATATATAACCAGTAATACTAACTGTAGATATTAGTATCACAATAGCCTTGGATATTCTGCTTGTTCAAAAACTCATCCAGGCCCCTCTTAATTTCTGAACAGGGATGAATAAATCCTTGATGCAAATCTTACCATGCCCACCGGTATTTTTGGCACCCTGAGCCATACTGATATATTTAAAAATATATTTTGTGATCCCAACAAAGACTGGGGCAACTTCTATTGTGCCACCTGTACTGCTCTGATACTAACCTTTTACATATAAATGGGGAAAGTTATTTCCTTTGTGTATTTTTATAACCAATTCAACAGAAATTATATTCTGATAACATTTCCTGATTCCTGATGGATTTGGCATAACACCATGAGCAAGTTGTGAATCATTTTGCAAATTAGGCCAAATCTAATTTTTCCCGGCAATGCTTTCAAACATAAAAAGATGTGTGTTAAAGAGGTGCTATATAGTCTATATTAGTTTAAAGATAAGCTTATGAGGATTAAAGATTATACTGAATATAATAAAACATTCAACTGTCTCAAATATAATCTAAGACTCACTATATTATATATTTACATCAGAACACCTACATAATAAATACAGATAGAAAATGTGTTTTTTGGAAATGCATTATCCAAAATGCTCCAAAACCTGGCAATGCAATTCCCCACAGTACTGAGAGCTATACAAGTAAAAATTACAGGCTTTAGCAGGGTTTTACTCCATTACTTTTTCCACTGATTAAGTCTGCCTAACCTTTTTTTGTCTTTGACTGAGCTCTGCAGGACAGCTGTCAAGAAGGTACAATGGGTATGGCAGTAGAGGTCCCAGTTATTGTAAAGGCTTTGAAAACCCAAATAAGCACCGTTCATCATGCAAGATTTTACACATTTTTGAGCCCCAGAGAACAAAAAAAGAGCTCTTACCCTAACCCTGAAGCTTTGGTTTTAATTTTAAGATACTTTTACTACTTTCACTTGAGCTGCACAGAGACAGAATTCTCTTCAACTTACTCAGCTTAGATACGAGTTGCCCACCTAGATGCCCATAGGCCAAATGCCCTTCAATAGATTCCTGTCTATACCTGTCTATAAAATATTCAGATTTTTTGCAATCTAAAGCATGCATCAATGCTGCCTTCTAACACAAGATATCACGTGATTTCTCTAGACTAGCGTGATGGGGTATATCAGGCAATCATTGCTTGCATATATGTGAAAGTCCCTCTGCCTTCATAGAACAGAAGATTGATCATATAGCCAATACTGTATTGTAGACTATAGAAGTTTAATTTTCTTCTTGGCCAGTAACCAATACCTGCAAAGCATACATGTCACACTGATCAGTAACTATTGCTATACAACACAAACTGAATCAAAGGATCAAATAAAAACTATTGTCCAAGTTTTAGTCAATGACTGCCTGATAACATAGGTGCAAAGGCAGGTAAATGAATATGGCAAATGCTGTTACACAGAATGTATAATGGCTCAGCTCTGTTTTAAAGATCTCACAAGGTACACTTTAGGAACAAGAGGTTAAACAAATATCACTGAAGTAAATACAATACAATGAATATATGATAAAAAGTAAGCTATGCACATTTAAATTAGGATACAATTTTTTTTATGTTTTTTATGTTTTGCATGTGCATGGGTACTCAAAAAACAAACTAAAAAATGTCAATTCACCAGCATAAAAATTGAATAATACTGGTTCATGGAGCCAAGGCTTTTTTTTTTTCTTTTGTAATCAGCTCTTTAAAGCTTAGTAAAAAACAAATTGCAAGGAAAGTAAAGTTCATGGAGTGAAACCATTTCCTGCAGATAGGCCTATGAATGTGATTCAAATGGTACTGTGTATGCTTCACATTGAAATTACTTTCCCCTTTTATTATGCCGTTGTTTGAACTTACCTTGCTCCCTGTGGAACAACTGCTAAACCAGAACCTGCCTTGACTGCAGGTTTAGTAGGTTTAGTAACTAGTGTGCTAACCACTGGGTTTAATTAATTTAAAAAAGGAACAGCATCCCCTGCTGACGTGAATTACCAGGAGATACACAGATAATGCAGTATATCCCATTGGAGCATTTGCCAACATCTCATCTACTATACAAAACGGCTAATAAACCATATGGAATGATAGGACGTATAATGCCAGAAATGCAATTATATACATGGATCCATTACAGACTATACCACTGACTGCCCCTTATCCTAAAAACAAGGATATCAAATGAATCAGACTACTGTTTATTCTATTGTACCACTAAACACAAGTGTGTGAAGCTGTACACAAAAAAGGAGAATTAAACCTCCCATAGACAAAAGCCCCCATAGACTACTCTCCATTGGCCCCCTGCCTGCTCCCTCGCCGCAGATTCTATTAGATGCAGAAGTGTCCCTGTCTAAAAAGCTGACTGAAAGATGCAGAGTAGCAGAATGTACTTCCCCTGTGCCATCTTCTTCATCTTTGGATTTCATTCAGCAAGTCTGGCTGAAACTTGCTGAATGCTGAGCTTTCTGGCGCATGTGCAGCAGGAGCTTTTCCAGGATTAGCGCCAACTGCGCATGCACAAAAAAGTCCTTCTGCGAAGAAAAGCAGAGGATTAGAAGATCAAGAAGATAGTAGTTGGGAGAGAGGCAATTGAGGGCAGTCTATGAGGGCTTTTGTCCATGGGGGGGTTTGTTCTCCTTTAACAGTGGGCATGTTATCAGTAGTCACACACTAAAACCTTTCTTATATATAATAGATCACTCATTGCCCAAATATTTGTTTAATTACATTTTTTACATTACTGGTTGAACTGAATGGACCTACCAGGTACTTGTGAATACAACTAGTTAGGGCAGTGACACACAGGAAGATTAGTCGCCGCGCGACAAATCTTCATTGTTGCGGGCAACTAATCTCCCCACAATGCCATCCCACAGGCTAGAATGTAAATTGCCGGTGGGATGGAATACGCAGTGCAGAGTCGCGTATGCCATGCCACCAACGATTTACATTCTAGCCGGTGGGATGGCATTGCGGGGAGAATTGTCGTCCGTGCCAATGAAGATTTGTCACGTGGCGACTAATCTCCCCGTGTGTCACTGCCCTTAAGACTGCGGAGACTTATTCCCTCCCTTCCAACCTTAAGCCACCATATGACACCAGAAAACACACTGACACCGTTTTGTGTGTGGCCACAGCTTTATTAAAGAATCCAACATCAGAAATAGTCCTTGCCATGTATTTCAAACTTTACCAAACATCACAAAAACTTTTTTAGCTGTTTATAACGAATGCCGGCCACTGCAAACGGAGTGGGCATGTGGAACCCTCAAACAACACCAGAGATTAAATGGCCAAGGACTATCACCTGCTGTGACAGACCAAGTATGTACAAATATATAAATCTTTAAAACAACATTTTTTTTTGTTATGTAACAGAGCCTGAAAAGAAAACATAAAACATGTAAATTGAGCGAAATTGCAGGCCTATAGGTCACTAGCTAAATGCGCTTAAACAAGGAGGGGGGGAGGGAGATGCCGCTCCGTGTTGCAGGGTGAGCGCTGCTGTGAGAGAGCTGACAGGCAAAAAGGGGAGGGGGTGAGTACGGAGTCTTTTCTTTCCTGCCAAATAGCTAAGCAAGTTAACTCCTCACATGCCAGAGGGAATTGAGCCCCTGTTGGCTCCACAGTCCCTCAGCACTTTCATAATGTATTTCAGAGCTCTCTAGGTCCAGTCTAATTTAATTGGAGTTCAAAATATGTTATCTGTAAAATACACAGTGTGTGTTGAGCAAATCAGTAATAAAAATAAGCTAAAACTATATACTCACTGCCATGCCTATATCTCTCTGTCTGTCTATAGCTAGGTTAAAGTACAAGGTGTTGTCTTATTATTATGGCATAAAAGCAAGTTAGTCAAAAACGAAAGATTGCTTTTTAAAAAATGACTATGGCAGATGCCATTCCTGTATTTCAAAGCTTTCTCAAAAAAGCTGTACAATGCCCAGATGCAATTCAGTAATGAAAAATACAGCAATGTGTAAGATGAATATACTCACCATACCTAATATATTAAAGTGCATTTCTATTGAAAAATGTCTGTGCTGTCAAATCTAAATGACAGCTCTTTAATATATCATTAATATATCTAATGCCTTCATCTTTCCTACTGAGATATGGAACAGTAAAGAGAGACAAAAATATACAGATAGATGATAGCAAAGATGTCAACCCCCCATTTCTCCGGGAGTTACCCAATTTTGAAGGCTCTCCCCCATTCTCCCATCCCCCAGTCAGATAGATAGATAGATAGATAGATAATAGATTATTCTTCAGTACAAGAGTACAAGTATAGAACCTGTTATGCAGAAGGTTTGAAACCTGGGGTTTTCCAGAAAAGGGGACTTTCCATTATTTGGATCTTCATACATTTAGTCTATTGAAAAATCATTTAAACTTTAAATAAACCCAATAAGATTGGTTTGCTTCCAGTGAAGATTAATTATAGCTTAATTAGGATCAAATACAAGGTACTGTTATATTATTACAGAGAAAAAGGAAATCTTTTTTTAAAAATTAGAATTATTTGCTTATAATGGAGTCTATAAAAGATGACTTTCCTGTAATTTGGAACTTTCTTGGTTTCCTGGTAATGGATCCCATACCTGTATTAGTAAAATAATGTCCTTTCCCAAACATTTCTGTCTGGTAGTTTCTATGCATTATTCTAACTTTAGCACTTACTCCACTTTTCTAAAACACAATTCCTTCATTCTGTGAGGATTTTCTTGCCATTTTAAAGTCTTGTATGTGCTCTTCCTTATGGTCCCCAACTGCAATGAAGCAGCTTTCTCACTGACTTTTTCCTTTAGGTTTTCATGCCCAGTCTATATCTGAAGTACTTCTTATCATTATAATTCACTTGGCTACAAGGCAATTATTTTACATGCAAATAATACAATGATCAACATTTTTACATTAACTTTTTTGTATTCTATAGAACTATAGTTTCTCAAAGTTGTGTACAATCTATCTGCCCTTTATATACCCCCAATACGTTAAGTAAGCTTTTGCATATATAACTGCAACCTGTACTAAAATGAGAATTACTTGCAAATTCACTATAGGTATCACAGCACACCTTCGGCATTACTATTGCAAATATTTTTTAGGGCATTTTGCCCCTACATGAAGTATAGGTTCTTCTTCAGGAAACTATCTGTGGTCCTTAGCCTTTTGTAGCAATCTGTGATAGTAGTCATAGGCTATAGCATTTCAAATGACCCTACTGTTGCTGTGATCAAAGGTCCTAGTATGCCACAGCCCTTAAGTAAGCAAGACAGTAATATATTTTAGGTAATACTAGAAAATAAACACATGCTACAGTCAGAAAGATCTATGAACTACTGTTTCTGTTACTCGCATATTTTAGTCTGCTCACCACAAGCCCTGCAGAATACAACTTACTGCCCCTGTCAAGTAAAAAAGACATGAGGAACACAGGGACATGCAGTCTAGTATTCCATACATGACAAGAAATGGAGCTAAACAAAAACTTTGCATTCTATTAAACACAGTCCTATACAATTTCATTAGACCTACTTAGTTCCAGGAATTATACAATTTCTTATCATTATAATTTATGAAATAAAATATTTGCTACCGTAACACTCTTATTTTGCAAGTTCTAATACATAAGTTCTCTAACTTTCAGTGCCAGCTAGAAGAACATGATCTTCCTAAAAAAAAACCTTACTCCAGCAAATAGGGTTTTTACTATCCTTAAGGAATACTATAATGGGAAAACATGTTTTTTTCAAAACGCATCAGTGCTTCTCCAGCAGAACCCAGCACTGAAATCCCTTTTTCAAAAACACAGATTTTTTATATTTATATTGAAATTTCACATGGGGCTAGCCATGTTCTTCATTTTCCAGGATGCCACAGCCACGTGACCTGTGCTCTGATAAAATTTAGTCACACTTTACTGCTGAGCTGCAAGTTGGTGTGATATCACCCCCCTCCCAGCAGCCGATTAGAACACTGGGAAGTAAGCAAGATAGCAGCTCCCAGTAGATATCAGAATAGCACTGAATGGTAAGAAATCCAAGTCCAGCTTGGGACTCCTCCAGTTACATGGGGGAAGGAGAAACAATAGGTTACCTGAAAGCAGTTCTAATGTGTAGCATTGGCTCCTTCTGAAAGCTCAGACTCAGGCACAATGCACTGAAATGGCTGCCTACACACCAATATTACAACTAAAAAAAATATATTTGTTTGTTCAAGAATAAAATTTTAAATGGTAGAGTGAATTATTTGCTATGTAAACAGTATAATTTAGAAACAAAAAGTACCTCATAAAAATCATGACAGAATCCCTTTAAAGTGAAATGTTTTCATTATTCCGTATTCTGTTAAATGAGGGAGACGAGAAGCATCATGTACAATCTATTAGCCTTGAAGAGAATGCTTATCCGATAGAGAGCCGAGTAGACGTGTATTATTCCCGTTCATGTGTGTCACACCACAGTAATAAACACCCTCTTGTGTGTGGTTTTTTTTCAGTTTTGCACCCTCTTGCAAGTTTTAGGGACCAAATCTGGGGCACACAAAGAATTTGTGTGAAAACCACAATGTAATATTTTTTTATACCAACTACCTCACAATGCACACAAGAACTTATTAACAAACACAAGCGCAATTTGCCAGCACTCAGACGGACACAAAATTGAGCAATGGAGAGAATTAGAAGCCAATATCTAGGCACACCTGCACTACCACCTATCCAGGGTGCTTTGTGCGGAACCAGTCAACTAACACAACATTAAGCAAACATTCCATACATGATCCTTAACAAATTGTGGCCAGCAGAAATATTGCTGCTTAGCCTGCTCTGATGAGGGGGACTCTTGACTTGGAACACAAACAGGGCTGAATTGTGGTTTCTTGGCTCAATCATTACATAACCAAATAGAGATTAATATGCACATCAATATATTTAGGTTAATTACAGAATGGAATTATTTTAATATTTCTTGAAATAAATGAAAAAGTGGTCCCATCTCTTGGATAATGGAAGACCTAGAGATGGGCTATGTTTTTGCTACTCAGTGCAACAACAAAAGTCACAAATCAAGATCAATATGTACATTAAGTTTAAGTTAATTACAGAAATGATAAGTTAATTACAGAAAGGAATAATAAAGGGTGGTAATGAAGTTAACTAATTTCAACATCTCCCAACAACAACAAGAGAGCTGCAAGTTGACTACCTAGTGCAGTAAATAGGCAAGTAAGCTTGTATGGGTCTAGTGTATCTACTGTACTAGACACAACACAAACAATAAAGAAGAAGGATCTTCTTATATAACAACTTGTTTGCAATATATTACTGTACTACTTTATTTTGTATCAAGATAAAAAAAGAAGTGATCTCTGGTTTAACGCTAAATATACCTTACCTACGTGTATGTATTGTAATGCAATAATACAGTATATATATATATATATATATATATATATATATATATATACACACACACACACGTGTGTGTGTTTTGAGCATTCTCTTTTTTACTGAATGTTTGTTGGCAGACTTGGTAAGAGGATATTTAATGAGTAATGCATTTGTTTGCTGTACTGAATCTAACATTGACTTTAACCTAGAGAAGTTCGATCCAGTAATGATTTGGGTTCATTGTGCCACCTGAATATTTTCCTTAAATGATATATTGTAGCAATACAGGTATCGGACCCCTTATCCGGAAACCCGTTATCCAGAAAGCTCCGAATTACGGAAAGCCCGTCTCCCATAGACTCCATTTTAATCAAATAAGTCAGAATTTTAAAACAGATTTCCTTTTTCTCTGTAATAATAAAACAGTACCTTGTAATTGATCCCAACTAAGTATAAATAATCCTTATTGGATGCAAAACAATCCTATTGGGGTTAATTAATGTTTTATTGATTTTTTAGCAGACTTAAGGTATGGAGATCCAAATTACGGAAAGACCCCTTATCCGGAATACCCTTGGTCCCGAGCATTCTGGATAACGGGTCCTATACCTGTATAATACTTTTATCATAATATCAGTGGAGAATTCCTGTGTAGAACCCTGGTGACGTACAGATACACCAGACACATAAACATACGATAACACAATATTATAGCCATTACCACATATTGTGCAGTCTCTCCAGTTTCTAGGTTATCCTTAATAAAACCACTCCACATATTTCTGCCACAGGGACACTGGGTAATTTTTAAATTATACTGACGTATTGGAGTTAATGGGATTTATTTGACAGTTTTTGTAGGAGGGAGGAATAAGTAATTTTCCTTTTAGAGAGAGAAAACAGATATTACCACCTAGCCTAGCATGTGAGTGGGGATGGGTCTAATGGAGTGCAGAGGTGTTAATGAAAAAAACAAAAAACATACATACAGTACATAGGATAATATGCAGAAGAAGTACAAGACAAAAATGTGTAATTTGGTACGAACAGGCATGTTTTTTCTCAAGGTCCCTAGCAAGTGAAAGTTATGTACAGAATGTGCACATATGTATACAAGCATTGACGACACAAAGTACCAGAAAGTGGTTCTAGAAGAGTGCAGTTAATGGTGTCTTGGTACCACTTCTGCTTTGCAGATCTGGGGTCTGAGATTGGATTCGGGTTGGTTGGGGGTGGCTTTCTACAAGGAGTCTGTTCACCCTAGGGTTGCATGGATTTCCTTCCACAGTCCAAAAACATCCACTGTTTGTGAGTAATTAAAAAAAACGCAATTTTTTAAAATAAAATAGTAAAACCAAGCCGGTCCAAATAAAATGAATGTGTTAATGTGGAATCTTAGTGAATAAACCCCTGAGTAGGGCATTTGTGCATTCTAGAATTCAGGTAGTGAATAAGGTTAGTACTTAAGAATTGGGATTTTAAGAAAATATACAGTATTAGAAAGAACTGCTGGAATGGGCTAGGTACACCAGACCAGGGACCTTCCAGCTGCTGCCAAGTATAACTTCACCCTGACGACCAAAGGCTGGGAGCTCCAGTAAAACAGCTGAGCAACCCTGATATAAAGTCATATACAGTAGTGCCTTGAGTGGAGGATTAACTATACACATTTGGGAAGCAAAGCCAAGCATTAGTACCCACAGTTTCTGCTGAATGAAAAACCACATCATCCTTAACTAAAGCATTGGGGAATTCCTTACCTTGTAGTTCAGCAACAATAAGGGGACCTAAAGGCTGGCAGTGACTGCAGCATGGGTGGGTTGGGATTTGCAGAAAGGTTTAATATCATATACTCTGGTACATAAATGTGCAGGAAGTGAGGAGGCAGCATAGCACTAACTGACCTGGTTTTCTCCTCACCGGCCTCTTCCTCCCGCTGCAGAACCTCACTTTACTGAACACCCCCAGCACATGCCTCTCACACAGGGAGCGCCCGTCTTTGCTCGGACTGGTCCGCCGTTTGGACGTACAGACCCTGTCGCTGTTGGACTCCCTCGCCTGTCTCTTTTGTCGGATCAGCGAGCTCGCAATTGCCGCAGCCATGACTCCCACTGGCACCTCCCCAGCCCCCCTGCCTAAAGTCCAGGGGATCCGATGGTGACTTTGGGTGCACCCCTCCGGGGCAGTAATTCAGGGGGGTTAGTAATGAGCAATTTATGAAGCAGTTAATGACTGAAAAAAACGAGACAAGTGATTCCTCCCAAGAAATGCAGCCTACACCGCTAACAATCCCGGGCTGCTCGCCATTTCCCCGGCTCTGGAGTTTCCCACAGCTGTACAGCTGTCATGTGTCCAATCAAACAACGTCCCACGGCTATTAGCTTGTCTGTCACACCGGGGGGAACGGTGCAGGCACTTGAGCCCCAACAGGTCGGTGCAGGAGATCCCAGGCAGAAGCTGATGGGGCGGGAAGCACCCAGCCCCCTACTAGTGCCCAGAGACAGGTCGGTGCGGGAGATCCCAACAGGGGCAATCACTCAGCCCCGCAGCTCCCCCCCTGCCAAAGCCCATAAACAGGTCACGGTTGGCTCCCCCTGAATCTCCAGTTACACACCAAACAGGGCGGCGGGCTGAGGCACCGCTCCAATGCTGACATGGTGCATCCGGCTCCTATAGGTCCCAAGCAGGGAGCAACATGTCCGGGATCAGCGGGCAGCAGTCACCATATGCCACCCGGGGTCCATGGTCCCACGCAAGGCTCCGGCCTCACAACCATAGCAGGCAGAACACAAGAGCCCCAGTCACCCACAACTTGGTGATGGGGAGGGTGACAATGAGCTATTAGAGTAGATCCCAGTCAGACTGCACCGATTTAACTTCAACATGAAATTACATCCACAGGACTCCCCCCCCTAAAGCTGCAACGTACCAGCTTGTATTAGATCCGCCACCTTAGCACTGCCATGGCCCCCCCTCCTGGGGAGCACGAAGATCCATTAGGGAACCCTGGAATCAGCATTCCTCTAGGAGTGACAGAGTATAGGAGCCAGGCGAGTCGGTAGGGGGGAAAGCCCCAGCAGAATGAGGAGGCGCATTGTTACCCAACAGGCTGCCGGCGGGGAGGGTCGGATACTGTATCACACCCCCATGGGCGCTCATACGGACATAGGTAGGCAAGGAGGTGACGCTAATATAGGTTTGCAGCTTTCCCTCTCATTCCTCCCGGCTCTCCTAGCCTTCCTTGTCTGCGCAATCCTACGTGATCGAGGTTTGGATGAGAAAGTCTCACCGGCAGACCTAAGGAACTGCAATTCACATCCAGCCTGTCCCTGGGGGCAAATGGAAAGATCACGGCCGCAACAAGCAGATAGTGAGGGTCCTGTAACGGGCTCAGGCTGCGGTAGGGGCTGCGGGAGGCGGAGGGACACAGCCTAATAGCCGCCGTCTCTCTTTGCTTCTGCACCGACTGGGGCCGCACATCCGCAGCGACAGGGAAAGTTGGCTCTGCCGGGAGGGTCGCTGTCCAGGGTGCTGATCAGCAGAGATTTCCTTCCAAACTCATCCTTTGCCTTGTTCAGCTAACTGCTCAGTACGTTCTGTACTTTTCTTAAAACATAAGGGTTAAACCCTGAATGAGCAAGTCGGGGCAGTCCCAAATGTGCTTTCATAGAGGTCCACACTTTGTCATACGGTATGTCCTAGGCAATCAGCGACCCCCCTCTCTAACGGTTTGATCCCAATGAAGAATAGAACAATCCATACTTTGGAACAGGTAAAATCTTTAATGGTAGTGTTGTCCTATAGCCCTCTGACATATAGATCCGAACATCCCGTAATGGGTTAAACAAAAAAAAATCTCACCTCAGGCCCTGCTGCAGAATCTGTTAGTTCAACACAGGCAGCTCAATAGTTTGGGGATCACTGAAAAAAGGGGAGGGATTTGCATGCATCCTCACCAAAGCCCATAGACCAGAGTCCCTCCCTCTTGCATGGTAGAGTCTACTTGGGCCCAATAGAGTATTACTTTTGCCCCTCAGTCAAAAGCAAACTGGATACCCCAAAGATTATTTTAAACAGTTTGTATATATACATAGATAGATGTATGTGGTCTCCTATACAAAAATATCTCATCCAATCTTCTACAGGCATACGAGCCAGGTACACCTTATTATATATATATATTTATATTTTATCTTTTGCTGTGATCCTGAAACACAGCCAACATGTGCTCCCCCCTCATTTATTACCCCCATCATCTTACTGTTGCTGCCTCAAATATTTCTGCTCTTTGGTCACTCACGCATGTGCTAATGCTGTGACCTGCACTTTGTTTATGACAAGCAAGTTTAGTTGGAATCCCCATTGAGTTTTTATTGGGCCAATATAATTCCCTTGAAATAAATTGATATTTTTGGTCACCAAATGATCCTCAGACAGTCTGAATCACTTAAGAGAAAGAGACTCTGGTCACAGAGCAATAAATGAGCAGTATGTGTGATATTTTACATCAAGGCCTCTGCTTGCAGGGCCTTTAAGCACAACCATTCCAGCCACATTATTAGGGCTCTGGCACATGGGGAGATTAGTCGCCACACAACAAATCTCCCTTGTCGCGGGCGACTAATCTCCCCAAAATGCCATCCCACCAGTGAAAATGTAAATCGCTGGTGGGATGGCATATGTGGCAGCGGAGGGCGCGTATGCCATCCCACCGGCGATTTACATTTTAGTCTGTGGGATGGCATATCGGGGAGATTAGTCGCCCGCGACAAGGGAGATTTAGGGTTCAAGGTAAGTGCACAATATATACATTTTTTAGGCAAAGTTTGTTGTAGCTCTGTTATCTTTATCAACCGATCTGATAATTGGATCCATTTTGTAACTACATAAACAAGGAAAAGATTCTGTTTGCTGGTTTTTAGGGTTACAGGCAAGGCATGGAGGTCCTGAATGACATTGTGAAAGGACTTGAAAACTGCTAATAAAATACTATAACTATAACAATGGGGATGAGGGTATAAACTGAAAAGTGGAGATACACTTAAATGGAAACTTGTTTCTGAAATAGAAGCTACTGAAAATAACAGAGCAGAACGAGTATGGTAACCATTTCCGCCTGTTATTTCTTTTCCTTTCCCAAGAATGAAAAGGATGATAATTAGGATATATTTTATTTTAATGACCAACATTTTAATTCTAGAGAAAAGAGAACAAGATATTGTGGATTAAATAAACAAAATGAGAGAATTATTAGAGAATATTGAAAGAAAAGTATGATTGAGAACTGCTAAATTGCTGCTAATTATAATTCTGCCTTTGCTCTTTAGAAATCACCCCATCCATTCTGATGTCTGTATATGCCCTGTAAAAGCAGCATTGGGAACTTCCATTTCTCTTGCTCCTAACATTTACATGCTTGTGAATACTGCCTATAAAGTCAATCTTATCTTTTTATATAAACTTGATTACCTTCTACTGACTTGCCCTAATCATTTCTACATCAGTTGAGTTAAACCAGTCATCATTACTGTCAGTCAGATATAACTGCACATACTGTCACATTAGAATTTTCACATTGGGACACTAATTTGTTATTACACAAAACCCAGCTCAGAATATTAAACAGCTGATGAATTGCAACTTTGTTCTGATAGTCCAAGTAGAATTAGATGATTTTGTGTTCAGCTTCAAAAGTGTGGTTTTAACACACTGATCAATGTAATTGGATGTGACTAACAGACAATAGGTCTGACCATAGCACAAAATGTTGTTTTGAATCAGGTGAAATCACATTGCTAGATGTCTTTACTGCTTTAAAGAATGATGTTGGGGTTTGACCTCAGGTCCCTGAAACCTACACCACTGATAGGTTTGTCCTTGTAGTAAGTTAACTATTTCATGTCAAAATATAATTTTGCCCTATTTGGTGCAAAATGCTAAGTGCTAAAAATATAAACCCAGCCAACCTTGTGCAGAGTCTATATCTGAAACACTCATGCACTTGCAACGTGCAAGTAAAATATTTTCCATCTATATGCATGACTTCTTGTGTTACTCATGAAAGCTTTCTATGACCTTGTCATTCCCTTTGGTAACTGGCCATTCAAGTATATGAAACAGATGCACTGGCCCATGAGCATCAACTTGGATAGGCCTTTGGAACATTATTTTTCTTCTCCATCCCTCAGTATATCATACAGTCAAACTGGAAGGACAGGTTCCTAAACTGGAGCACCCTTAACAATAAGGAATAATACCAATTGCTTATCTCAATTGTTGAATGTGACATGGGCGCTTATCTCAAAAAAGTTATTAATGTTTAACTTTAGAGCCATCCGTCACTGCTCTAGTTCTTGTATCTCACGGAATGCATGAAAAATGAAGTTCATTAAACATATTTAACTCAGCCATGCACAATGAGTACAGCAAAGGTTATGTGGGGTCTTTAATTTTCCCAAAACTCTAAATACAGGTATGGAAACCCATTATCCATAAAGCTTCAAATTACAGGTAGGCCATCTCTCATACAGCCCATTTTAAGCAAAAATTCTAGTTTTTACAAATGATTTTCTCTGTAGTAATAACACAGTACCTTGTACTTGATCCTAACTATGCTGCATAAATCCATATTGGTAACAACACAATCCTCTTTTCTTATTGTTTAAATATTTTTTTAAAGTAGACTTAAGGTATGGTGATCCGAATTACAAAAAGACCCCTTACTCAGAAGGGTCCATGCCCCAAGCATTTCAGATAATAGATCCAATACCTGTAATAAAATCAGCACAATGCAAAAAAAATACCAAGAATGTAGTTTATTTCTGTAACAGTAACATGGACTGGGCCTCTCGAAATTAAAACAGCATTGCTAGAAGGGTATTTCCTAATAGGTTGCTGTATCATATTTGTGTGTGCAGCTAGAATTAAGTGAATCCACACTTGGGTATTTACACTGACTACTCCCTCTGTGACAATCCTGAGGGTTTCTCTCTGATAATATTGTTATAAGATAATGTGTAAAGCTCAGTGCAGAGCACTAAAGAGCAGCTGAGTTGTGGAAAGGAGAGTATCTTCCTTTAAGTAATGCTATTAGTGCATGTAATGAGAATATTCTTGACTCAACCCCACAGGGTTAATTAATGCTTAAAACTAAAAAACTGGACTCTTATACAAAAAAAATATCTGGCAAAATCCATCAATAGACAATTACACATTCTCATTTTTTTATTTCAATATGGCCTGTGCCAAATATTGTGTTATCTCTATCATAAAGAGCAATACTGGCTCTGGCTATTCACAAATATATATAGACATCATTCATCTTACCCTGGTGCTTCATGCCACATCAACTGCACTTATGTTTGGTGTTCGCTAGCCAAGATTTGGTGTTAGCTAGTCAAGACTGTTCTCTTGCTGAAATTAATGGATGTTTATATAGATATATGAGTATTCCTCTGGGTGTCGATGGGAAATATTTGTGCAAGCAGCTGCCAGCTACGCTATGTTACATATTTAAATTATGAAGATACTATACAGAGAGCTACAAACTGGTATAATCTATTGCAGTTAATTGCACTGGCTATATTCCACATGTGATTTTCTTCCTAAAGGGGAAGTGTCATCAAAGAAAAAGTTATATTTGAACAGAAATGTTACTCAAGTCAAAGTTTATATTATATGCACAGAATATGTTATACTTGTATATTCCAATTTAAGAGTAAGAACTGCCATATTGTCAAACTTTGCAGCACTTCTAACATTTTTCATACTCACTGCCTCTGACTTTTAAGAAATGTAGGCTGTTCTAGTTTAGCACACAGTAGCATCAGAACCCTGCACCTTCTTAACCAAACAATACATTTTTCAGATTGTACTAACTGTACCTTTACAGCTTCATTTAATAAAGCACCCAATGGCACTGGAGCTCTGAGATACCTCAGTTGTTTGGTATCATTAATTATAAAATGCATCAAATAAATGCATTGTATGTGGAACTGCTGTATTCTGTGTTTGTTTGATTGTACTACCTCTATATCTGACTAAAGTTAAAGCTAACCTCCCAATTCTGCTCCCCACTGCAATGGAATGTGCAAAGAGCAGTGACATATAAATCTTCTTCAAGCTATAGAAGGAATCATTTTTCATTGTGACAATAAGTATACATTGTTTTCTTGGGAACAAGTATGAGATTATATTGGTCCCAGTTGTATTCATCAGTATCTCATATACTTAGTAATATTTGTGGCACTGCATGGTTGTACTAGGCACATTACCTTGGTGCTTTAATAATACACAATAATTATAAGCAAAATCAAATTGTTGTAACTGAATTTTAAACCTTAAACCTTTTAAATCTTATAGTTATTTCAATATGGGGTTAAACTGTTTGGGTTAATGGGGTTACATTTCTTGATAAAAAAGCATGATAAAACTAATGAATATGCACATTTGATGCTTAGGCCATTAAGCTTCCCCTTACTATTATGTCCTTTGCCAGGTACTATATTAACAGCAATGGGCAGATATATCATTTATTAATAAAAGGCTGTTGGCAACCACTGCAGTGGTATCACACAGGCCATACTATACCAAAAGTCATAATTTATCATCATTGTCTTAATGGACAAGAAAAACTGAAACATCTCACCTCTAAACCACCCATTGGCACATAGTATATACCTGCCCAACCCAAACCCCTTTAATTATTACTCATTATTCTTAATACTTCTTTTTAGACCGACACTTGAAAGTATGCTTTTGTCATCTACAACTCAGCCACCATCTTGCCTATGCAAAATCTTGCATGATATCCGACAGTTTCCTTCTAATCAGTATAAGGGCATTGGAGTTAAAAACGAGTGATATGTAGGTCTCCTGAATTTCAGGGTCTACGTATTTGCCAAATGACAATTAGATATGAAATATAGTAGAGGAAGTGAGCGCTGACATCACGCTGATGCTTATTTTGAGATGCTACTCTAAAGGTAAACGTTACTACAGAACATTAAAGTATAAGTAAGATCTATCCTACAAACAATGGGCTGTTGTGCCTTATTCTAAATTCACTTTCCTTATTGTTTAATAAAAACTGAAGCTTATTTACTAACAGTGAACAAATGTAATCAAGTGCAATAATGCATAAAAACAATAGATTTACTAATAGATTTACTAATAAAATGACTAAGCTACTTGTCCATAAAAAATACAGTATATTGCTACATATGGGCAAACAAACTGTTTTTTTTCTGGGGCTTATTCAACTTCAAATAATCATTGCCTTAACCAACAAATCATTGTTATTGTTAATAGTGTCTGTTCTAAAAAGACAAGTATGGGGACTGGAGTAAACTGATTAGATCCTATCTAGAACTTAGCAAAGTAAGAGAAAACACATGTACAAACGTTTTCAAAATATACAGATTTATGGAAAACATATATATATTTAATAAAGGTATAGGATCTGCTATCTGAAATGTTTGGGGCCATGTACAAATACAGCTTTCAAGAGCAATTGCATTTACAATGTAAATGAGTTACATTTTTTAATCAATATGTGTTACAATGTTGTTAGAACTATTCTTTTTTCTATTCTGTCCTTCCTTCCTTCCTTCCTTCCTTTCTTCCTTCATTTTTCTTGGTATATGCTTTGATATACAGAGGTACACTTTACATTATCCTAGTGCTGCATTGCCTAATGCTGCAGAAGAAAAATAATGCTAAGAATAGGTGGCTACAATTAAATAAATAAATATCCTATAATATAACAAAAAATAACCAAAAAGCAAATGTATTTGTGTTTACCTTTAATTTAACTTGGTATTGATTTCCTAAAGACATTGCAATACAGGTATGGGGCCTGTTATCCAGAATGCTTGGGACCTGGGGTTTTCCGGATAAGGGATCTTTTCATAATTTGGATCTCCATAACTTAGGTCTACTAAAAATCATTTAAATATTGAATAAACCCAATAGAATAGTTTTGCCTTCAGTAAGGATTCATTATATCTCAGTTGGGATCAAGTACAAGGTACTGTATTATTATTACAGAGAAAAAGGGAATCATTTTAAAAAAATTTAGAATTATTTGCTTATAATATCGTCTAAGGGAGATGGCCTTTCCGTAATTTGAAACTTTCTGTATAAGGGGTTTCCAGATAAGGGATCCCATACCTGTACTATCATATACATTAACAATATTCAGTAAGTAAAGATCTTGACAGAGGGAAAGAAGAGCAGAACGGGCAACAGCTCTTTTCTTGCTTACTACTCAGTATTCCAGAAGAGATCATATCATGTTGCCAAAACTTCATCCTACTTTATCATGCAAGGCACATTCATTTAAACAGGAAGGTTTACTGCCTTTCAATACAAATCTGGCCAGATTCAATTTGCAAACAGCATATTTCTTGGTTTATCTCATGAAAAATCCATTGAAGTCTATGGGGAGTCTGGAACTGATTTGGAATAGAAGCTTTTTCTAATTGAGTCTATTGTATATATATAACAGCAAATAGAAAAGAAAGGACAGCGATGGTTATTAGTATTCCGCTTATTTTGTTGTGTACTTGGGCCCATTTTTGTCCACATTGATAGGGACAGATGCTATGTACCAAATGTGTCATAGAAGGTATTACGCCAGAATACCAAGTAATTGTTTCTAGTCATGTGTGGTGCCTTTAATTTTGTAATCTTCTTGTAAAATACATGGACAATGGACAGAATACGTGTACATTTCATCTGCCTTAGGTATTATAAAAAGATATACTATCTAGAAACCCCACAGTTGGCTATATGCAGGCCAATCTTACAGGTATTCTAAGGCATTGGAGTTAATGCCTGTTTTTTCTTGCAAAATGATATTTTAATTCCAGTGAAACAAAACATATAGCGAAGTTCATTCACAGATTTGCAAACATTTTTGCCACTGATGAAATACAATTTTCACTGCACATTTGCATCATGTAAAAAAATTGCTAATCCCTAGTTGTCAAAACAAACAGACCTCAGTATAAGTGAAAGGAATCTACATCTTGTCTCATTTCTACATCTATCCAGGTTTCACCCATGTGTTGGGAATCTTCACAGACATATGAAAACTCTGTAGGGTCGTTTAAGGCATGCCCAGGTTGTCAGACAGTATACACAAAGTCCAAAAGACACAGCACACAAATAAATGCAAGGAATTTACAAACAACATTCTAACCAAAGTGTCACTTTAGATAATAAGGAAGGTTGAATAGTAATAATGTTACATACATTAAAGGAAGTTCTGTCCTATCATAGACTGCATTTACTTATCCTCATATGCAAAGTCTGTGTGTACTCTTTTCTTGTCTTTAGTAAACATGGTAGGTACTTGGGTTTTTTTGCCCCCAGAGGTGACAGAGCTAGCCACCTTGTGCTGCCTTAGGCCTCCTCCTACCGGTGCAGTCTATAGCTGCAGGAGATCCCATTTCTTCCTAAAGATGCTCCATTCTCTCTGACCCACTTTTAGTTAAGCTTCCTGTTAACAATTGAAACTTCAGTTCTCCAAGGTCCTTGTTATGTGTAGGTACATGTACCATTTAATGAGGGGCCTATTTGCTCACCTTGCCTCGGGGCTGAAATGCTGCTGGGAATATCTATACTGTACATGTTGTAGCAAGTTCTAGTAGTTGGAATGTGGTCTTACTGGGGGATAGACCTTTGCAGACACCCAAACAGAGCCACTGACAGACAGTTAATGCAGTATAACTGGCCAGTTTATTTAAGCCTTCTCCTAAGATTAAAAAAATCAAAATACATAGAATAAAACCCTAAGCTTACTTGACTCAACCTACTATATAGGTGGCTTCCCTGTCTATCATGGTTGGAGGACCTATTGCTCAAGCCCCTACAAATAAACCCCACAAGACTTTCCACTCACAAGATTGTCTAATTCGTAGTCTCGTAGATTTTGCAGTTCTTGCTTTTTCCCAGGTTCTCACTCTGAAAAGCATCTCTCAGGCCACTTGGCTTTTTCCCAGGTTCCTTGGCCAAGTTCCGCACACAAAGGGACCAGTCAGCCTTTCTTTCTCTCAGACATCCAAGAAAGAACTCATAGGTGCGGAAGCTCTGCTGTCAGCTGCCACCTAATTGCCTGGAGGAAAAATCTACCCCTTTCCTCCTAGGCCTCCCTCTGCAGCCCATATAAAGCACAATTCCCTGTACATTTTAGACTATCCTGCATCATAGTGTATTGGTTATTGACTTCAAAAAAGAAAATATGTAAACACATTTTTTCATTTTCACAAACAGTGAAATGCTTTCCACTTTAGTGATATCTGACAGAACACAAATAAAACTAATATACAGCAATGCACGCTGGTGCACAAGTGTTCCCATAGATTTCGAGAAAGAACACAAGCAAGCTACATTATAGTACCAATATGAGTGAGACAGGCTGGCTGCTTAAAATGCTCCAATGCCAGTGAATCATAATACATTTAATCTCTCACTCTCTGCATGCCTACTGTTCACAGCTGCTGACTGCAACATTTTTCAGATGAATGTGACATGACACAGTCAGGACCTTTGTAGATAACACATTCATTTTATGCATTTATGCATGTATGTACATACGAAGGTGTGCGTTTATTTTAAAGATCAAATATGGAAACAAGATATTTTGAAGTAAAATAAGGGCAATGTATTCCAACCCTTCCAGCCATGATAATGTGACGATGAGTCAGATGGCAATGAAATGAGAAGTTGTTAGTGGAATTTTAAAATAGTGTTTTGTGTTAATCACAGTCCCTTGTAAATGTGAAGTGACACAGGAGAATGCAAAAAATACACTTGGAAATACCTAACGCTCAGAGTCACAAAGATTATCTAATCACATAACAGCTGCTCTCTATGCTCTACAGTCAATCACACGTTCCCCTGTGACTTTTCATAAGTCACATTCTTCATAGGTTACACAACTGTAATTATGATGGCACCCCAAAGGGGGAAAGCTCTGCCTCCTGCAATATGTACACGATCCCTAAAATTTGTTGTACTTTATCCCTTAGCAGTCTCAATGTGTATGACTGCTGTATGGTGTACTATGAGTACTTTTTCAATATGGATCATTAGAGGACATTTTTGCTTCTCTATGAAGCCATCACAACCAGCGGTCCTACATAAGCTGCTGAGCAGTTTAGTGTATGTTATGTTCTGCAGGAAAGAAAATGGAAAACTCCACTTTGTTTACATAATGATTTAAAAACAAACTAAAGAGAATGCTTTAATGGCAACCACAGCTGCAACATCTTAGGGTTGAGTGAGACGTGGATAATAGAGATTATGCTAGTATTTAGGAAATGATGTGAAGAAAGTAAGATGTTGACTGTCAGCAGAGAGATAAGGGAATATATCCAGTTATGCAGGAATGGGATCTGTTATCTGGAAACCCATTATCCGAATTACAGGAAGACCATGTAACATAGACTACATTAGTTAAAACATTCCTACTGGGTTTATTTAATCATACTTTCTGGTTTCCCAGAACTACACAGATGAGCTCACTTTCTGATTTTATAAATGGAATAGTTTTAGTGTATACGCTGATATAGCGCATACACTAGAAATTAAAATAGGTTTCTATTAATCGTTCAATTCATTTTAAAATGGGGGATTCTATTGTCTTTTTCCACCTGTTCTATGTTTCCCCCAAGGCATGACAAGGGTCATTTCATTTATACATTGTGAGCTGGTAGCTGGAAAATGAGTTTGAAGGGAATCATATTACATCAGGTTCCTCTCTTATTCTCGCCTGTACAGCATGCAGTAGGGACCATTTGCAATTATAGGTGCTACAGTATCATATAAGGTGCCAGTAGAATTAAAACCATTCATCTACCAAATACATTTTTACCTGTCTGTGCCACTGAAATCAACTTAAAAATACAGTGCATAGACGAGAAATTAGAGCAACATTGGTAACATGGCGTTTTCTTCATAGCTAGTAAAGTGGAAATATTTTATTGCATCCTATGAAACTATTTTAGTATTCACTGTTCAAAGAAGCAACTGTCTTGCAGAAGCTTCACCATTACACATTATACATATATAACCCCAATGGTATTAATAAACACTTCCATTATAATTAAAAGGAAGTGTTGAGCTTAACCATATAAGTGGTACATGTACTATGTTCCATAATAAGCAATGAGTCCAAATCTGATGTTGTTTGCTTGACATGTTTATTGAAGCATGTTTTCCCTTATGCATAAAAAAGCAAAAGGAATGAGGAAAGCACACGTTAACTCCGGGTCGCTGGACTTGCAGCACTAGCAGATTTCTTAATTATAGATGGCCTGCATGCTGGGTAACATACAACTATATTTTTTTACAAGAAATAATAATATCTTTAACTTCTTTCAGTTACACATGGCAGTCCCCTTGGGTGCCCTCTAACGGCATTCAGATGTTCAAGGTGCTAGGGAGCCCAGTAGAAGGTTCCCAGTGTGCTTGTGAGATTAGTAAAAGTGCCCTTGAGTTCAGAAATTCATAAATCAAGTTTGATGGTAACATCAATTTTTTCTTTGGTGGAAAATCCTTTTTACATACCATGGGTCCTATGTTTGCCTATTATATAATGTAAAATTTAAAATGAAATACAATTTTGACAATCCTATTTTCTTCTTATAATTTTTAACTGTTTTTAGAAGTCTTACAACACAATGCTCTGTATTATGGAAATACCTCTTATTCAGAAAGTTCCCATGCTAAAATTCTGTTGGGAGGAGTACTGCAGCCATGGCGAAGGCTCACTTCTATTAAATGACTGACTTGAGAAAGCATCACAGTACTGGCCTAAATTTATATAAATGAGACTATTTTAGTATCAGTGCCAATTAAAGGATTGTGTCATTATTTTTATAGTGTAATTTTTATTTAACCTATTCTTTCTCTTACTACCATGTAACTTGAAGAGTCCAGGGTCGGACTGGGCCGACTGGGAATAAGCCCAGTGGACCCTGGACCTAGAGGGCCCCACTTGCCCAGACCCGATGCCTGTTGCCGCTCCCCTGGCCAGCAGTGTCTTCCCCTGATGCGTTTCACTAATGTGTGCTCAGGGGAGGACGTCGGGAGGGGGCCCCTGTGGGGGGTTAGGGGGGCGTGTTGGGGGACAGAGCATGGCAGGGGACGTGGCCAGTGTGGGCACCTTGGAGGTGCAGGGCCCACCAGGGCTACCGCTCCTAGTCCAACCCTGGAGGAGTCCCAAGCCAGACTTGGATTTTTTACTATTGAGTGCTATTCTAATACCTACTGGGAGCTGCTACCTTGCTCGCTTCCCATTGTTCTGCTGATTGGCTGCTGGGAGGGGGGTGATATCGCTGAAGTTTATCAGAGCACAGGTCACATGGCTGTAGCACCCTTGGAAATAAAGAAATAAAGAATATGGCTATCCCCATGTGAGATTTCAAAATTAAACATAAAAAAAATCTGTTTGTGCTTTTGAAAATGGATTTCAATGCAGGACTCTGCTGGAGAAGCTCTATTAATTGATGCTTTTTGAAAAAAAAACATGTTTTCCCATGACAGTATTACTTTTAGTTTGTAGGGCTTGCTGTTGATAGTGGACCCCACTGTAACTAGCAGCTGTGGGTACCATGTTTCCTCTTGTCCAACAGGAATATAAAGTTGTTACTCATCTGCAACTTTGAGTCAGTTTTTTATATTGTCAGCTGCCAACTTACAAAGTAATTGGATTTAGTTCCTCTTCTTTATTTAGTGACAAAACAAGATATTGGCTCTGTGGCACAACAAACACACGGAGCCAATAAAGCTCTAGAAGTATAATATGACCGTGTAACGAAACATGTGAAGAATGTTATTTTAGCGGGTGCCAGGCATGCAGACGTGCTGTTTGATGTGATGCAGCCCCGGCAGGTGGTTCCCATCAAAGTATTGTTGTCATCAAGTCAAGCTTTCTGGTAACAAAACGAGTCACAAAGATCATCCCATGTAATGACTCTGTAATGTTAAAGAGGATTATACCAAGGCACAGGGACGTGGACTGTGGCCAAATAAATACTAAATAAAACCCTTTCTTCTGCTCGCAGTTTGTCTTTCCTAATTGCGCTATATTTCCATACTCCTGCTAATAAAGCTAAAATAATGCTCAAATGATGCCAAATATATTCTAAAATGTGTTTTCTAGACCTGTTTTTACAAGTAAGTAATGTAGTAAAATAGTAATGGTGAGAGAATAAATTGGATGAATTGTACCGGTCATCCATTGCTGATATTTTTATTTTAGTTTTTTTGGTTTTCTTCCCTCCACCTAAAAGATTTCAGTTTGTTTTTCAATTGAGTGGTACAGTTTATAGGTCACATTAAAGGTGGAAAAAGTTCTTTGTCTCACTTTACTGTTTTAAGATTTCTTTTCTTCCTGTTAATGCCTGTTAATCCTAGAAATGCAGTTACTTGCACAGTTGGTAATTGCAGTGTAGTTACCCATAGCAACCAATCAGATCTTTGATTCTATTAACTAACTTGCATTAGATTAATCAGAATGAATAGCTGATTGGTTGCTGTCAGTAACTGTACTGTTACAAATAAGCACCTACATTAGTTAAGGTGCCTTTATTTATTTCATGTTGCATTTTAATAATTAATGGTCCATTGCCTAAACTCTGGCCTTACTTTCATGAACAATAATTTTCCCATATTCAGTCCACAATCGATCAATCATTTTCCATGTTAAAGAGTTGTAACCACTCCAGAGACAGATAATGACCTTTCCTTGTGGGTCACAAAAAAAGAAAAGGCAAACAGGAATACATCAAAGCAACAGGGGGCACCGACTTTAAGCCACTTCACTTTATCATTGGTTGAACAGCAGCCAAAAAATTTCGGCCAGGCATCTATTAATGCAGCTTTGTAGGAAAGCACGAGGCATCCCATCTGTAGAGCTGCTAAGAACTGTTGATATGTTCTGAATGGAACAGGGATCCTATACAATAAATTTATCTGCCGAGATACCTGTTTATGGGCACAAAGGCCAGTCCTCTGCAAGTAACAAGCGTCAGTGCGAACAGAGTTAATTCTGCAGATGTTCCCTAATAAGTAGCACCGTCCTCCAGACAGAAATGGGCAAGATTGACCTTCAGATGAATGAGGGCTAGACTGACCTTCAAAAGAAGCAATGCTGTTTTTTCCCCTCTGTCGATTATTTGCTGCTGATAGAGCCAGTGCATATACAAATTACTGAGGGATACTCTACACCTATTCCCAGCACTTCTGGGGAGATTATGGCTAGCGACAAAACAACAATAACAACACATTTTATTTATTAGAGAGTGTCTGGCTTTCCAGAGTGCTGAACACTCGCTTTTTGAGATACACTGATGCTCTGCCACGTACTGATGGGATTTGCTTTTTGTGCTTGATGAAGAATAAAATATACTGCTTAAGCCAGATGACATAGGAATTAAATTATGCTCCTATGAATTTGGCTGGGTTGCCCCTATACTGAACCAGACAGACTGATATAACAGCTATTGCCTAGCTTAGTAAGGGAGAGAAAAACTGAATTGCCCCCTAATTGGTATGATCCCTGAATGTGCTGTGTGTTACAGCTCTTTGTACAGTAATGTTATGGGATTGGGATAGGCTAAATATAAAGCTATGTTTTTCTGTCATTCATCAAACTCCTATGGAATGGTGTGACTTTGAGGGAAAAATGCCTACTTTTTGGCTTATGCTCATAAAAACTGAATTTAAAAAATAAACATAAATTTATTATTTTTTACACAGACATATCCAATTCCACTGATTAAAAAGGAAACCATGATAGTTTGTGTGTGCTGCCATAACTATTTCCCAACCCCCACCTTAGGCTCATAGAGTCAAACAATACCTTCCTCACCTAATTCCATTGTGGAGTGAGGTAGTCTTGGAAACTTCATGTATGAATGCATCACTTCTCAATGAAACAAGTTGAGGGAGGTGTTTTTGTGAGCCTAAGATAGGTTAAGAAATAGTTCCTACGAGTCAGAGACAGACTATTATCGATTCACTTGAATCAGGTATGTCTGTATAATAAAATATAATTATATTTGGAAGATCAGACAGTGATTTTACAACTTTTTCTTCTAAGCACAACTGAATGAGCTCATGTTAAAAAGGGGGGGGGGGGGTATATTTTTTCTTAAATTCTTATGTGATTGCAAGCTTAGTGTATGGAGTAGGTAATAGATCTTACTGTATCTGCTTATTCTTGGTGTATGCTGATGGCTTATCAGTAATAATATACTATCACTTGAAAAAGGGACAATAGTTCGGCAAAATAAACACAAAAAAACTTTTATTTAAACTGTGTGGCATACTGTGCTTTTATGGTTTCTGGTTCTGTAATCAGCAAACTGTAGCATTCCAAGGCCTAAGCTGTCTGTTTGGGTTCCAATAACAGACAAGAGCCCTGGGCCCCAAGTGGAACCCTATAAAGCAGCATGCTCAATAATGTGTGTATTGAATAGCAGAGGGGTAACATGCTCTGGGACGGGGTCTGGCTAGGGGAGAAGAGGTTTAATTTATTAAGATGTGGAGAGTGAGAACTATGTTGCCAAGCAGGTTGGTAACTGGAATACAGCAAAACCCCAGTACAACTAAATGCTCTTGAAGCTGAGAATAAAATTAAAGCTTCTGAAGGGCCGCAGATTTGGCAGTGCTACTATATAGATTGTAGAGGATATAATATGTTATTCTGTTGTTTTACAGTACTAATCCAAATTTATCGGTCATGCCAAAATAGAAAATACTGCCAGGAGTTCCTGGGAGTTGTAGTCCTATGGCAAGAATACTGACTCCAACATTGTTATCATTATTTAAAAAATATTTGTAATGAACCAACCCATTAGGCAGCATTGTACAACAGAATGGTGTATACATTATTAGAGCATATTGCTCTACATCACATCTAAGGAACATTGCTTTTGATTTTGTTTCTTAAATACAGAGGAGATGCTGCAGACTTAGTCTGCTAGCGATTTGTCTGTAATATTTGGAATCTCATACTGCCACCTTGTGGCCAACCAAGATTTAACATCCTCTATTTATGGAAAGTAATGCTTAAGTAAATAAACAGAAAGTTGTATAAACACACACACACACACACACGATAAAGCCACTGCTTACCATATTTTCCCTGATATGCCATATGTGTTTATGTTTATACAGTACCGTTGCCTTACACACTCCTCATTGCAGTACAGTTATCCTGTACCCACACAAATAATGTCAGTTATGACAATATACTGTACATAAGGCATAAGTAAGTACACAATGAACTTCATTGTGCCAATATATTGTAGTTTACACCTGCATGTTATTCCCGTTTGCCCCAAGTTTATGCTGACCCCTTTCAATTCAAAAAGGAAACCATGTTTTACAGAGCAAATTAACAAGATTTGATAAGCCCTTTAGATTTGGGGGATACAGGACCTTTAAAGTGGCAACTATAGGGAGTTTAGAACAAGAGAAACCATTTATCTACCTACACCTACGGACCTATTTATGTATTATTGTGTGAATGTGAAGTGCAAATAATATTTACCTACTAATTCCTTAAATGTCCCTGCTGTGCAAATCACAAATTATAAGGGTCAATATTAGAATATTATAGAAGAATAGGAATATTAATACTATTATATGTGCTGTGGGACTAAGATTCCCAGATCACTGAAAATCAGAGGACACAATGCAAACACATGTTGCAAAGGCAGAGCAAGCGTGTGCAATTTATGTTATGTCCTTCACTTGCATGGGATGTATATCTCTGCACATTCCATGGCAGTTTGGTGATTTTGTTTGAAATGTAATAAAGATTTTAATACTGATACACCGCATTTGTCATTTAATAATATTTTCTCCTTTAACAATCTGTCATACATTCGGCTGCTTTCTGCCAGCTCATTTTTACTATTTTTTTGGCTGCACAAATACAATAAAGGTTGGATAATTAAAACAAGAACTGGCACCACCAAGTGGTTATATGATGTTGTAGCTATTTTCACAATACAGTTTCTGTATATTATATATTATCAGATGCACAATTATGAGAATCAGGATAAATATCCTCTTGACAAGAGAATGACTTGTAACTGATTTATACCAAGGTCCATTTGTTTAGTTTTCCTTTGTTTTGTTATGTTCTGATTTTTATTTTCTGCTCTTTTCTTGATTATCTTGTATGCTCCATCTTAAACTGTAAATTTCTGTATTGACATTAACAGTTTAAACCCTTAGACACCTACATACATAACATGTATAATTTGCTTCAGGTCTCCATATGACTTTAACTGTACAATGACTGTCAGTGCTGTGCCTACATTTTATTTTCCTCTCTAAAACCAATAAAAATGTAAGTTCCACAAAAAAAATTATCTTACAGTGGAAATATTCTGTAATAAGTACTACTCTTGGTCTGCTTCATTAAGTTGCTATTGTAAAGACATCCTGGACTGTAAATGAGCATGTGTTGTATCTATTACCAGGAAATCTGCTATCCAGAAAGCTCTAAAATATTCATAAATATTTCTCACAGAGTACTGCTTTATATATATTTTAGAAGCCTCAGGGCACAGTGCTCCAAATTAAAGAATAACCCTTTAGTCAGAAACCTAAGGTATTCCAGATAATAGATCCCATACTCGTAGTTCTTTGTTCAGCAAGCAGAATTGTCCGGAAGCCCAAGAATGCTTGCTTGTTATATACATTTTATAAACTGTAAATGCAGGAATAGGATTTACTTTAGGAATACTGGTAAAGTAAAAAAAAAAAAAAGATCTATTCTGTGGAATGAAGGATGTGAAAAACAAAGAAGAAAATCAATTTTATGTTGCTGCTTACTACCAATTGTCTCCCCCCCCCATCCAGTTTAGTTTTTTACCTTCTCTGCCAGCCTTTAAAATAACCACAAGGTGGCGACCATAAATGGAACCAAAACTGACAGACCACAGAATGAATAACATCAGAGACCAGTGACTGCACAGCGAGGCAGTAGTTTGGCTATGAGCAGTTAGATAAGTCGATGTGATTGGTTTGATTGATGTGCTGGGCATTTATATGCTTTATATATCAGTACTATTTATTCACGAAAGTTTGGTTTTGCACATAAAAAAATAACTAAAATTGAGAGTATATTTTGAGAGTTAGAAGTGCATACAGATAACTATCACCAAGAATGTTTCCTGAAAAATTAGTTGGTTGGAGGAAAATTGGAGAATTAATAGCAGGAAGCCCCAAAAGGCTTAAACTGGGTTTTTCATCCCTTTTCCAGTTTAGCTGGTGTTAGATACTACACCAGAAATAAAGACTTTTTTTCAATTGCTATTCTATTATATATATTCGATATTCTGTTCTATATTATATACTGTATAATAGAACAATCCACAGATTTTGCGGAGAAATGTATCAACTAATGTAGCATATGGCAGCAATTCAGAGGCTGCACCTGGATAGTGAGCTGCCAGACAGAGAGGAACAGGGCAAGGTCACATACATACAGCATATATCCATTTCTCTTGGCAGCCTGAGCATTTTTTTTTTTAAGATTTACATATCCTTTAGGGCGAGGTCACAAAAAACTTATATGTGCTTCTCTCAGGCTTCGAATTGTTCTGATATTGATCAGCTCAGGAAAGAAATCATAAACCTCTGATGACCTTTCTCATCTCTTTTCTGAGCAGAACAACTGACCAGCAGGTGGTGCTGGGTACTTTTGCAAAATGCTGGCTATTTTAGGTATTGTTTAGTTCATTAGTTCATTCTGACTGTAAGTTAATACTGTTTATTGGTGTTTAGCTAAGCAATCTGTGGCCTTGCACCACCGCAAAGACTGCATGGCTCTAGGAAAGCACTAAATCCACTATTTCAGAATTTTGCCGAATCCCAAAACGGATCCGAACCCTGCACATACGCAGTGATGGGCGAAATGTTTCGCCAGGCATGGATTCGCTGCGAATTTCCGCGTTTCGCCATTGGCGGATTGTTTCGCGAAACGGATGAAAAAATTTGCAGCGGAAAAATTCACGGCACGTCCAGAAATTGACGCCGGAGTCAAAAAAGAATAGTTGCGGGCGACAAAACAATAGCCGCGGGCGACAAAACAATAGCCGTGAGCGACAAAAGAATAGCCGCACAACAAAAGAATAGTCGCGGGCGACAAAACAATAGACGCGCGTGACAAAACAATAGCCGCGGGCGACAAAACAATAGCCGTGCGACAAAACAATAGCCGTGCGACAAAATAATAGCCGTGGGCGACAATTTTTTTTGGCGCACAACATTTTCGCCATTTCACTAATTTTTTGCCGTTTCGCGGATCTTTTGAAAGATTCACAAATTTTTCGGCGAACCGAAACTGAACAGATTCGCTCATCACTACACATACGTTAAAAGAAGTTTGGCCACTTGGATTCAGCTGAATCCTGCTGAAAAAGCATTGGATTGGGCCTATTCAGTGCACCCTGCACTGCGTGTTATTTTCAGTGTAAAAGGAAATGCAAAAAGGGATATATTTAGCTTGTCATTATTGCAGCCTACCCACACCATGAATCAGAGGGTTATTGGGTAATACAGGCTTCAGCAAAAGGAACTTTTACCTAATTTAGTTTTCTTACTTCAAATAGATTGTGTGTGTCCATTTTTTGTGTTGTGTCCAAGTGCATGATTTTTTGTATTTTGTGTGTATTTATTTGTATATATTAAGGAAGAAGTTAAATCACTGTGGGGTGCCAAATGGAACCCCCAAGTGATTTTAATAGCTTATCTGATACCTCGCTCCAATTCTCCTGAAGAAGAAACCTTACCACCCCCGGTACTTCTATGCAAGCAGCACAGAGCACTCCTTCCTTCTGTTGTGCTGGGCCGATTCATCCACAGTAAAGTGGAAAAAGTTGACCTCTTGCTTCAAGTTTCACTACTGAGCATGCACGTCAGGGTTGCATGTTCAGGAATTAACGTTTTTTCATTTTTTTTAAATTCCACATGCAGCATTTTCCTTTGCTTGACGCACATTCAGATGTCAAAAGAAAAGAGAGTTGTATTTGAAGTAAGAGACTAGAAGTGACAATACAAGGACCGATTCTAGCTGTCCTTTAGACCAATTCAGCAGCTGATCTGTCTGTGTATGGGCACGAACGACAAGAGTGGGGAGCACACCACGATGTGAGCAATACCTAGGTGCCAGAGCTCAAAGTATTAGACGGGTAAAGAATGTCGGCACTCTTTACCCATCTATATATATATATATATATGTGTGTATGTATGTATGTATATCTTTATTTATAAAGTGCTACTTATGTACGCAGCGCTGTACAGTAGAATACATTAAAACAAACAGGGGGTTATTAAGATAATAATAGATAAATACAAAGTATAACAACAAATACAAATAAATACAAGATAAATAGTTGTAACAAGTTAAGAGTCAAAGACACAAGAGGATGGAGGTCCCTGCCCCGTAGAGCTTACAATCTATATGGGAGGGTAATATATACAGTATATATATATATATATATATATACACAGTAGATAGTAATGTGTTTTTTAACACTTTGAAAGCATAAATGCTGCTGCCCACTAACTCTCCTCAAGCAGTTCCACTTTGGGTAAGTTTTTCTGTAATCTTCTTAAGCACCATAGCAATCAGTCCTTAGCTTGTGTTCCAATGACATCCCCCAAGGGATAGTAATTAGTTATTTTCCCAATACCGCCTTTGCCTGTCCTGACGTTGTTGCTATATATCTTGGGATTTAAACACTAAAGATGCAGCGCCAGTCAGAATTAACACTACTCAGTTCAGTGGTGCATTGTTATACAAGATAATGGTTTAGTTCCCACTGATTCCTAAAATACGATAAAGCACAAATCTTATCACAAAAACCTTATCCTCAAACCAACACTTCAGAAAACTTTGGAAGTTAGCTGTCTGTTATTTTTAAGTCTTCGTTTTTTAGTCTTGCACTTTGAGCCCCTTAAAGCTGTACTATCATCATTTATTGGGCGACTTACAAACTAAGAGCTAAAATTGAGTAACAGTATTTCAGCTATCTGCCTTGTCATGTCAGTAACAAGTAACAAGTATATCAGTACAGTAATAAGTATAGTATAACTATTGCCTCTTGTTCTTCTCTTGTCAGTCCATTAAATCACTGGGGCAGCAGCTAAGAGAATTGCTCTGAAACTATTGCCTGTCTCGTGAGACTCCAGCAGGAAATGTAACAAATTAATGCAACTTCAAAATGGTGATGCCAAGAGATTAACTGAGTAATTCTGGTTAAGCATATTTATCAGGTCGGCTGGAAAATCCAAGTGCACTAGGATAACAACGGGCCATAGATGGGTCAGCATCAGTAGCACAACAGACTCCCCTGTTGCTGGGGGTTCTGGGGGATGGAAGGCCTGGACCACAACGTCTACTGTGTAGTGTTCCCCCTCTCCAGTCCCTCTCCTATTTTAAACTTTGCTGCTTGCCGCAAAAAAAAACTGCCAACGTAGGAACCTTTTTATCCTATGAAGAACAGTTGCAGCATAACAAAAAATGAGCTTTGCTTACTCGGTACTGTAGATTCGCATTGCATTTCAGTGAAAATTACGATTTAACAAAAAAATCTCTACACAAAGCAAAATGCTGCTTTTCCTCATTACTAATTGAATTACACTGAATATGTAGTAAAAAGACGTATATTGCAATTATATGCATTTTTTTAACGCAACTATGTGAGTTCCAAGCGCAACCCTCTATTGTCTTGTGAACATGCATCAGGCACAAAAAAATACACAATGAAACTTGACTTCAATAAAACTCAGTTCTGAACGCACAAGTACAGAATATAATGAAATCAATTAGTTGCTACGTCCAGATGAGCTCAAACCTGCGGATGACAATTCCCACAGACCATTATAGAAGTGTTATGATCCAGTTGTACTAGGCTGGGACATTTCAAGCTCTCCAAATATTTCCAGAGACTTAGCCAAGTGACTATTTAATGACTATTAGGATGGAAAAATTAAAGTTCCATGTTATGACATGGCTTGTCCTTGCATAATCTTCTCTTATATGTGCACTGCATTTCTCTTATTATTCATGAGAAACTCACATTGCCCCTAAGGACATTATATTCCTGGAAAGCCAGATCATAGCTGACCCAAATTCTTTACTTGGGTCTAAAGTAATATAATTACTCCTTCTACTATATGTATAGGTCCTTCTATGGAAGTGAATGGAACCTGTCTCCTAGCCAAGTTTACAAGGACAACATGACATGAAAACATATATAATAAAATGAACACATTTAGAAATCCTTTTAACCCTCTGCATGTCAAGCATTTAGCTCCTACAAGGCTCTAATGACCAAGAATGTGGTAGCTCTGTTAGAAGTTTCTCTTTGCACTGCCGCCACAGCAGAGTCAGAAGAGATGATAGCCACCTGGGCAACACTCCAAGGGGGCTGTCATATTGGTCCTGCGACGCAATTGTTGCAGGTCTTACCTCCAAACAGCCTACATGATCACAAGTCAGTTGTTTGGACTGCTCCTTCCCCCTACCCCTGAGCACTCCCAAACCACTTCCTGCTGTTGGGACTTTGCACACTTTTCCTCACATGTGCACAACTTACATATACACACTGTGCCACAACTTTTAGAAGTGTACACACAATTATACACAAAAACTTATTTTTACCTTTTTTGCAGTTTGGTAGTTTGTAGAAGAAAGATTTTACATGTTGGATTTTCCAGAATGTGTACTTCAGGGGTCTTTGTACAGTTAGGGGTTTGTAATACACAAACAGGGGGCTTTGCAGAAGCTTAGTTGGCAGCAACTCATATGCACATTCAGTCAGTACATATCACATACTTTGGTCATTAACAGACCTATGGCATTCATATTTAGGGGGATTTTATATGATTTTCAGTGGTCTTGCTTACATTTGGGGGGTTGGAAGGCACATAAAATGCATTCAGTGGGGCTATTTTTGTAGCAGGCTAATTGTTAACCATGAAAATTTGTATGTATATATATATATATATATATATATATATATATACCAGTCCTTGGAGTGTCTGCACTCTAATGCAAAAAAGTCACAGTCAAATGAAATATAAATTTTTTTTGGGAGACTGGCACACCCTATAAAAACAAAAAACATTGCACAGAATTATCTAATGTTTTGGTCCTCAATAGGACCTTTCTCAAGGTCCTTGATATAATTCTGTGCAATGTGTTCACAATAAAGTTGTGAATAGGATGTGCTAGTCTCACAATAATTTTATATATAAATATAAAACACACAATCTATAGCAGCACTCTCCAATGCGTGTACTATTAAAGCACTGGTGCACAGCCTTAATTAGGGGACTGCCGATACACTCCTCCTTAGTATTAAAAACCCACAATAAGGCAGCACTGCAAAAAAGTATATTATAATATAAAGTAGTGCATATCAGTGATAAGTTACAGTAAAATCAGGCTACGTTTTATGGAAGACTTTTGTTGGAATATGTGTGACTTAATCATCTTTGAGGCCACATGGTTAAAGCAACACATAAATGGCATATTTTGAAACACATGTAAAGTGGCCCCACAAATATTCAACACAGACTGTTTCTGGATGTACAAAATTCTTGTCCTTAAGTACAACTGGATATTGATTACAATTTAAACAGGGCAACATTCCCACTGATTTCAGTCTCAGAAATGGCTTCAAATTTGTACTTTTTTTTTTTTAACCTGTGCCAATGTCACTGTGGCCCCTAAAATGTTTCCTCTTATATGGGACATTACTGGTAGAGATGCAAACTCTTCTATATGAGGGCAAGCTTTTTGCAGGACATGCCAGTGAAGGGGTAAAACACTCCCAATTTGATGACTTTGGTTATCAATTGTGTTACAAATGGAATCCTTTTATTTTTATTTACCTTGGCCTTTTGAAAATCAACTTTAAGTTTAGCCTTCTGTAAAACTGCTTCTGGATAACCCCTATCTCTCCCGCAGGCCAAACAATACCTGGTGTTATCCACATCACCATATATGCATAGATGTTCCAACTTTGCCTTAGTATTTGAAGGGACGATGTTGGACCCCCATTGTGGTCCCATGGAGCTGCAGAAAGAATTCATCCCTAAATGTGAAATAATTGCAGCGTAAAATGATATCCAAAATTTGCATGAAAAAGGCAACCTGCTGAATTGTCAGTCCTTTCCTTCAATATCGACATGCCTGTATGCCTTAACTATGGGGTATTATATGAGGTTATAAATAGTGATTTTTTTCGGCAGGTATGGATTCACGGCAAAGTTCCCCATTTCGGAATTGGTGAATTTTTTCGCAGAAATTTGCAGCGGAAAAATTTGACAAAAAATTTGCCCTTTTGCACATTTTTCGCTAAAGTGAAACGGTACAGATTCACTCATCACAAGTTATATATATAAAATGCAACAGCTCACACTATTAGGTAAAAGAAGTATGGAGAACAGCCCACTTGCTCTTTTTCATTTACTGCTTCTAATTCACCCTACTATCTCCTCCATCAGCCATCTGCCTCAAATACTCTAATCTCTGCTCCCAACCTGCATTGTTTTTTCCATGTGTTCATTATTTGTTTATGCCCTTTCTTTATTGCAGAGTAGAGCTATAAGCTCTGATTTATTTATTGGAGATGTGTCGAACTCCTTTATCTAATTGAAACAGACAAGGCCGTTGGATCATATTTCATTCTAAGTTTATGTACCCCTTTAAAAATGTGCATCACAATACAGCCGCTAAAATTTAGTTTTCTTTATCCAGATGGTGAGAAAATATTCAGCAAAACTATTTGATCTTTGGACTTCATAAAATGGGTTGATTGAAGAGCTTCCAGCTGCACAGTCGCTTGGATTCAGGCAGTGTGCTAAAATCCTGAATGGAACAGAACTTCAAAGTGTCTAAGAGACTGCAAACTAATCACTTTTGGAGTTGCCAGAGGAGAACAAGAATGGATATTTATGGACTAGTTACTAATCATGCTGCATTGTTCCAGAAGATTGAACATTATTTTTTTTTTTTTGAGTCACATTCAATCCCAGAGTCTTAAAATCTAGCAACTTTCCAAGATGGACTGCTGAACAGTAACGGAACTGACTTCCTCAGTCCTGGTTTGTGGGTCATTTTACACATCAGTGCACTCTTTAAAAACACCTATTACAATATCTGTCAGGATGAAGCATGTAAAACCGGGTCTATTTCTCATCCAAACGTTAAACAAAACGACAAGAGGAGCAATGAATTGTGCATGGCATAAAGCCTTTAGATTGGAAGCCATTTCAGTGTAGACTCTTTGTTGCCAGGAGCTCTTATAATGTGACCTGGTTTCTATATATAACTGCAAATGTGAACAAAAAAACACACTGCTGTCCCACTTCTAAAATTCTTAGTTAAAGCAAAAAGACAAATCACTGCACAAGCAGAATTAGATGTTAATTTTCAGGTACTTCATCTCTCCTGAACATGTGAAGCTCAGATATACAGATATATTATATATATATATGAGCCATGAAAATCTTATAAATCTGTGAATTATATCCCGCAAATTAAGTTAAAAATCACATGACATGAATCACATGAAACTTGTCAAAAATAATGTGACCTCTGTTGTAAAATTTCCATATATTTTGCAATACACATAACATGTCTGCAAGTCCAGTAAGCAAAGCGCAGTTTTAGATGCAAATACCATATTTTTTTCCTACAGTGCAGTCCAATTCGCTAAAATTAAGTCAATGGTACGTGTGTTGCATTGAAAATCAGACACAATTTCACAGAAGTCAATCTGGCTTCATTTCTGGCATTCAGCATGTGAGTGATGTTTTTCTTTAGGCACAACTGTGCTGTGCCTTTTTTGCACTGGGCACGAAGGGAACTATGGAGCTACTGCCTGGTCAGGAGACGGCAGTAACTACTACAGCAACTCTAACTTGCACTTGTTTATCCACTTCCTGTTTATAGTATAGGCAGCCCTTGGGCTGCTGACTCTATGAATGTCAGAAATACATATGAAGCCAAAATGTTGTTATTTCTGAACTAAGAATGAAAAGTAAAAATGAAAAATGAAATCTAAAGCACAAAAGTGCTCAAAGAAACAACTACTAAAAGAAACGATAAGGTGCATTTTACATGCTCTAAGCTATTGAAGCTACTGCTAAAAACACTGAAATTACTAAAAACTATTTCTCATCTGCCAAACTCTTGCCAATATTAAGCAATGTTGCTTCTGGATTAAATAGTTATAACAGAAAAGTACACTGCACTCTGGAGAGACTTTTAAGCCATTTTTATCTAAAGCACGGCAAGGCAGTCCTTAAATGACTGCATCATCTGAAGACCAGTACATCAAGTAACTATGAGACACAGAATCTGTCTCCAAGATTCAAATTGAAAAAGGCCCTTCTGGTATGTACAGTAAAAACATGTTTGGCATGCAACAACCTTCATGGGATAAAAGCAATTTCTAACAAAACAAATGTACACATTTACAGTAGCATATATCAAACCCTACTGCTATTTCACTGTTAAAGAGAGTTTTGTTATTGAACCAATGATGTTGGCGGTGGGTACCACTCATTTTGCAGAAGTGTGCCTTCCCACCTGGCAAAACTTATGTAAATGTTTGAGTAAAAACTTCAATATATAAGATTTTTGCACTGCAATGTGTTTAGATAGATAGACAGAGAGACAGATATAGATATTGTACATATATCCAAGTTAAGTGACTCTACATATCTCTTAGCCTGGGAGTGCAGGGATAATACCCTCTCTGTCCTTACCTAAAAACCCAGGGAAAATTTTCAAAACTAAGTACCTCTAGGCCAGCCTACCACCCCCTCCCTCAGGGTTGGGCCTAGTTGGCTTGGTGCTCTAGGCAGGAGTATGCATGTGTGAACGAGTGCACACAGCCATGCTGAAGCCACGCTTAAAGATGGGCGGGGATGCATTGCAGGTGGTGAGGGAGACATTGGGTCATGCTTGTGTGGGGGGGGCGTGCTTGTCTGGCAAGGGAGGGCAGGGCTGGAACTAGGGGTAGGCAGAAGAGGCACATGCCTAGGGCACAACAGTCAATGGGTGCCAGGTCAGTTAGAAAATATGGGTCCGTACTAGGGGGAGGTGAAAGAGGCACATGCCTAGGGCACAACAGTCGAGGGGCGCCAGGCACGTACCTCTTTCACCTTCCCCTAGTCCAGACCCTTATTTTCTCACTGACCTGGCACCCCTTGACCGTTGTGCCCTAGAAACGTGCCTCTTCTGCCTATCCCTACTTCTGGCCCTGCCCTCCTTTGCCAGACACGCATGCCTCCACACACAAGCATGCACATGCTCACAAGAGAGAAAGAGCCAATAGGGGGCTGCACCCAACCCACAAGTTGTAGATAAAGATTTTAAACCTCACTATTATTGTGGAAAGTAGGAGCATGCCACCCCTAAACCTTTGCTGCCCAGTCCTTTCCACAAATCCAGGGCTGTAAAAACCTCCACTAACTGTGATACTAATTTAAGCCGTAGTGCTTTGTACTTCCTATATTGACTTACTGTATTCCTGATACAAAAAATAAAATAACATTATTTCATTAGACCCTGTATTTTTTTTTAGGGTGAAGAACCCATTACAAATGAAGTCAAAAGTTACGCAGCTATTTTGAAACTTACTCTTTACCCTTTCTTGCATATACATATGTTGCTGCATGTAAGAGTTTTATATTTATGGTTTTCTTTAAACTCACTTACAAAGCATGACGTTACTCTATCCCAGCCCCCACTTTTTATTTTGTTTTATTAACTTATTTATTTTTTTAAATATTAAGTTTTGGTTGTCAGACAAAAAGCATATATTAGACCTTGAACAGAAAATTACTTGTGGTTTTCCTTCAGTAATTTCACATTATTTATTCTTTTTCCAGTTATTTGCAATGCGTTTGCAAGCAGACTACTTGTGTTTTATGCAGTTTTACATGACATGACAACCCCAAAAAATAATATTTTGCCTAATAAAAGAAAACATAATTCTAAGTAACTTTCTAATATGAATTTATTACAAATTTTTACTGGTTTAAAAGTGATTTGTAAATGTAACTGCTATTGAAAGCAGCCTGGTTATGATTTTTTAAAGGATAAGTACGTTTTTTGTCGTAAAAGCCCCTAAAAAGATTCTGTACAACCCCCATAATAACATACCTTTCTCCCTGCATTTATTCTCAAGTAGCTTTTGTATTACAAGAAGCTCAACTTCAGCTCTCTCAGCTGTTTCCTAGTATAGTGTGAAGCTCTGCCCCTTTTCTTTGCTGAGCTCTCCTTCTCTCTCTGACTGTAAAGATGGTCGAAGAGGAGCCTACTGCACATGCCTGATTGCTATCCATTGGAGCAGATGCAGCAAACATGCGCAGTAGACACCTTTTTGACTGTCTGCACAGCAAGAGAGAGAAGAAGAGCTTTTCTCTGTAAAAAAAATATATATATATATTCTAGTTAATGCAAGTTACTGGGTTGCAATGACTGCAGAATGAATACTTCTAGCTGGATTTTCTACCCTGATTGTGTTTTGTTACACCTGGAGAAGAACTAAGAAGAATTCAGCTGAAGGATTTTTATCGAATGTTCTTAATGTGTTCCCATTTGCTGTATACATATTGTATTTGATGAAGGTACTGTGCAATATCTACCCACACTACCACTGCCAGTTCCAGAAGATAAGCAACATCTATGCAGTATCATACTTCCATGAGCTAGAACAAAGGCAGAGGTTACCTAACAGCAATATTACACGTGTCATGGTACTACATGTGTTATTGCGGGCAGGGTGCTTGTGCTGTGACTTGCTGGAGAGAACGTTACCTAAGGTGCCCAAATGGAAAACAACCACAAGGATTAGTGCACTTGTTAATGAAACTTGCAAGAGAGTGTTATGTGGTTTTCTGATTTAATGTACAGGCTTCCATTAGATTACATAACAAAGCTGTTAGAGTACTGGGTCAGGCACTCACTTCTTCACCCATGAATATACAGTGTCTCCAGGAAAGGAAATTGTGATGGAATGCTGCCCGGTTACACTGCCTGAATAATAAAACCTGTATTTATTATTACATGAATGAGGCAACATATAGTTAAATGAAGACAGCCATAATGCTAAAAGCCTTTTATTGTGATTGAAATAGAAGACAATAATACTGCTTTAAATAGATTGAATCTGTCATTCTTAGCAACTCATTTACATATTTTGAAAAATAGAATTGCTTTCATATCTCGCTGCAGCGCAATCTGTTCCTTTTTCCCCCTTGCCTACCAGCATTTCAAGATGTATACATCATAAACAATAAAATATAAAGACCATTATATTTAGTCCATCCATAACATCTGAAAAACCCTAACAAAGATGTAAGGTATTCAATAACATAGTTACAGTGAGCAGAAGTCTACTTCTACAGAAAACTGTGCTTGATATGATGTTGCAATTAAGGCAATATTTGTTTTCATTTGTAGTGTTAAGCACAAAAGACCTTTCATTCATCTATGCGCAAAACTACCATGTTTTCTGCACTTTGCACATTGCCTTAGACTTAGTCCCCCAGTCGCAGGTTTTTGCTCTCCAGAAAAACCTCTGCTCCTCAAATAAAATCAGCAGCACTATCCACATTTAAAACTGTTGTATTCATAAAGGGACAGGCTGAAGTGGAATGTGGTAATTCCCTTGGAGAACCCATATATGTGCAACTTTCAGACAAGCAAGCTAGAAAGTCCCAACAGGCACAGGCCCTGCCCTTACTCACTATCTCTGGCAGACATTAAGCATAATACTGTGCCCACCAAGCTGCACTTGTAATGGATTCTGCTCAAGGTGCAAATTGCAGCCTGCACTGCCATCCCCACACACAGTTGGTTTATTTGAGTACTAATTGGTGCAATCTTGTGTCCCTTTGTGCTGTAGCACTTGTGTCTATGGGTTCTTTCTGTATCTCTGAACATCAGCATTATTTATTTGCAGTTTTCTTCTCGGCAGCATTTTTAGCAGATCTTTCTTTATATAAAATTTGATAGGGAAGTATTCATTTTGGCTGCAGCTCTGGGTGGTCTGACTTGCCACCTAGCGGGTACCTTGAAAGAATCATTAGCGTTACAGGGTCTCATTATTGTGCACTATGAATGTTTCCTCTAAAAATACATTTAAAGTGATTTGCTTAGCTATCCATACATTAAGGGTGAAGACACACAGTGCTACTAGTAGCAGCTACATGCTGTGGCTACTAAAATAGACAATGCTACACTTTTAATGATAACTGTCTCTATGTGTGTTTTAGCAGAGGCAATTCTCAGTATTGTCTATGGCAGGGTATTTTATGGCATTTAGGGTGAAGACACACTGAGCTACTTAGTAGCAGCTACTTGTCACAGCTACTAAAATCCAGAAAATACCCTGCCATAGACAATACTGAGAATTGCCTCTGCTAAGACAAACATAGAGACAATTATCAGTAAAGATCAGCATTGTCTATTTCAGAAGCCACAACAAGTAGCTGCTACTAGTAGCTTTGTGTGTCTTCACCCTTATTAGCCATGAAAAAAGTAGTTGCTACTAAGTAGATCAGCTCTACTGGCAAGCTCAATCTTAAGGTGAGCAATATTGGCCAGATCCAATTGTTTAGAGCAGGGCTGTCCAACTGGCGGCCCGCAACCCCCCTCTGTGTGGCCGCCCACCTGCCTGGCTGCTTTGATAGTTTTCCTTTGTGTAAGCTTTAAATGGTATCAGTACTGAGATTAAATGGCCCCCTGCATGGTTCACACCTCATAATCATCCTATAATCCCCCTGTATCGTTGTATGTATGTATGTATGTATGTAATCTCCTGTACTGTTCACACCTTTTAATCCCTACATTGTTCACCCCCTGCATTGTTCACACCTCAGGCTCAGGCTCTAATCACGCACATTGTTGCCCTGTTCACACCTCAGACTGTAAGAGCAGTGCCAGCATTGTGTCAGAGTATGCTGTCTGTGTATGCCATACACACAGGCAGCATAGGGCAGAGAGAGTATGGCACACATAGGCAGGGAAGGGCAGGCAGAGTATGGCACAAACTCTGCATGCCCTGCCCTGCCTATGTGTGCCATACTCTCTCTGCCCTATGCTGCCTGTGTGTGCCATACTCTGCCTTCCCTATGTTGCCTGTGTGTGCCATACTCTGCATGCCCTACCCTACCTGTATGTGCCATACTCTGCCTGCCCTATGCTGCCTGTGTGTGCCATACTCTGTCTGCCCTACCCTGCCTGTGTGTGCCATACTCTACCTGCCCTATGCTGCTTGTATGTGCTATACTCTGCCTGACCTATGCTGCCTGTGTGTGCTATACTCTGCCTGCCCTATGCTGCCTGTGGGAGGTGAACCTGGCAGGGGTTTGTTCTGGGAGTTTGTTAGATTTTAAAATAGTCTTTATGTGGTCCCTAAAATTATGTGCTGGGGGTTGCTGTGCTGTGCTGGGGGTTGCTGTGCTATCCACAGGGGAAGAGGAGGTTGAGTCTCAATAAGACATAATATAATTCTTTCACATATGAATGAAGGTTGATATCCCTACAGTGAGCACCAACCATTTGGGGTTTTGCTGCGCTACCACCATAATGTGGGTATAGTCTTAAAAGCTCTTGTGATAACATGGGTGTGGTTTTAAGTGGGTGTGGTTTAAAAAGGGGGAGTGGTGAAACTGGCTTTCATTATCGGCCCTCTACCGCTTTGGCCAGAAAAATTCCGGCCCTCGTTACCACAAAAGTCGGACAGCGCTGGTTTAGAGTATGGGGCACAATGATGAAGATACAGGCCATCAGGGTAAGGACTGCATATACTAGCCAATGGGTATGCCTAGGCTGACCAGATCATTTGAAAATTTAGGGCACATCTAGAAAATCCAGCTAGAAGGGCTGCACTGATTGCAACAAAAAGGAGTTGAAATATGGGTCACGTGATCTTATAAAAAGAGAAGCAAATCATACGTAAGGGCTCATTTACTAAACGTATTGTCCAAATGGACAAGCAAGCTTCTGCCACACACATACTGTAACACTTGCACCTATTTCATTCACCAATTTCCTGATTGCAGGAAGAGGTGGTAGTCGGTTGAGGGTGTGCCCTGTAACAGATTAAGTTGATGGAGGATGAGTTCCTTCAAACCAGATCTGTAGTGAATAACTTGTTGTTGCTAAAACTAATATTGAATTCATTGGCTGTATTTGGCCAATATATAATTCATAGTTTAAGGACTATTGGAACCCATTTCAAATGTACCACACTCGTATTGTACAAAGACGTTCAATATATGCAAGGACTGCAGACCACATGCTAGTTGATTATGCTATATTGCTATATGGGGTATTTGGCAAATACAATAGTATCCTATTGGCCTAATGGAAATAATAAAATGCATATATATGGTTTTCCTTCCATTTTAGCCATGTAAAACCCAACTTTACTGGTTGTCTGGGTATAACTTTCCTTATCACCTTTGGCAGCCCTATTCCTTCTTAGAGTAAAGACAGGCGAGGAGAATAGTTGCCTTTGACAACTGTCCTTCATCGCAAGTGGCTAATCTCCTCTAAATGCCACTTAGTGCATATGTTTTTATAGATCGGCAATGGGAGGTCATTTGGCGGGGGCAACTAATCTCCTTGTCTGTCAGGGCCCTTAAAGGAACAGGTACATCAAAAAATGAAAGTAATATATTATGTACTATTGCCCTTCATTAGTAAAAGTTGTGTGTTTGTTTCAGAAACCCTACTATAGTTTATATAAACAAAGCTTCAGTGTAGTTACAGGGGCAGCCATTCAAACTGACAGGAAAAAGAAGAAAAGGCGCAGGTTACATAGCACATAACAGATCTGTTGCATAGATTTCCATTGTATTATATAGAGCTTATCTGTTAGCTGCTTATGTAACCTGTGCCTTTTCTCTTTTTTTCTAGCTTTAATGGCTGCCCCTGTGGCTACACAGCAGCTTATTTATAGTAAGAAGCAACTTTTACCAGTGCAGGGGAACAGTACATTATAGGCATAGTGGCAGTAATATCCCAAGTTTGCTGCTAGTCTATAGAAGCAGCAACCATAAAACCATAGTTACCATAGTCAGCACAGGGTATCCTCTTGTACAAAGAACATTTCTGAGCGAAATGTGTATGTATTAAGGTCCTTTAAGTGAAATTTCAGGATTTTTAAAAACCCTGAAATGATAGCTAAATGACTACTGGTGTCTGTTCTAATGTTCTTTCTCAGACACAACTAAAATTAAATAAGAAACCTCTGTATATTGAAATAACCTTTTCAGATAAGCACTGCAATCATCGTGAAGAAAAACCCTTTGGAAAAAAAATGTTGTAATGTGTTTCCATTCATTCAAAAATTCTTGAATAGGAATAGCAAAAAAACTATTGCTGACTAATAACAGAGTTTGGCTTTCAGATGCAAGCAGTGAAACCCTGTATACACAACAAGCTGGAGTCATGACTTAGGTTTGTGGGTGGTTCAACCCAAATTTAGCAACACAGTCGTTATTCCCAGCAGAGAAGCTCAGTCCACAGGACTTCATGATTGCAATTTGGGACACATGCACAGAGACAGTGGGTCGATAGCAAGCAAGCAGCACAAGTGTCCAAAACATATCTTTTCTATTCAAAACACAATTATTTTCCAGTCCATTTCTCTGTGGTGTTCCAAGCCCTTGCCTATTCATGCATATCATTTCTCAGGAGATCTAGATTATATAACTGCAGTGCATTTTATTATTCACCAGCCCATTGTGCTGTGTTTCTAAACAGAAAATGCACTTAGCCCCTTGCATTACAGGGCATATGTTTCATTATGGATCATTATTTCTGAAGCAAGAATGACTTCAAAAGAGAATATTCACTACAGCCTGATTTCAGTTTCAAATATGACTGTATGCATCACATAAATAACACAGTTTTTGATATCTTTAAATTGACAGCATGAATCAGGGGATGAGCACAGGGCACCCACATACCAAACATGGGGGGGAACTATATTTCCCATTGTGAGTCAAATTCAAAAGCAACTACCTGTGTAATTGAACACAGTGCTTGCTAACAGCACAGGATTACTTTGAGTATTTCTAGGTGTCCGCCCCCTCACCATTAAGTGACTAAGGAATGTGGGTTGTGTATTCTTGCAGCCCCTCAGTTGGTAAGTGAAGAGAAGATAGCACTTAATGTGGCACATATTGAGGCTGTGCTAAGATAAAGAAGTTTTGCTTTTTGGCTTCAAACTCCCTTAGAGAGCCATTGATAGCTTCCATTATGTCCCTTAAAGGAGACCTGTCACCCTAAGAAATAATTCCAGTTTCTTTTTTATTGTGTTTTTTAAGCAAAATTAAATTCACACACTTTATAAATGATATAAATCTTGTTTGCTTCAGTCTTGGGAATATACAATCACAGCCAGCAGGCAGCTGCAATTTTGTGGGCACTGTTAAGGCAAGCTTTGTATCACCCCAAAATCTTGTGTATGTGCCAGAATGGGGGACCTGATGCCCAGGCCCATGCACTGGCTACACAATTATATGGTGAGAAAGTAGGAGAATGTGAGTGCTGAATGGAAAGTTTAAGTACTTGTCTGCCCCACCTCTATGCCTAAGGCATAGAGGCGGGGCAGGAAGTATATGATTGACAGCTGGGATTTTTAAATGCATTTATAATGGGTTTGAATGCATTAATATATATATATATATGCAAATATATTCTGAAAAGCCATACATTGATTGTTCTACATACACATCAGCCCCTGCCCCAGTGGAGTTTATAATATAGGGTCCCTATCCTTATCACACACACCCACACTATGGTTAGTAGCCAATAAATCTGCCTGAATGTTATTGGACTGTGGAAGGATACTGGAAAATTCACACAGACACAGTGAGAACATACAAACTCCTTCCAGACAGATCTTTTACCTCTACTTCCCTTTTAACTATAGTAACAATATAGTGATGACAGTTTTCAAAGAGAATACTGGGTTATTTAATAGGTTGATATGCTTCACCTTACCTACACAGAAATGATGAAGAGAATAGCTTGCTGTGTACACAGAACATTCCATCTGTAAATGATTCTCTATAATCAATAATAGCAAAGTGTCACCTTGTTGGCCATTTCTTTGCTTCTGTGTCCTCCTTTTAGTCTCTCTTTTGAAACCATAAATTGAGTTCATTTACTTAGTGGAAAGGGTTTTTTTTTAATGACCACCATGGTGAAAAACTATAAAAGCAGCTGTTATATGAGAAATGCATTATAGTAATGGGGACAGGCTGTTATCAGTTTACCATATGAGTTCATACACAGACGCTAGCTTCCCAGTCTCCTCCAACTATTTCCCAAGGCTGCAACATTCTGGCATCCTTCAAAAGCACAGCAGAAAAATCACTGCTCCTAGAAAAGTGATTTTTCTGTCATTTCCCATTATTTATTATTATGTTCACCTTTTCCCTGAAAGATGTTCAAAATATTAAAAAAAACAGCTTTGATTTAAACTCCAAAAGCAGCATATGCTGGGAAATGTAATTAAAGAACTAAAGTGAAAGATGCTGGGAGTTTTCATTCATGTGGGAAGGACGGGGTTAAGCATTGCTGTTATTTTGGTCTGTGACTCTCATTTTATGGCATACAAGCAGTTCTGTTGGTAATTTCTTACAAAACATGAGAGGGACCATACTGTACAACCTGTTCTGATGTTTTTTTAGAAGAAATGGAAACAATCAAAACATAATATCTTTTCTGACTGGTCCTCTGTTTAATTGGGAAAGAAAGACCTTATGCGACTGAGTTGTGAATAATTTATTGCTCCAGAGACTGGGCTCAAGTTAGAAAACAAGTGTTACCATGACAACCTGTTGTATCTACGGTCTCCCTGAGGTTCCCTCTTTACTAAGGTATGACACACGCAGCTCATATAGTAGAACACAATCAGCTTATTCACCAAGCCATTACTGCATGGGCCTGGGACTTTGCCAGGACTTTTTAAAGAAACTATACACACACCGTTCTGCTCCTTACCTTTAACATATATTGAATTTTCAATTGATTTATTTTACATAAAATATATTCCAATTGTTTACATTTTACTGTATGTGGTAATTTATGATTCCTCTATGCTCCTACTGTCCCCTGGAATATACACTGCACTCTCTGCACTGAATGAGATGCTCAGGAGGTCTAGGCCAAACATTTACTTAACACCTGCCCTAGGGCAGCAGGAAGGCAGGACCCAGTTGCTTTTCTGTATCCTGTAGGTCGAGACCTACATCTCATTAAGTACATTGATAAATGAAATACCAAAGATGCTATGTCAAAGGTCTTTGGTTTAGTTAAGGTAGTTCTTTCCAGCTTTCTCCTTAATGGGGGCAATTATTCACTATGTTACATTTTTTTTTTTTTTTATATTTTGAGCAGTCTGGCAGCCATTAAAATTTCTTGGAAGGCCAATTTCAACCCACAGGCTGAGTTAATGCAATCTTTACATCTCTCACAGTAAAAAACACTTTCCTAAATACTTGGATTTATGGCAAAGTATAGTGGCTTGCAAAAGTATTCGGCCCCCTTGAACTTTTCCACATTTTGTCACATTACAGCCACAAACATGAATCAATTTTATTGGAATTCCACGTGAAAGACCAATACAAAGTGGTGTACACGTGAGAAGTGGAATGAAAATCATACATGATTCCAAACATTTTTTACAAATAAATAACTGCAAAGTGGGGTGTGCGTAATTATTCATCCCCCTTTGGTCTGAGTGCAGTCAGTTGCCCATAGACATTGCCTGATGAGTGCTAATGACTAAATAGAGTGCACCTGTGTGTAATCTAATGTCAGTACAAATACAGCTGCTCTGTGACGGCCTCAGAGGTTGTCTAAGAGAATATTGGGAGCAACAACACCATGAAGTCCAAAGAACACACCAGACAGGTCAGGGATAAATTTATTGAGAAATTTAAAGCAGGCTTAGGCTACAAAAAGATTTCCAAAGCCTTGAATATCCCACGGAGCACTGTTCAAGCGATCATTCAGAAATGGAAGGAGTATGGCACAACTGTAAACCTACCAAGACAAGGCCGTCCACCTAAACTCACAGGCCGAACAAGGAGAGCGCTGATCAGAAATGCAGCCAAGAGGCCCATGGTGACTCTGGGGGAGCTGCAGAGATCTACAGCTCAGGTGGGGGAATCTGTCCATAGGACAACTATTAGTCGTGCACTGCACAAAGTTGGCCTTTATGGAAGAGTGGCAAGAAGAAAGCCATTGTTAACAGAAAACCATAAGAAGTCCCGTTTGCAGTTTGCCACAAGCCATGTGGGGGACACAGCAAACATGTGGAAGAAGGTGCTCTGGTCAGATGAGACCAAAATTGAACTTTTTGGCCAAAATGCAAAACGCTATGTGTGGTGGAAAACTAACACTGCACATCACTCTGAACACACCATCCCCACTGTCACATATGGTGGTGGCAGCATCATGCTCTGGGGGGGCTTCTCTTCAGCAGGGACAGGGAAGCTGGTCAGAGTTGATGGGAAGATGGATGGAGCCAAATACAGGGCAATCTAGGAAGAAAACCTCTTGGAGTCTGCAAAAGACTTGAGACTGGGGCGGAGGTTTACCTTCCAGCAGGACAACGACCCTAAACATAAAGCCAGGGCAACAATGGAATGGTTTAAAACAAAACATATCCATGTGTTAGAATAGCCCAGTCAAAGTCCAGATCTAAATCCAATCGAGAATCTGTGGCAAGATCTGAAAACTGCTGTTCCCAAACGCTGTCCATCTAATCTGACTGAGCTGGAGCTGTTTTGCAAAGAAGAATGGGCAAGGATTTCAGTCTCTAGATGTGCAAAGCTGGTAGAGACATACCCTAAAAGACTGGCAGCTGTAATTGCAGCAAAAGGTGGTTCTACAAAGTATTGACTCAGGGGGCTGAATAATTACGCACACCCCACTTTGCAGTTATTTATTTGTAAAAAATGTTTGGAATCATGTATGATTTTCATTCCACTTCTCACATGTACACCACTTTGTATTGGTCTTTCACGTGGAATTCCAATAAACTTGATTCATGTTTGTGGCTGTAATGTGACAAAATGTGGAAAAGTTCAAGGTGGCCGAATACTTTTGCAAGCCACTGTATATAGATTAAGAACTACCTGCACCCAGCCAGAAATACAAACATCTGTAGAGACACTGGGCCAGTTAATCACATGGATCACACTTCAGTAACTTACCCTAATTTATATCAAGCCACTTTGATCCACATTATCTTGTACCTTATCTGTCTGTCCCTTGCAGGCCCTCTTTATATGACTTTGTTAACACCTTCCACACAGATATTCCTTTTTTTGGGTTATTTGATCTATGAGCCGAATGCTGTATATATATCAGAGAGTACCGGTGTTCTGAAAGCTTGCTATGATTATCTTATCACCTTTATACCACTTTTGTTATTTTTTATTTCAAAAGAGTTACCCTGTAAACACGTTGTCTGGCTAGCATAGTACATCCCCTTTTCCTGCATCTTAATATTCAGAAATGGTTTTTACTACGAGAGCTGCAATGTTGTCAAAATATCTCCCTTAATCAGTTGTACTGGCTGATACATTAGATAGCTTTAGGCTGGGGGTTTGCAAATTATTAGAAACCCCCAGTAAATATAATTGGTAAAGAATGACCCTAAGCCAGTGCTCCTATTTGCTCAAGTACATTGGGCACGGGTGCTATTGTAGGGAGCGCTGAGTTGTAGTCTTGCTTATGGCCGCTGCAGTCCTCACTGATTTCCTCAGGTTAGTGCAGTAGCAATAGACAAAACTTGAGACTGAAACATTTTGCTCTGCTGCGCTTGTACACAACCTAGAGTTGAAAGGATCACAACGACCAGAAGCAAAACAGCGGAGGGGGGAAAGGGGGCAGTGTTTATTAAGTAGCTTCAAAAGGGATTATGCTTCAACAGCCATGACAACCATTGTTAAAACTATAAGGAGGTCTAATCTTCTAGCTATTATGGTATGTTATTGTCTGTGGTATTGTTAATGCAGGGCCTTGGGTAAAGGGTAAATGCCCCCCCCCACCTTTGCACCCTAGGCACATGCCTCTTCTGCCAGTAGTATTGCATTTTCTCTCTACAGTCTTGACCCTTGGGAGAAAGTTAATCCTCCTCACATTCTGCTTGTGCATAATGAAAGTTCAGTCTTATGAAGAAGTGCCTGTTACTGAGAAGCTTAGGTTTAAGGGCTAATGGGCAAAGTGACACTTTGGGAATTAAGTGTCAGTACCTTGGGGCAATGTCCAAGGAAGAAATCATGCTTAACTAAGGCTTAAGTCCATTAACAAGCTCATAACAAGCTCATATGTAAGCCCATATGTAACAAGCACATATGTATTCAGTTATGTATTCACTGTTGATAATAGGGGTGAAAAAGGAACACAGAAGCATTCACATAGGTGCATGATGGGAAAAACAAAAATGCAATCCATCTGTACACATAATAGCATTTGTAGTTCCATGAATATTATGATATCATGGACATTGACACATTATACAGTAATAAAATGCACAAGCTACTTAGTAAAGGCAAATTATCTATGTGTAGCAAAGCTAAAACTTTAGTAAAGAAATTGTATCTCAGCTTACACATTTAGGCTCATTTATCAATGTAAGGACACAATTGCTGCACCAATATTTGCCCCTTATGGACCATGCACAGAGTTCTGGTGTCTTTGCCATCGACAGATGCACTGTTTACATGCGTGCAAGGGAGCCATGGCCTTCTAATGCCTTGCATCCCCACCACCCCACCCCCAAGCTAACATGTTTCAAAAGTGCAGCACAACTTTTTGTGCTCCATTATAGGAGAGCTATAGCATATAGGAGTGCCATATGGTGCTACCACCATCATATTTCTCAGCAGGTATGGTGTTTTCTGAGGGGGGGCATTGTTTGTACAAAACAATTTTTGCCAAATGTGTGTGGATCTGTTTTGGTCTGGTAAAACTCTGAACCTTGGGCCAAAGTAGCAGTGCAGCAACTGTGGTGCACAAGTGTCATCCAACTCCTCTGAGCAACATAAAGATAATGTGCTTGGAATAATGGGCCAATAACAACTCATGGACATGGATTAAAATTAATAATATAAACTTTAATTAAACCATTTTATTATTGGGTTGTATTGAAATGTGAAAAAGTTCAAGGTGGAGAATGTTTATAAAAGCTTTTTCAGTTTTAAAAGAATGGTTGATGATAACACTTCAAATAAAGCTTTGTTTTACGGAAACTCTGTGTTGACTAAACTGACCATTGTTCATTTATTAATTTACTGGAATAAACAAGTATAAAAGAGCATTGCTAAAGGCACAACACAGCATATATGTTTATAGAATGTACTGCATAAAAATAATATAGTTGGAGGTCACTGTAATAGAAAACTGGACTAAATAATTATTACCTACAAACAAAAAAAACTCACGACAGATTCTATTTAGTATTTAATGAGTATTCAGATGATCAGTATCCCTTAAATCCCTTACTGTCAGTATTAATAGGATCATCCATAAGGTCTCATTTTATTATTTTTTATATTATGCTGCTGCTTTGTATTACAACATGACTTGTGGATATCTCTCTAAAGTACAGATTTCAAGCAACATCAGAGTATCAGCAAAACAGTGCCGCTTTATATTATTTTTTTAATTGTCTTATGTATTTGTTAAAGGAAAATAGCAAGAATTACATTTATAAATATTTTTCTGTTTCTGTGTTAGTCGCTTGCTCATGAAGGTGCTAATAAGTGAGCGTGCTGTTATTGGAGGCTAAAAGGAGATGCAACATGGTGGCCCAGGGGGTTGGGTAGTAAAAACCCACCTGCATACCCTGGTCTCTCAAAATTATGCTGAGAGACTTGGTCAGGTAGGGATCCGAAGGCAAATGTCAGAAAAAACAACACCCTTCCAAAATAAGTCAAATATCAGAAAAAACAGCAAAGCCAAGTGAGTACAAGCAGTGAATCACCTCTGTGTGTTTATTGTCTCATGATGCAATGTTTTGGGGTGTGCTTCTTCTTCAAAAAGCTTCAGAAAAGTGAGTACCCTGAAACAATGTGTCACGACACAATAAACCCGCAGGGGTAAACTTGCTCAGTTGTGCTGTTTTTTCTTCCATTTGACTTACATCATCAGGGGTGATGGCTTTGTCAGCATCAAAGCATTGCTTTGTCAGCATCAATCAGCTATAATGTGCATATATCTTTAACAGAGAGATGCCAAAAACTGTGCTAACAAAGGGATTCACCTCTAGTAGGCAACATTTGGCAGAACATTATAGGCCTTTAACAATATTTTCAGTCTTGATTTAAAACACAGGGGCAGACTAATTATTATCTAAATACTCATATATATCTAATTTAGTAATAATATTTAGTATATAGGGTACCTTCACTTTAAATTATACCAGATATATTACCTTAGGTTTGGCAAGATTGGTCACAATAGGGCACATGTTACATCTGACTCATCTGTTACTCATGCTGGCCCTCACTGTACTTGTGGAGGAAGGGTTAACCACACTGTATCACAAATACAAAAAAACTCTTGGCCTTGTGATTTGTTTATTCCTTATATGAACCAGAACATCCAGATCTCAGTATAATGAAAGACCCATAATAGCAGGATAATGACTCTTAAACTGGTTACTAAAACCCCATGACAGGATGAAAGGCAACTTCATTTTCCTTGTACATGGTGTATATCAGATTTATACAAGATTGTTCCTCTTCATACGTTTCTAATCCTCAAACAAGTCATTTCTCATAAACCATAGGAACATTATTTTTGCCTGGATTCTATGGTAAATGAGCCATTAGTATGTACAGATGTTAATCTGGGCCTTCTGTTTGCTGTTGATTAGGTTTGAGTCAAAGTGGGCCCTAGTGATAACATATCGTAGGAAATTCTATTGTCAAATGGATTATTGTGAAATAACAAGGAAAAAAAATGTTTTACCTATTCTAAATATAGTCATTTGATTACTAATTTCTTCCTGACTTTTTAGGACAGCAGAGAGAATGCAATTAAAGAAAGCCTGGAGGTAATGTGATATTGTGGCCGCTGGGAGATTTATTTCAGACACTGCCTGAATAGGCACTGGAAGGTAGAATAATAGGCGAATAACCCTTTCTTGCCAGGCTGCCAGAGGTGTTTGCGAGCATTTATTATCACAATGAATACAAAAGCCACCCACAGTAGTAAACAAGGTATGAAATACGACATTGGGAAATCGATACCTGTGTATGTAATAATGTAGTAGGATGTTGCACACACTGTTTGGCTTCTGTGGTTTCTATAGTAACCATTGGCAACCTTTTGGGTCCTTCACTCTGCCTCTAGGGAATTCTGGTTACACTTATTTTTATTGGAGATAAATATATATATATATATATATATATATATATATATATATATATATATATATATATATCTATGTATATTACTAGCACAATCCATAAGGTTTAGGTAATGTTAGTTTTGTGGAAGCTCCCAAGCAGTCACTATATTTGCAGCTTTCACTTAACAATGCCACTGTTGAGCACCAGTAAGACAGATTTAATACCATAAGAATGCATTTAAACACACAAGCAAAAGAGGCAAGTCATTTCCTGATACTCTCCACCATCTATTGTTTCTGGTATCATTGCTAAGCTGCCCTTTGCTTATATTTCTCACTTTCTGGCCTGGTTCTCATTGAGAATAAAGCTGTAAGTTTGGGTCTTAAAGTTACATCAGCTTGAAACAAACCATTTCTATAGTGTAACTTCTATAATACACAGCCAACCCATAAAAAAGTACCTGTCTTTAAAATGTAAATCTATTTTTGCTGTGATTAACTCTTTTCAAGAAAAAACTATGTGAAGGTTAATTCCCTCTTTATGAATCCCTAGAACTCAATCAAATCAAGATTTAGCTTTTCTCATTTCTATCTGGGATGTTCTTTCCCCAGGGCAGGAACTAGGGGCAGGCAGAAAAGACACATGCATAGGGCACAACACTATAGAGGGTGCTAGGCATGTATCTGTCTATCCCTAGTCCAGACCCCCAGAGTCCTGCTCAAGATCCCCATACAGTGTCCCCTCACAAGTCGCTCATCAATTCGAGCCCCTGCTCCTGTTGTCCTTGTGTGTCCCTGCAGGTTATCTGGCTGGCTTGGCCCAGGACTATTTCTCCTCCCCATGCTCCCAGAAGAGGAACAGGCAACCCCTTCTTATAACCACACTGTGGCCACTCCTCCACCCCTGCCGTGTTTACCTAACATTAACATTAACCCTGTATTCCCTGTCTTAACATAATGGGTACTGTCCATGTGTTAGGTCACAACATTTAAAAACCATCACTAATATAAAAATATGATGAATATGCAAATATAAACATTTTAATTCAGGGACAAGAAACTTTTAGTACACTTACAGTTGCAGAACTACAACTTCTAGAAGCCCCTGCTAATCAACAGAGCTTGAAGTAGTCTTGCCTCAGGTGGTGCTGAAGTTGTGGGCTGCTGCAGTTTTGTACATTAAATCAGTTTAAACTAATTTACTGTTACTACTCTTTGTTTATGTTTATACATATTATGTTTGTACACAGCAGGGGTTAGTAAAGCACATGATACATATAAATATAATACAGACAATCAGAAATAAAATTACACATCTGAACAATGTTGCCTAGCTTTCCATAATACAATATGTTGGTGGGCTGATTATGATGTTATACAAGGGCATCTGTGAAGCCTCTGGCAAGTCTGGGGACTAAGGCAGTCAAGTCTGGACCCATGGACAAAACACACATTTTATGCTATTCTTTTACCAGCTCTATCTTCTCTACTTTCAGTTGTGATGATGTGGACAGCACAAACCACTATGCCATCAAAGGGAGGCACTGTGCAACTTTCCAAACTAAAGATGTCCCCCTCACTGAGCAAAAGGCATAGAACAGGCCAGTATGAATATGTGGTATTTCACTGCAAGTAGTTCATACAAACCTGATGAGCATGATATTGAACCAAACATGCATATATAGGAAAACCAACAAACGAGAAATAAGCAAAGGAAAATAAATGTATTAAGGAAATAAACCCACGACTCCTGTATTTAAGTGCAAAGCATATAAGTGAAACTTTCACATGGATTATATATTATGATACTATCCTCAGTATTTGAAAGGTCCATGTTGGATGCTTGCTTGATATTTTGGTAGATTAAATAGTTAAATGAATGACTAGTGCAATGCTTATGATTGTTTTACTGACAATTTAAATATGTGGAAGGCACACAAATACACCTGCAGCAATACCCAGTAATGGAATGTCTTACAGGCAACCTTGTATATATTGTTACACTACAATTCCCAGAATTCTCCCATAGCCATTGTTGCTACAATCTAGTGTAACAGCTGTTGACTGAAGACCGGTATTCTAGCAGTACAGGATCTGTCCATGGTCCTGAAACAAATTCAGCGTCTTAACGATACTTGATCTATAACAGTTTGAAGAGTAACTTGCATACATTAACTATTTCTGACTATTTATTCTAAGGTTTTACCAAGGCTGCCTGTTTGGAACTATAACTCTTAGAAATCCCACTAACTCTCAGATATGTATATATGATTTTCATATTCCTACAAGCTTTGTCACTGATGTATTATTCTATCATACATACAATAGGTATCTGTGTGATGTGTGTGCATGAGTCACAAAGAAATAGAAATACTGAAGAAGCAGCAAAGTGCAATACATTTGCCTAAAGACAGCTCATTACATCTATAGCGAGTGTACAGTATGTTAACTCACCACTTGTATTCTTGTTCTGTTTCAGGCGCTTTCCACATAGACACTGCAGCATATGCACTCCTTTCTTCAGGAAATGCCCCAGAATCTTCATTGATTGACTTTTAAATTATTCCAAGACAGATTCACAATGTGAAAGAGTCAGCGGCTCATAATCCACTGCATGAGTCTCACAGTCGTATCATCAACTGGGGTTTGTATTGAAACTAGCATTCGAGATCAGAGGATTAAGAACTGCTCAACCATGACATGTTGGGACTTTTCAATGAAGGCACTTTGCCAAAAGGGGCAGAGCTAGGAAGATCTTTGTGAGGACGTCATCTGGAAAACATTGACTCTTGCCATAGCCCTGCCTCCTATAACGAAAGCTGAGCATCTAAACAACAGGCAGCTCCAGCAGCACTGACATAAGACTACAGCTGATAGGAGGAGAAATCAGCTCTGAGACAATGGACACACTGATGAATAGAAAACTGACAAATAAATGTGCAGATAGTGATGCACACAAACAGAAAAGGGGAATGATCTTACATGTGTATGTGTACGTGCAAAATACACACACACATTATTTACAGTTCAAAGGTCAGAGCGCCGTGTCCTATATTGTTTATATATGGTGAAGGGGAAAACAGAAAATGCACAGCATTTTGAATAATGCAAAGGCAAACAGCTATTATGCTTTTCTCTCATTTAGGAATACAACTGGCAGGGATCCATGCGTATATTGAACAGTAGGGTATCATTTATTTCCTCTATATGCACACACTTTTTCCCAGAATGAAATTATTATTATTAATGGACAATGAAAACCTGAAATGATTGGGGATGCCAATTTGCTAGGTACTCCCCACTAAGCATGCATGCTCCTAATAAAAGCAGACCTGACCCAGGTACAGGGATGGGGAGCACTGCACTGCTATTTTCTTCCCAGGGATTCCTTGCACAGACTTTGGGTAAGCACGTGCCCAGGACTATCTTTCAATAATTGTATGGGATCTCTTTTCTAAAAACACATTATCTAGAAAGCTCCACAGGAAGGGCATCTCCTATAGAGTCCATTTTGTACAAATAATTTTAATTACATTTTTTAGTTTTTTTCTGTATTAAGAAAGCAATGCCTTATCCATGAAACCATAGGTCCAATGCATTAAACATAACAGATTTCATAAATGTCCTGCACATGTGGGTAGTTTAAGCACATTTTCTTCTAGATAATAGATAAATTATGTATAGATATAAAAAGTCACTGCAGAACTCTCAGCTCACAGAACTCCAAGGTACCTAACTATTTGGTAACTTTCAGAAATTCCAGGTTTAGGTGTCTTTTAATAGTTCCCTGCATCCCTCTCCAGACATTCATGGTCATTTAAAGAGAACATTAAAGCAAGTACAAAAGCACAGGAATAGACAGTTGATAAACACAGATGGCAAAGTATGTACGAAGGGGCAAGACAGGGTGCAAAGTGAAAAAAAACATGGTAAATTACACCATTTTTTGGGCTTTGCATCCTGCACTGCACTAGAGAAATGTTTATTAATAGAAAGATGGTGCAAGCACTGTGCCCTTACTTTGAAGGTAGAATTCTATCATTGTAAAATACAAGTTGTTAACAAGGCAGTAACGACTTTATTACTAGACGAGAAGTTCAAATCTAATTTAAGCATATCAAGGGAGATTATGGAGTAGATTTGCTAAATAACAAACTAGGGAATCCAGGGGGATTAGCAGCAGTTTAATATTTTTACTTATTAACACTTTTTTGACTGTGAGAACAATTATGATAAAATAATATGTTATAGATCATCCTCCATACCTTCCAATATGAAGAGGGTAAGGGAGTAATTAACATTTCAGACAATACTTGGTAAAAAAAAAAAAAAAAAAACACTGATCCTGACCAGTTGGTTTCAGGATGGATTAGAGATGAAGGATCAATATTTTTTTGCAAGTGGGAACCATCGTTAATGATCAGTAAATACATTGGTCCTACAGTATATAAATCATGCCCTATAACAGGGGTGTCGAACTCAATCAGAGAAGGGGCCAAAATCTAAAATCCAGCCTAAATCGCGGGCCGAATGGTTTAATGAACAGTCATAAACTGACAACGTTAACCAGAAATGGGAATTTAAAATGAGTGGAACAATCTTTTCCTTAACAGTGCTGTTAACAACCAACCAACAGATAGCAGATTCTGATTTTTATGCCTGCACTTTATGCCAGGAACTGGCAGCTTCTGCTGTGTATTTTTTAGCACACCCTCTCCTGTGTACTTTTTAGCACACGCTCTCCTTTGTATTTTTTAGCACACCCTCTCCTGTGTACTTTTTAGCACACGCTCTCCTTTGTATTTTTTAGCACACCCTCTCCTGTGTACTTTTTAGCACACGCTCTCCTTTGTATTTTTTAGCACACCCTCTCCTGTGTACTTTTTAGTACACGCTCTCCTTTGTATTTTTTAGCACACCCTCTCCTTTGTATTTTTTAGCACACCCTCTCCTGTGTACTTTTTAGCACACGCTCTCCTTTGTATTTTTTAGCACACCCTCTCCTGTGTACTTTTTAGCACACGCTCTCCTGTGTACTTTTTAGCACACGCTCTCCTTTGTATTTTTTAGCACACCCTCTCCTGTGTACTTTTTAGCACACGCTCTCCTTTGTATTTTTTAGCACACCCTCTCCTTTGTATTTTTTAGCACACCCTCTCCTGTGTACTTTTTAGCACACGCTCTCCTTTGTATTTTTTAGCACACCCTCTCCTGTGTACTTTTTAGCACACGCTCTCCTGTGTACTTTTTAGCACACGCTCTCCTTTGTATTTTTTAGCACACGCTCTCCTGTGTACTTTTTAGCACACACTCTCCTTTGTATTTTTTAGCACACCCTCTCCTGTGTACTTTTTAGCACACACTCTCCTTTGTATTTTTTAGCACACCCTCTCCTGCATTGATTCTATGCGCATGCGTAATAGATTGCAAGTACGGCCGGCTATGCCATTGATGATTCTACTATGCCATAGCGGGACGTACTTGCTATCTAATACGCATGTGCATAGATTCTATGCGCATGCGTAATAGATAGCAAGTACGGCCGGCGAGATCGGTGCGGGCCACATTGCAAGGCCTGGCGGGCCGGATTTGGCCCGCGGACCTTGTGTCTGACACCTATGCCCTATAAGCTAAGAGGCATTCATAATCAGGTACATAATGAAATGTTATGCAGGAATGGGATGTATTCAGGGGTGCTGCTGCCATGACATGAGTTAAGAAACTAGCCTCTGGCAGTGCCCCCAAGGTTACCAGGGATGGCAACCATCGGTCGCACAAAAGATCATACAATCCGCCACTAACCGTTCAGGACTGAAACAGCAGATAAGGAGGTAGACACAATAGGATTTCTACCTCCTTCTGCCGATTCAGCCCTGAAGACAGATTTTGCTCAGGCGCCTTCTATGGCGCCCGATCAAAATCTTTTAAACAACCCGATCGGTGAGTCGACCGATATCAGCAGCTTCCTGCGATATCGGTCGACTCACCGACCTGCCATACACGCACTGAATATCATACGAAACAAGTCTTTGTACGTTATTATCTGTGAGTGTATGGCCAGCTATAGAGTCCATTTTAATCAATATTTTTTTAAGATTACCCTTTGTTTGTGAAAATAAAGCAGTACCTTGTACTTGATGGAAACTAAGCTGCATGAATCCTTATTGGTGGCAAAAAAATCCTATTGGCTTTATTTAATAATTAAATGGTTTTATAGTCTTAAGGTGTGGTGACACATTACAAAAGAACCACTTATCCAGAAAACCTAGTTCCCAAGCAATCTAGATAGCAGATCCCATAAAACAGATTTCCCATACAGTATTACATGTCATGCAACTGTCTGTCCTTTTTTTAGTGGTAATGGTCTTTGCTATTTCTCTAGTAACAACCAATCAGAAGGTAGCATTTGCTGGCCAGCAGTTTAAATGCCAACATTTGATGGGTTACTAGAATGTAGTGCTCAATTTGATGGTTCTGCTTCTTATAGAAGAATTATAAAACTAAGTTCAAAATATTTCCCAAATGACAAATATTTTGAACCTATAAGATACACCTTCAAAATAAAGACAGACTATCACTACTCTAGCTGGCTAACTGGACAGCTTAACTTGCTTGGAGCTGCAATTCAATAGCTGGTGGGCTACAGGTCAGGTAGGGATTAAGGGAGAACATGTGCTAGCTTCCATCTACATTGCCCTCTTGCATTCATACAAGGAAAAAAGCAATAGGCTGCTGAAACTGTTAGTCTGAAATGAAGAATGCACTTTCTCAGGGTCCATGTATTCTCATATTAGCCAATAGTACATATGGTCAAAACAGTGTCCCTACAAACCCCTCTGTTTAAAATGGATGTAATGGTATGTTACATCCACACAGATGTTAAGAATATGATAACTGGTAGAAAAAACCCAGGCAATGAAACATGCTTAACCAGGGTAGGCTTCCACTACTACCTCCTGGTATATTTGAGATGCATGAAGTATTACAATAATGTTGCAGTTTGATTGATTGCCATTTACTCCCACAGTAAGTGCAGGTTCTACATTATCACTAATACCCAAGTGAATTTTTAGGCCATTGCCATGGAAATCTGGTTTTTATTCATCAGTGTGGTTGTAATTTACCCTCGTGGGATTCATTTAATTTTTTTTTTTTGACAATACTTCTTTTTTTAATTATATGCATTAAAAGTATTTGCTTTTACAGACTCGGTTTAACACTGTAGAGAAAAAGCATAGAAAAGTCATGATAAATTTAAACAGAAACACAAATGGACTTAAAATGGTCTACATTCTGTGTGGGTATAAATGGGCAGAGAACTCCTGTTGCGCATAAGATGATAATTACATGGTGCCGCCATAGTAACAACTGTTTGCTTTGTCCCCTGAGGAGAATAAAAATAAATAAAAAGTGTAGCCCAGAGGAAAGAGCCTTTAAGCAGTGACAGTCTATAGCTGCTGTGGGCAGTGCACACAGAAAGGGAAATGAGACAGCTTTAGGCTCAACAAGGGAGTTCCCATACTCTTGAGACCAGACTGTCAATATTTCTCTATATACTTTAGCCCTCTATATCTGTCTTTCTGTTTACCTGCATGTATATACAATTTTTATCTTCAGAGTGGAACACTGATCTTCAAACCTGTCTTACAACTTGATTGTTTATGGTTTTAAGCAAGCCATGTATTTTAGGAAACACTAAGGAAAGCTGTACTTTCAAAACTCATGTGATGGCAAAAGTGATGTTTTACCCTATAATAGTACAACACATCAAGAGAGCAAGCGGTTTGTTTTTAAAGACTGTTATTTAACTTTATTTGTAGCAGAATCACATAATGGTCTTTTTGGCCACTTTACACAAAGAAAAAGAATTGAATAAAGCAGATCATTGCTGTAGGTTTCCAGTCAGCCTACAGTGTAGATACTGAAGGGCATGGTTTAATCCAAATGTCTGCACGATGCCTTTTAGTAAATTACTCCTACATTAGAACTTTAGACTGTGCTTTCTAGGAATATATGTTTACTGGTTTTCAGAAACCCCATTTTGTACAACACAGTTGTGAGGAGACTTGTTCAGAGCATATGCCCTGCTTCGGGAACTGTTATTGAGCGTATGCATTTATGTGTTATTCTGCACATGCATGCCCATGCCATTACATTGCATTATTGTGTGTCAGTGGCCTTGTTAAGTCCTTTTAACCCTGTTTATTCTCTCATCCAAGAGTTTTTCTAGAGTCAAGTTTGCCTCTGTATATGTACCTTAAAGTGACCTGTTTCCTGTGTTTTATATATATATATGTATATATATATATATATATATACATTTATATATAATATATATAACAAAAAACAAGATATTGCTTTCCAATTGTGGTTTTCTTCTTGAAATTTAATGTAAACATTATATATCAGTGATGTCTGCAAACACCTGGAAATCTATCTGTACTGTAACTGTATCAGTATTGGTTCATATAGGTAAGGCCTAGATGTTAAGTGAGTCCTGGGCAACTATATTTGTCTCAGTTAACTTTGTGTCATTTATACTTCTGAGCATTTCTTTGATGTTCACTATTAGTTTAAGGTGTGCTCCCTAGAGTGTGACAGGCCTGACATGTTGGTCCCCCCTGTGGAAGCAGGGTCCTATCTTGAGTGCTGAAAAACAAACTACAATAAATCATTCCCAGTTGATTTTACTAAATGCTTCAGAGCCCAGTCAATGCAGTAATTTATGTATGTAAACATGACCTTTGACTTAGTAAATTGCCATCTTTAAGCCTTTATATGCCATCGATTGTAGCCTCTACGTCACTGGCACTTAAATTACTCGAGTGCCACACTGTAGATTCTAGGTTTCCAGGTTACAGGTTATTCACTGTAGCTTTACAATCCTACTTGCAGAAAAGTAGACACCATTTAAAGGGCCAACCTCACCACTTCCATGTCACCTAACATACACTGACTGTTTCTGGGAAACTATTTATTATTTATTTAAAGGAGCATTTCACAAATGAATTGTTCACCACCAATAATTACTTTTTAAGTTGATTTTTCCCGTCCCCGCACCCTTCTTCATGTTTTCCAACAGCTCAGTAAACTTTGTCATTGACTCCATGAATTTCTACAATTTGATACATTAATTCCTGCCATTTCTTAGTTGCTATAGCATTTCTGGACAGCCTTTAGACATTTTTAGAGCTCAAACTGGGCCAACAAGAATGAGCTAGCAAAGTTCATGGAATATTCTGTGTTGTGCACATAGCTACCATTAAAGAAAATCATGTAAGAAAACAAGTTATATGTCAAATAAATAATGTATATAATTGCATGAGTGACTGTAAATTTTGTATGAGTCTGTATAAAGCTTTCTCAATTCGCATCATCACTTTCCACATTCAAAATGTGAATATTTTCTATATATTAAGGTAAAGTGTTGATAAGCTCCCCATTTGTTATACATTTCTGTGCAACCTCCAGACACTACAGAAATACGCAATGATGATAGTGATTACTGCTGGGCTAGGATTAAGAAGCTTCAGAATAAATAATCAAGATACTGGGGTGTAACTATAGCGTAAGAAGACCCTGTGACCATGCAGAAGGGATAGATGATGCACTGACTATCAAACAATTTAAATATATGTTTATAAAAACTATGTTATTGCCAATGTTTAAGGGGTCCCTAAAATGATTTTGCTGTGGGTCGCCAAATCACTGTCAAGAAATATGAATCTATTGACTTAACATGCCCCTACTGTGGCACCTGCTTTCCAGTATTTCATTTTTGAGAAAAACAAATAGTGTAGCTATAAAAGCCATATCATATGATTTTGGTACGTGTATGTTTGGTGGACAATCGTGGTCAATATCTTTGTTCTGAGGATATTGGTTGGTTTCTCAACTGAGTAGGTATGAAAATTTGAGCAAGGATGAATTAATATCAGTACAGTGGTGTAAAGATAAAGCAGATTCTGCGGTTCTGAGGGGCCCAGGGAATAGGGGGGGTCCAGGCCATAGGGTCTGCTTTCTCTATAGTTGTAAAGTCCTCCCTGCCCACTCACAAATAGTAGAGCAGTTGAGCAGGGAAGACTCAGAAAGGCAGAAGGTGCCGGCAGGGGGCAGCCGGAAAACACTGTATGGGTAGGGATCACTTTGCACTGGGCCATTACGCATGCCACTCTATCACTATGTGTATTTTGAACCTAGAACAACAGAACAATTCTTGTACTGCTACCTTTTCTCTTTAAAGTATTGTTACCTCATCTGCGTACCGAACGTACATTTTTTACAAGTATTTACTTATGCATGTATGTATTTAAGCCTATGAAGCCAGAAAGTCCATAGTTGCTTAGTTTTTATCTTATATGTTGTAATAAGGACAGCTAGACATTTCCATGCTGTGTTGGATAGATGGGAGGGTTAATAGCTGTTTATAAAGCCAAGCATGGCTCACTTTCACAAAGTAACATCTGGTTTAGTAAAATGGGAAAGAGACAATTTGCTGAATAATATGCTTACTTTTCCGCCAATCCATAGCACTGGAACAATTCCTGTGCTTGCATTTCCTTAGACTCTTGCTCTGGATCAATCTGTCAGACTATGTTTGCATATGACTATTAGACGCAGTAAATGGCAGGCTAGGGCAGTCTATTAACCACTCCTGGGCATATGATAATACTGTTGAAATGGGCTCAATCTGATCTAAAGATATATGCCTAATAACATTTTTGAGGCATATGGGCTCATTTACTACCCTGGGAAAGTGCAAAGTGAAAAAACAGTGCAAAGCACCATGTTATTCACAGTTTGTAAGCTGCCTCATAGTGAATTCTCAAGGGCAAAAAAATATGAACCTGAATTTCTCCATTTGAGGAGACACATAGGCATTGTCTCTAACTTTCACATTATGCATCTAGTCCAGCGCTGCAGGGAAGCACAGAAAGAAATGCATCCTATCCTTACTAATGTGCCCATGCTCCCACAGGCGCATGTAAGCGCTGAATACAGGTGGGATGCAAGGGATGACATATGAGCTGCAACTTGTGTGTGCCTTATTAAACCAGCTGCTAATTGAAATTGAATTGAAATATATACTGGATTGTGCACAAGTTGTGGTGAATGCAAAGAAACATGCACCTGCAGTTACATTGTAATTTAGTGACAAAATGCAACTGTCTTGGTAAAAATTGTCATCTGAAAGTTGCACTTTGCACATTGTGCTGGCTACATTATATATTAAGCCTGAATATACTTTCACTGGCCCGCTATTCATTTAGCACATATGCTGTTTCTCACTAAGATATTGTTTGTTCACTATATATTTGTCAAGATGGAACAAAGCAGAAAATTCCACTCAGGCATAATCTGTCCCTATAGAAAATCCACACCAGAGCAGCTGAGAAATAAACACTTCCTGGCCTTTGGGGCATTAATCTGTTGCCTGTAGTAACAGTGATGTCTCAGTGGTTTCTATATAAACAGGCGATGAAATGTAACAATTCCCCTTATCACTAGATGGCACAGCATTTATTCAAGAAAAGCTGTTCTAACAGCACAAATCTATCATGAGACTGTAGGGCTTATTTACTAATAGCTCACAGCTTTAGCAGAGAGGTTGAGCAGATGTAGAAGCTCCCTTTAAGCTAATGTCACATGCAGCGTTCTCTGTTTTGGGGAGAAATATTTTTACTTTAGGTGACAGGGTAGCACCATAAAAAAGGAGAAAAAGCCACACTCCTTCTATTCCATTAAATATAAAAACATGGGTGCCTACTGTGAAGCAGCCTTTTTTTATGGTGTTATAGCAGCGGTGGAGCACTGAATTTATATGGCCTACACCCATCTTCAGTTACTTCCCTGTATACCAGGAAGGCACATTGGAAGTGATGGTAGGGCACAAAGTGCATTTTTTCGTACTTTGCACCCTACCTCCCTGCCTAAATGTATTGCCCCAGGTTTTTGCACTTCTTTGTAGCAGTGCTGTATTCATAAGTTCCAGTATGGGAGAGGCATTGAAGTTTCATTGAAGTTTCAAGTTTATTGTCATATACAAATAACAATGAAGCATCATTACTGTAATGAAATTTTTTGACCCGTGTTCCTCCCAACTTTACATAGACAAACAAAACAAAAAAAATACAAATATTAAATATAATAAAAGTTTGCAATACAGGTACAAGTATTTACAATAATAAAATGCAATGCAATATTTGAAATTGTGCAGTGAGCATATAAGCATAACCCATATTCGCAGGTTAGGGAGCGGACGCAGGCCATAATGGGGCCCTGTACCTGCTGACCCTGTGCTCTGTACCTTGCATTTTTATTTGGCATTAGGTGCAAAGTGCAGCCAGTCTCTCAGCAGAAGCGCTCTATACAGGACCAATAAAGGGTGCACTCTTTCTGAATTTCTGAGTTTGTTATTGCCTCTGTTTTTGAGGCGGAGCTAATTATTGTTACATTCTTGTACCAATATTTGTACTCCTCCCACATTATCCTCATCCTGTTTTGTCATAAAATAAAAACAAAAACATACTATAAAAAGGACTGTAAAATTGTTTTACTCTTGACATATACTGTACATTTACATTTAATTCCAAGGTTATGCCAGTAATAAGTAGGAATACCACCAAAAGGTGGCAACTCTAGGAACAGGTGGGTTGTTTTTAAAACAGCAGCATCTGGCCCACACTGCCTCTGTGCATCAGGTTGAAACATAGTTACATACATCGTTACATAGTTGTTGGGTTGAAAAAAGACCAATGTTTATCAAGTTCAACCCTTCCAAGTGAAGTAAACCCGGCGCACACATAAACCCATACTGACTTATCTATACACTCACATACATAAACCCTATATACCAACATCAATTCTAACTGTAGATTTTAGTATCACAATAGCCTTGGATATTCTGATTGTTCAAGAACTCATCCAGGCCCCTCTTAAAGGCATTAACAGAATCTGCCATTACCACATCACTAGGAAGGGCATTCCCAGCCTCACTGCCCTCACCGTGAAAAAACCCCTACGCTGCTTCAAATTAATGTTCCGTTCCTCCAATCTAAAGGGGGGGCCTCTGGTGCACTAATCATTTATATGAGAGAAAAGAACATCCTCTATCTGCCTATAATCCCCTCTAATGTACTTGTACAGAGTAATCATGTCTCCTGGACTGGAGCCAAAAACTTCACAGCATACTCAAGGTGAGGGACCTATAAAGCGGCAAAATTATGTTTTCATCCCTTGAGTTAATGCCCTTTTTTATACGTATATAAGCATACACTTTAGCGCTTTTATTATATAAATAGATATAGTCTCCTGTACTATGAATAAGAAGAAAACAATCCCTCATCTCACAGGTACTTGATCTCCTGTGAAAAGAGAAGCTTATTTTTAGACCTGTGTCCTATAGCTGGAAGCAGCAGGAGACATACAAAAGAGACAGGACTTGGACAGAGCCAGAAAGGTTGAATGGACAGTACCTGACCTCTAACTGGAGGTAACAGACATACATACTCACATGGATTCTTCTGGAGTGACTGGAGTTTTGAATCTTAGCCACTCACCTAGTCACTTGCAGTAACAGCCTAGACAGCTACTCCTTGTCAATTGAACCTTAATTAAAGTTAATCATCATTATTAATAAGCATTGTAAATGCACCCTGAATTACATGAGAAAACAAACATTGAGTAGAGCTATTATCCTGATCAGGGGTATGGCTAGGGGCAGGGGCACTGCTGCCATAAGTTGAGTTGTGAGACTCACCTCAAGTGGCAGCTCCAGATACCAGAGGCAGTAAAAACCACTCCTGGTAACTTTAAGAGCTTCCAATTTTCAGTCCGGTATTTAAGCTGTTTTTAGTGTAGGGAGTCAAACTGCATCCTCTGCATTAGCAATGCAACCCCTCTTTATGTGAGCTGAAGTTTAAAATGTTATGTGCAGCCTGAAGGACGCCTTGAGCTGCCTGTGAGGGAGACAGACCAGAGTGGCTGGGGCACATATAGGTCCTTTGTCACCTTGTTCCAATTCTCCGGCCACCCAGAATGCCTACGCCCGATTAGTGCCACTGTTGACAGCTGCAATGGTAGTTCCATAGGTGCCAGGGACACGTTCTTAGATGATGACAGGTTCATGTGAGGCAATGGGGGTTCGGTGGCCTACACTGCACTTAGGGGCTCCTATATTTGTAGTGCGTGATTGCTGGTGGTTAAACTGAAGTTAGGGATTTTAAAAAAAAGATAAGGAAAGAGAAGTTGATGGAACTGTATTCCCCTCTCCCAAAGCAGCTCATCCCAACATGAGACTGGAATGCAAGGATATCAAACTGTGGGCCCTTAAAAATGTTCGCCCTTTCAAATAGGTACCAGTGGCCTGGGACCCATCAATCTAGTGGCTGGGGCTAAGCATGGGTTCTGTTTACAGCTTAACAATCGTCACCACTCAGCAGCCACATTGTGGGGCCACAGCAGCCACATTGCCAGGGAGCTGTAGGATTTGGGAGTGTGGGAGGAGTTCCTTAGCAGATATGATGGCAGGTTGTTCATTTTAAAGTCTGAAGTGAAGGCATTGCATCTGTGTATGGATGAATCAGGTGGTATCAGTTTTGGTGTTTGGGAGGGACAGTGGTGTGCTGCTGGTGGCTTCAGGAGTGAGTGGTGAAGAGCCCCTGTAAGAATGTCACCTTCTGAAATAGTTACTGATTGTTGTTGCTCTGGTGTTCTGGGGGGGAGGAGTTAAAGAACAAAAAGGTATGTTTCCATTCTGATAACATTGGGGTGGTCCATGCCATAATCAACTACTTTGCACATTCTCCCCTTGTGGCAGGCCTCCTGCAAAGCTTAGTTCTACACAGTTTGGAGCTTAACGTTTGGGTTAGAGTGCACTGTGTACCTGGAAGCATTAATAAAATTCTCTTTACTACAGTGGAAACAGATAATTGTATTAATGTGGAAGGTGGCCTTCCTGTCCTAGAGTATGTAATTACTTCTACCCCAGGATCATTGGAGGCATATCGAAGTGTCTGGTCTGAATAGTATGGCTTATTTCAAGGTTGCCCGGAACCCTGTGCATATCATGAAAGAGTAATGGAGGTTTTGTTTGTATTGTGTCAACAACTTGTCAATCCCAGTAGGGCCAGGCATGGGGATTTTTTACTGAGTGAGGTGTGCATTGGGGTGGAAGCAGATCAGTTAGGGAAGCGAGCACTGGTCACAATCACTGCACTCGGGTGGTGACACTGTCTGCTGCAGTGCACAGTGGACTATGGGGGCTTTTCCTGGTGCATGAGAATGGCAGTCTCTTAATAAGGTATCAGGGGTAGTGAATAAGCAGGTGGCAAAAACAGAAGCTTGGTGGTTCGGCACCATGGTCTTGACCCTATTTCAAAGGAGTGCATTCGGTCAGATGGGGTACACCTAAATGACATTGCTACCGACATGTTTTTGTTAGGAATAAAAAAAGGGACTGAGAGAGGTCAAATTGATTTGTTGGGTGGTGCACACCCTGCTTAAGGTTTCAAGTGGTGGGCCATGGCTGAGAATGCTTGCCAGTTGGGGGTTTAGACCCTGAGTTTATTTACAGAAAGCTAGCTGACTGGTAGAGAATATGCTTTTGCTGGCCCCACAAGGAGGTTTGCTAGGTGTTGGGAAGCCCTTGATAGGAGCAAGAGGGTAGTGAGCAAGCAGGTAGCGAAAACCTAATCAGCTTGAAAAAGGAACTAAAATGTTCTGAAAGCTTGCTATGGTTATCTTAGTTAGCCAATAAAGGTATCACTTTTATACCACTTTTGTTATTTTTTATTTCAAAAGGGTTACCCCGTAAACATTTTTGACTGGCTAACACGGTACATCACCTTTTCCTGCATCTACAATGTTGATTTATAAATCTCTTATTAAAGCTGTGGCATTTTAATCCCAAAACCTGGTTTCTTGTATAAAAGAGTTAATCGGGGTAGGGGTTAACATGAGGATGGTATTTGCTGTACCATACAGCAAACATACATTGCATTGTATTATATTCAGGGATAGGAAGGTCACATTCCCCACCACTTTGAAGATGCCAAGTCATGCTAAATACTAGCAGTATTTCTGGGAACCAGTATCTGTACCCAAGCAATAATTGAGGCCAGTAGCACATAATATACCTGTACATGTCTTCTTCTCGTAAAGATATTTTCTTCTATACAATGATACACACTTATAGAATAAGCCCAATTATGGGAGTGATTTGCACATATCCTGTAATGCAACATTTTCATTTTATCTCAAAAGAAAGTAGAGATTTATAGTCTTATATCTGGATTAACAGCTGTGTTTTATTAGGGGTAGAGGGTAGGAAATCATTAGGGAAAGTTGTAATTCAGGCAAAAGACTGGATCAGGCAGTAGAAGAAGAAAAAAAAGGGTCAACTGGCTTGTAATAGAGGTTTCATCCAATTTTTTTAAAATCACCTATATACATGCCCACACAAAAATAAAGATACATATCAACCAGTCAAGTCAACCCGATGAAAAAAATCATACCTCTGTGATAAATAAAGCAGAACTTCTAAAAATCTTCTAAAAATACCCACTGTCAGTGCTGACTGGCACTCTCAATAGGAACTGCTGACCTTCACTTCTGACCCTTTTAGTGCAAGCAGCAAGATGATAAATATATTGCTTTGTAGTGCAATATTTCCATCACAAGCAACATTACATATTCACATTCATCCCATGTTATGCAACAGAACATGAGCCATGCTGAAAAATGTGAGTACATTTCTTTAGGCCGCATAGAAAGGGATCTATTTTGCCTAACTCTCTTGGTTTAAATGTCGAGTAATATTTCATTGTGCCGGTAGAAAGGGTGTCTTGTGACTCATTTCTCTGTGTATGAATACCAGTATTTAGAAGCTAGTAGTATGGCTGATACTCTGGCAGATCACAGTACTCTCAAACATGTGTACATTGCAAATAATCCATTCTACTATTTACTTTTCTTTTCTTGAACTAATAAATGTATTTTTTTAGCTGTAATATATGTGTGTAGGCAGCCATCTCAGTGCATTGTGCCTTATCCATAAAGAGCCAGCACTTCACAATGGAAATGCTTTCAGATAAGCCATTGTTTCTCCTACTCAGTGTAACAGGAGGAGTAATGGCTGGACTTGGATTTTTACTATTGAATGCTATTCTGATATCTACCACTAGGTGGCATGGAGCATTTATCATTTTGCCCATGGCACAGGCAGCATTAAACTCTGAAATAGAGGTTTTTAAATTGTTTGTGGTCCCAGTGTGAAGGCCATGGAGAGTCAAATTTAGGATTAAAATGTATTGGCTCCTCGAAGCTCACTCTGTAGGCCAGTTAGGGGGATATTGGGATAAATAATTATGTTTATGACTTTTTCATGATTTTCTTGAAACTGTAACAGGATGAGGGATACAACATTTTCTTAAATCTGTAACCTTGATGTAAGCAAAGGAGACCCTGACCTAATGTTGGACAAACAAGGGTCTGGGACTGTGGTTGTAGAAGCTCTTCATTCCTCCGCTACTTTAAGTATTAAAATATTGTATCCATAAACAGCTCTCCTCAAGTCAAAAACACTCTAGTTCCCAAAATGCCTTTATTTTATGCTCCACCAAGGAAAGTAGCTGGAAGTATCCTTCCATACAGGCAATGTTGCCTCAGCATAGGGCCACAGTTAAGACATAGGAGACAGGCAGTATCTAAACCCTGATCCACAGTCAGCTGTAGGACTCTTCAAGCTAGAGGTATTCAACCTGAGGACTGGGGTATCTATCCTGACTGCTTCCATAGGGATGCCAAGCTGACCAGGTGCATTTACCCTGCCCAGACTCTAAAGGAGGTGGGATAAACCGGTGTGCATCCTCTCTTTGCTGTCCTCAGGGAGTACTATCATATAACATCTGTATGTAGGTATATTGCAATAACCCTGCATATTGATTGTCTTTACAATAATTCAGTTCTATTGATCAACTGCAAGAACCTTCTGGCGTCCATCATTGCTAAATTGTACTGCATGCGGCTACAGTGAGTTGTAGTTACACTATACCCCTGGTTCCACTGGTTACTTCCATGCTTGGTCTGTTTACAGCCGAGCTTGGCCTGTTTTACAGTCAAATAGGGGTTACAGTAAGATTATAGGTGCCGAGCTCTAGGTACCAACCCAGTGGCAGTCTGTATAAGGATGCAGTGACCCACTCTTTCTGCATATTGTGCTGCACAAATCCAATCTACCCACCTCTTTCATACCAATTTTTGTTTTTGATAACTTGCAGTGCAGCAGTAAAGAGAAACTGAGGTTTATCAGAGAATAAGTCACATGGCCTCATGTCAAAATGTAATATAAAAAAAGTTTGCTTTTTTAAAAAACAGATTTTAATGCAGGATTCTGTGGAAGGAGCACTATTAAGTGATGTATTTTGTAAAAAAAAAAAAAAGGTTTTCCGTGACAGAACCCCTTTATAAGCTTCATCATACATTTACCCCAAAAATGTACAGCTGCTACTTTTAGCCAATCAGAAAGAGATTTTCTCTAAAGCCTTTTTTACCCCAACAATGAAACTGAAACCCATTTCTCAGTGCTAGAAGAAGCAGCTGCAAGTCTCCCTGTGTGACATAAGCTTTACTCTGCACTATTTGAATTCCTAGCACTGCAGTGCAAAAGTTAAAAGCAAAGCAATATAAATGCAGTTACAGTGAATTAAGGGATAAGTTTATATTTAAATAATTAATCTATAAATGTTTAGTTAGTAAAACATTACTGGCATAAGTAATTGTATGCAAGAAAGCTTCAGTATTATAATTGTTAATGATAATATATGTCATATTCATAAAGCATCAATATATTCTGCAGTGCTGTACAATAAATAGGTGTATACACTGAACATACAGCTTACATACAAAAAAAAAATTGACAAAAACTGAAACCCGATACAAGAGCTAAAGAGAGCCCTGCCAACAATCTAAAAGTTTTGAATGCAAGTGCAGTGCAAAACAAAAAGCTGTGTGTGCATCGATACTATTCACAAAGGTAATTACGTTCATAAATGCTCCTAAGCAAGTTGTGGTAAGGGCCAATGTACCCGCCCAGCCTGCTCTCATGTGTTGCCCACATTAGCACTTTCAGACATGTGAGTGTTGTTTGGTGAATACTGTGTACTGAATACTGAATACTGTGATCAGACGGGCAGGTATATAAAATCTGAACCTCCCACCAGAGACTTGACAGTGCCATACATTTCCCTAACTAACAGATCTGCAAGCCACATTTTTGCTTTACTCTGCCCCCCCCCCCCCCACACTTTGCTCACCTCTATCTCAGACTAAAATTCTTTGACACGAGAGAGTCTCTGTCTCTGTAACCCCTTTGTATAATAATATAAGCCACTGAGCATGAGGCCAAAGCATGTGCATTGAGCTACTAAAAAAGCCCTTCCCTATAAACAATACAGGGATTGTTTGTCTATATATTGCAGTATATTCAAGCTGGTCAACTAAGTCAGTCATCCCCGGTCTGGCCAGTCCTACACTGACTTTCATCTGATTCATGAAGAATTTTACTGCTTTATTATACATTTTTCACAGGGACTAATTTTTTACCTGCAACTTGCTTTCCAAGGTTAAAACTCCCAAATAGTTGCCCTTTTATTGGCCGCCAATGGTGAGTCAATCTGCAAGTCATGCAAGATGCATGTCTCTTACTCTGTGTGTTGGCAGTCCGAGTGTGAAGAGGCCATATCACATACCTCCCAACATTTGAAAAATGAAAAGAGGGACAAAAAGTTTTGGTGCGCGCAGCATGGAATTTTTGACCACGCCCACTTTTGTGGCCACGCCCCAATTACCACACCCCATTTTTTTAAAAAATACTCCTTTTATATAGATTAAATGGCGTGATCAGCCGCAAATGTGCTATACCCAAATACTGTACTACCTAAGGAAAACAATATAGCAACTCCTACATATAAATACAAATATAGAGAGAAGGCAGTCAGTTATAAGTGAGTTATAACTATGTACCAGTTTTGCCCCCCATACACAGTACCCCCATACACAGGTGCCCCCCATACACAGTAGCCCCCCATACACAGTAGCCCCCCATACACAGTACCCCCATACACAGTGCCCCTATACACAGTGCCCCTATACACAGTGCCCCCTATACACAGTGCCCCCTATACACAGTGCCCCCTATACACAGTATCCCCATACACAGTGCCCCTATACACAGTGCCCCCTATACACAGTACCCCCATACACAGTGCCCCTATACACAGTGCCCCCTATACACAGTACCCCCATACACAGTGCCCCTATACACAGTGCCCCTATACACAGTACCCCCATACACAGTGCCCCTATACACAATGCCCCCTATACACAGTACCCCCATACACAGTGCCCCTATACACAGTGCCCCTATACACAGTGCCCCTATGCACAGTACCCCCATGCACAGTACCCCCATACACAGTGCCCCCATACACAGTGCCCCCTATACATAGTACCCCCATACACAGTGCCCCTATACACAGTGTCCCCCCATACACAGTACCCCCATACACAGTGCCCCTATACACAGTGCCCCCTATACATAGTAGCCCCCATACACATTACCCCCCAGAGGAGCTCCTCCTTCGTCTGCGGCGCCTCTCCTTATGCGGCTCCTTGTGCGGCGGCGACAGGCCCTTTTATAAGGTTGCGCCCGTGCTAATGACGTCACACGTACCCAGGGGGCGCAACCTTATAAAAGGGCCTGTCGTGCTGTATAAGGAGCCGCATAACGAGTAAAGCCGCCGGGGAAGTCTGTTGCCGCCGCACAGCCAACGCATCCCGCTGTGCTGGAAAGTTCAATGAATGTCACCCAATGTCATGAAAAGCGGGACTGTCCCGCGAAAAGCGGGACAGTTGGGGGGTATGATATCAGAAAAAGCCAGGCAATCTCCCTTCTAGCTGAACAGCCCAAGTGTTGAGTATATTATTGTACACAATGTTCAGCTCCCTGCAACTACAGATTTCTCCAGCTGAGGGCAGCAAAGCATCTTAAAAGTGAGCTTTTTAATTGCTGAAATAACTATGTTACAGTAGAAGCCTATTGGAAAATAAATCACCTACACACAAACACACCTTGAAAAGGAACATTCAAATCCTATACCATACCATATAGTTCATATAGATAAATGTATTTGTGCAGTTCATGGAAAGTAATGAGAATTCTATCCTTGTTTAGTAAACATAAGGACACGCCTTACATAGCATAGCGTACCTGTCATGTACAATCATATTTTAATACTTTCAGACTCATTTGGTTACTTGACTCACAAATGCATGAAATTACATTTATCCGCTCCCTGGTTCTGACAGCAAGAGCCTCAATTTAGTGCTAATTAATATCTGCGCTGGGCTTGCGCTGATGCTGAGAAGCTCCTTATTGCATGTCAGAGAACGCATATAAATAAATGGGAGATTCCCGTGGATGCACTGCTTTCCTGCTGTGTTGAGAAAAGTTGTTGGCAGGTAGTGCTAGGAGTGCAAAAACTCAACTTGGGCTCCTGTAGTCTATAATGTTACTGGATAGGGTGGCTTCATCCTTGTGTTAGTGCAGCTACAGTGAAACTAATGTATAAATGGGTCAAGTACAAATGGTGAACTGTTCTTTGCACACAGATGCAGCACAAACACAGCATGTTGCACCAAAATACACATTTAATGTTTGAGATTTCTACACATCAATAGACAAATAGTATAGTTTTACTGGTGGCCCTGAACTAATCTGAGCCCTATAAAGCCTGAACTGGAATTCAAAATAGGCCTAAACAGCCCCCCCCCATCAGTGGCTAAATAGTGACTGTCTATGGCATCTTACAGCAGCCCCACTGGCATTTGCCAAAATTCGCAGACTGCCAGTCTGGGCCCCTTGTTAGGGTACAGCTGCCCTATTAGAAAACCTTGCTGCCAATCACCTCTGAAGTTGCTATTAGAGGATTAAGCTGGCCCTAGCTAGCCATAACCAAAGACATGGGTCTGGACACACGTGGTTCTCGACTGAGGTATACCTAGGGTTGCCACTTGCTCAGTTTTGACCCGGACTCTTATACTGGCAGCCAATCACCATTATCCACGTCATAACCCTACCCCCGATGCCATCGACTATTCCTCCGACATCATCCACCCGGGATCATGGAGTGCTCAGTGGCCATTTATGCAGTGATATTACTGGCGGTGGTCATGGTATTTGGGAGGTGTAGCTAAAAGGTGGGCATGGTCAAATTTTTTTGTGTCCCTCTTTCTGGTTTCCAAATGTTGGGATTTATGAAAAAACAACTTATTTATAATGTAAATGATGCATTCTTTTATTAGAAAATTGACAATTATCCAAGTATAATACACAAGAAGCCATGAATATTCTGTATTATAAATGGTGCTGATGGCATCAGTTATACAATAGTGGGTACATTATTCCCTATATAACCTACAGTATGTTTTCTGCCCTGATGTCCATTGTGCTGTGATGCAACAATATCTTTGGCTAATGGTTTGCAATGAATGACGATGTACTTGCTCAGGGACTCTATCCAGGGTGCAAATTAGATTTCTAAGCGCTCAAAATCCCCCCATCCCCAATTCTGGTTAGTGCAGGGCAGAGGTTATTACTTTGCTTTTTAGGCTGGTTTGCCAGGGGAAACAGCACTCTAAAAAATGCCCGTCTCCATCTCCAATAAGAAAACTGCTGTCTCCAGCTAAATCAGCTCCAATTGCAAAGTGGGAACCAGATCGATCAGCAAAACAGGCTGAAAGGCAGGTGAGTGCAAGAAAAGCTTGACAATTACTTTAATTTTCTAATGCCAGACACATTCAAAGGATAAAAACAGGAGCTTGGCTTCCCTGTCTTTGGAACCCACACTAAACTGGGCAGTGATAGACCCAACCCAGCTACCAACAACAACAGCAAGTATAATGGTCACAGCATTTAGGAAACTTGTTTCTAGGATATGCATATAACGAAACAAATTTAATCCATTTGGATAATAAATTCACAATTGGAATGGAATGGGTCTGGATGCACAAGTCCAAGACCTTCAGCTTAAAGGAAAAGTCACAGCATCAAAGCACGGGCTTTGTTGTACTTTGAATAAGATGTATTAAGTCCTTAATAAATAGCGATTTTAAGCAGCATATTTCTACCCTAGTCTGGTTTTATGCCAGTCTGTTTCTGGTATGTTGTGAAATATGCTGACTTTTATGGTTTTGCTGCCATTTGGAAACTGCTTCAAACCAATCAGTGTGAATAATTTGGTGTTTCAATAACATCTTATGGGAGTCATGAGCCAACATTGTTTCAGCTCTAACAACATATAGGAAAAAATAATTTTTCTGGGCTACTGTTTAAATTCAGGGATTATATTAGTTCAGTCTACAGACCCCCTAACTGCTTTTGAACTGCAAATCTCAGCATGTTGTTATGGGATTCTGGAAGTTGCAGTTAGGTAGGGATCTTCCTGCTCACTACCCTAATGTTGCAATTCTTGCTGAAATAACCCACTGATCTTATTCAAAGACTCAGTTTACAGAAAGGCACGTGTCCCTTTACATTTGAAGAAACTTTGTGCTAATACAAAAGGAATGGGAACTAATTGCAGTAATTAATCATGAGAGACATGCTGCTGGGAGACAGATGCTCCTAAGGCCAAGTATTTTTGTTGTCATATCTCTGTTCTGTCCATAAGCATGATGTATTTCACAAGCAGAATAATTAGATATTCCTAGCGCATTGGAGCACTAAAGCACATACAGAAGAACACATGGATATTACAGTACATTGCTGAATCAATGAGTTTTGGGGGGGCTGGGGGTAAGAAGGCCTTTAAAGATTTACTATTCACATAACAGTAAATAAAAATAATTTAGAGGTACATACATATTCAAAGAGATACACATACAGATCAATTAGCTTGTGGCTACTGGATGTGGCAAGTTTGGGACCTTCCACAGGAAGAATAAGGGCCAGTGGTTTCGGCTAAATACCAGAATAAAGAAAGGTACAATATAATGAGGAATAATTGACATAGTTCACACTAATTTACTGTATATGAACTACTTCTCTCTGTAAAAGGCTGGTGCTTTGCAGTCTGGATAGGCTCCAGCAGGACCTCTGCTCCCAATACAGTGCAGTTTCTCATAGTGCTACAATATTGCTGTTTCCATGTAAAAAATCCCAACAGAAATTCTGCCAATAATGTTCTGATACAAGGCCTGTCATTTTAAAAACAATAAATGTGTCGGGCCTTGGTTGGAATACGCTTGCGCACCTCAGATTAACAGCATGCTTGCAGTGAAGCTGTAATGGAGTTCATTATAAATAAAATCATCTGCCAGTGTTGTTGCTTAAAATTATGTTTCTATGAAATCTTTGGATGCTCATTTTTATCCTAAACACATCAGACCAGAGTCCATTTGAGTTACATTATCACAAAGGCTTAATTCATGCACAGCAAGTTTAGTTTGCCTTTTATCCTCTAGGTGGAGCCCTAGGTATAAAGTGTCCTTTTAAATCAAGGGATGTCACAGCAGTACCTTTAAAAAGACAACAGTCAGCCTAAATTCGACACAGTTCAATAAACATATCTGTAAAATACAAATAGCTGAACATTGTCTGAGGCATATCAATATGCTCATATACTAACACTGAGGCTAAATGAGCAAGTTCAGCCAACCAATTGGCAACTGGTTTTGAACAGTCTACTGTATTGAAAATAAATACCAGACTGGTTGCTTTTGACAAATGCATTAGTGCATACTGTAAATAAATTAGCCCTTTCATGAATTAATTTTGTTTGGTTTGTTGGTTATGTCATTTGCACATCCTAACAGTGACTGTGCCCCATCTACAGTGAAAAGTCATAAAGGAAAAAAGAGAAAAAGAAAAATGTGAAGAGAGAAAAAGACACAATAAAAAGGCTAAGGGGAGGGTGCACAATATTACACACACTTATGGATGGGCACAGACGCTGTGAGCATCTGTAGCTGCTTGGCCCTCTTGCCTGGAATGTACAGTGGAGCAAATTAGCCTGTGTTATTCATTCCCAATGGAAGACATCACATGTAACTTAGTAACATAGTAAGTTAGGTAACAAAAAGACATACATCCATAAAGTTCAACCTTAATGCCTATATATAACCTGCCTAACTGCTAGTTGATCCAGAGGAAGGCAAAAAAAACCATCTGAAGCCTCTCTAATTTGCCGCAGAGGGGAAAAAATTCCTTCCTGACTCCAAGATGGCAATCGGACCAGTCCCTGTTCAACTTGTACTAAGAGCTATCTCCCATAACCCTGTATTCCCTCACTTGTACTGAGAGCTATCTCCCATAACCCTGTATTCCCTCACTTGTACTGAGAGCTATCTCCCATAACCCTGTATTCCCTCACTTGTACTGAGAGCTATCTCCCTTAACCCTGTATTCCCTCACTTGTACTGAGAGCTATCTCCCCTACCCCTGTATTCCCTCACTTGTACTGAGAGCTATCTCCCATAACCCTGTATTCCCTCACTTGTACTGAGAGCTATCTCCCATAACCCTGTATTCCCTCACTTGTACTGAGAGCTATCTCCCATAACCCTGTATTCCCTCACTTGTACTGAGAGCTATCTCCCTTACCCCTGTATTCCCTCACTTGTACTGAGAGCTATCTCCCATAACCCTGTATTCCCTCACTTGTACTGAGAGCTATCTCCCATACCCCTGTATTCCCTCATTTGTACTGAGAGCTATCTCCCATAACCCTGTATTCCTTCACTTGTACTGAGAGCTATCTCCCATACCCCTGTATTCCCTCACTTGTACTGAGAGCTATCTCTCATACCCCTGTATTCCCTCACTTGTACTGAAAGCTATCTCCCATAACCCTGTATTCCCTCACTTGTACTGAGAGCTATCTCCCATAACCCTGTATTCCCTCACTTGTACTGAGAGCTATTTCCCATAACCCTGTATTCCCTCACTTGTACTGAGAGCTATCCCCCATACCCCTGTATTCCCTCACTTGTACTGAGAGCTATCTCCCATAACCCTGTATTCCCTCACTTGTACTGAGAGCTATCTCCCATAACCCTGTATTCCCTCATTTGTACTGAGAGCTATCTCCCATAACCCTGTATTCCCTCACTTGTACTGAGCGCTATCTCCCATACCCCTGTATTCCCTCACTTGTACTGAGAGCTATCTCCCCTACCCCTGTATTCCCTCATTTGTACTGAGAGCTATCTCCCATAACCCTGTATTCCCTCACTTGTACTGAGAGCTATCTCCCATACCCCTGTATTCCCTCACTTGTACTGAGAGCTATCTCCCATAACCCTGTATTCCCTCACTTGTACTGAGAGCTATTTCCCATAACCCTGTATTCCCTCACTTGTACTGAGAGCTATCTCCCATAACCCTCTATTCCCTCACTTGTACTGAGAGCTATCCCCCATACCCCTGTATTCCCTCACTTGTACTGAGAGCTATCTCCCATACCCCTGTATTCCCTCATTTGTACTGAGAGCTATCTCCCATACCCCTGTATTCCCTCACTTGTACTGAGAGCTATCTCCCATAACCCTGTATTCCCTCATTTGTACTGAGAGCTATCTCCCATAACCCTGTATTCCCTCACTTGTACTGAGAGCTATTTCCCATAACCCTGTATTCCCTCACTTGTACTGAGAGCTATCTCCCATAACCCTCTATTCCCTCACTTGTACTGAGAGCTATCCCCCATACCCCTGTATTCCCTCACTTGTACTGAGAGCTATCTCCCATACCCCTGTATTCCCTCACTTGTACTGAGAGCTATCTCCCATACCCCTGTATTCCCTCACTTGTACTGAGAGCTATCTCCCATAACCCTGTATTCCCTCATTTGTACTGAGAGCTATCTCCCATAACCCTGTATTCCCTCACTTGTACTAAGAGCTATCTCCCATAACCCTGTATTCCCTCACTTGTACTGAGAGCTATCTCCCATAACCCTGTATTCCCTCATTTGTACTGAGAGCTATCTCCCATAGCCCTGTATTCCCTCACTTGTACTGAGAGCTATCTCCCATAACCCTCTATTCCCTCACTTGTACTAAGAGCTATCTCCCATACCCCTGTATTCCCTCACTTGTACTGAGAGCTATCTCCCATAACCCTGTATTCCCTCATTTGTACTGAGAGCTATCTCCCATAGCCCTGTATTCCCTCACTTGTACTGAGAGCTATCTCCCATAACCCTCTATTCCCTCACTTGTACTAAGAGCTATCTCCCATAACCCTCTATTCCCTCACTTGCTAATAAGCCATCCAACCCCTTCTTAAAGCTATATAATGTATCAACCAGTACAACTGGTTGGGTGTGATGGTGAAAAGTATATATTAATCATTGTTCTCTGTTGAGGTGATTTGCATTACCTTAAAGGAGTACAAAACCCTAAAGATGAATATGTCTAGAAATGCCATATTTTCTAAACTGACTGTGCAGTTTCAGAAGTTTCAGCATCTCTATAGTTGCAATGGTTTTCACAGATGTCACAGGAGCTCCGCATCTTGGATTCTGTTAGATGTGTCAGTGACACACACATGCTCAGTGTGTTCTGGGCAGCTGTTGAGAAGCTCAGCTTAGGGGTTTTCACAAATTATCAAGCAGAAAATGAAGTTTGTTTGTCATAGAAACTGATACTACAGAGATGATTATTCAATTCTGATGCTAATTGCACTGGTTTCAGAGTCGCTATATAATGTGGATCTGAATGAATTACAGCCTTATATCATGACATTATGACATTTATATTGTATATATACAGTATATTGTGAGTGGGTCCCTAAACTCAGCAACAGAGCATGTGCAGCAGAAAAGAAGATGGGGAGCTACTGGGGCATATTTGGAAGCACAGATCTTCCCTGCTAAAGGGCTGTGGTTGCCTTGGGCTGGTACAGAAGCCCAGAACATAATGTACAACATTTATGCACTACTTTGTAGTTAAGCTTTAGTTCTCCTTTAAGGAGCATAAAGGAACACCATAGGTTTATTCTTATTTTTCCTTTATGGCTGTATAATGGAAAGTAGTATAATTATTTAGCTTTTGCTGGCTGGCTACAATGTCCCTTCACCTGTCAGTGCCTTTTTACTGTGTTTTCATGCCTTAATAAGTAGTTAGCCTAGACAGGGCCCAGCAGCTCACAGTATGCTGTCACACATCACTGGGGAATATTATGGTGACATTAGGCACTGACTGATCGCTTAATGTCTAGGACATGCCTGAAATCATATGGCAATGCTGTCTTAGACCTGTGGGTTTTTAGCTAAATGGGTTCATACAAATATTCTGTAGGTATCAGTATGCCTGCAGAGACAATATATAAAAGATCTGTTCTTCTGTTCAGGCACCTCCAGGGGTCATAGTGGCACCCTATAAAATAATGCATAAAACATTTACACACAGATACTAGACTAGAAAATGTATTTACTGTATATTAAAATGCCTTTCTTTAGATATATACTTTGTAACAGCATTAACACACACAATTAGTTTATTTGTACATCATTTTAAGAAATATGCACTTTCTTAGGGCTCCAGTCAAGTCTAATAGCGGGTAGTTTGGCTATGCAGTACTGAGGTAAAACTACAAACATTACAGACAGATAATAGCTATGATAAATGATGCTAATGACTGCCTGCACATAAAAGCCTTTGAATCCCTGAGTTTATAGCCAGCCACCCAAATAAGAAGCAACTTAATGAAAGTCCATATAATTTTTTTTAGCAGATGGTGAATTGGGTCTGAAGGAAACAGCCTTTTCTCCAAAGAACTCAGCAAATACACATTCTAACATTGTCTGCCTGTTAGTCTCTTTATCATGCAGCATTTAGGCTAATGCCACACGTAGCATATTGTTGGCAAGCTGAAAGCCTTGCTGAGAATAAGCCCCTACACTTCAAAAAACTTCTAGATGTGACTGCCCTGGGAAGCACTGAATACTCTTGGGTGCTACATGTGCCTGCATTTCATGCACATTTGACACGGGTTTGGCCGCACCTAAACGCATCAACAAATTGAATCCATTATATTCTGCCTGGTTGTACTCATGGGCATTCAGAGTTGCTTTTTATGGCAGTTGTGTTTGCATTTTTTAGATGCCACATACTGCATTTTCATGCACCTAACATGTCCAGAAGCCATTAGGCATTAGGGGGTTATGTTTAAAAATTGATTAAAATACACTTGGGTGCATTTAAAAAATGTTTATACATATGTTTTTATGTGCTCAGCATGCTTTTATAAACACATAAAAAAGCCCATGTGTAACAGCCTTCAACAGTCACAATTTAGAATTAAATAATAATTACAATAATTACACTCTTACAGAGATGTCAGCATACCCAACAATTTCAGGAGTTTTATGGTTTCCCACCTATTCCCCTCGGTCTCCCAATGGTCTGAAGAATCCCCTGGGCGCTTACTGCACACGCTCACTGGCATGATTCTTTATTTCACAAAAGGCCTGGTGCATTTTGTGTTTCAGTCCACACTCACCAGCACACCCAGCCTTACCACGAATTCTCCACCCGGTGCACAATATTTAGAAAGGGTTTCTCACCTTCCACTGTATTCCAAAATATGCAATATACTGGCACAACAGGACTTATTTAAGTGGGATGAACCCTGCTATTTTATTAGTTGCAAACCAGGTAAATTTTCAGGGGCATGTCCCTTTGTTGTGTTTCTCAACTTGTATTCACAGGCATTTCTGACTGCTACTATAAGTGGCAGGCAAGTTCAGTCTGGGAAACATCTTTCAGAAACTTAATAAATAACCCTGTTGGCAGTAGCAGTGTGGAGTAAAGCTTTTTCATAAATATAGGAAGGCTGTTTTTTTTACAGAAAAGGTGGCAACCCTAAACCCAGGTTACATACATACATATACTATATACATGAAAAACAGAAGAAAAGTACAGTGAGTTTTAGGATAAGACAGAATTTGCCAGTGCAGTTGGAAATACCCTCAAACAACAAAAGAAGCCGAGCCCCAGGAACATCAAGAAGATAATAACAATGCTGAGTATTGGACAAGCTCATCTTGAAATATAAAACTTGATATTGATTTTCTTATTCTTTGTTTTTAAATTATTTAATGTTTTGTTTTACAGCTTTACAGTTTCAGATTCAAACAATAATCTAGTTGCTAAAGTTGAACTTACCCTAGCAACCAAGCAGTTTATTCAAAACCCAGTGTCCAGGGCCAACCTGGGTTGCCACCTCAGGGGCTCCTACCCCAACATTCCAACATCCCAACATTCTTACCTCCACGCTGAGCCCAAAGCTGCTGTCATACCTCTCCCCCATGTGGATGCGCTGCCTACATTCCTCGAAGGGTGGGGGAGCACTCGTAGTTCCCAGCATGGATTGGGCCTGGGTCGGCGGGGCCCAACAGGTTTTTTCCCAGGGTACTATTGGGCCAATCTGACCTTATCTAAACCCAAATGAATTGATGTAATCTTACTGACAGTGGTCGTCTGAGCACTTTTGCAACTTACTTTGATTTTCTATTTTTAGTGGTTTCTGAGATATTAGACTGGGCTAAACAGCTGTCTTTAAGAGTCAGGACAGGAAGTGCACTGACAGTTAGTGTCGCTGATACTCTGACCTTCAATAAGAGCTTTTGAGTTGATTTATATACAATATGTATAGAGCCCAGGGCTTTTTGTGCTTGGTTTTCCTGGCATTTACCTCTGTGCTCCTATAGAAGGCTGCACGCAATGGGCTTTCCCAAAGAGAGAATCTACCTATGCACTCAGGCCACAGTGTGCAAATTTATACCACGGCAGTATCCCAGGGTAGCCCAACAAATATTGCTTTAATTGTTCTACCTGCAGCTGACTTAGGGTGAAGACACACAGAGCTACTTGTAAAAGCTACTTGTCACGGCTACTAAAGGCTAGAAAATTCCCTGCCATAGACAATACTGAGAATTGTCTCTGCTAAAACACACGTAGAAACAGTTATCAGTAAATGATCAGCACTGTCTATTTTAGCAGCCGTGACAAGTAGCTGCTACTAGTTGCTCTGTGTGTCTTTACCCTTAGGCTAATGTCCCACGGGGAGATTAATGGCTGCAATTTTTAAAAAGTGAGTTTCAGCAACTAGTCGTTTGTCTTTTCCTAACAAGCAATTACTAGAGATTTCAACAATGGAGCGATTCTATTTCCCACAAGTCAGCGCATCATACTTGCAAACAATCGCAGCGGCTTCCCGCTCAGTAGGTTTTCCTTTAAACCAGTGCTGTCCAACTTCTGTAGTACCGAGGGCCGGAATTTTTCCGACCTACGTGGTGGAGGGCCGATAATGGAAGCCAGTTTTGACCACTCCCCCACTTGAAACCACACCCATGTTATCACATGACCATACCCATATTAATGGTTGTAGTACAGCAAAAACCTGCCATACTCTGCCTGCCCTACCCTGCCTTTGTGTGTGCCATACTCTGCCTTCCCTACCCTGCCTGTGTGTGCCATACTCTGCCTGCCCTACCCTGCCTGCGCGCCATACTTTCACTGTGTGTGCCATTCTTGGCTGGTTTGTGCCATACTTGGCCTGTGTGTGACATACTCTGCCTGCCCTACCCTGCCTGTGTGTGCCATACTCTGCCTTCCCTACCTGTGTGTGCCATACTCTGCCTGCCCTACCCTGCCTGCGTGCCATACTTTCACTGTGTGTGCCATTCTTGGCTGGTTTGTGCCAAACTTGGCCTGTGTGTGCCATACTCTGCCTGCCCTACTCTGCCTGTGTGTGCCATACTCTGCCTTCCCTACCCTGCTTGCGTGTGCCATACTTTCACTGTGTGTGCCATTCTTGGCTGGTTTGTGCCAAACTTGGCCTGTGTGTGCCATACTCTGCCTGTGTGTGCCATACTCTGCCTTCCCTACCCTGCCTGTGTGTGCCATACTTTAACTGTGTGTGCCATTCTTGGCTGGTTTGTGCCAAACTTGGGCTGTGTGTGCCATACTCTGCCTGCCCTACTCTTCCTGTGTGTGCCATACTCTGCCTTCCCTACCCTGCCTGTGTGTGCCATACTCTGCTTGCCCTATGCTGCCTGTGTGTATGGCACACACAGGCAGCATACAGTGACACAATGCTGGCACTGCTCCTACAGTCTGCACAATAACTATATATTAAAAAACTTTTTAATTGCAGTACCACCTCAGTATATGTTCTTTTTGTAGTGTGCAGGGATTATTTGTGGGTTTCTACTCCTCCTGAGGTGTGAACAGGGGAACAATATGGGTAATTACAGCCTGAGCCTGAGGTGTGAACACTGCAGGGGGTGAACAATGCAGAGATTAAAAGGTGTGAACAACACAGGGGATTACATATTTAAACAATACAGCCTGATTACAGCCTGAATCTGAGGTGAGAACAATGCAGGGGGCCAGTTAATCTCAGTACTGATACCATTTAATGCTTACACAAGAGTAAGCCATCAAAGCAGCCAGACAGGTGGGGGGCCACACAGCGGGCCGCCAGTTGGACAGCACTGCTTTAAACGATTCCAATAGCTTTGAATGGCAACACTTTCTTTGTAAGATCGCTAAAAAAAAGGGTCTTGTAGCGTTTCGGAGCGATATGCGATTCAAAGTAGTATCATCAGTTTAGGTACTGGAGATTCATATTGTTCTTTATGTAGAGACAAAACGAACGACTTGACGCTGGAACTCACTTTTTCAAAATCACAACGACTACTCTCCCTGTGGGACATTAGCCTTAAAAAAGATAAATAATGATTTTTGGGCTTACTGTCCTGGTGCAGGTTTGCTCAGTGTTGATAAATGAGCCCCCACGTGTTGGTGCATTTTCCTTGCTTTGCTAATTTGGGATCAGTAAGAGCTCCCTGATCCTTGCCTTTAAATACCTCAGTCTGGCCCCTTGCCATTTCATGATTGTTCACATACCTGACTATGCTGCTGATTTGATTGGCTGATTATTATTCTCAGCCATTACTTCTCTCAGTGGGTAGAGACTTAAGTCAGTGTCAGACTGGGATGCCAGGGGCCCGCCAGGAACCTTAGACCGTGGGCCCACTCTTCAAACTATTTTTCATCCACTTTTCACTCAACCTCCATATTTTCCTAGTTTTTTTTTATCTTTACTTACCATAATCTATTCTTCTTTATATTTAATACATTTCTTCCCAATATAAAATAATAGAAATAACCAAGAATTAGGTCAAATGGTTAGAAGCAGGATGGCCCACTGACACCTGGGCCCAACAGGAGGTTTCCTGGTATCCCTGTGGGCCAGTCCAACTTAAGTCTACTCTCCTTCTAAAGCTCTGAAAAGTTCAGATTTTAGTTATCAACGAATATTCAGATATTGATTATACATTTTAATGCAATGATCTAAAACTAACATTCAGATTGAAATTGTAGGATTAAAGTCCTACAAATAACAAATGTGGTGATGTTTTGCCCATTAATAGTTTCCAGACAACAACTGTATGAAAGTGATGTCCCAGAAATACATTATAGGTCACCCATGGATATTGTCAGATAGGCAAAACATACACAGATCTTATTATCTGACAGATATTTTCTAGCCTGTATGAACAATTAAACAACCAATCGCCATTGTATGAAAATTGTTGGGGCGGTAATTCGAAGCCCTCACAGGGTCTGAAATTATATGAAACTATATGAAATTATATAAAACTTTGTTTTATATCGGTGCACGTATGGCCAACTTAAGAACCACAGAGTGGTTTGAATGTCATGTTACACTTTGGGTATTGTTTCGGTTAAGATGTCTTATCTTGCTGATAAATGTCCTCATTAATCTCATTTGTTTCATTTAAACCCTTGAAGTAAATATATTATTTTTTTTAAATTGATTAATTCAAATTATATGCAACATAAATACAGGCTAATGTGACGGGGAATTTATACGAGACGAAAAAGAAGAAAAGATCAAATCCAGAATAAAGTTTCTGTTACGTGAATTGTTTCTTTGCTGCAGCAAAATGACACGGACAATGTCATTACTGTGGCACAAGAGGGACTCCTACTATTTGCAAACGAAACACTTGCTGACAGTGTTGGATATATATTAGCACCGTATTAACACAACTGTCAGTTAAAGTTGACACCTTGCCCTTTATTTCTTACCTATTAATAACATTGGCATCAAGCACAATTTTGACTGGCAAGGCTGGTAAAATGCCCGCCAGGTTGCACCCATACTGCCAGTTGGTAGCAAACATTTCTATTGAAAATAGGCTAATGCATTCTCCCTTCTCTTTGCATCAGCTTTGAGTGATATATGGGTTTAATGATTTAGGGTTGAATTATTTGGGGGTGTTAGGCTTAGCACTACTGCAGAGTTCAGAAGAGAATGGCACTCAAAGTGGCTGAAGTGATCTATTTACACACTGACATGCTTTGATAAATTAGTTAGTTTGTTTAACACAGGAAAGTGTAATTACTTTGATGCTTCAAGTTTTTCCAGTTCAAACTGTAATACAAGTATAGGATCCATTATCCAGAAAGCTCCAAACTCAATTGTATTCAAATATTAAAATGTGAAAAAATTATTTTTTTGCTTTGTAATTATAAAACAGTACCTTGTACTTGATCCCAACTAAGCTATAATTAATCCTTATTGGAGACAAACCAATACTATTTGGTTTATTTCATGTTTAAATAATTTTTTAGTACACTTAAGGTCAAAAATTATGAAAAGGTCTGTTATCCAGAAAACCCCAAGGTCCCAGCTTTCTGGATCACAGATCCCATACCCGTAACTCTGCTAATATTTTTAAGCAGTTTACATGCTTTATCATCATTAGTACAGGTATAGGACCCGTTATCCATAATGCTTGGGACCAAGGGTATTCCGGATAAGGAATCTTTCCGTAATTTGGATCTTCATACCTTAAGTCTATTAAAAAAATCAATGAAACATTAATTAAACGCAATAGGATTATTTTGCATCCAGTAAGGATTAATTATATCTTAGTTGGGTTCAAATACAAAACACTGTTTAGGGCTCTGGCACAAGGGTGGAGATTAGTCGCCCGCAACAAAACTCCCTGTTCGCGAGTCTTTTTCGGCGATTTGCGCGAAATCGCACCGCCGCGTCTGCCATCCCGCCGGTGACTTACATGTTCGCCGGTGGGATGGCAGGGGTAGGCAACTCGCTGTTCGCGGGCGACTAATCTCCCCCGTGTGCCAGAGCCCTTAATGTTTACATAGAAAGGGGAAATCAATTTTTAAAATCTGCATTATTTGATTAAATGGAGTCTATGGAACTGGGGTTTTCCGGATATGGGGTCTTTCAGTAAGGATTAATTATATCTTAGCTGGGATCAAGTACAAGGTACTGTTTTATTATTACAGGGAAAACGTAAATCAATCTTAAATTTTTTTTATTATTTAATTAAAATGGAAACAGCCTTTGGAGACAGCCTTTGAATCTTTCTAGATAAGGGGCATCTAGATAATGGATACCATGCATGCATATATATATATAAATACACACTATATGTGGATTACTTATTTCCAACAAAGCTGTTAAATTACAATAAAATCACTCCCCTCTAGGCTGATTCATATGATAGAATACTGTCAGCAATAAAGTCCCATGAACAACAGTAATTTCAGAAGAATAGTGTATCCTAAAGCCTCCTTCAGTGTCCCTCCCCAGCAATAATGACATATGTACAGCTCATTTTCTGTTTAATCTACTGTTATTAATATAGTACAGATGGAACATGGGCTTTGGAATGCCTTAGTACCTACTGTGTAACACCTGGCATTTTAGAACTGCCTTCCTAAAATTTTTGCAAAGCAGCTCAGAGTTGTGTATATGGTAACAAGAGAAGCCCGCTGTTGTATACTTGCTGCTAAATCTGGCAGCAGGGCTGGGGGGGGGTACCTGTCAGAAGAAAGCAGTCGGCTGCGCTCCAGTGTCTAGAGCAGCACCCTACCTAAATACAGCCCTGTCCTTGGGTGCAAACTGTTGGGCAAAGTACTAAATCCACTTCATGCTCTTATTTCAGATCAAATGGCTTTTGCTATACAGGTCTGGGATCCCTTAACTGCAAAGTTTCAAACTACAGGAAGACCAAATAAGCAAAAAATTTAAATTTTTAATTAATTCTTTTTCTCTTTAATAACAAAACTTGTACTTGATGGTAACTAAACTGCATGAATCCGTATTGGTGATAAAACAATCCTTTTGGGTTATTTAAAGTCTAATTGATTTTTTTAGCAGACTTCAAAATTACAGAAAGATCCCTTTATCTGGAAACCCCAGGTCCCGAGCATTCTAAATAACAGGTCCCTGTATTGTTTTACTAATTAGAAACAGCATTGCAGAGAATAGCAGGGGACAGACAGGTACTGCCTTCGGGAGAATTTAGTTATACATATCTTTAAAAGCAGTGAAAATGAATAATGAATGCATACTGGGCAGTTGCATAGAATTATATCTCCTTTCATCAAGCAAAATTTAATTTTTGGGGTTTCATTCCCCTGTTATATTGTGCTGATCAATCTATGTGCACATTACTTCATTTTATCTACAGTTTGAAGATAACATTGTATTGTACAGTATAATGAAGGTAAGGTCTTACCACAGATAAACAGAATATTATGTTTACATTACTTGAGTCTGTCTGCCTTATTTATTAATGTAGGGCACAGTGGAAAGGGCAAAGCAAAAGAAAAAACAAAACGGGTGCAAAGAAATTTTTTTGCACTTTGCACCTTGTCCCTATGATATTGCTGGGTTGCACCAAATTTGAGCCTGAAATGGGGGAGTATGTAGGAGGTTGGTAGGACATAGATGTGTCAACCCAGTTGGGAGGGAGCCCTGTGCAGCCTGTCTATAGCAGACATTCAGTATAGGGCTCATTGCGCTGCACAGATCTGTGGTCTGAACCTGAATTGGCCTGCACAGACCATTGCCCGGATGCAAATCCTCTGTGTATGGGCCCAGGTGCAAGTCCTCTGTGTATGGGCCCAGTAGACTGAAACTAATTTCCAAAGTATGTTTCAACAATAACCCCACAATCATTCTCTGGTAGAGACCCTCAGCACAGTACGCTATAATTAGTTCATAATTAGCTTGTTTGTGCCCATGGCCATAATCCTTTTATTATATGCCATTTAACTGAATAGGTCCCATTTTTTCATATTAATATGTTTGTAAAACACTTTTACACCATGTTTGTTTTGCACTGATAGAGACATATTTCTTACAAAACCAACTTCAAAATCATTTAAAATTAAAAAGTGTAGAGTTCCGTTTATCGCCTCTGAACTTATTTTATTATCCTTACTTCATCTCTTCCCCCTACCTTGTGTGCTACAAGAGGCATTACATTAAACAAATGATTTAGTATCCTGTACAAATCTGAAGATGGAAAGGAGATATACACAGAAGTATATTCAGACCAAATGGAAGGCTTCCAAAGTTTTGGAGATAAGGGTTTTTCATAATTCATTGCAGAAACGTTTTGTGTTATCATTATAGTAGTTGCTAATCTTTGTACCAAATAACGCAATGTTCATTCTACTAGGTCCATCAGACACCCTAGCAGCTTCTCTACTAAATGCGGTTTGCAATCAGTCAGTAGTGCTTGACAAAGGGGCAGTTTTGCCTCGAAACGTTGCATGTTTTTTCCGCAATAAAGAATTTTAAGGGCTAGTCCCACTCGAAGCTCTTGAGTGCCACTGCTATTTGCCTGTTTGGAATCAGTCAGTAGTGCCCATTATTGGAACATTACTTAGTAGCACCACCATAATGAGAGAACATTCCCAGTCAGGTGAGAAGTGAATTAATTAGTGTTTTTTTAACTACTTTACTAACGATTGCACTTTTCAGCACACAGTTAATAGAGTTTACTGCTGCCGCTGTACACTTATTAATGTATCACACACTAAAATAACAAAAATAAGAGGAATGCTTTGTATCTTGAGATACAAGAGGTAGTGATATGATATGGGGTATGGAATATGGCCAAATAAGTTCACAAATGTAATTAACAGAGAGTTGATCTGGTTTATTACAATAGTTAGATACATGTTTAACTCTTCTTCAGCTTCATACCAATTACAGTACCTATACAGACAGGTATGTGCAAACTTTTTTCCCCCTCCCAGCTATCTAGAATATCTTAAGTTATATAAAATCCCCAGAAAGTCATTAATTGCAATGTACTTGCTTAATTGTAGCATAGTGCTCCTTTCTACTTACTAACCATCTGGCAGACATTTTCTGCTCTACTGTTTTGCATTAGGGTCAGACCTTACTGCCAATTTCTTATGTGCCCACACTGTGCAGTAAATTTCCAGAATGAAGAGGACACCTACTTTTCCATGCATATCCCACATTAGGCAGAAGTATGGATACCATTGTAGCTAGAGCGGATGCACAAAAAATATAGATCAATAGATTTTACATGGTTAAAACAATAGGCAAATGGTAGGTTTAATTCCAACCCTATATATTAAGCTAAAAATAGTGGTATACTGCCCCTTTAACTTTGCTTCAGCCCATACTGTATGTATAGTCCACTCCCAGTAATAGGGTAAACCTCAACCACAAGTGCAGCATAGTATTGTACAGATTAAGAAATATAAATTTACAAAAGCCATTTCCAGTGCACTAATAAATTTCAAATTACATTTTAAGATTCCCACAGTGTCCATATTATGAGTTTATTTCAAGACCTCAGCATTTCTTCCTGGAGTTGCCATTCATCATATTTATGTCTCCCCTCTGTTCAGCCCAGTAGAAACCAAGAGCCCTTTATAAATAAATTATAGCAAGTGCCTCAAAACTCAGTTATGATAGCTGTGTGTCTTCAGGAAATGTATACAGTAAAAGCCTTCTTACAATAAAAGGTATTCACATGCCATACAGATAGCTTTGCCTTACACAATAACAAAAAAAATGCTGATTATTCCACAGGAATAGTAAGTGGAGACAGTTTAAATCCATATTTTACTGCAGTTTCGGAAAGGTATGTGAATTCATTATATATCTAAATGTAAACTAAACTGGTTCTGTCCTGGAAATTCAACCTTGTTTATAGCCTTCTCAAATGGGCATAGTTCTTTAGTAAAATATAAAGCACAAGAGATACAAAAGAGATGGCAGATAATGAGGTTAGAATGTCTCTTTTATGAACCTGCCTTACTATTCTATTATAGAAGTCCCTAAAAAAAGTGTTTTTTTTTTTGAGTTGGGGGTGGAATAGTACTTTCAGCTCCTTTATTTCTTTGCATATTAAAATTTGTTTACACTTTTGAAAAGTTCCAAACAATCATTCATCAGAACAAAACATAAAATCAGAACTAACCTTGTTCTTCTACAGGTTCTGCCATCTTCTCTGCTACCATCAAGTGAAAGAGTAGGGAGTTTGGCCTGTCTGTTCTGCCCTAGTTTGTTCCATTCATGTACAGTATGTCAAGAATGAAGATCAGTTTACTGCAAATACATGACACCATATCTCTTTTCTATTACAAATTCTCTGGAACAAAATACAGCCCTGTTTCCTTGAGCTGTTTGTTACTGCAGTAAATCACTCATTATTGTAACACCCATCTAATAGAGCCCTTCAATTTGAAATGATACCAATTTTAACTGTGTCTAGATATGAATTTGGTACCAGAGTGAATTCCATAAACAAATGTTAGCCATTGGTGTATATATATATATATATATATATATATATATATATATAAATCTTTAAAATGAATCTGCATTTTGTATAATAATTCCAGATATATGTTTATATGTGACCCACTTCCCCACCAGCAATAGATTCTGCCAGAGGCTTTTACATTTGCATTATTAAAAATAAACTTTCTTTGTGGAACTATGTTCTAGCTAGGTGGCACAGCAATGGCAGATATCAGGAATGACAAAATAATGGATCATAAACTGTTAAGTTATGATGAGTTTAAATGAGACTGATATTAGTTATATGGATAAGAGTGTTCTAGATGATAGAGTTCCATTAAGTGTATGCAGATGAGTCAATAGCAAACAATGATTTGGCTTAGCAAAGGTTTAATAATATAGATAGATAGAAAACTTATCATTGGTTGATATGGTTTTCTGGACCAAGGCATATTGTTTAATTACATAGAGTGAATCTTGTGAACTGTGTATTAACTGTGTACAGTCATCCTACAAAGGGAGTTGGGATCATAGAAAGATCATAGACTCATTTTACTTCAGTAACAAACTAATAAAATCCTTGGCATGCACATACACTGGGAATTAGCCATGGAATATAACTGAGAAGAAAAAATGCTTTCCCTGGTACCATTTTTTAAAGAAAACAAGATTTCCTCTACATTTCTGAAACCTGTGGAATGAATTTAAATGAACCAGATGAGTTGAGAGAGTGACAGCTAAATATTTCCCCTCTGGAAGGGGGTTTTACAGTTTTCACCACCTGATGCTTTTTGCTGCACTCTCACCTGCTATATTCAGCCACCAGATCTGGGTTTCTAATGACTGGCATCTCAAGCCACATTTTCTGAGCTGTCCTGCTATACATTACAGGATATTGCCAGCAGAATGTTCCAATCACAGGAACGTCATTGGTGAAAGATACATTTCGCAGGGTTTTATTAATAATGTAATCAGTTTGGCATTAGTAGTAACAATTAGTCTGTGCTGCTTGAGCAAGGGGGCACTGGGGTGCAGGTTTCTTAAAAACATGCCAGTCATTATCAGAGGTAACAACATTAAGGCTACTGGCACCTGCTACAGTTGCTCAGATTTGTTGTCAGTCTGTCAGTCCCATCATAGATCAAATATCTCTTTGTCTTCATAATCGCTTTCCTGCTAAAAATATCACAATTTAGTGAAGTGCGGCCATTTTGCTGTTTTCCTAGAGTCTGTTTAGAATTCAGTTCTGACAAGGTGCACAACCATGTATGTAACCTACCAGTATGACAAAGCACTGTGCTTTAAAATTGACCCTAGCAACCAGACACCTGCAGAAATTCCAAACTGGAGAGCGCCTTTGGAGCTAGCGCTATAAAATTTATTTCTAGGGTATTTTAACGTAAGCAAGCACTGACAGCAGTGATGTTTGTGCTGCCACACTTGGACCTCTCAGTAGGCCTTTGTATTACACATGGTGGTATGTGATACTATTCTTAGAAATCATATTTTTGGGGCTTATTCAATAAAAAAGGCATGTCGCTGCATGCCTTTTTCTAATAATTTGATATCTAAGATATCTTCACGTAAGCTTAAGTGGTAAGGCAACTGCGCAAGTACCTACCAACAGCCACAGGGTTATATTCTTATCCACAAACACAGGGGGGACTGCATTGCAAAGCCCCTGGCATATCAAAATAATCGCTTTATGAAAAAAAAGACAGTTTCCACCCTAATGAAAGTTTTGATCAGTTATATATAGAGTAAGGTAGATTTAAATAGGGATGCACCAAACCCACTTTTTTGGGTTCGGCCGAACCTCCGAACCCAGCCTGACGGATTCTACCGAATCCCGAACCGAATCCGAATGAGCATATGCTAATTAGGATCGTAAGGGGTTAAAAATTGGTGCGCGTGCAGCGAAAACGTTTTTCCCCTGACCATGTAACCCTTTCTGAATGCTAATTAGCATATGCTAATTTATGCTATGTAGAAGTAGGATTCGGATTCGGTTCGGCCGGGATTGGGCCCGAATCCCGAACCAAATCCGGGATTCGGTGCATCCCTAGATTTAAAGCTTTAGTGCTTTTTCTAAATATAAAATTAAAGGAGAAGGAAAGACATTTTGGCATTTTACTTCCAATAGATTTACCACATTAGTGCCACCTAGAACAATATATTTATTCTGCAGAAAGCATTACCATACCTGAGTAAAGAGCCCTAGAATCTTTCTCTGTTTGCTTAAGACAGCAGCTGCCATTTTAAATAGCTTCCTGTTTGCAGTCTAGCCCTTATAGCTCAGATCCACATTCCTAATGGAGGGGGGAGGGAGTTCTTAGCATTCTTGTGGGAGGCGGGAGCAGGAGAGGGGAGAGAGAAGTCAGAGAAGTCAGACACCCAAACAACATGTTTACAAAAAAGGAGATGAGAAATACTATGTTTCTTTTGATAGAGGACGTGCACGTTTTTGTGAGTGCTTATGGCTGTATTTACATAGACCTTTCTGATAAAGCTTACTTAGTTTTTAACTTTCCTTCTCCTTTAAGTGCAAGTCCTATCTATAAAATGGAGGTGTTCAATTTCATTCAGTCAGTGTGCAATGTTTGTTAAGGGACTACGTCAATAATGGAATAATGTTCCCAAGGAATTATAGGTTCCTGGATTCTTCCTATTGCACGCCAAGATATCCCCATAGACACACTGATTATTTATAAAGTGCAAAACATATTTTCTGAATTAAATGCTGATTGTTTAGTAAAAAGTGACACCACTGTTCTTTTCTAATCTGTAATTAATTCTTCAATATACAATTGACACATAGGTTAGTAGTAAGTTGCTAGATTAAATAAGGCCATAGGAATTACCTTGCTGGTTAGAAGAGTGTTTTTCTTATGAAGAATGGCCAGGGATATTCTCCTCTGTTTCAGAGGCCTTATGGGTAATAAAAATAATCAGGTAATAAAAGGCACTAAGTTTGTCCACGCTTAAGTTTGCCCTACTGCAGTAACCCATAGCAACCAATAAGATATTTCCTTTTAAACAGGTGACCAAAAAATGCTACCTGCCAACTGGTTGCTTTTTGTGTTCAAATGATGACCCACTTGAACACAAAAAGAGAAAAGTTTTATACACTTTTATATACTGTTTTTCCTCCCACTGTTTGCATTTTAATCCCTCTCCCCTATCTAACAGGCTAGTTAACTAATACAGTAGGAAACACAGCAATTAGCTGCTGGCAGGCTGTTTTCTCTGCCTTCAAAAGACACTTTTATGGGCAAACTCATTAAATGCAGCTGTAGCCGAATATTAGGTTACCAGCTACTAATTATTCCTACAAATCACACATTTCCTGCTGTTCTCTGTACCATAAGCAAATTAGTAACACAAATATCTAATAGTATTTAGTGGCGATAGCAAGACAAAATATTGCCTTTCATTATGTGGTCCTGCACTAAAATACTTGGAAGGCTATGCATAGCCCATAATTTAGTAGTTAAGTACTACTGCAATCAAACAATGCCTGTTTATCCTGATGTGCTTTACTTAAAGGAACAGTAGCACAAAAGCAAGAATATTTGCTAAAATTCATTAAATCTATATATGATAGATCTTGCTTCTATTTGCAAGAACAATATTCTGTGTGTTGTACCTTCCCACTCATATCTCCTCCCACAGTTGTATTCACTAGCTCCTAATTCCCACCGTGTATCATTAAAACAGTAATTGCAAAATCCTGCATTTGCCTCTGAGGGGGGCAGGCTAATCTAGTAAGAATTAGAGAGAAGACAGGCAGGGAAGAAACAGGATTGGTAATTATCAGTGGGTGGAAGACTAGGAAAGGTTCATGGCAAAATAGATTGGATGGGAAGACGAGAACAGAGATACCACCTAATCCCATGTTATTAGCGGTTGATGAACTTTACGGTTTAAACCTTGTTTGCTGATATAGGGAATTGTTGTTTTTTTTTAGTCATTCAGCCATTTCCCCAAGAATACCTATGGCCAGCACTTCTACACCACATCTAACTCACCTTCAGACCGGGCTTTGAGGGGTACTTAGCCAGTACTTTCAAATCTCACCCTGTTTTTTCTTTAGTCTTTAGGCTAAGACACACCTGCTACTCATCCAAGCCCTCCTAGGGGAGTAGCCCCACAGTTTTGGAACCACTGCATAAAGGTGATAATGATTCAATCCTGGAAATTTTAAAACTCCAATTTGCGTCTAAATGGTAGAATAAAATATAAGGAACAATGAAAGAAGCGGATCATTCTCATGACAAAGGGTAAGTATAATTCTCTGTAAGAAGAAAAATGTTAAACGGTACATACTGTAGATAGAAGAGAACAATGAATACCGGGAGAAGAGAATGCAGTGATCTCTGAATGTAGTCTGAATGCTGCGCCACCTGCACAGGGAGGGTTCCTGGTATAGGCTGCCATGTGGGCCATGAACATAATGAGCAAGTGTAGCCCACACCTTCAGTGGGGGGAAGCAATTTTTTGGTAAAAAGTGTCCTTTAAAAATAACGCTGAAACCTCACAGGTAGGCAACCAAACAACATTTTTATTTACAAGCTGGAAATAGTCAGCATTGGTAATGCAAGCAATAAAAAAACATACAAAACAAATAATAAGCTTGAAACAATAAACATACTAAAAGTTAATACAAGGTGAACATCCTCTTTAGAGTGTACTAAAGAGCAGGCATAAAATGAAAACATTGTTATATAGCAGCTCTCATTGGCAATGCTTTGCAGATAAACCATGAAAGGTCTTGCTTCCAGTATCAGCTATAATCAGAAGGGAATATTAGTATTAGCATGAAGTGAGATAGTGAGACCATTTATAATAATAACAGCTAACTGGCCCTCCCAAAAAGTATATTGCTTTTTTTTTGTAGAGTATCTCACTGGTATACCCTCATTTAATATAGCAAGACAGAAAAAACAATGGGCCTGCCGTGCACAAGGAGTAGTTTGTATCTTGGTACAGCACTATTAACAAGAAACTGCTTTGTTAAGTACAATTCTCAATAATGGAGGGGCCTCGTGCTGTTAAACCTGCCAGTGACGTCTTTAGATGTTACAGTCACATGAAATATGAGTTTGTTATTTTAGCTCTAGATCAGCTGCTGTGTCGATGCTCTGCTCCCTGGTGCCCGACTCAGATACTTCAGTCAGCACTTTCACGCTAGGCAAATTTCAAAAGGCTTTGCTAGACTTAACTGCTTGTATGTTGGATTCTAACACTAAGAACTGAAGAGCAAAGGCCCAGAAACTAGGATAGTATAGCTAGTTGAACACAGGGACTTAACTACAGAGGACACCGTGGTTGCAAGAGGTCCAAGAGTCGAGGGGGCCCAGCAAGCACCTAACTAATGAGCACTTTCAATATATCTTGGTGGAATAGGTCAACTCACAAATGTTTTGGGGCCCTAAGTAGAATTTACTTTGGAGCCCAGTAACATCTTGTTATGCCACTGGCCAAACAGATACGTTAGACTCCATAGCATGCAGGAGTTGGCATAAGATAATAGATTACCACTGTGTAAGTCACTTGTAATTGCAACTCCTTCCTATTAAGTGGGAATAACAGACTATAGATAGAATAACAGACAAGAGATGATGGAACAATTTAAGTTAGAATTTAGATATTTTATAATTTATATATCATTTGTAATTTAGAGAAAGAAAATGACTGATTGTTTCTGTGAATGATCCTGTGGTGACCCTGTATCATTTTCCATGCAGTTTAACAAGTGGATAATCTCTTTTACTTGCTTTTCAGTTCAAATGCACAAGAACCATCGTCTAGATAGAGGCTTCTTTTTTGTTTTTGGAATCCTTTCTCCATTTTATGTTTGGCATTTTAACTTACTGACCCGAATATAAGGTAAATTATAAATTATACAAACTTCTTCTTTATTTTAGACAATGGACAGCAGACACGTCATTATGTTTAGTTTGTTCATTAATTTACTTTTATGTGATTGTTTTTGCATGTGCTGTAAAAAAGACTAGGCATACAGAATTCACATGTATTTATAAAATACCAACATATTCTACAACATTGTAGAATAAATGGGTGTATACATTATACATAGAAAACATACAAAATTAATACAAGACGGCCCTGCCCAAAAGAGCTTGAAGTCTAAGAATATCTGTGCCTACATATATCTGTGCCTATATATATATATATATATATATATATATATATATATATATGTATATATATACATATATATATACTATATATACATATACCTGTGCCTACATCTATCTGTGCCTATATAAAGTTACAAAATTAGTGAAATACAGGTTAAGTAGTGTATGTTTCTATTTATTCATAGCAGATACACAATAGTAAACACTAGTGATGGGCAAAATAATTCGCCAGGCATGGATTCGTGGCGAATTTCTGCGTTTCCCCATTGGCAGATTGTTTTGTGAAACGGGCGGCAAAAACTTCCATCGGAAAAATTGCAGCGAGACAAAAAATTGTCACCTGCAGCAAAAAAAAATTGTTGCGAAATTTTTTCGCTGTTTCACAAATTTTCCACCATTTCACAAATCTTTTAAAAGATTCACAAATTTTTCGGACAGATTCGCTCATCACTAGAAAACTAGTAAACATAAGTCCATGTACATTTTCGCAATACTTACTGTAATATGGTTCACAAACCAATATCTTGTGTAGCTTCTCTTCATTACACCCTCATATTCTGCAAGACAGATAGAGGTGCCTGTAAAGCGGCCATAACTGGCAATTCAGCCCCTCGAGACCAACAACGTATCTGTCTTTGTATTGGTCCTACCTGACTGCCTCCCCAACATAACCTTGAACCCATGAAAATTTGCCAGATATATATTGAGCAAGTTTATAAATCTAGTCAGGCAAGGACCTCATCAGTGTGAGGATCAAGGCAAACATTGGCTCATTTACGAACAATAAGAGCAAAGATTTTACTGGGCTCTACCTATTACAGGTACCTAATATAGGACACAGAAAAACTACCACCCCTGTACCTGTTGGTGCCAGTGCCAATCACATAAAACAAATTATTCTTATTTTACACTAAAAATCTATTTTTTCTTTTGCTCATTTTACTTGAACCCTTGTGTTACCTTATGCCTATACCAAAACGTCCTTGTTTCCAAATGCCTCAGAATCTATCTATTGCTTTCCTGTGAATCTATAAATCAACCATAAATTAGCACAAGCACATCATTCCCATGAGCCTTCCTTTCTCTTTGGAATACAACATCTGGTTATAACCCTTCTCTAATCTCAGCATGGTTAATTTTCAAACACATACTAAAGTCACTGAAGGGGTACTGAAAAATAGGAGGCACTGTTCAAATAAATATTGTTCTGCTTATTGAGTGTATAGTGTCCTCTGGGAAATATATACACAAGGCATTTATAAAATTGTGGTCTCATGAATTCTGTGTCTGAAATGAAATGTGCACTCTCAGCAATACAAACATTTTCCAAAATACTGAATGGCTAAACATAGTGTTTACTAAGAAATGAGAAGCCCTTGGCCACCCTATCTGATCCAAAATCCATTTACTGATTATCTCACACTGTAATATTTTTTATATTAATATTATTTTATTTTACAGGTTTATAGTTCAGGTATGGGACCCCTTATCCGGAAACCCATTATTTTGAAAGTTCTGAATTATGGAAAGCCCGTCTCCCATAGACTCCAATTTAATCAATTCAGAATTAATTCAGAATTCTGGATAATGGGTCCTATACCTGTATTATATTATTATTTGTTGCATGGGGTCCTGTGTGTGTCTGCACTCACATCTGTATTGTTACACTGTGTCCAATATATGCCTTGGTGCTATACACATACACCATGAGTATATTACTGGGTCTAGCACTGCTGTAAATGCAAAGTTGTCTTTTGCCTTCTGTACTAATGTTGATATGGATTCCTAACTTCTGACCTGGCTTGGTCCCTTGATTAGAATTTCAGAAGAATCCTTTGAGTGAAAAACCTAAACACTATGTGACCTGGATGTAGCAGTTTGTTGTTCTAACATCATGACTTTTTTACATTTTGGGTATGGATTTAGTCCAGTATTCTGTCAAATCTTTTTTGTAAGATCTGGTAATTAACTAAATCAAAAAATAATCTATTCAGTGCATCACTGATACTTATTTTCCTGATTTGTTGAGCCCTATTTCCTCTTATCACTACTTGACCACTTGATTTGCACAATAGTTACATAGTTAATTTGGGTTGAAAAAAACACCAAAGTCCATCAAGTTTAACTCTTCCAAGTGAACCCCAACACACACACATAGGACCATACTAACCTATCTGTAAACTCACATACATAAACTATATATACCAACATCAATACTATATACATATATACACATACTTATACAGACCTATCTGTACACTCATATACATATATTACATGAATATCTATACTAATTAGATTTTTCTAACAATAGCCTTGGATACTATGCTTGTTCAAGAAATCATCCAAGTCCCTCTTATAGGCATTAACAAAATTTTATGGGGAAAAAACATCCCCTATCTGTCTACAATCCTTCTAATTCACTTGTAAAGAGTTTTTTGCAACCCCAACCTAGACAAGGTTTAACATCATAGTTTAAATCTTCCATCCCCTTTACCAGTTTAGTTGCAGTCTCTGCATTCTCTCCAGCTCATTAATATCCTTCTTAAGGACTAGAGCCCAAAACTGCACCGCATACTCAAGGTGAGGCCTTACCAGGGACCAATAAAGGGGCAAAATTATGTTTTCATCCCTTGAGTCAATGCCCTTTTTATACAAAATAGCACTTTATTTGCTTTAGTAGCCACAAAATGACACTGCCTGGAATTAGAAAACGTGTTATCTACAATAATCCACAGATCCTTCTTTATTTCTATCACAGTGAATAACTTTGTACTTTTCAACAATGAACCTTATTTTCTATTTTGATGCCCAGTTTCCAATTTTCCAATCACTCTGCAACGTGGCAGCATCCTGCATGGAGCTTATAGTTTTGCACAATTTAGTATCATCAGCAAAAATAGAAACAGTACTTTCTATGCCCACCTCCAGGTCATTAATAAACAAGTTAAAAAGCAAAGGACCAAGGACAGAGCCCTGCAGTTCTCCACTAACAACCCTGGTCCAATTGAAAAGAGTTCCATTTTATCACCATTGACCACTGTAATCTATCCTTCAGCCAGTTCTCTGTGCAGAACTGTGTCAAATGCTTTAGCAAAGTCCAAGTAGATGACATCCACTGCCATTCCAGCATCGATGTTCCTGCTCACCTCCTCATAAAAAGACAATTAAATTAGTCTGGCAAGATCTGTTACGCATAAAACCATGCTGGCACAAACTTATAGTATTATGATTTGCAATGTATTCAAGTACCCTATCCCTTATTACCCCTTCCAAAAGTTTTCCTACTACTGATGTTGAACTAAAAGGCCTATACTTTAAAAAAAAAAACTATACCCCTTATATCTATATCCCCTTCTATTTTCAATCTACACCACTGGTTTGGGTCAACTAATCAGCTCTTTTGGATTCCACATTTATACGCAGACGATACCCAAATCTACCCTTACTAGCCAGACCTGCCCTCTCTACTAGCTTGCGTCTCGGACTGTCTAACTGCAATTTCTTCATTCATGTTCTCCTCCCGCTCCACAAGTGCTGCCCCTCTCTGCCAATCCTTGCACTGGCTGCCTGTTACATACAGGACTCAATTTAAGACTCTTATACTCACCTTCAAAGCACTCACTGGTACCGCACCGCTCTATTTAACCACCCTAATCACTAAGTACATCCTCAGAAGTAACCTTCGCTCTACACACAACCTCCTTCTCTCTTCCTCACTCATCACCTCCTCTCACTCTCACATCCAGGATTTCTAACGCGCTGCACCCATTGTCTGGAACGCTCTTCCCTGTCCCATTAGGCACTGCCAGACTCTCCAAGCCTTTAAACGGTCTCTTAAAAGTCACCTTTTCATTCAAGCCTATAATCTAAGCCCTCAGAAATGCGATTACTGAACACCCCTAACCTTCTCTCATACACTCACTCACCATTGGTTTTCACCTCTTACTCTGCCCCTACTGTCACACATCAATATTAACTCTACCACCATGCTAGTTATCTGACCTTATGTCTCAGCCACCCTCCATTTTAGAATGTAAGCTCTTGCGAGCAGGGCCCTCCCCCTAGTGTCTCCGATCCTTATCCAAATGTAACTGTAAATCATTGTTTGTGAATTGTCTATATGTACATGTAAACTGTTTTGTCTTTTGTAACCTCTTATACTGTAAAGCGATGTGCGAACTGATGGCGCTATATAAATAATAATACCCCCAGAATGAATACTTAACCAACAGATAATTTTTGTTTATGTTAAGTGACCTATTAAGGAATCTCGCTAAACTGGAATATATTGTAAATATTTTTATTGTAAATATTTTACATCCTTTCCCATTTAGTGGGGGAAAGATCACATGACCAGAAATAATGCAGCTCTAACTGTAACAGGAAGCGGTGTGGGAGTAAGATACAGAAATGTTATCATTAATTGCCTGATGTGACCCAAAATTTATATGTGCCCTTGGTTTGTTTGTGTGCAGTGTAAGTTGTAAGATCCCAGGGGGTGGCCCTTAAGATGCTAATTTTTTATTTAGGATTACCCAAGCAGTGGGGAATCATAACAGGCAGCACAGACATAGGAATTACTGACATATGAGTGACATCACTGCTGGCATCATTGCACTTAACAACACAGTGTCAGAGTTGGTGTCATAACATCTACCCACAAGCCACACCCAATTACTTTATTAGTGACCTAAGTCATACCAATGGAATATTGAACCCTAAATGATATCAGTGGCAAGTAATGGATTCAGATTCACTGCACATGCTCAGTGCTGCTGTCAATTACGGTGATTAGAGACCAACACACAATATACTGTATATATAGAATATAAATGTCAACATATATGGCTGATTGGAAATTAATTCAGCTAAGAAACCAGTACAGTAAGTATCAGACTTGATAATGCTTGATAATTTGTGAAAACACATGCTCACAGCACACTGAGCATGTGTATGTCACTGACACTTCTAACAAAATCCAAGATGGGGAGGACCTGTGAAAAATTTGGAGCTGGATCATTACTACTATATAAAGGCTGATCATTTAAACTGCAGTAACTTCAGTATATCAAATGCAGCATTTCTATCCATATTGATTTTTATGGTTTAGTAGAGCAGCTATCTTCAGGTTATCAATTTAAAGTGGCCTCAACAGAGATATTGTGATACGAGGCTTTGGACAACAGTCTGAATCCACATCTATCATCTTGGACTTCAGAAAGCCTGGGTCCAGGAAATTAAAGTCCCAGATTAAGAAGAAAAAGAAAAGAAAGGTAGGTCTGTGACCTTTCTTATGGAATTGTTAAGGCAGGGACATTACCCATGGTTATTTCTGACATGGAGTGACCAGGAAATATGATTTTTGATAAAAGTAAAGCAACTGCTTTGTTTGTGACTGTTTAATGTTTTACAGTTCTTTAGCTGTTCAGGAGGGAGCCTGCAATTGGTTTTTTTTCCTCTGGAGCTGATTTCCATCTATCATTTTATTCTGATAGAAAATGAAAAATAGATTTCTGTTAGAAGCTGAGAGTTAAAAGTGAACTAATCTGCATATAAATCATTACACCAGAGTATTACCCATCTCCTTAACCACATAGTTTTCATAGCAAAATTAAACATTGTTAAAAGTAATATTGCCCCCAATTCCAGTTACATTTTCTGGGAAAGCTGTATAATGTATAAAAATCTGATTCACTTTGATTTTCACTTGAAGAGCTGCTGTGCTAAAACTTTGGAGAGGCAGAAATTGCCAGAGTGGGATGGTATTTGCTTAATTATCTCACTGAGATGTTTCATTTGGTCCACAGGAGTGATTGGATCCATGTCATACTGATTGCCTGTCACTCGCATACCAGCACCATACTGCAATCCATTCTACCGCAGTGAGCAGATTAAGGGAAACAAAGGCTGAATGATAAATCACAGTTGTATATTCAGAACTGGGTTTCTAACAGGAAACATTGATGCACACAAGTATAACACTTAAAATCAGTAGCAGGCATTTGCAGAGAAAATCTTAGTTTGATTTGGTTTTTATACTGAATGCATTGTCTACCTTTTTATATTCAGTCTCTCAAATAGAAAGGTTCATCTCTAGCTCTGTTGATTTGGATCAGTTCAGAATACTTTTCTGTTAGCTAAAAAATGTGTGGGTTTGTTCCTGTTAAGCACAAATTGGATGTATCAAGTGAAAGAGAGCCATAAGCCTGATGTCACATATGGCGTTTTCTCCACAAGAACAAATATACTGGCAGAGAACAGGGCAATACTGCCCAATATGAACAAGCGGTCATGCTAGTGGTAGAGGTGGACATTATTAATGTCAAGGGCAGTCTGACAAAGTAGTATTGGAGTTGGCTCCATCAGTGAGGTAAGAAAAAATGCAGTATGTGACAGTAACTTCAAACATACCAAGTATTCATTTGGAGATATTCTGCAATATGCTGATGATGATGTTACAAAATACTGATTTATAAGTGGGAAACAATAATTGTTACTGTCACCCATAGATAGAAACAATAGATAGAACCAATAATGTACAAAATATAACTACCCTAAAGGGCCTTGCATCTTTTTTCAAGTTGCATACCTGTACAGGTAAGGGGTTGTTTACCTTTAAGCTGACTTAAACAACATCTTAGATGAAAATGGACAATTCTCTTGCCGCAATTGCTGAAAATGGAAACAATCACGCGTGCGCTTTGACTCAAATTGAGTACAGTTGCATCAAATGTTTCCTAAGTCTGCCTGGCATCAGGAGGTTGCAGTAGCTCCAGGGTACACCTGCATCAATAGGCACAGAAGCGCCTGATTTGGAATGAAGGGCAGAAAGGACTGAGTAGCCCCAAGCGCAATTGTACGGAGAAGACTGCATTGTGATGCAAGAGGGTACTGCGCTTGCAGATGCAAATGAGCCTAAAAATCTACTTTTGTGTGAAAATCCATATTATTGTATGCGCTCTAATGGGCCAATCCTGTGCCTTTCAGCTCACACACAGTCAGCTTTTCTCAGTCTGCCATTAGCCAAACTGATTTTTAAGACCATCACTGATTACTGATATGACCTGATACCTGGATTTAAAAGCAAAAGGGCTTCCTCTGTGTATATACCAGTGCTGGGCTGGAAAAGCTATTTCAATCCTCCATTCACATCAGGGGGACAGTATACAGGATGCCGATTCTGACTGGAGAAACCCTCACTGTATTATATTCACCTCTGGGGTTCCAGTATTGAGTCACAGATTATATTGATTCACCAAATAAAATGTAATGTAAAAATTTTGATGAAGCAGCTGCTGGTAAAAAAACATGAACCGACACTAACACAGTTTAAGATTTCCCATCATTAAGCTATCAGCATGCTTTATTAATATTTAAGATTATGCTTACCCAGGGTTTCTGAAAAATTGTGCAAAAAACATTTAAAGGGTGGCTTGGCAGGCACATGGAAATTTCTAGATGCAAAATAAGACTAAATATTGATAGTACGTTTCAATTTTTATGAAACAGCGCTTGGATTTAAATGCAATGTATCGATTGGTAAAGTGACCTGCAAATTTGCTAATTCAGCTTTTGGTAAATTATGGCTGTTGCTAATAGTAGCCCAGTGATCAATATGTTCGAAGAACCACACAACATTGTGTTCTTCTTTAAAGCTGTGTAATCAGCATGTTTATTTTGAGTGTGTATGGATGAGATGTACACTGTGCCTCTGTTCCCTCTTCTTCTGCTTGCTCTTTCTGCGTCAGGTCCCATTATGGCAGACTGACATTGACCTGATCTCTTTCAGTATCTGGCATCATGAAAGGTCAGCCTATGATTAAGTGCCTGTGTGTCCTACAGCTGTTTGCAAAAAAGTTCAACTTATCCTTTAAATCACTTATTGTGGGATCTGCTTAAACATTTGTTTTAAACTATAGGGTATTATGAAATGTACTGCAATGTCCTTCAGTTAGACTATTAGGTCAATGCCAGATTACTAATTGTACTAAATTCAGAGTGACAGGGATGTTGGAAAATTTTTTGAGATTCAGACTGGAGGAAGGCGTTTGAATACACTCAGGTGCAGGCACATGTAGTTGAAAACATGAGACATTGCATTTTCTTGTGTTTTTAGGTGGGTATAGGCTACATGTGCCTGCACCTGAGCATATTCAATTCATTCAGATGCAGGCACAGGTAGGAGCATATTTTCGGCAAACGTTTTTCTGCTTGCCGAAAATATGTGCCATTTGCTACGTGTGGCATTAGCCTAAGGGGTTGAAGGGCAGGTGTTTTGGGTTTTTTTGGTCAGCTAAATCAGTGTGGCCTCAGCGTTTGTAGGGAAGCCTGAGCAGCAAAGTGTGTACTATAGAACAAGGCTTCTGACTGAATAGAATCTTGCATTCTAAATTAATAACAAAAAATGTTGAAATTAGTACAGTGAACATTAAATATTTTTGTGGTGCACTTATCCCTAACTTATATGAAATTCATCTAAATCCAAGAATAATGTGAAAATGTGTTTGTCTGCTTATTCTGCCAAAGCAGCCTACTGATACATACACATTTGGGAAGAGAAATATTAATGTTAAAGAGACTTTATAAGGCCGCAACATGAACATGATCAGGTGAGAGCAATGGAACATGGAGAACTTTGATCCAGGTTCATGAACGTCCTGAACAGACAGACAGAAAGAAATTGCAAAAATGCCAGACTGCAAAGGAACCATTTTCCTTTCCTGATGTTACCTTTGGCAATCACTTGGACTGTGCTTCTGGCTGTGCTGCCTTTAAAATATTAAAATTGGATACACAGCATGTTTCAGTATTTCATATGACATATGCATATGCTTTCTGTAATAAAAACTCAATATACAAAATAAAGATGTCCAAAATGTGGTGTGCATTTGAGGTGGGCAGGGAGCAAGTGGAGCAAGCATCTCTTCACATTCCTATAGTAAACAAGTCTTACAATGTCCCCTTTAAGCATTTCTGCTGATATATTTCTGAACTCCTTTCTTACAATTTCGTATATAATTTAACGAAAATCCCTGTTACATAGTATCACTCAGTGATTCCACTTTATGAGGTCAGAATACTTAAAATAGCCCTTGAGGAAAATGGCACAAATCCTGGATAGTTTATTGATTAGGCAATATATTTAATAGATCTTTGGGTGGGTTAACAAAATGCTCAGAATAGCTACCCATAGATTTGAATAGCAAATGCCAGGATTCTAGCCCAGCATCTATCATTTTCAGGCCACAATTGCCTGACACCTGGATGTACCCCCAAATCCAGGCAAATGCTGTCTAAATCAATGATAATTTTCTAAGCATTTGTCAACCACCTTTAGAGCTACGTATATGCAGTACAGGTATAGAACCCATTATCCAGAATGCTTGGGACCAACAGTATTCCAAATAAGGGATATTTCCATAATTTTGATACTTTATACCTTCCTACCGAGTCTATTAAAAAATCAATAAAACATGAATTAAACCCAATAGGATTGTTTTGTATCCAATAAGGATTAGTCATATCTTAGTTGGGATCAAGTACAAGGTACTGTTTTATTATTACAGGGAAAAAGGGAATCAGTTTAAAAAATTTGAATTATTTCATTAAAATGGAGTCTATGTGAGACAGGTTTTCTATAATTCTGAGCTTTCTGGATAACAGCTTTCTGGATAATGGATCCCATACCTGTACTGGTAATCTCTAGATTCTGTGTGCCCCCACCCCCACCTGTCTGGCTGCTGTGACTGCTTACCTTTGAGTAAGATTTAAATGGTATCAATACTGAGATTAACTGCCCCCCTGCATTGTTCACACTGCAGATTCAGCCTGTATTATTCATACCTGTAATCCACTGTATTGTTCACACCTGTAATTCCCTGTATTGTTCATACCTCAGATTCAGGATGTAAATCCCTGTATTATCCACACCTGCAATCCCCTGTATTGTTTGTTGGGAAGAAGGCACTGCAGGGGGCTCAGTATGTAAGTGCCCACATTGTTCACCTGTTCACACCGCAGACTGTAGGAGCAGTGCCAGCATTGTGTATGTACTGCCTGCCCTATGCTGCCTTTGTGTGCCATACTCTGCCTGCCCTATGCTGCCTCTGTGTGCCATAATCTGTCTGCTCTCTGCTGCCTGTGTGTGCCATACTCTGTCTGCCCTATGCTGCCTGTGTGTCATACTCTGCCTGCCCTATGCTGTCTGTGTGTCATACTCTGCCTGCCCTATGCTGCCTCTGTGTGTGACATACTCTGCCTGTCCTACACTGTCTGTGTGCTATACTCTTCCTGCCCAATGCTGCCTGTGTGTCCCATACTCTGCCTGCCCTATGCTGTCTGTGTGTGCCATACTCTGCCTGCACTATGCTGCCTGTGTGTGCCATACTCTGCCTGTACTATGCTGCCTGTGTGTGCCATACTCTGCCTGCACTATGCTGCCTTTGAGAGGTGAACCTGACAATGGTGTGTTCTGGGCGTTTGTTAGAATTTTGAAATAGTCATTATATGGTCCCTAAGGTGTTTAATTATGTGCTGGGGGCTGCTGTGCCATCCACAGGGAATGTCTTAATATGACATAATACATTTCATTGACATATGAATGAAGGGTGATATCCCCGCAGTGAGCACCAACCATTAGGGTTTGTGCTGCGCTACCACCATTAATGTGGGGATGGTCTTAAAAGCACTTGTCATAACATGGGTGTGGCTTGAAAAAGGGGAGTGGTTCCATTGGCCCTCCACCATGTAGGCCAGAAAAATTCCAGCCCTCGGTACCCCAGAGGTTGGACAGCACTACCTTAGACAGTTACAATATATTAGGCCTGTGGGGGGCTGTTGGGGTACTATATTGCATAGACATAATTAGAAGTTTAGTTGAGATGTGATAAGGCAAAGGAAACAATTCCATGGCAATTTTAACCTTTTGTTGCTATTAGTATATGTCCAGCCATGCATTCACTTTTATGAGAATTATTAAGAAAATAGTTTCCTTTTAGGCACTGAAGCACAAAAAAACTTGTTCAAATGCCAAATCTGTGTTTAAGATGTCAACTAACTGCAGTGCATTCAAAAGATAAATGAACAATCCAGGCTTTATTACAAGACATTGGTTGACACTAGGGTTGCCCCCTCTGCCAGCTTTCTTAGCCGGGGAGGGGGCGGGGTGACATCACGGAGTGCAGGGAAGAGGCAGAGCTGTGACGTGGCGGGCTGGGAAAGAGGTGGAGCAGGGCTATGAAGGACCGATTGGCTGATTGCCATGTCAATGTTACTGAGTTCTGCCCAGTTTTCCTAATTCGGCAAACCAAGCAGGAGGTTTTGACCTGGACAGCCCTACCAAAAACCAGGTCAAAATCGGACAGATGGCAACCCTAGTTGACACATTTCTATTAAAATAAAATGTTAAAAGCGGGTGCAAAACACTTATTGACAGCAGTTCCAAAATAAGCAAATGATAATAACATTATTTTTGGTACTCAAGGTATCTAAACGTCTGGTTTATGTAAAAGCAAAACAGATATCCACCAGCAGCAGAAAGCAGGGGGATACTGCAGCGCAACAACACTGTGGGGCAACACTGTGGGGCAGCAAATTGGCTCTGCCCATGCTCCATCCCAGAATTCTCTAACTCCAGCTCAAGCAAACAAGGGGGGGAGTTAACAAAGAGTAAACTGAAACTGGAGTAACAAGAAATAATATTTTAAACTGGACATCAAATTCACAAAAGCCTTAATCTGTTTCGTGAACGTGGCACACTTGGAGTTAGTCTAGATGGCATCTTATGCTGTAGGGTTTTGGAATTATAAGTGATATTGTTTTGGTGTTAATAACATCAGATTAGGAAAGATGAAATTAAAATGGTGAAAATGCTTTATTCTGACTTTCTGAGGAAAAAAAACCCTTTGATACATGCTGGTGTAAAATAAGTGCAGTTTGATGATTTTTTTGGAGTAAACAAACATTTTTCTCCAATCTAACATCATTCATGTTAACTCCACTTTTACGAATCGCCCCCCCCCCCCCCAAGGAGTGGTTTCTGTTCCAATCAGAAATGTTTTTGCATTTATTGTGAATGACTAATTACATATATTAATGTTCTCTGTGTATCTATAAATAGTTGGGCTTATGTATGATGAAGGTTGCCCTAGCCCTGCACCAAATCAGATTGTATTATTCTACCTGTGCTTGATCTGCTCAGTTTAAACTATAAACCCAACAATTAGCATGTGTCTTGTTTCTTTGAGATACAGGTCAGCTTGCATAATAAAGTATGCTGCAGTCTGACAGTTTGACTGCAAAATGCTTAAGATGATTCTAGAACCAAAACTTTCTGTATCCTTTAAAGCAAAATCTCTGCACACTGAGACTGGAGAAATGTAAGAAGAATCTAAATACTTTCCCTGTGGTTCAGAAAATAGGTCTGAAAATACCAAGAAACAAAATACACTCTATATCTGCATTGTTGCTTGAACATTTACCAAGATGAAATGACTGTCTATTTGGAGGATATACAAGTAAATATGCCTTTCCACACAAGAGAGGGTATATTCACCAGGGAAAATGTACTTTGTGTAGTCAGCAAATACCAACAATATTAAACACCCTAGTACTGAGCATTTCAAACTAAATGGCACAACATGCAGTGAATTATTTCTATTGCCAACCAACGCTGCTCGCTACTTCACCTCTGCACCGCTTTTGAGTCTTCAACATTTCAGAGTAATCATCTAGGACTAATTGTGTTCTAAGCAGAACCTCAGCTGCTCTCACAATGCAGTTCAGTCAGTACTGAAATATTAACAAAAGTGCACGCCTGCGGAGACCTATCAAATGTACATTATTAGTGCACAATGCTAACAGAACTCTTTATATACCCTATATGCGCCTTTTTCTATATATACCTATGAGCCAAACAGGATTTGTTTTAATTTATAAAAGGTACTCCAGTGGGTGGTGAAACCTGAATTCACAAAAACTGTTTGGTATTTGCATTGCTGATACGTGACCTACTTTGTATGTAGAAAATGGTGTTGCTTTAACTTGCAAAATAATGAGTGAATGTACTGAACTGAATGAGGTTTGATTTCTTTTTCAGAAGTCTTTCAGGTACCCAGAAGATCTCAAGGTTGAGGACCTAAAAATTACAAGACTCCAGCTATTCCTTTATTACCATTCCAGCCTCATCAACAGCATCATAGCTAAATAACAGCCGAAGACCAACTGTCAGGAAAATCCCTTAACTACTGTAAGCTTTAAGAGAATGTGTGAATATCAAAGTCAAATATGCATGTTCTTCTCTTTGTAGATCATTTTAATAGTGTGGTTTCCATAGAAAACACTGATTATATATTTTATAAACTAAAGTAGTATAAGAGTTAGGGCTTATTGACACTGACTGTCAGTAATCTTATCTAGCTGTCTCTTACAGACCTGTTCAGCTGCATTATAACTTTTAATATAGAAAACACTGATTATATATTTTATAAACTAAAGTAGTATAAGAGTTAGTTCTTATTGACACTGACTGTCAGTAATCTTATCTAGCTGTCTCTCACAGACCTGTTCAGCTGCATTATAACTTTTAGGGCTCTATGCATGTTCTTCTCTTTGTAGATCATTTTAATAGTGTGGTTTCCATAGAAAACACTGATTATATATTTTATAAACTAAAGTAGTATAAGAGTTAGGGCTTATTGACACTGACTGTCAGTAATCTTATCTAGCTGTCTCTCACAGACCTGTTAAGCTGCATTATAACTTTTAGCAGTCAGATCAGAACTCATCCCAATGTGTGAACAGACACATCAAACACTCATCTTTTGCATAATTCAGAGTTTTATCCAGATAGTCAAACTGAATCAGATGAGACTCTTATGCTTCAGAGCAAATGACCATATACTGTAATTCAAGTTAATGATAACTGAAAGTTTTTTAAGCATATGACAATATGAACTGAAAGTGATTAAAAGAAAAAGTTAAAACTTGGTCAAGCCATTAAATGTAGGTTTGAATATGTACAGAAAACTGAAGCTTTGGGAGAGAATAGGGACTAGGTGTTTTGGTTCCTCAGCCAGTTCCATACCAGGCCCAGAGCGGCATCCATGTAAAAAAAAAATTTTTTTAAAGCTAATCTACCAGTCCTCCCACATTTGATTCTAATTTTACTGTTCCTTTTTTCTGTTTTTCTCCTCTCACAAAGAAGCAGTTGCTGGGTTATTATTTGCTTGGTTCATGCTATAATAGACTGTAAACTACAGAGGCTAAATATATTGATACAGAGTTGGGTCCTTGCATAGTTTGGCACACATTCATTTTAGCACAAAGCACCCCCTTTGACACTGCACCTGAGGTTTCTGCCTACTCCTAGTTCTGGCCTGAATTTCATGTCAAAGTCATCATTGTTGGGTTCTCTGCCACAACAATCTCTCAAGCCTATATTTTTGAATGTATTATTTATATGTATTATATATAGGGGCCTAAAATGAAATATTATTCAAATGTATTTAATTCCAATGCCAGACAAGACAACTTTGCTTGAGCTCCTGGTGGCTCCTTCAAGAATTGAGTCAGCTTTTAATACCTTACAAGCCAGACTAATACATACAGCTTTGGGGTGTCTGGTGGTGGACCAATAAGTAGGCAACCTTACTGGCATCCTTGAATGCCCTGACCATTATTTGTGATTTGAATAAGCAGTTTTCAAAATGATGTTGTGAAGGTACAAATGCATTTGACAAAGGCCCTGAATGTAGGGTTACCGGATCATCTGAAAATGTAGGCCCCTACATTATGCCCCTTCAAAGAGATTCAGCAACTTATCTGCCCATATATGGGCTCAGTCAGACTACCTATCGGATAGATATCTGGCCAGAAATCAGGCAGATTGGGCAGGTTTAAAAATCCCTTCGGGATGAGGATGATGTGCTCTTTTCCCAATAGCTTACATTGCCACTTATTATGATCCGATTGTGGGGCATATTGGTGAAACATCCACTTGTTCAGCAACATCACCAAGCGACACAGAAAAACAGGAATGGAGGAAATGGTCATGCAACAAGGATATAAAACATTAATAAAAGACTTGACAAAATTCCAAAGTAGAGAAAATCAAGGGAGGCAGTGCATGCACAGGTAGTACATTAAATAGGCTTCACTCTTCAGCAAAAAAAGCCACACTTTTACCAAGACTTTGCTTCGTCAGATTTGCTATGCAGAGAGGAAAGCTGCAGTATAGAAATCATTCATTATATGCTGCATGGTGTCTAATAAAGTCGCAAATGGCCAATACGTATGAAGTGCTGAAGAGCTCAAGAGTGGAACAAATGCAGCCACTGAGAAAGGCAAACTCTTTTAATATATAGACACTTTTATTTCCATCTCTATAGCTTTGCAATACTACTTTGGTCTTTGTGGGCCTTGCAGAGTGTAAAGACTGCAATAGTAAATAAATAACTCTCTTTGGTGAGACTCTTTTTAGGTTTGAAACAATCAGTTTAGAGTTGACCGTGCAATTGTGCGGTTCAAATTCAAATGTTACTTATATTTCAGTAACAGGAATTGATATCTCATAAGATGCTAAGTAATATCAACACAAGTTTTTGTTCTCTTCTTTTCTCTATTACACTGACTGTATTAAATTTGTAGTACAGAAGCTCTATAATTTAAACGATTATCTTAAAATGATACAATCACTGTGAATATCTACATAACAGAAATACTAGCAGAATAATCATGTGCCGCCTTTAATGCTGGTTCTGCAGTTGGCAAGGTTGAGTTTCAGTAGCAGTGGTTTAATTAGATCACATCAGGTAGGAACATTTTGGGCCTAAAGGGGGATTTACAGTAGGGACTATCAGCTCTAGCAGTGTTGGTAAATGCTGTTGTATGTATGCAACTTTCTTGTCTCTACTCTATGATACAATTTAATTTGCATATCCTAGCATATACTTTACCTGGAAGGCATAGTCTATACATGGATTAACACTAGGGGGCATTCCCAGGGCATCTGTGGCACACTTTTCCAAACTTCCTGCTGTTAATCAGTACTGCAATCACCGCTTATAGGAGACAAAGTTTAATAAGCCCTGGATGAAATACTAGCAGACAGCAGACTTTAGTGTGGCTATCAATGCAATCTGGTTTCCAGCCTGCACACTCCAGTGAGATTGCCTTGTGCACCATTACAAATGATCTTCAGGTTTCCAAAGCCAAAGGTTAGCTGCCTTTGATAAGGTAGACCCAATCCCTCCCTAATTTGGCTAAAGCCTTACTCTTCTTAACTTTCTAATCGATCCTTCATTGTCTCTTATGCTAGCAGAACTTCATCACCAGTTCCACTTATTGTTGTGCTGCAAACTTCTGTACTTGGTCGACTGTCATTCTCCCTCTACATCTACATTCTGTCTTTGGGAGATATCCTCTCATTATGCTTTAAATATCATCTGTATGTTGATAATATCCAAACCTCAAATTGAACCTAATAAAAACTGAACTGATCATCTTTCCACCTAAGCCTGCTCTTACTTCGTCTTTATTATTTCACGCTCATTAACCCTGTTAGCTTGGCATGTTGTCTGGGGGTTATCTTTAGCCCCTATCTCTCCCCTTCTTTCATCATACGAACTCTATTGTTAAAATCTGTCTTTCTTATATAATATTGACAAAATCTGTCCCTTTCTTTCACAAGTAACAGCTAAGATGTTCATGCATGCGCTCATCCTATCCCAACTAGACTATTGTAACCTATTACTAACTGGCCTTCCTAACTCCCACCTCTCCCCCCTACAGTCTGTATTAAATACTGCTGCCAGAATTCTCCTCCTTCTATCTAAGGCAGTAATCCCCAACCAGTGTTTTGTGAGCAACATGTTGCTCCCATTAGGTTGTGCACATAAGTAACACTTTATGAATAAAAATACATGCCAGTCTGCATCAGCGATTGTATTAAGAAGAAAACTTTGTCTTTGTTTGCAGTCAATAGTATTTAAATAAATTTAGTCAACTGTTCACAGACTGCCTTTAGCCTGCATCCTCCAACCCCACAATTCAATGCACATGTGATGTCAATAAGAAAAGGAACATCACAGTGCAATGAATTGTGGGTTATGTAGTACCTGCATACTGTCTCTAGGCTGTGGAAAAGTTGTTAAAATGTTGTAACATCAGTGTTTTAGTCCCTCCTTCCCTGCCAGGCTTCATATGCTGCAAGAAAATAACTGTTTTGCAGTTGTATTTTAACATATAAAAATGGTATTAAATCATACTTTTTGAAAGAACAGATTACAGTTATACAATACAATACAAGCCACATACTGGGCATTTAGAAAGGACCAAATAGATATAAGGGCTGGCATCACTTTAAATATATACACCTAGGTTGCTATACATATATACACACACACCAATTGCTGTTAGGTCTCACTCTTTGAATATTTCCCATTGTGCCAAATTCTTTCCAAGATTTGCTGCAATACGCTCTACACACAAATGTCCTTACTTCTTTCACCTTGTCTCCTTGATAGGGTATCACTTGCATGCCATTTGGCACTGCCACCCCATCTTCATACTTAGATAATACATTGATAGAGCAAAGTATAATGTTTGTAGAAATATGGATTTAGAGGTACAGGATAGGCTGAGCTTTTCCTTTCTGCTACTGCATAAACTATAACCTATATCATATACATAAATAATTCAATACAAAGCACTTTCCAGCGGATATAGCTGTAACACTATATGTATTCTGATTTACTGATTGTCCTTTCAGTGCCTGTAACTGAGATCATAGTTTAGTAAACTGACTTTGGTTCTGAATACAAGGACAAGAAACTTTAAATAAGACCCCAAATACACTGAACCCTGCCCTATTATGTTTCTTTGACCAATAATGCTACAGATTAAAGAGCTGCAATGGATTGATTTGATACATATTGAGCTTTTAATGTAATCTTCCAGGCAACAAAATCATTGATTTCCATTTTAGCACTTAGGATAGTGAGAATCCCTTCATTGTTTTAAACAGAGACAGAAATACAATAAACACAAACTGTATATGAAGTGAGGCAGACAGATTGACTAATCTCTCCAAAATGCCTTTCCACCGGCAACAATACTAATAGCTAGTGGAAAGGCCTACACATCTCTTCGTTTTTCCAAAGTTGAATTTGGAAAACTAAAGCGATGTGTAGGCATTTCCATCAGGATTCGTATTGTTGCCGGTGGAAAGGCATTTTGGAGAGATTAGTCGCCCACGGCAGCAGAGATCTATTGCAGGCAACTAAATCTCTCCATGGGACATCAGCTTAAAACTTACAAAAATGATATAAACATCCTGAACTATATATGTATGAAGCTAGAACTAGGGCAGGTAAGAAAAATGCGGTTGAATAGGTTTATATGGAAGTATTGACCAGTTGGTATACAGTATGTTGTCAGACAATAGGGGTCATATATGATCGCAAGTGCAGTTGCAGTCCTGCATATTTCCCAGTCAGATGCACATAAAACCACATTCAATATAGGCACTTTTGTCAAAACGTGCTCCTTGCACTTCTGTATCTTTGCAGATCGTAATTGTAACATGTATGGCCACCTTTACTCTTATGGAAACTACACTATTAACAGATCCCATGACTCCTGTTATCCTATGACAGTGAATAATTAGAGGGCTTCCTACAGGTGTAACAACCACCTCTAAAAATCTAAGTCCAATTTTAAGAAGTCAATTGCAAGCTACTCCATTGCTGAAAAGAGTTTGTACACAATGTGGCATTTAACAGTTTACACAATTTTCCTTTAAACATTTTATTTAGATTTTAACATGGCATGCAGAAAATAAGATATAGGAAAAGATCCCCTTTGATTTCACACTGGACCTATTAGGATGGCATGCACCCAAAATTTCACTACAGAGATAGCTCTTGCACCATTTCATGCCTCCCAACTCTCCTGATTTTCGCGGGACAGTCCCTCTTTTAACAGCTGAACCCGCAGTCCCAGATTCTTACTGAAAAGTCCATCATTTCCCTTTGATCTCCTGCACTGAATGCTAAAAAACTTTTTTGTTAAAAGTTAACAAGCTTCAGCTGCACTTAGATACATTCTTTATATGACTTAATTAAACAAGTGGGCTTTTGGCAGAGAGCCCAGAAGGTTAACAAGCTTCACCTGTACTTAGATACAATTGTAGCTAATAAGCTAAACAGGTATCTTGGGGGAACTGAGACTTGCAGCTGAAGGGGCAATTTCACCTTCATTATCAAAACTGTAATAACACAAAAATGACCCCAAAACCCCCAGAAATGTGTTCAAACTAACCTGCCAAATTTAGTAAAATTGGAGTGTGTATTTAGGGGGTGTGGTCATAAACATGGGAGTGGTAAAAAAAAAATTCTGCTGTGCTACGTGCAGCATTTCTTTTTGTCCCTCTTTCCATTTTTCAAATGTTGGGAGGTTTGCCATTTGTTGCAATGCATTTTAGCTGGCTGTATCAGAGCGCTCCCTGTAATGCACAGTAGGCACGATCTTCTAAAATGCATTTTCTGCTAATCATAAATTAACAATCAAGAGCTTGACAGCCTGCCTCTGTAGCTTTCAACTTCCGAAGGCTTATGTACATGATCAATATAATTTATAATAGAGAAAACACAAGCAATAAATGCCCACTCCACCATAGCTCTAATGCGGTATGAACAATGGATGGCTGGTCAATTCATGGGATGTTTTAAAACGATGTCAAGTATTTGTGTGGCCACAATTATACAGTACAGGTATAGGACCCGTTATCCAGAATGCTCGGGACCAATGGTATGCCGGATAAGGGGTCTTTCCGTAATTTGGATCTCCATACCTTAAGTCTACTAAAAAATCAACAAAACATTAATTAAACCCAATAGGATTGTTTTGCATCCAATTAGGATTATTTATATCTTAGTTGGGATCAATTACAAGGTACTGTTTTATTACTACAGAAAAAAAGGAAATCAGTTTTAAAATTATGAATTATCTGATTAAAATGGAGTCTATGGGAGACGGGCTTTCCATAATTCGGAGCTTTCTGGATAATGGGTTTTAGGATAAGGGATCCTATACCTGTAGTTGTTTCCACTTGGTGTATACATTTAAAAAAATATCCATTCATTGAGAAGCATGACAATTGTGATATGTACTCTTCTGCAGTATTCTGTACTTGCGACAAGATTACAGTATTTTGGCATATACAAATTATAGATAGGCATAAAAAGAATTTAGATAATTTGTTCAGATAAAGGACAGTAATGTACAAAATTAAAACTATTCATTGGGCTAACTGTTATTCCAGTCTTGTGTGGTTACAAATGTTTTCATTACTGTTTTTTGATTACAGTATTTGTTTCCTACAGAATGGATGCGTTCGGCCACCTTTAATCTGTAGCTTTAGCAAATGCCCATTCAGTTTATTGCATTCACTGGAATATTTAGTAAATAATCATGTGAGACACAAAGCCTAGAAAATCCTATGAATTATGCAGAATTTTTAAAATGTGCAGACTGAGTGAACATTTCATCTAAATATATACTTGACATTTTAGTTTTCTTGTATTACTGGCTCATTAAGTACATGCTACTATTGTATACAGATTTGTCTTATTTTTTCATGACAGTTGAAAGTAGCATATGTACTGCACACTAAGGAAATCAGAATGTCTGATATATATAGGAAATAATGTAAGGAACCATGGGGTTCCGTGATAGTATAAAGTCATAATTCTGTAGACAGAGCTCCTTAAACTCTGAGGCAAATTCTGTAGTGGTACATTTAGTGGTACATTATTTCTTATATTACACACATTCCATTGAGTAATGAGACAAAAGTAACTCAAATGACAATAATGAAAGAATTTGCTAAACAGCATTTATAAAGATAGTATGCAGGGTATTTCCATAAGGATATAAGGAGTCACCAAGGATTTCCATATTCTAGGAGTATAAAGGAATTAAAATGTAGACCAAGTAGTTCTGTTTAGGCTAGGGAATTCCAATGTGAATTCTAGTAGAGGGTATTGTCTATAATTTAAAATGAGTGATACCTTACCCTTTACAATGCATAAAGTTTTCTGCTGAAGAGATAGGCTGGGATTATATGCAAGGGAAGCTGAAACAGAAAGCAAAAATATAATCTATAAAGGCTGAGCAGATGTCTAACATAATGGCCATAACACTACTTCCTCCTTTACAGCTCTCTAAGCTGTTAGCAGTCAGTAACCAATCAGTGACTTGAGGGGGGGGGGGCACATGGGACTGTTCAGTTAGTTTGTGAATACACAGGTCATATTCAAAAGTAAACTAACTGACAGTTATGTCCCATATGCCCCCCCCCCCCAAGTTACTTATTAGAGCTTAGAGAGCTGCAAAGGAGGAAGTAGTGTTATGGCCATTATGTAAGATATCTGCTCACTCCAGCCTTTATAGATTACATTTTTACCTAACTAACTATATTAAAAACATGTTTTATTTTGCGCAGTCTGTCTATTTTACCCAGCTTCATTTTTACACTGAACTGTTACATTGAAGACAGGAGTGTGTTCTTGTATGTTGAAAGAGCAGAACTGGAGGGCTGCTGCCAGAGACTGTTCTCCAGCAAGGCAAACTCTTTTCAAATGGTTTGTGATTATATAAATTAAATATATATATAAATAAACTTTATGTTTTTACCATCATGCTATTCCTTAGTGACCATGTCTTTAAGTGCATCTACCATACCTTCTAGACATTAGTCAATCAGTGGTATTTGTGAGATACGTGTGGATTTTATGCATAAAACTGAATAACTGGACATTCCAAAAATGTAAGGTTTTCATCAGGTGTCCTCAGTGAAATTCTCCTGCAACCAGCAGTCATCTGTGTCTGTAACTGAACGTAGCCATTTTGATCATTATACTGAATGATGAAGGATATCTACAAGGTGTAGTTGGCACACATGGCAACACATACATACACACCCAAACTTCTACCAGTTACTTGCATTTGATAGAACCTCATGGTTTTCCGGACTTGACTGCTTTAATTAGTGTTGGTGGCACAAACCTATAACCAGTAAAAGATTGTGCCTTGAAGAAGAGGGGAAAAAGGAGGAAGAACCTACAGTTCTATAGGTACAGTAGTGGCACATGTAAGGGGAGAGTTGACAGGAGAAAATAGTTATCTGTTTTCAAACTATGTACTAGAGATGGTACTTTATTTTTTCAAAATTACTCTATATCAGGGCCGGAAATAGGGGTGGGCAGAAGAGGCACCTGCCTTGGGTGCAACAATGAGGGGGCACCAGGCAGCAACCTCTCCTGCCTACCCCTAGCCCGCGCTCCCTTACCGGTTGTCATGGCCGACACCCGGTTGGCTTGGCCTGCCCCTGCTGTATATTCAGATATAAAGGCAACCCTGAATATAGCACAAGGAGTCAGGTTGCTTCTACAGGGAATAGTGATCAGCAACCCAGCTTAGTTTGCTTTACGGGGTCTGTATTTATGGGCTACTGTAGCTCTGATAATACAGAGATCTTTTAGAACAATGTGTTATCCCTATGGCACTAACTAGAATCAGGGGATTAGACTTCTGCAAATCCTAAATTGCAGTGTACATATTGCTTTAATAGATATGGCCCAGTAAAACAGCCTTTCTATAGATTTAATAATGAATTTGCTTTGTATCGAAGAAGGCAGTATAGTAGTTTAATTTAGCTTTTGACTGCCTGGGGCCCTAAAAGGACTTTGCAGCCAATAACTAGATAACTAGATAAAGTACATTAATCATGTGATATTACTGTCCTGTATAAGGGCAGCAGATGCTTATATAGGTTTTTGTTCCTCAGCTGCAATATATGCTGTACGGTTTCGCTACAATGAAGAGGCTTACTTTAAGGCTTCTTATTTACGTTCTTTCTTGAATGATGTTAAGCAGTCAAGGACATAGTTGCATACACTCGAAATCAGAATAATGGGGAGGTGTAGTTCCTTTTATTTGGGTTCGTTAGCCCTAATGGCACCCAAGAGCCTTCAAAAGGCAAAAGAATAGGAAGTTCTTATAAGCTAACCTACCACTTAGAAATATATACCACTTAGAACTATAATAAAATGTGCCTAGGATCCTTACACAGTTAACATATGCTAGTCTACTAATAGTTAGAAAAGAAAAAGAAAAGCAAAACTTAGGTTAGTTGCTATGGACAACTGCAAAGGTGCAATTTAGCAAACAAATCAAGCACAGGGGGGTTACAAGACAATGCAAGTAAATGCAGATGTTTCCAAAGAAAGGCTCTAACATTCTCTATTTCCACAGCTGGTTACTCACTAGTAGAGATGAAAGTCTGAACAATTAAAAATCTAATCTGCAATGCTGGATGGGCACTTTTAACGATACCCTAATGAATATAGTTATATAATTATTCCGCTACATCTTTCAATTCTTGAAGTGGCTGCCAACAACATACAGTCTGCAGTCACAGATGCGACAGCTGATTTAGTCTACTCCCCTGATGGGAAGGGGGGCCCACTAAGCCAAGTTACTTGCATAATAATAAATTACAACCTGATTACCATTTATAATTTCATAATAATCTTTAATAATGTGGTTATCATAATACACTCATGAGTACAATGCAATGGTCTGCTGTAGAACTGAATAATGTCCATTATACTGTAGGGCTGTTGAGGGCACTGTGCAATAAACTGTAATGGTGCTGAAGTCCTGTACCATTACAGATGGAATGGGTGTGCAAAGCTTTGTCGGTTCACCAGGATCCATTAAATGTACTGTAAGTCAGCACTGTGGGTACAATATATTGCAGATGCATTTGGGTTTGTGCATTAAACTGCATAGGGGGTGGTATGTGTAGTGTACTGCAGATTACTGGGAAGCTTCTGTTTTAATGGAAAGGATCTAGGGCATGTACAGAGCATTCCAGGGGAACTATATTACAATATGGAATGTGTAATGTTCTGCAGCACCAAGGGGCCTGTAAAAATTACTGCAAGAATAATTGGGTACTGTGCAGAACGGAATGAGGGGTTGATTTGAATGTACTGCAATGTTGCGGTTCTATACAAGGTTACCATGTAGGTTAAAAAAGGGGTTGGTCTCTGCTACATTGGGAAGGTTAGAGGCTCTAGACTGTGATTGGCAGGGATGAATCTTCTCATGTTCTAAAAAGGTAATTTAGTAAAACCAGTGCTGCAATTGGAGTGGGATGCGGCAGGATGGAATTCCACCACTTCTGTTTTTTCACTAACTTGCAAAAGTTTCAGAATACTGAGGCTTTTTTTCTAGCTCATAGCAGTAGAGAAGCAGAGCTGAGGAAGGTGAAATGCCCATTAAGGCAAGCCCTAGGCTTGTTCCTGGTATGCTTAATGCAGTGCTGTCCAACTGGCGGCCCTCTGTGTGGCCCCCCACCTGTCTGGCTGCTTTGATGGCTTATTCTTGTGGAAGCTTTAAATGGTATCAGTCCTGTGATTAACTGGCCCCCTGCATGGTTCTCACCTCAGATTCAGGCTGTAAACCCTCTGTTTAAACATGTAATCCACTGTGTTGTTCACACCTTTTAATCCCTGCATTGTTTACCCCCTGCAGTGTTCACACCTCAGGCTCAGGCTGTAATCACCCAAATTGTTCCCCTGTTCACACCACAGTCAGACTGTAAATAGAGCAGTAGAAACCCACAAATAATAATCCCTGCACACTACAAAAAGAACATATACTGAGGTGGTACTGCAATTAAAACGTTTTTTAATATATAGTTATTGTGCAGACTGTAGGAGCAGTGCCAGCATTGTGTCAATGTATGCTGCCTGTGTGTGCCATATACACAGGCAGCATAGGGTAGGCAGAGTATGGCACACAAAGGCAGCATAGGTCAGGCAGAGTATGGCACACACAAGCAGGGTAGGGCAAGCAGAGTATGGCACACACAGGCAGGGTAGGGCAAGCAGAGTATGGTACACACAGGCAGGGTAGGGCAAGCAGAGTATGGCACACACAGGCCAAGTATGGCACAAACCAGCCAAGAATGGCACACACAGTCAAAGTATGGCACACGCAGGCAGGGTAGGGAAGGCAGAGTATGGCAGGTTTTTGCTGTACTACAACCATTAATATGGGTATGGTTATGTGACCACGGGTGTGGTTTCAAAAAGGGGAGTGGTCAAAACTGGTTTCCATTATCGGCCCTCCATCACGTAGGTCAGAACAATTCCGGCCCTCGTTACCACCGAAGTTGGACAGCACTGGCTTAATTGATTAAGCATTACAGTATCCCTTTAACTTTAAACAGCAGCAGGTAACACGCAGCTTTAGGAAGATTGGACTGCACACACACCGTATAGGGAAAAGTGTGAGCTTTACTTTTGCAGTCATTCATGTTGCACTTCAGAACAAATGAAAAGATGACAGGGTTTAAAAAAAAAAAATGGTAGAGCTTCCCCAAAAGATTTAAAGAAATAGTTCAGTGTAAAGATGAAACTGGGTAAAATAGATAGACTGTGCAAAATAAAAAATATTTGTAATATAGACAGGCAAAATGTAATCTATAAAGTCTGGAGTCTGGAGCCTTGGTAACCAGGTCGAGGCTTTGTCTGCGATCCTTATCACATGACCTATGACTGACATCACTTACAGCCCGAGATCTCGCGAGATTTCGTATGATCATGGACTTGCACCTTGTAGTTTAAATTCTGTTTACCTGGGGTGGGTTTTAGGGAATGCTACACTGAAAAAGGGAAGGAGAGGTTCCCGAAACGTCTGTATCCTTCTCACTGATTGCTCCAATAAACCGGCATGGAGGCAGCCTTACTTACTATATCACAAATATTTTTTATTTTGCGCAGTCTATCTATTTTGCCCATTTTTATTTTTACACTGAACTGCTCCCTTAAGGCAGGTGGAGTTGCATTCTGGAGAGAAAGGAAAATAGGAGATACAAAGGAAAGAGGGGTACAAGTTAAAGAAAAGTAAGAGTAAGACAAAGAAATTGTAAAGAAGATGTATAAAGTAAATGAGAGAAAAATGCTGGGAACAAAAATAGGTTAGTAGCATGTTGTTTTTACATATTTTATATACAGTATGCTTGGGTTGCCGGTACCTACGGACTCTCATTTTATATATTTATGGGTTTTTTCCCTGAGGAAGAGCACTGGTTGTGCTCGAAAAAATGGAATTTTTTCAATAAAAACACTTTTTCTTTTGTATCAAGTGCCTGTGTGTGCGGCACTCTTTCTATATATATATATATAATCGCATCACAATCCGCACTCCGAATTTCAATTCAGCCAGCATTAATTATTGCCTGGGTGCAGCAAATCTCTGGAAGGTATATATATATATATATATATCAGCAACTAGGCTGACCTGATAGGGAACTGAAGCCTGTCTGTGCTTGCGTGACTGCAGGGCTGTGATTGGCTATCCCCCTCCTACTGAGCTTCTGGCAGGGACCGTCACACTGGACGGAGAAGTGAGAGGATCTATAGGGAGCTCCAATAAAGGGGCCATTGTTACAGAGGGGATTAATGTTTAGCCCAAAGGGAAACCAGCACCATATATTATTTATAATTGCCTACAAAATAAGCGTTTTTCCCATTTATCCAATGTGTCTTCTTTAAAGTGGGCGAAACCAAGTATTGGTGGATGAGGCTTATAACTGTGGGCAGTGCTTATTTACTTATTTATAACTGTGCTAAGCATGGCGCATACAGAATCCATCCACTTTTTGGATTAATTCAAGCAACTGGTATTACTGGATTGCTGGATTAAAGGGGGCTTCAATTTTGAATTTTTAATGGGATTCATGTTCCTTGATGACAATGATTTAATGCTATAAAATTATAAGATAAAATGTAGCATTTTATAGCCTTGGTATATATTTTATAGTGTATACGTATATCATGGACCTACTGCTTTAGATTAAAGGAATATTAGCAGAAATAGCCAAAGGGTTTGTGACCATTTTATGCCATAAGAATTCAGGCAACAGTAATAGAGTAGATAAGGTTGAGAAAACATAAGTCCATCAAGTTCAACTGTTTTGTCTAAGTGTAAAATCATGTGGTCATGTCATTTTATATATTATGAGACACACATGAGATATCTCACTTCTAATATTCTATATGAATTTCACAAGGTGTTAGCATGTATAGTTAAGGGGGTAGTTCACCTTTCAGTAAACATTTAATATGTTTTTATCAATTTTCATTTAGTTTTCATAATTTATTTTATATAATATTTGAATAACTACCCAGTTGCCAGGGTAGATTTAACCCTAGCAACTAGAAAGCTGCTGAAATAAAGCTTAATAATTAAAAAAAAATATATTAAAAAAAAAAAAAACATATTACTGTCTATATCAGGGGTGGGCAAACTACAGCCCACAGGCCCATTGGTCTTTATAATCCGGCCCGCAAGGATTGATGTGTCTCGCTTTGCCCCTGACTCCGCAAGTCTCATCACGTGAGACTTGGCATCAAGACTGCATGAAAGCGCTGGCCCGGCCCCTCCCCTTTGTCAAATTTTAAAAGTCAATGTGGCCCCTGAGCCTAAAATTTTGCCCACCCCTGGTCTTTTTCATACCAAAAGTAAATTTAAAGTTCTTTAAAGTCAATTTTAACATCTTTAAAGTAAGCTTGTGGTATGGGTGTACGGCACAGTAATAACTGCAACAAACCAGGAAGCAAATACAGGGGAGCAGTAAGGCACTTTAAAAGTGTCCATAAAACACTAAATCATGTTTTCACAATTCTACTTTTTAAATTTACAATTAATATATATATATATATATATATTATAGTAATTTACTAAAATGCCCAAAGTGATAATACCGTCTCCAAAGGAAGGTATTTGCCTGTGTTTTATTAAAATCAGGGTTTCTACAAAATAAGGCACTTTTTAATGTTACACAAATATGCAACAACAAATTATTCATTTTCCTGATACCAGAACAGACTGATCTACTGGCATTCTGATTATCTAAGAAACCTGCCCTTTGTGTTGTTCCATATCTACTACTGGGGCAAATTAATCCAAACAAAGAACAGTATTCAAGTCACTGTCTTCTCACCTACATCCCTTCTTAGAGCTCACAATCAATCCCAACATACTTAAAAAAAAAGTAAAAAAATAAATGAATTCTGACACAGTTTTTCCCTTTTAAACTGATATGTTAATAATAGCTGAATGCAAAATACCAAACACATACCTCCCAAAATTTAGAAAACGGAAAGAGGGACAAAAACAAATGCCGCGCGCAGCACGGCAAATATTTTGACCCTGCCCATTTTTGCGACCACACCCCCTAAATATTACTCCCATTTGACTAAATTTGACCAGTTATTTAAAGTTTTAAACATTTCTGAGGGATTTGGGGGTCTTGTTTTATGTGGTATTACAGTTTTGCTGAAAAGGTGAAATTGCCCTTTAAGCTGCAAATCTCCGTTCCCCCAAGAGACCTGTTCAGCTTATTAGTTACAATTGTATCTCAGTGCAGGGGGGGGGGGTAACATTTCTGGGCTCTCTGCCAAAAGCTACTTATTTAATTAAAAGTGCAGGTGACGCTCATTAAGATTTCTGGGCTCTCTGCCCAGTGCAGGAGATAAAAGGGATCAAAGGGAAATGAGGGACTTTTCAGTAAGAATCGGGACTGCGGGCTGAGCTGTCAAAATAGGGACTGTCCCGCGATAATCGGGACAGTTGGAAGGTATTATTTATTAAAATAATAAAATGTGAAAGAAATCACAGAACTTTGTGAGCTATATTTTCAACAAGATAGTACAGTTTTACAATGTTTTCAATTCTTTTGCCATATTCCACCATTGTGTTCCACCATTTAAAGAAGAGGAAATTCTGACTAAAATGTTTGGTAAATTTACATATAGGTTGGAATCAGGTCTGGACTGGGATACAAAATAGGCCTTGGAATTTCAAGTACACAGAGGCCCAAACAGCCCCCCCACCAGCCGAATAAATAGTGAGTACCTATGCAGTGTCGTACTGGGGTGCCAAGGGCCCACCAGAAAACCTTAGACCCACTCTCTAGACAACCTTTCCTTCCCTTCTCATTCATTTTCTTTAATTACTTCTTTTTACATAGTATTATCTATTGTTTTCTTCCATTTCTTCTGTTTCTTCTCACATAGAATTGGTAATGGCCATAGTGGAGCCATACAAGGCAAATGGTTGGGTGAGCAAAAGGGCCCACTGACACCTAGGCCCACCGGGAGTTTTCCTGGTATCCTGGTGGGCCAGTCCGACACTGTGCCTATGGCATTTTACAGCAGCTCCTGCTGTAATCTGCAGATTGCCAGTCCAGGCCTAGCTGGAATAATCCAAAATGGTCAGAGAGACAAAAGGCACATGGTGAGTGAAGGGAATATGAATGACACACCGGCAAGTAGGTTGGGGGAAGAAGGAGAGGCTGGCACATGGTAGGACAAAAAAAATTGTAAAGAGAATAGAATATAAGGAGGTAAGGGAAAAAGGAAGAGAGGGATAGTGACAGTCAGGGAATTACCGGTTAATGAAGAGACCATGGCACATGGAAAGGAAGGAAGAAACAGAGAAAACAAAAGCGCAGATCAAAGTGTAGTGATGTAGCGAACATCGCCGAAAATGTTCGCGAACGCGTTCGCTGACTTTCGCCAAAACTCGCGAATATTCGCGAACTTTGCGAACCCCATAGACTTCAATGGGAAGGCGAACTTTAAAACCTAGAAAAGCCATTTCTGGCCAGAAAACTGATTTTAAAGTTGTTTAAAGGGTGCCACGACCTGGACAGTGACATGCAGGAGGGGGATCAAGGGCAAAAACTTCTCTGAAAATACTTTGTAAAAAAACGCCAAAAAAAAAAAAAGCCAAAAAATAACGCCAAAGAAAAAACGCAAGCTATTCCTATGTATATGCATAGGCGATAAAACGAAGCGAAAAAACGCGGCGGAAAAAGCCAAGGCGAAAAAACGCAGCGCCAAAAAAAACGCGGCGAACCAAAAGTGGCGAACAGTTCGCGAATTAGTTCGCGAATTAGTTCGCCGGCGAACAGTTCACTACATCTCTATCAAAGTGCAAACTGGAAATGAAAAATATACTCTGGTCATTTTTAACCAGTGTTGTAAAGGTTAAGGCTTAAATCAAACTTTATTAGATATATATATAATGTAGAATGTATAACAGTACTTGAACACTGGCCTTGTTCTTTTATAGGGACACGGGACTCTTTGGTATATTAATATATCTTACAGAAATGCATTATTTTTTGCATAAACAAAGGAAATGCATAATAGGCTAGTATAATGAATGTGTCCATATATACTGGATATATAAAGGAATCTGTGCATTCCAACCAGAAGTACAACCAGCTCATGTTACTTTACACTTCACTTAAGGCCCCTCTGTCAGTAAGTATTTACTTTGTAAGTTGCATTGATTTCCATTAATTTATTTCCTTCTTCAGCAACAACAATCCCTTTCCTGTATATGCACTTACACATAAAATAATCTATTATTCTACCTTTTAATAAAACCACACATGTTTACAGGGTAACCCTTTTGAAATAAAAAATAACAAAAGTGGTATAAAGGTGATACCTTTAATAAAGGTATCACCTTTATACCACTTTTGTTATTTTTTATTTCAAAAGGGTTACCCTGTAAACATTTTTGACTGGCTAACACGGTACATCACCCTTTCCTAAAACCACACACATATCCAGTTCTAGTATAAATGTATATATTTTTTACAGTATACATATATACCTGTGATATATATATATATATATATATATAAGAATACACAGAATACATAAGTTTTGGCTACAATGGAAGATTAAAGGGTACCTGTTACCCAAAGAAATAATTAAAATTAAAACTTAAAATTAAAAACTTTTATTTACACTAACTAAATAATTTAAATATTGTTTTTTTCTTATTTTGAATTCCACAATCAAAACAAGAAGGCGGCAGCCATTTTGTGGAAGCTACTATCGTGGCAAAGTTTACAACATCCTAAAATCATGTACAAAGAATTATGGCAGGAGCGCATGTGGAAAATAAAGAACAAAGAACAAATAATAGTGCAATATTGTAATGCAAATCAGGGATCAGGAGGAATAACTACCGAATCCCAAAGAAAGTGTGTGAAAGGCTAATTTGCTTAATGTATCACCACGTGCTGTAATGTTAAATGCTCACCAGATAGCAATATTGAGTAGGCAAATAGAAATTTCTGATTCAACTTGTAGCCGTCTCCTCACATATAGGCACAAAATGGAAGAGAAAGCAGCAAATAGTGCAAATCATTTATTAAAAGTAACAGAATAAAATGGATCTACTTACAAAGTGTAGATAATGTACAGGCTTTCATAAAACTCGACGCATTTCACGTACTGGCGGTACGCTTTCTCAAGAGTGTTTACAGTGTGGCCTCCTTAGGGCCCTTTTATACAGTACTACAGCATGGGGTGAGTGCCCTAAAATCATGTGTATGCACCAGAAGGAGGCCCTGACACATGTTCCCATGCACAGGCTACAACATTATAGACAGTGGGAAAGATAGGGGATATATGAGGTGAGAGATTACATCTAGGAAGTGCAGGAATGAAAGTGAAAGCGATTGCTATGCCTGAGGCATAGAGGTGGGGCAGGCAATATATGATTCACAGCTGAGATTTTCAAATGCATTTATAACAGGAATGGATGTTTTATTAAATAAAAGAATTTGAGTTTTATTTGAAAATTACTTTAATTGTACAGCTTTTTATTAACTAGGTGACAGGTCCCCTTTAAGAGTTTCTTATGAATCCAAATGTTAAATTGCACATTCATATATGAAGAAAATCAACAAAGCTGTAAACCTAAATTAAAATTATGACGTATTTTGAAACACCAACATATTGCACAGCACTGGGAAGGGTAAGTTGCAAAAACGTAGACACTTAGATGCAAAACAAAATGTTGCTCACTATTGTTTATTTATTAGACTTGTGTGGTTATTGTGCTCACAGCTATACAGCTATTACTACTCAGTCTTTGACTGTAACTTTACTGACCTATGCATGGAAAGGGGCAAAGTAAAAAGTGATGAAGAAATGTCTGCATTGCTTTTGTATTTGTAAATATGGCCCAAAGGTTTCAGCTTCAGTTTGGTTTCATTTCCAAGGATTCAGCCGAAACTAAATCCTGCTGATTATAAATCAGAAAGTAAATAGTAAATATGTTATGCCCTGAGCATATGTGATCATTCCCGTACAGTATTACAGAGTAAGTGAATTGACAGTGTATCCATGTATCTGTAACTTGCATAATAAAAACTGTAAATCCATATCTGAAAATTCTGCCTAGAGTGAAAAAGAAAGACATCCTGGGGATCTATGTGCTATGTGATCATACTGTATTAAATAAAGTATATATATATATATATATATATACACGAATAAACTCATTTCCACTAAAACCACAAATGACTAGTCATTTATTAAAATACATGAATTGAAAAAGCACTGAGCAAATCAATGAGTTAAAATGCAGAATAAAAGCAAAAACAAAACAAAACAATTTTTTCATGGCTTTCATGTTTATCTACAAATCTTTGTGGACTTACAAACAAAAAACCTTGAAAACCTCTAAAACCACAAATTAAATAAACACTGTCACAATTTGCACAATTTGTGTATTTCATGGTTATGACACATAATAAAGGTGAAAAATGTTTGTGCTTTTTTACACAAATACATTGATAACTAGGATAACTAAAGGTGTGTAGTTTGGAGACGTATAAATAAAAATATACATAGATATACAGTATATGAATGATGTACAAATTCTCATTATTTTCAATTGTGAACTTTAACATCTTCCAGACAATATGAATCCATACAAACAACTACTTTTACATTGTGTGACCAGAGAGATCTGCTTAAAACTAAACTGCTAAAAAATAAATATACATTTAAAAAAAAAAAAAAGACAAACAAACATGATTCGTCAGATTAAAAGAAACTTATGATATGTCTCTGGTTGGTAGGAAACATTTTCCAACACCTTTTTAGGCTCCCAGAATCATTAAACTCCCTTCATTAACTTAATTCCATTATAAAGTGATGGTTTCTAGGTTCTCTGCTTTCCAGAGAATCTGTGCAACTATCACCCCTTTTTAGTTTAAACCACAAACCATATGTTGTGTTATATCTAATAGATACACTAAAGCTACAGCTATTACATTTCTGCCAAACAATGATAAGGCAAATGTTTTTTTTAGTGTAAGTTTTTGACATTTGTTCTTTATTTGTATGATGAAATATCTATAGGTATTTTAGATGTACTATTCTACTATACTGCCTATTACTTTGGATGACATGCAGTTTCCTGCTATCTTCTAGGATGGAGCAAAGGGATAAGTGAAGCTTGAGGAGCATGACAATGTGTTCTAGCAAATAACCAGTAGGATGCCTTGCCTGGAACAGAGAAAGCATGCAATACTCTCATTGTGTTTAATAAATCAGCAGCATCCCTGAAACAAGCACAATGCATGAGGGAATTACAGGCAAAGGCCCTCATCTGAGTCATACCGGCTTTAGATATTTGTAGCACTAAGTGTTTACAGTGCACAAATATCTTCAGTGTTTATAAATGTTCAGTAGACATGACAAATGTTGGGCACAATTTATATCTGAGACACGTGCACACCTAGAGTGCACATCTTCTGTTTAGAAATGTAGTTGCCTTCTAGGTCTTGAGTCCACAAAGAGATGTAATAGGCTTATGAATAAACTGAAGATTTGAAGCATTTATGTAATATGGCTAAGCTCATTATTTTACCAGGACTGCTGCCTCATTCTGACTCATTTCTCTTGGTTATAGAAAAGTCTGCAGTGTATTGCTGAGCACTGGACTCATTAGCATTTCAAGTGCACACCGCAAAAAAAGGGAAAAGAACAAGTAGCTGAAGTAATCCTCATATGCAGGTATGTTTGCCTTTACTGACTTACACTGAGGCACACTGAGAGCAATTGTACAGCTCAGCAGATCATCTTCATATAATATAATATGGACAGCAGCAGGTTCTAGACAAAATGCATGGGAAGTAAAGGAAATACCCTTAAAATTAAACATTCAGTGCTTGCAGATTTCTGTACAAATTAGAGGAGGATGTAGTCAGTGGAAAAGTGGAGCAATAGGTGAGGAGTGAAGGTTACATGGGGTTTATTCTAACTGTGGTTGCACATTGTCAACACAGCTAGCTTGGCATTTGCAATTTGCTTACAAGGGAGTCTAATATGTGGAAATCTGTATTTCTTGCCTTAGCACATTTCGACCTTTGTTAAAGGGACAGTAACACCAAAAAATGAAAGTGTATAAAAGTAATTACTATATAATGTAATGCTGCCCTGTACTGGTACAACTGGTGTGTTTTCCTTAGAAAGACTACTATAGTTTATATAATAAAGCTTCTGTGTAGCCACGGGGGCAGCCATTTACAGGAGAAAAGGCACAGGTTACTTAGCACATAACAGATAAAACCCCATTATATTCTAAAAAGCTTATCTGTTATCTGCTATGTGCCTGTGCCTTTTCTCCTTTTTCCCAGCTTGAATGGCTGCCCCCGTGTTGACACAGCAGCTCATTTATATAAATTATAGTAGTGTTTCTGAGGCAAACACACCAGTTTTACCAGCGCAGGGCAACTGTACATTATATTTTAATTACTTTAAAACACTTTCATTTTTTGTTGTTACTGTTCCTTTAAGTTGCTCCCATTACTTGTAAGTCGGGGCACTGATGAATTCTGCCTGCAACTTACCATAATTGACAACTGTTATATATGTTAATAATAAAACAATTATTTTTATTAGATTTTCAGTATAGTTCTTCAAGTTATGCTGCATAGTGTCTTAAAGAAGTTTGATATAGAATATAGAATAAATAATCATGAAAGATAAGTTTATCCATGTGGTCCAAGCTCCCTGTTCCCTGTAAGTTGTGCTCCTGTGCACACATACAAATCTTGAGAACAGTGCACACAATAAAAAAGCATGTGGGGTAATTGAATGTACTACAACTACTGGTGTGTATAGTTTCATTCCAGGTAGCCAGACAAAATTATGTTCATGTACAATGCTTCTGTACCAGTCATTTGCTACAGGGGAATTATGGGCAAGGGTGGTTCTGCCATGAGGCAAGGTGAGAACACAGGTTATAAGGGGCTGCAAAAAGCCAGTGCTTGTAACTATAAGGGGCACATTTACTAACCCACGAACGGGCCGAATGCGTCCGATTGCGTTTTTTTCGTAATGATCGGTATTTTGTGATTTTTTTCGTATTTTTTTGCGATTTTTTCGCCGTCTTTACGATTTTTGCGCAAAAACGCGAGTTTTTCGTAGCCATTACGAAAGTTGCGCAAAGTCGCGATTTTTTCGTAGCGTTAAAACTTGCGCGCAAAGTCGCGCCTTTTTCGTTTTAACGCTACTTAAAAGGCGCGACTTTGCGCGCAAGTTTTAACGCTACGAAAAAATCGCGACTTTGCACAACTTTCGTAATGGCTACGAAAAACTCGTAAAAATCGTAAAGACGCCGAAAAAAATCGCAAAAAATACGAAAAAGTCGCAAAATGTTCGTTTCCAATCGGAATTTTTCCAATTCGGATTCAAAATCGTGTCTTAGTAAATCAGCCCCTAAGAGTCAATATTCTGGTTATTAAAGGGATTCTGTCATGATTTTTATGGTGTACTTTTCATTTCTAAATTACACTGTTTACATAGCAAATAATTCACTCTACCATTTAAATATTGGTGTGTGCATTGTGCCTGAGTTTGAGCTTTCAGAAGTAGCCTGTGCTACACATTAGAACTGCTTTCAGGTAACCTATTGTTTCTCCTACTCCCATGTAACTGGAAGAGTCATAAGCCACATTTGGATTTTTTCTATTAAGTGCTATTCTCACAGGGAGCATTTTTAGCAATGCATCAGGGAGCTGTTATCTTGCTACCTTCCCATGTTCTGCTGATCGGCTGCTGGGGATGGGCGGTGATATCACTTCAATTTGAAGTGCAGCAGTAAAGAGTGACTGCAGTTTATCAGAGCACAAGTCACATGACTAAGGGAACCTAGCATACTAAGAATATGTCTAGCTCAAATTTAAAAATGAAATATAAAACAAAATATGTTTGCTCTTTTGAAAAACAGATTTCAATGCAGGATTCTGCTGGAAAAGCTGAATTATTGATACATTTTGTAAAAAACATGTTTTCCCATGACAATATTCCTTTAAAGCATAAATGTGTCTCTTCTACTGCAAAAAGCGCAATTCTGCTCTCTGCACTATCAATGTGGCCCCCCTAAACCTATTAACCCCGCTAAACCCACTATTGCCTAAAAAGTAAGCACCAGGGGGTGAGGAGGACAGCATTGAAAGGCACCTGAGGTGGCCTGGGTCCCTGCTTCTGGGACATTACTAATCACACAGGAATGGCAGCAGCTAACTTATAGGATATAACTAGGACATAACTAGGATAAGGAAAGGGTTTATCACTGGGCACCAAATTGTTATATATGTACTAGTGTGACCCTGGGCAAGTGCTTTTCTGCACTGTAAAATGCACTATCATGGAGTAGTAGAGCAAAAGTTTGGCTTTTTTACCAGTTCTGTTACTGTGTATGCACACACCCCAAGGGTTCCCTGGGAAAGGAAAGAAGATGGCTGTGATCACTAGGATAGCACCTTGGCCCAGCAAATTTTTCATCAATAAAGAGAACCAGTCTGGGATCTGAGGCAAGCGATTATAATTATTGGCGGAAGTGCCCCCCCCCCTTTCCTTTTCCTTTAATGGACAAGTCAACAAATTGTTTGCCTAATAAAATAAAACAAAATTCTAAGCAACTTTGCAATATCCACTCATTATAAATGTATAATTGCTTTTGAGTTATTTGTATATATAATTAATATTAGAAGCAGTGTCTGCCTGTCCTTTCTGTTCCCTGCCCTGGGGGCTCTGACAGTCGAAACAATGTAACACAAGGCAGCAGACTGACAGACCTACCTGCTGGAGGAGCCTACCACTTGCAACATTGTTTAAAAAGAAACAACCAGGAGTTCAGCAAATGCAACTTTCTATAGCAATTACATTTACTTTTAACAAATTAATATTGGAAAGTTGCTTAAAATTATGTTTTCTTTTATTAGGCAACCAATTATCTTTGGGTTTGACATGTCCTTTAGAGGAGCAGTAGCACTAAAAAATTTACGTGAATCAAAGTAAAATGGTAAAAGTTGTGTGTTTGTTTAAGAAACCCTACTATTGTATACCAATCAAAGCTGCTGTGTAGCCATGGTAGTAGCTACTTAAAGGAAAAGGAAAAGCTAAGTCACTTGGGGGTGCCAAAATGTTAGGCACCCCCAAGTGACTTGAATCGCTTACCTTCTACCCCGGGCTGGTGCCCCTGTATGGAGATAACAGCACCAGCCCGGGGTAGCAGCGATCGCTTCCTCCTTCCTTCTTCACTGTGCACGCATGCGCAGTAGAGTGAAAAGCCGAACTTTAACAGAGAAGTCGGCTTTTCACTCTACTGCGCATGTGCCGGACTCGGAGTCGCAGCGAAACGAAGGCGGAAGGAGGAAGCGCTCGCTGCAGGTACCCCGGGCTGGTGCGGTTTTCTCCTAACAGGGGCACGAGGTAAGCGATTCAAGTCACTTGGGGGTGCCTAACATTTTAGCACCCCCAAGTGACTTAGCCTTTCCTTCCCCTTTAACTGAAGAAGAGCTAAATGACACAGGTTATATAGCAGAAAACAGAAAACACTATTGTATTTTTCAGATCTTATCTGTTATCTGCTAGGTAACGTACCTTTTCTCCTTTTTTCTAGCTTGAATTGCTACCCCCATGGCTACACAGTAGCGTATTTATATAAATCATATTCATTAACCAGTGCAGGGCGAAAGTACATTATATTTTGATTACTTTAAAACACATTTATTTATTGGTGTTACTGTTCCTTTCAATGTGGCAACACTGTGTCTTGCAGTGGGCTGCATACTTATGATTACCCACTTAACAAATTACTGTCAGGTTGCAGGTATTTATATAAACAATAGTAGTCTTTCTGAAGAGAACACACAGCTTTTACCAGTGAAGGACAACAGCACATAATAATTTATTAACTTAAAACAGTTTCATTTTTTGGTGTTACTGTTCCTTTAATTATAATAAAACGTCCAATGTTATATGCAGATCATAGTAACACTTTTCTCAGCCGTACAACTTTGAGCAATCATGTGCAGGACTTTGGGAATCTGAGAACTAAAAACATGCTAAAATAATTGGCTGTTGATTACTTGCTGTGTTAGAGAAAACATTGAAATAGATGGAAAGTTGAACAAGGCCTGACGGACTGAGTTTTGCTTTCTTTACTGGCCCTCTCCTATTGATCTTCCATCCAGGTAAAAAAAATGTAAGACTAGTTGTAAAGTGACTTATAATACTGCTGTCTATCATCATACAAAAAAAATGTCTTAAGGTGAACTATACCTTTAACAATTCTAGTGATTATAATTTATTTATAAGGGCCATGCCAGTTTACAGATTAAGACAGGATCGTACACACCACAGACCAAAAACTTTAAAGAGACTGCTATAATGACCCAGGCTGACGCAGTGCCTGTAAGTGCAGACACAGGAGCCAGAGTAGCCAAGCGGATCGGCTGATTCAGCCCTGTGTGGCAGTGGCCTATTTACTAAAGGGCAGACTTTGCAGGATTTCAAGCTTTGTGTTTCAGGGCACATGAAATGTAATTAATAACTGTATACATTAGTCTCAGTCTACTAGAACTCCACTAGAATTAACTGAGACAGCTGGGTCTGCTTTAAATTGCTTTAAATTATATATCAGCCTTAATCAGGAACTGTTAAAAGCAAAAACCCATTCAACAGTAATAAAAACTTTTTTTTCAGTTTCATTGTCCATTTTTCAGTTTCATTGTGCCCTCTGTGTTTCATTTCAAACACTTTGGGGCCTATTTTTTAAAGTTTGTATTTTTTTCGTGATTATACTAATTACAATTTTTTTTAAAAAAAATGTGATTTATTAAGCAAAAGAAACATGAATAAAATTCCTCATAATAAGCATGGTGGGGTTTGGTCTTATGGTCTTATATTCGGCTGCTAAAATAACATTACATTGGGACAGCAGCTTTCTAAAGGCACAACCAGTGCAGCATTGAGACCTGCAGTACCCCTTCCCCTGACCCCAACACAATAGCTAACCACCAGACTACAATAGGGGATAGAAGGGCACAGTTGTTTACTATTAATGATATTTCACATAAATTAACATATATAAATAACCATAACTTATTGTTACAAAACAGACATTAAACTGCCCTCTCTCCTTTAAGACAACTGACCCTGACCTCAGGCCTGAAGCCTCTGTCCTGTCTCATATCCAAGTCCACCTCCAAAGTTAACCATCTCGCCTATGACCCCAGATGTACACTTTTGCTTTTCTTTTAGTGACCAGTTTATCCATGAAGTCCAGCACCAACTTTTACAGCTACTGATGGACTAACGTTTTGTATGTGACAATTTATTTATCAATCATACTTCAAATAGACATTATATCACAAAACCCCTGACTCATAAAATATCTAACAGATTTCAGTTTTCTATTATTGCACACAATAAAAGGGTCAGGCGATCCGCCTACAAGTGTTAAACAATAAAAAAATCCCCTTTGGGGTTCCATGTCTTGGATCCCTAGAGCCAAATGACCAAAATAGCCCAATATCATTAGGAGAAGATCCACTCATTTTGTGGTTCCACCTAATTACTCCTTCACAACCTGTAGTGAGGGTGGGATCAATGGACATTGCAGTGCTCCTGGTCCTCCTGTCCATTGGAAATATCTGGTAAGCCAACTCACTAACCTGGGAAAGAACCCCTAACCTATCACTCCTAGGAGGATCCCACCCCCATTGCACTGCTGTGCCCTATTTCCCCTCACTACTCTTCAAATCATGAGGCTCTAGACAGTTTGAAACAAAGCTAAAATACACAGAAGATTTATATTGTGCCATTATAAGTGTACATTATAAGTATACCCAAGTTTCCCAAGTGCAAATGTGTCCAGTGCAGGCAAATAAGTCTCAAAAGAAAGAGCCAAATGCGAACCGCATATATACCCCAGTACCTGTGTCAAATGTAGATAACATTGCAAGTTGTAAGCAAAGCCACAGAAGAATAAGATGAGGAGAATTTTTATAAAGGAGAGCTATCATGAAAATGAGAATTTAACTCATCTCAGAAGAAACTTTTCAAAAATAATCAGGTAAAAATACTGTGCCATTTCTGACATAATCAAGTTATTCTTTACTCTCCTCTCAGCAATCTGTCTCTCTACATGAAGCTTTGTGTCAGTTGGGTATTTTGAAAGACAGTTAGCTCTAATGCAGTGTCTAGGCAATGTGATAACACTCCAATGTATTTGATCTAAGTGTCAATCAGAATGCTGCCTTATGTATATACTGAAGAAATGATCTACTGGGTCCAAATAACAGCCTAGGTAACTTGCCAACAACTCTGTAAAAGTATAGCGCTATCCCTTTTTAGTAAAGATGTTGATGTCACAGTGTAGCGCATTGGGGCAGAAGGATAGTGACAACAAAGGGATTTTGCTTTTCTTTTGGAGACTGATTTATCTATAGAGTGCAGCACCAAACTTTTACAGGTACAGATTGACAGAGGTTTTGTATGTGACCCCTTAATTTATCAGTCATAATTAAATGACCATAATGTCACAAAACTCAGAACAGAATCCAACAGATTCCAATGTTGTATCACTGCACCCAAATTAAAGTTTCAGGCTGTCCGCCTACAAGTTTTAAACAATACAAAAACCCCTTTGGGGCTCTGTTCCTTGGGGGCTCCTTGTGCAAATAAGGAAAATTCACCTGAACAGAAAAACTCATGACTCCTCAATCATCAGAAGAATTTTTATTCCTTATGACACTTAAAAAATAAGGGCCTGACTATCTGCTAATAATAGGGGATTAATAAGAATGCTAAGTGACATGTACCCAAATCAAACGCTATGAAGAACACCTTTTTAATATATGAGCAAGTAACAAAAAGGCTCTCTTACCCTAATGAATTGGCAAGGGTGGAATATACAGGACATTCAGACAAAGTATCCCGAGGCCTTCTATTTTTTTAAATGAAATTTGTGGACAAGAACTCATATGTACTCAAATGCTTTCCAGTGAAGTGAGCCTGCTGAACACTATATGCAGACTAATCTTTTCACAAAACAATGGCCTTTGGTGCGCTTAACTCAAAATATGACTCTAGCATACTTGCTGAGCTTATTTCAACAGGGAATTAATCGTCCTGTGTCATTTTTGCTGAACTTTTAAGTAGGATGTTTTGAATAACCTTCTAACATAGTATGCATCATTGTGGCCAAGAACATCACAAGGTAACCCACCAATTAACCCTTCCAACTAAAAGTGCCAAAGTGTCAAAGTGCCCATAATACTGTACCACTGCTAAAAACATTAGTCTGTAATGAATGACCTTCATATTTGAAGCGTGTTGATAGTATATGTTTCTAACAGGCTACAGATATTCTGTGAATATAAAGTATAAGTCTAAATGCAGGTTTTGCTTGGTGTACACTGAATGGAAGACAGCATTGTGCATCATCCACAAACCCAGCTGAAGGCTTCTTGCCAAGGAGAGGACCCAGCAACGTCACTTGCCTCTGCCCAAACATCAGTTCCTTTACGCAAGTAACTGCATTCCCCTTTCTGGTGGGGACAGAATCAGGAGTAACAACATGTAAAATGCTATATTTATTTAGGCAGGCCCTTCAACCAAGTTTACATACACATCTCTCTTTATGCTGTAATGGGTATAGCTGATTTTATGGCTGAATTTGTAGCTGCATTTCCTGATCTAAGTAAATTTCATTATTTTGCTGCATATGTTTGTACACAACACTGACCAATAGGAAGTCATCCACTAAGCCCCTGATCTCATAGGAAATGTGTAAGCTGCTGATAGTATCCACCTTGAGCAATTCCTTTCTAATGGTTGCACGATCGTTATAATGATGTTGGGTGGGGAAGGCACCATGTGAACTTTCATCCCTGGCTGGAATAGCCCAGAGAGTATGAAGCCTGAGTGTGTTAGTACCCTGCCCAGACATACTGCATATATTAATGATGCACAATTCAGCATCCCAGAGATTGAGCAGCAGCAGCAGCAGTTTTGTAGCATGCCTCGCCTACAGCACATCGCAATGACAAAGGCAGAGATATGATGTGTTAGAAAGATCTAAAGCCGGCTGCCGGCTGCTATTTCCTAGAAATACTGCAATGTGCAGCGTTAGAAGCTCCTATTGAGCGGCAGTACGCTTTCCCTCCTTACTGCAGTCCCTGCCTATCCCCTGCCGCCCAGACTCCACATGCCGTTACAAGTATTCGCACAGCAAAGAGCCTACCTTTGGTTTCCATCTCTGTGCCTTGTCAAGTGCCCGGAAGTTTAGGAAACTTGCCCAATACAGTATTCCCACTGCAGAAATCCTGCTGGCAGCCTTTATCGCGACAACGCTGTTTCCCTTTGGGATAGAGATCCCTGCAGCCTGGATCTGCAATCAACCATCAGAACACAGTGGTGAGAAGGAACCTAGCCCTGCCCAAAAGCCTCACTAGGGCAACAAATAACGGCGGGGAACGGGGGGATTGGCCGGGCCAGTTACCTAGATCCCGATGCTGCAGAGTGGAGCTTTCCGCCGACTGTGGTGCTGCTGCTTCTGCTGCTGCAGGTGTAGTGACAGCTCAGCCCACTCCAGCCTGTGTGTACGGACAAGATGAATCGCTCCGAGCAGCACTGCGCATGTCATTAGTTCTCTCCTATTCAGCACCCTGCTCAGCTCTTCCTGCTCTAGCGTTTAATCACCGAAACCTGAGGGGAAGAGAGACGCGAACTGCGAAGCCAAATGTACATATATTCAGTATATTCCGGAGTCTGGAATATGCAGGTTATATGTCTGTCTGTCCAATGGAAATTTGAAGCACTTTGCCTTTTCTTTTCACTTTTAAGGAGAATTGCATTTGGTTACTTTTTTTACTTCCAATAAGTATGATTCAAATTCTGAATCAAAGCTTCTTGTCTTTATTAGCAGAAGTTTGTATATCTATGCATGCCCAAAGCTTTAGTACAGGAAAATATATTTAAATCCCCAGTAAAAAAACACACATTTATAGATTATGTCTGACTGTTCAGCAACTGCAAATAAAATCTTGGCACCATTTCTTGGCTTTTTTTCAGGGCTGGCTCAAGGACGAGGCAAATGAGGCCACCTTGGGCTTTAGCTTTACAGGCCCCTGCCACATGGAATTGTTACCTGCTCAGTCTTATAGGAGTCAGTTCAGTTTTAACCAACTATAAAGTTCTTGGTTTGTCCATGTTTCTAAGATCTATAACCCAGACATAAGTATAAAAATATGACAAACCTGAGTAAATTATAAAAAGGCAATTGGCCCAGAGCGAGTACTGGCATTGCAAGAGCTGGAGAAGACTACTTCACCCTATTTTGCCCTACAGTACATCAAATTGGTTCCCTTTCCAGAGAAAAGTTAAGTTAACTCTGTGCTATTGATCTGCCTGTCTTTAACTCTCTCTTCCCTTTCCATTGGTATGGCAAAACTTCTAGCACCTCCTCTACCACAGTTATCCTAAACTGGTAATTACATTTCACCACCTTCAGAGATGTCAACTTACCCCTAGTCATTAGGGTAGTAGTAGTCCAGCCCTGAATATTTTAAACCCATATGCATCTTTGCATAAAATGGCTGCATGTTATAGGTCTTTGAAAAAAACAGCCTGGAGTGAATCATTTTCATCCTAATGGCACAGGGTTAGCAGATAGGGTCTGTTTTATTTATTTTTTTATTTGCCATGTTAAAGGAAAACTATACCCCCAAACAATGTAGCTCTCTATAAAAAATATATTGCAGGAAACAGCTTATTTGTAAAACTCAGCTTCTTCTAAAGAAACCATTTTCATAAAAATATACTTTTTTAGTAGAATGTGACATTACATAGTTACATAGGGTTGAAAAAAGACCAGAGTCCATCAACTTCAACCCTTCCAATTAAACTCATAACACACAACCTATACTTACCAATACACGTACATAAACGATATATACAACCATTAATACTAACTGTAGATATTAGTATCACAATAGCCTTGGATACAATGCCTGTTCACAAACTCATCCAGGCCCCTCTTAAAGGCATTAACAGAATCTGCCATTACAACATCACTAGGAAGGGCATCCCACAACCTCACTGCCCTCACCGTGAAACACCACCTACGCTGCTTCAAATGGAAGCTCCATACCTCTAATCTAAAGGGGGGGGCCTCTGGTGCGTTGATTGTTTTTATGGGATAAAAGAACATCCCCTATCTGCCTATAATCCCCTCTAATGTACTTGTACAGAGTAATCATGTCCCCTTTCAAGCACCTTTTTTCTAGAGAAAACAACCCCAACCTCGACAGTCTAACCTCATAGCTTAAATCTTCCATCCCCTTAACCAGTTTAGTTGCACATCTCTGCACTCTCTCCAGCTCATTAATATCCTACTTTAAAGTACTCTCTGAATACAACTGAATGGTGGTCATCTTGAAGGGTCTGCTAGTTAGTAGACTTTATCCCTCTTCTTAAAGTTGTTCACTTTTGAATGAGCTTTTAATATGATGAGTCATATTCTGAGACAATTTGGACTTGGTCTTCATTTTTTATTTGTGTTTTTTTTATTATTTAGCTTTTTGTTGAGCAGCTCTCCAGTTTGGAATTTCAGGTATTTGGTTGTAAGGGTCCAAATTACTGTAGCAAACATGGAAGTGGTTTGAATGAGAGACTTGAACATAAACAGGAGAGGGCCTGAATAGAAACATAATGAAAAAAATAGCATTAATAATAAAATTGTAGCTTCACAGAGCAATAGATTTTGGGCCATTTGGGTCAGTAACCTCCTTTTGAAAGCCTAAAAGAGTCAGAAGAACAAGGCGCATAATTAAAGAAAACATAAAAATGAAAACCATTTGAAAGTTGCCATTCTATAACATACTTAAATTGATAATTAAATTGATAATTTGAAGACAAAAAAAATCCTGCAATGACATATGCAATATCCTGCCCAATCTCTCCCTAGCTCAAAATAAAGGCATCTTACAATTAGTTAGCCCCATCATGCCCTGATGTGCATTCCTGCTGTTCAACTGTCTCAGTCACATCTGCTATGTGCAAGAATGGACATTAGTGAGAGTATTATAGCACATTATACAGTATATAATGTCATGAGAAAGGGAAAGTGCAGGGAGAGCAAAAAGTAGAAAAAGTGCGAAAAGGTAAAAGTAAAAGATGTGGAGGGCAATAAAATGGGCTGATGAGAAAAGCATGAACAATTTCTACACTAGGGTGGAAAGTAAAAGGCCATGAAAATGAAAAATAGTAGAGACAGAAGAGAAGATGGCAGTAGAGGACATAAAAGGGCAGTAAGTGGGGGAGTGTGACATATGTACAAATGTACTTTAGGATGATATATGATAAAGATATATGTTATATGGTAAAGGCCTGCACCTGCTAGTGTTTGGTACCTATCAATGCATTGTAGCACTATTTTCATTACAGTACAACATTAATAGCATGCACATATTGTGTTGCTGCTGTTATTGTGCTTTAATTATTATTTTCTTTAATATAAGCATTATTATAACTGGAATGTCATAATGCCTTGATTTGTATGTCTTCCCCCAAAGGCTTTCTTTTTTCAGGTAATGAGTTTGTTTGTTTGCCAGAGTTTGGCTGCACATACCATGGAACAACATTTTCTCCCTATTGGCCATCCTAGAGATTGGTCATCACATTGTCACTTGAGTGTGACCTGTGTCCGCATCCTGTGATTTTTAATCTGGCACTCTGTACGGAGAGAAACAACCCCACGGGCTGTAAATTACCCTTCTGGTTTTGTTTCTGAAGCAGTGTATGCTTCTGTAAATAATATCCTGTGCATCAATACATTTTGGCTGTTATTCACACTGTCCAGTTGTTCCAGTTCTGTACAGTCCACTGAATATAAAATCATATGATTAGTGCTGCTCATTCCCCTTCCAATGTCATCACCTGTAAGGGCCATGGCATTTTCATCACTGCTTCTCACCCAGAATGTTTCCCATTTAGTTAAACTGGAAGTACTGTTGGTCACACAGCACGCACTAGAAGCAGCTTTCAGGTAACCCATGGTGTTTATGAATGAAAATTGATATGGGGCAAGTAGTAGTGTTTTGATCTACACCATAAGTAGCAGCAATGATAACACTATGTACAGTGAGGAACATAAGTACTTGAACACCCTGCAATTTTGCAAGTTCTCCCACTTACAAATCATGGAGGGGTCTGAAATTCACATTGTTGGTGCATTCCCACTGTGAGACAGCATTTAAAAAAGAAAAAAATCAGGAAATCACATTGTATGATTTTAAAGAAAATTTGTATTGCACTGCTGAACACCTGAGAAAATCAGTGTTAATATTTGGTACAGAAGCCTTTCTGCAGTTGGTCTTCATCTGAGACAACTTGCAGTTGGTCGTCATCTGAGACAATTTGCAATTGGTATACCTCTGAGACAACTTGCAGTTGGTCTTCATCTGAGACAACTTGCAATTGGTCTTCAGCTGAGACAACCTGCAGTTGGTCTTCATTTATTTAGGTTTCTGCTTTGCATTCCTACAGTTTGGGTTTTAACAGCAATCCAGTTGCTAGGGTCTTATTTACCCTAGCAACCAGGCAGTAGTTTGAATGAGAGTCTGGGGGTCGGGCTGCATATTATGGTACACTGGCTCCTGGGCAGGTTAAGGGACAACAAGTCCCACAATGAAAGCAAGCTGCAGGGCCTTTTTAAGGCCTTGGTGGGCCCTGGGCCAAAATCCAAAGAGTGGGGCCCTATTATCCTGCTGCATGCAGCATGGCAATATTTTTATTTTTAACTACACCAACTTTTTGGCCAGACCCGTTTCACCAAAACATAAACCCAGACGTGCCAGAATAATTACTACAGAAGATGGATACTCGGCATATTTACTTAGACATGCCAGTATAATTAATAATGTACAATGTTATCCCGAGCTGTGCCATTGTAATGACTGTGGAAATGGAAAATCAGCAAAAAGTGGCCAATGAGACAATCTCCAGTTGGTCTTCATCTGAACCACCCAGACTGACCTCTGTAACATGGGGGCCATGGCAGTCCCTATCCTCAGCCAGACACTACAGTCCCCCACCAAGCCTGGCAGGACAGGGCAGAGCAGGTCCTAGCAACTGGATTGCTGTTAAAAACCAAATTGTAGGAATGCAAAGCAGAAACCTAAATAAATGAAAAAATAAGTGAAGACCAACTGCAGGTTGTCTCAGCAGAAGACCAATTGCAAGTTGTCTCCGATGAAGACCAACTGCAAGTTCTCTCAGAGGTATACCAATTGCAAATTGTCTCAGATGACGACAAACTGCAAGTTGTCTCAGATAAAGACCAACTGCAAGTTTTCTCAGATGACTACCAATTGCAAGTTGTCTGAGATGAAGACCAACTGCAAGTTGTCTCAGATGAAGACCAATTGCAAGTTGTCTCAGATGACTACCAATTGCAAGTTGTCTGAGATGAAGACCAACTGCAAGTTGTCTCAGATGAAGACCAACTGCAAGTTGTCTCAGATGAAGACCAATTGCAAGTTGTCTCAGATGACTACCAATTGTAATTTGTCTCAAACACCAACTGCAAGTTGTCTCAGATGAAAACCAGTTGCAAGTTGTCTCAGATGACTACCAATTGCAAGTTGTCTGAGATGAAGACCAACTGCAAGTTGTCTCAGATGAAGACCAATTGCAAGTTGTCTCAGATGACTACCAATTGCAAGTTGTCTGAAATGAAGACCAACTGCAAGTTGTCTCAGATGAAGAACAATTGCAAGTTGTCTCATATGTCTACCAATTGTAAGTTGTCTCAGATATAGACCAATTGCAAATTGTCTCAGATGACTACCAATTGCAAGTTGTCTCAGATGAATACCAATTGCAAGTTTTCTCAGATGACTACCAATTGCAAGTTGTCTGAGATGAAGACCAACTGCAAGTTGTCTCAGATGAAGACCAATTGCAAGTTGTCTCAGATGACTACCAATTGTAATTTGTCTCAAACACCAACTGCAAGTTGTCTCAGATGAAGACCAATTGCAAGTTGTCTCAGATGACTACCAATTGCAAGTTGTCTCAGATGAAGACCAATTGCAAGTTGTCTCAGATGACTACCAACTGCAAGTTGTCTTAGATGAAGACCAACTGCAAGTTGTCTTAGATGAAGACCAATTGCAAGATGTCTCAGATGACTACCAATTGCAAGTTGTCTGAGATGAAGACCAACTGCAAGTTGTCTCAGATGAAGACCAACTGCAAGTTGTCTCAGAGGCATACCAATTGCAAATTGTCTCTGATGACGACCAACTGCAAGTTGTCTCAGATGAAGACCAATTGCAAATTGTCTGAGATGAAGACCAACTGCAAGTTGTCTCAGATGACTACCAATTGCAAGTTGTCTGAGATGAAGACCAACTGCAAGTTCTCTCAGATGACTACCAATTGCAAGTTGTCTGATATGAAGACCAACTGCAAGTTGTCTCAGATGTATATCAATTGCAAGTTGTCTCAGATGACGACCAATTGCAAGTTGTCTGAGATGACTACCAATTGCAAGTTGTCTGAGATGAAGACCAACTGCAAGTTGTCTCAGATGAAGACCAATTGCAAGTTGTCTCAGATGACTACCAATTGTAATTTGTCTCAAACACCAACTGCAAGTTGTCTCAGATGAAGACCAATTGCAAGTTTTCTCAGATGACTACCAATTGCAAGTTGTCTCAGATGAAGACCAATTGCAAGTTGTCTCAGATGACTACCAACTGCAAGTTGTCTTAGATGAAGACCAACTGCAAGTTGTCTTAGATGAAGACCAATTGCAAGATGTCTCAGATGACTACCAATTGCAAGTTGTCTGAGATGAAGACCAACTGCAAGTTGTCTCAGATGAAGACCAACTGCAAGTTGTCTCAGAGGCATACCAATTGCAAATTGTCTCTGATGACGACCAACTGCAAGTTGTCTCAGATGAAGACCAATTGCAAATTGTCTGAGATGAAGACCAACTGCAAGTTGTCTCAGATGACTACCAATTGCAAGTTGTCTGAGATGAAGACCAACTGCAAGTTCTCTCAGATGACTACCAATTGCAAGTTGTCTGATATGAAGACCAACTGCAAGTTGTCTCAGATGTATATCAATTGCAAGTTGTCTCAGATGACGACCAATTGCAAGTTGTCTGAGATGTATACCAATTTCAAGTTGTCTGAGATGAAGACCAACTGCAAGTTGTCTCGGATGAAGACTAATTGCAAATTGTCTCAGATGAAGACCAATTGCAAGTTGTCTCAGATGAAGACCAATTGCAAGTTGTCTCAGATGAAGACCAACTGCAAGTTGTTTCAGAGGTATACCAATTGAAAATTGTCTAAGATGACGACCAACTGCAAGTTGCAAATTGTCTCAGATGACGACCAACTGCAAGTTGTCTCAGAGGTATACAAATTGAAAATTCTCAGATGACGACCAACTGCACGTTGTCTCAGATGAAGACTAATTGCAAATTCTCTCAGATGAAGACCAATTGCAAGTTGTCTGAGATTAAGACCATTTGCAAGTTGTCTCAGATGTATATTAATTGCAAGTTGTCTCAGATGGTGACCAATTGCAAGTTGTCTGAGATGTATACCAATTGCAAGTTGTCTGAGATGAAGACCAACTGCAAGTTGTCTCAGATGAAGACTAATTGCAAATTGTCTCAGATGAAGACCAATTGCAAGTTGTCTCGGATGTATACCAATTGCAAATTGTCTCAGATGAAGACCAATTGCAATTTGTCTCAGATGAAGACCAAATGCAAGTTGTCTCAGATGACTACCAATTGAAATTTGTCTCAGATAAAGACCAACTGCAAGTTGTCTCAGATGAAGACCAATTGCAAGTTGTCTCAGAGGAAGACCAACTGCAAGTTGTCTCAGAGGTATACCAATTGCAAATTGTCTCAGATAACGACCAACTGCAAATAGTCTCAGATGAAGACCAATTGCAAGTTGTCTCAGATGAAGACCAATTGCAAATTGTCTCAGATGAAGACCAACTGCAAGTTGTCTCAGAGGTATACCAATTGAAAATTGTCTCAGATGACGACCAATTGCAAGTTGTCTCAGATGAAGACCAATTGCAAATTGTCTCAGAGGTATATCAATTGAAAATTGTCTCAGATGACAACCAATTGCAAGTTCTCAGATGAAGACCAACTGCAAGTTGTCTCAGAGGTATACCAATTGAAAATTGTCTCAGATGACGACAAACTGCAAGTTGTCTCAGATGAAGACCAACTGCAAGTTGTCTCAGAGGTATACCAATTGAAAATTGTCTCAGATGAAGACCAACTGCAAGTTGTCTCAGAGGTATAACAATTGAAAATTGTCTCAGATGACGACCAATTGCAAGTTGTCTCAGATGAAGACCAACTGCAAGTTGTCTCAGAGGTATACCAATTGAAAATTGTCTCAGATGACGACCAACTGCACGTTGTCTCAGATGAAGACTAATTGCAAATTCTCTCAGATGAAGACCAATTGCAAGTTGTCTGAGATTAAGACCATTTGCAAGTTGTCTCAGATGTATATTAATTGCAAGTTGTCTCAGATGGTGACCAATTGCAAGTTGTCTGAGATGTATACCAATTGCAAGTTGTCTGAGATGAAGACCAACTGCAAGTTGTCTCAGATGAAGACTAATTGCAAATTGTCTCAGATGAAGACCAATTGCAAGTTGTCTCGGATGTATACCAATTGAAATTTGTCTCAGATAAAGACCAACTGCAAGTTGTCTCAGATGAAGACCAATTGCAAGTTGTCTCAGAAGAAGACCAACTGCAAGTTGTCTCAGAGGTATACCAATTGCAAATTGTCTCAGATAACGACCAACTGCAAATTGTCTCAGATGAAGACCAATTGCAAGTTGTCTCAGATGAAGACCAATTGCAAATTGTCTCAGATGAAGACCAACTGCAAGTTGTCTCAGAGGTATACCAATTGAAAATTGTCTCAGATGACTACCAATTGCAAGTTGTCTCAGATGAAGACCAATTGCAAATTGTCTCAGAGGTATATCAATTGAAAATTGTCTCAGATGACAACCAATTGCAAGTTCTCAGATGAAGACCAACTGCAAGTTGTCTCAGAGGTATACCAATTGAAAATTGTCTCAGATGACGACAAACTGCAAGTTGTCTCAGATGAAGACCAACTGCAAGCTGTCTCAGAGGTATACCAATTGAAAATTGTCTCAGATGAAGACCAACTGCAAGTTGTCTCAGAGGTATACCAATTGAAAATTGTCTCAGATGAAGACCAACTGCAAGTTGTCTCAGAGGTATACCAATTGAAAATTGTCTCAGATGACGACCAATTGCAAGTTGTCTCAGATGAAGACCAACTGCAAGTTGTCTCAGAGGTATACCAATTGAAAATGGTCTCAGATGCCAACCAACTGCAAGTTGTCTCAGATGAAGACCAATTGCAAATTGTCTCAGATTAATACCAACTGCAAGTTGTCTCAGGTGAAGAACAACTGCAAGTTGTCTCAGATGAAGACCAACTGCAAGTTGTCTCAGAGCTATACCATATGCAAATTGTCTAAGATGACGACCAATTGCAAGTTGTCTCAGATGAAGACCAATTGCAAATTGTCTCAGATGAAGACCAATTGCAAGTTGTCTCGGATGAGACCAATTGCAAGTTGTCTCGGATGAGACCAATTGCAAGTTGTCTCAGATGAAGACCAATTGCAAATTGTCTCAGATGAAGACCAATTGTAAGTTGTCTCAGATGAAGACCAATTGCAAGTTGTCTCGGATGAGACCAATTGCAAGTTGTCTCGGATGAGACCAATTGCAAGTTGTCTCGGATGAGAACAATTGCAAGTTGTCTCAGATGACGACCAATTGCAAGTTGTCTCAGATGAAGACCAACTGCAAGTTGTCTCAGAGGTATACCAATTGAAAATTGTCTCAGATGAAGACCAACTGCAAGTTGTCTCAGAGGTATACCAATTGCAAGTTGTCTCAGATGAAGACCAACTGCAAGTTGTCTCAGAGGTATACCAATTGAAAATTGTCTCAGATGACTACCAATTGCAAGTTGTCTCAGATGAAGACCAATTGCAAATTGTCTCAGATGAAGACCAATTGCAAGTTGTCTCAGATGAAGACCAATTGCAAGTTGTCCCGGATGAAGACCAATTGCAAATTGTCTCAGATGAAGACCAATTGCAAATTGTCTCAGATGAAGACCAACTGCAAGTTGTTTTAGAGGTATACCAATTGAAAATTGTCTCAGATGACGACCAATTGCAAGTTGTCTCAGATGAAGACCAACTGCAAGTTGTCTCAGAGGTATACCAATTGAAAATGGTCTCAGATGCCAACCAACTGCAAGTTGTCTCAGATGAAGACCAACTGCAAGTTGTCTCAGAGGCATACCAATTGCAAATTGTCTCAGATTACGACCAACTGCAAGTTGTCTCAGGTGAAGAACAACTGCAAGTTGTCTCAGATGAAGACCAACTGCAAGTTGTCTCAGATGAAGACCAACTGCAAGTTGTCTCAGAGCTATACCATATGCAAATTGTCTAAGATGACGACCAATTGCAAGTTGTCTCAGATGAAGACCAATTGCAAATTGTCTCAGATGAAGACCAATTGCAAGTTGTCTCAGATGAAGACCAATTGCAAGTTGTCTCGGATGAGACCAATTGCAAATTGTCTCAGATGAAGACCAATTGCAAGTTGTCTCAGATGAAGACCAATTGCAAATTGTCTCAGATGAAGACCAACTGCAAGTTGTCTCAGAGGTATACCAATTGAAAATTGTCTCAGATGAAGACCAATTGCAAGTTGTCTCAGATGAAGACCAATTGCAAATTGTCTCAGATGAAGACCAACTGCAAGTTGTCTCAGAGGTATACCAATTGCAAGTTGTCTCAGATGAAGACCAATTGCAAGTTGTCTCAGATGAAGACCAATTGCAAATTGTCTCAGATGAAGACCAATTGCAAGTTGTCTCAGATGATGACCAATTGCAAGTTGTCTCGGATGAAGACCAATTGCAAGTTGTCTCAGATGAAGACCAATTGCAAATTGTCTCAGATGAAGACCAACTGCAAGTTGTCTCAGAGGTATACCAATTGAAAATTGTCTCAGATGAAGACCAATTGCAAGTTGTCTCAGATGAAGACCAATTGCAAATTGTCTCAGATGAAGACCAACTGCAAGTTGTCTCAGAGGTATACCAATTGCAAGTTGTCTCAGATGAAGACCAATTGCAAATTGTCTCAGATGAAGACCAATTGCAAGTTGTCTCAGATGATGACCAATTGCAAGTTGTCTCGGATGAAGACCAATTGCAAATTGTCTCAGATGAAGACCAATTGCAAGTTGTCTCAGATGAAGACCAATTGCAAATTGTCTCAGATGAAGACCAACTGCAAGTTATCTCAGATGAAGACCAATTGCAAGTTGTCTCAGATGACTACCAATTGCAAGTTGTCTGAGATGAAGACCAAGTGCAAGTTGTCTCAGATGAAGACTAATTGCAAATTGTCTTAGATGAAGACCAATTGCAAATTGTCTCAGATGAAGACCAACTTCAAGTTGTTTCAGAGGTATACCAATTGAAAATTGTCTCAGATGATGACCAACTGCAAGTTGCAAATTGTCTCAGATGATGACCAACTGCAAGTTGTCTCAGATGTATACCAATTGAAAATTGTCTCAGATGAAGACCAATTGCAAGTATAGCCTGTACGATCTGCCAAACAGCTAAAGACAGTCTGTGCCAACAAAGCAATAAATGGAATAAAACCCCTGGTATTTAACACAAAGCAAAAAAAAAAGACGACAATTGGCTAAATGACAGGGACACTCAGTGGTGTGTAGCAAAGGTTCCCTCAGCAGTTGTGTAAGGTGTATTCAGGTTGTGTCATTAGGAGTCCCTGATGGTCAAAGATAGAGCAATGCACCTAAACTAGGCCTCATCAGCTGAATAGAATCTCAATCCTATGTAAAAATATCAATATAGTTAAACCTGCAGCCAGTAGTGATGCCCCCCCCCCTCCCCCATTAAATAACAGTTCCCTCTCCCACAGCAGCAGTAGAGCTGTCTGCCCTACTGGGCAAGGATATACCCAGCATCTGTTGGAGGCACTGGCAGCTCATTTGCATACCAGTTATGGTGGAAGAGTCCATTACGAAGGGGGAAATATGTTTGTTTCTGCTTTGATTAAGGAAAAGTTGGTCGTCATCTGAGACAACTTGCAATTGGTCTTCATCCGAGACAGTTTGCAATTGGTATACATCCGAGACAACTTGCAATTGATCTTCATCTGAGACAATTTGCAATTGGTCTTCATCCGAGACAACTTGTAATTGGTCTTTATCTGAGACAACTTACAATTTTTCTTTATCTGAGACAACTTGCAGTTGGTCGTCATCTGAGACAATTTGCAGTTGGTCGTCATCTGAGACAATTTGCCTATACTGGCATGTCTAAGTAAATTTGCAGAGTATCCATCTTCTGTAGTAATTATTCTGGCACGTCTGGGTTTATGTTTTGGTGAAACAGGTGTGGGCAAAAAGTTAAAAATAATTAATAATGTAAAATGTTATCCCCAGCTGTGCCATTGTAATGATAAGAGGAGCTTCCGTTACAAGGAAAACCGTCTTATATTTGCCTTAGCTCTAACTCTCCATTAGCTAATGTAAACATCAGAGGGAGAAGTAGTAATCTCCGCTGCATGCTGGCTAATGCGCGTAGCTTGTCGGGTAAATTAGGGGAGCTGCAAGCTATTGCATGTATTGAAAATTATGATTTAATTGGTATCACTGAGACCTGGTGGGATGATAAATGTGACTGGGCTGTGAATTTAAATGGTTATACATTTTTTAGGAGGGACAGAGAGATTTAAAAGGGTGGAGGGGTTTGTCTTTACGTAAAGTCAGATTTAAAGCCATGTAATAAAGACATTACCAATGAAAACGTCGAATCTCTTTGGGTAGAAATTTCAGTAGGGCTGAAGGTCACAAAGAAAATGGTCATTGGTGTATGCTATAAACCACCCCGTATAGATGAGGGGGATGAGGCCCAGCTATTGTTGCAAATGGAGGAGGCTTCAAAACTGGGTCAAGTTGTTATTATGGGGGACTTTAATTATCCGGACATTGACTGGAGTAATGGGGTGGCTAAGTCAGAAAAAGCTAGTAGGTTTGTAAATATGCTAAATGACAACTTTTTATTTCAGGCGGTTCAAGAACCTACTAGGAATGACTCTATGTTGGACCTGGTGATATCTAATAATAATGAACTCATCTCTAACATTTGTGTGGGTGAGCATCTGGGGAACAGTGATCACAACATGGTCTCCTTTGAGATAATGCTGCAGAGACAGCGCTATAAGGGAGTAACTAAAACGCTCAATTTTAGACGTGCAGACTTTGCCAGTATAAGGGCATCTCTGCATTGTGTCAACTGGGAAAGGCTTTTCATGGGGTTAGACACAGAAGGAAAATGGAACAGTTTTATAACATTGCTTTGCAGGTATACACAACAGTATATCCCCCTTGTAAGTAAGGAGAGGCATCGCAAAGCAAAACCTTTATGGCTGAATAAAGGTGTTAGTGTTGAGGTTGGTAAGAAAAGACGTGCTTTTAGGGCATTCAAGTTAGCTGGGACAGCAGAAACTTTCATCAGGTACAAGGAAGCAAATAAAGCATGCAAAAAAGCTATCAAGCAAGCTAAAATAGAAATGGAAAGGGATATTGCAGCTAGGAGTAAAAAGAATCCAAAATTATTTTTTAATTATGTGAATAGTAAAAAAATGAAGCAAAAAGGGGTTGGAACCTTATTATCACGGGGGGGGGGGGGCGGTAAGTTGGTTGATGAGAACGGGGAAAAAGCAGAAATTTTGAACTCTTATTTTTCATCTGTCTATACATCTGAGGAGCCAGATAATGAAGGCTTCCCTTTTAATATGCCCAGTTCTAGGGTCACTCGGGAGGAAATTCAAAAGAGACTTGAACATGTAAAGGTAAACAAAGGTCCAGGGCCGGATGGGATTCATCCCAGGGTATTAAATGAGCTGAGCGCTGTGATTGCCAAACCTCTTCACTTAATTTTTCAGGATTCATGGTACCGAGAGACTGGCGGATTGCTAATGTGGTGCCGTTATTTAAAAAGGGATCCCGTTCTCAGCCTGAAAACTATAGGCCTGTTAGTTTGACATCCGTAGTAGGAAAAATTTTGGAAGGGGTAATAAGGGATAGGGTACTTGAATACATTGCAGTTCACAATACTATTAGTTTGTGCCAGCATGGTTTTATGCGTAACTTCGTAACTATGCGTAGATCTTGCCAGACTAATTTAGTCGCCTTTTATGAGGAGGTGAGTAGGAACCTCGATGCTGGAATGGCAGTTGATGTCATTTACTTGGACTTTGCTAAAGCGTTTGATACAGTACCTCACAGAAGGTTAATGATCAAATTAAGGAATATTGGCCTAGAACATAATATTTGTAATTGGATAGAGAACTGGCTGAAGGATAGAGTACAAAGAGTGGTGGTAAATGGAACATTTTCTAATTGGACCAGTGTGGTTAGTGGAGTACCGCAGGGGTCAGTCCTTGGTCCTTTGCTTTTTAACTTGTTTATTAATGACCTGGAGGTGGGCATAGACAGTACTGTTTCTATTTTTGCTGATGACACTAAATTGTGCAAAACTATAAGTTCCATGCAGGATGCTGCCGCTTTGCAGAGCGATTTGACAAAATTGGAAAACTGGGCAGCAAACTGGAAAATGAGGTTCAATGTTGATAAGTGCAAAGTTATGCATTTTGGTAGGAATAATATAAACGCGAACTAGCTACTGAATGGTAGTGTGTTGGGGGTATCCTTAATGGAGAAGGATCTGGGGGTTTTTGTTGATAACAAATTGTCTAATTCCAGGCAGTGTCATTCTGTGGCTACTAAAGCAAATAAAGTACTGTCTTGTATAAAAAAGTGCATTGACTCAAGGGATGAGAACATAATTTTGCCCCTTTATAGGTCCCTGGTAAGGCCTCACCTTGAGTATGCAGTGCAGTTTTGGGCTCCAGTCCTTAAGAAGGATATTAATGAGCTGGAGAGAGTGCAGAGACGTGCAACTAAACTGGTAAAGGGGATGGAAGATTTAAACTATGAGGTGAGACTGTCGAGGTTGAGGTTGTTTGCGAGGGGACATGATTACTCTGTACAAGTACATTAGAGGGGATTATAGGCAGATGGGGGATGTTCTTTTTTCCCATAAAAACAATCAGCGCACCAGAGGTCACCCCTTTAGATTAGAGGAACGGAGCTTCCATTTGAAGCAGCGTAGGTGGTTTTTCACGGTGAGGGCAGTGAGGTTGTGGAATGCCCTTCCTAGTGATGTGGTAATGGCAGATTCTGTTAATGCCTTTAAGAGGGGCCTAGATGAGTTCTTGAACAATCAGAATATCCAAGGCTATTGTGATACTAATATCTACAGTTAGTTCTAGTGGTTGTATTTATTGTTTATGTATGTGAGTGTATAGATTGGTAGGTGTGGGTTAGGTGTGCTGGGTTTACTTGGATGGGTTGAACTTGATGGACACTGGTCTTTTTTCAACCCTATGTAACTATGACTGTGGAAATGGGCAATCAGCAAAAAGTGGCCAATGAGACAATCTCCAGTTGGTCTTCGTCTGAAACACCCAGACTGAGCTCTGTATCATGGGGGCCATGGCAGTCCCTATCCTCAGCCAGACACTACAGTCCCCCACCAAGCCTGGTCGGACAGGGCAGGGCAGGGCCTACCACTTTGGCTGCCCAGAGGCAGCCATTTGGTAGCATGGCTTAATGTAGACACCTTCAATTGCCCACCCTTTCCGCCTTGGGGAGAATGAACAAAACATTGCCATGTTCAGTGCACAGTGCGTGTCATCAATATTATCCCTGCCTGTACCTTGGGTTCCTTAATCAAAGCAGAAACAAACATATTTCCCCCTTCGTAATGGACTCTTCCACCATAACTGGTATGCAAATGAGCTGCCAGTGCCTCCAACAGATGCTGGGTATATCCTTGCCCAGTAGGGCAGACAGCTCTACTGCTGCTGTGGGAGAGGGAACTGTTATTTAATGGGGGGGGGGGCATCACTACTGGCTGCAGAATTAACTATATTGATATTTTTACATAGGATTGAGATTCTATTCAGCTGATGAGGCCTAATTTAGGTGCATTGCTCTATCTTTGACCATCAGGGACTCCTAATGACACAACCTGAATACACCTTACACAACTGCTGAGGGAACCTTTGCTACACACCACTGAGTGTCCCTGTCATTTAGCCAATTGTCATCTTTTTTTTTGCTTTGTGTTAAATACCAGGGGTTTTATTCAAATTATTGCTTTGTTGGCACAGACTCTCTTTAGCTGTTTGGCAGATCATACAGGCTATACTTGCAATTGGTCTTCATCAGAGACAACTTGCAATTGGCAGCTCTACTGCTGCTGTGGGAGAGGGAACTGTTATTTAATGGGGGGGGGGGGGCATCACTACTGGCTGCAGGTTTAACTATATTGATATTATTACATAGGATTTAGATTCTGTTCAGCTGATGAGGCCTAGTTTAGGTGCATTGCTCTATGGTGATCCAAATTACAGAAAGACCCCTTATGCGGAAAACCCCATGTCCCAAGCATAGTGAGAAACAGGTCCCATACCTGCACTACAAATACAGAGCATGTCATAGTGCCATAGCAGACAGTTTATGTGCTGAAGCAAGAGGAGGTAAGTGGTATTTGGGTGTAGGCACCCAGTGCAATACCCTTAGTAAAGAGATCTCTAGAGGGAAAAAATAACAGTTTTCTGAAGTGAGTAAATAGTATGAAAGGAGGAAATCTCAGTCTTACAAAAGGAATTTTTGCATTTATCAATGGAAATGTATTAGTTGACTCTGAAGAGGTTAATGTATATAGAGTAAGCTATGTTATGTACAATGCACATGCCAGGTACTGCCTTTAGCTTGAGAATATTATTTACACAGACATCACTTAGGTACCTTTCCAGTTTGTGCTGAATATGCAATTCTTTCCAACAGACAATGCTGACTGAAACCACACAGCATTATCTCCTATCTTTGTGGGATTTTATTGAAATATGGGCAGAACAGCCCCATTCAGAAATTGATGCAGCTACAATTCACCCAAGATATTCTAAATGTGGCAGCTTAGCCTTTGTATTTACAGTTTGGGAAAGCAAACTATGCATTTTACCCGCAATCTGCCATTAGAAAGAGCCCCTTTAGGAGCAGTTGCACAAGTATGGCCGGCAAGTTACCCATTTATTTACTGGCCTTAATAATACAAAGCAGTGTGCAGGTAGAGTATGCTATTTTGCCCTCTATTATATACATTCCACGTTATTTTTTTTTATATAATTAAAGGCATGTGTTGGGCAAACTCAAAACAAATAGGTCTATGAATGTAAAGTAACAGAGGGCTGTCACAGTTATTAATTTGGCACCAGTTTGTGACTTGTGAGGTTGCAGTGTGTGATATGTCAGTTTTGTGAGAAAAACATACATTATAATTTATCTACCGTATATATTCGAGTATAAGCCACTCCGAGTTTTGCACACTGAAAAAATCAAGTGCAGAAGTTAGATCACAGCACAGAAAATACACGCCCACTGTTCAGTTGCCAGCAGAGGTTGAAGAGAGAAGGGGTTTTCATGCAATTTTAATTCTTTGGGGGACAAATAAATGAAATAAAAACGGTGTAAAGATGTTTAACTTATTATTGCACACTTAAAAATGATGTTTTATTTTAGCTACTTTAGATTGTCTTTAATCCTGGCAGTAGTTGCTGCATTTCCCACCCTAGGCTTATACTCGAGTCAAAACGTTTTTCCAGTTTTCTTAGGTAACATTAGTACCTAGGCTTATATTCGGATCGGCTTATACTCGAGTATATACGGTAATTATATTAGCAATCCTTCAGTGGTATTTAACCTTTAATATGGTAAAGCAATATGTTTTTTCCCCATAGGTTACAATGTAGCTTAAAAAAGTAAAATCTATAGCATTGGCATGCTAGTACGTCAATGCCAATCCCATACAGTATACGATCTGTGGCACTTAAAGGGTTAATCTTTATAACCGGACATTTTTTAGTTGCAGTTTTTGCTCCCCCCACTCTGTAGTGTTAATGCATTGTAAAAGTGTTTAGCTTGGAATATTGTTATAGGGCACCTTTTACAAAGACATACATACAATTACTGATTACAAGTCATTTCCAGTAATGAAGATTAAAGTGCTAATGCTCTGTATATACAGACAAGAAAAACTTATTTTTAAGTGCACTGGCACAGCGCATATCTTGCCAGTGAAACATTTTGTTAAAACTTTCCTAGTTGTAGTCATTGCATCTGTATAAAGTACATTAGCATGGCATTTCCAGGACCATGTATCAGAGCAATAAGATTGATGCTACAGAGATATTCTAATTCCATTAAGCACCATCAAGAAGCACTAATTTGCTCCCAGACATATTAATATACTCAGGCAGAATACAGTCTGCTAAGCTAGCTGACTTTTCATGTTGCAGTGTATCTTATGCAGGACACAACAGCATTAGATGTTCATCTGGTAACACTTCTCAGTATAGGTATTATTATTATTGTTGTTTTAAAGGCCATCTTAGGGGAAATACTGTGCAGTTTTAGTTTTATTATATCCCTGTATACAGCCTAATCCTTTCTCCACTAAAGGGGTTGGATTAAAGCAAAACAGAAGAGCTAAAATGGCAGCACAGTGGCACAAGGGTTTAAACTGAACATAGGTGAATATTCAGTGGCCAAGGGTTAATATATAATCTCTTTTTCAAACTATATTCATTTTTCAGATACCGCAATACCGGGGTGTCAGGGTACTCACCCGTGCGACTCGGTCTCGCGCGCCTCCTTGCGTGCACGCGCCCCGTTGTCCGCGGGACCTGCGTCAAAGCGCACGTACATGTCAAAGTGTGCACGTCCGTGACACGCTGACGGCGCCGGTTCTGCGCATGCGTGGGGGGTATTTAAAGCTATCAAACGCCTCCTCCTGTGGTATGTTGTCTGCGGCCTTACCTGGGAAACTAAGCCTGCCTGATTTACCTTACGACTTTCTGTTGCCGATCCTTCGCTTGCCTGACTCTGATTTTCAATACTGCAGTAATTATTCTCTAATTTACCAGGAAATGGGGTTAACACCTAATCATGCATGGAAAAAAAAATACCGTCAAATACCGTGACACAGATATAATTTTGAAAAATACCGTGATATAAATTTTTGGTCATACCGCCCAGCTCTAATTGGTATATTAAAAAATAATAAGGTAAGTGATTAGGAATCTTGTGACCACCTAGTGTTAGAGACAACTGTAGACTAGGCACTACTATAACTGTAAGCGGGCAAGCGGATGTAAATCACCTTTTCATTTCATAAGGGAGGTGCTAAGAGAAAAAAAGTGAGGAATAGCGGACCTAATTAATGTTAAGGGTCACATTTAATAAAAAGAGACTGGTGTTGGGTGGCTGCTGGGAAGTGCTACAGCTAACATTTACTCACACAAAATAACAATAGGGAAGAAGAGTGGGTTAATACCTAGGTTTATTGTGTCAGTAGGGGACATGGAAGTGACTGAACAACATTTTGGCCCTTTGGGGTCTTTGTCAGTTCCTAATTGCAAAAATGGTAGTGAACAAGTGCAATAATATTCATTTTAAAGTTTAAGTCCTTATAAACCTTTTTTTTTTTTTTTTTAAGACCATTAAGCTAGGACATATAAATGTAACTAATTACTATTAAGTCATATTAACCTAGAACATAACAATATATTGCAGCAAGTCAGGTAAGACAAATGAGAGTGATTGCCTGAAAAAAAGAGGATTTTCTATCTTACTGTCATAACAGGATTCTGGGAAGAAATTCCTTAAGGCTCCTAGAAAAGTCCATTTACATGGGCTTTGTCCCATTTACATGGGTTTATCCTATAGGCTAAAGCCTCCAGGAGCCTTAAGGAATTTCTTCCCAGAATCCTGTTATGACATTTGCATACGTATGAGGCGGTCTCCTCAATCCCTTTAGCTTGTTCGTCTATCTTACTGTAAAACTCACTGAGAAGGATGATTTGTCAGCATTTTGCCTTTCAAAATTCATTTCTGGGTGCTTTTTAAAGTTAGATTTGCTATGCTTTGACACTGGGTTTAATATTACACTCCAGAATGCCTTGGTAACCCAATTCCATGCACAGTTTCCAGGTACCCAGGCCTAGCAGCCACAGACCAACCCTAAGACATCGTCATCATCATATGTCTTCTACAGTATGCCTGCCTCAAGAGATTGTGTTCTTTTCATTCATGGCTTTTTTTTTTTTGTCCTGCGTACAAGTAGACTGTGCGCTTTATGTCTTCCGTCCACAGGACATTCTCCCAGAAGTATTTATTTTGCATGTTTGTGTGTGTGTTTTGGTGAACTCAGGCTTTCTTATGTTTCTCCCTCAGTTGGGGGGGTCTTACTAGCTCTTTTACTATAGAGGCCCATTTCTTTAAGTTCCTGCCAAAAGTTGTTAGTGCTTTATCGTGTGCCAAAAGGCCAGCTTGAATTTGTATCACCATATTTCTTCTAGGAATATTGGCTACAGTGCCATGTATCTCATTCTTGATAACTCTGTTTACAGTGTTGTCAGAATCATTAAGTACTCTAGAGATGAACTTGTTGCATTGGGACTTAAATAAAGATTTCAGGCTCACATCATCAGACAGTTCTCTGCTTTTCTTTCCTTTTGCCATGTACAGTGTGGTGCTCACAATTTAAACCAAAATATGCAAGTTTATGGTAAAGATTAGTAGTCAAGTAGTTCTGTTCCCCTGATTACGTGTATGTTTATCGAATGAGTTCTGTCCCCTGATTACATGTATGTTTATAGAATAGATGACCTGTAGAATCATAAGTCAGTACAAATATATATTTTATTAAGAGCAGATATATTGGCATAGGCAGATAACATATTGCCCCCCTTGCTGCACCCCTCTATTTGAAAATAACTATTATCACATCAGTATTTTTTAAATAGGGACAATCCCAACACAATACAAAATAAATGTTACTATATATTCAGCATTGAGAAAGGATTTAGTAAGGTCATGTATGAAAGCTGTACCTATTATAAAGGCGGTTGCTATTTCATACTAATTGAACTACGGAGTCCATTCAGGGTATATTCTATCACATGGTAAAATCGATTTTGACCTTTTAGCCCAAAATTTAGACACTGGGTGGTTCATAAATCTTGGACCTACTTAAGTGTATTGTTAGCAAAACTGGGGCCATCCAGGTGGGTTAGGGCTCTGGCACACGGGCAGATTAGTCGCCCACGACAAATCTCCCTGTTCACGGGCAACTAATCTCCCCGAAATGCCATCCCACCGGCAACTTCCACGATTTCACTGAAATCGCGCCACCGCGTATGCCATCCGGTGGGATGGCATTTCGGGGAGATTAGTCGCCCGCCAACAGGGAGATTTGTCACGGGCGACTAATCTCCCCGTGAGCCAGAGCCCTTATAGACAGCAAACAAGATAATCAGTACTTAAAGGACATGTCAACTACAAAAATAGTTTTTTCCCTCATCAAAGAAAACCGCAACTTTCCAATATGACTTTATTAAACATTTTTAGCACTTTAAAAGTTATTTGTAAATGTAATTGCTATTGAAAACAAACATTTGTTGAACTTCTGGTTGTTACTTTTTAAACATGTTGTACAGTATATTGTGCGTCAGTCCCCAAGCTCAGCAACTGACACCAGCAGAAAAGAAGATGGGGAACTGACAGAGGCATATTACTGTAGAAAGGACAGATCTTCCCTGGGCTGTGGGGCCTTGGGCTGGTACAGAAGCCCAAAACATAATGAACCAAATTTCTGCCCTACTTCTCTAGTAAAGCTCTAGTTCTTCTTTAAGGAATATGTGTGAATCTTTTTAATCACTGCACATTACATCAGGACATAAAATATATCGCAGCATGTTAACTTTTAGGACCAACACAACATTCTTATTGTAATGATTTATCTTAAAAAAATAGATAAAAAATAGAAAACGCAATAAACCAATCCAAGAATACATATTTTCATTTTTAATTTGCTTGAGGAAAAATGCATATGAATTTGTACATCTTAAGTTTGATAGCAGCACATACATACAAAGAAAATACAGAGCTTGTGACTGACAGTTGAGTTTGATCATGGTACACACATTTCACACAAACAATGAGCTTGAGCAGGCTGAATGCATTACATTAAATCTTAGGGAGTATAAAATACAAAAACAATTATTTTATTCTATGGCAAAGGAAAGACAAGTTACAGAATAACAAAGACATGATTAACGTTAGTGCAAATAATGCGCATGGTAATGTTTATCATTCAAATTTAGATCAGTTTCCGCATTAGTCCCATGATTAGGTGTCTCCCTACATTGAGCTGCTCTGCATTGTTCCTAGTCATAGAAAGATTAGAAAGTGGAAAGGCAACCTTTGCCTGTAAGGTTATACCATGTTGGGTAGCCTTTATACAGTTATAAGCTTATGCTCAGTAGACAGCTGTCTGGATAAAAAATACACCAACATTTTAAAACAAAAAGAAATGATATATTAACAAACATTATCATCAATGACTTCAGTGTCCTGCCTGACATTTCTATAGCTTTAAGTATTATATACAACCTTTGTAAATAGCCCATCCATGTAGTTAAATATTATTTAAAACTTGTATAATTGGCAGCCCCATTGGAACAGGCTTATTTCACAACCTCCTTAAATATATATATATGTATAAAAAAAAAGATGTTAAAGTGCTTTAGGGTCTCTAAACAAGTCTACAGCAGGTTAACACATAGAACATTATGGATACAAAGTTACATGGTGCACCATATACCAGCAGTTATCTGAAGAGCTGACTCCTTATAATAGGGACTTTGTTTTATTCTGACATGCATTTAACACACATATATTTAACTTCTGTATCCAATTGCAGATGGTTCTGTAAAATTAATGTGCTGTAAATAGTCTGATATATGCCACCTATCTATCCTGTTGTTTGTGCAACAGCCCTAATTTACACATCAGCAAAGGAAGCAGAACTTGCCTGATTTAGGCCAGATTATGGGTGTGGTCTGGGCTGGCTAAAATGTCTCAATTTCAAAGCAAAAATATTAAAATATATTCTAATGTTGTGATTGGCTAATGGTTAATTCTAGCTCTTCCCACTTTAAAGCTGCCTACAAACAGAGATGCAGAACTAAAGCATGTTTATTTCAGGCACTCACATATTAGTAAACTACAAATAAGCGCTGACTTAAAGTCATTTAAGAGACTGATTTTTCCTATTGAGTTTATGCAGAATTTACAGTATTAGTGAACCCTGTTTTACATTTTGCTTAGCAAAAAAAAACAAAAAAAAAACAGTGTTTCAGACATTGACTCTTGTTTGTTTGTTCTTGACTCGGTACCGCATTTCCTGAAATCTGGCAAACTTCTTGAATCTCTGATATTAATTTACACAATGCATAAGATAAATACCCTGCAGGGACTTGTGAATCTTTGCGCTAAAAGGCATGCCTTATGGATGATAGTTTCGACTGAAACACACTTAGCCAAAGACACAAGCATTACGATTCAAGCTGGCCTACCAGTCCAATGGTAGTTAACAAGTTGTTAGTAAGTTTGTAAATCAAAAGCACCTGCTTTCTGATGCATAGGAAAACATTAGGTTTACTGTGTCAATATACTTGGCATATGTACCGTTGTTTAAGGTGCGGCCATTTGCTAAAAGGTGCACATACAGTCTGACTCTGCACCACACAGGGGTCATATTTACAGAATGGGAGACATGGTGGCTGCAATGTACCTGCTTGGCATATATATGTGCACCAGAGTGTGCCAGTCACTAGGGGTCATTTATAAACACTGGGCAAATTTGCACCTGGGCTGTAACTCATGGCAACCAATCAGACGATTGTTTCCAGTGTTTAACCTGCAGCTGGCTGAAAAATTCTAATCGCTGATTGGGCAAATTTGCACCTGGGCATTAACCCATAGCAACCCGTGTTTATAAATAAGCTCCCACTTAGTGAAGACAACTATATAGCCTTAAACTGTCTCCCACTTAGTGAAGTCAACCACTTTTCCATGGACATTTTCTGTGTGTGTCTTTCATCTAGGAATGCATCCCATCTAAAATCTTAGTAAAGACATTTGTGTGTACTACATATATTAAAGCCAAATTAGGATTGTACACAGTACATATGGCACAATCCCCATGACTGGCCAGAAGGACACCCAAGAATAATAATCCATGGAATAAAAAAAAAAAAAAAAAAAAAAATTCTCCGAGTGCTATTTTCTGATGTATACAGCAGTCTTATAAAATTGTTCACAGAGATAGCTAGGAAGTATTCTAGACTTTCTCTGTATAGCATATATTGTAGAATGTCAATCAATAGCAATATTTACAAAACAGAAACAAGTCTTTGGGCTGAAATTTCTGAGAGGCACCTGAGAATGGGTACTGTATATATTTTAAAAAGCTAAATGCTAAAGTGAGGTCATATGATGACATATGAGAATGAACGCAGATAGACAAATGTATAACCCCCCCCAAATAAGAACACACGGGCTACACAGATTCTCATCCAGACAAGCATAAAGTGTCCAATATTGTGGTATTATTATTTCTCACTGCAAAGAACCTTGGGTGTAAAACAATGGAAGCCCAATGAAACAAAAATGGAAGTATGAATATTTGACATGGATACAAATTAAATAGACAATTGCAAACATAAAATGATCATTAAGGCTCATGTTCTCCCTTTAAAAACTAAAAACTGTCAAAGCAGCATATGAAATAGTAATATACTGTTTCAAAATATGCAAATGTCCTGCAGAAACAGGAAATGTAAGTTCATGTTGTTCTCAACAGATCCAATCTAAGCTGGATATGTAAAAACAAGACATCACACAAACTACACATCGAGTGTCAGCTTAAACCATCAGCAGGTCTTAAAAAAACTTGTCGTCGATCCTAAAGTGGGGTCGAGTTACATCATCTGGGTTAATGAAAACAGAGATAGATTTCCCTGGGTTTTCAGTCACTAGCTGCTGTAATTTTTTGGCTAAGCGATCATCAGGCTGATTATTGTCTCCTCCGTCGGACTGTGGCGATGGTATGCTAGTGGTACTCCCTCTCCTCTGGAGATCCAAGGTAAGGCGGTTAGCTGCCTTGACATGCTCTATAGCGGTCCGAAGGTGCTCTGCAGGATCTGATCTCACAGAAGACAACTTTCGGGCATGAAGCATAACAGTTTCCTCTGAAAGATGTTCTAGCATATTGCACTGAGGAATGAAGTAATTGGGACACATTTTGTTGACTAGGCAATTCTGTAGGTCATCGATAAGTCCCAGGAGGAAATGGGCAGCATAATCTTCTTGAGCTAAGTAATTAGCTGGAAGTCTATCACAAGCCCAAAGCATCATACTTCGAAGGTGGTAAGGACTAATAGCTTTTGGTCTTGATAAAAGTTTTATGATTATGGCTTTACAAGCTTGATAGGCTTGCATTAAGCTGCTAGAAATACATTTCTTTAGCTGAACTTCACTTCGAGCAAATGACAGTCGCCACTCGTTGTCTTTTTTACCCTTATAAGAACATGCTGGAACTAAATAAAACCCACTAATCACTTCCTCTTCTGTAATTTTGCCATCCCAAAAATGGTTTTCCATAAGCCAGCTTTGAGCTACAGCCGGCCATCCTTTAAATGACACTACAGGGACAATGTCATACATCATGCGGCTGCTCCCAACTGCCAATATTATGGTAATAATAGTGCCATTCTTTTCAACCTTCTCAACCTTGGGCATTCCACGCTGAGGTTTTTTCTGAATTTCGGACAGAACTATACTAATAGACTCATGAAACCAATCAGCAACCTTTGTAGGAGAAAAGAAAAAGTTAGTGGCTCCATTAATGTGGTCTACAATTGTGCAACAGTCTTTCCACTTTGTTATAGTCCCTTCATCAAACAGTCGAAGACTCAGCCATGAATGACACAAAGCAGAGTGTCGCATATCCAGCGTAACAGGTTGGTTTCGGTCATGGAGCTTGAGAGCGGGAACAAGCAAAGTAAAGTCCATGTCATAATCTGTTCCACGGGCATAAACATTCAGTTCATCCAGGTCTAAGTCTACAACGCCTTCCCGAACACCACCAGAGAGCAAGAGATATTCATTTGCTACGGGCAACTTCTGGTCTAATTTCTGTACCATTCCTGCAACAACAACAGCACAAATAATGTTATTAACATCACAGCTGACAGATAAAGGTTTAATTATTATAAGCAAGCTTTTTACAACCAAGAAACCCAGAGAGACAGCTTTGAAATTAAGAGGAGGCAACCCTACTTTTTTTTTTTTGATGATGATGATGATGATATTTATTACTTATAAGGTTATCTTCTCAGTAGCAGACCAGGCTTTTTTGGGTTTTAGCTATTTAAAGGAAGACATATAAACAGTTAAAAGTAGGGTTTAGGGTGAAGACACAGAGCTACTAGTAGCAGCTACTTGTTGTGGCTACTAAAATAGACAATGCTGATAATTTACGGATAATTGCCTCTATGTTTGTTTTAGCAGAGGCAATTCTCAGTATTATCTATGGCAGGGTATTTTTTGGAGTTTAGTAGCCATGAAAAAGTAGCTGCTACTAGCAGATTAGTGTGTCTTCACCCTTACAGTCACTTTAATGTTCTGCTAATCTTGTGTAACCCCTATTTGGCTGTAAAACAGTCAAAACACGGCTAGTATGGGTTTAGAGCATGGGGTCCATGCAACTCAATCCTTCAGGATGGGCCTTCACTAAATAGAAGTAACCAGTGGAACCAGGGGTTTAGTGCGACTACAACTCACTGTAGCTGTGTGCAGTGCAGATTAGCAAAAATGGACACCAGAAGGTTCTTGCAGTTGAACAACAGAACTGGGTTTATTGTCAGAAACAAGTAGCAATACAGGGTTAGATCAAATACTCTCAATACATACATACACAGAATATGTTTGCAGAACATGGCTAAAGCGTATTTTTGACAAAAACACTTTTACAAAAAGCAAACAAATCTACAAGAGTGCTTAATGGACATGTAAACCCCAAACACAAAAAGTTAACAGTGAACAGCCTCTTTGAAATCTTTCAATACCTGCCACTCTGGTTGCCCAGAGGTTAATAGTAAGGCTGCAGTGTGCCCTTTATCACTTAGATTTCCTTCTCCTCCTTTAGCCCACTCGCCTCCCTCCCTCAGGAATTTGCTTTGGCTGTTGGCTTGTGGGCATGCTCAGTTGTTCTAAGCTCAGATTACTAAACACGCCCCTAGTCTAGCAGCCAGTGAAGAGATGGCATTGCTGGTTCCCATAAAAACTCAGCTCTAGCTGTCTGTTTCAATTTTTTTCTCCTAACTCCTCTCCTGAGCTCAGCTCAAACAAAGCAGAACTTTTATCAGAGACAATTCTGCCTGTGTGAGCCTGTATTCTTGAAGAAACGTATGCTGCATAAGGGTATTTGTGTGTGTATGCTGTTTGCAGATTTAAATGTAACTGATTATGTATCAGAGGAGTTGTTATATAGATACTCATCTGAAACCAAAGCATCTACATCACCAACAGGAATTCAACAGACTCTTCCATTTACACCCCTCAAACACCCCAGTACAGAAGTTCTTCATCCCATTCACTCACAGGGCGCAATGAATAAGGAGTGCACAAATAAAATACCACATCCCTACATACAATGTATACACACACACTTATACATAGTTTTACCTATAATTAGCACTGAGTGAACTTTTACTGCATGTCAGATTTACTGGAGATATTAGGTTAATGTCCAGACCAGATCATCAGTCTGTATCCTATGAAGACCGACTCCTGCTAGTATATAGCTTCTTAATTTCTTATATGTATATTGCCTATTTTAGTGATCACATTAATAAAGGCAATTAAAGAAAATATAGTAAATAAAACAACCTTTTTTTTTTTTTAATCAGAATACATGCAGAAGCAAAAAGCAGCTTTAGTAATTAAAACCCCAGGTCTTAGCACTGAAAATTGCACGCCAGGAGCTCTAACTCCTGCACCACAGGATGTGTTAATTTTGGTGTGTTAGAACATTTATCTTAAAGGCCTAAAATCCAAATAATCACATGGGTGATCACAATGACAGTGACATGACAGATCTTCCGCAGCACTCATCAATATTTGTAAGCAGTAACTCAGGGTAAATACATTAGAACACTGGCTGAGGGGGCAATAGGTATAAATAAGAGCTGTATAAGAATGTATGTATTCATGACTCACTATATGTACAACATAAGAACTAAAGTCAGTCAAATAAAAATGTGGTAAAAAAAAATAAATAAAAAAATAAAGCAAAATTTCCTAGTAAGTTTCCTCTAAGAAACCAAGCAGAAATGGCAGCCCCCTTTTTTTATCGTCTGGATTTTTTTTTTTTTTTTTTAAATTACCACATTAGTCCCTTTAAGGTCACTCGCTGGCATTAATTTCAAAAAGCAGAGAGCTATTTTTTATTGGGCCATGTCTGTTTGTCACATTTCACTTCATGCTTTAAAATAGCAACCAAAAGCAGCAACTGGGAAGCTGATCAGTTTTGGAGTAGATGATGCGAATGGCCCATCCTGCAGGTCCATTCCGCTGTCGGATATTTTCTAGGTATTAAAGAAAAACTAATGCTGAATTGCAACTATTGTTTCAATACACTCTGTACTGGTATGGGATCCCTTATTCGGAAACCTGTTATACAGAAAGTCCCAATTTATGGAAAGGCCATCTCCCATAGACTCCATTATAAGCAAATAATTCAAATTTTTAAAAATGATTTCCTTTTTCTCTGTAAATATAGAACAGTACCTTGTAATTGATCCCAACTAAGATATAATTAATGCTTACTGAAGACAAAACAAGCCTATTGGGTTTATTCAATATTTAAATGATTTTTAGCAGACTTAAGTTATGGAGATCCAAATTACGGAAAGACCCCTTTATCCGGAAAACCCCAGGTCCCGAGCATTCTGGATAACAGGTCCCATACCAACACCTGGAAATATAAGATATATATGCTGTAACTTTACATGCAGTATTGTAGGCATGACCGGGTAAAGCAACATATCCATTCTCTTTTATCCCCATGTGGAATAATGGCCTCCTGACCCAATAGAGATAAACACCAGCCTCAGTATAATAAGCAAGATCATATCTCACACCCACACAATGACTGCTAATTACATTGCTACACTGGAGCGGTCACACCTTAAAATTAAACTTTAAACATGATTTTTACATCATTATTCTAAGATATTAATATTCATATTTTATTTTGTTATTATTTGTGAAAAGGGCTGCCACCTTTTCTGTTAAAAAATGTCTTTCCTTTTTTTATCGTCCTTCCCTATTAACAACATTGGCATTGAGCATTATTTTTACCAGACAAGCAGGTAAAATACCTGTCAGGTGGCAACCTTATTTGTGAAATATCCGCTTTTTTTGTTCTAAAAGTCTTAGACTTGGAGCTTTACCCGCTATCTGGTTGCTAAGGTGTAGTGACCTAGTTTGAAACCAGGTCAAAAAACCTTAGTTAGGAACCAGGCAGCAGCTTGTAAGTTAGAATTGAAGATCAATAGGAGAGGGCCTGAAAAGAAAGCTAAGCTATTAAAAATAAAATGAAACCTTTAAAGTGAGTCAATCTGATTATTAATAACTAACAACCAAGTCTGCAGTCTGAGGAATAAGTAATTACTTAAAACCCATACAAAGCAAATAAAGAAAATTCTATTTATAAATACTAAATAAAAATATATAAAATGTAAACAGGAGGCTTTTCTGTACAAAGAAATTACACAACTATCTTATGAACAAAGTGTACCAGCATTTTGCATTTATGACCACTAGGGGACAATGGTGTGCAGCATATATTGTATGCAAGTCCAGTGATTTTAAACCAGAGGGAGAAGGTTCCTGTTGCATCAATAATCCTTGTTTTTAATTTTTTGATACCTTTTGTGTAAAGTCCTGCAACGCTGGCATTGAAGCTTTAAAAATATATGTGGCTTTTAGTAGTGTGTGTGTCTACGGCAGGAAAACTATCTTATCAGAAACTGAAAGCTCCTCTCATACTGAAACTTGTAAACTATAAACATCTCTGTAATAAGCTGCATAAATATGTAAGCTCTATATAACATCTTGTAAGCAAAGTTATATATTGATCAAGAGATTCAGGGGCATGTAATTCAGACCAAGCATCACCATGGGGGCATATGATACACAATGTTGAACTAACTCTACCTTGTATTTGATAAGCTACACATGGGATTTTACTGCGTTTTAAAATTGTAGATGTGGCATCTATAAGGAAGTCTTTAATTAAAGAGCCACTAGAGGGCGATTAAAGTCAAATGCTGACAAGCCCTAGGAATCTGGAAGCCACAGCTGAAATCCCCCCCCCCCAGCAGCAACACTGGAAAACCTTATTAATTGTTAACTTGATTAAGATGTCCTGATATTCTTTGTTGTCAGGCCTATTAGTAAACCAATTAGGATTACTTGTCTAATTAATCCATATTCCGTATTGGAAGGCACAAGTAGTTTTGATAGAACATTGCATTAATATGGATTTAAAATGTAAATCGTTGCTTAATCATTACAATTCAGAAGTCAAACAGAACAATGTTCCTGTCTGATTGGATTAGGTGCTTCAGGGAGTTTTGGCTCTACAGATATATTTTCATAAATGAAAATACACCATTTTTTCCGGCTAAGAGAACTTTCTGGGATTGTAGGAGACTGTTCATCAGGAAATTCCAAAATGATGTTAGGAACCCCCATGTGAATTTAATCGCTTACCTTGTACCCCGGCTGGTGCCCCTGTTACGAGAAACCCACACCAGCCTGGGGTATCTGCAGCGAGCGATTCCTCTTCCTTCTGTTGTCAAAATCCTGGGGCCGGCGCATGCGCAGTAGAGTGAAAAGCCGACTTTCTTGTTAAACAGGAAGGAGGAAGCCCTGCAGGTACCCCGGGATGGTGCTGTTCTCTCCTAACAGGGGCACCAGCCCGGGGTAAAAGGTAAGCGATTAAAGTCACTTGGGGGTGCCTAACATTTTGGCACCCCCAAGTGACTTAGCCTTTCCTTCTCCTTTAAGTTAAAATGAAGAGCATGAATGGAACGGGAATGCAAGTTCAAATAATCAAACAGAGATCACCTTACAAAATAATATATGTGTGTTTATTTTATACTCTGATACAGTTGGCCAGATTGAATATATTGCCATATATGGACAATCAATCATTTGTTGGCAGCTATATGCACAGAATTATTGACCTATTTATCTAACTAACTAACTAACTAACTAGCTATCTATCTCTATTATAAGGGGTGAGTGCCAGGTCTGGACTGGGATTCAGAATAGACTCTGGCATTTGAACTACACAGAGGCCCAAACAACCCTGTCACACAGATGTACTGGCACTGTCACTATACCTTGATTTGTATACATACTGGCTTCTTTAGAAATTTGCTACACTCATACTCGTGAGGCCTTGAATTCACAATGTAAGTCGCCGGTGGGAAAATATATTCATTGTCTCAGCTTTCCGGAGTCGCCTCAAGTTACCTTGCAAGGCTTGGAAAAGCCAAAGGGATGCATAAGTTTTCCCACTGGGGGAAATTATTGGAGATTTAATTTTATGTGTCAGGGCCCTAAGACACTGTTGTATTCTATAGAAGAAGAGGTTATTGCCCGAAAGCTTGTGCTGCTCCTTTCTGCAGTTAATGTGTTAAAGGCATTGCCGGCATATTGGTGTGCTTCTTCCCTTCACAAAGGTATATTGAATGGCTTGGAAGCAGCTGAGGAAGTGAAGCACCCTATGGAAGTATGTAAGTGGTGTGCCGAAGATTTTTTTCTATTGTATTCTATAGAACTCATCTGCAATCTGAATGTAACCTGTCCCTTTTCTCCTTTTGCCATCTTGAATGGCTGCCCCCATGGCTACAGGGCAGCTTATTTATATAAACCAGAGTAGACTTTCTGAAGCAAACACTTTTTTACCAGTGCAACAGTACATATATTTTAATTACTTTAAAACAGATTCATTTTTTGGTGTTACTGTTTCTTTAAGGAGATAGTTTGTATGGGTCTTTATTCTAGTATTCAAAGCCATCATTAATCTCATGCTGTGTTTGAATAGAAATGATTTGTTGGTTGCATCTGAGACTGCTACATATTTCTGAATCTAGACTCACATACCTTTTACTATAACATTTAAAAACTAGGACATTTTAGTTCATATCATTAACCACTTCAGGCCATGCCCAGGTTATATCCAACCTAAAACACTTGCACACATTTTAATAGATGAGTCAGTGTTATTAATATATCTAGGCTGACATGAGACATGTACCTACCATTAATGGAAAAATTCACATTGAAATTAACTTTTAGAATGTGATAGAAGGACCAATGAGGCATTTATTTTGCATATTGCCCAGTGTGCTGAGTGCTGGGGGTGGGGAAGCGAGCGATCAGTGATCTGATATGGACCCAATAGACAACTATTTATTTAAAAAAACAACAAAAGGGGGAACAGAGAGGAATTGCTGTGCCTTATAGGAGTCACCAACTGCATACTGAATTATAATTATAATTATCCCCATGGCTGTTGACACAGCAGCTGAGTCAGTAGCTTGGCTTTCGACTGCAATAAAACAATATAAAGCTGCAGTGAGTGATAGCTAATGGTGATGGTACACTGGGCCATAACAAACATGGGATGTATTACGACATAGAGGACTAGGCATTCTCTTCCAGTTACACATTATATTCAGTGATTATATTCACCGTTCTAAGTACCAGATATTCCGTTAGTGGGCTAGATAGTACATTGCCTTTACATGCTACAGCTTATTGCCTCAGTCACAGAATATGATGGCAGCCTGGCATATAAACTCTGCACAGCTTCATCACTGTTATTTCAGACAGGAAGACTGTGCTCAGTGGCGCGCACAGCGCATTTCCAGGGGATCAATTTCTCTGTTAGATCAAACTCCTAAAAATAACCAACCCTGTTCTTGTTGTGAGCTGTAATAAGGAAATATGGATTACGGATCCTTTGCATCCTTTCAGAAAATGATCCAGCTGCATCTTCAGATGTATCTATGCTCCGTAAAATGCATTCATGCAGACTGCCTGTGTTTATATTGAACTGCGTTTTAAATATCAAAACAGAAGGGGAATAAGAGCATACAGTTGAGTCTGCAATTCCAATATCATAAGGGAGTTGCTCATATTGAGACCCAATGATGAAACATAATATTATTACAGTTTCTGGGGTCTGACAGACTGCAAACTCTAGTGCCATCTGGTGGACAGACCTGAAATTAATACTTAAGTAAATAAAAAGTCATATCCAATATTTATATGGTAGCTGGTAGCTCTTAACACAAATGTTCTAGTGTTTCATGTACCGAAAAGGATATCAGCAGCCCGGTACAACCAGATGGGAGCAGAGTATTGGCAGGGGGTCATTTTAAAAATGAGTTTGAGTAAGATTTGGAAATATGGCTATCTATTAAAAACCCCTGAAAATCTACTATCAAGTAGGGAAAGATTTGGGGGTAAAAACCAGTTTGCTGCTTTAGATTCAACTATGCCAAATTGACTCCTTTTCATTTACTTGTAACTGTGATATAGTGACATGGCTGGAATTGAACCTAGGAACCCCAGCAATGTGAGGCAAAATTAGTAGATTAAGCTTGCTCCCACTGTAGTCACCAATTGAGCTGTACAAGGTGTTTTTGGTAAGAAATAGGGCCTTGATATTGGCAGTTTACCTTTATGTTAACTTTTAGGTTATACAGTTGCCAATTCTAAACAACTTTTGAATTGGTCTATATTGTTTATTTTTTATAGTTTATGATTTATTTGCCACCTTCTTCCAACTCTTTGCAGTTTTTTTGCGAAAAAACTATTGCTCTGTGGGGCAAGTTTTATAGGTAGTGTTCCTTTTTGTAACTGTCTTTTCTATTCAGACTCTCTCCTATTCTTATACCAGTCTCTCGTCAAACCACTCCCTGGTTGCTAATGTAACTTGGACCCTAGCAACAAAAAAGCTGCTGAAACTCCAAACTGGAGAGCTCCTGAAAATGAAATAGCTAAAAACTACAAATAAAAAATGAAGACCAACTGCAAATTGTCTTAGAATATTACTCTCTATACCATACTAAAAATTAACTTAAAGGTGAATAACCCCTTTAATAAAGTTTAGGTAATGATTATCCTCAATGGCACATCAAATATACTGCAAGCCTACTTATACAGAACACTGGTGGGATATATATATATGCAAATATTTTAGCAAGGAACTTAATACAAGGGCTAGCTCATACTGAACCTTACATGTAGTACAGAGATAAATAATATAAAAGACTATGGCAGAGGTTTATAAACGTGTATCATATAACCTTCTATCTTCCACATTATCAATGCGCCACACCCTAAAACTTCCCACTTTCTATGTGCTGTAACCACACTAAGTGGATATGTCCTTGATATGAATGACAAAAAAAAACACACACAAAAGTGCAGCAATCTATAACTATTTAATGTGTGTGGAAGACACAGTTCATTCACTAAGGTAACCATGTAACAGCAGATTTTTGTAAAGTGCAGTTTCAGAGAATTGACACTAGAAGGCGCCTATGCTTTAATAATAGAAAAACAACTGCCAGACCCAGTGCATTGTTGTTATACCACATGAATACTACTGAACCTTAACAGTAAGCCACTAAAGTAAGCAACTAAAGCAAAACAAATATGGTCAGAAATATTTTATTAAAAGTAATATATACACACACACAAATATTATTTCATTATGATTAATACAAGATAAGTTTTTATTTAGCGATATCTCCTTTAGCAGGTTATTTACAGCTCATGGATAATATTTATATAGTTTATAAAGTACTACAATTTTGTTGTAAGATACACAGATGTCTAAAAATGTAATAGCTTGGTATCTAATACCCCAGTTCCTATAAAAAGAGTGTAACTGAAGCACAAGTAAACTATTCCCAGATCACAAGCCTGCTTTCTTAACCCTTTAGCTACCCTCACATTCCAATGCAAACATGAAGCCTGCCTGCCTGTCAGTAGCAATCAAAGGCTTAATCAGCTGGGAATTTGTGGTGGCTCAGCATTAACAAGGAATATAATTGCATACCTGAAAATGACATTTCTTCAAGGCAACGGTGTAAGCGTAAAGACAGCCAGAGATTCACCACTGCCAATAATTATGCTTTCCAGGACACTGCAATTATTTTTTAAGAAAATTGATTTTTTTTCCTCACTTAAAGCCACACAGACGCAAATAAACAAAGCTCGCTTGGTTGTCTCTCCCTTGCTTTCTTCCCAGCAAGACACCACAGGGTCCTGAACAAAGGAAACCCCAGCATTAGCATATGAAGGCAACAGTGATTTATTAGGGAGAGCAGCTCTGAGGATGGTACGAGCATTTGCAGGGCATTCCATGCAACAATTAGGAAAGCATGCTCTGATGGGATTTCAAGCAAAGGAATGAAAGCAGGGATTATTTCCCAATAAAATGACTGAGTTTAGCCCATTCTGAATATTGTTCCAGGCTTCATTAAATATACAGGTTTTACTCTCTAGACATAAAAAAAGAACTGAAGAATTTCTAGAATTTGATGTCTGCCCTGGCAGTATATATTGTAGGCTTATTAATGATGTGGATTTATTGGTGAAACCATAGCAGGCCTGATTCCCTAAGCAGCTGCTAGGTGCCTGTGCTGGGGAATAGTTTGAAGCTACAGTATGTATGGGAAAGCTGGCTGTAGGAAGGAATAGCAGGAGACTGATTGTAATAAAACAGAAAACTTTTGCTAGGTCAACCAAACATGATTCAAAGTAGAGACCAGTTAATCAGCAGTGTAAAAACAGGGCGCCAGACCTCCCCCCTGAAAAAAAAATCTTTAGAGAGTACCTGCTCACACTGCGACCCCTACCCAGCCACTCCTCTGCTCTTCACTCACCCAATCACATCCGCTTGCTCCCTGGGAGGGGGGATTTTCTACAGCTATAGTGGAAGCAGACCCCTTGGTCTGGGCCCCCTGCAACCATGGTGACAACCATGCTTTCTCTATACTGTAGTTAGAGCCACTGCAGTAAACATTAGGATAACTCTGCATGCTCATATACATAGGGGCATATTTATTATAGTGTGTAATCCAACATCACCAGTGTCACCTACACATTAGAAACCAAAAGCTAAGATCTGACTGGTTGCTATAGGCAACATCGCTGATGATGTTGGCTTTCACACTATTACAAATATGCCCCATAGTGAAAGTCTCTTAAAAGGGCCCTGGACTATTCCCCAGTGACTGGCCTACAGCCAGCTCCGTACAGCATTTAAAGCCAATCCCTGTGACCCTTTCAGGGGCAAAGCTCCACTGCCCACCCATGTAAAAACAAGGACACCTTAAACAATATTGACTGTGAAGCTTCAATGTAATCTCTGTTGTTACATTTAAATTCAGGCCCTCTCTTATTGATCGTCCATTCTGACTTCCAAATTAGTGCCTGCTTATTAGGATATTTAAGCCCTAGCAACACAATTTAAAACTCCATGTCTGAGAGCTGCAGAACAAAAATGTAAATTCAAAGACCTCAAAAAAAAAAAAAAAGGAACATAAAGGCCCTTGGAAACTGGAGTAGATGATCATTGTTCAGGTCATTTTAAAAGTGAGTTTTGAGGAGCAATAACCCTCTAAGTTTCTATGCAAGGAAACTGTAGAAAGCATTTCCAAGTTCAGAGTCTACGGCATAAATCTTAAAATCAGCCAGTTATCCACTCCCAATTTAGGCTGGCAAAGTACATGCAAAATGATTTTAGCATGCCTGCTGTGTTAATGGCCCATGGTATTCATAAAGCTGAGCTCTAGAGGTATCAGAGTAATTCATATACAACTGTTTCTTAAATTCTTTGAGTAGTATCTTTGTTCTGATCACAGATTTTGTTTGTGCGGAGGAAAAATGCCAACTGAAAATCCCCTTTACAATATACTGTAACAGTGTCACACCTGTACGTGTCCAGCAGAAACACAAAGATGACAAAAAGCCCTATTTACCATTTTTAACATTTTAAACAGGTTTATATAAACCCTAAATAAAAACATAAGTAACAATACCACATTAATTTCACTGGGCCTGCCTTTCTGCTAAATGACTGCACAGTGGCAGTTAATTTATAGCATATTTGTTCCTCAAGGGGCACTAGCGGCAAATCACTGGAAAAGTCTGTAGGGTGGGCAGAGCCCAGATAATAGTGTAGTACAAAGGAAACAGAATGACAGGAATTTTGGGTTGGTTTTGCAAACAGGAATGAGCAGACCAGAAAGGCTCTAGTGACAATCAAAACTATTCTACAGTGGACAGATGGCCAGACAGAAGGCTTCTGATTTAATTCCAAGGCAGAATAAAGGAAGGCAATTGGCATTTATTGCAGTCAGATATATGGGGATTATTAGTAGTCTGAAAAAGAGTGGTCAATTAGTCTCTGGGGTCCTCTTTTTGCATCTGAAAGTCATTTCTTCCAATGGAGCAAAAGATGGACAGTTGACTGCCCACTAGCAGGACCCCTTTATAAGGGCAGAATGACCATGGTGCACCAAGAACAGCAGGGCTGCAGTGTATAATGCACAACTTTGGTACCTATTTATCTCAAAATCCTGCTTGTCACTTGCTAGAGAGACTGGGTCTCACTGCTCTTTGGCACTGCCCTTAAAAGGGTAGTTGATCTTCAGGTTAACTTATTTATTATATATTGTTTTGTTATGGAAGGTTCTATTCCTAGCAAAATTTCAGTTGGTCTTCATATTTTGTTACAGTTTTTGAATTATTTACGATTCTCTTCAGACTCTATCCTGTTTTCAAATGGTATAAAGAGCTATTGCTTTATGAGGATACAATTTTGTTGCGATTCTTACTTTTTTTTTTCTTATTACTTATCTTTCTATTTAGGCCTTCCTCTATTCACATTCCTGTCCCTTTTTCAAACCACTGCCTGGTTGCTAGGTTAAACTGGACCATAACAACAAGATACCTGCTGAAATTCTGAACTGGTAAGCTGCTGAACAATTCAAAAACCACAAATGAAGAGCAACTGCAAATGGTGTCAAATTAACACTTTCTGCATCATACTAAGTTCATGGAAAGGTGAACAACCCTTTTAAGTAGTGTGTAAATCAGGCTTCAAGTCAAATTTCACATGGGTCATTTTCTTCACTGGCATATACAGTATATGAAAGTGAAGAAAAGCCGACCCAATGCCTTCCAACCCCAGGCATCAGCCTGTCAGTTCACACACACAGCATATTTCAATGTTACAATGAAACATAAGAAAAAAAGTTTTTGGTTTAAATTGAATATTAAATCTTTCATCAAGCCAAGGCTTCAGACAAACACATTATCTCGCTACCTAATGGGGATGTCCACCCACCTGGTAATTTCTTGTAAGTTCCTAGAAATAATACAGATATTTGGTAAGTGCTACATCTGCAGGTATTCTCAATGAAACACTGTAAAAGTTTTATTTCCCTTCTTGTAGTCAATTTGTAAGTTGGACAGAATAGAATGCTAGAGGCATACAGAGAGAAGAAGTTACACATTCATACTATTAGGTGACCCTCATCAATAGGTTTCCTTTGGCTTTGTGCTACATATCACAATTTGCCATTTTCTTCTTGTGTCCTCAGCTCATTTGGAGCTCAATGACTGCAAAAAGGACTTGCCTGGAATGTCACTGCAGAAAGATGCCAAGAAATTCAGTCTTTTCCTGGGGTTCCTTTACTGAGATTTTAAATAGAATAATGGTTTGCACACAAGATATACAGCACAGTGGTAGTATTAAAAAGTATAGTCCTTTATATAATATACAAAAGAATTTTTAACAACAATCAATTTTAATTGCAAAGTTACAAGTACATAGATTAATAAGTTAATACATACCACAAAATGTGCACAGGCACAATAAGAAGACACACAAGTTAGCGGATACACTTGCCAAAGAAGAGAATTCAGGATTCCCCTTGAGAAAGGCTCTTTGCCGAAACGTTGGGGTAATTCTCATCTTTTGGTGCCCTATATGGGTGTACTATTTTTGGGTTCTTTTGCACCAAATACTTACATTGCTGTTTTTTTGCATGCTAAGTGAGTGCCCTCCATTTATGTATATTTACTATATGTTCCTTTACTGAGAAGCTGCACCAATACTTTTACATTCTGCGCAGATAACATGCTGTAGACCAGTGTATGAATAGTCAGTAGTGTGTGTTTCTATTTCCCTTTGACTGTCGTTCCATTTACTGCTGCAGTGAAAATAAATAAAATAAAAATAGAAGTATTTTTATTACAGGTACAGGACCTTTTATCCAGAATGCTCGGGACTTAGGGTTTTCAGAATAAAGGGTACTTCCGTACTCTGGATCTACATACCTTAAATCTACTAAAAAAACATTTAAAAACATTAAACAAATATGATTATTTTGTAGGGATGCACAGAATCCACTTTTTCTGATTTAGCTGAACCCCTGAATCCTTTGCAAAAGATTTTGCCGAACACCAAACCAAATCCTAACTAACATATGCTAATTAGACTTCGGAAGGGCTAAATGTTGATGCACGCAAAAAAAATTGTTTTAGGTGACAAAAAGTCACATGATTTTTAGGATTCGGTTCAGCCAGGACTGCGGATTCAGCCAAATCCTTGCATCCAATAGTTTTTGGTTAAATAGAATCACGCAAGTCACATGATTTAAAAAATTCAGATTTGGTTTGAACAGAGGCATGGATTCCACCGAATCCAAATCCTGCAGAAAAAATGCTGAATCTTGGTCGAAACCTGAATCGAATCCAGGATTCGATGCATCCCTAGAGGTAACTGCAGGCACCCTTTACTACTTCCCTATACACAACTACTTAATGATTGCATTAGCCATTAAACTTCAGTGGAATGAATACTGGTGCAAACTGGTCCAAAAATGGATTATTCACTGTAAAACACATTCAGTCATTTTCTGTCTGTTCAGAATTGCAAATGTCTTAGCAGTTATGGTTGGCTAGTGTACCTCAGAACGGACATAGGGTTTGAGACAGTACAGCAGATCCAACAAAAGCTCAATAAAGCAGCATTTATAGAGATACACATAAATTGATGTTGTAAGGAAACTACACGGTGTATCCAAATGCTTTAACTAGCTGCAGTGGGAATTGAAAAAAATGGCTTTTTGTACAGAAAGGAAGTTTCACAGGGACCTATTAAAGAAACTGATGCTGGAGCCCTGCTAACACCTTAATAGCTCTTAACATCTGTTAAAGGTACATTTGAAAGTACAAATACCAGATGAATAGGAATAGGTTTCAGTTACTTACAGAAGGTAAAGAAAAAGTGCTTGTCACTCTAAACAGGCCGATAAACAATAGTAAATATCCAATATATCTAAATACTTTAGATTACTGGACCAGTTTAAATTAAAAAATTGTTCATTTTTTCTTAAAGTGTTCTATAAGTGTTCTATGGCTGTGTATGTTTGGCTATATAATTGGTCAGCTATGGTGCAGATTTTATATTCCTACTGCAGAGTGTATCAAAGTTCTATACAATCAGAGTGCACCCGCAGCCTCAATTCCACCATTTATTTAACTTTCTCAAAGAGAAAAAATAAGAAATGGCAATTGTACAGTATGGTTTATGCAAAGTTAAACATATATATTACTTCATTGCAAAGAAAATAAGAAAAAAATAAACATGAAGCAAAACGGTTTACAATGTTATACAGTAGCCATCTAAATCCAACCAGTAGTCAAATTCGACCCCGATTTCCTTTAGCAGTATTTCATAGCTAAGAAACAGTAGTTGTAGAACGCCTAGTTATTCATATAAGTATTAGCTATTCTAACTCATCATTGCTTACATTTCCTTTTAAATGCAGTTGGCAACAGAACAGCTAATTTGTCAACTAGAGTTTTTAATTAAAAAAAATAAAGGCAATATGCTACAGAGCACTCATACGGTATTATATGTTATCACAAGACTTTCTTCTTATCCAAGCAACAGTCACAAAACTCTTCAAATTGTAAATAACTTCGCTGCCCAGAGATGGGAGAAAAAAAATCCAAATAGACAAGCTGTTACCCATATGGATACAGACAAGGATTACAGGAAAGAACTCCTTGTCCATTCTTAAAGTGGACCTGTCACCCAGACATAAAAAGCTGTATAATAAAAGTCCTTTTCAAATTAAACATGAAACCCAAAATAATTTTTTTATTACCACATCCATACCTATTATAAAAGCATTTTAAAATCCCAGCTGTCAATCATATAATGCCTGCCCCGCCTCTATGCCTTAGGCATAGAGGTGGGGCAGACAGTTACTTTCACTTTCAGTTCAGAACTTCTTAGATGTCACTGCACCCCTCACATTCCCCCTCCCTCCTCACCATCTAATTCTGTAACCAGTGCATGGGCATGGGCCTCAGGTCCCCCCATACTGGCACAGAAACAAGATATTGGCAGGATGCAATGCCTGCTTTGATAACAGTGTCCACAAAATGGCCCCTGCCTGCTTGCTGCAATTGTGAATTCCAAGGCTAAAGAAAATAAGATTAAAATAATTTATATAGTGTAAGTAAAGTTTATTTTGCTTGCCAAACACAATAGAAAACAATTTGAAATTATTTCTTAAGGTGACAGGTCCGCTTTAATTGGAAAAGAGATAAGGCAGAGTGGCCTAGGACAGCGCTGTCCAACTTTTGTGGTACCGAGGGCCGGAATGTTTCTGGCCAACGCGGTAGAGGGACGATAATGGAAGCCAGTTTCACCACTCCCCCCTTTTTAAACCACACCCACTTAAAACCACACCCATGTTATCACAAGAGCTTTTAAGACTATACCCACATTAATGGTGGTAGCGCAGCAAAACCCCAAATGGTTGGTGCTCACTGTAGGGATATCAACTTTCATTCATTTGTGAAAGAATTATATTATTTCATATTAAGACACAACCTTAAATCCCTATGCCTCCTCTTCCCCTTTGGATAGCACAGCAACCCCCAGCACATAATTACACATCTTAGGGACCATAAAAGAACTATTTTCAAATGCTAACAAACTCCCAGAACAAACCCCTGGCAGGTTCACCTCCCACAGGCAGGGTAGGGCAGGCAGAGTATGGCACACACAGGCAACATAGGGCAGGCAGAGTATGGCACACACAGGCAACATAGGGCAGGCAGAGTATGGCACACACAGGCAGCATAGATCAGGCAGAGTATGGCATAGAGCAGGCAGAGTATGTTGCCTGTGTGTGCCCTACTCTGCCTGCCGTACCCTGCCTATGTGTGCCATACTCTCTCTGCCCTATGCTGCCTGTGTGTATGGCACACACAGACAGCATACACTGACACAATGCTGGCACTGCTCCTACAATCTGAGGTGTGAACAGGGGAACAATGTGGGTGATTAGAGCCTGAGGTGTGAACAATACAGGGATTAAAAGGTGTGAACAGTACAGTAGATTACATATTTAAACAATACAGGGGGATTACAGCCTGAATATGAGGTGTGAACCATGCAGGGGGCCATTTAATCTCAGTACTGATACCATTTAAAGCTTCCACAAAGGTAAACCATCAAAGCAGCCAGACAGGTGAGGGGGCAACACAGAGGGGGGTTGCGGGCCACCAGTTGGACAGCCTTGGCCTAGGATAACAACTCTGTGCGAGTTCAAAAGAAATAAGGAAAACTGGAATTCTGAAATACATATGCAAATGTTCAGGTCAGTTTCTAAGCAGCACAAAGAATTAATTTTGCTTCGGCCCCAAGCTTTGTAGGAAACTCTTGGGCTGGGGAGGTCCTCTATAAATGCACAGATATAAGCTAATAAAAAAATGTAGGCCTGAGATGTGCAGTCTGTAGATTTGTGATTTGGAATGCTCCATCCTTACTGTACTGGAATATGAAAGCCTATTTCACAGCTCTGCAACAGTGTAATTCTAGGCAGCTTTCTCTACTTTTTGGCCATTTAAATTGGCCGGCATGTGCTTTCTGACAAGCATATCTACATATTGCCCTTTAGCTATTGTACTGGGATTTCCTCACCAGTTATACAAAATATTCAGTCAGTTCCCTTTATGCTCAATTACTGTATTTCGTAATATGAATCAAAACTGACAGTATGCCTGGAGTATAAAGACTGGTGCTTACTATGGCTATGAAGCATATGTAATGTTGCTTGAAGATATTTTACACTTCTGCTCTCAATTGCTTTCGCTTTCCCTAACTGAGCTAGCAAAGGCATGTTTTATAGGAGATACAGTGCAATTGTTTGTGCCAGCATGTTGAAAGGAGAAACAAAATCACCAAATAAAGTTTAAACATGATAACGTTTACAAATGCTAAATTTATAATGGAACTACTGGTATTCCACTTGAGTCAATTTCCCTTTTCAGAGCTCGTGGTTAAGTTACCTCATCAGAACGCTCATGCATCCCTTGTGAGAGTAACCTTTCCCAGTATGTTATATGACAATTATGTGGCATAGTGTTAGCACTGCTACCCCCGAAGAGCTCCGAACATGGGACTAATTTCAAGCAACACACAATCAGCCTGCAGTCTGTATTGAAATATGTTTTTATAACAGCAGACACCTGGCTATTCTTTATTCAAATCACTGTATACACAAAGGATTCTGGGTATGGCAGAGAAACCACTGAGAATTCCAGATCCCTTTGGAGGTGCTTGCTCAAACAAGCTTAACCACAGAGTAAAAATAACCAGCGGCAGTTGTCTGAACCACACAAGCTAGTGCCGCTCGATACAAAGCAAATTTGCACTGTATTGTGTAGCAAAAAAAAAAAAAAGATACTAACATGAAAGCAAAAAAAAAAAAATCTACTTTCTATATTATTGCTATGCCAACTGTATAGAAAAAGTAATTGTTAAGCATAGGATATTCCCAGAGTGACATAGGGTTTGTAATGTCACGCCTTGCTCAGAGTTCAGAAAGACAAGCTAATGCATTAACACATGTGTCAAACACAAGGCCCATGGGCTGAATACGGCTCTTCTGGCTGTTTTATGTGGCCCCTGGTGACTGTGCCTGGCCATGCACCACCAATTGCCTTGACTGCACTGTGACTGTGCCTGACTGTACAGTATCTTAATAAAAAATTTGGCCTGCGACTGTGTTTTAGATTTCAGCCCCCTATGTGATTGAGTTTGATACCCCTGCATTAACAAAAAATGATTTTCCCTTCAGGAATGCCTAACACTTGTGTCTTGGCCAAAAACATCTTTGTACAGATATAGTTTCTAGAAACCAAGGACACACACACTAAACAGAAACTTCACCTTTTCGTCCAATGTTCTCATTTTAGCTGGAAGATGCAGGTATAGCAATGATGAATTCCATAAGGTGCAGATACTGCCTACTGGTGCTGTACAGGGCAAAGAAATGAATTAACTCTAGGTCAGGTAGGGCTCTGATGGGTAAGATAAGTATCAGTGAATAAATTCTGAGCACAGTGGCATAAAAAAGCAACCATTTAAATTTTATCACAAACAGAGAGGTCCTAAAAAAATCCCCTGCATTATAGGCTATATTTACAAACTGGTTACATTTTGGTGGTAGTGGGAAATTTTACATAGCTTATTCATGCAAAATAAAATATCACCATTGATGGCCTGCCAATTGTTGTGCAGTCATTACTATTACCAAACCTTATTAGAGTAAAACCATTGAGGGTACTATCACTGGAAAGTTTATGATTTCATATGTATATATGGGACCCATTACCCAGATTACTTGGTATGTAGGTTGGTGATATGTATGAAAAACCATGTCTTTAGGCTACTAAATAACACGTAAGCCTTTCTGTTCTGGGGAACTTACTCAATAATGGCCTTTCAGATAACAAATTCAAAACATATATTATAATCCTTTATTTATATTGCAGGGACATGTTACACAGTGCTAAAGTATCACAAATACAGCTTATTACAACACAACAGCTAAGGATAAAGAAAACGTTTATTGGGACCTGCTGGTTTATAACTCAGCAGAGATGATTAATAGCTGGCGCCTCTCTGCTGGAAGGAGGGAATGATCCATGCCCTGAGCACTCCGATTCACTGGCAATAAGGGATAAAGGAACAAAATAAATTCCCATAGGAGGAGTTATGTACTAGCTGCATCTCTGTTTGCATTCAGCAATGCCACAAACTAATAACAATCATTTAACAACTACACATCTGCATTTGTTGTTCTTCCTAAGGAAGAAGATAATTTGCTATTTTGATGCAATAATTTTGCCTGTGCATCAGATGCAGCGCCATATACGTTGGCAGGTCAGCTTTTCTAAAGGACATATATACGGTTACCAGCAGGAGGAACCAATGAGTGGCATATGGACGGCTTATTGTGCATGACCATTTTTTCACTTCCATTAATAACCATTTATCAATAGCATTCTTTGTCACACAGCCTTCACAATCACTGTTTTTGCCTAATTTTATAGTTACATTTCTCACTGGGTTTCTGTTTATTTTTTGCTCTTCTTTCCAGTTTTCATCAAGCCTCCCCAACTGCTTATTGTGGATGATGGAATATACAATTATCTAGAGCAGGCCAGAACTGCCCCTCGTGTATTAAAAAACAACTAAAGCTCAATGGCACATGGTCTGAGCTGCAATTACCTGAGCTTTGGGAAAGACTCACAATATCCAAAATATATTGTGATTAAATGTACCTCTATTGTAAAATATAAGAATATAATAAGTCACAGAGGAGTTCCATGAACATTAAAGTACAAGGTCAAACGCACTGTATAGTCACACCATGCAAAATTACTTGTAGGGTCTGTTTCTTCTCTTGCTCAAGTTATGCCATAACACTAAATTATAGCAAAACTGGATTTAGAGAATAGGGGACCTCTGGCAATGTGGTAGTCTAGGCCCCCATCTGGAGGGAGAAATGTTACACATAAATCAGTAATACTCTCAGTTGCTCCCACAACAACTCCCATCATGCCACCAAAGGGCCTTCAGAGTTGTACTTCCAGAGCAGCTGAAGGGCTGCTGGCCATCCATTATTATGTAGAATGACCATATCTAACAATTGTTGCACAGCATAATATGCTCTTTGTAACTGTGTAAACTTTTAAACTATAAAGATATTTCTGAAAATCCCTGATGCAGAAAAGGTTTCTGTGAGTAAAAAGTATTATTTTGCTCTCAATTAAATTGTGCGGGTATGTCAAATCCTTCACTGAATAAAACTGAAAAGACAGGCGCAGTTTGAGGGGTGTCGGGGTTGCGAATTCTTCTTCCTCAGACATTTAGCATAAATCTAAATTTAGATGAAGACAGATAAATGAAAGGAGGGAAGAAATTCATACAGAATCTTCTTGAATCCAATTCCACAAGCTGCCAGAGAGGAATAATAAATAGACTAAATATAAATCAGAATCTAAAGCGGTGGTACATGGTGATTAGGGAAGATTTTTAGGCAGTACTATTAGAAAACTGGCCCACCCCACTTGCTACTTTATGAATTATACAGATATATTCATAAATAATTGTAACTTTTCTTGAGTCTCTGGTATATAATTAAATAAAGGCTTGGCACATATATAAAGGAGCTAAAAGATCAACTTAATATATTAGCCAAGCGTCAGTGTGGAGTATCTCCATACTGCCTTAATATTCACATCAGGTAACATTCTCTTTTATTAACACAGAGGTTTTGAATTCTCTTTTGAATAAATTCCATCCCCTCCACTTTGTTGCCCAACATTTTGTCACTGCACTGGCCATTTTGATATACAATATAAGGTTCCAGATATACAAAAATATGGGCCCGTCTCCTTGTCCTAGTGCAATGCACTGTAGCAAATAAACATTTATTCCCAAAATAAAATTTCCACCTGTTACTCAACCTGAGACCCCTCCCTTCCATAAATAGATTGAGGCCCTTCCTGGAGGAAGTGGGAGAAGTAAGCAAAGAGTTTAGAAATCTCTGTATTAATATCCAATACTACTGTACCCTATTGCATTGTAGTAACCTGGGGTGCTAGGTTTCAGAGGACACCTAGCAGGAAATCAACATCTCCAATATAATGTGAAAGTAGGTGACCCTCGCAAAAAAAAAACTACTGTAAACAATAGTGTTGATGTGACCATGTAAAAATTGAGGGGGATAACCCTCCCTCATAAGGAATCTGCTGGGTGGATTCATTATGCGGCTCCCATATTCTGATTACATTGCACCTCTGAATCAACCCCACCTTCATTTTTGTTTTAATTTTTTTTATCTTTAAATATCTCAGAGCATGGTGTAGAAACGTAAAATACTGTAACAAAATAAAACCAATAAAAGACTCTCTCGATTTAAGAAAATATGCAGCTCACTGAATTGTAAAGTAACCACACTGCATAGTGCAGGCATTGCTAAATGATAATTGGCTGCTACGAATTTGCCCTGGGGGCTATTAGGATACTTCAATTAATTATGTAGGCCTTCTGCCCTGCTGGGCTACACAAAATTGTCCTGAACAGCAAAGTAAAGTTGCTGCAACTTGGTGCAAAAGGAATGGTAGGAAACGGTTTCCAGTTTGTATTATGATAAAAATTTAGGTTTATTATAAGGTCTATCTGCACACAAAGCAAACATGGCAACATTTGGTAGACTACACAAGAATAACTAAGTTTCTTTATGTCTTTAAGACTTGTCTAAAAGGTAAACAAAGTATCATGATTTTCTGTTATAATCCACATGGTTTGCATGCACAAGACATTGGAGATGTGACTGCTGTAAAATGCAATTAACACCTTGTGAAAAATAGGTTGCAAATATGGATACAGATGTGCGAGATGAACCCAGAAAAAAAATTCTTGATCAATATGATAAATGGGCCCCATGCAGAGTAAATATAGCAAAAATACACAGACTCTAGTATAATGGCAGAATACATTAATAAAAGGAGCATACATGAGAAGTCACATCTAGGAGCTGCACATTCAAGGCTGAATGTGTGAAATTAGTATTTATTATGTGATTGAAGTCTAATTTAGCTGCACCTAAATTTACACAAACTAGTGTAAATGCCTGTGTGCAAATTGAAATCCACTGATTCGTAGTAGCCACTACATTGAAAGAACTCTCCAGCAAAACAGTCTTGCAATCTGTATAAACGACAATAATATCAGCAGAGAATTTGCTGACTAAAATTCCCCATTAGATCGAAGGCAAGCTGGATGTTTTGACTACCATTTTAATGGAAGGAGAGTGCAAGCAGGGAAAAGCGATTTGGCCTCTGCATCTCTACCTGAGAGAACAGTTGTAGCCTAAATACCATGTGTTGCTATAAGGCTCAATTGCCTTTTTTCTTAGAGCAGGGGGCTCAAACTCAATTTACCTGGGGGCCGCAGGAGGCAAAGTCAGGATGAGGCTGGGCCGCATAAGGGATTTCACAAAAAAATGGCTTTCAAGGGATAATGCAAGGCACGGCGGGCGGGAGCTGCTGATTGCGGAAATGACGTTATGCCATCATAACAGTTATTATGGGAAGACGTTCTGTGTGCACAATTAGCTCCTTAGCGGCTAATTGTGCACACAGAACGTCTTCCCATAATAACTGTTATGATGGCATAACTTCATTTCCGCAATCAGCAGCTCCCGCCCGCCGTTCCTTGCATTATCCCTTGAATCGCAATAAAAATCGCGATCCATTCATTGCTTTTGAGAAGGCGTTGGTGCGGGCCACAAAATACTGTACCGAGGGCCGCAAATGGCCCGCGGGCCGCGAGTTTGAGACCCCTGTCTTAGAGGAAATAGAAAATCACAATGAAGCTGCTCAGCAATGTCACCCTTTCACTACTGATCATCATATTCTGCAGCGCTGTACAATAAGTGGGTTTATACAATGCGCATACATAATACATACAAAGCAAGGGAAGAAGAGCTATATACAAATACAAATCCTGCTGAAAAGGCTGAATTGCGAACCAAATTGGGAATTCGGTGCATCCCTACTTTGGAATATTGAAGTGATGCATAGGCCTTTCCACATGCAAATTTGTCGCCCGCGGTAGCAGCCTCATAGCCCTGCCCAGTGACATCACTACCCGCCTTATACTGTGACATTGTGGCTCTGTCTCTTCCCCGCCCCCATGACATCACTGCCCGCCTCACGGCCAGCGACAAATGCTGGCAGAGGTGGCCACCCTAAGCAAAAGGTATTTAAAAATGGATGAGAACATGGAAAAATATATACACCTTTCTATTGCACAACAAAGTTGAATATGTTGGTACTATAAACATCTGTTAATAATTCTGGGTTGAGAAAAAAGGGGGTAAAACTGCTTTTTAATCAATGTATTGTAGATTTAAACTCCTGTAATCCACACTGGTCATAGATATAACCTGATTTATGCACCTATTAAATATTAGAACACATGTATGGCCAGATGAGTGTGGTTAACCTCAAGGTTTATTAAATAACAGCACTGTAGTGTACTGTTGCAATAGAACTGCTGGGGGTGGTGGAAAGCAACAAAAACAAAATTGTACTAATTGATAGAAATAGACCTAATGAGTGATTTAGTCCTGTTCTCAAAGTCTAGATTGTTCTGCAAAGGAATGGTCAGGCTTGGGTGATGGTACTGCCCTTTGGACTAAAGAAAACAAAATCAATCCATAACTGTAGCTGGAGGTTAAAGTTCTGGGCTTTAAAAAGCAATAAACACTGCAATAAATTCAGCTGGAGAGCTACAGAGGCAACCTACAATACACAATTATCTAGAGTTCTTTCACATACACCTATACCAATAAAATATAAAGGATTAGAGAAAAAAAAATAGTTTGGAGAGTGGGCCTGCAGTTTTCTGGTGCGCCCTGGCAGTACAGCAATAAACTGATGTAAACAGACAGTAGGGTTCACCCACTCCCTAAACCGTTCTCTCACAATAATTGAGGAGATGGGTCAATACTCCGGGTTACGTATTAACTGGACCAAGTCCAATATCTTCTATATCAAAGGGCATAGAAAGCACAGACCCCCCCTAGACCACCCATTGACAATTGTTAATAACTTTAGATACCTAGGCATCACCATCACGAGAAACCCACGTGACTATATCCCAGAAAATATACACCCCCCTGCAACCTACGTAAGAGACGAGAACATGGGGAAACCTACCTCTTACAGTTGCTGGCAGAGTGAACCTGGTGAAAATGTTTCCCAGAATATTGTATATAGGTCATGCACTCCCCCATTTTCCTAGCACAAAAACTGTTCCAGAGAATTACATCACAATCTAACACTCATGACCCAGGCGCTCCGAATATGGGACAAAGCTAGTAAACTGGTACCTTACCAAACAGGAGTGATGGAATACTACACCCCACTATGGGAAAACCGACGTTTGCCTGAACGCTGTACAATGCAAGACACCGTGCTCTGGAAAGGGAAAGGTATCTGGTGCCTAGGCCAAGTCCTCAACCATAACACCATCAAATCATTTGCACAACTAAAACAAGAATATAACCTCCCGAACCATTACCTATTTCGATACCTACAACTACGACATGCCCTCTCAACACAATACCCCCTAGATACCCAGCCCTTGAAACCCGCCCCCTAGAATCCCCCAAATATGCTTCCCCATATACGAGAGAACGAACAATCCAAACCTACATAATACATAGAGCATATCTAACACCCCTAACTCTCCGACACTTCCAGCAAAACACAGACACGACATGCCCCAGATGTCACTCAGACAACCCACACTTCTACCACTTAATATGGGCCTGTCCAACCCTAATAGACTACTGGAAACAAATAACCCAATTCATTCATAATGTGATGGGATCTCCAGTACCACTGGACCCGAAGGTGTGCTTACTAGCAATCCTTGAGCATCTATACCCCAACATATACAAAAGAACAGCAATAGCCGAGCTTCTCTATTTAGCCCGCAAACACATAACAAGCAAATGGTTATCGCCAGAACCCCCAACCATAAACAGCTGGAGGACACTGGTAAACCAAGCACTTCCCTACAGAGAAATCACATACAAGAACAGAGGACACCCAGATAAATATGAGAAAGTTTGGGGCCTATGGCTCGAAAACTCTCACACAGCAACCCGCTGAAAACTAAACACACAAACGCTAACTACAAAAAGGCCCAGCATCTCCGAATGACCACGGTGTCTTGCATTACCAACTACAGTTAACCCTATGATCTGCTTATGAACTATGTACAACATGACGCATAAACACAAAATAACTCAACTATGCGTCTTGCCAATCCTGATGATGATATTGTACAAACAATGCAACCCAGATGTCAACCCTGTTATTGTTGTTTATATCTCTAAACTCAATAAAATGTTGAATAAAAAAAAAAAACCAAAATGCATATCGCATGCTTTTTTGCATTAAAATTGACGCGAAAAAAAACCGTGTGATTCGCTAAAGTATTATCTCGTGGGTTAAGTCGCATATTGTATGCGTTAAATTTTGCGCCACCACATGCGTTAATTTTAACGCTTTGAGTTAATTTGCGCGCAGAAATTATACTAACACATGATTCACAAACACTTAGACGCGATAAATATCGCATTTGTCTTGAGGCAGGCGGTAATTATAGAAAAGTACAGTTAATGAGCTTTCTTCAACACAATATGGACTTTGCAGTGTTATTTATTTAAGTATGTGTTGGCCCTAGAGTGATGCAGCCTCCAGTTTGCAGGGAAATGGTCATTTTAAGAAAAGTAGTTTTATGAAAGTAATGCTGTGTATTGCTGTAATATGGCGTGCGTTTTTTCGCACGCGGCAACTATTTGTGCGCAATGCGTTCGTTAGCACGCGTTGTGTCAAATACGGCACGAAAATAGTCTTCGCGACTTAAATAACGCATACAGCATCGCGTCTAAACTAACACAAGTATCCTTTTAGTGAATCATGCGTTAAGACGCGAAAATTTAGACGCAATAAAATTTTTAACGCATGCTATAAATAGCGCACGTCTTAATGCACTTTAGTGAATCGGCCCTAATTTTTCTAAATACTTTTGAAATTACTATTAATTTCCGGGCAAGTGATTTCTAAAATATTTGCAGTTTCAAATGCTTTCAGCTTTGCAGCCCTCTATACAGACAGAGTATCACTGACATAACTGACAATTCAGGTTACTGTTGCACCAAAACCTGTGGGAGCCCTGGGTCAGGCTGGCACGGATGGGTTGTGGCCAAACTTTGTCATCAGCTCCATCATGCCTGGGAAGTCAGCAGGCTCAATTTCCTTCTGATACCAGTCGCTTATTTATATACATGCATCTATCCCATCACTCCCTCCTCCTAGTGACTTTAGAAATGGGAAAGGAAAGGTATAGATATATAAGTAATTATGATATATGATTATATATGATATACAATTGTAAAATATGTCTTCAGTCAAACATTTTTTCACTCTAAATACTATGGACAATATGAAAATTATGTACAAAATGTTGTAAGGCCCTCTGATCCCACTTTAATTCTGTAACCCTTGTTTCTTAAATTATTGTAAGACCCCTGTCTGTTGTAAATTGTTGTAAGACCCCTGTCTGTTGTAAATTGTTGTAAGACCCCTGTCTTTTGTAAATTGTTGTAAGACCCCGTCTGTGTAATTTGCTGGCACTATATAAATAAATGATAGATGAGTCCTGGTTATTGACTGCAATATGTATGTGAGACCTTGTGCAAAAGAGGTAGAAACCTCTGGTTTATGGGACAGAAACTAAACAAATAAGATAACATTTTATGTACTTAACTACATCATGATACGTAAGAGCTTCTGTAAATACATTTCTACAACAAACATTTCAAGACAGTAGTTTTGCTGAAATATATGGATTAACGGTGATCAAGCAGTAATTCAGAGAGCAGACAGTTGAAATAAGGATAATGTTGCATTAGATGGAAAGTGAACAGCTGTTTGATTGGAGGCAAGATTTCACTTGCTAAATTCTAATGGCTGGACCACAGCAGAAGTAACTACAAATGGTTACTGTGAGAATGATGCTACTGAAAGGCACTACTTGGAAGAACAGCAGTCTATGGCCTAGGATCCAAATACAGCATATAGTATGAACTGGCCAGCCACCATGGATTTCATTTAAACAGCACAGACACAGAAGGAATTCAAACAGAGAGAACCTTTAGCAGAATGCTGGATAATTACATGGAAACAAATATCTGACTTTAGAGCATCTGACATCATTCTTTGAGATTGGCTTAACCTCTCTGCTACTGGAAAATCCTGAGATCTCTGCTGTTCCTAGTTCCATAATATTGAATAAATAGTTCTGCATGTGATATCTGTATATGGTATAGCTGCCAACTTACCACTGCTACTTATCCCTTTAGCCATAAGCCAGTGCCAGAGGTTTATGGGTAGATTACACTGAGAAGTAATGCTATAGGATTAGTACTGTCTATTCACAGGCAAGTTTAACAGAGTACCCCTACCCAAGACCATATACAGTGAACCAAGATCCCAGTTAATGTTCTTATCAATTTAGATGAGCATGTTTAGTATTTTCTTACTGACAATATTTTGGGCAGCATCTTTAGCCCTTTTAAGCACTAGGATCTCCAGACTGGAGGATACAATGTCAAAGTCATTGTCCTTACTGCCTTATATGATAACATGCCTGTATTTCAGCCATATGTATTTCAGAATATGCTTAGTGAACTGGAAAAGCTAATGCAGGTATTTGTTCTATGCTACAATTCAAGAGGCTGCTTCAGTTTCTAGTTGAAGCTGCTAGTCTTAAACACATACACAAAAAGTAACACTTTTGGGTAAAACTATACAATTATTTCTTGTATACAGTATACTAGATCTAACTGTAATTAATACGGGCTCAAAAGAAGTAACTCAAATAAAACGAAATGTACTAAAAAAAAAAAAATGGTAAGGGTATCTAACATTACAGCACTGTATCCTGTGAGTGCACAGAGACACTACTTTGAAGGCTCCATTTCATTACTGCTCTGATTACATAGCTCCTGTCACATTAATAAACATAATGTATAGTGCTTACAATAATATTTGCACCAGCATCTAAAACATGACCTCTCTGGGTTGGGCCAAGGGTCTACTTAAATCCATTATTGCTAACCTTAGGTCACTTCATCTCTCTAAGTGATGCCCGTGTGTTAATGTTCCAGGCAGCCGGGAGATATAGCATGAATTACAATGCACATGACACATAATGCAGTTTCTGGCAACATTTCCATGTATCCCGCCCTGGTGCTGCTCTGCCACATTAATGCTGCTATTATGTTATTGCATAAAGAAATGTATCCGTTCTGTGTGGCCCTGGCTGAGCTTCTCTGAAAATGGTTTATTCTCAATCTTACTGGATTTGCACAAAGCTATGATTACAGCATTATTTTTAGGATTTAATAGCAGTTTTAGAAGGACATAAACATGGAGAGAAAAGTATTGCAGTCACTGCAAAATTGGGCACTCCGGCTTCTGTGGGGGATGTTGGTAGCAGGCGACTTATGGTAAAGTTTAAATGCAGTTAGCCCTGATTTATACCATAATAAGCCCTGAAGAACTTGGTTAGATTCATTGCAGACTTGCTGTTTGATAATATATCACAAACTGACAAATTGTAGTGCTACTTTAATGGGACCAGCAGCTATTTAATAATAGAGCGGCTGGTCAAAATGAAGTGGAGAATGAATAAAGGGTGCAAGAGCAGGTGGTGCATTGCTGATAGTAATGACTGGTGCACACTATAGATAAAGGGTTGCAGAGCCTGTCCAGTGAACATCTCAGAACAGGCTATTTTTGTTTCTTTGTATTGGGGGATTTGTGACGACAACTTACATACAAGAAGCCACACAGGTAACCCTTGTATGATGATATATGATACATAAATGAGGTGAGTGATGCATAATCTCTCTAAAACACTGTGGAAAGCGCCAAACCGAGTAACAAGGGCATGGAGTTTCCAGCTTTTCTGAAAAAAAAAATTCTGGCCTGCCTATATTATTGCTTTTTTCCCTATTCATAAAATTGGCATTAAACCTTATCAACCCCTATAAGGGTTCCCATACAGAGCTCTACTACCAATCTGCCCCAACACGAGCGGATGGGTGGGTCTGGAAGCCACTATCATGTAACCTGAAGTTACAGAAGGGCCTGAAGGGGGCAGACAGAAAAGGTGCAGGCCTATCCCCCCCTCACGGTTTCGCCCTAGGCATGTGCCTCTTTTACTTGTCCCTAGTTATGCCCACAGCTGCAGCATATGTTAGCACTATATAAATAAAAGATCTTTTTTCACCTTTACAAAAGTATTGTATTTTTTTTTTATTTTTTTAAAATTTGAAGAATTATTTCTGACATCTGAACATTTACAGCATTTAAAAGATGCTTGCTTCAGTCTTTTTATATAGTTCTATATAAACATTCCTGTAGATGGACAGATGATGTATGATTGCTTCTAGAGCAGAGACACACCTGCAAGCATATGATACAAGTGTTTCTGTAGTCATTTATATGAACACCTTACTGTTCTAAGTGTATTTTAAACAAACAGGGGAGAATAGGTATTGTACACTCTTTAGTCGTTACTGATGATATTTGTTCTTATTGTCAGTGTGGCTCCCAAGGAGGTGTTATTCTGCGGCTATGCACTCACAGTGATGCTACAGCGGTGATCTTGGCAGTGACCTCAAGGTCATGCTGGAAGAACAGTAGAGTCACAATATGAGGAGAATTGCTTATGTGGCAAATATCGAACACTACATATATTCTAAACATCGAATGAACATGTACAGTACTTGCAAGCCATCGATTAATTAATTCCTTCTCTCTCATACCCCTTCTCCCTACCATAAAGACCCAATGAATTTGCAATTTGTCTACATCTCAGGCTTTTCCACCATAAAAACAAGAAGAAAAAAAAAAAGACCTGGTCACATTGGTTTCATTCAGTGTTAAGGTGGCCATAAGGCAGGTTTAAGCTGCCGATTCGGTATCTTATCTGTCCATGTATGGGGCCATTCAACAGGCCTCCCTGAGAGATATCTGGCAGGCTTGATTTTTCTGTCGGATTGAGGATCACATTGGCTCATTGATGCAGTCCTCAATCTGAATTCTCGCATCCCTTTATTGTAATGAGACTGCTTGGCCCTTAAGAAACAATCGGATTAGAACAATATTGCCCACCCAATGTGGGCATATGGGGGATAAATTGCATGTTTGGTGACTTTACCAAACCAGTGAATCATACTGTGTATGGCCACAGTATGAAAAAACTTGATAAAGCAGGTTGACCATGGTCCATAACCATACTCATCTAAAGAAAATACATTAGGTATCAGAAATCATAGCTAAAATAAATAGTTTCAAACTGTTAAGTCAGCCTACTTTGTAAATAACGCTATTATAACCCTAATTCATATAACATCTTATAAAATAATGAAAATAGTAATTTAGTCTGTAACTTAGGGGTGGCCAGTCGATCCCCCCTGGATTTCTGGTGGACCGCGTCTAAGCCTTGGGATGCAGAAGTGTGCGTTTATTGGGTATGTGTACGTACGGTGCGTCGCGTACATACGCGGAGGAGTCAAAAGTAGATCGCCGGAGGAAAAAGTCTGGGCACCCCTGCTGTAACTATATCATATATAATCATATTTTAACAATAACAGATGAAAATGCTCTTACTGACTGCTTGCCATGGGTTTGTATATATAAGCAACTTTGGCACCTTTTATCACATTACCCCTTATGTGCAATGTGTTTTCTAGAAGTTGTACATTCTGCAGCCTGTGTAGTTTATTTATAAAAAGAACCAAAGTATCCAGCAGCACTGTACAGTACAGGAAGTTGGAAGACAAATTATTTATAAAGAAGAAACAAGTAGCAGCCCTGTGTAATACAGGAAGTTGGAAATAATTTATTAAGAACCACCATGTTCTGAAGTGCTTTACAAAACAAGGAGCTGAAAGTCAATTGAATACACAGTAATAAAACAGAGCAAAGAGCCAAAGGGTTCATTCATAATCATATGGCTAAGGAGCAGATACCGCTATAAAAAGATGCCTGAATGTGAGGGCACTTTTGCCAGTAATGTACTGAGGCTTTGGAGTAAAATGCTATTAGTCTAGAGTAAAATGGTGGAAGTGCACTTCATTTCTATTACAGGAAAATGTCAAAACGCTTTGTCAGTTGGATTTTAAAACAAGCAGCTGAGGCAAGTACTACTATTATTATTATTTGCATATTAAGGCACATTTTACTTTCACTAAAATTTATGCAAAGAACACTGGTAAGCGCACATGTTTTTCTTAGTTATTATGCCACAAATCAAAATGTTTATGTTATGTGAATTGTCTGAAAATGATCTTTTCCACATTTTAAATAATCAATTTAAACAGCACTGGCATCAAATGAGAAACAAGAGTAAAGCAATTAACCATAGCCTTCTGAAGGGATGTCCCCGCAATACACTGCCATGAAATCACTTTTTTCAGCTTCTTCAAGATTGCCCACTGCCATGACTCAGAGGGTTTGTCTGGATGTAGGTAAGAAGTCAATCACAGTAGAGCCAATACCACAGATATATGAAACATACCCCTATATGATAGGATAGGTCTGATACAACTAATTTGTTGTTTATCAAAATCACAAAGTGCAAGGTCAGCAGGCAGGGTGTTCTCATGCATTTATGCATAGGATGCTGCATTTCTGATTAAGGCTCTAGCTATGAGTCTGGGCCACAGTGAGGTAAATTCAGCTTTCTTCCCTAATGACTGACAAAGAAAAGAAACACTGTACAAAATTAAAAAGCCCATCCTATTATAACCACTTCACATTTTCATACCTGCCCCCTTTGACAAACTCATTCAATAGCCATGGTACAGAGATACCAATTGGTACTGTTCAACATAGAAGTACTAAAAATGATTGGTCTGTGTATGGCCAGCATAATATTAAAAGGCCAGTAGACACAATTAGAAGCATAACAATAGCACATCACTATCACTATTATGGTTCAAAAATAAAGCAAAACGTTTGAGTGCTGCATGAAAAATGCCCCCATAAGCAAGTAGCCCGAGGGCTTCATTTGTACTGCTGTACAATGATATACTGCCCTTGGAAACAGGGATCAATATAAAGTGCCCTTATTTAAATCTCCCAGCATTACCCAACAATTAAAACACTTTTGTAAGTTGATAGGATTTTCCCTTCAACAGATGGGGGTAACTGGGGCAACCTTGATCTGCAAATGCACTGGAATCAGTACATGCATTACACAATACAAAGAACACTATGCGCAATGTAGGTACCAGAACGTACATTAACATTGACAGCGCAATGTTAACAAAAGCAGCCTTTGGTGGTACAAAACCACCCACACATTCAGCCCATGCTCTAAAGCTGTTTCAGTGCCATTAAGTGACGGACAAGACAATATGCAAGCACAGCAGTATGCAGGCAAATGCTCAACGACAGCATTACTTAGTAACAAAAAAACCAATAGAGTTACAGCTCAGCAACCTACAATACATTTGATATCTTTATTACTGGTGAGACATCAGTGCTTCTGGAGATGTTTCAAGTGATTCTGTTGCTGCTTTTAGGAATAACATTTATTAGAGCATTTTACATGGTTTTAACCTACTGCAATTAGTATATATGTTTATAGTGAGCTCTAAAAAAAACAGTGACTGAGTTACATGAGTCAAAGTGAATCTATAGGGATAATATAATGCATTAAACACTGTTTCAGGGTGTTGAGATATGTAGCAACAAATGCACCACCAGCTTTATCCATACTTTATTCTTTCCTGCGCCCCCCAACTAAAAATGTGCTGCACCAGGTCCTTTCTAACCAAACTGTGCCATCTTTATACAGAGTATATACAGTTGTAGTCACATATTTCCTATTTATGTAATATGAATGCTTTGTAAGTATGGAAAATATATGAAAGTGTAGGCAGCAGTGAAATTGTTAATCATTTCCTTAGAGGTCTTTGGATTGAGAATAGTTGCAACTGTTTGCCTGAGGCAAATTCCTTGCATACCACAGCTCAGACAGACCATGCTCTGATCAGCGTTTCTCCAGTTCATTAATTTTTGGAAAGCCTGCTGCAAAGAAAGTTTATGGGTTCATAACGAACTTCAGGACACTTGCTTGGCTCTCACAGTGTTTGCAGTAGTCGGAAAAAAAGGGAGCTGGGATCTGTGACAAAGACTGTGAACATCTCAAGACAAAAAACGTGTGCTCATTATAGCTTTCCAGGAACCCTACAGGTTTGTCTTTAAGGAAATAGGAATTGTAACTAATTAGTAGTTATTCATATATTGGCTACTTTAATCCAGGAATTTCTAGGTTCTCTTAAAGTCAGTTTGGGTTGGCCTCAAGTTCTCTGGTTTTACCCACACTCCAAAAACCTACAGGCAAGTTAATTGGCTCTTGATAAAAGTGATCCTAGATTGCACTTTGTGTAAGCTCCAGTAGGGAAGGGAATGATAGTCCTATTGCAGGTAAAGAATAGGATTGCTTTGTGCCCACTGATGCTATGGTTTCCAGCTCACACCAAATTTGTTTCTCTGGTGGAAGGTGTAGAGAGCTCTTTGAATACGCTCCATAAAACTTCCATTAAGGATCTATGTAAATTACCAACATAACTTTCTGGATTCAGGGCTAATGTCACCAGTACAGTCTCTACTCTGCCTAAATATACCCCATATGTGCAGGGACAGACTTATGTGATCCCTGTCCCTGCAGCATTGGACAATTTCATCACTGGCAATTTTGGTCTGAATTTTAGCCTTAGCCCACATAAGCAATATGAATCAAAAGGCATGGTGTTGAAATGACCTTTTTCTTCTATCACAGAATTTAAAGATACTGCCATTACATAATTAAACCTTTTATAATGCCATTTTTTATACCTGTACAAACTGTATTATGTTTTTTGTTATAATATAGATTTGGATATTATGTAGTTACCTGCACCTGGTCACATTGTGACTTTCCCTCCCACTGTTAAACCAAGGCACAGACTTTCTGCTTTGCCTTGTGTGACAATGGCTCTGAACCTGAAAATATATCTAAAATCCCTCCTATAAAACAACATTGGGGTCTATTATTTGCCAGAAAGAAAGAGTCAGGTGAGTACCAGGAAATAGATTCCCCCACAAAAGCAAAAAAGGAAGCAATAACTTTTAAAGGCAAAGGAAAGGTTAATATAAATTAAAAGTAAGTTTAAAGGCATTCTTTTTAAGTACTTAATGCATATCTAAATTCCCAGATCCCTGCTTGCTTCTCTGCGATATGGTGCTGGCAGCCTACAGCAGTGTGAAGACTACAGTGACATCACTGAAATCTCTCTCCCCCTCCTGTAGGCTGCAATGCACATGTGCATAACTTGATCCTGTCAACTGTTCTGAGCTACACATGCCCACCAGCCAATCAGAAGTGGATCTGCCGGGGGGGGGGGGGTGGAATGAAACACATGTGCAGTATGAAGCAAGGAGGAAAAGGAAGGGAGAATACCTTTTCAAAGATGGCTGCCTGTTCAAGAAAACAGATAGAAAATGTGAAGTATGTGTGACGGAGTAAATATTTGATTAGGTGAGCCAAAAGTGTGGCAGTTTTACTAAACAATAGGAGGACTATTGGGCAGTATGATTTTTAAATTTTGACTTGCATTCTCCTTTAAAGCAGTAAATAAGCATTTTTTTTAACAGAATTATGGATAGAAAAATGCTTAAATCCCCAGGGTTCATTGACCATAGCAACCAGATAGCATGTTTATTTAATTCTGGACAGAAATGCTATATGTTAATTTTCACAGTAATGCAACATATACTCTACTGCAGACATTTTGGTAGGGGGGAGTATCATTAGAAACATAGACTATAAGCACTCCATGTGAGCAGAGGCTAGTGTGCATAGAAATTGTTGTACTTAGTGAAAATGGGCAGTGTGCACAAAGTAACACTGAGAATATCTGCCTTTCTTAGTAGGTGTTTTGCAGGCAGCTCCATCATTCAGGGTACAGAGTAGAAAAAAAGGTCTGAAAAACAGTTGTTTGGTATTGTGTGGGTTAATAGAGGTTTTGCCAATATAGCAACTGCCCTTGGTACATCGCAATGCCTTGCTAGATACCACGCTCTGCATTAGCAGCCTCTGTTTAACAACACGAAGATATGAGCGCTGTGTAGAAATCAGAACGCACAATCACAGTAATATGATAACGGTTATGGAGATTAGTGAGGAGTAATTTAATTATGCCTGTTTCTAATTCTCACACAGGAATAAAACTAGGCCTTATACTTCTGCAGCAGTTTGCTGTCCGATTTATGCACTTAAGGAAATGTAATCCTACTCGCTGTAATACTCTGCTTAATCTGCTCTGAGCCATCATTGTATTGAGAAGACCTCATGACCCAATTTCTTTGGCTTTAAAGCAGTGCACATACCTAAAGAGCAATGTCCTATGGCACAATAAGACATTGTATCTGTAAGTACATTGTTTTGAAAATGGGTGTCTTAAACAGGTTATCAAAAGACTTGCACCATCTGCAAAATGCCACACAAAAAAATCAGAACATAATCAATAGAATCTATCTGCAATCAGTTGGTCTGGTATAAGTGGTCTTCAACCAGTGGCTTTCCAACTGTTGTTCGACTACACTAGTGACTGCCAATGGCAATATTATGGACATAATAGATATAGATAATAGATATTTTTTATTTAAAGGATTAACTTATAAGCAACAGCACCTCTCACAAATCTGTGCCCCTATATATAGGCATTATTTACAGCAGATATGTATATGTTTCAAAAGACACAAACAATATGGATGTCCTGTGATTTTTATAACATTAATATATTGATTTGTGGGAATTCAAGATGTGATACAGAGCAACGTCTGAAAAACAATTCCCAAAGCTTATCTTAGCAGTGCTCTATATGGCAGAAGTTGCACCACAGTGTGTCACGTAAGTCATGCCATGTGAGAGTGCAGACCAAAGCTGTGAGGCTTCAGTGCTCAAGCACCCTTAGCATGTGCCTAGAACCCTGCCATTGCAGCAGAGAGATGGCTTTGGCTAAAGTCCAATGCACCCTTAAGCCTAATCCACCTGTGCATTAATGAGTTGGAGCCTTAACCATTAAGGTAACACTAACCTGTAAGGCTAAAGGCAGCCATGGAGAGATATTACTGTACAACTGATGAGTGGTTGTGAAAACAATTGTTGGGTATATAAAATAATGGATCAATAACACGAAGGACTGCAGTCATGAAAATATGATTTTTTCTAGGAAAAAAGAGGTCAGCCTGGAGTAAATGTGAAAATGAAAGTCAGGGAACATTCAGGAATATTATCCTGAAAAAAAAAACACATTTTTAAACCTGCTCAGTTGATGAAATGATGATATTCATGCATGTATATCATATGATGATATTAATGCATTAGAAAAAAAACCCTAATTTTGTAGACAATTATAAATAATATATGGTGCTGGTTTCACTTTGAGCTAAAAATGAATCTTATCTGTAAAAATGGCCCCTTTATTGGAGCTCCCTATAGCTCCTATCAGTTCTCTGTCTGTGTTTTAAATGAAGGGTGGGTGGGTCCTAATGTTCCCTGCCAGAAGCACAGCAGGAGGGGGATAGCCAATCACAGCTGTGCAGTCACACAAGCAACAACAGGCTTCAGTTCCCTATCAGGTTAGCCTAGCTGCTGATTGGTTCCTATCCTACAGTGCAGTGTACTGAGAGCCGCCGGCTCCCCAACTCATCCAGAGAATTCAGCCAGCAGGAAGTGGAACGGATGGGCGGGACTAGTGGGGTTTTGGTGGAATTTCTTAATAAATCAGTTCCGAAACACAACTTCAAGCACAATCCTTCTATATTTATAGGAGTATAATTCACTGGTACATTCATAATTTTTATATAATATGTCTCTAAGAATTATTCTATTTACCATGAGGCCCCAGACCTTCTGAAATGCCCAAGACAACATTTTCTGGACCTCTAACAATTCTGTTAACAAATGACTGCAAATAATAAAGATAGTTATATTCAATATGATCTGATGCACTGAAATGGTGACTGAATCAGGGTGGCTAAGGTGCTGCTAGCTTTGAAACATCTGATGATTATGTGAAACATATGGGCTGGCTGAGATTGATTGGGTGGCTAACAGCATTCTGAATGGATTTCATTCCCACAGTCTTTCTAAATCTCAAGTACCCATAGTTGTGAGAGTAGCAGCCCCTTTGAGAACATGTGTTTTCCAGAAAGAAGACATATTTAAAAAAATAATACAGCACTGCTATAACACATATACATTAAATAACAAATGGACTAAACCAATTACCCAAACAAGCATATCAGTATAAATGGAAAAAGATGCATGGTAGCTTTATAAACATGAACAAAAATTTCACCAGCCTAGTATTTTACAGCAGCTGTTCTTGCTCTGTGTGGGTTCCTGGTGGTTACAGGCACATAAACAAGAAGCAATGGGGACCTCAGGCAATTGCTAGCTTTAAGCACCCTAGAGACAATTTATAACTGTAGCTGGAAGGTTAAATGGATTTTTGATTAATTAATGAAACACATACCAAAGGCAATATTAAATTGTTAGACAACAGCAAGGCGTTGATATGTGTAAAATGTATAAATGTGTAAGTCTTGCACTGAAAAAAAACAAGACCCAGAACCACCTTTGCAATCTATTTAATCTGCCACCCTAATTTCACTGGGAACTTTTGTCCATCAACCGGCAGGGTCAACCTTTACACTTTCTCATTATACTCAAAGCAGTCTGAAGGAGTTATTTACATATCATAATGCCCCACAGTTTTATATTTGCAACAATGCTGCAATGCCATCTTGCCTTAAAAGGTTGAATAAAACTATCAATGAGCTAAGTTAAAAGTAGGAATTATTTTCAGGTCACATTTTCAGGCATACTACCAGCACGACAATCGGCATTTGAGATGAGTAATCAGACAGACCAAAGGAAAAATGCTAAGAGGGCAGCAGACAGTGCTGATGTCTCTATACATAACAGACATTGGGATGGAAAAAAAGCAAGTAAAATATATTTCCCTTATAAAAAAAAAGGAATGGGTCTATCAACTTCATGTAAACAGGGTAGCTGTTTTGATGTGCAATGTTTATTGTTTAAAAAGTAACACACTTTACTTGTTATATGTGTTGTGCTTATACTACACACTAGAAGTGCAACATGGCAGTTACACAGTTCTGTACAGTTTACACATAGTGGGCAAGGAACTGGTGGCTTATCTGGCAGTAGATGATAAGAGTTGTATCTTAGTTTGCCAAACTCTCTAATATCTGTTTTTATTTATTCATATCTAACATTCAGAGCCTAGCTAAGGAGCTCTGTGTAGGGTAAGGAAGGGAAAGGAGAGAGAAGGAGCTGTTATTGATAGCTTAGTGGATTTAGACAATAGCACTACAATAAACCTTAATTATTTTCTGTAATCAGTCCTTCCCCTTTTTACACAAATTGGCTATCCATTGTACAGGTGCCTCTGCTGCACATCCCTAGTTCTGGCCCTGCTAACATTCCCTTGTGTATACCATGGCCCATTCATTTCTAATGCAGTGTGTTCACTCTCAGTGTGTTCTTGCTCCACACCTACACATAGCATTCCTTCTATTTAGACACTATTTATAGTTGTTCCAAAAACTGTGGAGTACTCATGTACCACTGTGAAATATATTTTCAGGACAAAATTAAAAACTTAAATAACCTGGCATATGCGGTTTTTTCCTTCAGAATGCCAAACAGCAGGGGACAGATATGTATAATCAGAGAAGAAAAAGTATGGACTAAGAAAAAAATATCGGCTCCAGCTAATCTCATGTGAATGTGAACACTGTTACATTGGCAAGAGATTCCCAGGTCAATTTGAGAATACTTACTTACTTTGTTTGCAGAAGGTTGGAATCTGCATTAAAAATTAAAAGCATAAAAAAGAATGCACTGAATCCAGCCAAATCTCAGTACTTTTCTAAGAAATTCAGATAAATTTCGATACTCTGCTAAGGGCTGTGACAGACGGGGAGATTAGTCGCCATGCGACAGATCTCACTTGTCGCGAGCAACTAATCTCTCCGAAATGCAATCCCACTGGCTAGAATGTAAAATGCCATTGACATTCTAGCCGGTGGGATGGCATTTCAGGGAGATTAGGTGCCAGCGACAAGGGAGATTTGACGCGCAGTGACTAATGTCCCCGTCTGTCACAGCCCTAAGTAGTAAATCTTTAGAACTCTAGTTGCTAATTTCAGCAGAAAATTTTAAAAATGTAAAAAGGTATCATTTGGATTAAACACTGTATGTAAACACTGTTTCTAATGTCATCATATATATGTCAGAAAAAGCCTCCATTACCTATGAAAAAAAGGTTTCAATCATAAATACAGAAAAATAAATTGGGGCGGCCTTCTAGACTGGACAAAGCCTTAGGTTAAACAAGATAGGCCTAAACTTGCAATTTGTCTTTTCAGGGTTGTCCACAACTGCAGAACAATTTCTTTTTATGGACAGACCTTTCTGATGGGATCACAGGACAGTCTGCTAAACTGCCTTAATGTCATATTGCCTAAATGTAACAACTGTAACTGGCAAAAAATGGAAATATGAAAAGTGTAGATAGCTTGTTTCCCTGGCTATCAGAAGAAATTACATTTTTTGGGGGCAGATTAAGGCAATATTATACGTATTAAAAATAATTTTTGCTATTAAAGCAATAATATTGCAAGAGTGCTTTACTGAATTTAGAACATTTTTCTGATCCTCTGCATATGTTGCTAAAGCCATGATTCACAGTGAAAGCTACATGTTAGAGTATTAATAGCACTTAGAAATTCTACCCAAACCAAATCTACACAACTGCAAAAGGCAGCTGGGTACAGAATTGATTTCTACCTTGTTCCTGGATTCTGTAGATTTTATCAGATCGATTCAGTAACATTATCCTTAGCAATAAAGTACAATCTGCTTCAAATGTCGTAACAGTGAATGCTGTAGATGTACTGTAAGTACTCTAAAAAAAGAGCAATATGATGGGATGAAATTGCAATGAAAGGTAAGCTGCAGAATCTATCCACCAGGGAAATATCCATTTCTGTACATTTCCAGCTAGCATAAGGCAAAACAAACACAATGAAGGCAGCTTTTCTACACAAACAGTATAGGTTGTGGGGTTACAGCTAAATGTTTCTGCCTAGTATGTGAATGTTTCCTCAAGCAGTACTTTGCTAGCAGTGGTAGAGAGCCCCCTGTACCCCAAAACACACACACCATGACACAAGCCTTGAGTATGCAGTGCAGTTTTGGGCTCCAGTCCTTAAGAAGGATATTAATGAGCTGGAGAGAATGCAGAGACGTGCAACTAAACTGGTAAAGGGGATGGAAGATTTAAGCTATGAGGTTACACTGTCGAGGTTGGGGTTGTTTTCTCTGGAAAAGAGGCGCTTGCGAGGGGACATGATTACTCTGTACAAGTACATTAGAGGGGATTATAGGCAGTTGGGGGATGTTCTTTTTTCCCATAAAAACAATCAGCGCACCAGAGGTCACCCCTATAGATTAGAGGAACGGAGCTTCCATTTGAAGCAGCGTAGGTGGTTTTTCACGGTGAGGGCAGTGAGGTTGTGGAATGCCCCTCCTAGTGATGTGGTAATGGCAGACTCTGTTAATGCCTTTAAGAGGGGCCTGGATGAGTTTTTGAACAAGCAGAATATCCAAGGCTATTGTGATACTAATATCTACAGTTAGTATTACTGGTTGTATATATATATAGTTTATGTATGTGAGTGTATAGATTGGTTAGTATAGGTTGTGTGCTGGGTTTACTCGGATGGGTTGAACTTGATGGACAATGGTCTTTTTTCAACCCTATGTAACTATGTAAGCCATTTCAAGAGCCTAACTACTCCTTTTATCTTTTAACACACAAGCATTCATGTCTCACACCTCCACTCTTGTATGGTTCCAAGGAGCAGGACAGCTAACAATAGGAGGGGGGTGGTGGAAAAATCCTGCAGCTTTGGGTGCAAAATTGGCAGAGACGTTCCTTCATTGGGGCTGCTGGAAGCTTCCTTCTCATTGTGGTAGGTTTACTTTTTTCTAATCAGCCAGACCACCAGAAGAGGGAAAGTTGGAAGAACTTGAAATCTTGGGAAGATTTTCATTGTAACACAATTTTCAGCTGGTCTTTAATTCTTTATTCTCTTTTATTACTTCATTCTGCAGTTTTGCAGTTTAAAATTTAAACGGTTTGTGCTAGCGTCCCTGCCATCTTGGCAGGAGAAAGACTTGGGCAATTGTGCTTTGTGGTTGCCAGGTTTATCCACCCCATCAATCAAAACGTATTTTTATGTTTCATATTGCAGACTGTTAGAACAAAAAAAGTAAATAGTTCAAAAACCACAAAAGCTAAAAAAAATTAGGATTAATTGCAATAATGGAAAAGTTATTTAAATCACTTCTTTAAATCAAGAAATATGACCCTCACTTTCTTCTGTCTCTTGTCTCTTAGTCCAATGAAAAGGCAAATCTGCTCCCTTAATGTGAATCTTCACGACACAAAAATTGAGGACAGTCTGGGAAAGTAAAGCCCACACTAAAGATGCCCTACTTTTATTAATTTTGCCCCTCAGGAATATGTGCCATCAGTCAAACTGGAGCCTCTGGGATTTGACTGGATTACACCTATGCCCCTGCTCAATCCTAAATTGCCTGGTTTTACAGTCATGGGCCCCCTTTTCAGGCCTGGGATTCATAATCGGCCATAGCATGTCAAGTACATAGAGGCCCAAACAGCCCAATATATAGTGACTGTCTATGGCATCTTACAGCAGCCCCTCTGGCAATTGACAGAATCCAAAGATTGCCAGTTATGGGCTGCCCCTTTTTATGCTGTACCTCTCCATAACTCACTACAGCATATGATGCATTTGGAGTCCTACTGATACTCAATCCCCCAAACCACAGCGAAGAGTTGGGCCACACTAGAACCCAGCGTATATAGGGGAAGGGCTGAACAAGGACTTGTACCTTAAAAGCTACACCTTTGAAAAGTGCCATTATTCTATAACAACGATAATGCTTTCCATTCAAGACAAAGGTAATACAACTACAACTAAACTACAAATGGAGAAATGTATTCAAAGCAATTAATAATAAATAAAATATGCATGATGCAAGCAATTATCATTCCTATGTTAATTTAGAAAAATAAACAGTAAACATTCTTTGACTACCTTGCAGCAACCCCACCAAAAGAAGAAACTTCATGTCCAAAAACAAATTTTCTCACTTTTTCTTTTGCAAATGTTTGCCCAAAGGACTTCAATATTATTCTTTCAGAGGATAAATATAAATACTCTTGGAACAGCTGAAATGTAACATACACTGTGACTAAGAGAGAAATGTTATACAGACTGGCATATGCAAACTAACTATAGCGGAAGCAGTCAGAGTCTGCATATGCAACACCAAACGATGACAACATAGACATTGTTAGCAATTTCAGCACCATGGCTGTTAAATGAACTAAGCATCCAGCTTTACAACTGAACAACGTGTTTTACAAATTCATACAAGCCGATGTCAGCATAGGATTCATCAGGTTTTATGTAATGAAAGGAGCACTGAGAATGAATCAAGGCAGTGAACTAAACACTCACCGTATACATTGTACTTAATTATAAATTTTTATAGAAAAGCCAGACCAGAAATACCACAATTAAACCTAGGTGTTATGGGGGCTGATGTTGGATGTTAGGGATACACAGCCTGATTATGAGTCAGCACACAGAAACATGAGTAGTGCAGTTCAACTGCTGTGCCATGAGGCTAGCCACTGGTTATTTATGGCCCCCAACAGAACTTTATTATGAAATAACATTAACCTGATCTGTTATTTACACATGTGAAAATGTGAGTAGGTTATGCCTGATAGGTGTACTAAATTAGATTGTAAGCCCTAATGCCCTAATGAATACAGCATACTATAAAGCTGCCAATGGACAGATTCGGCAGCTTATCATCCCATGTATGGTGCCCTCAGACGAGCCTGCCTGACCAATATCTGGCCGAAATTAAACTGGTTGTGAAGGAGTGCATAGGTGCATAGGACGGCCTGCATCCTGTCAATATTATCAAGTCTTCTGGACCAAGGGAGGAACAATCACACCAATCAGATATCACCCACCTCAAGATGGGCATATCAGAGAATGATCTGATTTTTTGACAACTTTGCCAAACAAGTGAATATTTCAGTGTATGGCCAGTCTGGCCAGTCTAGTTTGCTATGAACAACAGTGTTCCCTTACTTGATCTATTTGGGAGCAAACAATACTAAACTGTTCATGGCAGACAGCGTGTAAAGAATACTTTATCAGCCTTGTTTCATTGTGCCTGAGATGCAGCAAACTAGATAAACAATTTTCTCTGTTTTTGGGTCCATAAGCCACTAGATAAAATAAACTGCATCTGAATACTGTAGCAGGAAAGTAGCCAAACCAGTTCAAATGAAAACATATGGTCATACAGCCATACTTTCATATGCATTTTATGTTCCATAACGGACCAATTTAAGATATACATTGGCCCTGGGGCATTAGTGGGTCCATTTCCAAAGTTTGCAATTCTGTCCCCTGCTTTGTGAAGCAGTATTTACACACAACAGCGAATCCAAAAATGCAATAAGCAAGGCAGTTAGTGTTTGCCATGTCTGGAGCCCTGTGTATGGTCAGGGAAATGTGCCATTGGACAGAATATCTAAGATGGCAGCCCTTTAACTCATATATTAAAGGGGTACTAAACCCAGCTGCACTGCACAACTTAACTCAGCTGTTGGACTACAAATCACAGAACAATGTATAAAGAGGCATGTTTATGTAACGATAGAAGAGACAAAATGGTGTTTGTTTTCATAGACAATTTCTAGAAAAGGGGTGCAATCAGTAAATAGCTCTCATCAGTCAACAGCAGGAAGATTACTGGGAGCAGAACTTTGATTGGTTGCTATGGGTTACTACTCTAGAGTAAAATGCACCTGGCTTCGTGAATTCCTCCATTGTAGTAAATGTCACCTTGATAAATATTTCCCAGACAAGAAATGGAACAATAAAACATAGTTTTCGTAGGTATTTGTTTTTGTACACTACTGTGGAATACGCTCCTGCTTTAAAAATAAATGTTGATACCCTGTAATAATAATTATGCTTCCAAATTGGCCCTTTAAACCAGGAAACTAGTGAAAATGTATTGTCAAGCACAATATCTGAAGCATATTTGACACCCCTGCAATAACACAACTGTATGGCTGCAAACATGCCAGAACCTTGCACAGAGTTTGTTGTAATTTAAATTGCAATGTTACGAGTAACACTGAAATGCCAACACTGTAGGAGAAAGTACTGTATGTGTACAGGGCCCCAGATGGACAAAGGGGTTTCTACTGGCACCAGGCATATCATATACAGTATATGTCAAAGCGAATGTTCAAGAATACATTTTTTTCCCCAGCAGTGTGTCGGGGGGATAATTTCATCCTGACACAAGCAGAGGCGTTGATTAGTTGGAACATAACACAAGGTTAAGGAATCTTCCGAGTGACTTCCCCGTACGCCTCGCCATATGCGATGCGAAAGTTGACAGACATTGCAATTGTGTTGACAGATAATTATAAAGCTAGGATACCCATGCTTGTGACCCAATTTCACTTGCATTTAATGGGAAACTGAAACTATGATAAAAGCACAATGTACCAGAAGACTGAAAAAATGGTGGCATTAGCTTATTTCTACAAAAATAATTTCAAACCATGCAAATAGGTTATAGCTGGTGAAGAACTATAGGAGACAGAAGTTAATACTGCATGCACTTAATAGATGCCATAATATGCACCAATCATTACAAACAATATTTATCAAGGCAAAGTTGAATGTGTTCTGGGGCAAATAACCAACCCATGTATATAAAAAGAAATATGTTCTATTGATTTGAGTGAAATATATCCAGAAAATAAATATACAGCAATCAGAGCTCTAGATTTGCTGGTTTTCCATGGTTTCAGCAATTAAAACCACGCAAAGTGTTAAAAGAGGGGGGGGGGGGGGGTTCTGCATGGTACCTGCACACAGGTCAATTACACTGAAACTTACAAGTAAAACACAGGCTTGTCAGTAATTGGGCTTACTGGATCTGCCTACAAATGAATAGTTAGCAGTGACATTGCACATTTATGGAAAACTGAAATTAACCGTTTGTAATGTATGGGCCTTTACAGACTGGGCAATGTTATTAACACTACCACAGTAATACACACCGGTGTGTGACTAAAAAGCTTACTCCATCTAAAACCTCCTTGTGCTGTGGGTCCTCTGGGAGGAGAGGCTTGCATGTTTGCCTGGTGAGCGAATTCCAGGTGAGGAAATGCCACACCTTTGCTGGTGGAAAGGTTTATTTGCAAAAGGAACACAGTAACCACAACAGCTTTAGATAACACAAATTATTCTGTAATAGTGTCTGCAAAGTCCAGCAGATTTACAGAGCAGAATGTTAAAATAGGAATCAGGGGCAGGGCACTTGTGTGCTTGTGTGAGCAATCTTAATATATATTTTAAATGTTTGTTAAATTGCAAATCATACACACACCATGTTCAAAAAATGTTACACCATTCTAAAACGACACACAGAGAATGAATATACTGAGACGAGTCTGGAGGTGCTGCCATATAATCAACCTGTTTAGCTGGGCCTCACTGCCATGCTCTTAATTTCCTATGTCCTGGAATTATTAGCCACCGGCACTGAAAAAAAGTCTTATGGCAAAATTTGTACAAAACACATCTACAGTCACATGGCTACTTCTTTTGCAGACCAGATATTGAAGCCATCCTGAGCATGCCTCATAAACCATTTAGCACCTCTGGTTACTATTCCCCAACACATATATAAGCTACAGTATGTCAGCATCAGCCATATTGAAGTAGTGAAAGGTATACAAACTGGCAGGAATGGAGGTCAGCAACCTTAATTACACAGCAGGTGAGCAGCTACTACATGAATATATGAATAATTATATATATATATATATTGTGTGGTGTGGGCTAGGCGCTCAGTTATAGTACGTGTAATAGTGTATTTAAGGCAACAAGCCCTATTTATTCAATAAGAACTACGCTAAATGCATATTCCCAGGTAACACTGGACTTCAGTATTTCTCAAGTATGCATATTGTATTACATGCTTACAACTTATTACAGTGACTTGTATCAAAGGTGAGGCACAGACACCCCTTTCATAGCATAGGAATGGCCCATAATTTTATCATTCTCTATAAGAATACCACAAAAATTAACTAATTTAATGTAATGCTTAATATAAATAATGTATTTGGCATGAAGACAGAAGCTGGTCAGGTTAAGAATATGGCTCCACAATGTGATTTTAGCAAAACCATATGGATGTATAATGCTGTCATTTACAAATTGCTATAGTAGGCTGTTTATTTATTGATCCTAATAATAACATTGTGTCACATGCAGGTCACCTAGCCCAGCTGTCCAGATTTCTCTCTTTAGTTGTTCCTTAATAGATAGATAGTAGGACAGACAAAAGATATAGATAGATCATAGATAGCTAGATAGATGATAGATTCCTGCAATATATAGATATATATTGCTTGGGTGTGGAGGTACCACAGACACAAACATGGCATGTACCAATGCATTACATAGTGCCAGTGCAGATGAGACCCCTGTACTAAGGAGAGTGCAGGGTGTCTGGGAGTTGCTGAGCAGCGTGGGAGAGTGGGGAGAGGGAACCCAGACACACACAAGGTGCTTGCCATTACCTAGCATGGAGAAGATGAAGTCCTTAGCAGTGTGGATCTCCAGGGCTCTCTGATCATCATATTCCCTCTGGTCGTGCTTGCTGAATTCCTGGATGAGTTTGTTTAATTCCTCTATTCGGGCTCCGGACCTGAAATCCAGCTCAGGGGAGGAAGGTTTGCTACCTCCCCCGACACTGGCAGGCTTGGTGGGGATGGGAGCCGCCATCTTCCCGGTTCCGCAAGCAGCTGGGTGGTTTGAGAGCGGCCCTGACTCCTTCCTTTCCCTCCCCGGGATATGAGGAGAGTGCTGTACGCGGATTAGAGCGGTGCTGGTGCAGCAGGTCTCTGCCTCAGCTGCTCCCTCCTCTCTCCTTCTGCACAAAGTACAAACAATGTGACACCGAGCGCCTGTGAGATCATTCAACAAGCGGCACAGCCACGGCAGCACTTAACTCCTCCCATGCCGCCGGGGGCTCCCTGCCTGCCCGCCTAGCGCTACCGTGCCTGCAGCCTCCTGCCTCATATAAACCAGTGCTGGGATTTTACATGAATTCAATCTATTTTCAATACAAAAATTTTGCTATAGTTAACTGAAAGCTGACACTCTTTAAAGGGAACTCCACCCAAAAACTGTGTTTTGCGTAAATAAATAAATATATATATATATATATATATATATATATATATTGTAAAGCAACTTTCCCTTATGCATTCATTCAAACATTTTTAATAGTTTTAAAGTTATTTAGAAATGTTATCACAATTTAGAGAACTATTTCTTTAAGGGTCATTTATAACTGCAAGTGCAGTGTGTAAGTGCAATTTTGGATACAAACCACCATCTTTTTTTAGCCACATGCAGAGTTTTTTTTTTTACATAATTCCAGCATAACTATTTGCATCATTTATGACCAAGGGTGATTCTAGCCCAGGGGTCGGGAACCTTTTTGGCGTATGCCATCCCACCGGCGATTTACATTCTAGCTGGTGGGATGGCATTGCAGGGAGATTAGTCGCCTGCGACAACGGAGAATTTGACTTCTTGCAACAAGGTTACCTCACAGCTTTAAGCCCCTACACTACATATAAGCATGTTCCCTTTTTAATGTCACCTGCAGTGTACACAAAGGAAATTGTACATCATTTTTCCTTTTTTTTTACTGTTCCTAAGAATTGTAGATCCTTGCCATGGCAAACATGCTGGAATAAAGCTCACAATACTGTACAGAATTTATTTTACAGCATCATATCCCCCCAGCCAATGCTAAAGGTTGCTGGATTTTTACTGGTCCCATTTGCCCTTTGAAACAGAGAAACAAACCTGGTTGTAGCAGTATCACGGCACAGGGGGGAGGCCCTGACTGCCAACAAAGAGGTGGGGTTACCTCTGGTAGAGACAGGATTGTACAGTCTAAAAGACTTGTTCAGTAAGTCAGGGGGCCCTGTGACAACATATGGTAACCCTGGCATGGCATTCAGTTGTGAAAGTATTTGCACCTCCTTTCACATGACTTTTGCCTTTGCCACTGATTTGCAAGATCTGTCAGATGCTAAAAGTGATATTTTTCTTGGCATTTAGATTTGTTTAATAATTGCACCACGGGGGGACATGTAGGACCAGCCTGATATTCAAAATAGGCCCAGGCATGTCAACTACACAGAGGCACAAACAGACCTCCTACAGACCAATTGTACTTAGTAACAGTGCATACCACCCAAGGGACTCAGTCAGGCATAGGGTTAAGAAATTTGAGGTGGTACTGCAATTGAAAAGTTTTTTAATATATAGTTATTGTGCAAACTGTAGGAGCAGTGCCAGCACAGGCAGGCAGAGTATGGCACACACAGGCAGCATAGGGCAGGCAGAGTTTGGCACACACAGGCAGCGTAGGGCAGGCAGAGTATGGCACACACAGGCAGCATAGGGCAGGCAGAGTATGGCACACACAGGCAGGGTAGGGCAGGCAGAGTATGGCACACACAGGCAGCATAGGGCAGGCAGAGTATGGCACACACAGGCAGGGTAGGGAAGGCAGAGTATGGCACACACAGGCAGCATAGGGCAGGCAGAGTATGGCACACACAGGCAGGGTAGGGAAGGCAGAGTATGGCAAGTTTTTGCTGTACCACCACCATTAATATGGGTACTCACCTCACCTAGCCTAGACTAAAAATAATTGGTGCTATCTGCAACTTGTGTGCAAAACAGGTGCTAATATGCATCTGCACTGGTAAATCAAACACAATTTGAGGCAGATGTTGTTTTGTAAGTTTAAGGCAGTAAGTTTGTGTGTTTTCGCACCTTGCACTTGCCTTTGTAAATGAGCCTGAATATTATTCACCTGCCTGTCCTCCCCCAATGGGCCTCTCTGATGTTGGGACAAGCACACACACAGTGAACAAATGAAAAAGCAGAAGACATTAATAAAGTGGATATTATGTGTCAGCAGTGTCTTGGGAGGAAAGCAGAAACCAGGTGCGTGCAAAGAAAGCCTTTTTGTGCACAGAATATACCTTTCTTCTTTAGGGCCTATTTGAGAGTTCAGGGCCCTTTTGTTATCTAAAAGCAGAGTTGCCACCTAGTCAGTATTTTATTGGACTGTCTATTAAAAATTATACTTGATGCAAATACAAATATGCAAATATGTAAAAATGCTAAAAATATAGGAAGGCTGGTCATTTTGTTTCCAAAGGAAGTGACATCCCTGTCTAAACAATAAAGTATAATTTGCTACCCTGTTTGAATGTTAAAAATGCCTTTTGGTTGTGCAGTGATTTGGTTCTGAATATGGCGGTAGTTGACAAAAGGTGTTGAGTGAGGGAGTTGAAATTCACGACAGTTTGAGAAAAGCTCTGCTGTCAGTCTGGCACATATGGTGTACTGAATAGAACTGATTATAGTTTATTTTGTTTTATCCTTTATCCTTTTTTATGTTGAAAGAAAAATTGTCATATAATGTTTTTAAATGGAGCACTGAAGGCCACTCACTCAAGCGTTGAAAGTCACTCACCCTAAATTTAATTTGCCTGTTTTTTATATTTCCTAAAAGAAAATGTGTTTTTCTTCCATAGTAGGTTTGAGAGGGATAGATGCATATAATGGCAAATAATATAATGAAACATAAAGAAGACTTGCTATATACACAACAGCACAGCCCACAGCAGCATGTTGCGAATATTTCATGTAGCCTGGTATTATATATCTACAGGAAATCAGGGATTATACCCAAGGGCCACAATCAGGCGGTGCATGGAGTGCTGCAGTCCAGGGCTCCAAGGTGTAAAAGTGTGGGGTTTAGGTGGATCATGGGTGGAATTTTGGCATAATTGGGTAGTGGCTGTAACAGATCACGGGTGAAGCTGTGCATTGAAGGGACACTTTTTATTGGGATCACATTTTATGACTAGTCCTCCCTGTGTGTTATTGTGTATATTGTAAGATGTACAGTGCTGTGTATCAATGTAGCACTTTATAAATAAAGTTATACATAAATACATACAAGGGGCCACCAACCAAGGGGCACAGGTGAGCAGTGGGCTAATAAATTGGAGCCGACTGGGGGGGAAAGCCCTGCTAACTTAGTAGAATGGGGCCCCATTATTACTGATGGCAGTAAAAATTATACTAAAATAATTAATTATGAAATGCATGGCAGCAAGAATGCAAAAAATATATAATAGGGAACTGAACAAAATGCTGTGAATTGGATTTATCATCAGTGACATAATAAAAGAACATCTGAATACTGGCCAGTTATCTGAAACAACTACAGTGATCTCCAACCAGTGGTTTGTGAGACAACATGTTGCTCCCCAATCCCTTGGATGTTGCGCCCAGTGGTCTCAAAGCAGGTGCTCATTTTTGAATTCCTGGATTGTTGGCATGTTTTGGATGCATAAAAACCAATTGTACTGCCAAACAGAGCCTTATGTAGGCTGCCAGTCCACATAGGAGCTACCAAAAAGCCAATAAGCCCTTATTCAGCACCCTCATGAACATTATTTATGCTTGTGTTGATCCCCGATTCTTTTTACATTTGAGTGTTACTTATGAGTAAAAAAGGTTGGGGATTCCTGAACTACACTATAAGACATTATTGTTATACACTACATAGCAATGACTGAGATCCCATTCTGCATTTAATTTTATTTAATCTGACTCCACAGCAGATAATTTTGAGCTGATTTCTTTCATAGTGAAGCGTCTGTTCCTTAGAGCCAGGAAATCACAAGTTAAACTTTATCAACATATAATTCCACAGAATTGTCTCTCTGTATCATGACAACATTAAAAAGTCCTAATGGAGAATTTAACTTGAAATGATCATTAGTGCAGAAGCTCAGACTGGGCTAATGTGTAACAGACTTTCAGCTTTTGAGGAGCTGCCAAAATTCCTAATGCTGCTTGCCCTGCACCAACCCAGCAGGTGTATGTACTCAGCAAACACAATCTTCTTCAGAGGGATACAGGAACAAAGGCCCCCAGTAATGCTCACTGCCCATTTACCGGTTCCATATAATGCCTATTGTTTCTTTTAGGATAAATAGAATGTATGGTGTAATGGATCCATGCTGTGTATGGCACTTACTGCACTCTCAGGAACTGCTCCACTATTTTATTCCATGGCACAAAACTCAGCCACCAGGCTAGCCAACATTTGTAAACTTAATAAATATTGGTTGATCTTTGCATGTTTTGTGCTTTGATAGTGTACCAACATTTGTAAGCGTATACCCACTGTGTATGTTATGTGGTTGAGATGACAATAAAAGATCTGAATTTGTAGTTCATTTATGTAGGTTATCCATCCCCACATTGATTATGCCTGCTTTTTGCTGCATTTCCTAGCAAGGGTTAATGAAAAAGAAACTGAGCAAAATTTGGCCCACCTTTAGTAAGCACAGTTTCCAATTAGATCTTTGCTTTTAAACAGCCAAATCATTAGACACTGCCTGCTGATTGGTTGCTATGGAATTCATGTGTTATTACATTTGCTTTATTCTTGATTAATTTCTATTATCAAGAATACATTTGATAATAGAAATTTGAATTATTTCAAATGGTCAGTAAATAGGACTGATAAAATAACTTAAATGGGAAATATTACAACTTCAGGCACTGGTTGGCATTGTACAAAAAAATACATTTCTGTTTATGAAGACTTCTTATTCAGACCTTAGCATTGTTTGTTCCCTGCAAACAGACAATCTCGTAGTTTGACCTACAACAGTGATGCTAAATTGGCCAGTTATCCACTGATCTGTGTGGTGGATCTGTCTGCGTTCTTAGCTTAACTTTGTAATTTAAGACTTTATTACTAGTTAATACTTTAAAAAATCTAGCAAAATTATTTTAAAAGCAGCATTTAATAACAGCCATAAAAAATATGTTATCTACTTAGAAAGCTATAATTTTGGAAATATGGTGAGAGTGCAATAAGGTGACTCAGATGTGTTATTACATTACTATGTCATTTTTGGCAGTGAAAAGCAAATCACTGATTGATTTAATAGACCCCAGTTACATCATTTTTTAAATACACAGACACACAACCCAATTTGCAAGTGACAGCTCTGATAACGCCATCTTATAGAAGGTTATAGGGCAACTGTGTGCGTCTACAGCGCCTCAGCTGTTCCGTGACAATCCTGTTAACCAAACTTCACCCTGGCAACAAATTGCAATGCGGCACAGGTCTGAAAGGCTCCATTTTGCTACTGTAAAAAACACCCGGCTTTAATGAACAGAGCTCATAGTTCCCCATAGAAACTTTGTAAATGAGCTATCTCCAAGTTGTTTGTTTCTCCTGCAATAAATAAAGCAGTGTAACTGCAGATTGCTCATCAATTATTCAGCAGTTCCTAATCTCAAGGGTCTGATAAAGGTGCATTCACTGCCATACATGGGCATCTCCTGTTGATTAAGCACACACAAATCTGTTTCTAAAGATTCTTATTTGCATTATAGATGATATCTTAGATCGTACATAACATGAATGCAGAAGGAATTAAAAGGGACCTTGATCAGCTTATTATAGAATTGTTCCTTAGTACTAATAGGCTTTTATACTGCTAAATTAGTCACCAGCAAATAATAGAATAATAGACAAGTTGCAAACAGATCAGCTATTGTGTCATTTATCCTTTCATAATATTCCATATATTGTTTTTGCTTACAGTAAAATATTCACAACAGAGTTAATACATGTTCACTGCTCCCATAAACTCCTAAGGCAGCAAAAAAAAAAGTTGTGCGATATGGAAAAATTTGCTGCAAAAAAAAAGCCAAGTGACTACAATGTGTTTAAGGAATTTTTGCGTTTTGCTAATTTTTTGGCAGAGCAAAAAAAGTATCTGTTTGCTCATCACTATTTTCTACGTATTTACTTCAATAGGAGTGTGGTTTTGTAGCACCACCCACTGGAGGGATAAAGTACATGTTGCTTTGGCCTCATTTCCCTTGTGTTCCTCCTATGGTGTGTGTGACCTGGGGCAAATTTTGCCTAACATTAATGGTGTAGGGCATGGGTCCCCAACAATTTTAGCGCTAGGGACTGGTACCGAGCCAAAATTTTTATCCATGGACCGGGGGGTGGGGGAGGGGTGCGCTTTATTTGCACCTTTGTGCGCAAGTCACGTTCTCCGCCCCTTATGCATGCATTTTGTCGCGCCTTCTTGTGTGCGGCATGCTATTTCGAGCCATTAAGTGTGCGACGTGGGAACTGCTGCGGCCCGGTGCCTAACTGTCCGCGGCCTGGCAGTTGGGGACCCCTGGTGTAGGGAACCCTTTTGCATTTTCAGTACCATACTGGTTCCTCCTGGTATTGATGCTATGCATCTGTTTCCTTGCTGTACCAGATCAAAGTTAATATTAAGGACTCTTACACATGACATTACAACCCATGTTAGCCTGCGCTGGGTCTCTCCTGCTTTACACTGCAGGGAAATGCAGCAAGAAATGCAACCCATTCTTCCAGATTTCACTGTACTCACTAAACCACATACAAGTACCAAATGCAGGTGAAATTATTATTATTATTATTATTATTATTAACATTTATTTATAAAGCGCCAACATATTCCGCAGCGCTGTACAATAAGTGGGTTTCATACATTGAACATACAGAGTAACATATAAAGCAATTAATGACCGATACAAGAGGTGAAGAGAGCCCTGCCCAAAAGAGCTTACAATCTACAAGGAGAAAGGGCTGAGACACAAGGTGTGAATGCAGCTTGATGCCTTTTTTCCTGTGTTCCCTGCAGTGGAACACAGGCGGGATCCTCCTCAGGGTATGCAGCCTAAAACTCCTGTATGAGCCCTAATTGAGCCCTAATTGCTACGGTTAATCCTGATTGAATGCTGGCAATCAGTATGCTATTCCTTTTTCCAGGCACTTGATGAGACCTAGAATGTACTTTACTGGAATAAATCAATCTACTATTTTCTACAATTTCTGGCACTTCCTTGAGCAGCTAATATAAGCAAACATGTTGAGGTCGATTTATAAAAAATTGAATTTTCCTCTCAAATGTGCACTTATTTATTATGACCTAAATCTTGAAAACTTGTTTGCAGAAAAATTGGTGACAAGCAAAATTTTTCACCAGGCAGGGATTCGCAAAGAAATTCTGTGTTTCCCCACAGAAATGGACACCAAAACTTTGCAGCAAAAAAATTGTTGTGGTTGCACAAAAAAAAGTTGCATGCATCAAAAAAGGAGCACAATAGCCTCGTTTTGCAAATTTTCCACATAGTTTCGTGCATAACTAGTAAAAATGTGAAAAATAACATTTTACCCCTCATTTTCAATAGGTCAAATTTTTGAATTCATCTGAAAAACCCAAATTCAGAAATAGCTAACACAATTCCCATTGACTTCTACAAGAACTTGCCAGCTTTTAGATCCTGTATTTTTGTGTTCCATTTTTTTTCATCTGGGTTTTACAGTTTTTGAAGCAAAAAAATGTGGTAACATTCTAATGTTGATGAATCTGCCCCAAAGTGTATGAAATTGAGAAGCTTGAGATAATGAATTATTCTGTCATTTTCCTAATTCCTAGAGTTTTAAAATGATAGAAAAGTAATACAAAATAAAAAGAAACTCTTCAGGTATGTAAGGTATTGTTATATTTATTTAAATTTTATATACAATAAGCAAAGATTCAATGCATGATGTAACTGACGCAGCAATCACTTATGACCAAGTTAAGCCTATTGGTCCATGTTTTGGGGTAAAATAATGTCATCTTGTATTGACATATAATGGGAGCTTGGTCAGTCATTAATCACAAAGGTTGAAAAATCTTGTCTGGGTGCATGAATGCAAACCTCTCTCAGCAGCCCTCCATGACATCTGATCTGAGATCTCACTTTCTTTGCTGCAAAAGATTGGATTGGTCTAGTTGGGCCTAGCACTTGGCTGACCAAAGACTGCTTGCTTGGCAAGGTTACTCTACCTTTAGCTAATGTATGGTATTTCTAATGGTGATCAGCTATATAAATATATATATATAAAGTATATAAAGATAATTGTTTGACCAGGTGGCCTGTTTGAGCTGTCAAAGTTAGGCCTGGACTGGGAGCAATTAAAATGCCCTTTGCCAGTGGAAATTTTCCATTGCCTAAATGGAAATATCTAAATACACACCAATCATTTGCTGTCCAAAAATGACAGAATCAGCATATAATGATTGCCCATTTATTGGCAGACTTATGTACATAATAAAGTGTGCACACAGTAATCGTTCCCTGCATAGTTCCTCCTCTAGATTCAAGGGGCTTCTATGTTGCTTCTTTCAGCTGAAACACTCTCTACTGTCTTTAAAAGAATAATAGTTCATGCCTTTAAGGGATCATATGCATATTTCCAAATGGAAAAGTGTCTGAACAGCAATATAGAGAGGCAGTTATTCCCTTTGCCCTTATTGTTTGCTGCCTTGTTTAAGTGTGGATAAATAGAAGCTACTTGAACTTTAATGAAAAATGAAATGAAAATATTATGAATGAAAAATTATATTGAAGAGAAGGCAATAATACCATCAATAATACCATAAACCATTTTCCCCTAGAGCACATCACATTGCAATAGCTTTACTGACATAATGTTCAGATTATAAAAATGTTGTATGTTGTTGCAAAATTTGAATTTTCACTTTAATACACTGAACTGATGGCCCAGATTTACCAAGGACAGAAATATGACATATGTGATTTTACTGACTCTGCATATAACAGGAAGGTTTCTGGTGCATTAAGAGCAGAAGGTAAATGACTAGCCCAGTTTCGCAAAAGGGTGAAACAGTGGTTGCCCCCAAGAATGGCAGTGAGGCTTCCCTTACTCTTATTCATTATTTCTTATGAATGAATAAAAGAAATGAAGATGTAAATGAATGAGGTGCCCACAAAAGGGTTTTTCTGCATATCACAGAAAATAATCCACTTGTGACGAGCATCTTTCCATTCTGTGAAAATCTAGGAATCTATAAACTTTTATCTGCTGTAAGGACAGGGGGTATAAATAATGCATTGGGCTCTATACAGTAATGCTGATGACAGTACAATGGGAATGATAAGCTTTCACAAGAAAGGCCCTGTCAGAGGTCTCTTGTCTGTTCCCTAATGTACAGAGAATATGCAATGCTTACAAACAGAAAACACGGTAGGGAGTTACTACTAATGATAATGCTACATCAGCTACCCTGAAAAATTCTTATTGCACCGATTACACTGTTACAATGTAAAAAACAAAAATAAATGAATGCTGCTTGTTATAATTTTTCACAGTAGATACACAGTTCTCTGTTTATTAATAATAATAATAATAATAATAATAAGAAGAAGAATCTTTGCAATAGAAATAACACTAGGCACTGTGTATAATAAACCTGTAATGTCACCTGTACTGTAAAAAGAACTGATGCACATCAGTGAGGGGAGCGCTGCTATGTTTGTCTGATTCCCCTAGGATGGCAATTATAAAATTAGAGGATTTGATGTGACTTCACCTGTCATTTTTTTATATGATTGTTGGTTACTTTCCAGATACAATTGTTGAATCCCACCCACATGGCCATACAACTTGCATGTGAGTGCTTAAAGATGAATGCATATGCAACAAAGCATGAGAGCAGACATGTTGATCTCCAACTGTTTCTTCCTGTGATTGCAGCTGAATTGCATGATGGCACAATGGTTCTACTGATGGCATACAAACACGTGAGATCAGTCTATGGATAATTGTTGACTTTCCCCACTACTTTTCATCTCCATAGTCAAAATCTATAATTTGCAAACCTGCATATCAGACGATTCAGCTCTTAACGTTAGTAAAGTGGATGAATGATCTTTCCAATGACCAATGGTCATGGGAAAGACTGTAATTGTAGCGTGTATGCCCACCTTAAGGCACAGTTCTGCATATACAAGTATATAGTAAATAATGAGCACTGCTGCCTTGCATCACTGGGTTTTCAGTTTGAATCCAGTCAGGGCACTATCACAAAATGAGAGCAATGTTAGCTACTTACAGAGACAAAACACTATCTGCATTATCTAAAAGAAGATTGTATGTTTTCCTCAGGGTCTGCATGAATTGCAGCACTGAGGTTTAATTCCAGGCCGGGCACTATGTCTGTGTGGGTTTCCTCCAGGTACTCTGGTTTCCTCTCGCACTCCACAAACATATAGGCAGGTTAATTGACTCCTGATAAAATTGGCCGCCCTACTGTCTGTGAATGTGAATGGCACTAAGCCATTATGGAGTGTTTTCCATACGTAGTGTTTTCCAAACTTCCTCCTACAAACAATGAAGTACAGTCAGTTCTGTGCCCAAGATGTATCTCTTCTAGTCTAGAATTTCAATGGTAGCAAGAAAAATAGTCACACATTTCTTCTCATCCATAAATCATTTCTGGGATTAAACATATACATATAACAAGTCCAGCTCTGTTTGGTAGCAGAAAAACTATAGGGATCATTTACCACTGCAAGCACAGTTGTGCTCCCGCACTCTTCCCTGCAGTAAGTTGCGTTGTAAACCCCATTCATTAAAACTTGTGTCAAAATTCGCTCTTTGCGTTTTTTTTATAGTTGCACTCAGCCCCACTTGCTTTCTGTTCTGAATCGAGCACTGCTGCGCCTATTGATGCAGAAAATGGTGCCCTTTGTGCCCAGCAGCAATAGGCGCAGTGCTTAAGAATTTGACGCAGGAGTCACTCTTACAATGTGTCCAATTTGCTTTCATTTTGGTGTAGGTACAATGTTCACTTGCGACACTGGAATTCTCTACATTGTGAGGAGAAAAAAGATTGTTCCCAGTGATCATAGGGTAATTTATCTTGCAGAGCTTCAGTTGCCAAAAAGCAATAGCCCAGAGACCTGAATTAATAGTATTAATGATAATACACAGTTACATATTTGTGTCAAGTTTAACCCTTCAAAGTATTTCTCAGCATCACTGATACACAGCGTCAAAACAGGCACAGGCAAAAGGAGAAGCCTGTTTTTGGGGAAAAATCACCCTCTGCTATTTGTCTACAATATATAATTCTAATATTTCTGTAGGAATTTCTGTAGCAACTAAATTCCTACAGATTGCTTTTCCAAAATGATGGACCTTTTCATTGGACACCATGGGGATCACCCAACAGAAACTGAAATGATGGACACTATAACTTAGAGTTTTCCACTAGTGATGAACAAATCTGTCCAGTTTGGCTTCGCCCAAAAATTTGCGAAATGACAGCAAAATTTGCGAAACAGCGAAAAATTTGGAAAATGGGTTTATTGCGTGATTTTTGTTGCCCATGTCTTTTTTTGTAGCCCGCGGGCATTTTGACACGACCGTACCTTTTTTCTGACGCGACCATGCCCATTTTGATGCGGGCGCGCCTAGTGTGACACGTCCGCGTCTTTTTTTGATGCCCAACGGATTTTGTGGTGCCTAATTTTCTCGGAAGTTTCGCAAAACAATTCGCCAATGATCAAATGCATGAAATCTGTGACATTTTCGAATTGTTGTACAAAAAAACAGCATAAAAATTGGAAACCTCTAAAGTTTCAAAGCATAGTAAATCTTGAAAAAGTAACTTCTTTTATATCTAAAAATCTGAATCTGAAAAAAACATTTGACGGTTAGTAAATGGCCCCTTAGTGCATAAAGATACTAAAATTGCCTTCCCATTTAAACAAAACATTCTCATTGCATCGTATTTTGCAATTTAAAATTGTTTAGTGCACAACTTCCCTTTTAGCAGTGGCCCATCATGCACTTAGGAGGGAAATCCCCTAAGCATTACATTCAAGTTGACCAACTGCGTCAAAGTCACCCCTGATCTTGCTAGTAGCGATGAGGGAATTTTTTCGGCAAGCATGGATTTGCAGCGAATTTCCGCATTTCGCCATTGTTTAATGAAATTTCAATTAAAGTTTGCAGTGGAAAAATTTGTTGAGCGAAAATGTTTTTGTTGTGGATCAGATTGAGCACGGCCGCGTCAAAAAAGGGTACAGCCACAAAAAAAATGTGTAACAAAAAATAGACACGGGCGACAAAAAAAATCATGCAACAAATATGTTTTGCAAATTTTTGTGAATTTTATGGCGAAGCGAAACGGGACAGATTCGCTCATCACTACTGGCTAGTCATACAGTCATTATTTCATGTCACTAGATGGTGCTGTGAGGAAGGCAACCCCTTTAAAGAGGTTGTAGAGCAGGTTCTCCTTTAAGTGTCCAACTGCAAGTCGCCTCTGCTCTGTGACAGTAGCGTGTACCCTAAGGGTATAATTACTACAAAAGTTATAGCCCTTTAAACCGCATATTTTCATTTATATGTGTTCCTTTATCTGTGTCCTAATTCATTGTACAGTGCTGTGTAATATGGTAGTGCTTTATAAATAAACTATAATTATATACAGTACAAGAAATAATAATGGCACATGTATGTAAAGACTACATGATAATAATAATTAAAATTCCACACTTTAGGACTCTTTTGTTACTTTGCACTGTTCATGATTCAGGAAAGAGGTAAAAGGGTGATGTAGAGACTGGAATAAGTGGAGGAATATCCTTGATAGCCAAGGGCCCAAGACAGTACAATGTACAAATACGCACCTCTCTGGGGAAAGATCTATGCAAACATACACATCACATCACAGAAATAAAAACAGTTTGATGAGTTTGTCTCTCTTCACCTACTTGTGTGCCCTTGGAATTGCTTCACATCTCCCTATATTTTCCTTAATAAGTGATATCAGTTCTTTTACAATAAGCATGATCTGTTATTATGCACTGCCTTTAATGTGTTATTGTCACTCAGTACTCTTTATAAGTGATGGATTGCAGTAATGGTGTGAATATTATCCACATCAGCAGGGAATGATCTAGAGCTGTATATAAATAAGCAGGCTGGGAACTTGCTGATTTGAGCAGAGCCTTGATGAGAAAGTAACAAAGAGCGACCCTATTGGGATGGAAGCATCTACCTTACATACAAATAACCTTGGACTCACCGTTCCATCCAAAGCAATTTCTTTTTACTGATTGGAACAGATTAGGACAGCAAGTGATTTAAACCTGGAAATAGCGGAAACCAATGGCCATATCACCAAGACTTTAGAAACACACAATTTAAATTTAAGGTTGTTAAAAAAAGGGAAGAAATGGAAGTTACATCTTGTTATCATATAGCCTGGCATAGCTCCGGTGCTCTCAGATCTTCCCAAACACTTTCACATGTGGAAAATGAAACATCTTACTGAGTTTAAATAGTGTCACATTCAATATGTAAATGCTTTGAACTAGACATTTTCATTTCGGGAATGAAAAAAGTACCAGCAAGCATGAGGGCCTCTCCTAATATAGTCCTTGCTGGAAGTAATATATATTTTCTAATATATTTTCTAAGATGCGTTTATACTCAAGTGCTTAAATTCACTTTCTAGACATCCCTTCACATTGCAGTTTATAAATGAACAGAGTCTGCACGCTCTTTAAATGATTCTAAGCACACTCCATCTTCTTAGAGGACAGTATACAAGCCCCTGCTCATTCCAGCGGTGGAAGTGTTTGCCGTAATTTATGGAGCTAAATAATGAATGCAGCAATATTTAGAAATTATTAACATAAATTCCATCTGGATTAATTCTGCTTTCCTGACTTAGCAATTACCATAATGTATTTATCAAGCATCAGTGTATTCTGAAGTGAAGAACAGCGGATCATTAATTACAGGATTTATTCTAAAGGTATCGGATCCGTTATCCAGAAACCTGGTATCCAGAAAGTTCTGAATTATGGAAAGGCTATTTTCAACAGACTCCATTATAAGCAAATAATTTGAATATAACTGATTTTTTTTTCTCTGTAATAATAAAATAGTACCTTGTACTCAATCCCAACTATGATATAATGAATCCTTATTGAACGCAAAATAATTTGATTGGGGTTAATTCATATTTTAATGTTTTTTTAGTAGACTTAAGGTATTGAGATCTAAATTATGGAAAGACCCCTTATCCAGAAAACCCCAGGTCCCAAGAATTCCAAATGACAGGTCCCATACCTGTACTAATAGTTATTCCCCAAATGCAGCAATTTCCCTACAGTAGCTTATCGGATTTTTCAAAGAGCATCTCCTGTTAACTTCAAGAGCTGAAATTCCAATTTTTAAATCAGAATTTTGTGTCTACTAGTGCAGAGAGCGCAATATTACTCTCTGCACCAGCGATGTGGCACCTCCTTTTCCCCTCTGTGACACTCAGAAAAGGTAAGATTTGGGTGCGAGGGGAGCCGCCCCTTGCTATAGCACAAATACATTCCCAATACTGGCCTGTAATCCACAGAGCCACACACACAATTTATATGCAGTTGGAGAGTTTACCCTATTTATTGTGACAAACTGTGTATCTATTACGGCAATGTTATGAAAAAAAATGTATCTGCAGCTATCTGTTCACAACATGGGGTAGCAATGCCAGGCAGTATATGTATCAGCTGCAACAATAATAATAGCACCGTCTAACCGCAGGCAACGGGAGGGGGAAGGAGTCCTAGCTGACTAAAGACTACCTATTTGCACCCTAGTGTGCTTATTACCCACCCAAATCCTATCTGCCTTCAGCCGAACAGTATTGAAGGATGTGCAGTTTGCAAATTACACATTGAGAAGCAAGCACTTTAAATGGTTACAAAATATCATAGTTTCCTACTTGAAAAAGCTTCAGTGACGTGAAAGGTGTGCCAGGTGCATTTCTGCTTTAAGACTTTTAATTTGAATAGAGTAACCTGGCAATAGGAAGCTACAATATTTTGTAGCCATTTAAAGTACTTGCAACTCATAGTTGCAGTAGAGTTCCAGTGATAGCATTCCTGACAAGGGCAGCGTCAAATTTGTGGCCCTCTATATCAACCCATTACCCTTACCCTTTTACCTTTTTGGTCCTGTCAAATACAGTCACACGACAACCATTGTGGATAGAAAAGGACGCAGTCCGTTTATTTGCAACAGTATAAAATTTGCCATTATTTCACACAACCCCATTTAACAACATATTAATGTAATTAAATAACATATCTTAATCTCTAGATTGCATCTTTCTTCCTACTACCCTTTTTTTTCTCAAATCAGGGAGGGAGGAGCTTGTTATGGCAAAATGACCACTTTCCCCTATGCTCCTCCCCGCTTATCTCATTCTTTGTTCCCTTTAGCCAATCCCATCCCCCAAAGAACTACATTACCCATACTCCCTAGCACCAAACACTTTCCCAGGCCTTTTTCCTAACCTTGTCATGGCCCTGTACCCTCAACTCCTTCCTCGTTCTATTCTGGGGCCCCCTTAAAGGGGTTATAACCTGTATAACCTGCAGGGCTCCAGATGTTGCCATCACTTCTACAAGCATAACTCTGGCTAGTGAAGTTAATGGTTCTGCATCACTTAGATTGTTTAGGTTTCTAATGTTTAGGTTACTAAATTTACTTATCCTTCCAATGACATATGTAAATTAATTATATTGTATTAGGATACCATTAAATAACTATTTTTAATTTTATTCATACTAATTATCATCTTGCAGCTCATTATGATTTAAACTGATTTTATTTCACATAAAAATATAAGTGAAATGACAACGTACAAAATCGGAAACTGAACGTGCAGAGTGCAGCTGGGTCTGGCCCTACAAATGGTGGAATGCAGCCCTCTGGTGGCCAAACATATATTTAGGTTCTATTTCTTAGGTGCTTAAGGATCCTTCCTGCGTATAGAATGCATCTCTTCCTGCACTCCTCTGTGGTGGAATGAAAAACCTTTGTAAAAATTCATCAAACAAAGCTTTTGAAAGATAAGTAGTTGCTCTGCAAGTTCCTTGCTGCTTTCAGTCCCAATGCCTTTATATAATCTATATATATATATATATATATATTTATATATATATATATATATATATATATATGTATGTATTATCTGTAATGTAATAAAACATATGTTCATGTCATATTATATAATACAGATATTAGGTCTCTTTTCTGTACACCTCATATACATAAAGCTCTGAATTGTGGCAAGGCATCTCCCATAGGGTTCATTTCAAGCAAACAATTCTAATTTTTAAAAATTATTTCCTCTTACTCTGTAATCATAAAACAGTAGGTTGTATTAAACTGCACAAATCCATATTGGAGGAGAACTAATCCTATTGGGGTAATTTAAAGTTTAAATGTTTTTAAGCAGAATTAAGATATGATGATGCAAACTGGAGAAAAACCCCTTATCTGGAAAACACCAGGCTCCAAGCATTCTGGATAATAGATCCCATATATGAAGTAATAGATCCCATATGTAGCATGTTTATGTCTTACCTTTTAGCAGGGGGTGACATTATTAGGCACATTATTGGGCACATTTCTGTATTTTCTGCATTTGGTATAGAGATGTTAAATCTCTATCACTAATCTGTGGCCTGTTTATCTGTTATACTAGAGCCACCAGTGTTTCCATTCGGCCTAAAGTCCCTTACCGCAGGCTATACCTCACTGCTACAGGTGCTGCCTGCAGGCCCCTGAATCAGGCAGCTGAAAAGCATGTTAATAGAGGTCTAGCCTTGGAAAATGAATTTCTAAACAGTTCCTAAATTCAGATTCTTAATATGTAACATGCAGAATGTGCCATCTAGTGGCTTTATGTGACCATAAAAATATTTAGCAAAAGCAATATTGAAATTCTAGTCAGAGATAATTAGATAATAATGTGTGTGTATAGACATATTATTATTATAATTATTATTTTTGCCACAAACCTTACCTTTAAATGCTGGATGCAAGGCTGTGTGCCTATCAATGTTATTCATAAAAGTATTTGCATCCAAACACGTTGTTTATACTCCCGCTTTGTTGTGCTGAGTGCCCATTTGTTTGTTATAACTGAACATGACTGTTATGTCAACTGGTGAAACAGACTTGCACCTAAAGAAACAGACAATATTGCGATTTTAACACTAAATGCCAGAAGTGACCCCTGTTTTGCTAGAATATTTTAGCTGAGATGTGCGCCAGATGAGGACTTGCGGAGTCGGCGGGCCAGATTAAAAAGTCCAAGGGGCCGGACGTGGCCTGCGGGCCATAGTTTGCCCACCCCTGTTCTATGTGAATATCAACAGGACAAACTGAAATGCAAAGTTGGTCAAGAGGGAGCATGGATTGGGACAGGTGCCTAAAAACACCATTGTGAAATATCCCTTTATTTAACACCAGCCCCCCCCCCCAATAAAATATGCTTGGTGATCAGATGGTGATATATAATGTATTTAGTCGCCACTTTTTATACAGCATGATAAATATGCCCCTTAGGGCTCTTACACATTAGTGTTTTGCCTTGCTGTGGATTTCCCCTGTGTTTCACCACAGGACAAAACACAGCCATTTCTTACTTATTGACCCATACTGACACAGACACCTCCAATTGCTGAACGCAGGTGGAATGCATCATGTGTAAGAGCCAATGACTTGGTGTTGTTCCCTTGAAGGTGTCCAGGGCTTTCTTTTTCACTTCTTCCATGTAAAGGTTCGCTACAATTGGAGACACAGGCGAACCCATGGCACAGCCATGTATTTGTCTATAGAAAACTTCCTTGTGCTTGTGTATTGAGACATAGGTCCATTAAGGAACAAACTTGTTCTGGGTTCAGCTTTTTTCTGCTGAGGGTGGTGTTTTGTTTCAGCCATTTCCTTGCCGTTTCAATTGCCTCGGTAGTGGGTATGCATGTGAACAGAGATTTAACGTCATAAGATCCCATTGTTTCATCGATCTCCAGCTTAAACTCACCTTCACTTTTTTGACAAAGTCCATGGAGTTCTGAATGTGGTTGTCAGCCCCGTGTGCTCCGTGGCGCGCGTGTCCGCACGGGCGCGCGGCAGCACCGGTGTAGATATGCGCCGGCGCGGTCGCGCGGCCGGAACGATGCCGCACATGGGCGCGCGTCTGGGTGTGTGCTACAGTGGTGTACTGTGTTTCCAACTAAGGGACTACTCAATACTGCAGGCAAGTAAGAAGGTAAGTATGCAGGCAAGTATGCAGGTAAGAATGCTTATGCATAAAAGCCCAAAGCCTACAGCAGTGATCCCCAACCTGGGGCTCAGGGGCAACATGTTGCTCACCAACCCCTTGGATGTTGCAACCAGTGACCCCCAAACCAGGTAGTTATTTTTAAATTTCTGACAATATTATCCCTTACTTGGCCTCCATGAACTTTTACGATGCTTGTACTGCTCTCCAAGTCTTTTTACATTTGACTGTGGCTCACAAGTAAGAAAGGTTGGGGAACCCTGGCCTACAGTGAGAAGAAAGCTAATATTCCATGATTGCAGTGATGAGTGGCAGCTGCTAGCCTAGCAGAACTAGAAATCCACTCTGTAATGATAATGGGGATTTAGAGGAGCATCAGTAATAAAATATATTTCTTTTCTTCTAGGGCCAGCATGTGCCTATACACGTGTGTTTACAACTATGTTGTGGCCTTGAGGGATGCGTAGGTCAATACACAGACAATTCTTCTAATCTGTAGAAGGCTTGAGATAGGCATAGTGTTCAATACAAGTATATTTAAATGTGCCTGGGGCCAGGTAAGTTCAGTACAACTTGTTTATGAATATGTTGCGCACTTTATGTACTATACCATTATTATGCTGGGTACTAAGCTGCTCGTATAGGTATCATGCATATTGTAACAGTTTGTGCTAGGGATAATGACATTTTGGAAGCAATGTGGATTGATATCTGGGGTCATAACATCTGTATTGGGTCATTACAGATCTGGAGCAATAGGCGCTAATGAGCAAGCACACAGCATGTTTTTAGGGATGATGTAAGGACATAGGTGTTAAAGTGCACATGTGTAGTTTCCAGGAACAACCAAGTTGTGTTCCACCTGCATTCAGCATTTGCATGTGTCTGAGTGAGAACAACCCCATGAGCTGTGTTTCATCCTGTGTACCCATGATAGAATGCAGGAGAAATCAACAAGCCCTAACAAGCAACAAGAAATGTACAAGCCCTAACTAGTTGCAACATGTATTTGCATTGCTGTGTGCAATCCTTTGCATTATATTAGGCTCCTAGTGTATGTTCCAGGATTTTGCCACTGATGTGCCATTATTTATCTGGAAGAGACCTTTGTTAAGAACATGAGACTGTAAAGTTGTTACTAATGACTGGTAGACTTCCCTTCCAAGGGCAGGTGTAGGCCTTTAATGTTAGAAGCAGACATCTTGCACAAGGGTGCCAAGAACCAAGGCAAGTTTTTATTCAGCAGCTCAAGCATAGGGGATGGCAAAGTAGAGTATAGTACAATCACACAACTGATCCAACTTTGGTTACACTACACTACTAAATTTATTCTCACACATTTTCTCTCTGTCTCCCTGAAGCCTCCAGTCCCACTGTCCTGTGGATGAATACTTTGAGTGCCATTAGCCGTTAAAAGGGCTCCTTTTTTCTTTACTGTTCCTTTCGGACCCCTTACTCTGTCGTGTCCACGTACAGCAGGGGGCTTAAACTCAATTTACCTGGGGGCCGCAGGAGGCAAAGTCAGGATGAGGCTGGGCCGCATAAGGGATTTCACAAAAAATTGTCTTTCAAGGGATAATGCAAGGCACGGCGGGCAGGAGCTGCTGATTGCGGAAATGACGTTATGCCATCATAACCGTTATTATGGGAAGACGTTCTGTGTGCACAATTAGCTGCTAAGGAGCTAATTGTGCACACAGAACGTCTTCCCATAATAACGGTTATGATGGCATAACGTCATTTACGCAATCAGCAGCTACCGCCCGCCGTGCCTTGCATTATCCCTTGAATCGCAATAAAAATCGCGATCCATTCATTGCTTTTGAGAAGGCGTTGGTGCGGGCCACAAAATACTGGACCGAGGGCCGCAAATGGCCCGCGGGCCGCGAGTTTGAGACCCCTGACGTACAGTCTACAAGCTTAAACTCACTGTCTGACTACAGCATGTCGGTCCGCTCTAACCTAAACCCTGAACACTCCCATCCCTCACTGCTGCTGGTTCTAACCCCAGCCTCTACTTTCTCATCAGGGCCATAGACTGTCCTTGCTAACTAAACAGCTACCTAATCACCTCTAAGATGATTCTAGTATACTGAATTTTTACTCACTCTAGTCATAGGTAAATGAAGCCCCCTTTCCCTTAAGAATGGCCCAGTTGCCTATACTGCCATCACATCTCAGACACATCCTTTTATAAGCTCCTGTAGGGAGAAGTCCCTACATACCGACCATAGGGGTTGGTGCCAACTGCTGGCCAAACAAATTATCGTTATCGTTATCTACTATCCAGGACTCTTATCCAGCATTTTAGTGCTAGAGATTGTATAATCTATATTTTGTGAATAGAAAGTGCCAGATCATGGATTTTTTATTCCATGGTCTGGCATGATTATGGGTTAGAGAATAGCAGGGTAACTTTTAAATCTGATATTTCAATCCAACTTGTTCCCTTAACCATAGGCAATGAGCTTAAGGGGTGAATGAGCAGCCCTTGGTGTGTGATCAGTCCAGGGATCCCAAATAACTGCTGATATGGGCATCTATGTGTCTATTGTTTGTTCTGCTAAAACCCAGTACTGTCCCCACCCTTGTGACCTTTGGCTATATGGCGGTTGTCCTCCTGATCCTCTATCTCCCCAGTGTTTCCTGTCTGCCTGTTGCGCCCAGGTAATGGAACACAGAGAAACACATACACATTGGCTTCATTTGGAATGTTGTGCTAGATAATACATCTAAATTACAGAAATACATTTATTATGTAGCAATTACTTTTATTTTATTGGTTTCATTTGGAGAATTCCTACTTTTTAAAAAGCCTGATAATTACAGTGGAAACAATATAATCACAATAGTGCATGGATTCAACTATTACAGGCAAATATCCTTTGCCAATACAAATGAGCAGCCAAGTTGAAGTTGAAGGAAAGCCCCAGTAATGTTTGTGTGCCCATAGTAATATGAAGTTTATCTGTGACAGAGCAATGATACCAGGAATGAACCAGTGTCAGTTACTAGGGTGTTTCACTCTATAAACTGTCCAAGAATTCTTTTTACAGATTTGAGAAATGTGGCTTCAGCTGTGAGTCATTTATCCCTGCCCTTTTACCTCTATTCAGCAAAGGATCATTTGCATATGTCCAAGTACTTTAACCTTAATTATTATTTCCGTGCTGCTTGATTCACTCTCTATATACTGCAGTGATTTAGTTATAGACACCCAAAAGGGAGCATTTAAAGAGAATCTAAACTCAACAAAATTAATGTAAACTTACTAAGAAGCAAATTCCAATTTCATATTTTAGTAGCATCTCACAATGCAACATCACGGGTAATGTTTTACACAGCATTATAAATATACCCCCTAGTTGGTTGGTTGTAATGGGTGATTAGACCTGTAGCAACTTTACACCTTTAACCCCCTAGTCAGTTAACCTTAAGGTTGCTGATACTGTCAAGAGAGAATTCTGAAAGAGAATGGTTGAGCCAAAAGCCTTGTAGTAGCAGTATAAAAATTTGGATATCTCAGAAATCATAAAAATAGATAATTATTGTCAGTTGCTAAAATGGTAAGAAAGCCACAAGGATTAAGTTTCCAGTTTCAAGTTTTTTTTTGTTTTTTTTAGTTCAGATACCCTTTACCAAGATGTTTTTTGTGGTGAAATTGTTAACTTTAAGAGTGTGATTTATCAATGGTCGAGTTTGATTTTTTTCCCGATTTGATTTTTTTGGCCCTTAAAAACTTGAATTCAAGTTATGGTTCGAATACTCGAATTTCTGGTATTTGTTAAGTGCAAAAAGCCTGAAAACTCAATGCAAACATTTGCCATGTTAAAGTATGAGAGTTGCTATAAAAGTCAATGGGAGTTGTCCTAGGCAAATACAAGCCATATAACTTGAGTTTTTAGAGCTAGTAAACTCTCAAAAAATTTTATATATTCGAGTTTTTTATTCAAACAAGTTTTCCTTATTAATAAATAAGTGACCATTTGATATGCAAGTTTATTCGATTTAGAAAAACAAACTCATTCCTGTGGAATTTTTAGAAGTCTGTTTATCAATGGGTGAAAGTTAGAACTCACCTTTTCATAGAAATCGTTTTTCATAAAAATCCCATATGAATGAATAGAATGTGAGTGTGTACATTTTGGCCCCTATTAATTCGGAGTAGTATCTGGGTAACAATTCTTGTTTCTGCTCTTGCAAGTTCTCATTTAGTGGAAGAGCAATAGGTACTGCACATCTTTGAAAGGTTACTGTAGGGTTAGGTACCTTAAGAGCAATATAAATCTAAATGTCACTGGAAAATAATCTGCTATGGTCAGTGCAGCATGTCCAAATAAATAAGGGAGGAATGAAAGTAGGTATGTTTATGGTGCTGTTTTTTTAGGTTTATTATGCATGGTGCATGATACATGGTTTATGTGGGAGTTCAGAGATTTTAGCACATCACATTTCCCGTATGCTTATCTTTATAAAGGGGAATGTTAAAATGTTGGAAGAAATTCTTCAAATTGTTGACTGCTCAGATTTTACCCTAATCCTGCATGGTACATTCCTTGTAATGGGAAATGATGGGATATGCCTGTGGCGGAGTATTGTTTATCTCCACATGTTTTCTCTATGTAGAGATAAGAAATATTCACATGTACACTGTATATATGAATTAGTGTTGGTAAAAGAGCAAACATTTCTTTGTATGTGTGGGTGAGGGTTTCATGCTGATTCCAAACTCACCATTACAATATAACTTTATACTGAATTAGTAGATAATATATAATCTGGGTATTTTAAAACCTTTCTCTTAAAACAGTTGTCCAGCACTGGCACACAACAACACAGTCTCTGTATGAACACAGTTGGGGATCATTTGGAAATGACATGGTTGACACTTATGCAACCAACAAATGCCTGCTTTTTTGTATTGCAATAAAGTTTGCATTTTTTAATTGTTATCCCCAAATGTAAAAAAAGGCACTACATTTTCACAGGAGCAGTTACCAATAGCAACCAATAAGATGTTTGCTTTTACACAGGTGACCAGTAAATGCTTTCTGCTAACTGGTTGTTCTAGTTTACTGCTCAAGCAAGCTTAGGGGTATATGTATCATGCTGTGTAAAAAGTGGAGTAAAATTTGCTTTGGTTTTCCAACTATTGAAAGCTAATTGCTGATTGGTTGCCCTGGGCAAGCACTGAAGTCTTTTCAACATTTCTAAAAAAAAAAAAAAAAAATTTTGGAGGGGGAGAAGATTTTTGGGGAATAATGTAAGGGAATGTCCTTTAGCTAATTTATACATTTCCCCACAGTATTTGTTGAAGGAGTCTGTTGCGAAATGACAGGCTAAATGTAGCAAAAATTTTCTATTGGAGTATTAAGAGACTGATGTTCACATGAACAAACATGTTCATTAGGAAAGTGTCAGTATAAACTAGCATTTTAGGCCTTTATCAACCCATTTTGTATTTTTACAGTCCTACTGCTCAGCTGTCACGCTACAAACATTACATTAGGCTGGCCTCGGGTGTGGTTTAACAACATGCCTGCCTTAGAACATAGAATGTATGATGCAGAATGTCAATGACCTCACTGCCACACAGAGTAGTGTCTATGTGGGGGATTTAATTAAAGTTTGCATAAATAAGAATAAAAATTTGCATGGCAAAAAAATCTCCAAAAAAAAGAAGAAAGTTTGACATTTATACGTAGCATCTGTCTGATTTATATAATACTTTATTTATAAAACACCATCATATTCCTTAGTGTTGTAAGGATACATAACATATATATACAGACAAAATGATACAGAAGCTAATGAGGGTTCTGCCCACAAGGGTTTGCAGTCTAAAGAAGAGGGTAGCATATGGTCTTCTTACTCATTTTACAGCCATGGGATTTCACTTCACACTATTATTTAGTGTCAATATATAAGTATATAACAAATATAATTATATATATTATATAAATGTTTAAAGAGGCACACAATGTGTTATATGTAGCCATTTATCAAGTTTGTACTAAATTGGGAACAACTTTCTCAGATGACCATCATATAGAGCTCTGTCTGCTTGGGAAGCTGTAATAGCCACAGTGCCATATTATACATGCTTTATAAAGTCTGTACTAATTCCCATTTATCTTTCAACCTTTAGCATGGAGCTGATTTCGATTATCTTACATTATCACTTGAAAATACTGTATGTCAAACAACATTTTTTATATTGTATTAATAACTAACTTTTCTGGTATCAATAGACTTTACGTTAGTTACCTGTTAAGAGTTACAAGCTAAATGTTTTTGAAGCCTTTAAAACTTTTTCTTTTTCTATTTTCATTATTTGCTTGATTAAATGAAAGCACAAATTAACGTTCACCTCTAGTTACCATTCTTTTGTGTTGGCAACATATGGAATACATCCGTGGGTGTAATAGGGACTGTTTGGCACTCCTTGCTCCCTTGATGTTGCAATGCTGTTATATTGTAGGTAAAGTTAGTCATTTTAAGGTTTGATATCTTATGTTGTATAATTGTACTGTTTCGAGCCAGACATTTATCTCCTTACAAGTAATAGGAGGCAATTTCAGGGTTATTCACATATGCAGGTATTCTGTATTTTTCTATATCATTCTTCCTCTTCCTCCACCCCCTTTAAAGGGAAACTATACCTCTAGAAACTAGCCCTGGGACACATTACAGGTCTCTCTAAACATGTATTTAACATAAAACAGTACATATTTCATTGTATGTTTTATAAAAATGAAACCTTTTCATGAAAAATAAATTTTATAATAGAAGGTGCTAAATGCCATATTGGAACACCACTATTTTTAGCACTAAAATCTGTCCCTCTGGATTGTGTGAGGCTCTGTAGCAAGAGCACACATACATGGTAAGTTACACTACCATGTGTGGTAGAGCTGTGCCAGGTTATCTGTGTGGGAGCACACAGACCATCACAAAATGGTGGCTCAAGGTAAAAATTGTAAAAGGACAGTATTGACTGATATGCAGATGTCAATTTCATAAGATTTGTTCACATATCATTTAGAAGATAAATGATCTGTTATTTAAGTTTTTGTTCAGAAACTATAATTCATTTTAAAACCCAGATACATAAAAACAATCAAAAATGTAAATGGATAATTAGCATTTCATATAGCTACATACTATAAAATGCACAGAATTGAGTGCAGTATGCATCTGTATATGTTAAAGGACAGGAAACACCAATATTTGACCACCCATTTATTATGCCCAGCAGCCCCCTCTCACAACCTTAATTGCAAACTTTATTTTGGCTTGAGTAGGCATTTGCTGCCGGAAAAAACAGACCCTAATATGTATGTAAGCATTCAAAATAGCAAAGGGCATAGCATGTCCATCACAGACAAGTACCAGGGACCAGGAAACCATAAATTAGTGACTTAGGAGAGGGGGTTGTTGTGTATAACAAATAGGAGGTTAAATTTGGGCTCTGATTTCAATAAAACTCCACAAGGACCAAGAATAATGCTTTATTCACTCTGCCTAATTTAGTTACACTAACCATGTAGAAGGCAGTGCTGCCTTTTTTGCACCCGGGGCCATGGTGCTGTAGTTACACCACTGTTTAAATGTGTTTGCTAGAGTTGCTACTGGCCATAGCAACCAACAATGGTTTAAAAGACAGTCTGGAAGATGAATAAAAGAGGTACTGAATAACATGAGTAAGATAAAGGCAAAATGAGTAAGAAAAAGACTTTTAACAACCATTGTGCACTTAGTTTTTTCCTGCAGAAATATGATTAGTATAGGGAAATACCTATGTGTATGTTCTGCAGTTAGCTAGTGGTAGTGGCAGCATAGGGAAAACAGCAAACAGTGTTAGTATACTTTATAAAGACTAGATAGGAAACCTTTTTACATTCATCTCTTATAAAATACAAAAAGTTAAATTTTTTTTATTTAGCATAATAAATTCTAACCAACTTTCTAATATACATATTTGGACAACTGCCAGCTTTAATTGGACCGTAAATGGCCACCTTAAGTAAAAACTTTCCAAAACATATTTTGGATATTACAAAAGTTATTTGTAAATGTAATTGCTATTGAAAGTAGTTTTTATCTGTCTCTTACAATTATTCCTTCTCTGCTTACCCTGATTACACAAACTATTGACACGCTGAATCCAAGGTGCTTGGCCGAACCAAATCCGAATCCTTAAAATCATGTGACTTTTGATCACGCAAACACAGAAGTAAATAAGATTTTAATAGCTATAGGTTTCTTTGCATATTCAAATTAGGATTCAGATTTGGTTCGCCATTCGGACAAGTCTTTTAGGAATGATTAGGGGTTCGGCCGAACCGAAAAACAGTGGGTTTGGAGCATCTAATTGGAGCACCTAATTACAACTGTGGTTGCAGTCATAAATTACTCCTATTATATTAATAGTCACCTCTTCTCCAGCCATATCTCCATTATTTCAATATGCAAAAAATGCCATTATTTGGGAGCTTTGCCCTTTAAAGGAACAGTAACATCAAAAAATTAAAGTGTTTTAAAGTAATTAAAATATAATGTGCTGTTGCTCTGCAAAAAAAACTTTCATTTTTTGGTGTTACTGTTCCTTGAAATATGTTTTTTTAATGCTTGTTTAGCCTCTCCTTTAATATAAATACCACCACAATTCTGCCTCTCTTTTTACAATTTACAAATGCAATTGTGAAACATTCAGTACCACTCACAGTTAAGGAATGTTTGTAATACTTCAGGCTGCAGTGTTTGCTGAAATTCTTTTTACATGAGCATACAGCATACCCATTCCTCTTAGTCTATGATCTTCTGGTAATATCACCTATCCTCTTCGCAACATGTTCCCCATCCACCGCTAATGAATCACAGAACCGTGAATCAGCAGCTTGATACACATGTTCATATATTAATTTAAGGATTCATTTTTATTTTTTCTAGGTTTTATATATTAATTTAGCATTAGCTTTTTAAATCACATACTATCTCACTGTATAATATGATGTTAATCTATAAAGATTGATTGTGTGATGCCAGCTGCCACTTTTACATTTTTTGTATCCACTAAAACTGAATGATAAGCTTTCAGCAAGTGTTTTTCAGTTTTTATTAAAGTACGCTGAAGGCTATTATGGCCCTGCCATGCTGTTAAAATTGTACTTTTTATTATCATGTAATTTGTCAGTTATGTCACTAATGTAATCTGCACTTCACTTGCTTCATTTATCAATCTTCCCCATGGTGCTAAGCACAAAATGTATGCAAGTGTCACATAAATGCCAAGCAAAACGCATTTGCCCTATCCCACTGATTCATTTGAATCAATATTGTAGGACCTGGCATGCCTCAGCTATGCCACAAACTATTCTGATTTGGCAGCATGGAACCATTTCACATCAGTCTTTGTTTCCCATCCTTTATAATTTGAACAGCATTCTAATTCTTTTTCTGGCGACTGAATAGTGCGAGAGATACCGAAAAGAGAACCCAAGCTTTTTTTTGGCCCTTGTACTGTTGAACATTCACATTTTAATGGGGGTCACTCATTCCTGGTAGCAAAAAAACTATTGCTCTGTGTGTCTTCAATTTATTGTTACTTTTTATTACTTATCTTTCTAATCAGGCTCATTTACTATTCCTTCTCTTGTTTCTCATTCACACCCCTACCTGGTTGCCAGGGTAATATGGACCCAAGCAACCAGATAACTGCTGAAATTCCAAAAATAAAAATAATGCAGGAACTAAAAAAACGAAAAAAGACCAGTTGCAATTTGTGCCCAGAATAGGGCTGTCTATATCATTATTAAAGTTATTTTTTTTTCAAGTTAATTACTCTTTAAAGTGTGAGAGGATCAAGTTCTGAATATTACAGGGAAGGAGGTTGGGGGGAGGAAGGAATGGTAAACAGAGACTTGGATACCCGTAATTTTGAGAGTTTCTACACACTAGTGCAGTTCTTAGTTTTTTCTTCCTCTGAATACTTTATATTTAATATGTAACCAATGATATATAGATTAATCAATAATCATGTTGCGTTGCCAGCTTTTCTGGGAAAAAAATACTGGCCTTTCTATATTTTAATCTTTCTATACCCTATTGCAGTGATCCCCAACCAGTGGCTCGTGAGCAACATGTTGCTCACCAACCCCTTGGATGTTGCTCCCAGTGGCCTCAAAGCAGGTGCTTATTTTTGAATTTCTAGTAAGGAGGCAAGTTTTGGTGCCATAAAAACCAAGTATAATGCCAAACAGATCCTTCTATAGGCTGCCAGTCCACATAGGGGCTATTAAGTAGCCAATTATAGCTCTTATTTGCACCCCCATGAACCTTTTCCATGCTTGTGTTGCTCCCCAAAACTTTTTCCATTTGAATGTGGCTCACGGGTATAAAAGGTTGGGGATCCCTGCCCTATTGGTATACAATTAGATATTTTCAAGAAGGAGTTGGATGACTTTTTAGCAAATAGAAAATACAGGGTTGTTGAGAATAACTCTTAGTACATGCTGATCCAGGGACTGGTCCGATTGCCATCAATCAGGAAGTCAAGAAGAACATTTTTTTCACTTCTGAGGCAAATTTGACAGGCTTCAGTATGGTTTTTTTTTGTCATCAACTAGCAGTTAGCAGGTTTCAAAAAGACACAAAAGGTTGAACGTGTGTCTTTTTTAAATCTAATATACTGTGTTACTATTAATAAAATTGGCATCAAGCAGCATTGGCAACCCTAACGCTATATAAAAATCATTTTCATATATAAAACATAATACATAGTTATAACTTACAGGTAGTAATGCTATATATATTGTAAACTCTTTGGGGCAGTGATCTCATCCCAACTGTGTATTGAAACACAATTGAAGCACTTAAGTATTATTTTTACTTTTATTACTTTATTATTTATCCATTACCTATATATATATATATATATATATATATATTGCTGCTTCTAACACTAACATCAGTAACATACAGAGCTCATGCCTTCTTATAGGGGACACATCTTTTCCTGCAATCCTTGCTGTGACAGCTTTACCTTTTACCTAGATTTAATACAAGGAAGGAACCTGAAGCCCTTTACTTTTGGTACCCATTCTAGTTTTTTTTAAGGAAGTAATTTGACTATGGCATTAGTCACACTGGGTCGATTATATGGACTTTCACCCAGGGACTTAACCTCTAACAACGTCTGCTTTTTGGTTCAAGGTTTGGTGCTTACAATGACAAGCATTCTTGGTGGTAGAAAAATATTAAAAATATAACCATTAAAGTGGCCTTTACCTAATTCAGTAATTCAGTAATTTACTATTTATATAATTTATATAGTATATACACTGTAGTAAGAGTTTTATAAATCTTCAGAAACAAATCCATAATTTATTCACTAATATCCATGCAATAAAACAAGAGTGTTTTACAACATTTTAGATAAGAAACCTTTTATAATTGTGTACAATAAAGTGCAAATAGTATGTGTGTCATTTGCTGCATATGTGATTTTTATATCCACATTAGGCAAAAGACAAGTGAAGATGTTACTCATGGCATAGAAGCAGTTTAGCTAATACTGTGGTATAATTGGAACATAAAGGTGACTGTTATAAAGAAATACATGCGTAACAGCACAAGTCTCTAATATACTTCCTCTGGATCAACTTGTAGTTAGGCAGGTTAGGTATAGGCATTATGGTTGAACTTGATGGACGTATGTCTTTTTTCAACCCAACTTACTATGTTACACATGGTGTGGGTGGTTTGGAGGTTTTCACCCATACTCTGCAACATTCATTGGTGTATCTACTTTTTCTACACCCCCATCACTGACTTTAACTGAAGGGACACGTTGGACACAAGTCTAGAAAATATTTAAAATTTTTACCAGGTTAATAGCTGGCTGGAAGGAGGTAGGATAGTGTTGAACATTTGTCAAGAATTCCTGACTGGCACATAACTACAACTCTTCCCAAGAGATTGAAAGTCTGTTAATTCCTTCCTCAGAAAGTCACTGGTACTAAATACTACAGAGTCCAATGCTGAATATTATGCATGGCTCAAATCCAGGTAAAATTGGGGTAAAAGCTCAACTATTGTTCAGATATGAGCATTTAATACTTTTGTAAAGTGCATTCTCACGTGACCACCATTACCTCTCTTGCAACAGTGACCTGACTTATTGCCCTGCCTTCAGGCTGTGCTGAGTGTTAACTGGAATTTGCATTGGGGTGGAATCTTAAGCCTATCTAATTCTGCACCTTTGTACCTGTAAAACTGTTATACAGACCTGACCAATAAAACTGAACAGGGTGTGAAAGGAGCTTATTAAGCATTTAATAAGAGTGCAAACAAAAATATTCATTCAAATAATGGCAATTGTATGCTTGTATCATGCAGACCCTGTTAAATGAAAATTGGTTTATTTAGTGGGTCAGTCTGCATTCTAAACCTAATAAACACAACAGATATCAATGTACACAGGCACTTTGTGAACATACAGTAAGTAGGCACGGTAAAACCAGGTCTTAGCATGTAGTAAAATGTTTTTTTGTTATATTATGAAATAAATATATTCATTCAAATGTTTTTTGAACATGCCCAGTGTATCAAAAAAGCAACACTGCTTGAATTGTCCTCCACAATAGCAGGGAAGTCCAAAGTCTTGCTAAAAATGGTAGGAATATTGGTTGGTCAAGTATAAATCATATACACCAGAGGACACTTCTGTTACTTTATTCGCCACTGGATCATGCCAAGGTGCACAACAGCTGAAATGAATTTCTCTGTGCACACATCAGTCCCTTTCATGCTTGTTACATTTACCATCCCTTCCAAGTTGCAGCACAGAACCTGAGATTCATGTTTGTATGTTATATCCTATACTATATGGTTTTAAAAAGGGCCAACTTAGACTTTACTGTATAGACAATTCCTGGAATCCCAGAAAAAATATTAAGATTTACAGTACCTTACATGCATCGGATTACACTCTCCTCTCTTAATAGCGCATATGAAGGATTTATTTGCGGGAAAATATGCACAATATGACTCATTTATTAAATCAGACAGTCATTTATGAAACCTTTTGCAATCTTTTCATAAGAGATGATAGAGGTGTCCAGACACCTATACTGGATTTTTTCATCTTAAAACATGAGGACTCATTTTGTCTGCAAGTGCAGTTGTGGCCTCTCTGCAATTTCCCCACAGTCAGTTATAAGTAAAACCACTTTTATTAAAGGTAATTTTCTCAAAATCTGTTCCTTGGCACCTCGTATTCCTTCCTGCCTTTTGTTTCAAATAAAGTGCTGTACACCTATTGACACAGGGAAATCCTGGAGCTACCACCTTCTCTAACCAAGTGGTAGCTCTAAGCTCAGTGTCAACAGACACAGCCCACTGTGACTAAAGAGATACAGAGGTTACTCGCAGAACTGATGCTGGACAGATTTTGCCAAGAACATTACACCCCTTGCAACCACAATGATGCTGGAATTCTGGGAAAAGCACTGCATTTTGGGGAAAAAACATGGCAATTGTGCTCAAAATAGTACTTTGCTCACTGCACGTGCAGAAATAAATGAGCCCTTGGCTTGTGAGTTACAGAAAGACCTTACATGAAACATGGTGCAAAATAAAATCTCACACCTTTAAGGTGTATATATTGTTTTATGGTCTGTTTATTTGTATTGCTCCCCTATCTGTTAAATGAATATTTGTTTTAAATGCACAGTGTTTCATTTACAAGTAGTGTTAGAATATACGTACACACAACTATGCAGTGAGCTATTGTAACCCCTTTATAATTCATTATTTTTTCAAGGAAAATAAACTGTGATAATACCTGTTATGCACTCTAATTTAAATCATATAAATTTAATATAGTTGCTTTTGAAGGTTATACTAGCATAACGGTATATATAATAGGAAGCAATATATAGTAATTCATTACACAACACATAAACATCGTAACAATAAATGAAAGGACTGTTATGTAATATAATAACATGCAAGGTTTGTCACGTAGAAAATAGTCAGCAGTTAGCATTTAGTGTCCTAGGGCAATTAGAGTAATAAAAGCAAACCTGATTCTCTGCTATGGGAATAGGGACTGAGAAAACTTTCTCCAAGTTACTGCATAATCCCTTGAAGTTTTTGAGAAAGATAGATATTGGCTAATAAGGGCTAATTTACAAACACCTGAAGGAAACATAATGCAGAATAACATGCCTGAACTTGCACTGGGTGGTGCAGGGAAGCTTAAAACATAGCGCTTTGTGCCTATTTATTGTACTTACAATGTTTTTGATCTCCAAATATAGTACTGAGCTGGCCATGCACTGTAAGATTCACCTGTTTGTTGAGGTCGCCGAAGCAGCAGATATAGGGCAAAACAATGGAATAACACAGACAGGACTATAAGTTGGAGCAGGGGCCGCATTAATGAGCCAATGAGGTCCTTGATCTGACAGGAAAATCAAGCCTACCCGATCCAAATCTGCCCAATTTTCAGGTAGGTCAGGTATGGGCAGATAAGATACCGAATCAGTCTGAAGGACCTGAATTGGCAGCTTAATTCTGCCGTGCATGGTCACCTACTACTCGGGCAAGTGGTGTCATAACTTTAGATATCATATTATGATGCTAGTGCACTTATAGTTACATAGGGTTGAAAAAAGACCCCAAAAAAGAGTCCATCAAGTTCAACCCATCCAAGTAAACCCAGCACGCACAACCTATACTTACCAATCTATACACTGGCATACATAAACTATATATACAACCACTAATACTAAGGGGCACATTTACTAACCCACGAACGGGCCGAATGCGTCCGATTGCGTTTTTTTCGTAATGATCGGTATGATCGGCGTAGGTGGTTTTTCCCAGTGAGGGCAGTGAGGTTGGGGAATGCCCTTCCTAGAGATGTGGTAATGGCAGACTCTTTTAATGCCTTTAAGAGGGGCCTGGATAAGTTTTTGAACAAGCAGAATATCCAAGGCTATTGTGATTTGAATATCTACAGTTAGGGGCTGATTTACTAAGACACGAATTCGAATCCGAATTGGAAAAATTCCGATTGGAAAACGAACATGTTGCGACTTTTTCGTATTTTTTTCGATTTTTTCGGCGACTTTACGACTTTTCGGAAATTATCGCGACTTTTTTCGTTACCAATACGATTTGCGCGAAAAACGCGAGTTTTTCGTAGCCATTCCGAAAGTTGCGCAAAATCACGATTTTTTCGTAGCGTTGAAACTTTGCGCCTTTTAAGTTAACGCTACGGAAAAAGGCGCAACTTTTCGCGCAAGTTTTAACGCTACGAAAAAGGCGCGACTTTTCGCGCAAGTTTTAACGCTATGAAAAAATCACCAGATTTCACCAGTCGCCGAAAAAATCGAAAAAAATACGAAAAAGTCGCAACATGTTCGTTTTCCAATCGGAATTTTTCCAATTCGGATTCGAATTCGTGTCTTAGTAAATCAGCCCCTAACTGTAGATATTCAAATCACAATAGCCTTGGATATTCTGCTTGTTCAAAAACTTATCCAGGCCCCTCTTAAAGGCATTAACAGAATCTGCCATTACCACATCTCTAGGAAGGGCATTCCCCAACCTCACTGCCCTCACTTAGAAAAACCACCTACGCTGCTTCGAATGGAAGCTCCATTCCTCTAATATAAAGGGGGGGCCTCTGGTGCATTGATTGTTTTTATGGGAAAAAAGAACACCCCCATCTGCCTATAATCATGTCCCCTCGCAAGCGCCTCTTTTCCAGAGAAAACAACCCCAACCTCGACAGTCTGACCTCATAGCTTAAAGCTTCCATCCCCTTTACCAGTTTAGTTGCAGTCTCTGCACTCTCTCCAGCTCATTAATATCCTTCTTAAGGACTGGAGCCCAAAACTGCACTGCATACTCAAGGTGAGGCCTTACCAGGGACCTATAAAGGGGCAAAATTATGTTCTCATCCCTTGAGTCAATGCACTTTTTTATACAAGACAGCACTTTATTTGTTTTCGTAGCCACAGAATGACACTGCTTGGAATTAGACAACTTGTTATCTAAAAAAAACCTAGATCCTTATCCATTAAGGATACCCCCAACACACCATTTAGTATATAGTTCGCGTTTATATTATTTCTACCAAAATGCATAACTTTGCACTTGTCAACACTGAACCTCATTTTCCAGTTTGCTGCCCAGTTTTCCAATTTTGTCAAATCGCTCTGCAAAGCGGCAGCATCCTGCATGGAACTTACAGTTTTGCACAATTTAGTGTCATCAGCAAAAATAGAAACAGTACTGTCTATGCCCTCCTCCAGGTCAATAATAAACAAGTTAAAAAGCAAAGGACCAAGGACTGACCCCTGCGGTACTCCACTAACCACACTGGTCCAATTAGAAAATGTTCCATTTACCACCACTCTCTGTAATCTATCCTTCAGCCAGTTCTCTATCCAATTACAAATATTATGTTCTAGGCCAATATTCCTCAATTTGATCATTAACCTTCTATGAGGTACTGTATCAAACGCTTTAGCAAAGTCCAAGTAGATGACATCAACTGCCATTCCAGCATTGAAGTTCCTACTCACCTCCTCATAAAAGGCGACTAAATTAGTCTGGCAAGATCTGTTACGCATAAAACCATGCTGGCACAAACTTATAGTATTGTGAACTGCAATGTATTCAAGTACCCTATCCCTTATTACCCCTTCCAAAATCTTTCCTACTACTGATGTCAGACTAACAGGCCTATAGTTTTCAGGCTGAGAACGGGATCCCTTTTTAAATAACGGCACCACATTAGCAATCCGCCAGTCTCTCGGCACCATGCCAGACCTCAATGAATCCTGAAAAATTATATGAAGAGGCTTGGAAATCACAGCGCTCAGCTCATTTAATACCCTGGGAGGAATCCCATCCGGTCCTGGACCTTTGGTTACGTTTACATGTTCAAGTCTCTTTTGAATTCCCTCCCGAGTGACCCATGCGTCAGTAGCTAAATTACTAGAACTGGGCATATTTAAAGGGAAGCCTTCATTATCTGGCTCCTCAGATGTATAGACAGATGAAAAATAAGAGTTCAAAATTTCTGCTTTTTCCCCGTTCTCATCAACCAACTTACCCCCCCCCGTGATAATAAGGTTCCCACCCCTTCTTGCTTCATTTTTTTACTATTCACATAATTAAAAAATAATTTTGGATTCTTTTTACTCCTAGCTGCAATATCCCTCTCCATCTCTATTTTAGATTGCCTCTTGACATCATTTTTGCCTGATAGCTTTTTTGCATGCTTTATTTGCTTATTTGTTCCTGATGAAAGTTTCCGCTGTCCCAGCTAACTTGAATGCCCTAAAAGCACGTTTTTTCTTACCAACCTCGACACTAACACTTTTATTCAGCCATAAAGGTTTTGCTTTGCGATGCCTCTCCTTGCTTACAAGGGGAATATACTGTTGTGTATACCTGCAAAGCAATGTTTTAAAGATGTTCCATTTTCCTTCTGTGTCTAACCCTATGAAAAGCCTTTCCCAGTTGACACATTGCAGAGATGCCCTTATACTGGCAAAGTCTGCACGTCTAAAATCAAGCCTTTTAGTTACTCCCTTATAGAGCTGTCTCTGCAGCATTATCTCAAAGGATGTTGTGATCACTGTTCTCCAAATGCTCACCCACACAAATGTTACAGATGAGTTCAGTGTTATTAGATATTACAAGGTCCAAAATAGAGTCATTCCTAGTAGGTTCTTATGACCCAGCCAAGAATATTAAAAAACTTATACATTGTAGCAGGGTCTTTCATACTGCTAAATAGTATTCTCTAATGGAGAATCATCTATTTATTGTGGCATAGCTAAAACTTAAGGGCCAGCATGTCAACTATCAAAGAGCTGTTCATTTTTCCAGATGGCTTTCCCAGTTAGTGCTAAAAATGACAGATATGGGGTTGCTATGGGGTTTAGAAAAAAAAAAAAACTCTGTGTACTGGACTAACATATCAGGAATAGAGATCATTGTTTTATCTTTAGCACTGTCAGTATTGGGGAATCTGCCAATAAACTTAGTAAGCAGTTAAATACCTGGCATAGGGTAAGCATCAAACTTTGAAACCTCATTTAGTTTTGGAAACCATTGCAAAAGGTTAATGACCCATCACTCTTTGTAATTAGTACAATTTGACTAGACCACTCCTTTTTGAATTCTCAATAATCCCCATGTTTTATATTTTCTTGATCTCCTCTGAAATAGCCTGCCTACACAACTGCCAATACAGCAGTAATTCTAACCTGCATGAGTGCATGTGTTTAATTAAACTATGGTAAGGGGTGTCCTCTTGTTCCCATGTTTCTTTTGCAATGTCAAGAAGTCCACATGGGTTCCTCCCAGATACCAGCTCAAATGGTGAAAAATCAGTAGATTCCTGGGCAACTTCCTAATTGCAGATATTTAACAGGGTAGCAAACCTTTCTATTTTTTTTTTTTTTTTTTTTTTACAAAGATGGAGCCAGAGAACCCCCAAAATGTGGCACAGAAGTTAACTTATAATGGGCACAAGATTCGCAATACTAAGCAACACATTTGCTAAAACTCTAACATTTCTCATTTTTTTATTCCCACAAAAGTCTGATTTTTGCTTAAAAGTCTGAATTTGAAAAGTCTGTGCAGGAATAGTTGCAATTGTTCTAGTTGTTGCACAGTTGTCAAAAATACAAAACCTCTAAAGTTTTGAAGCAAAAAAAGGATCCTCCAAGGCAGCGCCAGATTTCTGATCCGTGCGCTCCAAGGCCAACCCCCTTCACCACCACCCCCCGCACATGCGCGTTCGCAACTCACACATCCCCCCCCTGTGATCGCACACATGCACATTCGCTTGGGCGACAATTTAAACTCATATGGACCATTGGGGAGAGGTCCCCATTGATCTGTATGGGAGCAAAATCTCGGTGCGGCGGAGCTGCATGCCTCCCTATACCATGTCAGTATAAAATTGAGGTTCCTCATTCAGCAATAATATTTTTGCAGGTTTTTGTTAAGGTGATTCATTGGCCATGCCCCAAGTTATCACATCAAACCTCTAATCCAGGAATATTTGGAACACCCTCAGACTAATCACTTTCACTAGTGGTCACCCCCACTGAATTTAAAATAGAACCTGTCTTAAGGCTGTAATTAGCAGGCCTTACATAAATTACACTCTCCATTTTGTACTGTTTTTTTTTTGTACACTTTATGCATAAGGGATTTTACCACCCCCAGGTAGTACCACTGGTGGTTTCAACTGTAACCACAGCAGTAGGATATTTTTAAAATTTCAATTGACCATTGTCCACATGGTTGCCATAAATTAGACCAGAGTTTAATTAGCTTATCAGCAAAATATGGGCAGTACTTGAATGCCAACCTCAAGGACTTTTAAAAAGCAAAAAAAAACAGACAGTGCTCCATTAACGACAATGGTCCAATTAGAAAATGTCCCATTTTCCTTTTTTGCAATCTAGCTTTTAACCATTTCTTTATTTATTTTTCTGTACCATCTCAGACTTCAAAGAATCCTAAACGAGTAGGTAAAGTTCTTTCACAACACCAAAGCTAAGCTATGTAAGTATCCTGCAGTGAATATCACCGATTGTTTCATTTTAAACTTATATATTTAAAAAATAATATGAGATTTGTTTTTCTTCACATTCTTTCAATTTTCTGTTTTAACTTAGCTTGCTTGAATGCTCCATTGGCCTGTTTGTATAAAATTAAGTTTCACATGACCCAATGTCTAGATAACTAAAATTAAGCTTTTTCCATTTTTAATAGCAGTTGGGCTTACTTAGACTGGGAGGTTTGTAGCATACACCAGTAATAATATTCTAAGTAATCCTTAATCCTAATGCAGTGCATGGCACAGGAAAAAATCTTGCACCTCAATTAAAAGTAATTAGCCCAATAAAAGTAAAATAAAAATACCTGCAAGTCTGCACACACACAGGTGTTCACATAGTGTTCGATGTGGAATTAGTTTTGAGGACTGTAGTCTTTAGCTATCTATATTTATCTTATCATTTATTCCTTTATAATAATTAAGGTTACAAAGCACATGAGTTCAGGGCTCCATTTTGTCTTTACAGTCAGGGGTATTTTTGCCCTTTGCACTAGAGGTGGGGCATACCACAAACAGCGGAAAAAAAACATTATAATTTGGCCGAGGGCTAAAAAAAATAGTTACTCATTAAATAGCTGCTTGTGTGGGTGACAACAGGGCAAGTGATAAGGCTATGACGTAAAAGAAGATCCCAGGGAATACCTTTGGTACCACTCCCATAATAACTAGTAATTAAGCTTCCTGGCAAACGCTAAACATTTCTTTCTCAAGGGCACTTGAGAACAGAAGAGCATATAAATTTTATAGAATATTGTTAACAACAGCTCTTGACAATAACTTCCACATGCCCAAGTGAATATTGAGAGTGAAAGGTTAGAATTTTCATTATAATGAATCATTTCAAAGAAAAAAGTTTTTTATTATAATAAAAATTACTCATCCTTGCAAATAAAGTAAACAGAGGCAACAATATATATTGACGAAAGGCACCCAAAAACAGTTCTTTTTGTCTCAAGAAAATGGAATTGAGTGCAGTTTATCTTTGCATTACTGCTATCTTAGAAATAAAATGCAAAAAATATGCAGTGTTTGTCATAGTGCAGGTACTAAGGACAAAACCTGCATCCATTGCTGCTAGCTAACTTGTGTTCCTAGATAACATGCAAGTTAAAGGAATGGTTAGTGGATGGGTAGGAACAGGAGAGGGGTCAGCTATGTGCTTCCATCCACCCCTCATGAATACAGAACTGCCAATCACATGCAGTGGTATAATTATGGGGGTAGCTGCTGGTCTCTATACCAGTTCTATGTGTAAATGTGCAAAAATTATGCAATCTTGTCACCCTTTGTACACTGCCTTCTTAATTTTAAACTGTTTATTTTAAACAGTTTTTGAGGATGGCCTCTTGCTTCAAGGAAGAGTAGTGACCATTTTCTTCTGACCAAGGTTAAGACTTTGAATTGGGTTATTAATAGATATGGACAATAAAGGCACCTGTTTGTAGGTCTCACACATAAAACATCTGTATTATTATTGGCATTGCACTATGGGCCAGATTCAGTTCCAGGAGAAAATGTTATTTTATGGTTTATCGCATGAGAACTAATGGGTGAGATTCAAGTTGAGAAAGAAATCTTTTTCTCTTAATTCAAGTCCAGTTTTTTTCCAATAGACTTCAACAGAGTTTTGAAACGCTAAACAGTGAGATACGTTTTTCTAACTGAATTGCATCTGGCTCTATGGTAAGATCTGGAATCGAATTTGGAGCTTTTTTCATCAAACTGAATGTAATATAGTAAGTTAGGTTGATGGCTTTTGCCAAGTGCAGTCCCATTAAGGGTATAAGTAGCTTGCATATTTTTACAGTCCAAGGGGCACATTTACTATGGGTCGAATCCGAGTCCGAATGGAAAAAATTCGGATTGGACACGAACGTTTTACGACTTTTTCGTAATGATCGGTAATTTTGCGTAATTATCGTATAGACGTTCCGAAAGTCACGAAATATTCGGACGCTCGTACCGGCGGAAAGTCCGAAAGTCACGATAAATTCGTATTGACGTTCCGAAAGTCACGAAATATTCGTATCGGACGATCGTACACGGCGGAAACAGCCTTCCGAAAGTCACGATAAATTCGTATTGAGGTTCCGAAAGTCACGAAATATTCGTATCGGACGATCGTACACGGCGGCAACAGCCTTCCGAAAGTCACGATAAATTCGTATTGACGTTCCGAAAGTCACGAAATATTCGTATCGACCGATCGTACACGGCGGAAACAGCCTTCCGAAAGTCACGATAAATTCGTATTGACGTCCGAAAGTCACGAAATATTCGTACAGGAAGTTCTCCAGCGACCATTTTACAAGCATTTGGCGCCAATTTCTCTTGTGAGTTAACAGGAAGTGCTCCAGTGGCCATTTTCTTTCTTCACTGCGTTATTGGAAAGCAAAGGGAGAGGAGGCATACTGCAGAGCTGCTCCAGATTTAAAAAAAAAAAAAAAATTTTTGCTGCCATGGCCCACAGCAGGGGTAGGGAGGAGGAGGAGGAGTGGGAGGGAGTGCTTGGGCTGAGTGAGGAGATAGTTGGGGAGGAGGAGGGTTTGGGTGGGGGGGCCCAGGACTTGCCTGAGTTAGGCCAAGAGGAGGTGGAGGAGGTGGCTGAAACTCAGGCAAGTCCTGAGCCCCATGGGGAGGGAAGTAGATGGGGGGTAAGGGTAAGGGTAAGGGCACAAGACCCTTGGGTGGGGGAGGGAGAGGAGGCCCAAGAGGCCTGGGCTAGTGCAGGGGGGGGGCAGTCAGAGGAAGGGGGGGTGCAGGGAGGGAGAGGGGGGGCAGTTAGTGTGGGGGGGGCAGGGAGAGGGGGGGCAGGTAGAGGGAGAGGGGGGGCAGGTAGAGGGAGGGGGGAGGTAGGTAGGGAGGGGGGGGCAGTTAGTGTGGGGGGTGCAGGGAGAGGGGGGGCAGTTAGTGTGGGGGGGGCAGGGAGAGGGGGGGCAGTTAGTGTGGGGGGGGCAGGGAGAGGGGGGGCAGGTAGAGGGAGGGGGGAGGTAGGTAGGGAGGGGGGGGCAGCTAGAGGGCAGGGGGGGGGAGTTTAGTTAGGGCTGGCCAGGGCAGGGGGGTGGGTATGGAGGAGGGCCAGCAACCCCCTGTGAGAAGGAGGAGCCGCCAGCCGGTGGTGGAGGAGGAGGAGGGGGGGCAGCAACCCCCTGTGGGAAGGAGGAGCCGCCAGCCGGTGGTGGTGGTGGAGGAGGAGGAGGAAGAAGAAGAAGAGGAGGAGGCAGGGCCCAGCTCCAAAGGCCCCCGCTTTTCCAGTGAGGAAAATTCGGCGATGGTGGAGGAAGTTTTGAGACAATGGGACTATATTTTTGGTGCGCAATCCTGTCAGCTCACTGCTGCCAGAAGAAGGGACCTGTGGCAGCAGGTAGCGGATCGCGTGAGCGCTGTAAGCGGAGTGCACCGTGACCACAACACGGTGTACAAACGCTTCAGCGACCTGAAGAGATGCATGAAGAAGAGGTTCATGGCCCAGAGAGCACGGGCCCAGAAGGCGGGTGTAGGGCCTGTTCTTTCCAGCCAATTCAAGCCCTACGAACGCCGCCTTCTGGATCGAGCTGGTGTAGAGGTATTCGGAGGGCTGCCTGGCGAATACGTGGACACAGATAGGAGACGTAAGTGTTTTTTTTTTTTATTTTAAAGCACTTATTTCACGCTGAAGGCACCTATTTAAAGGGGTGGTTCACCTTGAAGCTAACTTTGATTATGTTATAGAATGGCTAATTCTAAGCAACTTTTCAATTGGTCGTCATTATTATTATTTTTTTTTTTAAATGATTTGCACTATTCTTCTAACTCCTTGTAGCTTTCAGGGGGGTCACTGAACCCAGCAAGCAGAAAACTATTGCTTTGTGAAGCTACAAGTCCTCTCCTGTTCATATTGCTGTCTCTCATTCAAACCACTCCCTGGTTGCTAAGGTAATTTGAACCCTAGCAACCAGTTGGCTGCTGAAACTCCAAACTGGAGAACTGTAGAGCAAAAACTGACATTGTTATACAATGGCTAATTCTAAGCAACTTTGCAATTGGTCGTCATTATTCAAAAACTACATTAAATAAATAATGAAGACCAATTGAAAAGTTGCTTAGAATTAGCCATTGTATAACATAATAAAAATTAACTTCAAGGTAAACCACAGCTGCACAGTTAGAAGAAACCAAATAATTCACAAACTACAAAATATAATTTGCTGCCCTCTAACTATGCAGCTTTTAAATGGGGGTCACTGACCCTTTAACATTGCTAGAGTCTGAGCGCAACAGTAATACAGAGCTGTAATATAATTATGTTCAGGGTTGGCAGTTTGTCCTCCAAACTGGGCTACTAATTTAAAGCCCTTGGGGTTTTCCAAAGTACAAAGCCGCTAAGGTACAGTTTTGCTGTATTTTTTGGAGCTTTGCCGGGTTTGTAGTTTGGAAAATAGTCACATTTTTTTCCCCTAGTGTGCCTGGCACGCTGCATGCTGGGTAATGTAGTTTTTAGCTTTCAGCCTGAACCTGTCTGTTCTACCCCCTGCTCTATAGGGTATGTGATTGTACTGTTACTTTCTACTGGGATGTGGGGTAGTTCTACCCCCTGCTCTATAGGGTATGTGATTGTACTGTTACTTTCTACTGGGATGTGGGGCAGTTCTACACCCTGCTCCCTGCTCTATAGGGTATGTGATTGTACTGTTACTTTCTACTGGGATGTGGGGCAGTTCTACACCCTGCTCCCTGCTCTATAGGGTATGTGATTGTACTGTTACTTTCTACTGGGATGTGGGGCAGTTCTACACCCTGCTCCCTGCTCTATAGGGTATGTGATTGTACTGTTACTTTCTACTGGGATGTGGGGCAGTTCTACCCCCTGCTCCCTGCTCTATAGGGTATGTGATTGTACTGTTACTTTCTACTGGGATGTGGGGCAGTTCTACCCCCTGCTCCCTGCTCTATAGGGTATGTGATTGTACTGTTACTTTCTACTGGGATGTGGGGCAGTTCTACCCCCTGCTCTATAGGGTATGTGATTGTACTGTTACTTTCTACTGGGATGTGGGGCAGTTCTACCCCCTGCTCCCTGCTCTATAGGGTATGTGATTGTACTGTTACTTTCTACTGGGATGTGGGGCAGTTCTACCCCCTGCTCTATAGGGTATGTGATTGTACTGTTACTATCTACTGGGATGTGGGGCAGTTCTACCCCCTGCTCCCTGCTCTATAGGGTATGTGATTGTACTGTTACTTTCTACTGGGATGTGGGGCAGTTCTACCCCCTGCTCTATAGGGTATGTGATTGTACTGTTACTTTCTACTGGGATGTGGGGCAGTTCTACCCCCTGCTCTATAGGGTATGTGATTGTACTGTTACTTTCTACTGGGATGTGGGGCAGTTCTACTCCCTGCTCTATAGGGTATGTGATTGTACTGTTACTTTCTACTAGGATGTGGGGCAGTTCTGCAGTTGATCCTTAGGCTATAACTCTGGATATATTGGGGCTGCTGAGAGTTGTAGTTCAACACACCCATATGTATATCATGTCTGGGGTCAATGCAACATTGTGAATCTATTTGTGTAGTGAGTTCCCAGCTGGACTGGGCACAGAGGGCAGGGAATTATCAGCCATCCCAGTAACTGGAAAGGGGGGGGGGGGCGCAGGACATTGCTAGTGATTGTACGCTTTAAAAAGACATGTTTCCCGTATATCGACAGATATATCTAGAGATCTATAGATAGATATATATATGTGTGTGTGTGTATATAATGTTTTTTTTTTTTTTTTTCATTGTTTATATTGGCCTATTTTTGTGCTACTTTCAAAGTGGCTTTAGCCTAGTCTTTGGCTGGTTTTAGAACTGACTGGTTTTGCCAACAAAAAAAACTGCCAAACCGGACCCCAGTATAACCTGAGTGAGGCTTATTTTCAAGAAACCCTTTATTTCATGTTTACCAAATATTTGTTCATTTGCAGCTTGGGTTCCACATGACAGTCTTAATAGTACCCCAGTTTCCCCACATGCCCCTCAAATACATTCCATGAACTGCAGCTGTTAGGCCTCATTTTAATGATGACAAGTGATTTATCTGTAGTTTTTGAATGGTTTTTGTCTTGTTTTTGAATCTCTGCTAAATCCAGAATGTTTGTGTGGCTTTGTAGTTTGGGGTCAAAACTTGTTCAGCATTTTTTTTTTTTTGCTTTCTGTGAACTTGTAGCTCAAGCGCAGCGCCAAAGGCCCACAGTCCAGGAGAGGCAACAGACCCGGCAGCAGACGCCGCCAGAGGCAGAGGACCAGCCCCAGGATGTCAGCGGAGCAGATGAACGGGACCCTGGGACGCCAGGTAAATATTATTTGGCTAGTTGTTTCACCAAACTGGCAATTTTGCATTTTCTGCAATGTATTCTTATGTCTATGCACTATTTATATTTTTCAGAACACCAAGCTGGACCTTCCCGCCAGTCCTTGTCCCCGCCACCTGTGTCACTCCCCAGGCGTAAGTAACCTCTCTTGCACTTGCACCCTCTGGTGTTGGCAAAATATTACAAAAAGCTGAGTGCTTAGTGCCAGGGCTAGCAGTGGCAGCTTTGAGGGCTTCATAGACATAGCTGATTAAGTGAAGAGTTGCATTAGCAGAGGTGGTAATGGGGTGTTATGGTTCTAACAAGGCCAGGGCCTTGGCTTGTGTTGCCCCCAGTTTGTGATTCTTAAAGGCGTCTATAACCCCTATATTGTTTCCCCCACTGAAGGTGTGGGTCAATAGAGCTAATAGAGCCCACACTGTGGTTGTGTCCCAAAAAAAATTTAAACCCAAAAATCCCCCCGCCAACACTGGCCTACCCTCCTGGTGCGGGTGGCCTTGCAGCTGGAGAAATAACTTCTTATGTTTCTGTTTATAGTATGTCTAGAAAATCGGCACTGTTTAAATGATTCCCTTTTAAATGTAATTATTAATAAAAGGTAATAATTTCATTATTAATAAAAGGTAATTTTTACTGGTGGGGTCAGTGACCCCCATTTAAAAACTGCAAAAGTATGTTAAAGGTGAGTCGCCCCTTTTACAGACATGCCAGTCTGACTTCTCTAACTCAGCATGGGGGGGGCAGCTGTGGGTATTCACATGACATAGTAGATAGTAAGGCACGCCCACTCTTCTCAATCCTGAATGCAGTTTGAAAAGAATATTTGATAACCATGCTTTTTTGGAGTACATGTAGGATAATGCTTTCTAATTATTGCGGCTATTGCAGTAGCCGTTGGTTTGGATTCACATATATTTCAACAATATAGGTGACTTTTTAATCATGAATTGACAATTGGACCCCTTTAAGGGGCAGATGTTTAAAAATGTGAGGCTACAACTTCATACATAAAAACTCAGTGATGTTCTATTCATTCCTATGGTCATTTTCTAAGCATAAGGGTGAGTTATTGCTAACTAAACTTTTTTTTTTTTTTTTTTCTTTTTTTTTTCAATCTGTTTAGAATGAACAGAATGTGGGTGTTTTTTTCTGTAAAAAAAATGTCAAATTTTTATCAATCTGCACCATGTTATTGAAAATGCTCTTCTCTGAATAAACGTTTTTTTAAATTCAAATACATGATTTACTTATTTGTTTATACTCTTATCCTAGATGCTGCTGCGAATGTTGCTGCTGCCGGGGGGAGTGGCCAGGACCGAGGACAAGGACTGGAACATCCATCTGCGGAAGGTTCAGTGAGGAATCCACGGGCGTCCCAGGTCGTGGTAGCCGCTCTCAGGCCTGCTCTTGGCAACCAGCGCAGCCACTTTCTCTCTCAAAGGCGGCTGTTGGCTCGTATGATTGGCGAGCAGGCCGCCTTGAGGGTAGAAGTGGCTGGGGTGAGGGCCGAGCTACAGGCCCTCCGCCAAGAGCAGGCAGCTCAGCGCCAGGAGCTGGCAGCTCAGCACCGGGAGCGGCTATCCAGCGAAGAAAGGTTCCGGAATGCTCTGCTGGCAGTTCTGGGGCAGGCACTGCATGCGCCTGCCTCTGCCTCTGCCGGGTCTGCTGAAGGGTCACTGCCTGGGCCCTCTTTTGCACCTCAACCACCGCCTCCAAGTCCTCAGCCTAGGGCAAGGGGGCGTGGGAGAGGCCGCAGAAGAGGGTCTGACCCTGACTGTGGGCCTAGCAAAAGGCGCAAGTAGGTCTCCTATCTGAGTCCCTACTTTCGCCTTGCAGCCTTTTTGAGCCAGACCTCTACACCAACTTGCTCTCTGGCCATGAACTTTTTTATGCATCTCTTCAGGACTCACACGATCCGCTACATGAGCTGACAGGACTAAGCACCAAACAAGTAGTCCCATTGTTCTCAATATTCCTTCACCAAAGCCGAATTTTCCTCACTGAGGGGCACCATAAAAATATCTGGTGGTGCCCTCCCCAATACCATCTGGGAAGCACTTATAACATCAAAGTGCATTTTCTCTAACATCTATGTTTGCCCATTGAGAGTTTGTGCCACGATAACATCTTGTGGCACCCTCCTTAATACCATCTGGGAAGCACTTGGAACATCAAAGTGCATTTGCTCTAACATGAATATTGGGCATTTCCCCAAATACAATGTGGCCATGCCTGTGAATTGGCCTACTTAAACACACACTAATGCAATTCTAACATCCTTAAAAAAAAAAAAAAAAAGACATTTGTGTTGTACCGACATACCAAAGAAACGTGCCTCCTTCTCCTATGTTGTATGACTGACTAAAAAGGGGTATCTCTTTAAAGTCTTCATTCTCTGCTGTGCAGTCTAATGTGCAAAAGAAACAACTATATGCTTTTCAGGTTGTGTATGTCGTTACTATGCAGTTTATTGAAAGTATGGTTTATATGCAGTCTCCTGCCGGTATATTGTTTACGGAAGGCAGCTTTCCAAGTCCTCCTTTCCCTTTGCTTTCCAAAATGCAAGTCACTAATGCCTACAAGGGTAATTGAATGTTGTACTACTATGCACTAATGCTGCGTGGCTGTCAAAAGCCAATGTCAAGAGAGCAGCCTGGTAAATGTTCTCCTCCTCCTACTCCTCCTCCTCCGTAATATATTGTTTATAGAGGGCAGCTTTCCAAGTCCTCCTCTCCCTTTGCTTTCCAAAATGCAAGTCACTAATGCCTACAAGGGTAATTGAATGTTGTACTACTATGCACTAATGCTGCGTGGCTGTCAAAAGCCAATGTCAAGAGAGCAGCCTGGTAAATGTTCTCCTCCTCCTCCTCCTCCTCCGTAATATATTGTTTATAGAGGGCAGCTTTCCAAGTCCTCCTCTCCCTTTGCTTTCCAAAATGCAAGTCACTAATGCCTACAAGGGTAATTGAATGTTGTACTACTATGCACTTATGCTGCGTGGCTGTCAAAAGCCAATGTCAAGAGAGCAGCCTGGTAAATGTTCTCCTCCTCCTCCTCCTCCGTAATATATTGTTTATAGAGGGCAGCTTTCCAAGTCCTCCTCTCCCTTTGCTTTCCAAAATGCAAGTCACTAATGCCTACAAGGGTAATTGAATGTTGTACTACTATGCACTAATGCTGCGTGGCTGTCAAAAGCCAATGTCAAGAGAGCAGCCTGGTAAATGTTCTCCTCCTCCTCCTCCTCCTCCTCCGTAATATATTGTTTATAGAGGGCAGCTTTCCAAGTCCTCCTCTCCCTTTGCTTTCCAAAATGCAAGTCACTAATGCCTACAAGGGTAATTGAATGTTGTACTACTATGCAAGGGCCTAAGACAAGAGGCCAGCACTTACCTCATGTATCTGACTGCTTTTCCAAAGAAACAGATATGTTTACAAGTGATAAATGTTAAATATTGTTTATCATGTCTTTTATTTTTGTTAATGTTTCTTATTGCCTGGCTGTAGGGGCGCAACAAGTGTAATGCAATAAGTGCTTTGCACTTTTTCTTAGCCTTTGTCCTTTACGGTTCAAGCATTGCTGGGTTTCTAATGCCCCCTAGGCCTACAGTAACTTTATATTTCTTGTGGAAATGTTCACATGTTTTGTTTTTTAAAAAAAAAAAAACATCTATACACTTTGTTGGATGTTTGTAAAGTATTGATTTCATATTTATTATGACTGTCATTAAAGAGACATTCAAAATGGCTTTTCTTTACTTTATTTTGCATCATCATTTTCTAGATCAATTTAGTTGTAAAAGGCAGGAAGGTGTAAAGGTGAAGTTATTGCTCCAGTCAGTAAGGGGCCATTGATTGGAGGGAACACAGGCAATGGGATTTCACACAGCTAGCCAAGAGTCGCATCCTTCTGAGTCTCAGCAGCAAACAGCAGTCTCAGCAGCGTGCAGTCTTCTCCCACTGTGAGCAAGTGAGGGAAATTTCCTAAAATAACAATGATTCAGTTAAGCCAAAAAAATTGCTTTTTTGAACCTTGAACACCATTTAATTTCTGTTTAAACAGTCCCTTACTCAGTATTTGTGGGTCCCTTTACAAGAGCGCTTAATCCAAGCATAAGAGGTGGTCAACTTGATAGGGATTAGGGCAGCATCTGGGGCAGTCCCATGGATCCTGGCAGGATGTCTAGTTGGTCTTATCATTCAGAATGCATTTTGTGTTTTGTTTTTTTTTTGGCCTGAAAGTGAACATATTATTCTGTAACAAGCAGTAATATTGTTTCTTAAAGCAGAGTAAGTGGTAGTCACCTGAAAGTGTCACTTAGCAGCAAAGGGCACAATGCCTGGTACTTCTCCATAGCAGGTCCGTCTCCCAGATGGTTGGTAACAGCAGTGACAGGTCCAAGCAACAGAAATGAGGTTTTAGCATTTCACGAGCAACATTCAAAAGCACCAAAGGATTCCAGTAGGGGTAGGCACACAACACAGTAGATCCCACAAACCTGAAAGTAGAATTACTTAGTAATGCTAATAATTTAAGGACAAGTGAACCCCAAACTTCATTTAGCCCTAATGGAAAACACAATTAAATTGACTGGGGTTGACTTGTCCTTTAAATGGTTGACTATTTTAACATGACTGATTTTTGTTTGTAAGCGTGTTTACTTACACCAGAAGGTGTCCCGGGAAGGCCTATACTGCTAGGGGCACACCAGCACATCACAATCAGCGGGCTCTTTATAATTAAGAAAGGAAAAGATATGATTACATTTAAAGAGACATTGCACTGAAAATGTGAACAAACTCATCATAAGCATGATAATGGCCATTCATTGTGTGTGCTCTACCTCAACACTGTAATAAGATCCCTCTATATCAGTGATCCCCAACCAGTGGTTCGTGAACAACATGTTGCTCCCCAACCCCTTGAATGTTGCTCCCAGGGGCCTCAAAGTAGGTGCCCATTTTTGAATTTCTGGCTTGGAGGCAAGCTTTGGTTGAATAAAACCCAGTGTAAAGCCAAACAGAGCCTTCTGTAGGCTGCCAGTCCACATAGAGGCTACCAAATAGCCAATTATAGCTTCCATGCTTGTGTTGCTCCCCAATACTTTTTCCATTTGAATGTGGCTCACAGGTATAAAAGGTTGGGGACCCCTGCTCTATATCAAGGCCTAACACCAATCAATCACAGTTGTTTCTGCACTGGCCAAAGTCACTTATGTTCATACAGTGCCAGAATTTACTACAAAAACAAACCAGTAACTAAACATACACATTTTTGTTGTCATCATTCATTTTCTTCTGGTTAACACAGTTGCAAGGGCAAGTTAAACACATTTAATGAGGTATATTATCAAGTGAATGATATGCTCAGCTTACAACTAAAGTGTGAGGCAATCAGCTGATCACGCACTCTTCTCCCCTGTGGTTGGTTATCCATGCGCCTGCCAACATACCCCTCAATCTCAGGTTCCAGAGCATAATTGATGTGTGCGCGTAGGCCATGATCCATTGCAACATTGTGCAACATGGCGCAGACAACAATGATCCCTGAAACCTTAATGGGGGAATAAAGAAGAGCTCCACCAGTGACTGAGAGGCATCGGAAGCGCGACATGAGCACCCCAAACAGGCGCTCAATCACATTGCGCGTCTTCCGATGGGCACAGTTGTACCTACGTTGGGCAGGTGTGCGGGGAAAACGAACAGGGGTCATCAGCCAAGACAGAACCCCATATCCTGCGTCTCCTAGAACAAAGGAAAAAATATGAGTGGAAGCACATCCACCCCTTGATTGAAAAGTTACATACACATGCATGTGATAGATTCCAAGACTGCCTCCCATTTAGCAAATCCCAGCTATTACACATGCTCAGGTGTGAGGAGTTAATTAGTCCATCAGAAACACACACGTTCAAAGAAATGCTTTCTAAAACTACCATTCCCAAGATGCTTAGTAAAACAAGGGCAAGTAAAGTGGTGTTAATTTGGAGATACATTTTGGTACTATCAAGAACTGACATGATTACATAGTGAAATTCTACTGCACATTATATTAGGCCAATTGTATGCACAGAGGACTAATGGGTGTGTGTCGGCATGACCAATTAATTAATAGTTGTGAAAGTTGAGGTAAAAAAATGGTAAAAAAGTACTTACCCACCAGCCAGCCCTGCGGCTGTGCAATCAATGGCTCCCAGGCAATTTGGAAAATGGCCAATGAGGTAAAAGTCTTGCTTTACCCTTGTCCACTCTGCCTCAGTTGAGGGAAAGGAAATGAGCCTTTGCGAGTGCGGTAGAAGTGCCCTCAGCACTTGCCTCAGTATCCTGCTGAAGGTGGGCTGGCTCATACCGACAAGGCGTGCGGAGACCTGCTGGAAACTGCCACTGCCCAGGAAATGCAAAACTGCAAGCAGTTTGCTTATCCCAGGCAGGGCCTGAGACCATGCCGTCACAGGATCTAGCTCCTGCCTAACCAAATCAAATACCTGCAAAATGGTGGCACGGTTCAGGCGGTACATCCGCCTGAAGGGAAGGGACACCTCTCCAAAATCGACAAGGCTGTCTGATCCTAGCAAGTGGCAAATGAACTGGGGGCTCCTGCTGATCAGCCCCTGCCCCCTCTAAAACCTCTAAAGCTGCCAGCAGTGCTGGAGCAATAACATCATGTTCCATGTTTAGGCAAACTGAAGTGAGTTCTAGGGGTTTTATACCTTTGGCAGCCTTTAACGAGCAAGCTGTGCAGTCTTTAACTCTTTCCTGTTTGTTTATCTGAAAAGGTTAGGGCAGCCTGTAAATGACTATATTTTGCTCTAAACACAAATCACACACAAACTACTCAACTTGAAACTTGAAACTACTCAATTTGAAAGCCATGTATGATTGAAAATCCCTATTTGTATGTATGTATAACTTTATTTATAAAGCGCCACAAGGGTACGCAGCGCTGTACAATCTTACAGAAAACAAAATTACACACAGGGAGGACAAGTGATATAATAAATAAATACAATAAATATATATATAAATAAGTGCCATGTGGTATGAGACACAGTTGGTTTAATTTCCCCTTGAAAGCCATGTATGATTGAAAATCCCTATTTGGTTTAATTTCCCCTTGAAAGTAGTAAAAGGACAGGCTGACAATGGTTATTCACTTTTTGGATTATTTTCGCCTTCAACACGAAAATTTCGGCTATTGAAGGCTTTGGTTACGATTTTTTCGGGTTACAGTCGGATGTAAAATCCGACTGTAGCCCGAAAAAATCGTAACCCAAAAGCGTTTATGAATTCCGTATTTTCGCGTGTTTGCGAATTTATCGTGACATGTTTCCGAAAAATTCGTAACAAATACGAAAAATTCGTAACGAATACGAAAAATTCGTAACAAATACGAAAAAGTCGTAAAATACGATAAAGTCGTAACGGCTCCGCAAAACGATACGAAAGCGCCGAAAAAATCGCAAAATTACCGATGATTACGAAAAATACGGATTCGGACGCAATCCGACCATTCGAGCCATAGTAAATGTGCCCCCAAGTGTATGACTACATTTATGGACATTGAATCTCATCTGCCACTTAGCCGCCCAGATTAACAGTTTGTCAAGATCCTTCTGCAAGGATGCCACATCCTGGATGGATTAATTGGGCTGCAAAGCTTTGTATCACCTGCAAACACTGACACTTACTTACTTACAATACCCTTTTCTTGCTAACCCTATTATATAAAGCAATCAAATTTGTCTGGCATCACCTATCCTTCATAAAGCCATGCTGATTACTGCTCATAATGTCATTCTGCAGAACATAAATTTTAATGTGATCCCTTAAAAAGCTTTCAAATAACTTGCCAACCACAGATGTCATACTTACTGGTCTATAATTGCCAGGCTGAGATTGTAATCCTTTAGTAAATATAGGAGGATATCAGCTTTCCTCCAGTCAATAGAAACCATACCAGAAGAAAGTGAGTCTGAGAAAATCACAAATAGATGCCTGGCTAAAACTGAAATTAGCTCTCTAAGTACCCGAGGGTGTGTTCCATCTGGCCCTATCTGGCCCATTTTGGTGGGGTTGTTGCTGGCTGGGTGGCAAATAGTGCCTGCCTCTCTCTTACTGCTGCTGTTGTAACACTGCCGGTGTGTGTGTGTGGTGGGTGTGGGTGGGGGATAGGAAGCAAGTTCTCTCTCCAGCATTCCCCAGTCTCTTATTAAAGTGTAAGTCCCAGTAAGTGGGTTTAGAATAAGGGGGGCTGTCTGTGTTGTACTCACATAGATTAGCTGTGCCCCGCTGCTGTCTGTCAGCTGCAGACTTGTGCAGAGAGGGAGGGCAGAAGTCCCTGCATCACACAGCCCTTTGTACTGCTTTTTCCACAGAAGTTAAGGCCATTACTGCATTTAAACCCACATCCCAAACAGTGACACTATAATTTCTCCCTATTGCAAGTGCCCCTGTGGTATGATGAATGTTGGTCAAACTTATAGATCAGTTAAAGAGAGGATTAAGGAACATAGGGGCAATGTAAAAACGTTCAAGGACAATGCATATCTGTAAAGTTTTCTGAAAATGGCCATGGGTGTCCCAACTAAGATGGCTGGTATTGAAAATAATGGAATAGCCCTCTAAAGGGGGGTAATATGTCACGGTTACTTCTCCATTTGTCAGCAATTTGGATAAATAACTTGACTCTATGGACCCACTAGGGATGGATGACCAGTGGAATTTAAAACACTTTTTCTAATATAACAGTGACAAGATTTGAAGTTCCTTTTTGGTAATAAACCTAAAAAGTTTGGCAATCTCCTTTGTTTTGCAGCAAATTGTTTATATTTAGAAAAGTCCTTTTAACTTTTTGTTTGGGTTATTAATCTTATACATTTTGTCATGATTTTTATTTATTATGTTAGTAGCCTTTCTTGATTGTAAGTATGACTCTTGTAACGGTTGTTTGTGCTTTGAGAGAATTATCTTTGTGTACAACTGGAGACCTTTTCAATTCTTCATTTGGGTGATTTAACCACTGAAAATTCTTTTGCAGTTTGCCGGTACCAATATTTATAATGACAAGAAGGGAAAGAAGGAGTTATTGTAAATGTAAACAGCTAACTATAAAACAAAGACTGAACAAATCAGATATTTAAGCTACCAGAAAAAACCAATGCTGCATTTTTAGAGTGGGTTTTTTGGAGTCGGTGACCTTTTTAGCTAAACAGCCCCATTCCTACTGTCCACAGTGAGAGAGTGCTCAGAGTTGCGTTTGTATATTGTTTTATTTGGTTAAGCCAGTATATAATATTTTAAAGTTATATAACAACTAAAGAAAATATTATCCATGTGAAACAAAAGTATTATGATATGACATTTGGTAGCTTCAGTGACTACAATCAGAGCTTTATTCCAATCTTAGTACATCTCTTATTATAGCCTTTACCTATCTAATCATATACTGTAGGTTAAGATATATTTTTGCTGATGCACTCATTATTATCTTAGCAGTGGTATTAATCCTTTGGTAAACAAGTTATGCTTTCCCTATTGGTGACTCAGTTTTTCTAGTATAAAAGTTTATTTCAGAGATACAATCAGGTTTCTGAGGATTTAAAGAAGAACAAAGGTTACAACCATAAGCCCTCCCCAGAAGCCACCCTGCACCCCGAATCATACCTATAGGGACTCACAAAACTGCCCTTGCTTAAAAAAAAGGAATGCAGTGGGGTTAGTACTGCTTTGGATCCTATTCTTTGCAATTACTGATATGAGCAGATGAAGCTAGGTCCAGATTGGCTTTAACTGCGCATGGCCCTGTGGCAAGATCTTAGAAAAGAGGACCTAATTTAATCTATGTTCACGTCATTCTTTCCAAATATAGAAAGGTTGTTAGTCCCCAGCTAAATTCATTGTCTGTGGGCAAAAAAATAGAAAATAAACAGTTTACGATTGTCATAGAGATCTGCTATGTGATAGAGGGGTGCAATGCCATATTTTTCTGCTAACCCATTTATTCCCTGCTATGCACCAGCCAAGTGAATGAACAGTACAGAACACTGAAAATTTCTGTAGTCTGCATGTATTCATTTTCAATAGGTGGGAACAGAAAATCAATTGTGAGACATTTTAGGGAATGCCTAACAAACCTCCAATTGATTTTACTTTAGCTACTCATTTAAGATGTTTTTGAAAATGTTGTAGAGCAGCTGGGCGCCTCTTTGTAACTACACTTTCTCCTATTGTTAAATTCAAATAGCTGCATATTATTTCTCACATTGATAATGGAATTACTTTTACAACCTTAAGTTTTTCCTTACATTTTTTTCCTCATTGTCCACTTGTTCCATACGGTAAAGAACTGCTATTGGTTCTATACAAGCCATATGGCTTATTTCATCTGTGATGTTTTCTCTTGTAACTTTTTGTTGTTTAGTTGAGCATATTCCTTAACTCACTGCAACTCTAGTTTTGTAATCTTGACCCATTGTCTCAAATCTACAGTCTTGGTTTGCATGATTTTGGTGTCTTTGTTCTTCTCTTGCAACCCAGACATTGTATCTGTCTTATCGCTGTATTCAAAGAATATATTTCAAAGCTACCATAGATTTACCCTAGAGGTCTACTTTCTGTTACAAAATGAAAACAGTTAATTATGTAAATAAAAGTGGCCATACATGGCCCTATTCTAGCGGCTGATATTGGTCCTTTAGAAGCTTATCTGCCCTTGTATGGGAATGAATGACAGGCCTGCCCAGGGGCGCTTCTGCCATTAGGCGAGTTGAGAAACTCGCCTCAGGCGGCAGAAGCGCCCCAGTTACCAGGGGCGGCAAAAAGCCGCTCCTGGTAACTTTAAGAGCCGAATTTACCTTCCTCAGAAGGTAAGCGCTGGGGAGCGCGGGGGGGGCGGCATCCAGGAGCCGATATGTACAGAATCGCCCCTGGGCCTGCCGACCGGCATCTGGCCTGAAATCAGCCAGCCAATCTCGATGGGGCACCACATTGGCTTGTTCATATGGTCCCCGAACAGATGGCGCCTATATCTACCTTTTAATTCAATTGTTATAATGGAATACCCCTCTAAAGGGGGGTAATATGTCATGGTTACTTCTCCATTTGGGCCAAACAACCAAACTGTCCTGATATCGCCCACCCATAGGTGGGGATACTGGGAGAAGATCTGCTTGATTGGTGACCTCACCATGTATGGCCACCTTAAGAGGCATTATACATTTCTGCAGTTCATGCACGTATCAAACCCATATGACGTATCAAATTCAATGCAATGTTAAGCAAAAACCTCCCTTATATTAGTATAGTATAGTATTGCTATTATTATTATAATTATAGTATTACTATTGATATTACTATTAAAAACCTAGTTTAATGCTATAAAGTTTCATTTCAGAAATGGAAAAGTGACTAACTTTCATTTTACTAAAAACTAGGGTTTAGAGATAAATATAGGTTGAGTCATTTATAGAGTATAAATATATGTATATATATATCAGAATAGAACATCTTAGTTAAAATATAACTTTTATTACTGTTATAAAACCAGTACACTCTACTGGACATTACAATGATTTATCAAAGCATAATTATGCCCTGCTTGCTTTGCTTTCCACATATTTTTGGCACAGAATAACTACATACTGTATGTAGGCAAGGAACTTTCCTTCTTTACTGATTTTTTATGATTTGGTTATTTTAATAGACACAGACTTAAAGATTTTGAAGACCATGGCTGTCTACCAAAAGCATCCTTTCATATGCAAAGTTAATATTTAGGTCATTGTTTGCTATGAAGAAAAGACCCCAACATTTTTGGTCTTAAGCTGAGGTTTGTACTTCAGACCCTTTCACAAAAGTAAATAGGCAGACATGGTTATTTTAGTTTCAATACAAGGATTCCCAACCTTGTTTACCTGCGAGCCACACTCAAATGTAAAATGAGTTTAGGAGCAACACAAGCATGAAAAAAGTTCCTGGGTTACCAAATTAGGGCTATATATGGACTGGTAGCCTATAGGAGGTTCTGATGTCAATAAACCTGTTTTTTATGCAACCAAAAACCACTGGGAGCAACATCCAAAGGGTTGGTGAGCACCATGTTGCACACTAACCACTGTTTGGGGTCCGCTGGTTTTACTATACGGTCCCTTCTTGCACTGAGGAACTTGCGCATCTTAAACAGTTTTAAATATATTTTGTTAAAAAGGCCCCTACCCGTCCTATCTATCAGATGAATACTGCATTATCAATTTTTCACTAGACATCCATGACTCTATTTATGATTATCTGATGGCATCAGTTATCTCAGGCACCATCAACAGCTACAGTAATAATTTGTGAAATCTCTCAACCAAATCTATAGGCCAGAAATATCATCTATTTAATGAGAGCTTCTTTAGACCACTATTTGTAGTGATCAGGGATGAGTTAACCTTCGTAGGAAGTAGCAGATTATATACTGTAAAGCTCTACAGAGTATGCACAAGCACTGCTGCAGGGCCAGTATACCAAACACAGCGCTTGCATAACAATACACAAAGCCTGCAGGATGCCACTGCTGTCCATAAATAAGGAAAGATTTACTTTTATTACAAGCAGAACCTCTATGTTTTCTGTATCCAAACACAGGAAAGTATTTTACTATTTCGTGTGAGTAAATTGTATTGTTAGAATTTCACTTGGGTTTTCACCCAGTATAATCAGGTATCTCAGTTCTACTAAGGCACAATCCATCTTTTGGGATCAATATTTCTCTCCCTGGGTCATATATACTGCCGCTGTGCCTTAAAGGAACAACTGGCAATCAAGGACAAGTGTACCTTATCCTGTAATAGGACAGACTCAAGCTGGTATCAGGTAATTAACTCTCGCTCTGCGATATGATTTCATATTCGCATCCTATAAGAGCTCTTACAATGAGTTGTTTCACTAGTGTCTGGAAAATGATTCTCCATAAACAGTGTCACATTAATCCTTTCATATGCAAAGTTAATATTTAGGTCATTGTTTGCTATGAACAAAAGACCCCAACATTTTTGGTCTTAAGTTGAGGTTTGTACTTCAGACCCTTTCACAAAAGTAAATAGGCAGACATGGTTATTTTAGTTTCAATACAAGGATTCCCAACCTTGTTTACCTGTGAGCCACACTCAAATGTAAAATGAGTTTGGGAGCAGCACAAGCATGAAAAAAGTTCCTGGGTTACCAAATTAGGGCTATATATGGACTGGTAGCCTATAGGAGGTTCTGATGTCAATAAACCTGTTTTTTGGCAACCAAAAACCACTAGGAGCAACATCCAAAGGGTTGGTGAGCACCATGTTGCACACTAACCACTGTTTGGGGTCCGCTGGTTTTACTATACGGTCCCTTCTTGCACTGAGGAACTTGCGCATCTTAAACAGTTTTAAATACATTTTGTTAAAAAGGCCCCTACCCGTCCTATCTATCAGATGAATACTGCATTATACATTTTTCACTAGACATCCAATTTTCTTGTTCATTTTTAACCCCTCGTCTAGATAGGTTATTCCACCAAATATTTAGTTCACAAAGAAATTCTATTCATAGGATGAGAAATATTCAGTAATAAGCCATTCTTGTTCTGACACTAACCCTACTAAAGAGGGGCAGGCCAAGCCAACCGGGTGCCCTAGGTAACCCGGTCGGACAACTCCGCCCACCTCCCCGCCCCCCGAACGGCGCATGCGCGCCAAAGCACAGGAGGCGGTGCAGGGGGGGGCGGGGCGATTAGATCGGTCATTGCCTCCCCCCTAGTTCCGGCCCTGCTACTAAACTACTGCAACTTGCTACTAACTGGCCTCACTAACTCCCACCCCTCTCCCTTATATTCTGTATAACTGTACTGTGTAATTCCTCACTTTCCAGCTTCACTTGCTTCCTCTGGATGATAATCTTTATATGTATCTTCAATGTCACACAATTTTGTGCTGCTAATGTAGCCAGGCCTGTCGTCCTCACTGTTGGCCAAATGAGATGGTGCACATATGTTTTTTTTGTTTTTGTGTTGCGTTTGTGTTGTGTCATATTTACTAACATCTGAACTGTCTCTGCTGTCATTAACATGAATAGGTATTTCAATTAAAATTTACTAACACTTGCATGTTTGGTGGTTTGGGCTAAATCCCTGATCTAGAAGTTGCTTTGTTCCTTTCTGTTTTCAATTGTGTGTTTTGTGTATTGTGACAAATAGTTTTGGAGGGCACACCACAATTGCTAAAGCAAAAATAGCTGGCTTTAAAACAAAGACAGCAAAAAGAAGAAAAAGTGTGCAAATAAGAATCTGTTCCCCAAGCCCACATAGGGGCAAACAGAATATTAATACAAATCAATCAATTACTCAATGCACACCTACTAACCACAAAAAGGCAGCAAATGGTATGTTTAACATATAATGCTCTTTATATGGTAAATATTCACAGAACAGTAAATACAATTACAATGCATAATATACATACCACCAGTTGGACAAAATGCAATATACAGAAAAAGCAGACACGTGTGGATTGAGAAAACCCCAACATTTCGAAACACACAGGACTTTGTGTATTGTGACCTCTGTTTTTTTTACTGTGTTGTTTGGTTTTTTGGCATCTGTGAGCACTCATGCCTCCTTCAGGTTATTCACTTGTTTATTACCACCCCTACTATGTCCAATATTGCTGTTTATTTGGTTGCTGCACAGGCGCTAATTGCACATCTGCACCTTCTGAGCTCTCCATCTCAAGCATCACAGCGGACCTGCACAAAATGGCGGAAGTCATGTGGTACGCAATGCGTAACGCTTACTTGCGGAATATCACACGGTACTTTTGCATGCAAAATATATCGCATGTGGCGGAAAATACCACTTGAAAATGTGTTATCGCCAGATAAATAACATTGCTTCTTAATTATGACGCGTGTCCTTTTAGTGAATTGAGCGTTAAGTCGCAAAAAATAAGAAGCGATAACATTTTTAACGCATGCTATAAATAGTGCTCGTTTTATCACCCTTTAGTGAATCGGCCCGATTGAGTTAGTTTTTATTAACCCCTGTGCCCATTTTGTTAAGGTCAGGCTGGAATCCTACATTGAATTGGTGGATGCCATATGAAGACAAATGTACAGTTTTATTCTGTACTGCATTGCCAGCTTACCTTCAAAAAAAGCAATGAGCAGCAGTGTTTCAGAGATTCAGTGGCAGGGACTATTGTTGCTTTCCCACAGATTTAGTATTTACCTAAATAGAAAACTCATGAACCTAAGTTCCCACAAAAATATGCCAAATAAAAAAAACCAGTGCTTGTCAAGAAATAGAGTGCACCCAACATGATTTAGATCATACAAATGACAGGTTTCTATGGCTCATTTTATTCTATAAATAAGCAATAATGGATACTACCAAGCTTAATTTTAGTCTGTATTCAACCTGGCTACTCCATTTCACAAGAACCCCACTTTTCCACTAGGATTGAAATAACGATTAAAAATCAAAACTTTTTTTATTACCATTTTATAACTGCACACTCTAACTACTATAAACGAATATTATTTTTCCAAATATTATTGCTTGATACAAATACTACATTAGCGATCCATTTCCTTCCAACATAAAAGCACCTACACTAGGACTTTTTTTGAAGTTGGTGTAATTTTTATGCCTTCCCTAAGAGGGGACTGTCTATTCCATATAGCCAGGGAATTGTTCTAGGAGCAAGACCCAGTAAGACTGGGTAGCCAAGCAATCTTCGCTCCAACTACAAGAATTATAGTGTTTTCCAAGCCCTGGTGGCAGGGACCAAACTATTTATAATTGTGTCATAATTCCTTCTGTGTCCTAGGTTTTCCTTAGAATGACAGACAGTTTATCACTGTACATAAAGATCCTGGTTGCTATTGATACTGTACATACTACTGCATAATATTGATCTGCACTGTTATATTCTTTCACCTTTTAGCATAGGCGGAGGATGACTTTTTTGTTTGGGGAGGCTAAAGATGGCCCATACACAGACTGACCTAAAGCTAATGTGACACTTAGTGGATTCACTGCTGGTGTAAAAAATGAACCTCCCAACTACCTCTGGCAGTTCCCACTGACTCCCAGGGATACTGTGCAAAAGTGCGGGTGGGGGGGATTTTTTTAACCCTAAAATGCTTAGGATGTAAAAGCATTCATACGTGCACTTCTGTTAGGGGTTCTCTATACATTTGTGTTCAGTTAGGTTAAAGGGGTAGTTCACCTTTAAATTAACTTTTAATATGATGTAGACACTGATATTCTGAGACAATTTGCAATTGGTCCTCTTTTATTTTTAATGGTTTTTCGGTTATTTAGCTTTTTGTTCAGCAGCTCTCCATTTGGTATTTCAGCAGCTATCTGGTTGCTAGGGTCTTATATACCAGGTAGTGGTTTAAACAAGAGATGGGAATATGAATAGTTAAGGGGCCTGCATGGAAAAATAAAACTGTAGCTTCACAGAGCAATACTTTTTGGTCAGTGACCCTCATTTGAAAGCTGGAAAGAGGCAGAAGCAAAAGGCAAATTATTCAAAAACTATATAAAATTAACTAGGAAGACTAATTGCAAAGTTGCTAGGAATAGGCCATTCTATAATATACTACAACTTAAAAGTGAACCTCCCCTTTAGATGTGTTTAAGTTAGCTTTATAGAGAGAGGCAGTGGGTACTGACATCCCAGGCACGTTATATACAGCGAGACACAGTCTTTATATACAAAACCAGCACATTATATGCCATGAGGAGCAGTGGGTACTGATGGCAGATATTCAGGCCCTGGCACTATAACACTGGCACGGATTCACAACATTGGCCCCACTGTAACTAACTATAAATGAAAAAAACAATGACAAAAGTAAAAAAAAAATAGAATGTGCAAAAAACCATAACAAATATATAAAAGCACAATGAGCTTTGTCAGGGGGAAAAATTAACTTAGGGTAGGGGATATTATAAATGTCAGATGACAAAAAACAATTTAATTCCAGCTAGTGGGTCAGCCTTTAGAACATATACAGTATAGTACCTGTGGGATGAAAACTGAAGCAAAGTTCAAAGCTGGTTCTTGGGTAAACTTACAGTCTGCAGATTCTTCTTTTTTAAGTCTTCATTTCTGCAGTTTGCAAAATTTCCCGATCCCTGTCTGCATCTGTGTCTTGATTGGTCAATTTTACTGTCTGTCAAGAAAGCTGTGCTATGATTGGAGAATATACAAGAAGAAAGATCCAATCAGAGCACAGCTGATTAGAGCAGAACCCGGAGCTTGCAGGGACAGGAGAAGATTTGCAGAGCCAGGTTTTTTTATTTTATTTTTTTATTTTTAGGGTGCCAGAGCAGGTTTGGGGAGGCTTAGCCTCCCCTAGCCTTATTGAAAATCCGCCTATGCCTTTTAGTCAATAAATAGTCGATTATTGCGCCGCATAAATTACTTCTACCATTATCTGCTTGTGAGATTCTGCATGCCAGTGGCCTCACTGTAATCAGTTCTCTACCATTCGAAATCTATTACATGCTAAGTTTGCTGCAGTCATTGCACAAACAACCTATTCTTTGTGTCCTTGCACTTCTCCTCCAATGGTGGTGGAAGCTCCAAGGTTCCCACAGTAGCCTGTGTCACAGTTGTGCCTAAAGAATTGTGCCATTGCATTTATTTTTACAGCAAATGACACCACCTGGACTTCACTGAAAATTCAGTACAATTGCATCTGATTTATGTCAATGCACACATTTAGATGCATTGGCTGCAATTTTGTCAGGTGCATATCCCCCGGGTGGACAGCTGATACTGGAATTATAGGAAAAAAACATTTGGGCAACTCTGCATTTTGTCTGCAACTGTACATTGCACATTGCAGTTTGGGTAAAGTTAATGACCCCTTTTGGTTCCCCCTGCATAAATATGTTATCAAACATATCAGGCTTTATATTGAGGCAAAATGTTGGGGTGCACACCACTACTATTTGCTCTGTATTCTAAACAAAGGTGATATTGACTGAAAGAGCAGTACTCTTCAGAATTGTGCATAAACACAGCATTACTGTAAACACAATGTCATGTTCTCACTGTGCAGCTACATTGTGATAACTGTGCTTGCTCTAGAGAGAGTAAATGACCATACCACCCAACATTTCCCATTAAAGTGTTACTCTTTAACAAAAAAAACCTGTAAATTGTGTGCTGGAACCTCTGCAGTCCCACACCTGGGGGTTTCCTTGAACTGTTTACATTAAACAAGTCAAATTACAATGAAATTACTGGGGATGTCCAGCTTGCAGCACCTCATGCACAGCCATCTAGAAGCAAACACTTAACCTGTCCCAGTGATATCAGCATTTTTCAACAATAACTTTTTATGACAACTTAAACGACTCTGTCAATATAATATAGATAACACATCTCTCAACTTTATGACCGAAAGATACTTCTGACTTGCATTGGTGTGGCTTTCATTATTATATAAATCACACGTGGTGAGCAACTTTACATGCAAGTCAAAAGTTAAAAGGGCCTGAACTCCTCTAAAAAGAAAAAAAAAACCCATAGTATTCACTTGATATAGCGGTGTCCAACCAAGACATTTTCACTTTGCACTTCAGGCGGAAAAATCTGTTTTGGAATAAACAGCTTATGCCAGAAGATGTTGCCTATGCATGGAATGGGCTACACTGTATAGTTCATTGCATTGTCAGTTCTGAGGGGAAATGTTGGTGCTTAAAGGAAACCCATACCCCTAGAATGACAACAGATAGTTGATATTATTATTAGGTGTCCTATTAAAGAATACCAAACTGGACTAAATATTGCTCTTTTACATCCTTTCCCATGATCCACCATTTAGTGATGGGCTGTGTGCTTCCTTAGAGATCACATGACCAGAAATAATGCAGCTCTAACTGTAACAGGAAGAAGTGTGGGAGCAAAATGCAGAACTTTTTCCATTTATTGGCTGATGGGGCCTAGCATGTTTGTGTGTCTTTGGTTTGTTTGTGGGCACCATGAATCGTTACCCAATGATACATACTTAGAAAATATATTTTTATGAAAATGTTTTTTTAGATGAAGCAGGGCTTTACATATAAGCTGCAATATATGTTTATATGTTTAGGGGTATAGATTTCCTTTAACACAGTGTAGCTGGTACATTAAAGATTGTGAAAATCACATTGTGTAGTGAATCCAGATACCTGCAGACTTATTCTTAAGCCTAATGTCATTAAAGGGCAGTCACAAAACATGTCAGTTATTCAAATCCTATGAAGGAGTGCCTCTGAAAATCAATGACTAATTCCACATTTTTTTCTATGCACAAATTTTAATTAGCCTTTAAAGACCCATCTACCTTTCCATCTGGATTCTATAGTTGCGCCAGTGTACAATGTAAGTAGCTTAAGAAAATGTTTTGCCATAAGGGCAAAATAAAATACACAATAGCAAAAAATATGCAGAAATAAGCTGCAATAAGTTGCATTTTGCAATGTATTATTCTTTAGAAAGCAATTATTACATTTGGAATTTATATGCTATGTTTTGTGGCACAAAATAGTGACTGTATCCAAAAGAAGGTTTGTTACTGCACACTGACACAAACTACAAAACGAGCAATCTTTTTTTCATTCTTGCTTTCTTGGATTTGTAAAACTCGGAAAGAAAAAATTGTTTGCGCAAAGGAAATATTTTCAGTTTTACTACTTTAATCCATTCCCTGCAAAAATGTTCTCCATCTCTAGACAGCGCATAAACATTAATGCAGTAGTTGATATTCACAATGCAATCTATTATCTGGATGAGAAGTTTTTCCGTAATTTAGATCTCCTTATCTCAAGTCTACTAAAAAAAACAGTAACTAAAACTAAAGCAAAAGGATTGCTTTTTGTACAGGAAAAAGAAAAATATAGAATTATTTGCTTAAAGTTGACTCAAGTCAAACATTTCAAAGTCAAGTTTTGAACTTTCGCCACTGTCAGAACATTGCAAAGGAACATAAGAGGGTTTTTTTTTTCCTGTGTTTCCTGTTCCTCCAAAGTATATAAGGATGTTATTGTATATGCAAATTACTGTATTACCCTAATTAAAACTAATAATTATTGATAATAGCACAATGTAAATCGGCCAAGGTGCAGTTATTATCACATGCACATCTAGACACTCAGTATCTGGAACTACCTGGTAACCTAGTAGGTCATCCCTTTAGATTAAAGGAACAGAGCTTCCATTTGAAGCAGTGTTGGGGGTTTTTCACGGTGAGGGCAGTGAGGTTGAGGAATGCCCTTCCTAGTGATGTGGTAATGGCAGATTCTGTTAATGCCTTTAAGAGGGGCCTGGATGAGTTCTTGAACAAGCATAGTATCCAAGGCTATTGTGATACTAATATCTACAGTTAGTGTTAATGTTTGAATACATGCGGAGTGTATAGATAGGTAAGTATAGGTTTGAGTGTGCTCGGTTTATTGGAAGGGTTGAACTTGATGGACTCTGGTCTTTTTTCAACCCTATGTAACTATGTAACCTTAATCTTGTGTGGACCCTGAGGACAAAACAGTTTCACTGACAGGATACTATTAAAAAAGTGCATTAAAGTTAGGGTTGCTTCTCTGCCAAGCTACTGTCCAAGATTAGAACCCACCCCTTTAGAGGTTTACTAAGACCCTGAGAGCAAATCTTTCCCACTTTAGATGTTACATAGTTAATTTTTGTTGAAAAAAAAAGACAATGTTCTACCAAGTTTGTCCCCCCCAGATCACCCTCAGCACACTCACATATATAAAAAAAATATATACACATACTGTAGCTACACTACATTAACTGTAGATCTTAAGATTATTACAGTCTTGCATATTTCTTGTCCAAGAAGTCATCCAAGCCACTCATAAAGGCATCAATAGAATTTGCCATAACAACATCACCCAGCAGGACATTCCACAACCTCATCACCCTCACCGTGAAAAATCACCTACACTGCTTCAAATAAAAGCTCAGTTTCTTGAGTCTAAAGGGGTGGCCTCTGGTGTGCTCGTCTTTTTGATGGGTAAAAATATTACTCTCTAATGTACATGTAAAGAGTAATCATGTCCCCTTGCAAGCACCTCTTCTCCAGAGAAAACAATCCAGGGTCCCCAACCTTGACAGTCTTTCTTCATGGTTATCCTCACAAACCCTCATAGTTCATTAATAAATGAAGCAAAAGAAGATTTTTACACGAAGAGCTACACATAAACTTTTCATGCAGCTGGAATTCTGAAAAGCATGGCACACATGCAACATAATGACAATGTACCAGTTTGACCCTACAGTATCTGCACCTGCATGTAAATTTTGCAAGTTTTTTCCTTCCATATGAAATGATTGGACCTTTAAATCATGCTCTTCTAGACCACCTGGAGTATGGGGGCGTTAGTATGTGGATAGCAGAATTTGGCAATAAATAGTATAAGTGAATTGAGATCTATTTTGTTCTGTGTATATTTAAAACTGATCTTTGAGTATTCATTAAAATGCAGCTTCCTCACAAATTACCATTAAAGGTAAAGTTCTACCTAGGAAAATCTTATCGTGTCATGGGGCAATATTCCCTTAACTTTTGACTCATGCACACATAAATAAAACAATAAACATCCCTATACATTAGTATACACCTACTTGGGGGGTAGGGGTGTGGACATATTATTACCCACTCCTTGGTTGACAATCAACTCAAATTGAGACTGTCAACAGATTATAAAAATATAAAAAAAAATAAATATTAGTGTGTATGCAAATATATATATATATATGTGTATATATATATATATATATATATATATATATATAGTCTGCAGAGAATCACTGCACTCACCACATCAAAGGCACTCGCCGGGTGCTGACCATAAAATACAAAATGCGTGTATAGAGAGCACTCACAGCATTATAGTATAAAAAAGTCAGTTTATTTAGTCACTGTATCAACGCGTTTCGGTCCTGTGGGGACTATATATATATTATATATTCAATTATATATAATATTATATATTTTTCATCATACACTTACATACATACAGGCTCTTAAACCCCCAATTCTTATGACAGAAAAGTGTAGCATATTGTGTAGCATATTTCTACCAGTGTTACCACTGAGTGATACAGACTTCACCATGAAATGTTTCTTAACATGTAGCATGACAATTAATTGTACTGTCTTAGATTGAAACCCCAAATTATACATACGCAGGAATCAGAAGACCCTTAATGGCCACCATTAAAGCTAGTCTACTAGAGATGAATGGAGCTACTCATTACATTAGGCGGAAAAAAGGGGGGGGGGGCGTACCTTGTCCGAGGGGTTTTTATCAGGGTGGGAGAAGAACCACATCCTCCCACCCTATTGGTTAATAAAGGGTTACTCTGTTAGGGAGAGAAGCTACTGGTGTTGCAAGGGTGTTCCCCTCTTTAGTGGAGTTCAGGTACAATCTCCTTGTGTTTTGATCCCGGGAGCTACAGTTTTTATGTTGTTTATTGAAAACTTTACAAAATATAATTAAGAGGGCTTAGGATGACACGTTGACAAAAAGCGCAAATATCACAGACAATCACACATCCCCCCCCAGTCCGCTAGCCAGACATTCTGATTATTAGGACTATAAATCTAAGCAAATACCATCTCAGTCCAAAGTAGAGTCTAGGTTTTTGCTGCTGAGGTTCTGTAGATGTTAAAGAGAAATCAGAACTATGTACATTTGAAGAAATGCGTTGCGCCCGGTGTTCCAAGGAAGCTAGATCTATTGAAGAAAACTTTTCCAAAAAGTTCCCAAGTGAGGATCACATCCAGAAACAAAGTGAATAGGGTCAAAACCACTACCAGAACCATATAGTTACATGTGTAACCAATTTCAACTGAACTCAACTCAAGTAAATGAAGAGGCAGCATGATATCCCACAAGCAGCAGAATAATGCTGGCTAAAATACAGCCTAAAATACAGTCAATAGAGACATTCGGCTGGCCAATAGTTTGCTTGCAACAGCCAAAGAAAGTACTAAAAACTGACACAATAAAGTAAGTGTGATCAGCATTGTAAATATTGTTATTTAGTGTTCCATGGCTAGGTGTGCCTGCTTCAGAGAAACAAAATTCAGCCCTGTACTCAAGGAAAACCCAACAGATTTAGACACTGGGCAATCAACCAAAAAATAGTGCTGAGTTTCCTCAACAGCACATCCTCAAGGGCACGCCCTGCCTAGAGAAGAGTGAGGTTGTCCTGCCTTGCCTACTTGTGCCCAGTGGTACCAGTGGCCAGCATGGCGGGCAGCCTGTTCACTGGTTATCTTTATTACTATTAGTATAAACTATTACAAGTTATTGTGTTATTAATCAATGTGTTAATAAAGCTGTGGCCTTTATAACCTATCTTGGACTGTCAGGGAAACTGCTGGGTAGGTGGGTACTACAATTAAGTTAATTGGGTACAACCAACAGCCTTGATGCTGCCCTGGTCATATATTTTTAACTGCAGAAGACAATGGGCGAAAATACTTAATAGGCAGTTCCATTGCATGAGAACATGATTAAATATTTATCTATCTTTAATTAGTCCATGCACTCCAGATTAATGAGATCTTTATTTCCTGTGTCTTTCCCCCAGACTGCAGCCTTCTACTTTGGTCCAGGCTGCCTCTTAATTAGCCAGCTGAGATGCCTCAGGTAGACCCACAACACCCGGGCCGGACTAGCAGTCATGGATTCTTTTAGGAACCTGGGACATATATAAGCTCCGTCCTGGACTTTCCCAGGTATCCTGATAGTGACCTTACCAGCAGTTGGCAATAGCTCTAACAGTCTACTACAAGTTTGAGTGTTAAAGCAAACCCCATTTGTTAGCTATTGACAACTGCGCTTGTGTAAGTTAGCGCCTATGTTAGCAAATAACAATAAAGGGGAAGGACACCACAAATCTATTATCATTTATAGGATAACATCACTACAGTATTCCCTCTTGCCTCATAATTCCTGTTTGTACTCCAGGAGCATGAATTATAATAACAAAGATTTATTTATATATATATATATATTTTTTTATTTTTTTTTTTTTTTTTATGGTATTTTATGATTAAATCCTCATGTCTTTTTAATGGGATGGCAGATGTATTTTTTGCATCAATTTATGGCAAGGATATAGGTACCAACAAAGAAATGCATTAATACATTTTTCAGTCCCAAATATTATTTCAATATTATTACTCATCTTGAAGTTAAATACCCAGTAATATATAGAGGCTTTAACATTGTTGTTTACAGTATATGAAGAGTTAGTTTCATGTATGTCTTTCAAGTAGCTGCTAATCTTTATGAAGAATATATAGAATTTAAAAAAACTAATTTACCTCTATTCATATGGATAGGAGTTGCATTACTGTGTGCCACAACACTGTCTTAACATAAAAAATGGGTCTAATTTAAAAATACATCATTATTGTACATTGTGAATTAGTTCCTTTACCTCAATATTAGATATTAAATCTCATTGATTTGTTATTTGTGACCTGAAGAGAATGTGCTTGGAAACTGATTTTCAGAACAAATAAACATAACCCCCAGGCAGAACTGAGTCACAGTCAAAGTGATGCTATACACCAGTTTATTACACTACTTTGCATTGGGTAATAGCCAGATACTGAATCTACAGCTTATGATTCAATGTGTGGATCAGCCAAAGGGTATGCTAAATCTGATATAATTATATCAACTATTAAAAAATGACAGTAAGTCACCCTTGTTTTAGCCAGGATCATTCATGTCAAGTGCTCGCAAAGCACTCTCATCTCTCAGTCTCAGACTGAGGGAGAGCAATTAGGTGCAGGATGAGATATGTCTAGAAGATATTTCTGTGTAAAGCTCAGACTGATATGTTTCTAAGCTTCTGTAAATTCTTTATATTTTTTTTCCTTCAAACTCATAGGCACAAGTATAAAGTATAAAGTGATACTGACACTAAAAAACTACTCTTCAAAGTATTTAATGTACATTAAAAGTTACCTATACTGTAGGTCATGTTGATCATTTCTAGCTGATACTGTAGTTCTACTTTTGTAAGTAATTGTTACTAGAAGTTCCTAAACCTGACTGTTTTGCCAACCTGACTGTCCCATCTCAAACTGTCAGTTATAGCTTCTAATGCTAACGGACTCCTGCTGCACAAATATGGTACACCCCTCATAGAGGTAATATAAGCTTTACGCCCAGTGTCAAATACCAGGGAAATTAATTACAAAGGAAAAGTGTCCTTTCATTTTGGCAATCTGGAGATTATTTTTAACATACTACTGTCCAAGTAGAGTGTGCAGGTCCAGCATATTATAAGTGAGAAGAAAGTTAATAATGTGATTGAAAACAATACATTCCAGTAGTTTAAAGGATAGTGGTAGTGTAAAGGCAGGATGGTAGTTACAGAGACAGTATGAATTTATGGGCTTATTTATGAATTTTCCAGTTTGTTTGTTTTTTTAAATCGAATAAACTCACATATCAAATGCTTGCTAATTTATTATTAAGGAAAACTCGTTTGAATAAAAAACTTGAATGCCTTAAGTTTGAAAATATGGCTTTACTTTGCCTAGGACAATTCCCATTGACAGCAAGCTTTTAGATGGCAATGTCTTACATTCAAGTTTTTGTTTTTTTTGCACTTAAATACCAGAACATTTAAGTTTTTTAACCATAACTCAAATTGTTACAAGTTTTAGTGCTAAAAGAACTTGAATCTTGAAAAAAATATCAAACGCAAAGATTGATAATTCACACCTAAGTGTGTGCTTAAGAGGCTGATGGAATAAAGAGGAGTAATCTCAAAGGTAGGAAATAAATACATATGTAAATGCTGGAGTAAGGACAGTAGCACAGAACTTGTGAGTGAATTGTGAGTGAAGACACTTTAGACTTACAGATTTAAAGGATCAGACAAGTCAAGGCAAGGATGAGGCATTTGCTGTCTGTAGATGTGGTAGATGTTCTCAGTGATTAAATCTCTGGTTCTCAAAGGTCTGGTTTCAATTGCCCTGTCACTGTGGCCTCGTCAAAGGCAAAGGTTTAGGAAAAGCAACACTGTACTTTGCTCCAAAGATATATTTGCACTCAGCATTCTAATACAAATTGAGTAAAAGCTATTGCTAATTGCTCAGTGTGGGTTATTGGACAGGTACAGTGCCTTTAGTTTTTACTGCATAACCCCAGTACTCCACCAAGCTTAGAGCTCTATGGGGCATTTGTGTATGGAGTACAGATATCAACATGACTTTCTGAAGCAGTGAGCCAAATGTATTATTACATTGCATGACAACTGGTGCAGAATGCTGCTTATTTTGTAAATGGCATTCTAGGCAGTAACATATCTACAGCTGCAGGAAGTAGCCAGAGACCTGTAATTTCTGCCTTTTTAAATCCAGTCTGACACATTCAGGTTAATGTACAAGTGGAGGGCAAGATACAAAGTGGCTAAAACAAGTGCAAAGCCTATTAAGCACAGCACACAGCCACACTAATCACAGCACACACTTAATCACAAAAAAAATCAAAATTCTTGCACAATCTTTATCACATAATAAAATTCTGACACACTGACACAAGCCCATACTCACTCTCCCCTTCACACGGACAAAAATGCATGTACAAGGTAACTTTTAGTCTTATTTACCCATTCACTTAGTTACACACCCAGTCACACTCAAATAAACACTTGCTCTGTAGCACACATTAATGCTAACTTTTACTCTTACACTTCCATTGCTTCTCACACACTGACTCTCACATTTTAATTAATTCCCTCCTTCACACCATCATATTAACACCCTTACATGCTCAGCCACAGCCAATAACATGCACACAATCACACCCACAATCTAAAACATACATTCACATAAAATAACTCACACAATCACTTACATTTCATACACTGAAGCCAAATTTCAAACACTCACAAAATCAAACGCATGAGACCTATATTAACACATTTGTTCACTTACTCACATGCTTACACACACAATCAATTTCACATTTACATACAATTTTACACTGTTGGACATGCAACACACACAGTCCACTTGCACCTAAATGTCCAGAAGCTCTATATTAGCTATAGTAGCTACATTTAGGGGTTGTTGCAAATTGTCAAGCAGAAAATGAGGTTTGTCTGTCATACAAGCTGATGCTACAGGGCTGAGGCCAATTGCACTGGTTTCTGTGCTGCACTATACTAATATTCTTTATTAGTAATGAGCAAATCGGTCTCGTTTCCCTTAACCAAAACATTTGCGAAACTTCTGAAAAATGTGCAAAACGGCGAAAAATTTGTGAAGCACACCTTACTTGACGTGACTGCAACTTATTTTGACGCAAGTAAAATTTTGCAAAATTTTGCTTCTGTTTCATGACAAAATTTGCAGATAACAAAATGCGAAATTTCTCTGCAAATCAATGCCTGCTAAAAAAAATTTGCTCATCTCTATTCTGTATTATTTACTGAACACTGTTATATTGTGAGATTTATATTCTATATATACAGTATATTGTGAGTGTGTCCCTAACCTCAGAAACTGACAGCAGCACAGAGCATGTGCAGTGAATCAGCAGAAAAGAAGATGGGGAGCTACTGGGGCATCTTAGTGGGCACAGACCCTCCCTGCTAAAGGGCTCTGGTTGGCTTGGGCTGGTACAGAAGCTTAAACATAATGCATGATATTAGTGCCCGACTTCTTTAGTTAAGCTTTGGTTTTCCTATAAGCACAATCCTATACTGTATCTCTGAAACATACACATTCCAGATAAAATCTCTACTAACAATGTAATTGTATACAATAACACATACCTGCCAATCAGCAATTAAATGTGAGTGATCTAGCATAATAGACGTTAATCTCTTATTGGAAAATAAAGGTCACTGCTTTGTATTAACCAATGAGCCATAATATATAAAGCATATTCTGTATACTTTATTAGATTGGCACATGTATAGCAATACTAGTACAGGTATGGGACCTGTTATCCAGAATGCTCGGGACCTGGGGTTTTCTGGATAATGGGCTCTTTCCGTAATTTGGATCTCCATGCCTTAAGTCTGCTAAAAATCATTTAAATATTGAATAGACCCAATAGGATTGTTTTGCCTCCAATAAGGATTTATTATATATTAGTTGGGATCAAGTACAAGTTACTGTTTTACATTTACAGAGAAAAGGGGAATCATTTTCAAAAATTAGAAATATTTGCTTCTAATGGAGTCTATGGAAGATGGCCTCTTTATAATTCAGAACTTTCTGAATAACGGGTTTCCGGATAACGGATCCCATACCTGTACAATAATATCTAAATCATTCATACAGAACATCTTAATTACAGAAGTTAGGAACAGAGATAAAGCTTCAGGTGTAATTTCTTTAGTCCTAGTGGCAATAACATATTACAAACCAAGATCCAACATAAATGTTTCGCACGAAAGGGTTTTTTTTCGTTAAGATTGACGTGAAAAAAACGTGCGATTTGCTAAAGTATTATCGAATGCGTTAAGCCGCATATTGCGTGCGTTAAATAGTGTGCAACCGAATGCGTTAATTTTAATGCATTGCATTAATTCTCACTCAGAAATAACACTAACGCATGATTCACAAACATTTAGACACGCTAAATATCGCATTAGTCTGTGCGAAAATTAACACCTACTTGTGGCAGGCGGTAATTATAGAAAAGTACAGTTAATGAGCTTTCGGCAACACAATATGGACTTTGCAGTGGGATTTATTCAAGTATGTGTTGGCCCTAGAGTGATGCAGCCTCCAGTTTGCAGGGAAATGGTCATTTTCAGAACAGTAGTTTTACGAAAGTAATGGCGTGTATGGCTAATATGGCATGCGGTTTTTCGCACCCGGCGTCAGTTTGTGCACGCTGCATTAATTAGCGCGCGTTGCGTCAAATCCTGCACGAAAATAGTCTTCGCAACTTAAATAACGCAAACAGCATCGCGTCTAAATGAACACAAATATCCTTTTAGTGAATCGTGCGTTAAGACACGAAAAATAAGACGCAATAAAAATTTTACCGCATGCTATTAATAGCGCTCGTTTTAACGCACCTTAGTGAATCAGCCATTAAGCCAATTAAGTCTTAAGGATGGAGACACACTAAGCTACTAGTAGCAGCTACTTTTTCACGGATACTAAACTCCAGAAAATACCCTGCCATAGACAATACTGAGAATTGCCTCTGCTAAAACACACAGAGACAATTATCAGTAAATGATCAGCATTGTCTGTTTTAGTAGCCACAACAAGTAGCTGCTACTAGTAACTCTGTGTGTCTTCACCCTAAAGAATTTCACAAATTATATTTTTAAGTGGATACAGTAAATACCTTTGTCTGTAAACGGTTCTGGTAGTCATGAATGCTTGTATAATAATAAGTAAATAAGCAGAATAAAGAAATAAACAATTTTGACCATCAGCTAAGCATAAGTACATTGTTTTCAGTATATTGTTAATACTGTACAGTATTTCAAAATCTAAACAGTACATGGAAATCATAATAACTGAAGTTATGACATGCAAAAGTGCACACTCTGCTGGTGAATCAGTGTTACCATGATAACCAAACTATCTCAAACACAGAGATAAGCATTTGTGCAATTTGCTTAGATAATGACTTACTACCATATACATTTATTTATGGCTATCTCCTCCCAGCTGCAAGATTTAAAACTGTTACACCAATTCTCTTACTATTCTATTCCTGAGCTGCAGGGGAAGGGTGCACACCAAGGCAGCATGTAGGATGTATAACAGCCAAGAAATATACACTCCAAAAATGAGGAGCCACAAAAAGCTCCTAGCTATATGTTGTCTACTCCTTTTTACATCATGGTGAGTACCATTACATATTTTTTGCTATTTTGTCTTAATCCTTTTTTGTCGTTTTTATTTTAGCAATATGACTGCAAAAAGACAGGCATATATAAGAAAAAAAAACATTATCCAGAATAGAATAAAGCTTAATGTTACTACTTAAGTAAAAAAAAATATTGACCTCTTTACATAACTTGTTAACAGAGCTACAAAATCTTTTTATATATACAATGAAATCTTAATCTTACATGCCCTGATTTGAAGTTTTCCCCCATTTTACACTGTTTTTCTGTGGTCTCACTAAAATATAATGCATACTACATTTCTCAGATTTGACACCATTTTTCTGGTCCCCTGAAAAAAATGTAAAATGGGGGCTCTACTTTAATGCCTTCTCAGCTATGTGTGCAGAAAATCTATATATATATATAATAGAAAGAGTTCACACAGGGACTTGATACAAAAGAAAAACTGTTTTTATTAAAAAAAAAAACGTTTCAAGCACAACCAGTGCTCTTCCTCAGGGACAAAACCAGGTTTCAGTGATTGTAAAATATAAATCCAAGTAAAATCAGACAGCCAGGGATAGGGGAAAAATGTACAAACTGACTGTCTTAATTGACAATGATTAATGTTTTGTGTAGCTTTAATGGTTTTAATGGTAAGACCGGCCAGTACCATATCTGGATGATGGTTTATTAAAAAGTTGTTTCTTATGTACATTTGAGGCACTACCCATGTGTGAAGCAAATTGATGAGATAGGCAGGCACTACGGAAATCCATATAAGTAGAGTTGAAGCTCAAATGTTAAAGTAAGATCAAAAGTATTTTATTGAATAATACACATAAATGCTAGGCCTTACGCATTTCGTGCCATTCTGGGCACTTAATCATAGCTACCCATGTGTGAGTGGGAAAGAGCTTGCCAAGCAACATGAAGATGATGAGAGTTGCATTTGGTATCACTGGTGGGACTATGGCTTTGGAGTGTTGTGTGTATTCGATTCATATCCATTTTCAGAACCCTGTTGTGTTCATTTATATCCTTCATCTTTATGCAGTCATGGAGACAAGGGCACATGTATCTATATTACAACCTTATATTATTATTGTCCAGTACAAACAATCCTATCCTGAATGTGTGTGGGTCTTGAATTCTTTCCATAATCAACTAAAAGCAATATTAAAATTCACTAGGATATAATTTATCATTATAAAGAATGATGTAAATTTAAAGTTCAAACTACTTTCCAAAAAGCCTGTTCATCAAATTCTACAGTTTTATAGAAAGGTTGTTGACGTTCTTCAGGGCGGGGATAGGAAATCTGTGTACTGGAAACATTGTATTAATGAGGTAGCATGAATTATAAACCATTAAATAAAATTAGATAAAATTGATTTCTGTAAAATGATACAATTATATTTAGTTCTCAGTATATCTCTTCATATATCAATGACAGTAACAGCAAGAACTGTACCAGGGAGTTGTCAAGTAGAGGGGATTTGTCAGAAAAAAAAGTAGAGAAAATTAGGTAGATTGGAAGGAAGTGATGGTGGAACAGAGGAAAGAGCAGCATTAGGGATGAGGTCAGGTGAGAATTAGAGATAAGGTAAGACAGTGTAGGAAGAAGAAGACACATTGATATTGATGTGAAAATGTTGTAATAAAAGAAAAAACATAGGTGAGAGATAAAATAATGAGGCTATTATAAGAACCCATCCTATTTAACACATGTCAATGGAGCAATGCAAAATTTGACTAAAGGTGGCCAGACATGTGAAGATCTGCTTATTTGGCAAGGTTGCAACGGATATGCTTGCCTTGAGGTTTATGATTTTGGATTGATCAGATTGTTCAGCCCTCAGGCCAAATCATTGGATCACATTGAAGGAATGCTGGTCTCCGGGAGAGGACCACATGAACTTCCTGTCCCAGCCTGATTGACTTTTGGCCAAACATCAGTCGGGCAGGTCCATCAGAGAGCTTTTATCATCCCGTATATGGTCACCTTTATTCCCTAGTTAGAGGCATAGAAGAAATGTATTTTTCCCCAGCATACTCTTTACAGTATTTGCAGTTTTATCTCTATATCAAGTACATTATAGGTATCTTTTTACAACAGTTAAATGGTCTATCCACATAAATGCATCAACACTATTTTCTTGTTACAAACTTTGCTTTGTCTAAAATTACCCTATGTCGACTTCCTTCAATAAGTATTTTTTTTACATATAATACATACTATAATGTCCAATATTTACATATATTATATAAATATGATTATTATATTGTTATATGTATTTTCATTTGTATTTCATATATTTTTTATTGATAAATGTAATTGCTATATAAAGCAGTATCTGTCTGTTTCTTGCTATTGCCTGTACTCGCTGCTGGTTTAATTGCAACAAAGTAGCAGATGCCAGTTCTCCTCTATCCAAGATTCCAGTTCCTACAATGCCTTGCATGCTTCTTTACAGGTCTGTTAATCAACTGTGCCCTGCTACATAAGTAACCCACCATGGTAGAGAAAAGAAAGGAACAGACAGATACTGCTTTTGACAACAATTATTTTTACAAATAATTTTAAAACTGCTTGAAATTTGGGTTTAAAACCAAGATATGGCACAGCTAAACCCAAGCTGAGGTTACTAGCAAGAAAGCATCCCAGTGCTGAAAAATCTGTACGTGCCCTTCTAAGCATAGTTGGGAGTTGTCAGGGTTTGACCCTGAGACTTTAGGGTTGTAATTAATATGAAGATTTCATGGAGTATCATAAACACCAGGGTGTCATGGAGTCAGTCCACATTATTTATGTTACTATGCTGTTCAAGTCACTCCTTTATGATGACATATTTATAAAAATGAAGACCATATGCATACATTGAGTAAGGTCTGACCTACTCATTAGCTAGTGTAATCCACACAAACAACTCTATCTGCAGATTCTAGGGAAGAGAGTAACTGAAAAATTCTACAATGCTCCATCTGAACAACGTGATTCAAAATAATTAAAATGAGAATTTTCAAATTAAAAGTATAGGCAAAAGCCAATTTCCAAGCTGTTTATATTGAGCTGTTGCATAGCCTTAGGTGTATGTTGCCTATTCAAGACATAAGGATTGGCACTGAGAGCCATAATGTAGAATAAATATTTTACAACTTTCTGAAACTGATTGTGCACAAACACAATATATCTAAAGATATCTTTGTGGAAATTTTATTTCATTTTATTATGCATGCAAAGGTCACGCAACACCCAGATGGGCACGTCATATTGGTTGTACACGCAATGTGCCAAACCAGTCACAACTTGCAGTGTATCTTGATCCGTTAAAAGTAGGGACAGCTTTGCTTATTACACACATTTCTAAACACCATTAAGTAAAATGATTGAAGAGGAATGGTGTAAATGTAAACTATGAGGTCTATAATAAACAGAGGAGTTACCAACAAGCAAATAGAGGAAAGGAAATGCCCTAAAACATTAAGCTGGCCAAACACAGAAAGAGTGTAGGATCTAAATGGTCCAATTATTGGATTGTATAGGGGGTTTACCACAGGCCAAATCCATGGTCCAAAGCACTGGACCTGGTCCTTATAATACCTAAATGCGCTTAGATCAGATATTTTAAATGCAGCAATCATAACTGAACCAATGACTGGGTAAAGAAATTCACTGGCAGTCAATGTTGTGATGACCTACACCTAGTTATTATAGGTATAGGTATATGGTTTCTATATGTGAATATATAGATAGGTCTGTATAAGTATGTATACTGTATATAAGTGTATACTGTATATGTGCACTGGAGTTTGTTTGGAGGGGTTGAACTTTTTTTGACTTTGGTCTTTTATCTTTTAGACCCAACTTAACTATGTAACTACGTAACTATGTAAGCTTTGCCTGTGTAGGGGTACCTTTACACCTTAACAAGTGATGAAAGTATATAAAAAAAAGTTATTTTTTGTTTTTTGTCTCATATAAGATGAGCATAAAAATTGAATGCATGCTTTAAGCAATTAGTGAAACAATAAATACATAACTCCTAAACTTGCATTCTTTACAGGACGGAAGGAAACAGAAACAGCTTAGAAAACAGAGGAAGTCCTTACAATGGTAACGCTGCATCATTTTTTATCTGTATATTAACATGAAAACGTAAGCCCACATGTATTTCATGTGATCATTTCCAGTGTAGCTGCCTTGCTATGTAGCAATGAATGACGCATTTCCTCAAAGTTGGACTGCCCACCAATAGAGGCATTATGACTAGTGATGGGTAAAATAATTCAGCAGGCAGGGATTTGTGGTGAATTTCGCCATTAGCAGATTTTTTTTTGCAGTGGAAAGATTTGCTGCGTGTCCAAAAATTGTCGCCTGTGTCAAAAATTGTTGCGCGTGTAAAAAAATGATGCACGTCAAAAAAAAAATTCCATGGCATTTGCCATCTCTTTGACGTGCGCATCAAAAAAATTGTCACGCACAGCAAAAAATATGACGCGCATGTTTTTTTTCCCAGGCATCATATTTCATTGTTCGCAATCTTTTCAAACATTAACAAATTTTTTGGCAAAGCAAAACACGACAGATTCGCTCATCACTAATTATGACATCCATTTCCAATGTGTACTTACAATAAGTATACATCTACCACCCTTAAATTCCTATCCATTGTCAGATAACCCACATCTGCTAAACTGCTTGGCCTGTTTACCCAATTAAAAGTATGGTATCATATTGAAAAGGCATTTAAAATGGAAGCCTTACTGTACAAATAGTGAATCTGAATAGTGAATTTGAATAGATGAATCTGAGCAAAATTCCAATAAAAAAAGAGACTTTGTCCCCAGGGCTAGAAAGGAAATATCAATATTTCTCAACAGTATTACAAAAATATGAGCAATAGCTCAACAAATAAGGGTTTGCAGTCTGCAAGCAAATTATGTATGTTTAATTTTAAGGTAGCCAAAAGAGTGATACTATCACATTCCCTCTTCCTCATTGGTAGATTTGCCAACATTATTTATATTACTGCTACATCTTATCTGTCAGTTTTAAAGTATAGACCCTATATATAATAAAGCAAATGCTATTTTGCACTAATTTATTATGTTTATTTTCCAGGCTATATCACATATTGTGATTTTAATGACAACACACGGCCACTTTGTGACTGGAAACAGCATTGTGAAGGCCAAGACCATGGAGACTGGATAAGGGCTAAATCTTCCACACCAACACTTGGCACTGGCCCTGATGGAGATTACCCAGATGGAAGTAGGAATCACAACTTTATTTTTGTTTCTTTGTATTTACATAGTTTGATGAAGTTTTGGTCAGCAAGATGTACAGGACTACAGGTTAACCATTGCTGATTTAACTGGTTGAAGTGGTCCCACAGTCATTTAATTTATATTGTGTCTGCTTTTCCCTACAGATGGCTATTATATTTATCAAGAAGCCACCAACCTAATCCCTAATGACATAGTTAGACTTGACAGCCCAAAACTTGACATCAGCAATGATGTATGTGTAGAGTTCTGGTACCATATGTCTGGTTCTGAAACACAAAACCAACTCCAAGTCCTAATCCTTGATGATAAAGGTCAAACTCTCTTTTGGAGACAAACGGGGCATCAAAGTTCTCAGTGGTTATATGGCTCTTTCACTTACCAAACACAGCAACAAAAGTCTATTCAGGTAAAACTATTTTATTAAATGTAAGTGCAAAGTCTAAAGATTTATGGTGTGATAAACAGAGGGAAAAGGGGCAAAGGAATGCCAGCAGAAAAGAACAGCAGATAAAATATGTGCAAAGTTTATAAATGAGTAATGCTCTGTGAAATATTACTTGCGTATGGTATCATCTTGCTTAAAAACATGGAGATAAGTTGCTTTGAGCAATACCTATCTGCAATCTGATTTCTGCTTTGAACTTGCTTATTATAATGCCGTGACGCCATTACTGAATGTAAAATATGGTGTTATTTTTTTTTCACTTCTTCTGCACATTGTATACCTTCTCATTATCTTTTCTCTTTGTTCTGCCCTTTAATTATCTGTTACCAACTTGCCCCTATGTCCATTGCTATCAGCAAGTGTCCTGTCAGTTGTTTCAGTTGTTTAACTTGTCCATTACCATCGATCAGCTCTGTCACTGCTGTGCAGCTTATCTACAGTATATATATATTTATCTACTATAATAGTTCAATTTTCCTTTTTCTTTATGACAAGGTCCTATTTGCAGCTATTCGAGGGCTAACAGAATATGGTGATACAGCTATTGATAATATTGGTGTAAAAAATGGACCTTGTGGTAAGTACTCATATAGTCAATACTAAAATGATTATATATTTTTTAATCTCTTTCCAACACTTGCTCTGAGTTTAGTTCTCTGTGGCACATGTTTTAAAAACATTCTACTGCATCATAGTGAAAAAATAAAGATTTACAGAGCAGATTTGTAGAGTTGTTTTTGCTGTTTAATATGTGGGACCCTTTATTTTCTGCGATATGCTTCCTTTACAATATCATGGATATGGACAAGGTGGAATTTTTTTCCCAGAGGGCTGCAACGCCACACTACCAAATAATAATGAGTGCTGCAAATAATTCACTGCCCCTCCTTGTTTTAATCAGCAATCAACATGTTGCTCACCAAACCCTTAGATGTTGCTCCCAGGGACCTAAAGCAGGTGCTTTTTTTTATTCCAGGCTTTGAGGCAAGTTTTGGTTGCATAAAAATAGGTGCACTGACAAACAGAGCTTCCTGCTGGCTGCCAGTCTACATAGGGGTTGCCTAATAGCCATTTACAGTGTTTATTTGGCACCCCCTAGGACTTTTTTCATGATGGGGTTGCTCCCCAACTCTTTTTACATTTAAATGTGACTCATATGTAAAAGGGTTGGGAACCCCTGGTCTAAACTATCCCAAATGTTTCCTTTCAAATGGTGGAAAGTATGTTATTTTTTAAGTGATTTTTTTGTAACCTTCCAACTGTTACTGAATTGCATTGCTGCATGCAACAGCCACTGACATCCTTGGCCTAATGCACTTATTCCCACGCTGAGGGCAAACAGATTTAGCATTTGGGAAGGCAGCCTCAAGGACAGTTATGGTGAATTTAGAGTGAATGATTATTTGCTCTCAAAGAGCTAAGGTTCATTAGAGCAAGAACTGAATTGAACACTTAATTGATGGCCCAGATAATCTTTGAACTATGTCTGAATAGCTGATATGGCAACGTTTTCAGATGTTGATAACATTGCTATGGGCAAGGCATGTGTGGGGGGTCCTGGACAAATAGGGGCTCAGGGGGGACTTTCAAATGAATAAAAAAGTGATACTGGCACCAAAAACTACTCTTCAGAATATGAATGTACATTAAAGTTCCTTATATGTCATGTTGATCAGTTTTTGCTGATTGGTTTGCTTTTGTAAGTTATACTCAATTAAAGTTCCTAAACCTGACTGTTTTGCCAAACTCACTGTCCCTTCTCAGCCTGTCAGTTATAGCTTCTAATGCTAACGGATTCCTGCCACACAAATATGGCAGCCCCCTCATAGTGGAATATCAGATAGGTAATACAAAAGCATCAGGAAAATTCTTTTATGGCCAAATTATCAGTAGCAATCACAGACAATGTTATGATAGATGTTAAAAAAAGGTTTAATTTCTGGTGTCAGTATCTCTTTAAAGGCACAAAAATCAATACAATTTGATGTATATATCCTGATTAAATCCCTTAAATCATATTTCTAAATATACCAACATATTTTGTAGTTCCGGAGCCAACGCCAAGCGTTCCAACACCTGCAGAGCCACCAGGTATGTAATTGTTTGATTGCCAGTGACATCTACTGGGTTAAATGTTTCACAACAGGATTTGGAAGCTGGAATCCATATGCTAAAATATCCCGTTCGATTTGTCTCTATACAGGTGGGACTTGCATTGGCTATGGAGATCCCCATTTTGTTACATTTGATGGCAATTCTCATACTTTCATGGGAAACTGCACTTACACACTCACCAAGCTCTGTGAAGTCAACAGCAGTTTGACTGATTTCAATGTTGAAGTTGCACATGAATACAGAGGAGGAAACACTCAAGTTTCCTATGTCAGTCAAGTAATGGTGGATATTCATGGCTACAGTATTGTCCTAGAGAAGAATAAGGTTGTAAAGGTAAGTTTAAAAAAACCTATGGGTAAAAGCACTAGTGTAGAAACAATGCAGTCAGGATTACGAATTAGACAGTAATTATGCCTCTTTAATGGAGTAGATCAGATTAGGCCTATTCCTGTATTTGCACAATAGTATGGATTAAAATGTGAGCAAATTCAGTTTGTTGCTCTGGAAACAAAACTTTTCAGTCTAGTAACAGTATTTCCATAATCATCAATGTCATTTTATATGGATATAAACATACTTATATTCTAACTTCCCTGAACAATATCAAGTGCCTGCATAGCATATCAGAATACCAGTATCATCCATGGGGTCATGGAAATTTTTAGGTATGACATGGGGTTGCTGTCAGTTTTGTTTCTTTTACTGATAACTTTGAGTTACTTTTATGAATTTACATAGGTCTACAAATTATCTAACCTATAAATGTCAATATTCATCAAAAGTAATTCTGTTGTGGCTTTATCAGATATTTAGTAGAAACTAACAGCAGAGAAAACTTTCTTGGAAAATGGCATTGGTGTAAAAGCTCCAGATATCTTTGAAACCAGTCCTCTTATCATTCTTTACTTGTGCCCTCTAGATACAGTGCCTTGGAGCAGATGTTTTTAATTCACTTGCTTTTTTTGTTTTAATTTTTTTGTGGTCTTGGCATAACATTAAGCACTACTGGGAAAGTGCAGTATTGTTGTAGAGAATAGCATTTAATACAATCTTTTTTTTTTTTTGCAATTTATTATTGAATTTTCTTGTGTTCTCAGGTGAATGGAGATGAACAACGGCTACCATTGAACTTGCCTCCTGGCATATCTGTAGGCTTCAGTGGGCAGTATGTTGCCATCATAACAGACTTTGGCCTGATGGTGAAGTATGATGGAGATCACAGGGTTGAAGTAACTCTTTCCAAAGCATATCAAGGCAAAGTGTGTGGCATCTGTGCAAATTTCAATGGGCAGAAATTAGATGACGATCTTAATCCTAATGGTGTTAAAGAACCGACTTCTGAAAGCTATGGAAACAGCTGGCAGGTCCAGAATAACTCAAGGTATTGCATAGTTTGCTTTTTTTTTGGGGGGGGGGGGGTCCATAAAAGTAACCAGAAAAAAATGAAAATAATATTAAGTTATCATATGAGTTCCTTGATTTCCTAATAACTGTAAAAATTGTGATTCTCCTTGTTACATTCACAGTAATCTACACCGCTAGAACACTGGCTGTTCATTTTCAATGTTAATGGAATATGACTTTTATGTTAATGGTATATTACTTCTATGATAATAAGATATTACTTTCTTCTTTCAAAGCTGTTCCCTGGCTACTGGTTATAATCCACAATGCACTGAGGAAGAAAAGAGGGAAATAGAGAGTCACCAGTCCTGTGGTGCTATGCTACCCTTTGATGGGGTATTTCAACACTGTCATCTTATTGTAGATCCAAGGTCTTATTTTATGAACTGTTATTATGATATGTGTGCGTTGCATTTGGATCCAAATACTCTCTGTCGCCATCTTCAGGCTTATGCAGATGCATGTCAAGCTGCAGGGGCCATAGTGCTACCTTGGAGAAATTCTACATTCTGCCGTAAGTATAATCTGTTTCCTTTAACGAATTAATATAAATTTAAATTTATTTTAATGAATTAAAATAAATGTCAAAGTAATATCTTGATAATAGAAATTATATTAAAAGAATGTACATAAGGGGCACACATTTTAGTAAAAAGCAGCAACTGCATAAACTTTTACCATGATGTAAACAGGTTTACGTAAATACCTGTGTAGCACTATTATGACAGTATAAGGCCACACCAGGGGCTTTCACTCAGGGCTGGGCCCTCTCTTTGTAGTGAGAGGATTATCAGGTTGTGGTGTGAATTAAGATGAAGAGTAATGGCGCCAGGAATTCTTTAGAAGGTATATTTATTTAAGCAGCAACTGAAGAATAACATCTCACTACACTGTTTGAGTATAACAGTGGTGACAGTGAATGTAATAACATAAGCAATCAGGCAAAATTATATAATAGCAGGAAACAATGCAATATAACTTTAACAAAGAAATATGAGCAATGCTCTATGGTCTCACCCAGCAAGATCTGCTGACAGACACTGCCTGTAGAATGGGAATCCTCTCTATAAGAAACACCCTCATTATCACTAAGGCCCCTATTCTGGGTTGCCAGGCATCAACCTGTGTACAACCAGGGAACTAACCCACTGACCTCCTGTTGGAGCTTTGGGCTGCTCAGCTACCCTGACTGGCACTAAGTGGGTGCTGACCCACTCCTATATAACAAGCTGGCTAATTCTTACTAAACACTAAGGGGCTGATTTACTTACCCACGAACGGGTCGAATGGAGTCCGATTGCGTTTTTTTCGTAATGATCGGTATTTTGCGATTTTTTCGTATGTTTTGCGATTTTTTCGGATTCTTTACGAATTTTTCGTTACCAATACGATTTTTGCGTAAAAACGCGAGTTTTCGTATCCTTTACGAAAGTTGCGTAAAAAGTTGCGCATTTTTCGTAGCGTTAAAACTTACGCGAAAAGTTGCGCATTTTTCGCGTAAGTTTTAACGCTACGAAAAATGCGCAACTTTTTACGCAACTTTCGTAATGGATACGAAAAACTCGCGTTTTTACACAAAAATCGTATTGGTAACGAAAAATTCGTAAAGAATCCGAAAAAATCGCAAAACATACGAAAAAGTCGCAAAGTGTTCGTTTTCAAGTCGGAACTTTTCCAATTCGGGTCGGATTCGTGGGTTAGTAAATCAGCCCCTAAGAGAGAATTCCTTGGGGGTCTTACCCTTTATGCAGGTAAACAATTGGCTCTTTCCCAATGCCTGTAGCTACCAAGACAAAAAAAACAGGATGTAAAAATCCTCTTCCTCTTGAAATCTGGAAGAAACCCAGAGACAGGGGATTTACAGATAGGATGAACAAAAGATACAGTGACACCTACTGGTAAGGTGTCAAATAGTTTACCAATTTAATTAGATCAGCAGAACATTTAAACTCAGTATTTGGAAAGTGCACCTGTATTTATAATTTAAGTATAAATAGTGTAGCTGTGTATCCAAAACAATGTCCATCACAACCTTTATTACCTTTTAAGTGGCAAAATGGGGACTTCATAAACAACAAGATAACCAATATAATTTATATACAATGCCTGAAAAGAAAGTTTATCAATATTATAATAAGACTAATAAGACTAAAGTTCAAATAAACTCATATTTCTATTCTTTTGGTAAATTTGCTTTTTATAAGGTGAAGGGTGTTAATAATGTTTGTATATACTTTGTAATAATACCTTCCTTAATTTGTTATAGCCCTGCCATGTCCTGCAAACAGCCATTATGAGCAATGTGGCACAGCATGTCCAGCTACATGCCTTAATCCAGGAGCACCATCAAACTGCAATCTCCCATGTTCAGAGGGATGTATCTGTGACCCAGGATATGTTCTATACAACAATAAGTGTGTTCCAAGTAACCAGTGTGGGTGTTGGGTAGATGGTAAACATTACCCTGTGGGCTCTGAATTCTGGACCGATAACACATGTACTACAAAATGTGAATGTCCAGGACCAGCAAGTGATGTAGTCTGTCAATCCGACAAATGTCCACCTAACAATTATTGTGGCATAGTCAATGGAGTTCCTGAATGTTCTGAGTTTACATTTGGCGAATGCACAATTTATGGCGATCCCCACTATTACTCTTTTGATAAAATGACACATCATTTCATGGGGGTATGCACCTACACTCTGGCTAAATTTTGTTCCAATTCCTCCTCTCTACCATATTTTAATGTTGAGGCAAAAAATGAGCATCGTGGGAATCCATCAGTGAGTTGGGTACAGAAAGTTATGGTAGAAGTCTACGATTATCATATAACCATTGTTAAAGACGAGCCAAATCGGGTTTTGGTAAGTTACATAAAGTGTTGCCTTTTTTTCTTTTTATTATAGATTTTTTTCTACTGTAGAATATGGGTTATTTTTCAGACTTGTTTTTTTCCCACAGCTAAATGGAATCTGGAAAACACTACCCATCAGCTTGCGTAATGGAACACTGACAGTGGAAAGAAGTGGAAGATATATCCTTGTAGAGACAGACTTCAAACTCACTGTGTCTTATGATACAGATCATACTGTAGAGGTTAAGGTCCCAACAATTTATTTTAATCAAACATGTGGCATATGTGGGAACTTGAATAATGACTACAATGATGAGTATCTGATGCCCAATGGACAACAAGCCCAAGATTCCCATCAGTTTGGGAACAGTTGGAAGGTAGATGATGATGATCCAACGTGCACACCAGTGCCTCCACCCCCAATATGCCCACCAGAAAAGGAAGAATCATATAAAAGCGAAGCTTTCTGTGGACCCCTAATAAGCAAAGACAGTCCATTCCAAGTTTGTCATTCTGTCATCAATCCAGATGCTTTCTTTGAAAGTTGTGTATTTGACCTCTGTGTTATTGGTGATGATTTTCTCTGCACTGCTTTAGAATCTTATGCTGGTGCCTGCCAGAGAGCTGGAGTCAAAATTCAGTGGCGAAATTCAACATTTTGTCGTGAGTATTCAGAGGCCTGTTTGTTTGTCCTACTACTTCTCTGAAGATTATTCCAACTGTAATGATGCCATGTCAAGTAAACATTACACTGATATATACTGCTAAAGAACATTTCTGCCTGTATACTTGTAAAGTAATTAAGGGAAAGCAAACATAAAGAGATCTGTATATCTAGTATAAATAAATTTAAAGCAACTGGACTTGTTTAAGTAATCATTGAAGACGTTTCACTACTCATCCGAGCAGCTTCTTCAGTTCAACTGACTGGTATGGGAAGTCCTCAGCATATATACTCTTCCACTAATCCAATCACAATGGCACTTTGTAACTCTTCAGAAAGGTGACATCTGAAACTCACAGAGGTGTGGATGCTGTGTTACTTGTTAGAGTTGCATGAATGGATGTGTGAAGAGTTCTGAAACTGCCGGGGTACAGATGTTAGAACAGCATTGTATGTAGCAGACATCTTCCCATACCAGTCAGTTGAACTGAAGAAGCTGCTCGGATGAGTAGTGAAACGTCTTCAATGATTACTTAAACAAGTCCAGTTGCTTTAAATGTATTTATACTAGATATACCATGACCTGGATGAATGAAAATCTTCATAGACATAAAGAGATCTGTAATGATAAAAATTATCCTCTGGCACAATGACTGCTGCAATACAAGAATATCCTACAATTTTGCTAGTAGGTGAATTAAGGGAACTGCAGATCTCTAAACTAGAGTGCCTTTCCTAACATATGCACAGGACTTTGTGCTAATATAAATATTCTTTGTTTACAAATAGTTATACTAATAGCAATGGACACAGTAAGATCTTTCTAACTATCTAACTTTCTAACTAATTTCGTGTGAAGCAAATTGCTCACTTCTGTTTTTCTTCTCAGCTCTTGACTGCCCCATCAACAGTCATTATAATGAATGCTCCAGTGCTTGCCCTGGCACATGTTTAAACCAGAATGCACCCGATAACTGCAACAAACCATGCATTGAGGACTGTGATTGTGATGATGGCTTTGTTCTTAGTGGAAGTTCATGTGTTCCTGTCAATGATTGTGGATGTTCTTATGAAGGCACATACTATGAGGTGAGCAAACACTACTTATTGTATAACTGATACTGAGTGTACGTTTCATACAATGGTAATCACTAATTTTGTAAGAGCTTATTTTTTATTATTATGAAGTAAGATTTAATGTGTCGTTTTAGCAAATCTCAGGTTAGGTGGCATTCCAAATTAAACAGGATTAGGTTGATTGTTGAACTTGATGGATTTATAATTCTTTTTATGATATGTGAGTTTATAGTTAGGAATAGCACAGATGCCTGTACAAGTTTCCTTTAATATCAATATTCCAGTTAGCTAATAGAAAAATTAATAAAAGTAGGAAAAAAAAAATGTAAATGTTGCCACTCCAAATCATATCATCATTTTCATCCAGCCAGTAGTGCTTGCTTATACACCCCTTATCCAATTAAAACCCAGAGTTGATGCACAAACTAGCACTATGAATGTTTTAACTAAACAAATGATGTCTGTTTTATAGACCATGGATTGACCAGATAACCGATATTGCAAAAGCTTTGAATATTGGTTGTCTTGTCGATCGTGCAGGACAAAAGATTTTGATTGGGCACTGTTGAAGGCACCTGAGCAAAATCTGCGCTTAGGGCTGAATCATCAGGTGGAGGTAGAATCTCTATTGTTTATCTGAAAATTCAGCTCTGAAGATCGAGATTGGTACATGTACGGCCACCTTTAGAATAAGGATTGATGTTTATCCTTTATTTTACAGAAAAATGAAATGTTTTGGCAAACAGGATGTGTAGGTCAGTGCACGTGCATTGGAAACAACCAAGTTGATTGTAAGAATGATTCGTGTGGGCCAGATCTTGCATGTAAAGTTCAGAATGGAGTTCTTGGATGTTACCCAGCAGACAGCAATATCTGCCACATTTATGGTGATCCGCACTATATAACCTTTGATGGAAAACTGTATAATTTCCAAGGATCTTGCAATTACACAGTGGTGGAAACTTGCAAAAATTCATCTCAGTACTTCTCAGTCACAACAAGAAATGAACACAGAGGAAGCTTGAGCTGGACAGCTATAAATTCTGTTTCTGTTAGAATTGGCAGCCATCACATCATTTTAAGAAAGAAAAAAATTGTTGAGGTAAGGGGAAATACAATTGATGCTGTTTCACTACTTCTGTCACACCTATGATGAATCTTCCCTACCATGGGTGCTTTGCAATTCTAAAGTCAGCTGAGATTGCCTCACAAGGAGTAGTGGGGTAGTCAGCTCTTCAATAAATAAAAAAAATATTTAATTGAACATGAGTTATTTAGTAACATTGTTGATGCCCCCAAATTACAGGATGTTCTAATATTGATGATGTGTATTTACAGGTCAATGGAGAAATAGTTTCTTTACCTTATACCTTAATACCAGGCATCTCAATAACCTTAAATGGTTATGTCATTGTGGAAACAGACTTTGGACTTGAAGTGAAATATAATGGTGACCAAGAACTCATTGTTAAAGTCAATGAAAATTTCAAGGGACAGCTCTGCGGTCTTTGTGGCACTTATAATGGCAATATCTTGGATGATTTCCTAAAGCCTGATGGTTTATTGGCTCAGACACCAAATGAATTTGGAAACAGCTGGCGTGTCCCTGATGATAACTGGATGTGAGTACGGAAACTTTTATGCACCCAAAAATTATTTTCCACAGAAAACTGGTTGACGCCAACGGTGGCCAAATTATAACAATAGTCTTCTAACAAAGAAGAGAAAATATATACTTACCTTGTAATACAGTATGTCATTTAGATAAATGAAAAGGAAAAACAATGTACTGAAGTCTTAATATATTTCTGTCTTGTTGTAGCTGTGATCCCAATGTTGTTGATCCCGCTCCATGTGATCCTATTGATGAGAAGCATTATGAGGACATGTGCAAATCGATACTATCAAGTAGTGGACCATTCGCAGCCTGTCACTTTTTTGTCCTTCCCCAGCTGTACTTTCAGAGCTGTGTCTATGACATGTGCACTGCAGGAGGTACTACGGAACAGTTTTGCAATGCTCTAGAGGCTTATGCTGGTGCTTGTGAAAGTGCAGGAGTTCAACTCGGAGACTGGAGAAAGGACACTATCTGCGGTAAGTGAAATATTCTAGCCTGGGATGCTGATGAAAATAAAGCTTCTAGCTAGAATTAAAATAGTTATATGGATAACAGTGTTATTTCTCTTTTATATTCACCTGTTATGTTTGTCAACCCTCATTCCTTCATTTCTAAATCATAATACAAATTCTACCAATAAATATTGCAGTTTCTTGGCACTTCAGCTTGCCCCTAGTGGTGATTCCAGTTAAGTCCATTTTCAATAATGAAGTCTGAAATGTATTATAGTTCATAGTGATGAGCAAATTTTTTTGCCAAGCATGGATATATGGTAAAATTTTAGCATTTCATCATCTGCAATTTTTTTTGGCAAAACTGCATCAAAAATTTGCTGCAACCAAAAAATTTGCTAAGAAAAAAGACTTATTGACCAAGGGCATTTGGTGTGAAAAAAAATTGCGTGTCACACGCGCTTAAAAAAAGTTGTGCGGTAGGGGTGAGACATGTACGTAGAGTATGTTGTACACTACAGAGTAGCATTAATGGAAATATGCCATAGATGTTGCAGTGCCTTAAATGTTTGTAAAGAACTTCTAATATTTATTTATTTTATCATGTGACTGCAGCAGAAACATCAACAACAACACCACCAACAACAACAACACCAACAACAACACCAACACCTGGTTCACTCTGTCCCTGGTCTTGTAATTTTGATGCTGATTTCTGTACATGGTCTCAGTCTTCTCTTGATGATTTTGACTGGATTCGTCACACAGGATCAACACCTAGCACTGGCAGTGGGCCTTCATTCGATCATACAACCGGAAGTATGTCTATTTACTAATTCTTTTTCCTATCTTTTTTGGTTTTATTAAATCAACTATGGGTAACACATATAGAGTTAAAGTTATTGGTTAATATATATATTATTATACAGATCAAATGAATTTGATCTGGCTTTGGCTTTGGTAAGAAAAATACATGTACATCCTTTTGAGTTCTCTGATCTTAGTTGCATAACTGTTGTGTTTCATACAACTGATAACAGCATGACCGACCACCATAGCTAATGTATATCTATGAATGCATTTATTTATTTATTTTAATCTATAGATGGTTTCTACATATACATTGATGGACGATCCCCCACTGCTGGACAAAAAGCACGCCTCCTCAGTCCTATCTGCAATTCTGGAGGTCACCAATGTCTAAGTTTTTGGTATCATATGTTTGGGGTAGCTAAAACAATGGAATTAAATGTATATATTGTAAGGAACGGGAAAGAGGAATTGGTGTGGAATTTAACTGGCCATCAAGAGAATAACTGGTTGCCTGCAAACATTCAAATTGTTGATACAAGAAATGTCCAGGTGAGGTATAGTGCAAATAATACACCAGAAAATTTTATATGTCAATTTTTTTTAATGATGAGCTACAGCAGCGATTCCCCAACCATTGGGGAAAGATGATTGCTAATTATGTAATCTCTTTGTTTTAAGCTTTACCACTGGTTTCATCTCTATATGCCAATACAAATTCCATCAATCATAATTTGAAATCATATTGTGTATTTCCTATGAATTTTGTAGATGAATTGTAGATTTTAATGTGATACTATCATGTTTTTACATGTTAATTCATTAGATATGTAATGCTTGGGACTGCTGATAGGGCAGTAAGGTGGCATGTAAATAAATGGTACTGTAGAAGGCTAAACAGTGCCCATGTTGGGAACATTTCAGAATAACCCTGTTGGTACTGCAGTCAGCTCTCTTGAACTGTGCAGTGTTTATAATGTAAATATAGGCACAGCAAAGATCAAAGAGCAGACCCAAATTTTTGTTTCTGGCACAATATGGCATATTTATGCAGGCAATGCAGCTCCACATTTACATATTTAAAGGATTAATAGCTGGAGCCTGGAGAACCAAGTAACTAAACAATTTTTTGCATTAGGAATTATATAGTTTAAAGCCACTTTCCAGCCTTCCAGTGTTGTTTTTGAGCCACTGGACAATGGTTTGGGGCAGCGTAATTCTATGTACAAGTAACCCTTAAAGGTCAAGGAAAGTCATTTTGGCATTTTGCTGCCAATAGATTAGTGACATTAGTGCCACCTAGAATGCTATATTTATTCTGCAGAAAGCTGTACCATACCTGAGTAAAGAGCCCTAGAAACTCCCTCTGTTTGTTAAAGACAGCAGCTGCAATTTTAAGTAGCTTCCTGCTCTAGCCGTTGTAGCTCAGATTACACATTCCTAAGGGTGGGGGGAGTGAGTATTATGAATTCTTAGGGGAGGGGGGAGCAGGAAAAGGGAGAGAGCTGGGCAGACTCTGGCCCCACGAATGAAGGATTTTTCTGATACCAAAGTACATGTGTATACAAAAGAAGACAAAAAATCCTGTATCTTTTGATAGAGGACTTAGTGTAGTGTTTTTGTGAGTGTGTATGTAAATATTTCTGATAAAGCTTACTTAGTTTTTACCTTTCCTTCTCCTTTAATTTTTTTTCTTCACAGATTATCCTGGAAGGTGTAAGAGGAAATGACTTCCGCAGTGATGTTGCTGTGGATGATATTTTCATTTCTCCTGGATTTTGCTCAGGTAAGTCAGTTATTATTCTGATTTTAGCTTGAAAAACATTTGTGAAAAAATAGGGGAACAATATTAGTGCATGAAGTGTGGGGCTCCCATTTGAGGGAACCAAACTACATAAACCGGGGATGTCCTTCTAGCTGTTGTTCTATCTATCTATCTATCTATAATCTCTAGTTGCCAGGGACCCTGAGAAGATGACTATATTCAGTAAGGGCGGGCATGGGAAGACATGTAACCGCACCCCACTCACAACCCCTACCCATCTCCTAACTTGCACATCATTTAGAGTTACAAGCTAGGGAGAGTGTGCAGGTACAGGCCTGTACCCTAATGCAGGCAGTAGGACAGGGAGGGCTTCCTTGATCCTGACAGTGCTGCAATTTGCACCTCGTGTGAGATCTGCCATGAAGCCAGACCCCAGACTCTTTAATGAGTGCTAAATGGTGAGCTTTTGGAGAGCTTTAGTGCTCTTGCACTTCTGTTTGAGGTCTACAGAATTGAGCCCTTTTATCTGCTACTGTGAATTATTCTATCTATTACAGAAATAGTGGCTAATGAGGAAAGGTCTCTCCTTAGCTGACACAAGGCTGGTCTCTGGAGTATTCTCTCTCACCTTTCTTCATTTTATTGATTCATTTTATAGTAATACTACAATTAAATATCAACAATAAATCAGTTATACACTTGAATTCAAGTACTTCTGCCAGAGTTATTAATTATAAACCATACCACAAACAATCGGCTTCTAATTTAAATTTTTTGTTATCATTTTTTTCTCAAAGGTTCTACCACCACTACTCCTACCACCACTACTCCTACCACCACTACTACTACCACCACTATTCCTACCACCACTACCACAACTACAGTGAAACCACCAATATCTTCAGGTAAATTAAACCGAATAAGAATGAGACAGATCATCATTGAACATTCTGAGTTTATATTTTCAACTTTTCATATGACATTATTTAGATTAACCTGAGTCTATGACCAGGGTCGCACTGGGCTGGCACAACACCAAGAAAAAACCTAGTGGGTCTCGGCCCTTGTGGGCCCTGCCAACCCAAGCCCGCTCCCGACCAGTATCTGTGGGCACTGCCAACCCAAGCCTGCTCCCTACCAGTACCTGTGGGCACTGCCAACCCAAGCCCGCTCCCGACCAGTACCTGTGGGCATTGCCAACCCAAGCCTGCTCCCTACCAGTACCTGTGGGCACTGCCAACCCAACCCGCTCCCGACCAGTACCTGTGGGCACTGCCAACCCAAGCCTGCTCCCTACCAGTACCTGTGGGCCCTGCCAACCCAAGCCTGCTCCCTACCAGTACCCCCAATGCCAGATTTGGCATAAAGAGGAAGCAAACGTTACAGGGCACACAGGTACCCAAGATCCCCTGAAGTGGTCCATGGACTCCCCAATCTGACACTGTCTATGACTAGAACTCAGGAGAAGTAGTGCAGGAAATCACAAACCATGAAACTACATTCGTTTGTGTAAACACCTGTACAGGTATAGGATCCCTTATCCGGAAACCAGCTATCCAGAAAGTTTCGAATTACAGAAAGGCCATCTCCCATAGACTCCATTAAAAACAAATAATTCTTGTTTTTAAAATGATTTCCTTTTCTTTGTAATTATAAAACAGTACCTTGTACTTGATCCCAACTAAGATATAATTAATCCTTATTGGTGGCAAAACAATCCCTTTGGGTTTATTCAATATTTAAATGATTTTTACTAGACTTAAGGAGATCCAAATTATGGAAAGATCCCTTATCCGGAAAACCCCAGGTCCCGAGCTTTCTGGATAACGGGTCCCATACCTGTACCAGATATATAATCAGTAGATGTAATGCATGCCTTTTGACAATCAAATATGTTAACCATTTATCAGAATGACTTAGGAGTGAGTTTGTCAAAGAATTAGGAGAGAAGTATTTAACTTTAGGCCAAGTAGTTACTGTAGTGGTGCAAATTTACAGCAGCTTCTGAATTTACTCTCCTTAGCATTATAGCTTTCTAATCTTGGTTAGCCTTCGCCTGGCTTTTTCTAGCAGACTTGCATACACTCGCTGTGCTTTGGGCTGGGCTGCTACTTACCTGCTGTACATAAGTGCTACAGTACAAAATCAATGGTTGCAATAAACACGATAAAGTAATTTCCACAGTTTAGAAACTGCTTTTTCAAAGTTGCTCCTGGTGAGCCGCAGGCTTATACTTTTACACACCTCTATTTACAGATGTTCATGAATCATGCATAGGGTACAATAAGCAAAAGGATTTTCAATGTCAGGTGTGAACTGCAGGACACATTTGTACTGCTATGTACTGTGCCTTGCGCCTAATGCATAGCACCTCATTTACGTAAAAAGTCAGAAAAAGTGTAAATTCTAGGTGCAAGATCATTTAGGCACAACTGCACTGAGTGGGGCATTTTAAAACACACAAATCTGCAACCAGTGACCTTAATGGGGTTGTTCATAATAAAATTAACTTTAAGTATGATGTAGAGAGCGATGTTCTGAGGCGATTTGCAATTGGTCTTCATTTTTATTATTTTTGGTTATTGAATTATTTGTTTTTTGTTCAAACAATAAAAAGTAACAATAACACTTTTGACTGCTGGGGTCAGTAACCCCCATTTGAAAGCTGAAAAGAGTCAGAAGAAGAAAGCAAATAACTTGAAAACTATACAAAATAAAAAATAAAGACCAAGTGAAAGGTTTCTAAGAACTGGCCATTCCATAACATACTAAAGGTGAACTACCCCTTTAATGTGTGATACTACACTTATCTCTATGTAGTATGTTGTCTTCTGTGCATTCAATATTACAGACACAGTGCCAGATCAAATAAAAAGATTGATGTGGTGGTGTTGTATAAAATTGCATTTAATATGTGCAGTCCTATTATGAAAGATATTCAAATTGCAAATTGCTGATACCGTCATAGGATTTTAACAAATGATATGGTTGATTCACTAAGGTGTAATAAAACGAGCGCATTTATAGCAAGCGTTAAAAATTTTATTGCGTCTTATTTTTTGCGTCTTATCTCATGATTCACTAAAAGGATATTTGCGTTAATTTAGACGCAATGCTGTCTGCGTTATTTAAGTCACGAAGACTATTTTCGTGCGGTATTTGACGCAACGTACACAAAATGTCACCGCATTCGACAAAATGCTATATTAGCCATATATTAGCCATACATGCCATTACTTTTGTAAAACTACTGTTCTGAAAATGACCATTTCCCTGCAAACTGGCGGCTGCATCACTCTAGGGCCAACACATACTTGAATAAATCCCACTGCAAAGTCCATATTTTATTGCCAAAAGCTCAGGAACTGTACTTTTCTATAATTACCGCCTGCAACAAGTAGGTGTTAATTTTCACATAGAATAATGAGATATTTAGCGCATCTAAGTGTTTGTGAATCATGCGTTAGTATTATTTCTGTGCGAGAATTAACGCAATGTGTTAAAATTAACGCATTCGCTTATGCCCTATTTAATGCAAGCGATATGCAACTTAACACATGCAATAATACTTTAGCGAATCGAGCATTTTTTTGTGTCAATTTTAACGCAAAAAAGCATGTGATAACGCTTATCGCACTTTAGTGAATCAACCCTTATCTGTGAATGCTTGTGTACATAGCAAGCTTAAATATTATTTTAGTTGCCCTTACAAATCAATTGATTTGAGCCTTTTGAGATTTATGAAATATAGAGAGGCTCTCTTCTCTCAAAATGATTTTCTTGAAATTGAAGTCAAAATGACAAATTTTACAAAAGAAAACTAAAGTTGTTGACTAAGAGCTAAATCTTGTTTACTTTAATAACCATTTTTGTTATCTGTAGGATCCTGTGTGGTGTCAGGAGACCCCCATTATTACACCTTTGATAACAGGGTCTTTGATTTTATGGGGATATGTACCTACACACTCTCTAAGCTCTGCAAATTTGACAAAAACCTGATAGACTTCAATGTGGAAGCAAAAAATCAATATTGGGGAGGAAGCACTCGTGTGTCCTCTGTGAAATATGTGAATGTCGATGTGTATGGATATAGGATCACCCTGGATCAGAACCAAGAAGTTAAGGTGAGATACAAAGGAGAAAGAAAATGTAAAACTGTGGCATCAAGAATAGTGATGAGCGAATCTGTCCTGTTTTGCTTAGCCGAAAAATTTGTGAATCTTTTAAAAGATTCGCAAAACAACTAAAATGTTGTGCGTGAAAAAATTGTTGCCCGCGACAACTCTTTTGACACACAACAATTCTTTTGACGTGGGCGACGATTCTTTTGACGTGCAACAATTCTTTTGATTTGGGTGACAATTCTTTTCGTGGGCGTCAATTTTTCTGCGGAAATTTTTGTCATCCCTTTCGCGAAAGAATCCGCCAATGGCAAAACGCGGAAATTTACCGCAAATCCATGCCTGCCGAAACATTTCGCCCATCACTAATCACAAAGTGAGAAAATGATTTCTACTAGTGGAATTCTGTCTGTGAGCAAACTTGCATCTATTTTATTTCAACAGAAACAAGGCATTTTGTCTTTCTGACCTGACCTGTAGATTTAATCACGTAAACATCATATAATTCCCTTTGTTTTCGTTTACTTGTCATTACAGGTAAATGGACAGCCTGTGATCCTTCCAGAGGAACTTCCCCCAGAAGTTAAAATCTCTTACAGTGGACATCATGTAATGGTCACTACAAACTTTGGCCTGAGAGTGTTATTTGATGGAAATCACAGAGTGGAAGTGAAGCTGTTTGATACCTACTCTGATCAAGTTTGTGGTCTGTGTGGAAACTTCAATGGCAATGTAACTGATGACTTTTTAAACCCAAGTGGACAACTCGAGCAAGATCCAGTTGACCTTGGTAACAGCTGGCAGGTGGAAAATGACACAAGGTTAGTCAACCTAAGGATTATAGAGCTGCACAGACTTAAAGGAGAAGGAAAGGCAAAGTCACTTGGGAGTGCCAAAATGTTAGGCACCCCCAGGTGACTTTAATCGCCTACCTTTTACCCCGGGCTGGGACTTTTTGCCTTTTTGGGCTCATAGAGAAGGGCTTTTCACCCTGTTTTCCTCTTCAGGGTCGTTCCTCTGCGTTCCACCGCAGGAACAGGCGATCATGAGCATGAGGCCTAAAATATGCCAGTTCATCAGAACTGATTTGCCTGCTTAGAGAGTCAAATCCATTTCTGTTGTATGTAGTGTTAAAATTTAGCACAACACTTCATTGTTTTATTAAATCCCAAACAAGGATGAATAGTTTTGTTAATCTGCACTCTGCCCCACACGCCAGGTTTCGAGCATAGCCACACTCCAGACAGAAGTGGTCTCTGAATGAGCACTAAGGGGTTTACTTTTGCCCTCCTTAAAGTGATACTGACACAAAAAAAACAACTTTTTAAAATATGAATCTACATAAAAAGTTGCCTATAGGTCGTGTTGATCATTTTTTGCTGATAGGTTTGCTTTTGTAAGTAATTGTTACTTGAAATCCCAAAATCTGACTGTTTTGCCAACCTGACTGTCCCTTCTCAGCCTGTCAGTTATAGCTTCTAATGCTAATGGCCTCCTGCTGCACAAATATGGCAGCCCTCTCATAGAGGAACATGGGGGATCAGATAGGTAATGTAAAAGCTTGGACAAATACTTTTATGGCAAAATTATAAATAGCATGCAAAGACAATGTTATGACAGATGTAAAAAAGGTTTCATTTCTGGTGTCAAACAAAAGGAATTCTGGGAATGAATTCCAAACTCTTAAAAAAATCCCATTTGCATGGGTTTATCCTATAGGCTACAGCTCACCCACTGGGTTTGAAGCTGAAGCCAGGACAATTTCTGGTGTCAGTATCTCTTTAATCCTCTGTCTCTGGTCATAGTAAAGTAACCCCTTAGTTATTGTTAAATAATACTAGCATGAGGAATCAAAAGTGTTTTTCAAACCAATAATATATATCGTAGAAAAATATCTCACTGGCTGCTCTAACATAACAAGTATATATTTTAGATTTATACATTTCTCCCCTATACAAATAACAAAAATCTTTTTCAAACTTAACAGTTGTCCCCCAGCAGTAGAAGTTATCCCAGACTGTACCGATGATGAAAAGCTTGTTATTGAAAGTAACAACTTCTGCGGAATGATCACTAATCCAAACGGGCCATTTAAAGATTGTCACAATGTGATAGATCCTGAAGGTTACTTTAATAGCTGTGTATACGATTTGTGTGCATTAAATCTGGATGCGGCCGCCCTATGTGACAGTCTTCAGTCCTATGCAGTGGCCTGCCAGTCGCAGGGAGTCACCATACAGCCATGGAGGAACGACACTTTCTGTCGTAAGTAAAGCATCATGTACTAATATAAAATAGAAGGACAATTTGAATTCTGTTTACCTTCCTTAGACTGGAAAACACTCAGCATTTTAAAGAGGATTCATAGAAAAAGAATATATTTGGGGTACATTACTTTGTCAATTTCCTCCCACACATTACAGATTCTATATTTTTCAGGCCTTAGAAGATTACTTTAAAATGAAATATTCCAGCCAAGTAGCCAACTGTTTATGTACTAACAAAATAAGTGTTTAGAAAATAAAGTTGTACCTACACATATTGACCAATTATTTTGGGGTCACAGGTAGTGGTTTTATTATATATCGAGCTAGAGATGGAATACTCATAGGTAGAAGAAAATATGGCTTGATTTGATATTTTCCCACTTAAAGTATACAGCATTATTAATTTGCATAATATTTTTTGTGATTATAGCAATCGATTGCCTTCCCAACAGTCATTATGAGATCTGCAGCACAGCATGTCCAGCCACTTGTGTCAATCCAGGAGCACCATCCAGCTGTAATCTCCCCTGTGTTGAGGGATGTTTCTGTGACCCAGGATATGTCCTATACAACAAGAAGTGTGTTCCAAGCCTCCAGTGTGGTTGTTGGGATGGAAATAATTACTATCCAGTAGGCTCTGAATTCTGGACTGATGATACTTGCTCCACAAAATGCAGATGCCCCTCAGCAGGAAGTGCTTTAATCTGTAATTCTGCAACTTGTAACAGTAACCAATATTGCGCTACAATAAATAATGTTTCTGACTGCCTTTATTATAAATATGGCATCTGCAGGGTCAATAATGATCCTCACTACAACAGCTTTGACGGACGGGTGCACCATTTTATGGGTCTTTGCACCTATACACTCTCAAAGCTTTGTTCCAATTCATCGAATCTGCCATATTTTAATGTTTATGCAAAGAACGAGCATCGAGGAAATCCTTCAGTAACATACGTGCAAAAGGTTTTTGTTGAAGTCTATGGTTACAACATACAAATCATAAGGAAAGAAACATCACGTGTTTTGGTAAGGAATATTTCTAATTTGTATTTTATATATTTTGTAGCAAAAAGTAATTTCTCCTTCAGGTATGTTAATTCACTAGAAGGTCAAAGAGCTAGATTAGTCAGAAGGAACAGAGCAGAAAATATAAACAGATATTACTTTTAGCAGCAACGTTAGTGTATATTGGTACACATACTAATATGTGTTTCATTTTATGACAAATAATACAATATACTTTGTATGCTATATTCAAGGTTGATGGAGTATGGAATACACTTCCGGCATCCTTGAAGGGTGGTTCTGTATCAGTAACTAAAAGTGGAAGATACATTGTTCTAGAGACAGACTTTAAACTCTCGGTGTCGTATGACACAGATCATTCGGTGGAAGTGAAAATCCCAGATACATATTCCAGCCAACTATGTGGAATGTGTGGCAACTTTAATGGCCAGATACAAGATGAATACCTGATGCCAAATGGACAGCAAGCTCAGAACTCTAATCAACTAGGAAATAGTTGGTTGGTATATGATGAAGAAGATCCATTCTGCCCTAGTGGTCCTACAGTTCCTCCTCTTCCTGTCTGTCCACCAGAGAAAGAACAGCTGTACGAAAGTGAAACCCACTGTGGGTTGTTAACAAGTAAAGGCAGCCCCTTCAGTATATGTCATGCTGTGGTTGATCCCGCTATCTTCTTTGAAAGCTGTGTATTTGATCTTTGCGCCCTGAATGGAGACAAGAATGTTTTATGTAGTGCACTTGAAGCATATGCAGATGCCTGCCAGCGGGAAGGAATTACTATTCATGGCTGGAGAAACATTACTTCCTGTGGTATGTTTAACGTAAAACCAATGTATATAAAGCAAAGTCGCTGGTGGAGTCTTAGCTACAATATTAATATTAGTCTTACAACAATATTAAGTTTTCGATTTATTGTCTTATTTAGGATTACCCCCCTGCCCACCCAATAGCCACTATAATGGCTGTATGACTGCATGTCCTGCTACATGTCTTGACCCTTATGCTCCAGAGAAATGCAACAAACCCTGCATGGAAGGCTGTGAATGTGATCAAGGATTTGTCATGAGCGGGGACATCTGTGTTGATGCATCCAACTGTGGCTGCTTGTATGATGACAAGTACTATAATGTGAGTGACTACTATCTGAGACTATACTTGCTATTATACTTTTCATTTCTATGGTTTTTATTTTTTTTCAGGTATCTGCAGTTATTTGTAGTCTTAAGTTAAATAACCAATTTGGTATTTTTCATTTATACTAGAAAGGGGATTCATTCCTACAAGAAGACTGTGAGAGAAGGTGTGAATGTCAAGGAAATAACAACATGGTTTGCATTGAAACATCATGTGCCAAAGATGAAATATGTAAAGTTCAAAATGGTTTATTAGGGTGTTACCCAGCAAGTATTGCAATTTGCCACATATATGGAGACCCTCACTACTCTACCTTTGATGGAACTCTCCATCACTTCCAAGGATCCTGTAACTATACTGTTACTGAGACATGTGCAAACACATCAAACAACTTTATTATTACAACAAGAAATGAACACCGTGGAAGCCCAAGCTGGACTGCCATTAACTCTGTGGCCCTCACTGTGAATGGATTGCACATCTTATTAGCAAAGGACAACTTTGTTTATGTAAGTGATAATACTTATTATTGTTTAGATATTATTGGTCGATGCATTTGTTCCTGAATTTTATCGATATACAGTATTACCCTTTACTTATATACTGCTGTCTTATTCTGCAATGCTTTTTAAATTTAAAAATTATAAATAATTCCTCTCAGCCACAGTGGAGCTTTAAGTCTAAGGACCCTATTACACATACTAAGGTCATTTTTATCAGGAGCCAAATTACCTTGCTGTATATTTTTGAAGTGTTCAAAGAAACCCACGTGTTTGGAGATCATACAAATTCATTGCAAACAGTTCCCTATCTGGGATCGAACCTAGAACCCCAGAGCTGAATTCATTAATTTAACCTCTTAGTTTATGCTGCAGCTTAGTAAATGAATCCAATATGGTTCTTCTGGCTAGGATTGGTGACAAATTTGGATGATGAATATGTATACACTAGGGGGCAGATTTATCAAATCACGAGTTCGAATCCCAAATGGGAAAAATTCGGATTGGATACGAAAATTTCTGAAGATCGCAAATATCACGAAAATGCTTACGAAAAAATCGTATTAGTCATATTATAATATCATATTGGCGATCCGACTTTTCCGAATTTTTGTACCGAACGATTGTAAACAGCGGGAAAACCTTTCTGATTTTTTCGTGCAAGTGTATGAAAAAGTTGTGCAAGTGTACAAAAAGTCACGCAAGCATCAAAAAAAGTCGGCAGAAATACGCTCAGAGCGTTTGAATGAATGCTCCGAGCATTCGTGCATTAGTATATCTGCCCTTAGTTCTTACAGCAGGTTATTGCAAATGTATACATTTTTTAACAATGTTTTTTCCCTGTTTTAATCAGGTCAACAATGTATCAAAGAAACTTCCTATTAATGATTCAGGAATAATTATTAGCCACAACAGCCCGTATGTGACTGTTACTACAGATTTTGGCCTACAAGTTCAGTTTAATGGTGATCATGAGCTACTTGTTAGTGTAAAGGAAACTTTCAAAGACATGTTGTGTGGTCTGTGTGGCACATACAATGGGAACCCACTAGATGACTTTATGACACCCAATGGAACTATTGTATCAGATGTTAATGATTTTGGAAACAGCTGGAGAGTCCCTGATGATGACTGGATGTAAGTATTTTTAAATTTTGGACCTTATTTGCACCTTGAGCAGCCTATGGAAAGCATTAAGTACAGGCATCCCTTGCACCACACAGCACTGCATCTGCACCTTGCACCACCTATACCACAAGCGCAACTACAATTTCTTTACCCTTTAGTTCTCCAGCTCTTGCACCTGTGTCATTGTCACATGAGTCCTTACTAAGATGCCCACTTTTGGGACAATGAATTTATGGTCCATGGACTGGACTTATATGCACTCTAAATTGAGATACTATGCCCTTTTTTTGCATTAATCCATTTTCTCCCCACTGTATGTATATAGAGATTTTGCAATATTGTATTGTGTAATTCACGTTGTGAAGGGGCCCCTCTAATTTATGTCACCTTGATTTTATGGGTTAGAGTGTGATTTTAGTGGTCTGAGATGCCTAGCTGGTCAATATACTGTACATAATATTTTAAGTGTACAAGAGTTTGAACATCACATTGTATATTGTGTTATTCTCTAACAACCATATGAGGCTTTAGTCCTTTTATTAATGGTGGTTGTTGTTATTATATGCCCAATAAGCTTTGTATTATGAATTCCCTATGCCAAGTGATAAGCTCTTAATGAATGTGTGGTTTTCTGTTCAAGTCCTTTTCTGTTCAAAGGCTCAGACTCACACTTTTAAAAATGAATAAAGAATTCTCTATATGTGTGGGGTTTCAGATTAATTAATGGTAAATCAAAGCTGTTTTCTGTCATTATTTAGCTTTTTGTGATATTTTATCATTAGCATGTCATGGTGTTTGATTTTCTAGACAAAGCTAAGACAAATAAGGACACAATTCGTGTTTTTACACTTTATTTTAGATGTGATCCAATTCCTCCTACACTGCCAGAATGTCCTCCTCCAATACAGCAAGAGGCTGAAGCAAAGTGTGGTGTCTTACAACAGGTTAATGGCCCCTTTGCACAATGCCATGCACACATTCCCCCTCACCATTACTTTGAGAGCTGTGTGTATGACCATTGCGCTACTAGTGGAAGCAATGAATATTACTGCAGTACATTGGAGGCTTATGCAGCTGCGTGTGAAAGTGCTGGAGTTAATTTGGGTGACTGGAGGAAGGATACAGTTTGCGGTAAGTATGTAGTATGGATATGATGTACAGCTAAAAGAGCATGCAGAACAGCACTACAAACTGCTGAAAGAAAACCCCCTTGCATTAAAGGCTCCCCCTTGCATTAAAGGCTAGATACTAATGTCCACTTTATTATCAGTGATTGTGTGGTTCCTTTAACCAATTATTACTAAAAGGGCCACTACAACTTAATTTCTTATGTTCCCTTGAATTTGTCTGATTGAAATAGTAAGATTTGAATATTCTTGTAAATTTTCTTTTCCTTTAGCTTCTAGGAAGGTGTTAATGGTTTAATGTGCAATATTAGTCTTGCCTAAGCTGCCTGACTTGCTCCATGCAGGGCTACTAGGGGTTTTCAGCAAACCTGTTTACATATTCTATAAATCATTTCCTGTTCTTTATAAACTTTGACTAATCTCCTTTTTGACTGATTCAACTGTGTTGGCCACCATTAATAATACTTCCATAATAACTACCACTTCATGTCAATACAAGAGATACTGCATGCTTTAAGGCATGGGGAAATTTAGGGCAAACAAAGTTTAATATTTCATATATATTTATAAAAATGTAACATGTCAATACATTCACTTAATCACTTGTACTAGAATATTTGCTCAGTCTTCTCTTTTTTCTTTTTCTTAAAGAGACAATCACACCGACAGCTACAACCACTACCCAAGCATGTGTAGTTTATGTGTGTTTCTTCATCTCTATGTTATAAAAATGTATGCATTTTTAAGCCATGTACAAAATTTAAAATAATATTAATATTGTACTGGTGTTGTGCTTTTTTGTGTTCAACCAACATTATTAAGTTGTTTCTGAATGCATGTTCTACACATTTTTACAAATATTAATTAGTGCAATTTCCAGTGTATGCTCCTCACTTCAGATACCTTGTGTCCCACATCAAAATACAGTTCAGTGATTACTCCAAAGTGCCCTCTCCTGTCTTAGTCTAAGGCAGAAGAGGGCACTTTGGAGTATTCACTGAACTATGTTCTACACATTGTAGACTGGGCTGGGAGGACACCAGAAAAAAACCTAGTGGGTCCCGGCCCTCATGGGCCTTGCCAACCCAAGCCTGCTCCCTACCAGTATCTGTGGGCGAAACTGCGTTAAAAATTCACTGCAACTAAAAAATTCACCAAGAAAAAACGCTGGCTTTACGGTATTTGGTGAGAAAAAAGTTGCACATAAAAAAAAGCCATGTGCAATAGAATAAAGTTTAGGGGTGAGAATAAATGCCCTTTGACTTTAATGCATTTGGAGTAAAAAAAAACAGTTGTGCGCCTAAAAAAAATATGTACGTAGAGTATGTTGTACGCTACAGAGTAGCATTAATGGAAATATGCCATAGATGTTGCAGTTTCTTAAATGTTTGTGACGAAGGACTTCTAATATTTATTTATTTTATCATGTAACTGCAACAGAAACATCAACAACAACACCACCACCAACACCACCAACACCTGTTCCAATCTGTTACTGGTCTTGTAATTTTGATGCTGATTTCTGTTCATGGACTCAGTCTCCTCTCGATGATTTTGACTGGATTCGTCACACAGGATCAACACCTAGCACTGGCAGTGGGCCTTCATTCGATCATACAACCGGACGTATGTCTATTTCCAAAAACTGGGCTTTGTTTCTTCTTTTTTTTTTTTTTTTTGGTTTTTAGTAAAACCTCATGCAGATTAAATCAACTATGGGTAATACATATACAGTTAAAGTTATTGGTTAATATATATATATATATATATATATATACATACAGATCAAATGAATTTGATCTGGCTTTGGCTTTACTTTGAAAGAATACATGTACATCCTTTTGAGTTCTCTGATCTTTGTTGCATACATATTGCCATTCATACAACTGATAACAGCATGACCATAGCTAATTTATATCTATGAATGCATTTATTTATTTTAATCTATAGATGGTTTCTACATATACATTGATGGACGATCCCCCACTGTTGGACAAAAAGCACGCCTCCTCAGTCCTATCTGCAATTCTGGAGGTCACCAATGTCTAAGTTTTTGGTATCATATGTTTGGGGTAGCTAAAACAATGGAATTAAATGTATATATTGCAAGGAACGGGAAAGAGGAATTGGTGTGGAATTTAACTGGCCATCAAGAGAATAACTGGTTGCCTGCAAACATTCAAATTGCTGATACAAGAAATGTTCAGGTGAGACAGTGTAAATAATACACCAGAAAATTTTATATGCCAATTTTTTTTTAATGATGAGCTACAGCAGCGATCCCCCAACCATTGGGGAAAAATTATGTAATCTCTTTGTTGTAAGCTTTATCACTGGTTTCATCTCTATATGCCAATATAAATACCATCAATTATAATTTTAAATCATATTGTGTATTTCTTATGAATTTTGTAGATGAATTTTAGATTTTAATGTGAGACTATCATGTTTTTACGTGTTAACTTATTAGATATGTAATGCTTGGGACTAAACAGTGCCCATGTTGGGAACATTTCAGAATAACCCTGTTGGTACTGCAGTCATCTCTCTTGAACTGTGCAGTGTTTGCAATGTAAATACAGTATAGGCAAAACAAAGATCAAAGAGCAGACCCAAATGTATGTTGCTGGCACAATATGGCATATTTATGCAGGCAATGTAGCTCTACATTTACATACTTAAAGGATTAATAGCTGGAGTCTGGAGAACCAAGTAACTAAACAATTTTTTGCATTGGGAATTATATAGTTTTAAGCCACTTAACAGTCTTCCAGTGTTGTTTTTGAGCCACTGGACAATGGTTTGGGGTAGCATAATTCTATGTGCAAGTAACCCTTAAAGATCAAGGAAAGTTGTTTTGGCATTTTACTGCCAATAGATTAACCACATTAGTGCCACCTAGAACACTATATTTATTCTGCAGAAAGCTTTACAATACCTGTGTAAAGAGCCCTAGAAGCTCCCTCCATTTGTTTAAGACAGCAGCTGCCATTTTAAGTAGTTTCCTGTTCTAGCCGTTATAGCTCAGATTACACATTCCTAGGGGTAGGGGGGGTGAGTTTTATGAGTTCTTAAGGGAGGGGGGAGCAGGAAAAGTAAGGGTACTGCCCAGACTCTGGCCCCAGGAATGAAGGATTTTTCTGAGGGAAGAAGTCTAATGCCGAAGAACATGTGTACACAAAAGAAGACAAGAAATCCTGTGTTTCTTTTGATAAAAACTCAGTGCAGCGTTTCTGTGAGTGCGTATGGCTGTATTTACATAGACCTTTCTGATAAAGCTTATTTAGTTTTTACCTTTCCTTCATAGATTATCCTGGAAGGGGTAAGAGGAAATGACTACCGCAGTGATGTTGCTGTGGATGATGTTTTAATTTCTCCTGGATATTGCCCAGGTAAGTCAGTTCTTATTCTGATTTTAGCTTGAAAAATATTTGTGAAAAAAGAGGGGAACAATATTAGTGCATGAAGTGTGGGGCTCCCATTTGAGGGAACCAAACTACATAAACCAGGGTTGTTCTTCCAGCTGTTGTTTTATCTATCATCTACCTTTATTTCAATCTATCTTACAATCTATATATTATCTATCTATCTATCTATCTATCTATCTATCTATCTATCTATCATCTATCTATAATATCTAGTTTCCAGGGACCCTGAGAGGATGACTATATTCAGCTAAATTCAGTAAGGGCAGGCATGGGAAGACATGTAGGTGCACCCCACTCACAACCCCTACCCATCTCCTAACTTGCACATCATTTAGAGTTACAAGCTAGGGAGAGCGTGCAGGTACAGGCCCTAGTGCAGGCAGTAGGACAGGGAGGGCTTCCTTGATCCTGCAATTTGCACCTCATGCAAGATCTGCCATGAAGTTCAGCCAGAACCCAGACTCTTTAATGAGTGCTAAATGGTGATATTTTGTGCCCCTTAGTACTCTTGCATTTATGTTTGGGGTCTACAGAATTGAGCCCTTTTATCTGCTACTGTGAATTATTCCATCTTTTACAGAAATAGTGGCTAATTAGGAAAGCTCTCTCCATTGCAGACGCAAGGCTGGTCTCTGGAGTATTCTCTCTCACCTTTCTTCATTTTATTGATTCATTTTATAGTAATGCTACAATTAAATATCAACAATAAATCAGTTATATACTTGAATTCAAGTACTTCTGCCAGAGTTGGTAATTATAAACCATACCACAAACAATCTGTTTTTAATTTAAAATTTTTATCTTCATTTTTTTCTTATAGATTTTACTCCAAGTACTATCCCTACTCCCACCACTACGCCTACCACCACTACCACAACTACAGTGAAACCACCAACACCTTCAGGTAAATTAAACTGAATACAAATGAGACAGATCATCATTGAACATTCTGAGTTTATATTTTCAACTTTTCATATAACATTATTCAGATTAACCTGAGTCTATGACCAGGGTCGGACTGGGCTGGCAGCACACCAGGAAAAAAACTATTGGGTCCTGGCCCTCGTGGGACCTGCCAACCCAAGCCCACTCCCTACCAGTACCTGTGGGCACTGCCTACCCCCATCCCAGATTTGGCATAAAGTGGAAGCAAAAGTTAAAGGGGCACACAGGTGCCCAAGTGCTCTCTGGACACCCCAATCTGACACCGTCTATGACAAGAACACAGAAGTAATGCAGGAAGTCACAAACCATGAACCTACATTCGTTTATCTAAAGACCTTTACCAGATATATATTCAGTAGATGTAATGCATGCCCTTTAACAATCAAATCAAATATGTTAATCATTTATCAGAATGACTTAGGAGTGAGTTTGTCAAAGAATTAGGAGAGAAGTATTTAACTTTAGGCCAAGTAGTTACTGTAGTGGCGCAAATTTACAGCAGCTTCTGAATTGACTCTCCTTATAGCTTTCCAATCTTGGTTAGCCTTCGCCTGGCTTTTTCTAGCAGGCTTGCATACACTCGCTGTGCTTTGGGCTGGGCTGCTACTTACCTGCTGTACATAAGTACTACAGTACAAAATCAATGGTTGCAAGTAAACATGATAAAGTAATTTCCACAGTTTAGAAACTGCTTTTTCAAAGTTGCTCCTGGTGAGCCGCAGGCTTAAGGTGGCCATACACGTGGCGATCCGACGATGTTTCGTACGACCATCGGTCGCACGAAACATCGTAAGATCCGCCACACACCATTCAGGGCTGAATCGGCAGGTAAGGAGGTAGAAACAATAGGATTTCTACCTCCTTCTGCCGATTCAGCTCTGAAGGGAGAATTTTGGTCAGGCGCCTTCTATGGCGCCCGATCAAAATTTTCAAACTTGTCCGATCGGCGAGTCGTCCGATATCGGCAGCTTCCTGCGATATCGGTCGACTCGCCGACATGCCATACACGCACCGATTATCGTACAAAACGAGGTTTCGTACGATAATATCGGTGCGTGTATGGCCACCTTTATACTTTTACACAGCTCAATTTACAGATGTTCATGAATCATGCATAGTGTACAATAAGCACAAGGATTTTCAATGTCAGGTGTGAACTGCAGGACACATTTGTACTGCTATGTACTGTGCCTTGCGCCTAATGCATAGCACCTCATTTAAAAGTCAGAAAAAGTGTAAATTCTAGGTGCAAGGTCATTAAGGCACAACTGCATTGAGTGGGGCATTATAAAACAGACAAATCTGCAACCAGTGACCTTAATGGGGTTGTTCATAATAAAACAAACTTTAAGTATGATGCAGAGAGCTATGTTCTGAGACAATTTGCAATTCATTTTTTCATTTTTATTATTTGTGGTTACTGAATTATTCATTTTTTGTTCAACTTGTCCTTTTGGAATTTTAGCACGCATCTGGTTGCTAGGAAATGAATTACCCTAGCAACCATACAGTGGTTCAAATAAGAAACTGGAATTTGAATAGGAGTGGGCCAGAATAGAAAGATAAATAATAAAAAGTAACAAAAACACTTTTGACTGCTGGGGTCAGTGACCCCCATTTAAAAGCTGAAAAGAGTCAGAAGAAGAAAGTGAGTACTGTATATCAGTGCTATCCAACTGGCGGCCCACGACCCCCCTCTGTGTGACCCCCCACCTGTCTGGCTGCTTTGATGGCTTACCTTTGCAAAGCTTTAAATGGTATCAGTACTGTGATTACCTGGCCCCCTGCATGGTTCACACCTCAGATTCAGGCTGTAATCCCTCTGTATTGTTTAAACATGTAATCCCCTGTGTTATTCACACCTTTTAATCCCTGCATTGGTCACTGTCTGCATTGTATAGACCTCATGGGTGTCGTTTGAAGTGGTTGCAGTTTAAAAAAGGGGAGTGGCCATAATGGCTTCCACTAGCGGCCCTCCACTATATATGCTAGAGAAATTCCGGGCTTTGGCACCACAGAAGTTGGACAGCTCTATATACTCGAGTATAAGCCAATTCGAATATAAACCGAGGTACCTAATTTTACTGGAAAAACTGGAAAAACGTATTGACTCGAGTATAAGCCTACGGTGGGAAATGCAGCAGCTACTGCTAAGCTAAGAAAAACAGTAAACTTGCTCTGTAAGTGGAGAAGAGGGTCAACAAAAACAATATGGTATCAACAATGATACCTTAAGAGTACTACCCCCTTAGCTCAATCAGCAACCAAGCAAAAACACAAGGAGTTAAAATCCTTCAAAAACTATATATAGTTTATATAGAATATAAAGTGCAAAGTGTGTCACGTGAGTGACGTCATCACAGTCATTGAGCATTGGCAAACTGGCAGCAGACCCAGTCCCAGAGGACACGTAAGGGGAAATAAGTATTGCCAGGGCCACTGGAGTGTCTGGCTGTGGGTGGCCTAATTTGCACACAAAGGACAGAGGGTGCTAGTCTGGAGGGACCCATGGCACCCGACTCAAGTATAAGCCGAGGGTGACTTTTTCAGCACATTTTGGGTGCTGAAAAACTAGGCTTATACTCGAGTATATACCATAACTCAAAAACTATACAAAATAAAAAATAAAGACCAAGTGAAAAATTTCTAAGAATTGGCCATTCCATAACATACTTAAGGTGAACTACCCCTTTAATGTGTGATACATTTATCCCTATGTAGTATGTTGTTTTCTCTGCATTCAGTATTGTGCTAAACAGACATTGTGCCAGATTGAATAAAAGGATTTATGTGGTGGTGTTGTATAAAATTGCATTTAATATGTGCAGTCCTATAATAAAAGATATTCAAATTGAAAATTGCTGATACCTTCATAGGATTTTAGCAAATTATGTGTGCATGCTTGTGTGCAAGCTTAAATTTCATTTTAATGCCCTTACAAATCAATTGATTTGAGCCTTTTGAGATTAATGAAATGTAGAGAGACTCTCTTCTCTCTAAATGATTTTCATGAAATTGAAATCAAAATGACAAATTTTACAAAAGAAAACAAAAGTTGTTGACTAAGAGCTAAATCTTGTTTACTTAAATAACCCTTTTTGTTTTCTGTAGGATCCTCTGTGGTGTCAGGAGACCCTCATTATTACACCTTTGATAACAGGGTCTTTGATTTTATGGGGATATGTACCTACACACTATCTAAGCTCTGCAAATTTGACAAATCTGACAAAAATTAATGTGCAATGTTAGTCTTGCCTAAACCTGTTTTTTTTCAAGACCTGTGGAGTGCTATACTTTTTTCTCTCTCTCTCTCTATATATATATATATTGCTTTAAATATTACTCTTTTGGTCAATATTATTATTTTGTTTATGTTGCTAGCATATTAAAATACAAACAAATTTGTGGCATGTATGGAACCTCTGTACACTGCAAGCAAAAAGTATACCATTGTCAATTATTCAATTTTTTGCTTTTTATAAATATTCAGAATATTATATATTCACAATATACAATATTCAACATTCATTATATTGAAATAAATTTGTTTCTAAATTTCTAACTGCTATTTCTACAGATTCTCCAAATCCCCCAGATTCAACCACGACAGTTGGTAAGTATTTTGTAAATTGTAACTATAGCTACTATGTTATAAGGTACTAGATCATTTAAAAAAACTCAATGACACGTCTAATAAATGCAGGTCCCTCCTTTTCCTCCTTCTACCTAGATTTCATACCACCACTCTCTCAAGCTTAGACCACTCAGGTCCACCTGTGTATATTCTGTTGTGAGCACTAACTGATATGAAATGCATTTATTTGGCATATATCTATTCATAAATATACTGTTGTGAAACTTTTAGAAAATAAGAAACAAAGTTGAAAAAAATAAATAAATGCAGGTCCACTGGCTTTCTAGCTTAACATACATTACATATTCTGGTAACATTTGTGCCTTTATGGAGCTTCGCACATTGCCCTTGTTGAAAATATAGTTTATAAATGTACAAGAGGAATCCTTTTTTTACTTTGTTTCCCTGTGACAAATGGTGCAATTGATTCAGCAAAGCACATGTTATAAACTTTAACTAATTTATTTCAACTGTGTTGGCTGCTATTAATAATACTTCCATAATAGCTACCACTTCAAGTCAATACAAGAGCTACTGCATGCTTTTAGGCACGGGGAAATTTAGTGCAAAAAAAGTTCAATACAGTATCTCATATCTATTTCTAAAAATGTAACATGTCTATACATTCAGTTAATCACCTGTACTAGAATATTTGCTCAGTCTTCTCTTTTTTCTTTTTCTTAAAGAGACAATCACTCCGACAGCTACAACCACTACAACGACTATAACAGGTACATACTATTGGGATTTGGGAATAACTAGTATAAAAAGCATGGTGTTTATTTGTCTCTATGTTATAAAAATGTATGCATTATTAAGCCATGCACAAAATTTAAAATAATAATAATATTGTACTGGTGTTGGGCTTTTGTGTGTTCAACCAACATTATTAAGTTGTTTCTGAATGCATGTTCTACACATTTTTACAAATATTAATTAGTGCAATTTCTAATGTATGCTCCTCACTTCAGATACCTTGTGTCCCACGTCAAAATACAGTTAAGTGAATATTTATTTATGCCTTAGTCTAAGGCACAAGAGGGCACTTTGGAGTATTCACTTAACTATGTTCTACACATTGCAATGTTTAGCCAAACAAAAAAATTAAAACCTGCCCTTAGCAGAGAAATGCCTAGTACCTCCTGTGTCATCTGTCACTGAGTTGAATAGAAAGCACCTACCAGTAGTGGTGACAGGTATTTTTTGTCTCAAAAATGTTCAAATGTGCAAACCTGCTAGTGGTTACAATTAGTTTCCATTCAAGCCAAAGACAGGCAGCATTAGCAGTATCAGGCTTTTCCCAACCACCATATTTCACATGTGTGCCATTAGCCTTAAAGATACCAGCATTAGAATGGTTGAGACATTAGTCTAGGCTAGGGTATTTGTGACATGTGATTGATTCATCTGTAATTGAAGGTCTGATATTAAAAAAATCTATCACAAAAATAAAGTTATGTGTACCAAATTGTTACTAACCAAAAGCACTGCCTGCATAGCCTCCACACTTACAGAAATATTTAAGAATGCCACATCAATTATAATAAAATGATGGACTGCAATGCATTTGTATGATTTTATTGCATTTCTTTAAAAGTAGCAGTTTGGTCGTGTTTGGCTACTGCAAAAACTGGCCCCTGAGAAAATGAAAAAACGTGTAACATTAAAGGAGCAAACAATTTACAAGAACTGTAAATAAGTGTTTGCTCTCTCTTTTTTTGGAAATACCTCTATAGAAAAGACCTCAAAATAAGCCGAACAAGTAGGGCTGGTATCAAAACTGTATTTTCCATCTTTGTATAATATACCCATAGAATAGTTATTGGACTTTCTTTTTGTACTGCTTCTTGCAGGCAATGTCGTAGAGGAACAATGCATGTTGTATATCTCATATGCTTATGTGCATTTCATAACACTTATGTATTTCAGCCCCCCATGACCCTTGTAACTACACATGCTCATTTGGACAGGATTTTTGCGGCTGGCAGTCAAAATCAGATAAATTATACTGGGAACGTTGGAGTGGACCAACGCCATCTGACTTAACAGGACCTTCATCTGATCACAGTGGTGGTATGCATACATATTCTTTATTAGAGATGTAGCGAACTGTTCGCTGGAGCACTAATTCGCACGAAAATCGGGTGTTCGCAAGTTTGCGAACTTTTAGCGAAGTTCGCAATTTTGGGTTCGCCTTAGCTGGAGACAAATTTTGACCTCTCATCCCAGAGCCAGCAGATACATGGCAGCCAATCAGGCAGCTCTCCCTCCTGGACCACCCCCGGACCACTCCCTTCCATATATAAACCGAAGCCCAGCAGCCATTTTACATTCTGCCTGTGTGTGCTTGATAAGTTAGCATAGGGAGAAAGCTGTGCAGGGGTTTGAGGGACAGTTTAGGTAGCTTTGCTGACTAGTAATATACTTTCTACTGCTCTGTATGTAGCTGCTGGGGACAGCTGTCCTGCTGATCTCATCTGCTGTAACCCAATAGTCCTTGTAAGGACTGCTTTTATTTTCTGATTACTGTTACTCTAGTCTTCTTTTCATTGTGTACTGCAGCTCCGTCTGTGTGTGTTGGAGACAGGTGTGCTGCTCATAGTAGTGCACTAAGCACCAACCACACATCCACATCGGTTTTTTTTATTTGTGTTTTTTTACTTTGCTACTGTAATTTATAGAGCCAAGTGCTATTAGTCTAGCTGTGTGGGGGACTGGTGTGCTGCTCCTAGTAGTTCACCGCCAGCACCAACCAGAGATCACTTTTTTTTTATTATTAATTTTTTTTTTTAATTTAAGTTACTGTTCTTTAATGTGTCCAGTGCTCTTTGCTGTTATTCATAGTAGTGCACCAAACACGTTTCACATAGTAGTGACATTGCATTGCAATAAAATCACCTGAGCGATGTTTTTCCACCAGCAAGAATATATTCCGTATCCACTACTGCAGCGTTTTGTCTTTGCGTGTGAACCGGCTGTAACCTTTACACGACTTGATTGGCATGTAGACGCCGGATGTTTTAAAGCAGTTTATTACACAAGTTTAGGAATGTAGTGTGATTTCTGCCCTTTACAGCACAAAACGCAACGCTGTGTCAACAACGTATTTTTCAGAGAAATTTTTGCCCTTGATCCCCCTCCGGCATGCCACTGTCCAGGTCGTGGCACCCTTTAAACAACTTTAAAATCAGTTTTCTGGCCAGAAATAGCTTTTCTAGTTTTTAAAGTTCGCCTTCCCATTGAAGTCTATGGGGTTCGCAAAGTTCGAAAAAGTTCGCAGTTTTTGGCGGAAGTTCGCGAACTGGTTCGCAAACTTTTTTTGTGAGGTTCGCTACATCTCTATTCTTTATTTATGAACTTATGTATATATGAACTTATATATATATATATATATATATATTTATTTAGGATCCACCTGGAGCTGAAATTCTTTGATTTTCAGCAGTACAACTTCCCTATATAACTAGTTCAATACTAGGGAAACCTTTGATTTTGGGTTGCTGTCTACATGCTGCTTTAATGCCTACAATGCCTAACAAAATATTTTTCTCACTTTTTGTTGGCATCAATTTGCCATGACCTCTGCATATGGGAAAAAGTTTTAAAACAATGTGAAAAGAAGTTGTTCTTAAACTCTTCTATTTACACTATTTAGTATTTAGTACAGGTATGGGACCTGTTATCCAGAATGCTCGGGACCTGGGGTTTTCCGGATAAGGTATCTTTCCGTAATTTGGATCTCCATACCTTAAGTCTGTTAAAAATCATTTAAATATTGAATAAACCCAATAGGCTTGTTTTGCCTCCAATAAGGATTAATTATATCTTAGTTGGGATCAAGTACAAGGTTCTGATTTATTATTACAGAGAAAACGGAAATCACTTTAAAAATTAGAATTATTTGCTTATAATGGAGTCTATAGGAGATGGCCATTCCGTAATTCGGAACTTTCTGGATAACGGCTTTCCGGATAAGGGGTCAGATACCTGTAGTATTTTGTTGTTAATAAGACATAAAGAAATCTGTATTGATTTGCAAAGAAGGAAATATACTACTGTATTTCAAGATAATTTCTGTATTTCAATTTGCAAAATAAATTGTCTGGGTAAATAGTTTTATTTATGTAGTTATAAGGATAACACGTATAAAAGTATTTTGACTTTTACTAGTTAGTATATCCTTATGCTTATTCCCAGCTGCTCTCTGAGATATTTACTGTATGTACAAGTGAAAGTAACCAAAGTTAAAAAGAGGACTGTAGACCCTCCCCTATAAAAATATATTCAAATTCAATAATTAATAGAAAGCCTGTGATTTTTTTTCTCTACTAGTCACCTTTGAACTCTAACAAATTGAAATACTGTTTCTCTTTAAGATGGATACTACCTTTATGTTGATGGACGTAATGCAAAGTTGAATGACAATGCTCAGCTAGAGAGTGCTTATTGTGATGTACAAGGACCAAACTGCTTCAGTTTGTGGTATCACATGTATGGAGCTTCAGAAGATACAAAGTTGACTGTTAAAGTTCTTACAAACCAAGGTTTTGAAGATGTCATCAATTTGTTTGGAGATGGAGGGGATGTATGGCATTTGGAACAAGTTGAACTGCGTAACAGTGAGAGAATAAAGGTGAGCCATTTTTGCATTTAGATGATTTTTCAACCACATTGTAGGTGCAAGTGCAGTGTACATCTCAGTGTTTCTCAGTCTATGTGGCCGATTCATTAAATCACGAGTTCGAATCCCGAATGGGAAAAATTCAGATTGGATACAAAATTTTCTGAAGATCGCAAATATCATGAAAATGCTTACGAAAAAATTGTATCAGTCATGTTAATGTCGTATTGGCGATCCAAAATCACAAAATGTTCATACCAAACGATTGTAAACAGTAGGAAAACCATTCCGATTTTTTCTCATAAGTATACAAAAAAGTTGCATAAGCGACGAAAAATTCACCTAAAACACGCTCGGAGCATTCTTGTCTTAGTAAATGACCCCCTATGAATAGAGAGGAATAGAAAGGATGACAGTATGTTAAAGGCAGCGGCATGATTCTGGCCTTTATGCTTTACAGGCATATGACAAAACATCTATGAACTACTTCCCATTGTCTCTTGGTAGGTCAGAGAACGCTGACTAAGCAATTACCTGATTAATTATCTGACTTTCGAGTTAAACTGTGGGTTAAGGCAACTGTGATTCAAATAAATAAGGAGCAAGTCTAAGCATTTTTGAACACCTGGCCACTGAGCGATTAAAAATAATTGATGTATTTTATATATAATGGTAGGAATTATAGCTTAATCTGTCTTTATAGCATTATATTGAATCTGGAATTTCTTTTTTATGGCAGATCTTTATTGAAGTTTGGCTAATTGAAGAAGACAGGCCTATTGATATTGCGATTGATGACATTTCCTTTACCAAGGGCTACTGCACTGGTAAGCCATGGCACACAAAATTATATTTATATATTGTACCACCTGGGCAGCTGAGTTCCTTTTAAGTTTTTAATAGCTTATGGGATTGTGAGTACCCAAGCTGTGGCATTTAGTCCCATTAGGTGTCAATAGAAGGGTCATGTAAATATAACCTTGGATGGGATAGCTAGTGTAGCACTACTAGTTGATATAATACCCTGAAGGTGGGTAAGAGTCTCATTGTTTCTAGTGTGCATAAAGGGGAGTAGCAATATTCTGTTAGACACCCTTTATGGAGAAGGGTAGATATGTGTCCAGTACCTTGGGTGGGAGTAGTTATGAGTGAATATATGTTAGACAGTAGGCAATGGTGAAAGCTCAAGTTAGTGAGAAGGACCTCTTAAACAAGGATTACTCAGATAAAGGTCAGTTCCTATTTGTGATTGCACTAGTTTCACACACTGCGCAGTGTGAAGCCTCACTGAGTGCCATTGAGTGTTAGTACTCTTGCTGTGTGTTCCACCAGATCTTACTTAGTAAGATTCATGTGTAAGGATTCTGATAAGCAATAGCTCAAACCTAAGTGTGAGTACTATGAATAACTGTAAAAAAGTAACTGATGAGCATATTTAGCATATTGTGATATCTAGATTTTCCATGGTCCTGTTAATAAATGATTATCAAGTTGGGGAAGAACCACTGAGACCCATCCAAGTATTTTTGCACCACACTGAGCACATGCACTAGCAAAGGCTTATCCATTAACTTTAATGAAAATAATGGCATAAAGTAATATGTATTTGCCATTTATTTTACACAACTTTTCAAACCAATTTTCAAGCAAAAATAATTTTACACATCATAATTTTCAATACATACAGTAAATATGAAACTTGAAGTATATAATCTGCTGTACCTGTAAGATACATTGTATTGAGATACTTAGATTTATTACACATATATTTGCTCTGTTTTTATCTCAATAATCGTTTAATCTGTTTGGTTTTTTTGGACAGCACGAACAACAACAATGCATGCATTCTGTATTCCGTTTCAAATATCAAAAAATGATCTGCAAACTGTTATCTTTTTCTTCAAAGCAGAATGGCATATATGTTCCATGTAGAAAAAAAATCATATTCTTTCAGTTTAAGCAACAAAAACATTGTAAAAACATTGATAAAATAGTATACAACATAAATACAATGACATAAGATAAGAAAAGAAGATACATACCTTTATAAATGTACTATTTATCTTAGAAAACTTTCACACCATAATTATTACACAGCACAATAAATTGGTCCCTATGTGTTTTCATTATATGGTATAAATATGTGCCTTGTAGTAGATAAACTGCTTTTCAAAAGTAAGTAGTGCGTTACAACGTACCTTGCAGGCATTATGCAAATTTGCTTAGATTGCAGGTAAAACTTAGTCCCTTTGCTCAGTACTAATCTTAAATTACTTATATAGGTCAGTTAGGGTAGGACTGGCCAGAAGGGATGACTTTGACGTAGTTGGCCAGCTTGAAGTATATTGCAATGTACGGACAAACAATCCCTCTTTTTGAGGTGGGGAGGGAAGGCATTTCTTAGTAGTGAAATGCCCTAGTGTCCAATTTCTACATATTGATAATGGGTGAGTGCAGAGGATTTTTTGCGGTTGTTTATATAGATTTCATACCACATATATTTTTTTTTGTTCTCCTGCCTATCAGTTTAACCTGCTTGTTTTTTGGCAGGACCACCACGTCCACCAGTTTCAACAACAACAACAACAGGTAAATATAACGAATTCTGTATTGAGTTGCAAATATCAAAATGCTTACTGCAAAAAGTTAGAAAGACATTTACAGTATATGTTCCACATATACCTATATAACCTGTTTTTTGGCAGCACCACCAACTACCACACGACTCACACCAACAACAGCTAACTATAATGAATTCAGTTACCTGTTTTAAAGTACTGTTACTATGTAGAAAGACAATATATATGCTTCACATGGGGAAAGAATTAATAATCTCTATTTTAGTAGACAGCAGGAACTGAGCTAAAGAGCATTCAGACCAGGATTTTACTATCAGAACAAATGCACTGACAAAGGTTAGAAAGATGAAGGAAAGACTTTCTATGCAATATTTAAAATATGAACAGTTATAAAAACTTTAGTAACAAAATTGCCCAGCAAGTGTATCAATTTAAAAACATCCAGGACAGGACACTGTTCTTAGACTGCACAGTTTAGTTGCAGTGGTAGATCTGGATGGGACAGCATCACTATCACTAAAGGCAGATGTCACATTGGTACAATTAGATCACCCCAGATAGGCCTTATATTGATGCATATTTATCATGGGATTTTTTAAATAAATCTTACCAAGCCAATGCCCTTACTTAAAGAGATACTGACATCAGAAATTAAATGTTTTTTACAACTATCATAGCATTGTCTTTACATGAGTTATAGAATTTCGCCATACAAGTATTTACCTAATGCTTTTGCATTACCTATCCAATCCCTGTGTTCCTCTGTGAGGGAGCTGCCATATTTCTGCAGCAGGAGTCCAGTAGCATTAGAAGCTATAACTGACTAATGGAGAAGGGACAGTCAAGTTGGCAGAACAGTCAGGTTTAAAGACTTCAAGTAACAATTACTTACAAAAGCAGCCCTATCAGCAAAAAAATGATAAGCATGACCTATAGGTAACTTTATGTACATTAATATCATAAAGAGTAGTTTTTTTGGTGTCAGTATCAATTTAATACAACAGAAAAATGAAAGGAGACTGCAAAGGAATATCTGTCCTTCAAATCTGTAAGAATGATGACCCACTCTATAATACACACAGTATTACTGTCTAACAATGAACTGAACGATACCTTCATTATCTGTTTTATGTATTTCCAAGTTCCTTATAATACAGACTAGCAAATACCTTAACAATATTATCCTATCCTACAATGTACCTTGCAGGCATTATCAAATTTGCTTAGATTTCATACTGTATATATTTATTATTTTCTCCTGCCTATCAGTTTAACCTGTTTGTTTTTTGGCAGGACCAACACATCCACCAGATTCATCAACAACAACAGGTAAATATAACGTATTCTGTATTGAGTTGCAAATATCAAAATGCTTACTGCAAAATGTTAGAAAGGCATTTACATATATATAATTTTGTACTTATTTTAATAACTTCTTGGATGGGACAGCATCACTATCACTGCAGGCAGATGTCACATTGGTAAAATTAGATCACCCAGATAGGCCTTATATTGATGCATATTTATCATGGGATTTTTTTAATAAATCTTACCAAGCCAATGCCCTTACTTAAGGAGATACTGACATCAGAAATGAAATGTTTTTTACAACTATCATAGCATTGTCTTTACATGAGCTATAGAATTTCGCCATACAAGTATTTACCCAATGCTTTTACATTACCTATCCAATCCCTGTGTTCCTCTATGATAATATTATCCTACAATGTACCTTGCAGGCATTATCAAATTTGCTTAGATTTCATACTGAATATATATTTATTCTTTTCTCATGCCTATCAGTTTAACCTGTTTGTTTTTTGGCAGGACCAACACATCCACCAGATTCATCAACAACAACAGGTATATATAACATATTCTTATTGAGTTGCAAATATTAAAATGCTTACTGCAAAAAGTTAGAAAGATATTTACAGTATATGTTCCACATGGAAAAGATATTTATACCATATATATGTAGGGACCCCAAAGAATTGGGCCCCTCCAGGATTAGTTCCCCTTTAGACAGGCACCATGAGGGTGGCCTTATGAGATTTGGACACCTAAAGGTGGTCCTAGGTGTTTATGTGTGAAAAGGGAGTTTCCCTGCAAGTTAACAGTAACCACTAGATGTCGCTGTGCTAAAAGTATAAAAAGGGCTGACACCCATTTTGTGCAGGTCTTCGTCCTGGGACTGCTTCTTGTAAAGAAGCGTATAACAGGCTTGTGTTCTAGTACAGGAGGTACTGTAACAGGTCACTCTAGGAGTGACAGGCAGGCTAGAGAGAACGGGCAGTGATAGCCCCGACAGGAGAGAGAGGGGTTAAGACCCCCCAGCACTCATGGCTGGAGTTAAGGGCCTGTAGTGTGTAGTAAGAGGAGCCAAGTCAGCACCTGGGAGTGTTCCCAGTGAAGGGGCCCTACGCGTGGACCGGGGTGAGTTCCTAGGTGGAAGCATCCGGCGGGAGTACCGGGGGTAGCCCAAAGAGAGTGTGTGACTTGAGCCGTCTGTGTGACATCCTCTGAAGTGTTCTGCCTGCATCAATAAACAAGTTCATCTGGTTCACCATTTTAACCAGTGTCTTGGTGGTTCATATACTGAGGATCCTCAACTGCCTGGTAAGCAGCTACCCCAAGGGAGGGGCAAGGTACCGGGAGTTGCTGGGAGTCCGGGTCCAAGGAGGACCTCATAGAGTTTTCCCAGGGAGGAGACATATAGTTCTACCTATACCTACCCTGGGTGGAGGCACGCCATTCATTTATATTACACCTGTCCCCCATAATAAGCAGGGGCTCAGGGCTCCTGTAGCGCCACACGCAGGTGATTGCGTGTTAAAAGTACAACCGTAGCCAAAATAGGGTTACATATATATATATATATATATATACAGTATATATATATATATATTTTGTACTCGTTTTAATAACTTCTTAACCTGTTTTAAGCAGCAGCACCAACTACCACACGACTCACAACAACAGCTAAATGTAATGAATTCAGTTACCTGCTTTAAAGTACCATTACAATGTAGAAAGACAATATATATGCTTCACATGGGGAAATAATTAATATTCTCTATTTTAGTAGACAGCATGAATTGTTAAACCAGGAGATCAAATGTCCTGTTTGTTTCATAGTGCAGCAGTACTGACATGCCATATGGCTGAAGAGCATTCAGACCAGGATTTTGTTGCCTTACTGTAATGACTATCACAACAAATGCACTGACAAATCTTAGAAAGACAAAGGAAAGACTTTCTATGCAATATTTAAAATATGGACAGTTATATATAGTTTAGTAACAAAATTGCCCAGCAAGTGTATCAATTTAACAACATCCAGGACAGGACACTGTTCTTAGACTGTACAGTTTAGTTGCAGAAGTAGATCCGGATGGGACAGCATCACTATCACTGTGAGTAACAATTACTTACAAAACCAGCCCTATCAGTGAAAAACGATCAAAATGGCCTATAGGTAACTTTATGTACATTAATATTAGAAAGAGTAGATTTTTGGTGTCAGCATCACTTTAATAAAACAGAAAAATGGAAGAAGACAACAAAGGAATATCTGCCCTTCAAGTCTGTAAAAATGATGACCCATTCTATAATACACACAGTATTACTGTCTAACAATGAACTGACCCATACCTTCAGTATCTGTTTTATGTATTTCCAAGTTCCTTATAATACAGACTAGCAAATACCTTAACAATATTATCCTATCCTACAATGTACCTTGCAGGCATTATCAAATTTGTTTAGATTTCATACTGTATATATTTATTCTGTTCTCATGCCTATCAGTTTAACCTGTTTGTTTTATGGCAGGACCAACACATCCACCAGATTCATTAACAACAACAGGTAAATATAACGTATTGAGTTGTAAATATCAAAATGCTTACTACAAAAAGTTAGAAAGACATTTACAGTATATGTTCTGTAACGCTTGTTTGGCTATATTTAGACAAAACCCAGGCTAGTGTTAGGATTGGAGCATGTGTTACATGCTACTCTCTTAGACAGGATGGGCCTTCGCTAGGTGGAAGAGACCATGCGGAGCAAGGGTGTAGTGAAACTACAACTCTCTGTAGCTGTGTAGTGAAGATTTAAAAAAGATGGACGCCAGAAGGTTCTTGCAGTTGAACTGTAGTACAGTTTATTGTCCAAGACAAATATAGATGCAGGGTTACATCAAATACTCACAAATGCAAATATAGATGTTAAATGATAGTATTATTCTGAGGACAATAAGAGAGGATACACACTGGTTTATCCCACCTCTTTTGGGAGTCTGGGCAGGGTAAATGCACTTGGCCAGCTTGGTACCCCTTTGGAAGCAGTCAGGATAGATACCTCAGTCCTCAGGTTGATAACCCTAGCTTGAGATTCCTTCAGGTGACTAGGGATCAGGGTTTGTTCTAACCTGTCTCCTATCTCTACTCCGTGGCCCCACACTGAGGCAACATTGCCGGATGGAAGGGTACTTCCAGAGCTACTTTCCTTGGTGGGGCTTTTAACTGCCCTTGCTTCCTTCCCTCTCTACCTCACGCTCCTAGAGAGTGCTCTTACAAGAGTAACTATTTTGTACTCATTTTAATAACTTCTTGGATGGGACAGCATAACTATCACTGAAAACAGATGTCACATTGGTACAATTAGATCACCCCAGATAGGCCTTATATTGATGCATATTTGTCATGTGTTGTTTTAAATAAATCTCACCAAGCCAATGCCCTTTTTTAAAGAGATACTGACATCAGAAATTAAAGTTTTTTACAACTATCAAACAGTCAGGTTTAAAGACTTCAAGTAACAATTACTTACAAAAGCAGCCCTATCAGCAAAAAAATGATCAGCATGACCTATAGGTAACTTTATGTACATTAATATCATAAAGAGTAGTTTTTTTGGTGTCAGTATCAATTTAATACAACAGAAAAATGAAAGGAGACTGCAAAGGAATATCTTCCCTTCAAGTCTTTAATGATGACCCACTCTATAATACACACAGTATTACTGTCTAACAATGAACTGACCCATACCTTCAGTATCTGTTTTATGTATTTCCAAGTTCCTTATAATACAGACTAGCAAATACCTTAACAATATTATCCTATCCTACAATGTACCTTGCAGGCATTATCAAATTTGTTTAGATTTCATACTGTATATATTTATTCTGTTCTCATGCCTATCAGTTTAACCTGTTTGTTTTATGGCAGGACCAACACATCCACCAGATTCATTAACAACAACAGGTAAATATAACGTATTGAGTTGTAAATATCAAAATGCTTACTACAAAAAGTTAGAAAGACATTTACAGTATATGTTCTGTAACGCTTGTTTGGCTATATTTAGACAAAACCCAGGCTAGTGTTAGGATTGGAGCATGTGTTACATGCTACTCTCTTAGACAGGATGGGCCTTCGGTGGAAGAGACCATACAGAGCAAGGGTGTAGTGAAACTACAACTCTTTGTAGCTGTGTAGTGAAGATGGACACCAGAAGGTTCTTGAAGTTGAACTATAGTACAGTTTATTGTTCAAGACAAATATAGATGCAGGGTTACATCAAATACTCCCAAATGCAAATATAGATGTTAAATGATAGTATTATTCTGAGGACAATAAGAGAGGATACACACCGTTTTATCCCACCTCTTTTGGGAGTCTGGGCAGGGTAAATGCACTTGGCCAGCTTGGCACCCCTTTGGAAGCAGTCCTCAGGTTGATAACCCCTAGCTTGAGAGTCCTGATGGAAGGGTACTTCCAGAGCTACTTTCCTTGGTGGGGCTTTAAACTGCCCTTGCTTCCTTCCCTCTCTACCTCACGCTCCTAGAGAGTGCTCTTACAAGAGTAACTATTTTGTACTCATTTTAATAACTTCTTGGATGGGACAGCATAACTATCACTGAAAACAGATGTCACATTGGTACAATTAGATCACCCCAGATAGGCCTTATATTGATGTATATTTGTCATGTGATGTTTTAAATAAATCTTACCAAGCCAATGCCCTTACTTAAGGAGATACTGACATCAGAAATTAAATGTTTTACAACTATCATAGCATTGTCTTTACAAGAGCTATAGCATTTCACCATACACGTATATACCCAATGCTTTTACATTACCTATCCAATCCCTGTATTCCTCTATGAGGGGGCTGCCATATTTGTGCGACAGAAGTCCAGTAGCACTAGAAGCTATAACTGACTAGTGGAGAAGGGACAGTCAGGTTTCAAGATTTCACAATTACTTACATAAGCAAACAATCAGCAAAAAACGATCAGCATGACCTATAGGTAAATTTTTATGTACATTAATATAATACAGAGTGTTTTATTGTGTGGGTTGAAAACCCCAACATACTGTTCTTCGACTTTGGCTTATTCTTCCGCTTCTTATTCTTAGCGCCCCTCATTTACTAAACGCTACTTCTCCTACAGTTTTAGGGGTACAACACCCAAACTCGCCACACTTCTTCGCCCTATAGCGGAGCAGGTTGCTTGTGCTTTTCTAAGCAATCCTGCCCCCCGTCTTTTTGTGGCGCCGCTCCGAACACCCCAATTTTTCCATTGACTTTGACAGCTTTGAAGCTACACCCCCCAAACTTGAATAACATAATAATGGGGTCACTGCAAATGAAAAAGCAACATTTGTTGGATGACCCCAAAGTGGGAGGGGCTAACAACAGCCAATCAAATTTCACAGATTGACTTTAATGGGGAAATTGAAACTGCTGCCAATCTTACAGCTTTGAGGCTACACGCCCCAAACTTGAATCACACAGTCATGGGGTAAGCCTGAATGAAAATATGATGATTGCTGGATGCCCAAAAGTGGGCGGAGCTGTGAACAGCCAATCAGATTTTACCTATTGATTTGGCGGAAATTCAACCTGCTGCCATTCTCACAGTAATAACACCGGGGTCCCCAAACTTTGCAGGGTTAGGCACCAGGTAACTGTGGTTCAAGGTAAGAAAAAGTTTTACCTATTGACTTTCAATGGGGAAATTCAACCTGCTGCCATTCTCACGGAATTAACACCAGGGTCCCCAAACTTTTTACAGTTGGTCACTAGGGGACTGCAGTTTTAGTTTTAAAAAGTGTGCGGAGCCACCAACAGCCAATCAGATTTCACCTATTGATTTTTATTGGTTTGTTGCCAGGGTTCCCAAACTTTGCATAGTCAGACACTGTGTGACTACGCATTTAAGGTTTTTTGTATTTTTATAAGTGGGTGGAGCCACCAACAGCCAATCAGATTTTACCTGTTGAGTCTAAAAGGGGAAATTCAACCTGCTGCCATTCTCACAGTTTTAACACCAGGGTCACTAGGGGACTGCATTTTTAGGTTTTAAAAAGTGGGTGGAGCCACCAACAACCAATCAGACTTCACCTATTGAATTTTTTTGGTTTAAATTTAAAATGCTGCTTTTCTCACACTGTTTATGTCAGGGTTCCCAAACTTTGCACAGTCAGTCACTGGATGACTACATATTCAGGGTTAGAACAAGTGGGAGGAGCCACCAACAGCAAATCCATTTCCACTCATTAGATTTCATTGGTTTATATTTAAACTGATGCCATTATTTAAATATTAATTCCAGGGTTGTTAAAGTTTCCAGAGTTAGTCACTGGGTATTTGCCGTTCAAAGTTAGAAAAAGGTGGGCGGAGCCACCAACAGCCAATAACATTTCACCTATTTACTTTCAATGGTGAAGTGTAAAATGCTGTCAGTCTCACAATTTTTATGCCTGAGTCCCCAAAATTTTCAAATTTGGTCACTGGGGTACTGCAGTTCAAAAATAGGAAAAGTGGGTTGGGCCACTAACAGGCAATCAGATTTCATCTATTGAATTTTATTGGTTTAAATTTAAAATGCTGCCATTATCACACTATTTATGCCAGGGTGCCCCCTGTTTGTCACTGGGTGACTTCGACTCAAGGTTAGAAAAAGTGGGCGGAGCCACCAACCACAATTCAGCTATTGACTTTTATTGGTTTAAATTTTAACTGCTGCCGTTCTTTAACTATTAATCCTAGGGTTCCTAAATTTTGCAGAGTTAGTCACTGGGTAACTGCAGTTCCAGGTTAGAAAAAGTCACTCGTTGACTTTCAGTGGGGAAATTTAAATTGCTGCCATTTAGACACTATTAAAACCAGGGTCCCCAAACTTTGCACAGTGGTTTTTACTGTATAACTGTGGTCCAAGGTCAAAGAAAGTGGGCAGAGCCCATTCAGTGACTTCATGTTTTTCAACCCAACATGAAGTTTGTTCTCAAACTTCCCTTTCTAGTTTATTCTGTTCTCCTGCCAATCAGTTTAACCTGTTTGTTTTTTGGCAGGACCACCACATCCACCAGATTCATCAACAACAACAGGTAAATATAACGAATTCTGTATTGAGTTGCAAATATCAAAATGCTTACTGCAAAAAGTTAGAAAGACATTTACAGTATATGTTCCATATGGAAAAGTTATTCATACCATATATATATATATATAATTTTGTGCTCATTTCTTGGATGGGACAGAATCACTGAAGGCAGATGTCACATTGGTAAAATATAGGCCTTATATTGATGCATATTTGTCATGTGATGTTTTAAATAAACCTTACCAAGCTAATATCCTTACTTAATGAGATACAGATATCAGAAATTAAATGTTTTTTACAACTATCATAGCATTATCTTTACATGAGTTATAGAATTTCGCCATACAAGTATTTGCCCAATGCTTTTACATTACCTATCCAATCCCTGTATTCCTCTATGAGGGGGCTGCAGTATTACTGTATAACAATGAGCTGAACCATACCTTTAGTATCTGTTTTATGTATTTCCAAGTTCCTTATAACTAGCAAATACATTAACAATATTATCCAATATAAATATTAACAACAACAGGTAAATATAAGGAATTCTGTATTGAGTTGCAAATATCAAAATGCTTACTGCAAAAAGTTAGAAAGACATTTACAGTATAGGTTCCACATGGAAAAGATATTTATATCATATATATATATATATATATATATATATATATATATATATATATATATATATATATATATATATTATTTTGTATTCATTTTAATAACTTCTTAACTTGTTTTTTGGCAGCACCACCAACTACCACACCAACAGCTAACTATAAGAAATTCAGTTACCTATCATAGCATTGTCTTTACATAACCTATAGAATTTCGCCATACAAGTATTTACCCAATGCTTTTACATTACCTATCAGGTAATGTAATGTCAGGTTTAAAGACTTCAACTAACAATTACTTGAAAAAAAACAGCCCTATCAGCAAAAAATGATCAACATGACCTATAGGTATCTTTTTATGTACATTAATAGTGTACAGTATCACTTTAATAAAATAGAGAATATCTGCCCTTCAAGTCTGTAAAAATGATGACCCACTCTATAATACACACAGTATTACTGTCTAACAATGAACGGAACCATACATTCATTATCTGTTTTATGTATTTCCAAGTTCCTGATAATACAGATTAGCAAATACCTTAGCAATATTATCCTACTCTGTGTATAGGATGGTATGTTTATTACTGTAGCCTAACATGCAACTCTTTTTTTCAGATGGCCCAACAACTTATACTACTCAACATCCTGAAACTGGAAGCTCTGCAGGACCTTTGACTCCAGACTCTATAACAGATACCACTCCAGGCCCTGAAACTGCTAGTTCCCCAAGCACTGAAATTGGCGCTGTAACTGACAAAACTACAGGCCCTGTAACTGCGAGTACCCCACAACCTGTAACTGACAGCACACAGGGTCCTGTATCATACAGCACTCAAAGCCCTGTAACACATAGTATCCCAGGCTCTATAACTACCAGAACTCCAGCCCCTGAAACCACAAGTGACACAGGCCCTGAACCTAGCACTGTTACTGACAGCACACAGGGTCCTGGATCAGACAGCACTAGAAGCCCTGTAACACATAGTATCCCAGGCTCTATAACTACCAGAACTCCAGCCCCTGAAACCACAAGTGACACAGGCCCTGAACCTAGCACTGTTACTGACAGCACACAGGGTCCTGGATCAGACAGCACTAGAAGCCCTGTAACACATAGTATCCCAGACTCTATAACTACCAGAACTCCAGCCCCTGAAACCACAAGTGACACAGGCCCTGAACCTAGCACTGTTACTGACAGCACACAGAGTCCTGTATCAGAAAGCACTAGAACCCCTGTAACACATAGTATCCCAGACTCTATAACTACCAGAACTCCAGCCCCTGAAACCACAAGTGACACAGGCCCTGAACCTAGCACAGTTACTGACAGCACACAGGGTCCTGGATCAGACAGCACTAGAACCCCTGTAACACATAGTATTCCAGGCTCTATAACTACCAGAACTCCAGCCCCTGAAACCACAAGTGACATAGGCCCTGAACCTAGCACTGTTACTGACAGCACACAGAGTCCTGTATCAGAAAGCACTAGAACCCCTGTAACACATAGTATTCCAGGCTCTATAACTACCAGAACTCCAGCCCCTGAAACCACAAGTGACACAGGCCCTGAACCTAGCACTGTTACTGACAGCACACAGGGTACTGTATCAGACAGCACTAGAAGCCCTGTAACACATAGTATTCCAGGCTCTATAACTACCAGAACTCCAGCCCCTGAAACCACAAGTGACACAGGCCCTGAACCTAGCACTGTTACTGACAGCACACAGGGTACTGTATCAGACAGCACTAGAAGCCCTGTAACACATAGTATTCCAGGCCCTGTAACAAGCACAACTCCAAGCCCTGAAACTGCTAGTGACAAAGTGACCAATACTGAAACTGACACTACAGTCCCTGTATCTACCACTACACCAGGCTGTGTAACTGGGATCACTGTATCACCTCCAACTGCAGCCCCTGTAACTGAGAATACTGGAAGTCCTGTAACAGACAGAACTACAGGCCCTGTAATACACAGCACTCCAGGTAATTATATAAAATAACATATATGTTTTTGCAGCTCTACAGAGGGTAGCAATTACAGCAGTCAAAATAAATAATATTTTTTAAACTATTGTCACCTTAAACCTGACCTTTTAAAGAAGAACAACAGTAGGAAAAAACACTGGAAGGAAACTTAAAGAACTTATTATTACTTTTTTTTTTACATCAAATTACCAGAACCCAGTCATTGATTAATAAGTAATCTGCCCCTAGTATTAGTTTAGGAAATGTAATAAAAGCTCTAGCAACCAATAAGAAGTAATGAAATAAAAGGTGGAAGAAATACATGCAATGCAAACAACATTGAATAAAAAATGTTCTTATAACCTTTAGTTCTTAATGTGTAAAAGGAAAAAAAAAAGAAAAACATTCTATCATTTGCGCCAATGCCCCATGTATGTAATAAATCTTACGGAAAAAAATGTCATTTTATTTGCACCATAAATATATGCCAAATACATGACTTTTTCAAGGAGATGTTAAAAATGCATGATGTGTTACAGTTGCAATAGGTTAACTAGCTAACTGCCTAAATGCTGCATCACAAAATGCTGTTCTTATTTATGCACCTTTTTTTAGTTATGATTTTTATTCCCACTGCATATATTTTAAGCATTTGTCATTCTTTTTGTGCAACAGATTCAATTATAACATCCACCTCTGCAGAAACTACAACAACTCTGCCACCACTTGATCCAGGTACGATGACCATAATAAAATAAATTCATGTATGTGTGTGCATTTCTGTGTATGCATGCATATACTGTATATACACTGGGGGTCATTTATAAATTTGCACCTGGGCAGTTATCTCTAGCAACCAATCAATGGTTAGATTTTTCCTGCCAGCTGCAGGTTGAACACTGAAAGCAATCATCTGACTGGTTGCCATGGGTAACTGGCCAGGTGCAAATTTGCACAGTCTTTATAAATGACCCCCACTGTATCTATTCTAATTTCATTACATTTTAATGTTGTATGCCCATTTACAGTTCCCAGTCATGGACAGAGAGTGAGGAGAGGGATGCAAGTACATTGGTCACATGGGGTTTTATTAAGAAAGGCTTGTAAGGATTTTGTTTGTGCAGAATACTAGGTGAAATTTATTAAAAGGTAAAATAGTAAAAAGAAAATTAGAAATTTAAGAGGACCCCACATTGCATCATAATGTGCAGCATTTTCTCATTAATGTAAGCCCTTATTTAATGCAATGCAGTTCAACATTTTTATTGTATGATCATAAGAAAAAATATGAATAAAATTAATGGTTACTAGTGAGCCCCACTGAAATACAGTTTGCTCCCAGCTAAATTACTCTTATGGTTTGTATGTGTACTCTTTTGGTTTGTGATAAAAAAAAATATTTTCTGTAGGTTACTGTGAGGTATCAGGAGACCCCCATTATTACACTTTTGATAAAGAGGTCCACCATTTCATGGGAGTCTGTACCTACACGCTATCTAAGCTCTGCGCAAATGATTCAAATTTGCCGGACTTCAATGTTGAAGCAGCAAATGATCTCAGGAATGGCCTGACTCATGTATCTTATGTGCAATTTGTGAACGTGGATGTATATGGATACAGGATCACTTTGGAGAAAGTCCGTAAAGTTAAGGTAAGATCACATCAGAAGTTATTATTTTAATGATTACAGCTGTAGGATCTGTTATATGAAATTCTTAGGACTTGGAGTTTTGCATAATGTGGAGCATTATGGAAAACATATGTCAATATTATAAAAAACAGTAGGGCTGTTTTGCCATCAACATGGATTTATCCTTGTTTACATGTGATGTGGCAGAATTCCATATCCTGGGCATTATTTAACTATTGATAATATGGCCAATGTTAATTTAGTGATTTGGTTATATATTGTTCAGTGGGTTGGGCATATATTTAATACCAATAGAGCTTTACTGTTTTTATGTAGGGTCTGTGCCACTGACAAAAAGTGTGCATTTCACTGCAAAGTAAGAGATTGCTGCTTTGCATATACTGACAAGAATTATTATATTTATAGCTGAACGGACAACCAGTAACACTTCCTGTTAGTCTACAACCAGACGTTGAAATCTTCCTCAGTGGAACTAATGTGTTCGTAACAACAGGCTTTGGCCTCCAAGTTTCATATGATGGAAGCCATAAAGCAACAGTGACTCTTCCAGGCGAATACGCAAATAATGTTTGTGGGCTTTGTGGGAACTTTAATGGAGATAAAGCTGATGACTTCTTAAACCCAGATGGTAACCTGGAACTGGATTCTAACAGCCTTGGTAACAGCTGGCAGGTTGAAAATGACACAGTGTAAGTTTTTAGCTGTAATTATAGTTGACAATTCTATATTCTGCCTTAAATCATAAACCTAATTTTAACACCATAAAATATTGTTGGCAGTATAATTACACTTGTATTGACTATTGATGTATTGTGCTAAAGCATTGGAATAATAATTTTTAATCTATCTCACAGCTGCCCTCCAGCAGTGGACAATAAATCAAATTGCACTGAGGATGAAAATAATATAATATCCAGCAACAGCTACTGCGGTATTATTATTAATGAAAATGGCCCATTTAAAGCATGTCATCATGTGATAGACCCAAAAGTTTACTTTGATAACTGTGTATATGACCTGTGTGAAGTGATGCTGGATAATGGAACCCTATGTGACAGCCTTCAGTCTTATGCAGACACCTGCCAGTCTCACGGAGTCACAATACAGCCATGGAGGAATGAAACGTTCTGCCGTGAGTACAACAAATAGATTGCGTGCATCACCTGCTCTATTGCACATTTTAGTCACATGCAAGTTCCGTTTTTATAAAAAGGCATTATAGTCTTTTATTTTTTATGATATGTTCCTATTTAAAGTTCATTTTTGAAATTTTATTTACAGCTCTTAAATGCCCACCAAACAGTCACTATGAGCCCTGCGGCACAGGCTGCCAATCAACATGCGTCAACCCACATGCACCAAACAACTGCAATCGCCCATGTACTGAAGGATGTTTCTGTGACCCAGGATATGTTCTTTATGATAGCATATGTGTTCCAATAGACAAGTGTGGATGTTGGCAAGATGATAAATATTATCCAGTGGGCGATGAATTTTGGTCTGATGACACCTGCTCTTTAAAATGTAGATGCCCCTCAGCAGGCAGTGGCTTAGTCTGTACTGAAGACTCATGCTTGGATAACCAGTATTGCGGAGTTACAAATGGAATTCCAGGGTGTTACAACAAACCTAATCCAGGTATGATGTACAGTATACAATTCTGTACATGTGTGTTTGTGTGCATTTGTGTGTGTATACCTTTATTGTTCCTATTTTGCATTAATGTTGTATGCCCATATATAAAGAGGGATGATGCACAAAGGAAGGATGTTTATATATTTGTTTGTACACAATAAGTTATGAAATATGCAGAAGTATTACAAACTAGTATTTTTAAGTTAAGAAATGAAAATCACATTTAAAAGATTTATTTTTTAAAATAGGAAGTTAATATTATAGTGTAACTATAGGGGAGGCCCACAGGCAAAGAAGGCCCAATCTTATGTCCCACAATCCCTATTTTGGATAGTAAGCCCCACTATACATTTTTTCTGTAAATGTTAATAGTTTAATGGTTTGTGATTCTTTATTTTTGTCTGGTCTCTGATTATAAACTTATTTTCTGTAGGTTACTGTGAGGTATCAGGAGACCCCCATTATTACACTTTTGACAAACAGGTCCACCATTTCATGGGAGTCTGTACCTACACAATATCTAAGCTCTGCGGAAATGATTCAAATCTGACAGACTTCACTGTTGAAGCAGCAAATGATCTCAGGAATGGCCTGACTCAAGTATCTTATGTGCAGTTTGTGAACGTGAATGTATATGGATACAGGATCACTTTGGAGAAAGTTCGAAAGGTTAAGGTGAGATCAAGTCAGTAGTTAATAAATGAATGGGTACAGATATAAGATTTATTATCCAGAATACTTGTGACGTGGGATTTTCCATAATGCAGCCTGTCTTATGGTTACTAACAGATTTCAACATTGAAAACACCCAGAAGGATTGTTTTGCCATCAACTTGAATTTTTTCTAACTTAAAGGAGAACTAAACCCTAAAAATCAATATGGCTAGACATATTTTATATAATGAACTTATTGAACCCGCCTAAAGATTAAACATCTCTACAGTAGTAACAATCCAGTCCTTTAAAGTTGTCACAGGGGGTGACCATACTGGACATACTGGAGACTTCTGTTAGACACTCACATGTTCAGTGTGCTCTGTTGAGAAACTAAGCTTAGGGGTCGTTGGAAATGATCAAGCAAAGAAAATGATGTTTGTCTGTCATATAAGCTGATCCTAATGAGCTGATGATTAAAGTCTGATGCTAATAGCACTGGTTTCAGAGCTGCCATGCAGTAATCATCTGTGTTAATTACTAATCGGCCTTATATTGTGACATTTATATCCTATATATACAGTATATTGTGAGTCGGTCCCTAAACTCAGTAACTGACAGCAACACAGAGCATGTGCAGTGAAACAGCAAAGAAGAATATGGGGAGCTACTGGGGCATCTTAGGGGGCACAGATTTACATTGCTAAAGGGCTGTGGTTGGCTTGGGATGGTGCAGAAGCACAAAACATAATTTACAAATTTCTAGCCTATGTCTTTATTTAGGCTTTAGTTCTCCTTTAATTAACATCATTAAGGATTATTAACATCATTAACAAGTTTAAAACATAAAAAAACAAAACCAACAAGTTAATAAGAGGTAGATGTGATGGGGTAGAATTCCATTACTTGGGAATTATTAAATTACAGAAAATAGATGAAATATGCTCATTTATTTGGTTGGTTAATTCCATATATTCAGTACATAGAAAATTGTTTAAAATTGGATATACATAAGGACTCATTGCAAATGTAGCCTGAGACCAGTAGAACTAATGTATGGTATGACAGTGACCAAGGCACCAACATTTTCCATTAAAGGGGTTGTTCACCTTTGTACAACATTCACAAATCTAACAGTTCACATTAATAGAACAATCTTTGCCATACACATATTTAAAAATGTGCAGCTGAAGAGTGCATTTTCTCACTCCAAATGCACTTAAGCCAATGGACTGTTTTAAAGAATTTTCTTGTCAAGATTTTTCCTGGCAAAAATTTTCACCACTTTCAAAACCAACCATTTTGCTGCAATTCTATTCCAGGCGAAAAAATGCTGATCCCATCTAGCTCTAAAAAGAAATAGAGATGGAAAATAATAAGCCTGTGGCACTAGTTACCATATACATTTTAGCGTCAGGAAGGAGATTGTTGCCTTGTATAAGCTGACAATATTTATTATATTTATAGCTGAACGGACAACCAGTAACACCTCCTGTTAGCCTACAACCAGATGTTGAAATTTTCCTCAGTGGAACTAATGTGTTCGTAACAACAGGCTTTGGCCTCCAAGTTTCATATGATGGAAGCCATAAAGCAACAGTGACTCTTCCAGGCGAATACGCAAATAACGTTTGTGGGCTTTGTGGAAACTTCAATGGAGATAAAGCTGATGACTTCTTGAACCCTGATGGATATCTGGAACCAAATTCCACCAGCCTTGGTAACAGCTGGCAGGTTGAAAATGATACAGTGTAAGTTTCTAGCTGTAATTATAGTTGCAATTTCGATATTCTGCCTTAAATCATGAACTTTATTAAAATACCATACAATATTATTGGCAGTATGTTTGCACTCGCACTGACTAAAGTGTTAACAAAGCATTGCAATAATAATCTCTAAATCTATCTCACAGCTGCCCACCATCAGACAGCAAACATGAAAACTGCACTGAGGATGAAAATAATATAATATCCAGCAACAGCTACTGTGGTATTATTACTAATGGAAACGGGCCATTTAAAGCATGTCATCATGTGATAGACCCAAAAGTTTACTTTGATAACTGTGTATATGACCTGTGTGAAGTAAAACTGGATAATGGAACCCTATGTGACAGCCTTCAGTCTTATGCAGACGCCTGCCAGTCTCACGGAGTCACAATACAGCCATGGAGGAATGAAACTTTCTGCCGTGAGTACACAAAATACATAGCGAGCATCACCTGCTCTATTATACATTTAAGTCACTTTCAGTTTTCATAAAAAGACACTGTAAGTTTTAATGTTTATAGTATAATGCATTTTAAAGTTTGGTTCTTACATTTTATTTACAGCTCTTAAATGCCCACCAAACAGTCACTATGAGCCCTGCGGCACAGGCTGCCAATCAACATGCGTCAACCCACATGCACCAAACAACTGCAATCGCCCATGTACTGAAGGATGTTTCTGTGACCCAGGATATGTTCTTTATGATAGCATATGTGTTCCAATAGACAAGTGTGGATGTTGGCAAGATGATAAATATTATCCAGTGGGCGATGAATTTTGGTCTGATGACACCTGCTCTTTAAAATGCAGATGCCCATCCGCAGGCAGTGGCTTAGTCTGTACTGAAGACTCATGCTTGGATAACCAGTATTGCGGAGTTACAAATGGAGTTCCAGGGTGTTTTGATAAGCCTGATTCAGGTATAATGAATAAGATTCAATACATTTTTGTGTGGGAATTTGTGTGAATGTGTTTATATATTTATGATTCCTATTTGATTATGTGGCAATGCTGTATGCCCATTTTATTAAATAGTTATGCAATCTTTAATATGATGATTTTACAGTTTTAAAAACATACTGCGAAATAATCATAAGATGTTTGAAAAAGAATAATAATCATTCTAGGGGTCATTGCTTGGATAGTGAGCCATTGGATAGTAATATCTTTTGCATCAAACCTTATTAGCTTGTGGTATTGGTTCTGGTCTCTAATAAATAAATATTTTGTATAGGTTACTGTGAGGTATCAGGAGACCCGCATTATTACACATTTGATAAACAGGTCCACCACTTCATGGGAGTCTGTACCTACACGCTATCTAAGCTCTGCGCAAATGATTCAAATTTGCCGGACTTCAATGTTGAAGCAGCAAATGATCTCAGGAATGGCCTGACTCAAGTATCTTATGTGCAATTTGTGAACGTGGATGTATATGGATACAGGATCACTCTGGAGAAGGTCCACAAGGTTAAGGTAAGGTCAGACCAGGAGTTATCAGATTTATGTTTACAGTTATGTTATCTGCTATACAAAATGCTTAGAACCTGGGGGTTTTCCATAATGTAGAGTGTCATGGCTTCAAGTCTACTAAAACCACATTAATATCACAAAACAAAATAGTAGGATTGGTTTGCCATCAACATGGATTTATCCTAGCATAGCTTTGATGTGGAAGAAGTCCATAACCCAGGTACTATTGAACTACTCAGAATATGAGATATGTGATTAGGTTATACATAAGGGATTGGGCATATATTAATTGCTTAGCAAACTGTTTACAAGTGTATGAACTGACAGACAGGTGGAAAATGTAGTGAGACACTCAGCATAGAGACCAAATCAGCAGAGAGAGAAAAGATGCTTTTAAAACAAGACTTGAACTGAACATATGTTTTTTCATGGAGTTTCCCTTTAACCACAATGCAGGCTCAAACCATGATCAGTGCAGTAAAAAGCCTGCACTGAAAGGCAAGAGATTGGTGCTTTGTATGTGCTAACAATAATTATATATTAATAGGTGAATGGACAACCAGCAATACTTCCTGTTAGCCTAAAACCAGATGTTGAAATCTTCCTCAGTGGAACTAATGTGTTCGTAACAACAGGCTTTGGCCTCCAAGTTTCATATGATGGAAGCCATAAAGCAACAGTGACTCTTCCAAACAAATACTGGGATAAAGTTTGTGGCCTTTGTGGGAACTTCAATGGAGATAAAGTTGATGACTTCTTAAACCCAGATGGTAATCTGGAACTGGATTCTAACAGCCTTGGTAACAGCTGGCAAGTTGAAAATGACACAGTGTAAGTTTTTAGCAGCAATTACAGCTGGCATTTCTATATTCTGCCAAAATAACAAATTACATCTAAAGGGGTTGTTCACCTTTAAATTAACATTTAATTTGTTATAAAATGGCTAATTTTAAACAATATTTCAACTGGCCTTCAATTTGCTTTCATTATTTATTTTTTATAGTTTATGAATTATTGCCTTCTGAATCTTTTCAGTTTTCAAATGGGATTCACTGACCTCAGCAGCCAAAAAACTTTTGCTCTGTGAGGCTGCAAATTTATTGTTATTGTTACTTTTTATTGCTTATCTTTCTATTCAGGGCCTCTTCTATTCATATTACTGCCTCTCATTCAAACTTGCTTCAAACTTGCAAACTTGCAAAGGTAATTTGGACCCTAGCAACTGGAGAGTTGCTGAAAAAAAGTGAAATAATTAATGCTAAAAATAATAAAAAAGGACCAATTGCAAATTGTCTCAGGATATTACTCTCTACATAACACTCAAAGTTAACTCAAATGCGAACAGACCCTTTACATATCATACAATATTGTTTGCAGTGTATTTGTAACTGCATTGAATAATGTTTTAACAAAGCATTTGAACAATAATCGTTTTATCTATCTCGCAGCTGCCCTCCAGCAGTGGACAATAAATCAAATTGCACTGAGGATGAAAATAATATAATATCCAGCAACAGCTACTGTGGTATTATTACTAATGAAAATGGCCCATTTAAAGAGTGTCATCATGTGATAGACCCAGAGGTTTACTTTGATAACTGTGTATATGACCTGTGTGAAGTGAAACTAGATAATGGAACCCTATGTGACAGCCTTCAGTCTTATGCAGACGCCTGCCAGTCTCACGGAGTCACAATACAGCCATGGAGGAATGAAACTTTCTGCTGTGAGTACAACAAATAGATTGCGTGCATCACCTGCTCTATTGCACATTTTAATCACATGCACGTTCAGTTTTTATAAAAAATATTAAGAGTCTAATAAATGTTTATCATATATTCCTATTTAAAGTTCATTTTTGAAATTTTATTTACAGCTCTTAAATGCCCACCAAACAGTCACTATGAGCCCTGCGGCACAGGCTGCCAATCAACATGCGTCAACCCACATGCACCAAACAACTGCAGCCGCCCATGTACTGAAGGATGTTTCTGTGACCCAGGATATGTTCTTTATGATACCAAATGTGTTCCAGAAGACCAGTGTGGATGTTGGCAAGATGACAAATATTATCCAGTGGGCGATGAATTTTGGTCTGATGACACCTGCTCTTTAAAATGTAAATGCCCATCAGCAGGCAGTGGCTTAGTCTGTACTGAAGACTCATGCTTGGATAACCAGTATTGCGGAGTTACAAATGGAATTCCAGGGTGTTACAATAAACCTAATCCAGGTATGATGTATACGATTCTATGAGTGTGTGTATTTGTGTATATGGGAGTGCATTTGTGTACCCCCATATTATTTTTATTTGATTGTGTATTAATGCTTTATGGCTGTTTACAGTGGATAGTAATGCACAGAGGAAAAGTGCAAGAATATTGTTTAAAACTGTTTATAAGGAGAGAAGCATATAAGAGCTTTGTTTGTGCATAACAATAAGGGGCAAAATATGCAGAAGCAACAAATGTAATATAAACTAGTATGTATAAATGTAAAAAAGTAAAGCAAATTTATATAGGTGAATTTTTTAAAAAGCAAAATAATATTATACAAAGAGTTTATGGTTCTTTATGCTTATGTTATCTATTTTATTTTCTGTAGGTTACTGTGAGGTATCAGGAGACCCGCATTATTACACATTTGACAAACAGGTCCACCACTTCATGGGAGTCTGTACCTACACAATATCTAAGCTCTGCGCAAATGATTCAAATCTGACAGACTTCACTGTTGAAGCAGCAAATGATATCAGGAATGGCCTGACTCAAATATCTTATGTGCAATTTGTGAACGTGGATGTATATGGATACAGGATCACTTTGGAGAAAGTTCGAAAAGTTAAGGTAAGATCAAGTCAGGAGTTAATACATATATGTGTACAGATAAGAGATCTATTATTTAGAATGCTTGGAACGTAGGGTTTTTAAATGTGAAGCAGCATGGCTTATGGCTACTAAAAACATTTCAACCTTGAAAAAGGACTTTTTTTTTTGCTATCAACATGGATTAAGTCTAGTTTAGCAAGCATCCAGAACAATAAATACCGTCATTTTATAACAAAAAAAGGCAAATCTGTCAAAACTCAAGAATATCTTTTTAAACAGAACACTGTGCATAATGGCATTGCCATAATGAGCTTCCTCATTAAAGAGTTTACGGATAATGGATCCAATACCTGTACAAATATCCTGTTCAAAAGCTTCAAATAAAACTCAATCGATGTTTACAAAGAAGCAATTTCTTGCATAATGGCCAGCTAAACCTAAATCTAGCAATAAACCAACATGTTAATAGCGGGTAGATGTGACGGCATAGGATTCCACCACACAGGTACCACTTAACAGGTATAGGACCCATTATCCAGAATGCTCGGGACCACGGGCATTATGGATAAGGGGTCTTTCCGTAATTTGGATCTTCATACCTTAAGACTACTAAAAATCTTAGTTGGGATCAGTTACAAGGTACTGTTTTATTACTACAGAGAAAAAGGAAATCAGTTTTAAAATTCTGAATTATTTGATTAAAATAGAGTCTATGGGAGATGGGCTTTCCATAATTCGGAGCTTTCTGGATATCGGGTTTCCGGAAAGGGATCCCATACTTGTACTAAAATTGAAAAGATTATCTAATGAATTCCATATATTCACTACATAGAACATTTAAAAAAAAAAAAAGATACACAGACTTGCTGAAAATATAGTTTGATACCCAGTAGAACTATTTTACGATGCATCACAGAGACAAATTGACTACATTTTTAATTAAGAGATATGATTTTTCAGAGCTTCTCCTTTTTTCCTGCTGACACACATCATAATCTGGCCCTAAAAAATTACAGATGGAAAGTAATAAGCCTATGGCATTGGTAAAACATATGAATTTCAGTGTCAGAAATGGGAACAGTGCTCTTAATATGCTAACAATTATTTTCTATTTATAGGTAAATGGACAACCAGTAACACCTCCTGTTAGCCTACAACCAGATGTTGAAATTTTCCTCAGTGGAACTAATGTGTTCGTAACAACAGGCTTTGGCCTCCAAGTTTCATATGATGGAAGCCATAAAGCAACAGTGACTCTTCCAGGCGAATACGCAAATAACGTTTGTGGGCTTTGTGGAAACTTCAATGGAGATAAAGCTGATGACTTCTTGAATCCTGATGGTTATCTGGAACCAAATTCCACCAGCCTTGGTAACAGCTGGCAGGTTGAAAATGATACAGTGTAAGTTTCTAGCTGTAATTATAGTTGCAATTTCTTTATTCTGCCTTAAATCATGAACTTTATTATAATACCATACAATATTATTGGCAGTATGTTTGCACTCGCACTAAAGTGTTAACAAAGCATTGCAATAATAATCTCTAAATCTATCTCACAGCTGCCCACCATCAGATGGCAAACATGAAAATTGCACTGAGGATGAAAATAATATAATATCCAGCAACAGCTACTGTGGTATTATTACTAATGGAAACGGGCCATTTAAAGAGTGTCATCATGTGATAGACCCAAAAGTTTACTTTGATAACTGTGTATATGACCTGTGTGAAGTGAAACTGGATAACGGAACCCTATGTGACAGCCTTCAGTCTTATGCAGACGCCTGCCAGTCTCACGGAGTCACAATACAGCCATGGAGGAATGAAACTTTCTGCCGTGAGTACACAAAATACCTGTACATTTCTAATAAAACATTCTGCGCATCACATGCTCCATGGCACATTTTAATCACCTGCAAGTTCAGTTTTTAAAAGAGACTGTACTTTTTAAGACTATATTTTTTTTACTAATTTAATTTTTAAATACGAATGATATATTTCAGTTTTAAGTTCCTTTTTAAATTTTGTTTACAGCTCTTAAATGCCCACCAAACAGTCACTATGAGCCCTGCGGCACAGGCTGCCAATCAACATGCGTCAACCCACATGCACCAAACAACTGCAATCGCCCATGTACTGAAGGATGTTTCTGTGACCCAGGATATGTTCTTTATGATAGCATATGTGTTCCAAAAGACCAGTGTGGATGTTGGCAAGATGATAAATATTATCCAGTGGGCGATGAATTTTGGTCTGATGACACCTGCTCTTTAAAATGTAGATGCCCATCAGCAGGCAGTGGCTTAGTCTGTACTGAAGACTCATGCTTGGATAACCAGTATTGCGGAGTTATAAATGGAGTTACAGGGTGTTATGATAAACCTGGACCAGGTAAGACAAATATTTGTTTGTTTCCGTGTATGTGTGTCTGTATTTATTTATATTTGATTGCGTAATTATGTTGTATGCCTATATCCAGCGGATAGTAATACTCAAACATTTTGTTTAAAAGTGTTAATAACGATTAAAGTTTACAGGGGTTTTGTTTGCAAATTACAAATTTTTTTTCTTAAGGAAGTTAATTTTATGCGACCAGCTGTTATACTGTTAGGGAAGTCTACAGACAGAGAGTATCCAGTAAGGGCCTTTGGCCAGCCCTCCATCTCTTGTCCCAAGACTTGCATTCGTGAAAGCTGTCTTGAATTTACATTTAGTGCTGATGCCGGGAGGGAAACAGGGTCTATGAGTATGGGTGGTGCCCATGGGTGTTAAGTTACACCACTGTATGCAAGCGCTAAACTATGCAATACACCACCATATATTGCATTTCCTCTGTGATGAAAGGCCCTCTTTAATACAATGCACTTATAGATTTTTAAAAGTCTATTTTAATGTAGTAACAAAGCATTAAAAAATCATATTGATCTCTCCAGGGAGACATTGCTTGGATAGCGAGCCCTATTGCAATACCTTATGTTGTAAACATTATTAGTTTTTATTGTTTGTGATACATTATTTTTCTCTAGTTTCTAATAATAATCATCTTTTTGTAGGTTACTGTGAGGTATCTGGAGACCCGCATTATTACACATTTGATAAACAGGTCCACCACTTCATGGGAGTCTGTACCTACACGCTATCTAAGCTCTGCGGAAATGATTCAAATTTGCCGGACTTCAATGTTGAAGCAGCAAATGATGTCAGGAATGGCCTGACTCATGTATCTTATGTGCAATTTGTAAACGTGGATGTATATAGATACAGGATCACTTTGGAGAAAGTCCGTAAAGTTAAGGTAAGATCAAGTTTCGAGATATTAAATTTATATAATAGATCTATTACCCAGAATGCTTTGGACCTGGAGTTTTTCATAATGAGGAGCTTCGTATCTTACTGCCAATAGAGTCGCAACATTAGTGCCACCTAGAACGCTATATTTGTAGAGAAGCCCTAGAAGCTTCCTCCATTTTAGCTTGGTCTTCATAGCTTCCTGCTGCAGCTTAAGCCATTGGCAGCTCAGATCACACATTCCTAAGGGGGGGCAGTGAGTTTTATGTATTCTTATGGGAGGGAGAGAGGAGAGAGCTGCACAGACTCCTGCCCCAAACCTGAAGGAGCCCTAAAGGAGAGGAAGTCTAACACCGAAGAACGTTTACAAAAAAGGAGACAAGAAATCCTGTCTTTCTTTTGATAGAGGACTCAGTGCAGCTTTTCTGTGAGTGCTTATGGCTGTATTTACATAGACCTTTCTGATAAAGCTTACTTAGTTTTTACCTTTCCTTCTACTTTAAGGCTACTAAAAACATTTAAACATTAAAAAATGAGGATTGTTTTGCCATCAGCATAGACTTAGAGGCCCATTTATAAACATTCTGGTTTTCGTGGTTTCAGAAGTTTTTGTAACTCATTTCCACGAATGTCAGTCATTTATTTAAAGATCCAAACTTAAAAAGCAAAACGAAAAAAGACGCCAAACATGAAAAACTGCAAGAATGGGTTTGACACATGCTTGTTTGAATAGAGAGGGAAAAGTACCAGAAGCCAGAGAGGAATTGAATATGTGGGTAAGAGCTGGAGTAAGGGCAGGGGCACACTGTTTTAGTAGGGATGAGGGCATAGGATCCAGCGAGCAGGTAGTAGGCGGAGAGGATCGGAGAAGCTGAAAAAATTCAGACTCTGTTACAAGATTGAAGAAGCTGAATACGGAGAGAGGAGATTTAGGAAGGTTGAGATTACCGGTATGTGAAGGTTGGGAAAATTGTTTGCGGATGGAATCGACTTTACTTTTAAAGAAGTCAGCAAAGTGCTTGGGTGTGTGTTCAGATATGATTGATTCATTAGGTGAGGGATGAAGAAGTGAGTTAAATATGGAGAATAAGCGCTGTGGGTTTGATTTATTATTATTTTCAAGTGTGTTATAGTATACTTGCTTGGCCTAGGATAGGGCAGTATTGAGACACACCATAAGAAATTTATAGTGGAAGAAATCCGCTTTCACATGAGATTTCCTCCAAATGCGCTCAGCAGATCGCGCGCAGGAGCACAGAAATCGTGTCCGAGGGTTACGCCAGGGACAGGGATAGTTATTTATATATTTATTTTATTTATAATAATTATAATTATAGGTGAATGGAAAACCAGCAACACTTCCTGTTAGCCTACAACCCGATGTTGAAATCTTCCTCAGTGGAACTAATGTGTTCGTAACAACAGGCTTTGGCCTCCAAGTTTCATATGATGGAAGCCATAAAGCAACAGTGACTCTTCCAGGCGAATACGCAAATAATGTTTGTGGGCTTTGTGGGAACTTTAATGGAGATAAAGTCGATGATTTCCTAAACCCAGATGGTAATCTGGAACCAGATTCAAACAGCCTTGGTAACAGCTGGCAAGTTGAAAATGATACAGTGTAAGTTTTTACTTGCAGTTACAGCTGCAATTTCTATATTCTGCCTTAAATCATAATCTTCATTTTAAAATATTGTTAGTACTATAATTACATTTGTTTTGACTAATTTGTTTAGAAAGCATTAGAATAATAATCTCTTAATCTATCTCACAGCTGCCCCCCAGCAGTGGAAATCAAACCAAATTGCACTGAGGATGATAATAATATAATATCCAGTAACAGCTACTGTGGAATTATTACTAATAATAACGGGCCATTTAAAGAGTGTCATCATGTGATAGACCCAAAAGTTTACTTTGATAACTGTGTATATGACCTGTGTGAAGTGAAACTGGATCCTGGAACCCTATGTGACAGCCTTCAGTCTTATGCAGACGCCTGCCAGTCTCACGGAGTCACAATACAGCCATGGAGGAATGAAACTTTCTGCCGTGAGTATGCATTAACTGCTCCATGGCACACTTAATTATTCACTTAAAAATTCAGTTTTTTATAAAAAATAGACTTTAGCTTTTATATTTTAATTATATATATTCCTTTTTTAAAACTAAGTTCCTTTTTTACATTTCATTTACAGCTCTTAAATGCCCACCAAACAGTCATTATGAGCTCTGTGGCACAGGCTGCCAATCAACATGCATCAGCAAAGAAGCACCATCCAACTGCAGCCGCCCATGTGCTGAAGGATGTTTCTGTGACCCAGGATATGTTCTTTATGACACCAAATGCGTTCCAAAAGACAAATGTGGATGTTGGCAAGATGATAAATATTATCCAGTAGGTGATGAATTTTGGTCTGATGACACCTGCTCTTCAAAATGCAGATGCCCATCAGAAGGCAGTGGCTTAGTCTGTACTGAAGATGCATGCCCAGATAATCAGTATTGTGGAATAACAAATGGAGTTCCAGGATGCTATTATTACACCTTTGGAGTCTGTAGGGTTCATAATGACCCCCACTATGACACATTTGATAAGCAGAACCATAACTTCATGGGACTCTGCACCTATACTCTTGCAAAATTATGTGACAGAAACTCTTCTCTACCATATTTCAATGTGGAAGCCAAAAATGAACACCGGGGAGATCCATCAGTGTCTTTTGTGGAGTGGGTTATAATAGAAGTTTATGATCAACATATACAAATGATGAGAAATGAACAAAATCGGGTGCTGGTAAGATCTTCCTACAAAAATGTAGTTTTTACAAAAAAAATAAATGAAACACAATAATTAGTGAATACAATAAAATTAAATGAAATTCCATTTTTTATTTTATGATAGGTTAACAAGATTTGGAAAACTCTTCCAGTGAACTTAGTTGAAGGATCAGTAAAAGTTACCTGGACTGGAAAGCATGTGAACCTAGAGACTGATTTTAGACTTTCAGTTTCCTATGATATCGACACTTCAATTGATATAAAGGTCCCCAGCACTTACTCTGCCCTTACTTGTGGAATTTGTGGAAACTTCAACAACCGCAAAAAAGATGATTATATGATGCCAAATGGACAGCAAGCACAAACTTCTGAAGAGCTTGGGCATAGCTGGATTGCATATGATGGGGATCCTCTATGTCACCCTGAAGATCCTCAGCCTCCACCTCCAAATGATTGTACTCCAGAGAAGTACGAGCTTTATAAAAGCGATGGATTCTGTGGTCTGCTTACAAGTAAAGATGGTCCATTTTATACCTGTAATTCTGTAGTCAGTCCAGGAGGATTCTTTGAGAGCTGTATCTTTGATCTTTGTGCTCTGGATGGGGATAAAGATATTCTATGCAGTTTATTGGGATCTTATGCTGATGCTTGCCAGAAGGAAGGATTGATTCTAAACTGGAGAAACATCACTGGTTGTGGTATGTACTGTATTCTTCAAAACATTATCTGAACAAATATGTTGTCATATGCACCCATCTTTTTTTTTACACAATTCTCAAATATAAATACTTAATTATAATTGTAGTTCTATTTGTACAGACTATTTCCAACCTTAAAGGTGTATGATGCATCATATATTCTCCTAACCTGCAGCACATTTTTGTTTCTTTTCAATTTTTTTATACTACATTTACAAGTAAATTAAACTATAAACTAACATATTTCTTATATATATTGTTTTATTTGCAGTTTTATTTGCTTTAAACAAATCTTATTTATAACGAAATATCTTTCAATATGTCCAATCTTTAACTAGATCAATTGTATTATTTTAGAGCGTAAGTGTCCAGCTAATAGCCACTATAGTCCATGCATGAGTGCCTGCCCAACTACATGTCTTGATTCAACTCCCACGGATAACTGCAGTCTGCCATGTACAGAAGGATGTGAATGTGATGATCAATACGTCATAAGCGGAGGGACATGTGTTCACGAATCCAGCTGTGGTTGCTGGTATAATGGTACATACTACAGTGTAAGTAAAAAAGCTTATACTTACCATTTGTGCAGTTATCAAAGGTATATTGTAATTCAGGTTTTCATTCATTTTAATACATGCACTTACAGGAAGGAGAAACATTTGTGCAAGAAAACTGTGAGGACAGTTGTACATGTAAAGGCAATAACAATATGGAATGTCATCCAGTATCGTGTGCCAAAGATGAAATTTGTAAAGCTCAGAATGGAACATTGGGCTGCTATACACCAAGTACAGCAATTTGCCACATATATGGAGACCCTCACTACTCTACCTTTGATGGAACACTCCATCACTTCCAGGGATCTTGTACCTATACAGTGACTGAGACATGTGCAAACACATCAAACAACTTTATTGTTACGACAAGAAATGAACACAGAGGAAATCCAAGCTGGACTGCCATTAACTCTGTGGCCCTCACAGTGGATGGACTACACATTGTTTTGGGAAAGAGCAACATAGTTCTTGTAAGTAAAATGCTAAAATCACTGATAATCCTTCTCATTATTTCCAGCTTTGTTATTATAAAATTTTTAGGTTGATCTGACTTGACAGTACATTTGATTTTTTTTACAAATAACCAAACTAATTTTTAACAAATTAATGGAAGAATGTGGCATAAATTAACAATTTTTTATGTGTGTGTTTCAGATTAACAATGTTCTAGTTATACCTCCAGTTACCGTGTATGGAATAAGTATTGTACTGAATGGACAGTACGTAATAGTGACAGCAGATTTTGGTCTTGAGCTTCAGTTTAATGGAGACCATGAGCTCTTTGTCAAGGTCAAGGAAAATTACAAAGGTACATTGTGTGGCCTTTGTGGAACATATAATGAAAACCGTAATGATGACTTCATGACACCCAGTGGCACTATTGTATCCGACGTCAATGAATTTGGAAACAGCTGGAGGGTGCCTGATGATCAATGGACGTGAGTAGATTATTTGTACATTTCAGTAGCAAAAACCCAAACTGACCAAAATATATATTATATATATATATAAAACCATTATGCAATGATACTAACACCATGGCATTGTCAAGGTTTAAACAAAAATCCAGCTCATTTTATCCATTAAGAAAACTGATCATTTCTTTGTTTATAGCTAAATTGCCAGAATTCCTTTGTTTATTTGTTTATAGATGTGACTCGACACCGCCTTCTCAACCAACCTGTGTGCCCCCACTACTGGACGAGGCTAAAAACAGATGCTGGATTCTAAAACAGAGTGATGGTCCATTTAGATCATGCCATAGCTACATCCAACCTCATGGATACTTTGAGAGTTGTGTCTTTGACCAGTGTGTCACAGGAGGAAGCAATGAGCAACTCTGCAATGTCTTGGCATCATATGTAGCAGTCTGTGAATCTAAAGGGGTTTCTTTGGGAGACTGGAAGAATAACACCATTTGTGGTAAAAAAATATTTTGTAACTTTTTTTTATGTTTTTTGCTCTGTGGTGATAAGTACAGCCATATACAAAAGTGGTTTAATATCAAGGTATTACTCTTCCATTATAACTTGACTTGTAAAGCCTATCTGTTATAACATGAGTTTTAATCAACTAAACAATACAAAAAAAGGATTTTTTTTTGTATGCTAAACAACATTGCTTGCATGTTGCTTTTCATTAGATTCCACCTTCACCACACCACCAGCTCCTACTACAACAAGAGAAACTTTATGTAAGTACAAAGACTCTAATTCAATTGCATTAAAGTTTATTTTGGTATGGAGTAAACAAAGACAATCATGTGATTATGTGGTTCTTTTAAGATGACAAAAAATAGGTTTGTCATTAAAGGTCATATCATTTTCTTTGCTTTTCAGTTTGTCCCTTCAAAGACAAGGATTAAATGTGCCATGAAAATGTTGGCTAAGATTCAAGAAGGCATGCTTTCCAATACTAGGGGCACAATTTCTAGAGTGCCTAGGGGGTGCAAAATCAGGGACAATACAGGAAGCAGATGCCCCTAGTATTGGTAGATGCTGTTGTCCTGTGAGCTTTACATGGGGTAAAATTCCAGCCCAAGACAAAAAGTGCAACTTATGTGGGTGCTTGGCATTAAGTAATTTTGCTACAATGTACATGGCAGGGGTTAGACCATGGGAAACCTGCGTCCTACCCTTTTCCATGAAGTGCCAGCATGTGTTGTCCATAGCACATACAGAAACTAGCACAATTTTTCTTACTCCATTTTGCAAATGTATGTGCACCCTGAAAATAGTACAGGGGCAAGGTGAAAAGTGCTCTGCAATGATAAATGAGCCCTTATATAATAACATAGGCACATCAAATCAAAGCCATTTTCTGGCTGGATGTTATTGCTTTTAAATAAATAACCACTTTTTATTTTAGCATGTTACTACACATAACCCTTAATTTTCATCACTTAAAAATACAGTAAATGGATTTTGGCCTACATTTTCGGGGTGTTGCCTTGTTCCATTTTTGGGGCAGAGTAAAGCTGCGCCATACAGCTGTATGGTCTTGGAGACTTTGTTGACATACCAGCATAATGGATATGATTAAATGCAAAAAAAAGTTTACTAAATGCTCTTGTACTTTATTTTAGCCTACGCTTCCTGCAGTGCCTCTGGAGACCCTCATTACAACACATTCGATGGTGCAGTTCATCATTACATGGGAAATTGCAGCTACACTCTGTCTAAGCCCTGCAATGCATCATCTGCCGGCCTTCCAGATTTCCATGTCTACACCACCAATGAGCACAGAGATTCCAACACCAAAGTGTCATATGTTCATTCAGTGCATATTGAAATTGACAAGGATGAAATGACAATATTGAAAAACAAGAAGTTTAATGTAAGTTATTTTTATGAAATGTATATGTGGCAAAAAAATTGTTGTGATCATTGTGAGTACTGATCAATGGTCTCTGTCACAGGTAGAATTAAAAGTCATAGATTTGAACTGACATCGACATAATGCACTGTTCTGTCATCTATTACAGATTAATGGAAAGAGATACAATCTACCCATGGCAGTAAAGAACAGATATAGTGCTTACATCAGCGGAAATTATTTAGTTTTTGAAACTGATTTTGGACTGCAGGTTAGGTTTGATGGAAATCACTATGTTGATGTTTCTCTACCTTCAACCTACCAGGGCCATCTCTGTGGGCTGTGCGGTAAGTTCTCATTTATTGCTAGCGTTTAGGTTGGCAACAGGAACAAGTCCAGTGATTGCTAAACTCTACACCATTTAACTGTTTCTATTTTCAGGCAACTATAATGGAATATCTGGAGATGATTTTGTTAAAAAAGATGGAAGCATAGCAACTAATTCCAATGATCTTGGAGACAGCTGGATAGTAACTTCTGATGAGACACAGTAAGTAAAATCAGAATTAGATTAACTTTAATATTCAAGGTGTAAATGTATGTTTATGATTATTTAATTCATAAAACCTTAAATAATATGAACAAGAGGTCGTTAGTTAGAAGTTAAAAAAAATAAACTTTTTTTAGGCATGATATCAGTGCCTGTGGCACACTCCCATTCTCTCTGTAACCCTCAAGTAAAAAGGCTTAGACGACATATCCCTCTATCTCTGCCTTTTAAAAATGCTAAAAAAAATTGATCATTTTCCTGCATGCAACTTACAAGCATTTTTAAGACCTATAGTTGAATTGATGAGTGCCAGTGAGATAAAGAAATGTAATTATTCATTGCCAGAAGTGTAAGTACAGGTATATGACATTTATCTTTTATTCAAAATGACCTTTGCATTGGTTATTATTCCCTAGATGTGGCAGCCAAGGCCTAGATGTGTGCGATCCACTTTTGAAAGAGGAATACTCACAAAATACATTCTGTGGTATTATCAAAGACAACACAGGTAATGGCCATCAAGTATATTGATCTGAATGCGTGTTCCCCTTTGCTGGGAAGTTTATGTTATTGCAAGTACATGTTTGATGTCTCATTAAACAGCCCTACTGACATTTAATCAGAATGTACACATTGCTTAATTGTTATATCTTGCTTTAATAGTCACCTCTGTTCTGAAAAACATGATTCTAGATCACCTACATTTCAGCTTATCTAGAGTCACACTAGGCAGCTTCATGGCACATTAGTTTTGTATAAAGCTTTTTAGTTTTATTAAATACTGTTAAAGTTTGTAAAAAAGCTAAATTATTTACCAAATAATTTCTTATTTAATGTTTCCCACAACATTTTTTAGGAATCTTCAAGGATTGCCATGCCTTAGTAAATCCAGATAACTTCTTTGAGAATTGTGTTCTGGACATGTGCTTCACAGAAAGCAAATCAACCTCCTTATGTTACGCGGTGCAGACCTATGCTCAGCAGTGTGCAAATGCTGGAGTCTGTATAGAGTGGAGATCAACAACTTTCTGTCGTGAGTATTTAGCCAAGCTCTGTTTTACATTTTAGTCTAATAAGAATATTGCACGCTTAAATCTACACAAAAAAACTTCCAGTTTGGCCACGCACAAATGTGGGATCAGAGTGATAAATGAACAGATCAATTTGTTCAGTCTCACTCTCAAACATGCACACGTGTGAAAATGCAAAATTAGAAATGTATGTATATATATTTATATTGTATTTTAGCAATCCCAGATTTTTCACATAAAGAGTTTACAGTCTGAATTCCCTACCACAATGCACACACAATGCCATCATCATCATTTATTTATATAGCGTTGCATCGCTTCACATTAATTTATAATTACCGGGGGGCCTTACAATAATTTAACAAACAAGGATTAAAGGAGAAAGAAAGGGGGTGCCAAAATGTTAGGCATCCCCAAGTGACTTTAATCGCTTACCTTTTACACCAGGCTGGTGCCCCTGTTAGGAGAAAACTGCACCAGCCCGGGGTACCTGCAGCGAGCGTGACCTTCTCCTTTAAAGAGTAAAAATAGGATTAGAGAGCCCTACTCACAAGAGTTTACAATGTAAAGGGTTAGGGTACATTGGAAAAAAATTGGTCTGACAATCAAGATACATTGAATAAGCTTTCCTAAACTGGCAGAAGCCCCGGAGAAGTCTTAATGTCAGGAATGAGATAACATCATGAGATGAGAAGAGAGGCAAAGTTCAGAAGCAGAGTGTATGCTGTGTTAAGGAGCCAATTAACCTTTTTGAAGGAAACCAAAGCAAATACAAAAGGAACATACATGTAACTCAGATAATTAAGGTCTAAAATGAATTCAGGACCCAATCACTACAAGGTAGCAGTGCTTCTATCAGTTACTGTTTAATGGTTTTATCACTATTGTCACTCTTCTTTCAAACTTCGTGTGAGGCTTAATTTGCAGACCATTAGTGTCCTACAGTGACCTACTATACGGGGTCATAATTTAAGCTCTTCAGCTGTGCTGCAAGCCTGGGCTATGCCAATAATGATAGTAAAGATGTCAACTCAGCTACACAGTGACACTTGCTCAGGGATGCATTCAAACATTTGATAGTTATTATCTATTTACTGTCTTATAGCCCTATCTTGTCCTGGTGGAAGCCATTACGAAACCTGTGGAACTGGATGCCCTGCCACTTGTCACAACATGTTGTCAAAAATTGATTGCAAAGCTTCCACAGTGGAGGGTTGCTTCTGTGATGAAGGCTACGTCCTTAGTGGCGACAGATGTGTGAAAGAAAGCGATTGTGGTTGCACAGATCAACAAAACAACTCTTATCAGGTAAGTACAAACTTTCATTCAAAGTTATAACTTTTAATATTCTCTGGCCATAATATCTAAAAATTGTATTTTGCCTTTACACTGTAACTATTGCAGACAGGGTTTTGTTAGGTATAACCTATTGTTAACAATTGGTATATTGTCATATTCTGTACTAAGTACCAAATTGGTTTCAGCATTTTATACAATTAAAAAAATCCTTGTATTTCTTTAATGAAATATTTATATTAATTTTATTTTCAGCTTGGGGAAAGCTGGTTCACTAATGGTGACTGTACTGAACGCTGCACATGTGGCCAGAATAATCTCATCACTTGTACACCATGGAACTGTGGTTTGTTACAAAAATGCGAGTCCAAAGATGGAGTTCTAGGATGCCAGTCATCTGGTTTGTATTTTATCGTGCTGAATAAGTTCTGAAAAATAGTCCTTTGTTAAACAAATTGCATGAAGATTTCTGAGGACATAGCTTATAAGTTTGTTTTTTTTATGTTTTTGCTGCAGGAAGAGCTTCTTGCCATGTGTCCGGAGATCCACATTTCTTCACCTTTGATAAAGTAATGCATAGTTTCATGGGTACCTGTACATACACTTTGGTTCAAGTCTGTGATTCCCAAAATGTAATCCCTGTGACCATCAGTGGGAAGACTGAAGACCGAGGACAACGTGCTGCAACTTACCTTAAGGAAGTTTATATTGATGTCTATGGAATACGCATTACTTTGCAAAAAGCCAAAAAAATGATGGTAGGTATCAGTATGTAACAAATACATGTATCTTGTTTACACATTACATTTCATTGAAATGATGAAGTTGCATCTAGGTGCTGCACTAATGCAATTTTTTAAAGTGTATTTAAACTACCATGCCAGCATTTTTATTTCTAGACTTTATTCTATACTGTGCTGTTGCCTATGTTGTGGGGGTCAATGCAGTAATTTCTGTACACTTTAGTCAGAATTACAACAGTCTATTTGGGGCAGAAACATAACAATTTATTGTTTTACTGCAATATTAGGTTGGAAATGAACAGATCCAAACACCATGGTCTGAGCATCTGAGAGGCATTTCCATTGGGACAGTTGGGCTATATTCTGTTGTGGAAACTGACTTTGGACTGATAGCAAAGTTTGATGGAGATCATTACCTTGAAATCATCCTTCCTGAATCTTACTTTGGAAAGGTGAGGTCATGCACTATATGTGAAGTTTGTGCCTTTACCAGTGTGTAAATATATTTGTGTTAGTTCTCAGTTTTCAATGCTAAAAAACTTGAACATTAAAATAATATATGGCAAATGTCTTAAATGAAAAAAGAAAGGAATGAAAAAGGAAAGACAATTAAATGTTTTCATTTTCTGCATCACTATACTTGTTTATATTTATAACTACATTAAATTTGGTTCCCCAAGAATGTTCCCCAAGGACAAAGGAATAAAACCCACATTTAATGGAGGTTGCCAATTTGTTCACTAGCATGCTACTCTGAGCTGGCACTACTTTCCTTTAAAAAATGCACCATCTTTAGGTACATTAAAGCAGAGTGCACAGTCACTATCTTCTTGCCTTCTACCAAATATGCCATAAGCTGCCCTGGATCGGCCCATGTGTAGTACAGAACATCTTAGTCTATTCTCTGTTGAGTGTATGCTCTGCTTGAATTGGCAATGGGGGTGCCTGGGAGCAGGGTAGGTCAAAAGATAGTGGCTTTGCATAAAAGAACCCCAGGATGGCACTTTTTTTTTAAAGAAGGTGAGCACCAGCCCAGGGTGGAAGGTTAGCTGTTATAGTCACTAGGGTGTTTGTAACTAATTGGTAGCCCCCCATTTTGGCTTGTGTTCTCCAAATTAATCTTGTACCTAACATATAGCCTATACACATATATAATTCCAAGTCATTTTATGTGCCAATTGAATTTTGAGAATTACATTTATGTAATAACTACTGTATCTCTCTTGTACAAAATGTACCAATAACATGTAAGTATATCTGTTTTGTGTATTGCTATTATAACTGATTAAAAGATCATTGTAATATCTGAAGGTGTTAAAACACTCAAAATTTCCCCTAGACTTGTTCTAGTAATAGTGGATCAAGCCAGTGAGTTTGCTGGTCAGGCTATTACATTTCCAAAATGTGCCAGGAGAAGATTTTTAATATTAAGTAAAACAGAAAGCTTTAATACAAAACTATGCTGCCCTGCAATCTAATATGCACAAGTATTGTTTTTATGGGTATTATTCATTTGTGTTAGAAGTAGTTTCTTAGTGTGTTTTAGTTGCATGTAATGATTTTGCTTTAAAGGATTGTTTTTTTCAACCAATTTGTGGTTATGTAAACGCAGGTGTGCGGTATTTGCGGTAATTTTAACAACAGAATGAATGACGAATACCTTCTTCCAAATGGTCTTCAAGCAGCAAATGTAACACACTTCGGTAACAGCTGGAAATCAGAGAAAGACAGTGACAAAAAGTAAATACTTTTGCTTCATTGAAATAGTCTGAAAAACCTAATTTTTAATTAATAAAAGACTCACAGGACCATGTCCAGGCTATGGAACTAGTGTTTACCCAGTAGTATCCTGGTGCATACTAGTTTTTTAGGTTGGACTTGATCCTTTGTGTCTTTTTTTTGTGTTAATACCCTCATATTTTCTCACCACTATAATATGTTGGAATTTATCACATTTCTTTAATTCAATTAAAAACTAATAAGGGGCAGATTTAGGAAAATTTGAGGTTATAGCTCACCACAGAAAAAAACTCACTCAGTTTCTATTCAGTCCTATCAAATTTTTAGAAGCATATTTATCAAGTGGCGAATTCTAATTTTCACCCATTGATAAATACGCTTTAAAAAATCCCATAGGAATAAACAGAAGATAGATGTATTACGCTCTAAGCTCACATTTTGATAAATCTGCCCCAAAAACTCTGATATTGAGCATTCATTATTTTGTCTGTGATTTCTATTAAAACTCTCTGTTAAAAAAACATGTTGCTATAAATACAACTCAAAATCACTGTTCATACTGTAATTGATAAATCATTTAGAAGCTTCCTTGTAATCTGCCCTCATGCTTGCTCTGCTCCTTACCAGCTTCTCTTGTTTTATTCTGATGTAATATTCCTCCTGTCTTGCTTTTCATATCCATTCATATTCCATCATATATAAACACCCATTGTATATTTATATGTGTATTTATATATATGTTGTCATATTATAAATAATAGCTAAAATAAAATATTGTTGTGCCTACAGCTGTGTAGATGATACAAGACAAGACCTTGGGCCTCCATGCAAGGCTGCACAATTACCAGCAACAGAAAATCAGTGCAATGTACTTCTCTCAGACACCTTCAAACCTTGCCATCATTTGATTGACCCACAGCCATTTGTTAAGAGCTGTGTCTTTGACATGTGTAGATACAATGGCATGCAGTCCACACTATGTGCAATAGTACAAGGCTATGTAGGTGCATGCATGACACATGGAGTGAAGCTTAAATGGAGAAGCAACAAATTGTGTCGTAAGTACAATAATTAGAAGCTGAAATCAACAAAAATGTTATTCCTTTATAAGTCTAATAAATATATAGCAGTGCCAGCTATGTGGTGACCCTCAGTTCAGTAGACAGATTTCATGTATAGAGGCAAAGGGTTCCTCAGACAAACATTACCAGCCCTTGTTATAATCATTCAGATTGCTATTGTCTGTTTCTATTACACTGGCAGCTGGTTCTGTTACATTTTACAAGATAATCTGATATCAGACACGCTTATAAAAATGTACTTTTATTATTATGCCTACAATATCAATATGACTAAAACCTTGACAAAATGTTTCTCTCTTCCAGCCTTATCCTGTCCTTCCCACAGCCATTACACAGACTGTGCATCACTATGCCCTGCTACATGCAATGACATCTATGCATCTGCTGTTTGTGACAAGCCGGAAGCGTGCACAGAAGGCTGTGTCTGTAATGACGGATATGTGCTAAGTGGAGATAAATGTGTCCCTCTCCATAAATGTGGGTGCAGAGATTCCAAGGATAACTACTATAACGTAAGTAACAGTTTATATGTTTATTACTCATGTGAGGATGTATTATATGTAATACACTGCTCAGCTTGGTGTATTACTAGTTGTTGATTTACATACATATGGTTATAGCTAAATAGGGCTTCTAAAAAACAGAATTTAAGTTAAATGTTTAGTAAGTTACAGGGCGCATGAACTGCCTTAACTTCACAGTGACCCAAAGAGATAAGTAGGGTTCAGGTGGCAGGTGTTTTCAGATCAGATAGTACACCAAAGATAAAGACTTTTTTCCAATTGTTTTCCATTTTTTATTTTTGTACCATTTGTGTTTCATTGGTGTTTCAGTCTGGTAGCTTAATCCATGTGCAGACTCTGAACAATTTGGTACATTAGTTGGTACATTTCACAGAAGCATTTGTAGATGTTAGCTACTATGGTAGCTAGCTGGCTGCTTTTAATGAAACCCCCCAGGGTGATCATGCCAAAATTTAAAAAAGAAACACTGAAAATAGCCAACATAAAGGTACAATGGTTTTCAAGAAGAGTTCAAGGCAGAACAGTGACATAAACAAATAGTGAGAGCGTTCCCTTGCAGTTACATGCCACTAATTCATATTTTCCCTGCAGATTGACGAGACCTGGATTACACCAAACTGTAAAGAACTTTGTCATTGCAATGGAGCCAGCAAAATAATCTGCAAACCCCATGGTTGTGCACATGGAAGATGTAGTCTCAATAATGGCAAATATGCCTGCAAACCCACAGGTATGTCCATTGGTTAATGAAAGCACTGACAGTTTATGCAATGAGTTCTAAATCATTTCTAATATTACTTATATCCTATGCGTAACTGTGAATCATGCTAAATTCTGTCCCCGGGACATCTAAAATGCTGAACTATTTGCATAGTGTAAAGTGATTGGCGAGAATCATTTTTCAAATTACAGACTCTAAGGCGCATTTACAAATATTGATACTTAATTGGTTACCAACAGTGACCAGTAATAAGCTTTGATTAGCTCTATAAGAAAAGGAAAGCAGCGTTCTTACTGGTTGCTCTTGGCTGTTGAAATTGTGCAATCTAGCACCTGTGTTAGTAAATGAGCTCTTGTATTATTGAGAATGAGAAGGAGGACAATTATACTCCTAAGAACATTCTCTTACTTCTATAAAACAATAACAATATAACAATATAACAATATAACATAACAATGCTATTGTAGATATCTGTTCTTTCTTTCTTCAGAAATTCTCTTTATATGCCTTACTGCTTCTGCCTGGGGCCTTCCAGCTGGTGTGGGGTTGCTGACACTACAGCTGTGTGGAGCTATCATAATGTCCTCTTATCCACTTCAAAAACATGTTGCTGTGATGTGCCTATTTTTCCTCTAAAGCCATTGAAACCATAATACCCAAAGGTTGCCTCCTTTCAGTAACCTTTTTAATGGTTCATAAACCTTGAATAATTTCACTGCAAAGCCATTCATTTTTGCCATTTCTATTGTTCTTCCCAACATGCCTTGCAGATTCTGAGCTTACTAACCAGTAACATGTATGGATTGCAAAAAAATCAGAACTTACTGAACCACAATATTTTAAATAGTAATTTGACTTAGTTCATTTACTCTAAATACACATCTAAACTGAATTTGTCAGAATGTCTTTCAGCCACTTATTTTGCATCAGCATATGGTCGGTTGTGAACAGCTACATAGGCTTAAGGGTTTCCAGCTCTTGTCCCAACCACTTTTATCAATTTGACTAAGTAAATGATCCATTAAAAATAGTATTTATTTCACATAATTGTTTTAAATGCAATTATTGCAATTTTAAATAGCCTGCTGTATGACTTGTATTCTCTTGTCCTGTTCCTGCAGGTTATGCCAAGTGTCACATTACAGGCGATCCACACCATAATACTTTCGATCGCCTATCACATCACTTCCAAGGGAAAGATAGTTATATCCTGACTCAGACATCTTCTGCCTTGCCTGATTTATTGGAACCATTTACAATTAAAGGCAAAAATGAGCCAATGAACAAATACAGTACATTTACACTAATAAGGGAGATGCGCATTGAGGTTTATAATCACACCATAATATTTTCACAAAAGAAGAAGCTTGTGGTAAGTCTTACAAATCTTCCATAACAACTAGCATACCACCTCTTTAATCAGTATGGAAATTTATAAACTACTGTACATTGAAAATGTCTGTTTTTGCTCATTTTCAGAAGGTAAGACATTCTGCTCTCATGATCTCATCAGTAGAATCCTATTTTCCTTTTTATGTGTGTTTGTATCTACATATATACTGTATATATATATATATATATATATATATATATATATATATATTTAATAGAACTACTTTTACTATGTCTAGTTGTAAAAATAGGTCAAATTATGACTCCTGTTTATAGTGCCCAGCTGGGAAATTGGGATTGGGAGAGCAGTAACCAATAGCAAACAATAAGATGATTGCTTTTAAACAGGTGACCAGTAAATGCCTCCTGGCGATTGGTTGCTATCAGTTACTCCTCCTGGGCAAACTTAGTGCCTATAATTGCATAACCCCAAATATGTCCTAAATTGGCCTAACAAACACCAAGCCTCCAAAGAATATTCTCCATTGTTGTCTGAGGATTTAGAATATATGAATTACTGTACTAGATGATCAAACATAGTTAATCCGAAGCATGTTTAAATCCTGGAGACCTGAAAAATGAAAACAAGAGATGGATACTGAATATAACATTATAACAATGTTAATTTATTGTACTTTGTAGGGTGGAATATATTGTTTGCTCATATTTTGTTCTTTCATCTCTCATTAACTAGTTGGATGGTGTAAAGACAGTGCCCCCAATCAATCTAAAGGAAGGAATATACATATATCAGAGACCATTAAGAATCTACCTTGAGACTGATTTTGGGCTTTCTGTTAGCTACGATGGCAACCAGAATGCAGGTAAGCACAGCCAGACTGTATATTATAGTTATGTACAGTTTAACTACTTTTTAGCTGAGCTCTCATGCATGCACACACACACATACATTTGTATTTTTTTTCTCCCCTTCAGAGATAACTGTACCCAATACACATAGAAATATTCTAGAAGGTCTTTGTGGAAATTACGATGGGCGAAGTTCTAATGATTTTAGAAGGCCAGATGGATCGCAAGTGAGAGATGTGGTGTCTTTTGGTGAAAGCTGGAAAGTTAAGTCATGGAAATCAGATTCCAGAATTAGGTAATTATGCTGTTTTCTGTTAGATCGTATTCACAAGTCTATATATTTGGGGGAAATGTAATTTTACTTATCCTCTATAATAATATTTCTTGAAGGAGAGACATCGGATTAAGAAATGAAGAGGATATTGTGGACTTAGACACAGGGGACATTTTAGCTTGCTCAGCCTCAGAACTTGCTTATTTGAACAGCACATCATTCTGTGGAATACTTAGAGATATTAATGGACCATTCCAAACCTGTCATGAATATGTTGATCCAGAAGTCTACATCACGTAAGTATTCTAGACAGCAATCTACGTTTTAATAAGTCAGCTACTCTTAGGAGCATCACCCCTTATATTCAGACAACCATATGACAACCTGTAAACGTGGCACCTTAAAAAGTATGACTGGTCAGGGCCTGATTTAATCACATTGAAGTTATGTTGGCAAATGTAAAAATGCCACAAATTAATGATCTGATTTTGTGCATATGCAAATGTAAATATTAGAAATCCAGATCTTTTGGATCATCGATTTTACCATGACACTCTATACTTTACCAAGACTCCCTATACTTTCAACTCTTTCTAAAAATAGTAACAATATTTAAGAACCCTATATACAGTATAAGTAGCCCTTTTTCTGTTATTATAGGTTTATATTCTCTGTTATTGTTTTGCTTCACTCCACTTTTTACACAGCATGATAAATATACCCCCTAGTGTTCATTTATGAGAATGTGCATAAATCACCCCTAATTGGTTTGGTATTGCATTTCTTACCATTTAGTGAGAGTAATATAATTTATGCTGAAGTCCTATTTGTTTGTTCTTTAAAGGAACTGCCTTTTTGATACATGTGCTGAATTTGGAAATATTGAATTGTTCTGCTCTAACCTTGAGCAATATTCACTTGCCTGCCAGGATAATGGCACTACACTCAATGACTGGAGAGAAAGAGCTGGCTGCGGTAAGCAAAATAACATTAGAAATAACATTTAAACTAAAATTTGACATATAAATATATGTACTAAACAGCTTGTCTTGTCACCTAATTGGATTAGACTGATAAATCTACAATGTGCTGAAACTCAGAGGGCTACAGTTTCATAAATACTTCATTTGCAGTAATTCCATTTATACTTTTAAGTATAAATTGAACTTTAGACTATAAACCCTAACTTTCAATGTTTTTTTGTTTCTGCAAACAGAGTTTCCATGTGGACCTAACAGTGAGTACAGGCAGTGCATGAACGCATGCCCGGCTTCCTGTAGCAACATGGCATCAGAGGCAGAATGTGAGGCACCTTGCTATGAAGGCTGCCAGTGTATTGACGGCTATGTTCTTAGTGGCTTTGAATGTGTTCCCTACAAGGAATGTGGATGCACTTATCTTGACAAGTATTTCGAGGTAGGACAAGTCATTTTGAACATTCTACGTATTCTTCAGTTTCAGAGAAATGATGGTTTCAGATTCATAATCACGTTAGTAGGTAACTATAGCAAGACTATAGCAAATATTTATATCAGGTTTTGCAAAATTAGAAATTTGAAAGGGGCCTAATGGATATGATGAGCAATGAAGAGATGTGATTTCTCTGCATCAGAAAATGTTTTTAACCTTTCCACAATGGAATTATCCAGTCCACCTTAAGCTTCTTAGTAAGAATTACCCATTAAGGATTAAGACTACAGTTTATTCTTCATTGGCAGAAAACCAAAAAAGTAATTTAAACTTGCAGAATCCATCAATGACTTTTATTTGGGTAAAAGGGGTTGTTCAACTTTAAGTATGAAGTAGAGAGTAATATTCTGAAACCATTTGCAATTAGCCTTTATCTTTTATTATTTGTAGTTTTTTAATTATTTAAATTTTTGTTCAGCAACTCTTCAGTTCTGAGTTTCAACAGTTATCTGGTTACTAGGGTATAGATTACCTTAGCAACCAGGCAGTGGTTTGAATGAGAGACTGATGTATGAATAAGAGAGCGCCTGAATAGAAAAATAAGAATAACAATTATATTGTACTTAAGCTGCTGGGGTCAGTGAACCCCATTACAAAACTACAAAGAGTTTGAAGGAGAAGGAAAATAACTATAAGAAAATAGGAAATTCTTTAACAAGGAGGTTTGAACTTGATGGACTTGATGGTCTTCTTTCAGCCCAATTTAACTATGTAACTATGTATATGTAATTATAGCTATTTTGAACTAGCAATATAATAGCAAGTTTGTGTATATACTCAGATTATCTGTTTGATGTTTGCAGTATGGAGAAGTCTTCATCACTGATGATTGTACCCAGAACTGCACGTGCACAGACACTTCATCTGTAGTTTGCTTCGAAATCCAATGTAAACCTAATGAGATCTGCACAACAGCATATGAGATCCGTGGATGCTATATACGTAAGTATACTCAAATGTCTTTTTCCATTGAAGTACTAGAATGACCTGCTCTAATATGGTAGCTGACTTTGTTCAACATTTTGATAAATAGATTTAAAAAGACACATAAACACCATCCTACATATCACACGTGTTCAGACAATTTTTGTTCAGGTCCCTCTTTTATTTATTTATTTATTTTTTGCTGCCAGTCCCTAAGCATGCCCTAAAAGGTAAGGGATTGTCTGTGTTTCAAGCAGGCAGCAAAAATGGGAGCAATTGATTTTGTAACCATTGTAAACAGGGGAGTTTCACTGTAAGGCAAATCAAACATCCAGTTCCAACTTGGGAAGTCAGGTTTCTGCACCACTGACACTGAGAGCTTTTATAATGGTCCAAAGGTGGTCAGTATCCCTTTATCATATACCACAACAATCTTATCACAATGGAATTCCAATGGCTACATTTTATAGCATAGTATTTCTATACCTGAGATACAGTACCACTTGTGTTACAATTACTTGTTTACAAAAGCGGTTTATTACAATACATCTGTCGTATTCTGCCATTTCTTGCATTGTAGCTGGGCCCTGCCTTGAAAACCCTTGTGAAAATGGTGGCACATGTGTTGAAGGATCTCTTGGAATGAATACTACTGGTGATTTGTACTGCATGTGCCCTGAAACTTATTCTGGATTCTTCTGTGAAATTGAAGAGAAAAGTAAATACGTTATATTTATATACACAGAAAACAAAGATAGCGTTATTAGTATAATGGAAACATAGATTATCAATTTATTAGCCTAGGAATCATGGAATATTTGAAATTCTGTTACATATATGATGTAGTCCTCATAAACTATAGTTGGGATCTCCTGGGCTGTGGGGCCTCCTGGGGCCTTACCCTAAATGAGCAGGACCCTCTTGTGCTACTATTTTCTTATGACTTATAAAATAAAGAATTGAAATAGTCACTAATACTCATATTAAATAGACACCACATTGTTGATATCTGTCTTCTTCTTTATTACAGCATATGACAACAGAGTTATTTACATTGTAATCGGAGTTGTGGTTGGAGTCTTGGTTATCGGCTTTATTTTTGTTTTTGCTGCCTTTTGTTTCATCAAAAACCGGTAAGTGTACAAAGAGTGGCAAAAAGTGGGTATTAAAAATATTTTTTTAGAAATAATAATATTTGAGCTCTTTGCTACTAAATGCTTTTATTGTGTTTCATACTGAGCTCTATATTTTGATTTTTGCCTGCTCACCTTTATCTTATGCTGTTAACCCCTGCTGATTTCTTGTATTGGAATTTTAAATACAGAGGGACTGTTGGAGGAAAAAAGGAAGACTGTGTCTAGTCAGAATTAGAAAAATGGCAAGTTTAGCAAGAAGGAACTTAAAGGAGACATAAAGTATATGTGAAAATCCCCCTACTCTTGTAGGCAATAATGAATAATATATGGTGCTGGTTTCACTGGGCTAAAAATTTTCATTGGATTTAAAAATGGCGCCTTTATTGGAGCTTTGTTTAGATCTGGTGCTGTCCCTGTCTGTGTTTCAAATTAGGGGTGGGTGTGGTCTATGACCCTGCCAGAAGTACAGTAGGGGTGGGATAGCCAATCACAGCCCTGCATTTACACAAGCAAAGACATGTTTCAGTTCCCTATCAGGTCTACCTGGCTGCTAATTGATTCCTATTCTACAGGGCAGTGTTATGAGTGTCGGCGGCAGCTGGGAAAGGAGGCCAAAGGAAGTGGAACAGATGGGTAGAACTAGTACAGTTGTTTGAGAAATTTTAAATAAATCAGCCCAAAACACATTTTAAGCACATTCCTTCTGTATTAAAAATACTATAATGCACTCTTTTTTTCACAATATGTCTCCTTCAAAGCTCATTTAGTAACACCTTCACGTCACAGTGGACATATTAGTAAAATATTTATCAACATGTTGTGATAGAAAGAAGCACTTGTAAAACAATCACTTTATCTTTCTATGAAGTAGGAAAGTCAGTATTGCAGATTCACAGTTTAATAAGGATACGGACTCTTGCATGTGATTATGTGTTACAGTGTACTTTTCCATGTCTACAGCAAGCTGTCTTCAACTATAGGATAAACGTCTTAGACATTCTACATCAGAAAACTAACTATTTCCCAATGTTATTTTTAGGGATGGTAAAAAACGCCTTGTCGAATCAAATAGCTCTGAAGATGGGAGTGTGAGCTTGTCGAGAATATCAGTGAATCGTGGAGGTGAATCTATATATAATGAGCCAGATTTAATTAACCTAGCATTTGAGGAAGACAGTACTGTGCCCCAGTCTGGGGCCGTGAATGTGGCTAACGACACAAACGTCAGAACATCTGCTAAAGGAACAAGTAACCAGGGCTCAGCGGACAATGTAAATGCAATGAAGTCAGAAAAAACCACAGGCACACATGGACAAACACAATTTTAATCTAGCAGAACTTGATGTAACTTCAGAATGAATCATAAAAAAATAAAACAAAGAATGATATTATAATTTTGTATGTCTAGGCAAAAACCAATGCACTTGAATGTAATTGTCTTTCTACTGATTTTACTGCAGCATTTTTGCAGCAGAGACTCGTTTGCCTAAATGCCTTGATTCTATCACTGTTATTATATTTTTTTAAAATTGTAATATGAAGTGTTATTTAAAATAAAAATATATATTCATATCTGCAGAACTGTAATCGTTTTCTTGTTTGGGTTCTGTACTTTTTCATGTGCAAATACAAATTTTTGTCTTCATTTTTAAAAATTTCTCAAACTAATAATAAAGGTTTTGGTGTAAGCACAGTTTTCTTACACAAAAATAGTTGCATGTTTGCATGTTAGACCTCAGCTCTACTACATACTAGTAATGGATGTGCATATGGTATGGCAGAGCAAATCATTGCTTGAATATCAAGTGAGTCTTTTCATCCATCAGCTAGATAGATAGATGGCACAGTAAATAAATCTGCTCCAATATCTCCATGGTGGAGCAGCAAACCGCCCTTACTAGTTTGCACTGTTAATCTCCCCATTTCAGCAGTGTAAGCTACTGGCCACTAGCTTTACCTCTTTCACCAGAACTCTTTCCCGAATTCCCCTACCTTAGGGTTCTGGCAGCTACTATCGGCCCATGTATGGGGACCTTTAGAGTCCTTAGAGACAGAACCATGTACTCCCTTCCTACTTTTTTATAATAGTAAACAGGAACTTTTCACACTACCCTTGGGTCAGTTGGGAACATCTTCCTCCCACAAGACATAGATTACACGTAGGGATGGATAACTTCTTCACATCCCCTAGAGTAGGTTTCTGGGCAGCTGAACGTGAAAGCCCTAAGAGAACTGTCATAGTTACATACTTTCAAGATTACATGTTATAGTGATGCAGAGAGATGCCTCCTGGCATAAGAACCATTGAAAATCATTGCCTTTGTGAAATATGGGTTTCTTCGGACATGGGCATCCCAAGTAATGTATATATTACAAACAAAGATGGGCAATTGCACAACAATTTATTAATAAGGAAGATAAAACATATTTTACTGAAAGCAGTTACATATTATGACATACACAAGTTACATAACTAATCACTATTTTTTACAGACAGTTGATCAAGGTTCCTCTTCAGTTTGTATAGATTTAGTGCAATCATTTAAGACCCTTTTGCTTTTCTGTTGAGAGATGAAAAGTTTACTCTTTTCCCTGAGCTTGGGGTTGATAAGATGCGTTAGTGAAAATCATGATTTTGCTGTCCAGCTCAAAGGTAGACTTCATTGCATAGTCCTTTCCATTCTGCCGAGGCCACTCTGTGTCCCTCTCTAATTTCTTCTGCAGTTTCTTATATTGGCTTTTTGATTGGTACTTACACAGTTTTTTCAGCAGTAACCACAGTGTTCTGTTTTCAATGAATCCTTCCTGTAATTTCAATTATCTGTCAGTAAAACAATACCTAATGCATGTGATGTATTATTTTTATTGTTAAAGGATATAAACCAGTGCTTGCCAGACTTTTCTGTTAAACATGCTGCAATATGTTAGTGAAACCTAGTGCAGGTATTGGATCTATAATCCGGAAACCTGTTATCCAGAAAGTTCTGAATTACAGGAAGGCCATCTCCCATGGACTCCATTATAAGCAAATAATTCTAATTTTTAGATTTCCTTTTTCAATAATAAGACAGTACCTTGTACTTAACGGTAACCAAGATATAATTAATCCTTATTGGAGGCAACACAATCCTGCTGGGCTTAAATTATTTTTACCAGACTTGACCATATTAAGACCCCTTTCTGACCCTTCTTACTGTCTTTTCCATTTAAATGTATATCATAAGAAATGCTATTTTCATGCATGGTGCCATATTTCTTGAGTCAACAGTGTTAAAATTAACAACCCTCCATTGCAATGAAGAAAAGGTTCAGCCAAGGGGAATTCCCCAATATAAAGTATTAACCAGATCAGTACTCCCCAACCAGTGGCTCGGTTGCTACAAGTTGATTAACAACCAATTGAATGTTGCTCTCAGTGGCCTCAAAGCAGGTGCTTATTTCTAAATTCTTGGCTTACACATAGTATAGCCATACACATAGTATATTGCATCACGTGCATAGTTGCCACATGTATCATGATGCTGGAATTTTGGGGGGTAGAAACAGGTTTTTGCAGCTGCTGCTCACTCTAACTAAAGCCCCTAATAGAATAGATAGGTTTCAAGTAGACTTACCTCCACAAAATAGGAGACAATAAAGTGCACCAGAACCATAATAAGAATGTAAACTCGCCAGTTAAAAGGAGTACAAACCATCTGAAAGAGTAGATACAAGTGCAATCAGATTCATTTTCATTTCAAAGGAAAATAAAGTGGAAGGTTCTGTGTTCTGAGTACTGATGGAAGGTTTTGACATTTTTATTGGATTTTACACAAATGGCTGGAAACTGCAACTATATGAAACTGCGACTCTCTGGTGAAAGCCCTTTTTCCCTTTACCCTAAATTAAATAGCCTAGAATTCTCCACTTTCTGCACAGTGTGGCAACGTTTTACATTGTATTTGGAAAACACTGTACTGTATGACAATGTATTTTGAATTACAGTATCAATATACCATTAACCCACAAGATGATTTGTCAGTGAATTAAAATTATGAAGTGACTTTTGGTGCATAGTTTATAAACATTATTACAGTTTAGAATAGATATATGCACAAATTGTATATACTTTACCTCAAAAGCTGTATAAATTGACTCAATATCAGCAAAAAGGAAAAATAAATAGACAGCCACTTGTAGAGTAATCATGATGGACAGTAAATCTTAAAAAAAAAACAAAAAAAAGAAAGAAAACCAATTAAAATAATTTTCATCAATATAGGTGATTACGTAGGGTACAAAATGATTTGGTTTCGTAGTGATCCTGTCCCATACACAATGTCTATGGGGCACCTTCTCCCAACCTCTTAAATGTACAATACAGGTACTGGCAAATATAGATGAAAACATAGTGGTGGGAATACACAGTGCACCCACAGCTGTTCTGTACATACAGTTCTGCTTGCTTGCAGAGGCACACAGCATGTATAATTGTATTCTGAATGGACTTTTATGCTTTGTGTTTATATGTATGAAAAATACAAGTATTGCACATACAGTGGATTCCTTCTACCCAATAATGGTTGTTGTAGATTCAATCTAATATCTATATATGGGGCAATAAATACATCTGTGTGACGTTTATAATGTGGCTTCAATAGTCTATAAATAAAAAGTGATCCACAACAATATTCATACCACATATTTGCATAGAAACACCCAATAGATTTATTTATTACAATTCCCTGGGGGGAACTGCAATCACACAGATAAGAAGCTGGGCCCCACAATATATAATGAGACTTACAGTTAGTATAAAGACGTTGCCTGAATGGTCTTCCTTTAGAAAACACAAATTCAATGGCAATGAAGTTCATTCCAGTTACAATCCACTCTGTAGTTGCTAGATAATTCTCAGAAAATCGAGGCAGTCTTGTTGTACCATTTTCTGAACTGTGATTTAACGGAGAACATGCACTGTGGGGAAATATGGAATAAGAGTTTCCATTTTATTCCGTTTTCTATCTGTTAAACCCAATATAGCACCATGAAATACATTCAATACAGAGATAAGTTGTAGTGTTGTGGCTAAATAAATGTTATTAACTTAGGTGAAGAGTTACAGGGAAGATATACCCCTGAGAATTGCAGGTGTCTATAAAAATATATCACACAAAACAGCCCACATTTAAAATACTGTTTCACATAAATATCACTTTTTATTAAAAAAAAAATACATTTTCTAATAGTATGTGCCATTGGATAATCCTGTAATGAAACATTTTCATTTTAAGTAGTTAAGTTTGTCCTCTGGTTTGAGGCACCATGTTCACACATAATAGAGCACATACATGCATCAGCCAATGATTGGACAGAGAATAGTCTTCTACTCCAACACTACTTCCTGTTACAGATAGAGCTGCATTATTTCCTGTCAGGTGATCTGAGGGAGCACACAGCCCATCACATAATGGATAATGGTGGATCAAGAGGAAAGATGTCAAAGGGAAATATTTACTGATATATACCAGTTTGGTAAGACTCTTTATTAGGCCACTTATTAGGATATAAACTGGTTCATTTTTAATTTAGAATGCATAGTTGTACTTTTATTATGGCAAGGCTAAATGACCACAAGGAATTACTTATTTATATATATTTGATATAATTGTATAGGGTCCCACAGGGTTAACATGTCCCTATGGCTTTAAACCCTACAACTTCCTAGTCTGTGCTGTTACTGGGCAAAGACCCATGTATCAGTTTAAAGTTTATATGTGTCTTATTGGTTATTAGGGAGACTACTCCTTTGGCACTCTGATATAGTGTTTAGCAGGGGGGAGGGTTTTCGTGTTCTGCATCTGCTGACCCAGGTGGGTGGTCACTGAGCCTGGGCCCCAGTAAAGTGAGTACCCTAGAGGCTGCATCTAACTCTAGTGAAGTCGGGGAACAGGGACCCCGTGAATAAGGAGTAGTAAGTATCAAGATAATTTATAAGAGCACTTTCTATGAAAGTGAGATAGTGAGATTATTTAGAAAGAGACGTTTTCTGGCTCCAACCAGGAGAAATTAGCTGGAAGTATTACTCTCTACAGGCATTGTGCCTTAAAGCAGGACCACAAGAGGCATGTATCAGGTCAGTTCCTACCCCTGATCCATAGTCGGCTGTGAGGGATCCTTGGCTGCTAAAGGAAACCCTGAGGATACAGATACTTGGCCAGGCTAGTCTCCGTAGGGAAGCCATGCTGGTTGGTGGTCCTTAACTTCCCCACCCTCGGCTGAGGTGGGCAAAGCTGGAGGACACCATAGTTTTCTACCTGTTGTGCAATTGCCTGATATTTCCTCTTTGTAAGTATTGCTATAACCCTGCATATTGATTGTCTCTGACAATAAACCCATTTCTATTGTTCAGCTGCAAGAACCTTCTGGTGCCCATTTGTTACTTTGCACTGCACACAGCTTCAGTGGGTTGTAGTTGCACTACACCATAGCTCTGTTTGGTCCCTTCCACATAGCGAAGGCCCCTCCTGAAGGATTGAGTCGTGTGTACCCCATGCTCTAAACCTATGTAGCCGTGCTGTTGGCTTGGTTACAGCCAAGAAGGGTTTCAATTGCTTACCTGAAAACATCATGTTCATTATACCATGGCTGTTGTTGAAGGAGAACAAATGCAGTAGTCTGCAAGGCAATGGTGAATAAGGAGTGCAAGAAAACAGAGAGCAACAAAGGAGGGGACAGAAGTTGTCCAGGAGGCCTGAATGGGGCTAACTTTGGGGCAGGGCCATTTAGACTTGCTGGAAAAAAACAGAAAATGATATAGACATTACAGACATTATATAGCAAGTACAGAACCTTGTTTTCCTTTTTATTCCCAATCAAGAATCTGAGAAGTTGGAACTAATATAGTGCCTAGAGAATTGCCACATTAATTCCCATTCACTTATAATGCATTCATGATTTACTCAAGGGTTTGTCATGCATGCAAAGTTGCCCAATAATGCAAAATGGTAGATCCTTGTACAGTACAAAGTGCAGATAATAAAAAAATAGAGACATCAATTCAGTGACTATTTGGTAAGATCAGCAATTACTGGGTATACTTACATGTTAAGGAGAATGAAGTGATGATCGCTATAGATTGCATTAAGTACTGAGCACTGCTCAAAAGTGTTTGTCTCTGAAAAAAATAGAAAACTATTTTTTTAACCGTAAGAGCTAAGTACAGAAATAGGAGCAATTAACCGTGGTTTTTTTTTTACTCTTAAGCAACATTCTTTCCAAGAATTCCAGCATAATTTCACTAGCTGCATAAAATACTGCACAAGATACTGGAGTAGCAAAGAAGTTAGTAAATTGCATGCAAATGAGCCTACAAGCAAATGATTGTATGTGGGCAAGTTATTCATAAGCATTTACACACCCTTAGATTGCATGGGATTCATCTGACATAACAAAGGTGTAATTAAATGTGTTTTTTTGGGGTTTTTTTTACAAATATTTTTACTAAGTAGGAAAATCCAGCCTATTGTCCTCCAGATGTTGTTGTTCTGCATTTTTTCTCATTCTAGAATGACATGCCAGAGAGAAGGGATGGTTTCAATTAACCACCTTGGGAAGGCTTAGATTGGACATTTGTTAAACCTACATCTAGTTATCTTGAGGAACATTGTAGCATTCAGCCAATAACTTTATTCAACTCTCACTAAAACTACTTATTAAAAAAACAGAGTCTTACCCAAAACAGAAACACTACAGAAGTCAGTACAATCATGGTCAGCAATGTCATGAATTTAAACATGGAGAAAGAAGTAACTAAAGCATTTCGTCCTTCTCTGTGTATGAAAAGAAAAATGTAGGTTATGTGTACAGCTATTGAAGCCCTGTAGTCTTTCGAAAACAAAAATAAAAATGGTCTGCACTGCCCCCACTCCCAGCCCCCCACTCACTCACACACCTGTTCCAGATCACATACACGCTCCCACTTCCACACCCCCACCCGCTCCCACATCCGTTACTTTTTCTCAGCAGTTCCTTCTATGTCCGGTTCAGATGCGGCCAGCGAGTGACATGCTGCCCTCAGTTCTTTGCCACCCTAGGCCCGGCCCTTTGTGACCTGCTCACAAATCCAGGCCTGAATATTGTGGTCATTTACTACATGCATGTCAGGGTGCAAAGTGCATGAGGGTGGGGGGCACATAGATTCTTTTACGTTCTTTAGTACTAGCATCTGGGGTGAAAGTAAATGACCCCCTGTAGTATTTTTCCCTAAGGACCTACCTCTAATCGAAATTACAGAAAGTTCCCTTGTCCTATACCTGTAGTTCAATTCAGATAATAGTTTCACAGGTGTAAAGGGAACCAAAATTACCTCTACATACAGGGGCACATTTACGAATCCACTAACGCCCTGAGCGTTCGATCGGCGTATTTTCGCCGACTTTTTCGGACCTGCACAACTTTTTTGTATTTTTCGCAACTTTTTGCGTACTTTGCAACAAAATTTGTGCGGCAAAATCGTATTGATTTTTTCGGAAGCATATTCGTGATATTTGCGATCTTCAAAAATTATAGTATCCAATCCGAATTTATCCCATTTGGGATTCGAACTTGCGTTTTCATGAATGTGCCCCACAGTATTTAGAAAGTTGTATTAAAAATACCATTGGCAAAATAGCATTATGGTACACTAAACACTGCCAGTTTAAAATTACTTTGGCTTATCTGTAGCAAAGTGTAACATTTTGGTGTAAAAAAGGTGTTAACTTGAAAAAAGGTTATAAGAAACAGAATTTAACACACCCAGAAGGTTTGGCCACCTGAATCTGTCCCTTTGTATTTCATGATCATGCAACTGAAATGCATGCCACTAATTCATAATTAAAGACAATAACCATTAGTTTTACTCCTAAAATATTTTACAAATCCATAATGTTATCCACCAAAATGCTAAGTGGACATTTATACAGTACGGGTTTTTATCGCTGTTGCCTGCACCCCTATCTATACCATTCTCTGTTGGCTCCCTGTCATGACATAAACATTATCATTTTAGCTTTTAAGGTTCTACATTCTTCTGCTCCTTTCTATATATCTACTCTCAACTTCTTGTATACTCCCTCTTGGTCCTTAGTTCCAGCTATGGACAGTCTGCTTTCTATGCATTTTACCCCACTTAGATTGTAAGCTCTACAGGGCATGGACCTGCTTCCTCTTGTCTCTTTGCCGCTTAACTAGTGATGAGCGATTTTTTTTTGCCAGGCATGGAAAATCAGAATTGGTAAATTTCTAGAGAATCTGCTGAAAATTTGCTGCGCAAAAAACATGCATTGACTGTAATGTATTTGAAGTGAGAAAAAAGTTGCAGTCACATGAAAAGGTTGTGGTCCCGCCCAAAAAAAGTTCCGCATAAAAAAGTGGCATGGTAGACACATTTTGCTAATTTTTTGTGGCTTTGCAAATTTCTCCGCAGTTTGGCAAATTTTTCAGGGAAGCAAAATAGGACCATCACTACATTTAACTCTACATCTTTAATGCAACTGAACTCTGTATGTATCTGTATTATTAAACCTCCTTAAAAATCACTTTTCATCACTTTTGTAATACAACATATCACTGACTTATGTACTTGTCTGAACCCCACATCCCTTCTTTTTTGTTTCTGTCTGTCACTTCCTCTTCATAGATTGTAAACTATTTTTAATTCCAACTTTGTACTGAAATTCTTTATTTTGTATTTAACTATTCTCATGGCATAATTTAAATACTGTACCCCTTTGTGTTTGTGCCTTGTAAAGCATCACATACATTTTTGGAGCTATATAAATAAATTCAACACAAAGCAATATTCAAAACATGTACATTTTCATACACAGTTGCCTTGTGATCAGTCACATTATATACAAGGTACAGAATAACTCACTTGATTAGTAGAGGCACGCATTCAATATTTGGGATTTTCGATGTGAAAGGGGAAGCAACAGAAGCCTCTAACTGAGACAAGGAGATTCCAACATTGGCCATTTTAAGAGCCTGCAAAGCATTGGTGTTAGATTTGTTTAGTGCATTTTTATTTAGGATCATTATATGTCTTTTATTTTCATTAATCTATTAGCAAATCACACAGGCAGATTTAGGGGCACATTTACTAAGACACGAATCTGAACCGAATTGGAAAAATTCCGATTTGAATACGAACATTTTGCGACTTTTTCGTATTTTTTGCGATTTTTTCGGCGTCTTTGCGACTTTTCGGAAATTGTAGCGACTTTTTCGTTACCAATACGATTTGCGCGAAAAAACGCGAGTTTTTCGTAGCCATTCCGAAAGTTGCGCAAAATCTGGCGATTTTTTCGTAGCGTTAAAACTTAAAAGGTGCGACAAGTTTTAACGCTACGAAAAATCGCCAGATTTTGCGCAACTTTCGGAATGGCTATGAAAAACTCGCGTTTTTTCACACAAATCATATTAGTAACGAAAAAGTCGCGACAATTTTCCGAAAAAATCGCAAAATACCGATCATTACGAAAAAAAACGCAATCGGACGCATTCGGCCCGTTCGTGGGTTAGTAAATGTGCCCCTTAGTAAAGATTAAATTGGGGAATCCAAAGGTATTCCCAGCAGTTTGTTCCTGATTGTCAGGAAAGTTTTCCTGGCAGCTTGGAAATTATTCATTTCATATTAAGTGATAATTACAGGGCTCCCTTGTGCCCATTTACCATGTATTTTGCACCTTGATTGCCATTCATGAAAGGGGCTTAACAAACATATTGACCATAGCCATATGTTGCCAAGAGTTTGTATTGATTGTAATATCTCTACAAACATTGTTTAAGAATGTGTATGTGTGAATTATATCTGTATATACAAATTTCACTGCAAGTTCAAGGGGGAAGAAACTGTGGGGCATAATATTTTAACTGTACAAGACTATGGATAGCAATATAAAAAAGTAACCGTAAAACAGTAACTCTATAATCTACTCACCCCACAATCATTTGCTCCGTCTCCACACATTCCAACATAGTAACTAAAAAATAACATTTAATCTTTAGTAGAAATATTTATATATAAGGCACCATGGTGACAATGCTTACAATCTACACAATGTTTAAGAATGTATTATTCTTTTGTCTTTCTAAATATGCTTTATATATTTCTAACCATTTTAATGTATGGTGCTGTTTTTCCAGACAACAATCACATGCAGCTGACCTTCCCCACACATTTTGTCATTTTATTATTAAAACATTCACCTCTACTTACTCTAGTTTTTGAAATTCTTCAATAAGGCTGGACTTTTGCAGTGGGGTCATTCTTGCAAAAATGGTCCCATTGAGAAGTATCTTAAAGAGAAAAGACACAATTTTGTATGAGGTAGAAAATCACAACAATTGAAGTCAGTAATACACTATTAATGAATTATATAGATTAATTTCTATACAACCCAATTACTACAAAGGTCTGTGTATATGGAAATGTTTCTTTGACACAAAAGGGCATATATAAATGAATGAATGAAAGAATTAAGAAAATGATCCACATTCTGTAGTTATTCTACATTGTAAAGCTGCTGAAGATAGACTCAGTTGTCCCCTATGGGGGCTACCTTCCCTGCTATTATCTGAGCCATTCATACATGCATACTGCTGTAAGTGTTAACAAAATTACAAAAAACGAAACCAACTTGGTTAACATGAGAAGGACTAAAAGAAAGAACCCTTCACAAAGCAAGATATGAGGAGTGTAAAGCCTTCTAAAAACAGAAGGTATTCACATGCCTCATGTTATATACATACATACATACATACATTAATTCAAATCCGAATTTTTTTGTGGTTAAAATCATGATATGGAAAAAATTCGGAGTAACCACGATAATTTCTGATGTTCTAAAATGTCACGAAAATGCTTTAATCGGTCGTACGTAGTGATGAGAAAATTTTTTCGGAAGGCATGGATTCACAGCGAATTTTTGCATTTCGCCATTGCCGAATTGTTTTGCAAAATTTCTGTGAAAATTCGTCGCGAAAAAATTTGTCACGCAGAATTTTATTTGTCACGTGTCATTTTTCACATAAAAAAAATGTGGTTGTGTCAAAATGGGTGCAAAAAAAGCACAGGCGACAAAAAATAGATGGGGGCGACAAAAAAATAGCGCGGCAAATGCGTTTTCACAGGACAGATTCGCTCATCACTAGTTGTATGAAAATATTGTGATTGCTTTTAGAAAGTCACAAAATTTTCGGATCTGAACGTTCTTAAATGGCGCAAAAACCTTTCTGGCTTTGAAACCTTCAATGTATGATTTTGGAAGCCTTCCATAGGACTCAATGGCACACTACAGATCCAACCTGGTGAAAAGATAGTCACGATACTAAAGCTTGAATGAATTCCGAAATGGTCGTAGTCTTTGAGAAAAGTATGACCTTTCCGTGTTCTATAAGTTAGAAAAAATACGAATGTTTCTCATAAAAACTTAATCGTGGTTTAGGGAATGGGAATAAAAAAATTAACATTTTTAATACTTACATAAGGAATTTTTGGTGGAGACATGCATTCCTTAAAATCTCTGTGGCAAACTATGTATTCAGAACCACTGAGTTAATAGCACAGATATAGCCTAATAACTTTATTTTTCTATTGCAATATGTTTCTAACGTAAAATAAAAAGGTACTATCTTTAGTGGAGGTGTTTTTTCTTATTGTGTCCCCCATTTTGTCATTATGGTCATCATGGTTATAGCCACTTTTATGGCTTTTAGTCTGGGTGGAACACTTAGCCATCAGTAAGCATAGAACCCTTTTTTGCCTGCTCTGTCACACAGTTATTGGGGCAGTGGGGGCCATTAATAAGATCTTTGCCCTGGGTGCATTGGTATGTTTGTGGTGGCCCTGACTAGGGTATAGTAAGTAATGTATAAGTGCAGATGACACAAAGCTATGCAACCCAATTAATCCATCCAGGATAAGGCGTCTTGCAAGCAAGATGTTGACAAACTGGCAAACCAAGTGGTAGATGAGATTCAATGTTGGTAACTTATACCCCTAATGGGACTGCATTAGACAAATCCATAGTTGAAAAGGACCTTGGAGTCCTTGTGTATAATAAATCTGGCGGTAGCAAGCAATGCTAGTCAGCAAGGTTTTGAGAAGGATTAAAAGAGTATTAATAGATTCATGGGAGAAGGGTTTATTCTTCCACACTACAGAGTGCTCCCTAGAATATGCCATGCCATGTCTCTAGTGCCCAAACAGGATATTATTGAATCTACTAAGATTCAATAACAACTAAGCTGGTATGGAAAGTCTCACTTATGAGACCCAAGGCATTGTGTGCAGTGGGGCTGTGTTGGAAGGTCCTTTTGCCTTGGGTGCCCTTTATCCAAGGCCTGCGCTGCTAATGAGAATCTTTTGTTTTAACTGAAGCAAGATGCACTATAAGCTAGCTGTACCATAAGGTACATTTTTTGGTATGTAAGACCCAGTGAAGACTTTTATCTCTATTTTATACGTCTAAATTAAAAATCAAATAATTTACAGGTTGAGGTATTAAAAGAGTCAGGCATGAGTAGTAGCTCCCAGTGTGTTTCTACATCACAAAACAATCAAGATCAATCTGCAAGCAATTACCCTAAAATCTAAGCTAAAGCTGTATGTGCACTAGATTTTATTGTACGCACATATTCTGTACTTAGACATTTCTACCATGCAATACTCACCTTTGGCACTAAGTCGTAAAAATGCTGCATTATAATCTGAAAGGATTTTCCATTCATTACAAAGTGAAAGGCTCCAGGCACCAGTGTGCTACTGTTCCATCTATCCTTGGAGCCAAAGTATGAATCCTAAAAACATACATATAAATATTAGCAGATAGTTCCTATTCTTAATTGGTTTTGTGTACATCAGTAACATACAAGTTCTCAGTTAATAGGCTAAATGTAGTTATTTGTCACAAGAGCCTACCAAGCAAGGGTGGTATAATTTAGTGATTCTCCACGGTTTCTTTTTTTATAGCCAATGGTGTGACTTGAATTTACTTGATCCTGCAGAACCAAACCTTGGGTAAGATGATCTGTGGGAAATAAGGTAAGATTCCCCGAGGTCCAATTTGCTCTTGGTCTCTCAAGACTTACTGGGTCTGGTCCATTTATTGTTATGTCCCTGGTGTTGTCTAAATAATAGGAAGTTGTTTTTCTTTTTAGTGAATTAGGAAATTGCTACCTATTAGGAACTAAGCAAATCCAAACTATTATGCAAAAAACAACACACCTGGCATAGGTAAGGAATGATAGAATCCTGTGCGACTGACCATTATCAATTGCATGTACATGCAAATATATTCCATTCAGAAATTCATAGAAATTGTGAACACTAGGGCTGCTAAATTATTAGTTTTACTTACATATTTGCAAAGCCTGTTGTAAAAAAAGGTTATTTTAAATCAAATCTAGAAATCTACAGAATTCGCCTTACATTTGTTTGGTGTCCATTTTCTTGATTCTCAGTCAAGGTTTTCCAAGTGATTGATGCTGGAACATCTTTTTGAGGTTCAGTAGCTTCAATTACGATAACTTTGCTTGTTTTAGAAACCATGCCACAGTTCTTCCCAATATTGAGAGCTGTTTGCAGATTATCCCCTTTAAAAGAAAGTTGTTTAAAAAAAACATGTATACTTCACAAACTGTGTTATTTGGGTTAACTCTTGGCTTAAAGGAGAAGGAAAGTTACAATAACTGGGATGGGGTGCCAAAATGTTAGGTACAGTACAGTGATGGTAATCGCTTACCAGAAACCCCCAACTCCTGTTAGGAGAAAACTGCACTGGCCAGGTTATATGTCTAAAGGAAGAAGACAAGGGCAAGAGGAAAACTCATTTTCATTTACCCCAGGCCAGTGCAGTTTTCTCTTAACAGGAGCACCGGCCGGGGGTATCAGGTAAATGATTACAATCACTGGGCGGTGCCTAACATTTGGCTCTCTCAGTGATTTAACCTTTCCTTCTTCTTTAACATTCTTCTGACAGTGGCTCCTAGTTTGGGGCTGTAGGTTATGTGGCTCTGATAGCCTGAGATACCAATCTACTTAAAGCAATACACAAAAAGACACATTAAAAATTCCTAAAGGTTGCTTATCCCATTTATTGTGTCAAACACAAACATTTAGGTGAATACTTTTAAGATTTTGGTCACAACACCAAATCAAGGTCTCCTCAGTTCATAAGAAGGTTAGAGATATACAAAAACATTGTTGTAACTATGAGAGACATTCATGACCTCTTGGTAAGCAATGCAAAGGCACTAATTGATGCAGGGCAGTGAAACAGATTGCAGAAGCCTGCACTATTTGCTCACAATGAAATGCAGCATGCTAGGTGCAAAAAAACTCAAGAAAGGCCCCCTCTACATTGCCATCTGACAATTTGAAATGAAGGGGTAATATGTGCTTACAAAACCATGCCAAATACAGTAACTACCATCTGTATAAAAAAACTGTTGTGCTCTAAATATTTTATATACTCATATTTCAGACACTAAGGAGATTATTTAGGGTTAAACTTACAGTACTAGGGGTGTCTCACTCCCTCACCCTTGGTGAGAAGCAAGAACAATCATCACAATTAATTAATTAATTTAATGTAATAAATTAATGTAATAAATTTAAATTTTAAAACATTTTTGGCACATTATCTTAGGCATGTGTTCTGCTACATCTGCTTTTCATTGTATTTTAAAGCTCTCTGTGTGCTCTGCAGGTTTTAGTTCTGTAGATGCATGAGTGCCAATTCTTCTGCTCATTACAATGAGTACCTGTAATCATCACATTTCTTATCCTGGCCTCAGTGAGTTCATGAAGCACTGCGTTTGTTTCTGGCTTAAGACGATTTTCCATAATTAACAATCCAATAAATATAAGATCTGCCTCTACAAATTCCCTTTAAAAGAAAAAAGAAAATAAACCATATATAACCACATTTTTGTAATAGCCATTTAATATTTTTTATAAAAATGAGTTTGATAATACATGATTATTGGGCTTACAACTAATGCCAAACATCAGTCAAAAAGGGTTATCAGTGGTACTCTAGCTGCTGTTGGACTATTTTCAGATGAAACATAAAGGACTAGTTAAAATTAAAAGTATGTAATGAATGCCAGGTTTAACCCATACAAGATTATTTTGGTCAAAATGCCCAAACTTTTGTTGAACTGCCCATCTAAAAGAGTCCAATGCACAATATGCTTCCTGTATGTTATTGTCATTAATAATGCCAACTTACCTGCATTAACTGTAAGAGTATGAAATAAGTTTCCATACAATTTCCGTATGTCTGCTAATTTTCAGAAGAACATCTTGTATGAAAAGTCGGTATTTCATTTATGCAAATTAATGGCTAATTGTATATACAAGTTTAGATTATTTTAATATGCTGTGAAGACAAAATAACCGTTACCGTTCCATGTGCTGAATGGCTAGTAACCCTTCCTTCTGTAGAAATCCATGTGCCAGTGCTATGACTCGAAAGCCTTGTGCTGTATAGAAGTCAAGTTTCTTAGATATGTTTTGTGGCACTGGTGAGAAATATACCATGGTCATTAATTTAGCAACAAATTCCTTTCTCTTTCTTTAAATCTCTATTGATGCAACAAGAAGCCAGCAGGAAGCATGGACTACCGGATGACTAAACATTTCAGCTGAATATATATGAAGATGGAACTCTTTTGGTTTAGTATAAGCATAACCTGCACATGTTGATTGTGGAATCTGTTACCCCTCATGTTTGGGGCATATTATCTAGATAAGTATCTTTTCTATAATCATTTAAACATTTAGGGGCCCTTTTATCAAAGTCCGATTGCCTCCGAATACAAAAAAATCGTATTTTTTCTAAGTTTTCGTACTGTGCGTATTTTTGCAGATTTTTTCGCTAATTTGCACAACTTTTTCCTACTGTGCGTCAAAATTTACGCGACAAAATCGTATGAAAGTTTTGGATTCAGTCAAGCTTCGGTATCGTGACTTTCCTTGGGGCAGGTTGGAGCTGCAGAGTGCCATTGAGTCCTATGGGAGGCTTCCAAAATCATGCACAGAAGGACCAGTCAGAAAGGTTTTCCCGCCGTTTACAAAATTTTGTGACTTTTAGACTAATACGTTTTTTTCGTAAGCATTTTCGTGACATTTTCGATCATTAGCAATTATCGTATCTATTCCGAATTTTACCCATTTCAGGATTCAAACTCGTACTTTGATGATTCAGCCCCTTAGATTAGTATACAGTTGTTTCCTTTGCCTTGCGGAGTTCTCTTACGTCACTCCGATAACAAATTCATTTTATTGATCAATTAGTAATTGAAGAAATGGTTTTATCAAACCCCTGTGTGAATGTCCTATTATAAAGATAGCTAAATTGAGTCTCAGTCATAAAGTGCTGGATTGTTAGGTTGTTAGGCTAATGAGGGAGGAGTAATCAAATTCTGTAGCAGATTTCACATTTAATACTATAGATGAATAATGTACTGTAGTAGGCAACTATTTTGGAGATGTTTAAAAACAATTGCATAAAACGATTATAAAATTGTTTATGCTACTGTCTTGTCATATTGAAACTTAAACTTACTGAATTTCTATTACCTGTGTCTGGTTTGCAGAACTTAACAACCATTTCAGGAGCGCCCTTCATAAACACTGTGAGGTCAGTCTCTCCAGTAATCTGTGCAATAACTGACATGCGCTGAAGGGAAGAGGAAAAGGGAAACTGATGCAAAATTGTGATCCCTTCCACAGGCACCTAGATAAAACAAACATTTTATATGGAAACTATGCACCCAGAATGCATGCTTATTATTTGCTTTGAAGTTTTCATGTTTTATTAACATTAAACTGTACACACTATATGTACTATTAAAACATGTAGCAGCAGATATACATGAGCCCACAGTGCAGAAGATGGGTTCAGTACCTGTAATAAAACACATACATTTTAAAAAGTAAAGTTCATAGTCATGTCATAGCTAATTTAAACTGGATATGGTACATTTTTAATACCTGATTAAATGTGGCATTTTGGTGCAAAAATAAAGAGATTATTTTCACATTGTCATAACGACTTTACATTACATGAATGTGCACTCTCTTGTAGTACCGGAAATTTCGCTTTAATGGTTGACTATAGTGTAAAGTATGACTTTTTTCACAGTTAGATGTTATGGGAGGTTGTAGGAATGGGCATCCGCAAATAGCAGCAAGGTGGGTCATTTACCCCGGCCCCTAGAATTTTGCATACCCCAAAGCTCATCGCCCTCTGTCCCAGATTACTGTTTAAATGTCCCACGTTGCCCTGCTTGTTCTCGGTTCTTCTCAGTGCCCTGCTTCTCCAAAAAAACATCCAAGATAGCACTGAGTTTCACTATGGGACGCATGGCCATTTTGGATTTTTTACATGAGCCAGGCAGAGGGAGGCAGAGAGAGTCAGGCAGAATGTGAGCAGCAGGAAGAACTTTAGTTTTGGGATTCTGCTTGTGCAAGTGTAGGTGAGGGAATGCTTTCAATCTATTCATTTCTGCGTTTGTCTTACTGGAATGTATGGTTTTAATGAAGTGCTATTTGCCCATTTCTACACTCATTATACTGGCACGTCTAGGGTTAATATGCTGATTATCCATTTTCCATAGTAATTATACTGGCACGTCTGGGGTTAAAAATGCCCATTATCTATTTTATTTAGTGATTATACTGTCTCTTTTGGGGTTAATATGCTTGTTATCCATTTTCTGTAGTAATTATACTGGCACACCTGGGGTATGTCTTGGTAAAATATCCAGAATGGCTGTGCATTCCACGATTATCATGTTTTGGCAAAATGGGTGTGGTATTTAAGGGTGTGGTCATACACAACACCGCAACAACAAATAATTATATTAGATAGGCAGGACCATAGGGCATGTTTGTGTGTCACACACAGTTCACCGGAGGGATACTTCACAGTTTTTTTGTTCATTGTATGTAATTAAAAGGGAGCGGTAAAGAAACTAAACCCTTAACTAAATCAACAGCTAAAGTAGAACAATATTCTGCTACTTAGTTTCCTCGATTTTCTGCAGTAAGTAAGGCTTTGTACAGAATCGTATACTTTTTAAAAATGGAATAAAATTTTCCTTTGTCCACTTTTCTAAGTGCTTCAGGGTCAGACTGAGGGGTGCAGGGCCTGCCGGGGCTGCCGGCCCAGGGCAGAATGCAGAATCATATTCTTTTTGTAAATGGTATAAAATGTTCCTTTGTCCACTTTTCTAAGTGCTTTTGGATCGGACTGGGGGGTGCAGGGCCTACCGGGGCTGCTGGCCCAGGGCCCCCGCATCTCCCTAGGGGCCCCTGCTGTGCCCCCCTAACCCCCCGCAGGGACCCCCGCCTGACATCCTCCTCTGAGTGCACGTAAGTGAAACGCATCGGGGAGGGACACCAGGGAGGGATTAGGTCTGGGCTGCCAGGGCCCACCAGGTTTTTTCCACCGGGTTTTTTCCAGTGCTTCTTGTCTTTTATTCAGATTAGCGAATCCTACTGAAACTTCAAGTGACTATAGACATTTGGTGTATCTACAGTATATTGTAAATCAAATAACTTATCAGTAGTGATGACCGAATCTTTCAAAAGATTTGCGAAACGGCGAAAAATTCGCGAAACGGCGGAAATGTTGCGCGTAAAAAAAAATTGTCGCGGCTATTATTTCGTCGCACGCTATTATTTTGTCGCCCGCGGCTATTGTTTGGTCGCACGGCTATTATTTCGCCGCCCGCGGCTATTATTTCGTCGCACGCTATTATTTTGTCGCCCGCAGCTATTGTTTCGTCGCACGGCTATTATTTTGTCACCCGCGGCTATTGTTTAGTCGCGCGGCTATTATTTCGCCACCCGCGACAATTTTTGGACGCACGCCGAATTTTTCTGCGGCAAATTTTTTCATCCGTTTGCGAAACAATCCGCCAATGGCGAAACACGGAAATTCGCAGCGTATCCATGCCTGGCGAAACATTTCGCCCATCACTACTTTTTGTTCTATGCTTGTATATCTCTCTGCCTTTTAAAGGGGTGGTTCACCTTCAAGTTAACTTTTAGTAAAGTATAGAATGGCCAATTCTTAGAAACTTTTCAATTTTTTATATTTTTTTAATTATTTGCCTCACATACACTATTGCTCAGTGAGGCTACAATTCTATTGTTATAATCATTTTTCATTACTTTAAATTACTTTTTTTTTATACTTTTTCAGATAGCTGCTGAAATGCCAACCTGGAGAGTGGTTGAACAAAAAGCTAAATCATTAAAAAAAAACACATATAAAAATATTAAGATAAATGCAAATGGTTACAGAATCACCCTCTACATCATACTGAAAGATAATTAAAAGGTGAACAACCCCAGTAATCAAGTCAGATTTTATTTCACTAAGCATAATATGTTTGTGGTTAGTGCACATTCTCTAACTGGATCTGGGAAACCCAGTACCTGCAGCTGAAGTTATAAAACAGAAACCTAATAACTGGATTGGGGTTTTAAAAAATAATCTCATATTAAGTATCACTAATAAATAAAATGCAGTAATGTGAAGCAACCTTAGTTGAAATATCTTATATAACTAATAATAAGCACCAGAGATTTAATGAACTTGCCTTCCCAGCTCTGGGTCCTGGTTTTACCAGTGTACATGAAATAGTTTCTCCTCCCTTTGTTCCATCAGCTGGATGGTTTTCAAGTTTCTGTTGAAAGATTATTCAAGTATAAGTGGCACAGCCTTCAAGTGTATATTTTACTCTGGATTTTAAATATACAGAAATAATATTTTATATATATTTATCATTAAACACATTAAGAAAAAACAACCTTAAACAAAAAAAAACCTTTAAAATTAGATTAGCAAAGATAATAATTTCAATTGCCCTCCTCTGACATACACCTGGGGGCCACCTATAATATTACACCAATAATTGGCATCAATTTTATTTAACATTTTGTTAACAACAACACTTTGGGCCCGATTCACTAAAGTCCGAAATAAGGAGTGATATTTATAGCATGCGTTAAAAATCTTATCACTTCTTATTTTTCGCTCGATTCACTAAAAGGACACTTGTCATAATTAAGAAGCGATGTTCTTGGTGTTATTTATCTTGCAACGACATATTTTCAAGCAATATATTACGCAGCGCACAACATATTACGCAGCACGCGATATTTTACGCAGAGCGCAAAATTTTCAGAACGGTAGTCTTCACAAAGTAATGGTTACATGGGTAATATATTGCGCTCTGCATAAAATATCGCGTGCTGCGTAATATGTTGTGCGCTGCGTAATATATTGCTTGAAAATATGTCGTCGCAAGATAAATAACACCAAGAACATCGCTTCTTAATTATGACAAGTGTCCTTTTAGTGAATCGAGCGAAAAATAAGAAGTGATAAGATTTTTAACGCATGCTATAAATAGCACTCCTTATTTCGGACTTTAGTGAATCGGGCCCTTTGCCTTTTAACAATGTTTTGTGCAAAATGCTTAATGACCACTTGGGCTTCACACTTTCACCCAGTCCCACTCCCCCACTTTGAGACTCATGTAAGTAAGTAATTTCCAGATTAACCGTTTTTATAAATTAGGCACAATGATTTACAATTATTGTAGATTTTTGAATATTTTATAAAATGTTGATATATACAGGTATGGGACATGTTATCCAGAATGCTCCAGACCTGGGGTTTTCTGAATAAGGGATCAATCTGTAATTTGGGTCTCTATACTTTAAGTCTAGTAAAAATCTTTTAAACCCTAAATACACGTAGGATTGCTTTCCCACCAATATGGATTTATGATATCTTGGTTTGGATCAACTACAAGCTACTGTTGTGTGATTACAGAGAAAATGGAAATAAGTTTTAAAGTTTTGAACTACATAATTTAAAATGGAGTCTCCCTGTAATTAAGAGCTTTCTAGATAATAGATTTCCTTATAATGTATGCCATACCTGTATACACAGTAATCATATTAACAATTTTGCAGATCAAGGCTAATTTGAGATGTAATATGTTTGTAAAGTTATAATCACCCAGCCTGTTCCTTCAAACATCTTTATGTCCAGTGGGTCTCCTTGTATCTCCCCATCCAGCATAATGAGAGAGTGGCAGCTTGCCATAGCTCCAAGCACAGGTCCCCATGGTAAGGTTTCTCCAGAGGTGAATAAATGTATATCCTGAAAGCTAGAGGTAAAGAATAGTCCCACAGTCTTTCAGACTTTCTCTTATTTAATCATAGTTATGATTAATAGTTTTCAGTTTATCAGAATGAGTTTGACTGAGCTCAAGCACACTACAAAATCAGCGGGCCATCATTGGGTGTAAATACCTTGTCTGTCATACCAATTTCATATATTTTTAGCAATAATGAACCAGGCAGGGAAAAGTGTGAATCTTCTGGTGAGTAGAGAAAAGTGCCCAAAGAAAAAGGTTGGTGGATAACATATTTTGCAAAGATTGGTATGGTCCTTTGTTTCCCCTTTTATGATACAGAAACACTTTTTCTGTGATGGAACAAATTGCTAGAGCTTGAAATAGAGCTTCTGAAATCTGACATGATCTGGATTTTTTTTTACCCATAGTTAGTAAATCTGTATTAAACCGGCCCTTGTGTATTTACATTCCTACTTATTGCCTACAGGAATTCAATCCATTATCCTGAAGCCTGTTTTCCAAAAAGTTCTGAATTGCTGGAAGGCCATCTCCCATAGACTCCATTATAAGCAAATAATTCTCATTTTTAAAAATGATTTCCTTTTTTTCTGTATTAATAAAAAAGTATCTTGTATTTAATGGTAACTAAGATATAATGAATCCTTATTGGAGGCAAAACAATTCTACTGGCTTTAATTAATGTTTAAAGTAGACTTAAAAATATGGAGATCCAAATTATGGAAAAAAAAGCCCTTATCCCAGGTCCCAAACATTCTGGATAACAGGTCCCATACCTGTATTTGGATCTAGCTCAACAACCAAAATAATAAAGAATACTAAAATTGATCAACAGAGAAATTAGGAACTATTATAGTGTAGTATTTCAAATACACTATAGAAAATGCCAAAGTGTATTTTTCTTTTTATAATCCAAACAGATAGTGCTGATTGGTCAGCAAAACGTGTCAGGTGAAAGTGACGTCACAGGTACAGGCAGAGCCATGAGGGGAGCATACCTCTTTAATGGAACAGTAGCCTTGCAAACTGGTGCATTTTATGTGACTGATCTCAATTGACTAAATATGGGGTGTTAACTTAAGTGTATTTGAAATAATACACTAGCAGGCGATATCTGTTTTAGCATTCTGTGATATCATGTGCAGCTGGGAGACTGTGAGAAGATTGGCAAGAGAAAACAATCTTGAAAGACTAAGGGGTATATTTATCATGCTGTGTAAAAAGGGAAGTAAAACATCACCGGTGATGTTGTTTATAGCAGCCAATCATATGCTTTGCTTTTATTTTCTAACTGTTGAAATCTAATTGCTGATTGGTTGCCCTGGGCGATATCGCCTGTAATGCTTCACTTTTTACACAGTATGATAAATACACCCCTATATATTTATCAAGCTGTGTAAAAAGTGGAGTGAAGCCCAGGGCAATTCAATTTCAGAAAGTCAAAGTTTTACTCCACAGCATGATAAATATACCCCATCACTCTCAAAAATACTTGCTAAATAACCAAAATAACAAACCAGGGTTCATTAAAAAAAAGACATATTTAAAAGGAAATAACTTGCCTGCCTCCATCAGAAGGAGCAATACCATGTAAATCTAAAGCATCTTCTGTTAGAGTACCTGTCTGAAATAGTATAAACGAAAAGATAGATGATGGACTGGTTAGCCGATTGATCAACAGATAGACAGACAGATTCATACATAGATTAAGAAGAAATATCATTTGCAATGTAAAGTTGTATTTACTTTATCAAAACAGACAAGGTTCAGTTGCCCAGCAATATTGATCCTTTGGGGGCTAATGCAGAATATTCCCAGTTTCTTCAGCCTTGTCTGAGCATAGAGAAGACCCAGCGTCAGAGAAGCCGGTAGTGCAGGATTAACCGCTAAGGTTAACATTAGAAATGACATCAGCACTGTATTATGTATGGTGGCCTAGATGTAAGAATAGAGACAAAATGTAATTATTAGCTAAATAAAGTTCCATAGTGTAAGTTTTTTATGTTAATGGTTAGACTATAAAAAAGACAATGTGTACCCAATCCCTACCAAGACAAACATCCAACTTTAAAAAGCATCACTTGAGGTCCGTAACGTCATATTAAATAAATCATTCCTTTGCAGCAAAGAACTGCAGTGGCCTGTGCTTTTTCTACATTATGATCATGCTATAGATGTGAGTGTGCTCTCAGCTGTGGAACATAGTAGAACTGCAGGAGCAACATGGTGAGATAATTCTGTGCTATTAGTGTCAGATCATCTAGCTCTGCTAGTAATCCTGACAGGTGCTGTGTGCCCTGCCCCCCAGATCAGTGGCTGCTCATCGTATCAGCTGCATATCCACTAAGGGAAAAAGTGGCATATCTTTTCAGCCAACTGAGGAAAGAGAAGGATATGAATTTTTACTTAAAAGAGTAAGTGGAATGTTCCATCCACTGTGCCAAGGGCCTGGGGCTGTAAAGAATAAGCAAATGAAACTTTGGAGGAGATTGTTATGGGGAAAGGACTAGGGACTGGCACGTTGGGGCAGGAGAAAGAGTCAATGAACTAGGAATGAGACACAGGGAGGGAGAACAGACACATTGGAAAAGTAAGGGGGATCAGGATGGCATGTCCATCAAGTGCCTCAGCCCTTCAACTTTTTAGTTCTGTTTCCCAGCACTAGTATCAATTGTGTGTGTTTTTCATAAAGTTTATATGAATCCTACTGTGCAGCTATGGGGGCTACTATTGAAGCTCCAGTAGGGTCAAAATTTAAACAGAAGGGAACAGACAAGCTGTATAAAATACTAATGTTTAAGTACTTAAGATGATACAAAAATCACTAATTTCTCTCTATTAGTGATGAGTGAATGTTTTCGGCAGGCAAGATTCACAGCGAATTTCCAGAGTTCGCCATTGGTAAATTGTTTCGCGGAACTTCTGAGAAAATTCGCATCTGAAAGATTTGTCGCGTGTCAAAAAGGGCGCGGTTGCAGCAAAAAGGATTCGCGTCAAAGAAGGCTGTGGACGCGTCAAAACGGGGCGACAAAAAAATCACATGACAAACACGTTTAGCACATCTATACCATCTACACAGCTAGACAATTATTATTGTTTGCTGTTAGGCTGATGCCACATGAGGCTGATTCTTGGCCAGCTCTATTCCGCAGGCCAAGAATCAGCCTTGTGTGTTATCAGCCTAACAGCAAACAATAATAATCTTAGGTTATGTGACAATTGGACTTACCCCATTAAGTGTGTAGATAACGGCTGTGTATATAACTCCACACAAAGAAATTCCCACAAGTACAAGAAGGAACCTAATGGCCTCTCTATGTAGCTTTACATTTACAGGCTTGTTATACAGAATGGCTCTCACCAGATCTCCTTTTGCTGTATTAAATCCTAAATACAAACAAATATTATTGTACACCCTAGAGATAACATAACTTTAAGTAGCTCTTGCTACTTTATAATTACAAAGTGATGTAATTTAAAGGTTTGACGCAACATAAATAAACTATCACCTCTGAACATATTTGTTTGTATGCAAACATATTTAAGTAAAAAAGTCAAAGACATGTCTAAGAAGATGTGAAATCTTGTAACAGATTTTAACACATAAAGCTCTATTTATATTAACCTTGAGTGAAAAGTAAGAAATACCTCCCTTTAGGTCATTTGCAAAGTGCAGGGCCAAGTACAAAGTGACCCCTGCCCCATGGATTGTGCCCCAAAGCACAGCTTTTTGCATTCCTAGAATGAAGGACAAAGATCTGTATGTGTTCATCTGAACAGAGGACTGCATGTACCTGGCACAATTATATTCACAGGGGTCAGATCAGAGGGAAAATGGCAGAACCATTAGGTTTGCATATCACTTGCTACAGGAGAGCCAAGCACTTACAGCCCACCTATGTGCTGTTTGTTGCAGATTTACTTGTCTTATCTTATTAATCTGTTGTTTGGCATTTACCAAGTAGGCAGAAACCTGACTTACACCTAATATAGGTAGGTAGATTAGGCTGAAGTAACATCTGAAAGATAACTAAAGACTGGAAACTCACCAGTTTGTAGTACAACAGCCTTTACCAGATCCGGACCATGTGCCTTTGTCTGAATGACCTCTGTTCCACAAAACAGAACGTGTCTCTTGTAGTCTTCTCCACACTGGAGTTTCCATGGCACAGTGCCCTCTGTGTGAGGTAAGGGGATCTTTGTGACCGGAATACTTTCCCCTAGCAATAAGAAAAATAAAACATATTTTAATGACCTCATGTGCTTTTAAACAGATTAGGACTTTGCTTACTGAGATATATGTGCTTGTTTCTTGTAGGCCAATAAGTGTGGATATATAGAAAGTAAAAAAGTAAAAGAATGCACAGCCTTTTGAAAATCAAGCTATCAAACTTTTGTGTTCTTTTTAAAATCTTAACCTGATTGTCACTCACAGAAATGCTAATCTAAAGCAACTGAGGGGTGTCTATAATCCACTTGCCTGATGTTCCATTTACTAAAAGGGGTGACTTTCTATTTTGCTTTGCTACATAGCTTGTGCATAGAGTGCCCAGCAGGCACAATTAGACAAAAATTATTAGGGAGGAAACATGTCTCCTTTTACTAAAAATGAGGCCCTTAAAGTTCAAGATTAGTCACCCGCAATAAATCTTCATCACTGCGGGCGACTAATCTCCTTGACAGGACAGGTAAAAACCTACCACATAGGATATTACAATCAAAAGGAAACAATACACCAATCTATTGTTCTGTAGAACACACTCAAGGGGGATTGGGGGATATTACCTGCAGTTTGGAACTAGAATGTGTGGGTTGCACACCATTCTGGGTCATCTTTGGTTAACAGAAGAGTGGACTGGTGAGTTGTTCCTCACTGAATTTAAAGGAGAATTTGGTTATGGACATACAGCAGTGATCCCCAATAGAGATGTTGCGAACCTCACAAAAAAAGTTCGCGAACCCGTTCGCAAACTTCTGCCAAAAAGTGCGAACTTTTGCGAACTTTGCGAACCCCATAGACTTCAATGAGAAGGCGAACTTTAAAACCTAGAAAAGCCATTTCTGGCCAGAAAACTGATTTTAAAGTTGTTTAAAGGGTGCCACGACCTGGACAGTGGCATGCAGGAGGGGGATCAAGCAAAAATTTCTCTGAAAAATACGTTGTTGACACAGCGTTGCGTTTTGTGCTGTAAAGGGCAGAAATCACACTACATTCCTAAACTTGTGTAATAAACTGCTTTTACAAGGACTATTGGGTTACAGCAGATGAGATCAGCAGGACAGCTGTCCCCAGCAGCTACATACTGAGCAGTAGAAAGTAGATTACTAGTCAGCAAAGCTACCTAAACTGTCCCTCAAATCCCTGCACAGTTCTCTCCCTATGCTAACTCATCAAACACACACAGGCAGAATGTAAAATGGCTGCTGGGCTTCGGTTTATATATGGAAGGGAGTGGTCCAGGGGTGGTCCAGGAGGGAGAGCTGCCTGATTGGCTGCCATGTATCTGCTGGCTCTGGGGTGAGAGGTCAAAATTTGGCTCCAGCTAAGGCGAACCCAAAATTGCGAACATCGCTAAAAGTTCGCGAACTTGCGAACACCTAATTTTTGTGCGAATCAGTTCGCCCGCGAACAGTTCGCTACATCTCTAATCCCCAACCAGTGGCTCGTGAGCAACATGTTGCTCACCAACCCCTTGGATGTTGCTCTCAGTGCCCCCAAACCAGGTAGTTATTTTTGAATTCCTTACTTGGTGGCAATTTTTGGTTGAATAAAAACAAGATTTACTACCAAATAAAGCCTCCTGTAAGCTGATAGCATAGAGGCTGCCTAATAGCCAATCTTAGCCCTTATTTGGCACCTCCATGAACTTTTATGGTGCCTGTGTTGCTCTCCAAGTTTTTTTATATTTGACTGTGGCTCACGAGTAAGAAAGGCTGGGGATGCCTGACATACAGGCTTCATAGGGTGGGAGAGCCATACATCTGAATAGCAGTTAAGTCCTAGTTGGGAATGTAATATTGATTCTTTATGGTAATCCATATGTGGCTGGGCTAATTCCCTATTGATGGATATATGTCTGCCTTAAATACTGTACCTGTCAATGCTCCTTCATTTACGGTGCAGCCTCCATTAATTAAAATTGCATCGCAAGGTAAGAACAGCTTATTGCCTGCTAGATTAATTACATCTCCTGGGACCAAACACTTCGATTTTACTTCTTCAAGCTCTATGTAAAATATAAAATATACAATAAGAACAATTTTATTTGAACAATTGAAATAAAAAATAGGCAATCGTTTATTTAAAAAATTAGCTGTAGTGAGCACTAGCTATAGGATGACTGTTTGAGACACAAGTTAGTTAGACATTAGCACTATTGTAGAATTGTTTTATATTGGTTATGATGGTGGAGCCCATTTTTGGCATACACCTTGCATGAGTCCATGGAAACGGCAATGTTCAGCAACTGAAAAATGTTTAGAATTCCCTAGGTAAAAGTTCAGGATAAAATAACCTTGATATTATCTTCTGCTTATGAGCTGGATATTGCCCTAAAAATAATAACTGCCGTACCCAACAATATTTAAACAGTGTTTTTTAAATGTTTAACTTTGTGTATATATTTGTATTTCAATAATAAATCTAAAACATTAGAGATGAAGGTGACTTTGCTACTTTTATGCCAATGTCACATGGAGCGCTTTGTTGCCTGTGGAAGACTGCCTCTTCCATGGACGACAAAGTATTCAAAAATACCTCCTAATCCAGAAAAATACGGAATTGCCACATGTAAAACAGTTAACATGCAGCACTCTGGTCTTGATTGTGGGAAAGTATTTACCATTAATTTGGAATAAAAGGTATATTCAAACGTTTTGTTGTCTGAGGGGGTGGCTACATATGTTGTTGCCATTAATATATTTACTCTTGTTTGCTTATATTAACATTAACTCTGATAAACCTGTTTGCAGGAATATAACCTAGCCATACACATTTCCCTTTGCTACCTGGCTGATTTACAATGGACACATGTAATGTGTGGCATACCTGTGTAAACACAAAATTATAATCAATGAAATACTAGACATGGGTATGATAACACAAACAAAAGTACTGTTTTCCTGGCAAAATCTAATGACAGAATGTATAGGAAGGTCAAGTAGGCATTATAAATGTTATTGAGTTTAGAACCCCTTCCTCACACTCCACTGAACTATTGAAAATACTACTAATTATTAGCCCACTTGAGGGGTTATGTAATAAAATGCATTAACCTTGCCCAAGTGCAGTAACCCATAGCAACCAATGAGCAAGTAACATTTACTGGTCACCTGTTTAAAAGCAACCATCTTATTGGTTGCTATGGGCTATTGCATCTGTGCCTTTTATTACATATAGGGGTTGGTCTCCTAAGTGCAATATCAGTATTATGCAAAGCTGTGTTAGAGAATAACTTTAAAGGAACAGTAACACCAAAAAATGAAAGAGTTTTCAAGTAATAAAAATATAATGCACTGTTGCCCTGCACTGGTAAAACTGGTGTATTTGCTACAGTAACACTACTATAATTTATATAATGAGCTGCTGTGTAGCCACGGGGGCAGCCATTCAAGCTGGAAAAAAGGAGAAAAGGCACAGGTTACATAGCAGATAACAGATAAGTTCTGTAGAATACAATAGTGTTTTATCTGTTATCTGCTATGTGCCTGTGCCTTTTCTCCTTTGAATGGCTGCCTCCATGGCTACATAGCAGCTTATTTATATAAATTATAGTAGACTTTCTGAAGTAAACACACAACTTTTAGCAGTGCAGGGCAGCAGCACATTATATTTTAGTTACTTTTATACACTTTCATTTTTTGGTGTTACTGTTCCTTTAAATACTGCATCTCGTAAGCCTTTTGAATGTTGAGAAAATGTAGGTCATACTTTAAAAACATTACATTTCTTTCCATTTTTGTTTACCTCCATTTCTTCGAAGAGCTTTAACCATAATACTGCTAGAGGACTTGGCCATTTTGTGCAGTTTTACTGATTGCTAGAGGAGTAAGAGACAAGTATAGTTACCTTTTTCTGGTGAAAATGCAATATAGTAATATAGACAGAGGCCTTTGTACATACCACTCTCAGATTATATACAGTTGCGATAATGGATAAAATAGTCATGGCTAAAATGACAAAGCTGTATTCTAAATAGCCGCAAGAAATCCACATACATAAAGTGTAGGCTTGAAAGATATAAAATGGATTAAAAATCTGTAAAACAAAAGATAAAGGAAATAAATCTTAGAAATCTTATTACCATTGCAGCCAAAATCTTCACCATGTTATGTTCTTGCAATTCCATAACATTAATCTTACTGTTATTGTTTATAGCAGAGATGTTATTGGTTTGCATTAAAAATCTCCTATAGCAAATGAAAAGATTGATTAACTGAAAAGATGAGAGTAGTATATTTACTTGTATGTGGATGTGTACATGTGTGGAAATCATCTTTATTTAAAAATGTATTATTTCAACAGGTAAGTAAATCCAGGGATCAGACCTGGCTGCTCTTTTAGACTTTCATGTTTACATCTCATTTCTGTTAATCTTGTACATTTGAGAACTTTGGGAATGATTCTAATCTTTAGTGCAAGGGATTAATTTGTGCATACTTAAGGAAAATGTAGGTGTGTGAACAGGTCAGTTATAAAAAGGAAGGCATCTGTATGTTTGAAGTTTCAATAAATAAATAACTATCTTGTACCTGCTACTGCACACTATACAGCAACAATTCTTTGGATGCATGTATGACTCTATCTACTTGCTATCACAGGGCAATTTTTTAGAGAATGATAGATGCTTGTTCACTTAGGGGCACATTTATAAAAGCACGAATGCTCGAGCGTTCATGCGAACGCTCTGAGCGTATTTTCGCCGATTTTTTCGGGCGTCTGCACGACTTTTTTGTACAGTGCACAACTTTTTCGTACGGCGGACGACTTTTTCGGACATTTGCACAAAAAAAACGGAAAGGTTTTACCGTTGTTTACAATTGTTCGGTACGAAAATTTCATGACTTTCAGATCGCCAATACGATATTATCGTAACTAAAACGATTTTTTCATAAGCATTTTCGTGATATTTTCGATCTTCCGAAATTTTCGTTTCCAATGCGATTTTTTCCCATTCGTGATTCGGATTCGTGGATTAGTAAATGTGCCCCTTATTGTACATTTCCTTTAGCTGTGTTTTTGTTTAACTTTCTCAACTACTTCCTATCTAGTGTAGTATATCTGTAATCACAATTCAGCAGAAACATAGAACCACAGCTATGACAGCTACTTAGCATTGGCATTTTCCCAGGGGAAGCCCTGCATTTCCCCCTGAACAAGAAATATTATTTATTACATGTGAAAGCTCACCTCTTTGAAGAGCAAAACCCAAATTGGCTTAATTTCCACATCAATCGTGTTAAGACCACAAACTTGTTTCCTATATACAAAAACACAAAAAGAGAAATCTAGAATTTTAAACCACAAGAATATTATAACCAGGTGACTTACAAGTTTAAATATTAGTTAGAACATTTTAATGCCATTAGTTTTCTCATAGCTAACCTGTCCATTTTGAGACATCATTGTGCAATCAAGAGGTTTCTGTACATTGTTATTTCCATGGTTTGACAGCCCATCATAATTCTTGATTATTTATTCTGAGATTGGAATATCTATACTGGTCCTCTGATATCTTTGTTAGGCTAGGATAGTTATGTGCTCTTATACATTATATACTTATACATATGTTCTTTTCATATGAATATTTTCTAAAAAGGGATAAACAATGTGTTTTTTTTTATTTTCCATTTCTAACACCTACACCTCTTTTGATGTATGATGCTGAAGGCACTGGCATAGAAACCCCTAGTGCAAAATTTGTACTAGGGCTCTGCCTTTACACTGCGCCCCTCCTCCTCCTTGTGGAAGCACCGAAGCAGGCTTTCTGCCACATCATAGCAAGCTTCATTGTGGGTGCAGTGACAGCCCCTGTTAACCTGTAGTTATAAAGGGACCTATGCTTTTTAAGTACAAAGGATCCCTGTATTTAACCTGTCTTAGGCTACCCTTATGCCACCTGTTTTTTTTATAGAGGGTACAAGTTTTTATAAAGTAGCAGTGGATACAATCACAGTGGATAAAGGCGCCCTTTACACTGTGCCACTTGTTAGTAAATTAAACCTTGTATCTGCATGTTATGATATAGAATCTTTAATAATGGAGATTTTTTTATTGCATACTTTTTTGCATTAAAAAGCATGAGATAAATAAGTACCGATTCATCAACGTAATTTTGCATGTGTTATCACTCATAACGCATGCGTTAAAAAGCACACTATGATTCACAAACACCTATGAAGCGTTAATTACTGTGAAACTTAACGCCTCCCAGGAGTAGGCGGTGGTGACAAGATGGAGTTTGCAGTCGGATTTTTTCAAGTATGTGACCTTCCTAGAGTGATGCATGCTTGTGTTTTCAGGGAAATGGTAATTTTCAGAACAGTAGTTTTCAGAAAGTAACTGCTATGTGCGTAATAGTGTGCACTAATATCAAGTGCGGCAAAAAATATCGCACGCGGGCGGAAATTATCGCGCATGCATTAAAATATTGCTTAAAATCGCTCATCGCCAGATAAATAACGCCAAGAACATTGCTTCTTAATTCAGACAAGTGTCCTTGTCGATCGTTAACTTGCAAAAAATAAGAAGTGATAACATTTTTAACGCATGCTATAAATAGCACTCATTTTATCGCCCTTTAGTGAATCAGCTCCTATGTTAGGTCCTATTGCTGCAGGACACATGCCTGCAAAAGCCAACGGTATTTTACAGTATAGCCTTTTGTTCTCAGACTCAAAAAAACCAAAAAATATATATTATGTCTTTATACATTTTTGGTAAAGACTGCATTTAAATTTTGGCATACTACTAAAAAGAAACCAAACTAATAGATATTGAAGAATATAGTTATCATGAAAACTGACCAGAATTAGGTTTTTTCACTATAAAGATGCACCCTTGGTGATAAGAGAATGCCATAAACATATAAAATTCATTGAGGTACTATTGTTTTAAGGAATTTACAAAGATTTCATAATCACGTTATTTCAAAATGAATTCTGTTTTCATACAATGTTCAATTTTTCCTTTGTGTGTGTGTCTGCCCATTTCATTGCTTGATGCTTGACATAACATTACCTAATCTCTTGCTCTTCAGGGGTTAGACCAGAACCAAACTGTGTGTGTATATCTAAGCAAGAAAGCTCCTCCTCCAGAATTCTGTAAAAAGGCATAAAATAATAATCATCCTTGTTGCATGAATTTGGTTTTCAAAAGCAACTGGTGCTGTTATGATACACTTACCCAGTTCTCTGAAACCTCCTCTCAGTTGTATTCCACACATAACGAATTTTTTGTACTTTCACACACCGAAACTATGTTATTAAAAATATTACAGTTATTTTGGCTTATATAATGGCAATTTATAGAGTTAACTCTCTTTCATATCTAATCTTACATGACAAAACACAACTGATAGCGTTTCTTTCTTCTGCACTACTGTGGGCAACAAAACATCCATAGTTCCCTTTGAAACAGTAATAATGTTGGTTTGCGGTGGTTAGACATGTGCAGCGCAAAGTAGCCTGAAGGTTCCTCACAAGGCAACTTCAGGAAACTTTGGAAACAAAAAGTGATTCCTTCAGTCTTATTTGTATCCAATTTATAAATTGTGAATTGCTGAATAACTGGTTTAGTTCTCAACTGAAATTAATGTTTTCAAAATGTAAAATATATAATTTTATTTTAAAAATAAAAGCAATTAAAGGACATACTTATTATTGGTGGCTTAAATTAATTGGGAAGCATGATATATATACTGTATATATATATATATATTCTTCATTAACACAAATTTAAGTTCAATATGTATACCTATAGTTTTTGGTTTCATCCAGTAGCCTATTGCTATCCTCTCATCTTAATATTCCTATTCAGTTTTATTAAGACTGAGCTACATACATACAGTATCTGGTTCAGAGATTTGGTGAGCTGAATGAGCATTCCTGAGCTGGTTAATTAGCTTTTACTGCTAATCTGTAAATGTGGCAATAACCCTTTTGTTTATGGAAACCATAAAAATAAAAATGTACCTTTCCTTCGCTTTTTATTAATGATTTGCTCAAGATGGAGTTTTTATTAGTGAGTATATGGTGGTCTGGTTTTCCTCCTGGTATGTGAGGGTAAATCTCGATTAACTTCTTCTTTGAGTATTGCCTTAATTCATCCTGCAAAAAATAAATGTACTAGATTTCTAGCCAGAAAAAAATCTACTATCTACTGTATACCTAAGCTACAATAAATCATATCATGCTGAGTTAGTTTTCTATATTTCCACTTATTTTTGCTTATATAATAGTAATTTATATTATTTTCACTTATATAATAGTAAATTATATTAAACTTGCTTTATTCTCATATATACACATATATGGTTTAGTGTGAGGAAATAAAACTGGGAAGCACTTATTTAATTTTAAATAATGTTATAGCCACTTTTTTGGTACACATGGGCCTAGGTATTATTATCGAGTCATGTGATTCTGGTGCATTTTCAACCAAATTTATAGTCAGTAACAGTAAGCTATCCTTTCCTTCTTTGACAACACAGTAGCCTTATGATATGCCAATTAGTGTAGGTACAGAATGAAGAGGGAATTAATCAGTTTTTGTAAAATAGCATATTAATGCCAAGGACAGTATATGGCTAATTTAGTTGGCAGACAAAAGAGTTCTGACTGAGAAAAAACCCTAAACAACCTCTAACAAAACACCTAACGTGCGGAAATAGATAAAAGCTCGGAAAGATCTGTCCTTCCCCCAAAAATTGGACACAGTTGGGTCTCAAACTGCTATAATTTTGGCATATAATCTATGACAGTATTGTACCTTCTTTGGTGGTGTTGGCATGGGTCAGTTTGTGGTGTAATGTGGAGCCCTATGTACCAAAGAGGGGCTTCAGAGGATGAACTGTAACCCAAAAGGACTTCAAGGCAGTTGGTGTCACAAGTGGGCATGTTGAATGGAAGATTGTTGAGGAGGTTAAATATGAGGGATTTTATATAATACTTACAGTGGTTCTAAGTAATACAACATTAGCTTCCTCCAAGGTACAAGGAGTACACTGACACCAAACATCAACTTCTGGCTTCCAGTAAAAGAGAATTCGTAGAAACCCAAGAGAACAGAAATATCCAATAATAGAGAGAGCTTGTCGCCATCTGACAGTTTTGTATCCAAACAGCTCCTGTGAATTTATGGAAAAAAAATATTGAGGGTGGATTGACCATTTCTGCAAACAACTGTTTTAGAGGCTCATTAATCAAATAGGAGGAAAGGTACAAAAGCACAAAAAAATGGGTTCCAAGCTTCAAAGAAAAGAGGTTACACCTTAAGGTGCAAACACTGGCTACTGATATTAATAGTCGTAGGGACAGATTGGTTTAACTCCAATCAAAATGGTTTGAATGCTGAAGGTACATGTCACATCAACTTCTGTGGCATTTTGGCAGGTTTTTTATGGCAATACTTTTATTTATTTTAATAAATTATGGTGAGAAAAATCTGTACTGTGTTTAGGTATGATAAAAGAAATATGCCCTTTAATATACTCTTCATCCAGATGATGTTTTGGAGCCAGAAGGAATTAGTACTCCATCTAGGGCAAATCACTGACAAATGAGTTTCCAGGGCTTATTTACATCTGCAAATGCAGTGAGCAACTTGTGCTTTTCACACTTCCATGTAGTGCACTCTGTGCCGCTCAGTCCTTCCTGCCTTCCATTCCGAATCAAGTGCAGCTGCACCTGTTGACACAGGAGAATCCTATATCTATCACTACTTCATTACCAGGCAGTAGGTCCAGGGTTCCCTCAGTGCCCTTCCACAATAGGCACAGCATACATGCGCCAAAAGGATAGGGTGCACAAATCCCTCACCAAACACCAGAAATTATGCTAGGCAGACTTAGAATATTTTCAGAGCCACTGAGCCAATTGGCAAAGTAAGAACACACAGTTGTGTCTATTTTGGTTTATCAGACATATAACTGATAGGTGCATGAAGATAATTGTACATTTCAATCCAAAATGACACCAGAATTCTGGGAAATAACTACCTGTAAATGTGATGGTAGCTGTTCCCAGAGCAGCCTGTGTACATTGTCAAAGCAGATTTAAGCCTGAAGAAATGGGTGCAGGCATCATTTTGACACCAAATGCCACAAAATTTTCAGCACAATTCTGTCCAATTTGCAGCAAAGCATGCATAGGCTGCAACTGTTTCAGCAGCATGGCTCCCTCAAAACCACAGAATTACCCTGGAATTATGGCCAAAAAAGCTGCATTGTGGGAAAAAAACATGTCAGTGGCATCCAAAAGTGCACTTTGCACATTGCACTTGCAGGTTCCCCCTCTTTTTTGTCCTGACTTTAGAGACCATGTTTTCACCAGAGTTCTAAGTTTAGGCTTCCTCTACATTTTTTTTTCAATCTTCTGTATTATTACTTTTCCATATTTCTGCTTCAATATTGTGTAAACATTAGAATAATATTTTGACAGTATTTGCCACATCATAAAGAAGTTGGTAAAGGAATAAAACTCACCATTTCGTTATCTTCCCCAGGATTAAGCAAGGCGTATTGCTCTGTCATTTAATCTCAGAGTATTGTGTACCTTTCTCAGAAGACTGGCACAGCAGTGTGGCAGGAAATATCACTTCTTTCTGTATTTAGTTCTCACTCACATACTTGTACTAATGCTAAATACAAGCACAGCCTCTTCATTTGCATGGGAAGTCTGACTGGATGTAGTTTTTGCTTGTTTGTGTATGATAGTTGGTGTACAGTTAATATGTGTGTGCATGTGAGTGTAAATCTGGATAATATACATGTGCCCTCGTGTCTGTTGGGATCTGAATTCAGCAAATACATCACTGCTTGCCTGCAATTTTGCAGTCAATTCACCATGTTTTTTTAACATAGAATGCAGTGTTCAGAACGTTCAAGCTCGTCTGCACCTTGGCACAATCTAGCTGCAATTGCCCTGAAAGAACAGATGCCATTATTTTCAGTATCAAAATTATATCCACACCATTCCTCTGCACATATTGATGCTGGAGGCTGTGGGAATCCTTGAGCTACCGCCACCTTGGTTGCCCTGCATCAGCTGGCGTGCTTAGATCTGATTCATCCAGTTAAAGTGATGGGGCACAATGATGCTCGGGACCATAGTGTGCTAGTGTAAGGAGCTTTTTTGGATGCAAGTACCCTTAATGAATGGCATCAATTAGCGCAACAACTGCGTTCATCTCAGTATGACTGCAACTATGGTTGTGCTCATAAATAAGCCTTTAAATGTCTCATTGTATGTCCCTTGTACATTAAAAGAAAACTATACCTCCAAACAATGTAGGTTTCTATAAAAATATATTGCATAAAACAGTTTATATGTAATGCCCTGCTTTATCTAAATAAGCCATTTTTATAAAAAAATATATACTTTTTTAGTAATATGTGCCATTGGGTAATCCTACTTTAAATAGAAAATTGCCATTTTAGTCCCGCCCCCTGGGATCATACAATTCATAGTGCACACAAACCAAGGACACACATACATGTTAGGACACATTAGCCAATTAATAGACAAAGTTCTATGTTGTTACTCCCACATCTGTTGGTTAAGTATTCATTCTGGCAGTATAATTTTCCTTTAAGCAAATAACTGCCTTTTTATTATTTAATATAATTTTACTCAAAATGCTTGGGAAAGTGGGATTTCTTAAAAAAATACATTTACAATCTATAAAACATTGTACCAGGGTGGTTAAAACTTTAAACATAGTATGGTTCAGAAAACTAAACACTGAAAGGGGAAAAGAAACCTCATGTACTCTAAGGTGACCAGATTTTCAGACTGGGGGACAGGAACAATATTGTTAGACCACGCCCACTTTGGGAGACATGCTCCCATTAAACCACTCCCCATTTTACAGATACACCCTCAGTGAATATATACAGTGGCTTGCAAAAGTATTTGGCCCCCTTGAACTTTTCCACATTTTGTCACATTACAGCCACAAACATGAATCAATTTTATTGGAATTCCACGTGAAAGACCAATACAAAGTGGTGTACACGTGAGAAGTGGAACGAAAATCATACATGATTCCAAACATTTTTTACAAATAAATAACTGCAAAGTGGGGTGTGCGTAATTATTCAGCCCCCTGAGTCAATACTTTGTAGAACCACCTTTTGCTGCAATTACAGCTGCCAGTCTTTTAGGGTATGTCTCTACCAGCTTTGCACATCTAGAGACTGAAATCCTTGCCCATTCTTCTTTGCAAAACAGCTCCAGCTCAGTCAGATTAGATGGACAGCGTTTGTGAACAGCAGTTTTCAGATCTTGCCACAGATTCTCCATTGGATTTAGATCTGGACTTTGACTGGGCCATTCTAACACATGGATATGTTTTGTTTTAAACCATTCCATTGTTGCCCTGGCTTTATGCTTAGGGTCGTTGTCCTGCTGGAAGGTGAACCTCCGCCCCAGTCTAGTCTTTTGCAGACTCCAAGAGGTTTTCTTCCAAGATTGCCCTGTATTTGGCTCCATCCATCTTCCCATCAACTCTGACCAGCTTCCCTGTCCCTGCTGAAGAGAAGCCCCCCCAGAGCATGATGCTGCCACCACCATATTTGACAGTGGGGATGGTGTGTTCAGAGTGATGTGCAGTGTTAGTTTTCCGCCACACATAGCGTTTTGCATTTTGGCCAAAAAGTTCCATTTTGGTCTCATCTGACCAGAGCACCTTCTTCCACATGTTTGCTGTGTCCCCCACATGGCTTGGGGCAAACTGCAAACGGGACTTCTTATGGTTTTCTGTTAACAATGGCTTTCTTCTTGCCACTCTTCCATAAAGGCCAACTTTGTGCAGTGCACGACTAATAGTTGTCCTATGGACAGATTCCCCCACCTGAGCTGTAGATCTTTGCAGCTCGTCCAGAGTCACCATGGGCCTCTTGGCTGCATTTCTGATCAGCGCTCTCCTTGTTCGGCCTGTGAGTTTAGGTGGACGGCCTTGTCTTGGTAGGTTTACAGTTGTGCCATACTCTGAATGATCGCTTGAACAGTGCTCCGTGGGATGTTCAAGGCTTTGGAAATCTTTTTGTAGCCTAAGCCTGCTTTAAATTTCTCAATAACTTTATCCCTGACCTGTCTGGTGTGTTCTTTGGACTTCATGGTGTTGTTGCTCCCAATATTCTCTTAGACAAACTCTGAGGCCGTCACAGAGCAGCTGTATTTGTACTGACATTAGATTACACACAGGTGCATTCTATTTAGTCATTAGCACTCATCAGGCAATGTCTATGGGCAACTGACTGCACTCAGACCAAAGGGGGCTGAATAATTACGCACACCCCACTTTGCAGTTATTTATTTGTAAAAAATGTTTGGAATCATGTATGATTTTCGTTCCACTTCTCACGTGTACACCACTTTGTATTGGTCTTTCACGTGGAATTCCAATACAATTGATTCATGTTTGTGGCTGTAATGTGACAAAATGTGGAAAAGTTCAAGGGGGCCGAATACTTTTGCAAGCCACTGTAAATATCTAAACATCTATTTTAGCTTTTGGTAAAAACACAAATCTCATGATTCTCAGACAAAATTCACTGAATAAATTTGTCTGAGAAGCTGTAGTTGAACAGCAGCTTGGGGACATCAGGTTGACACCCCAAGTGGCTCAGGGCACAAGTGACATCACATGCAAATTATGTACAGTATAGCATATTATATACCACCCACATCAAACAAAATGAAAGACAATGGCACATAAACATTATGATTTCATGTATAATTGCCCAGAACTTTTAGCAGGATATTATATTTTTTAATGCCGTGCGCTGAGGTTATTGCACAGGAAATGACTGTTTAGCTTACACTGTGTTCAGGGGGTGTTTTCTATGAATGTGCCACTGATGTTTTGGCTGCGTGGCCATTTTTCCAAGTGCACACATACACAAAAGGACACTTTAAAACCGTGGGTGGCGGGAAGGTAAGTGGACCGAGTGTAATGGCATCATATTATGTCATACTCTTGAAAAGGGATCCCCAACCTTTTTTACCTGAGCGTTTCTTAAATAAAGTCCATTTTCATTCAGTGGTCTGGTGGGTTTCTGTGAGTTTCTGCCTCACTTGGAACACTGATATTTCATCCTTGTAATATGGATAACATGACCAAGTATGGTTAAATCAACATGATATCTATGCAGACTTAAATAAAATGTTGACACATCCAACAGAACACTGTAGAACTGTTTCTTCTACTTTTAGCATGGAAAAGGCACATGTAATATATCTAGTAATTTCTATGAGAAATAAGATGATGTATGTGATTTTGACTTGTACTGTACCACCCCACGGAAGCATTATGTGCCACTCTTACAGGTACTTGGAGAATGGACGTCCACCAATGACTACTGAGATAAACTCAAGATATCTGGCAATATAATACGGTTCCTTACAAAGCTTATGCTAAACTGGAACCTAAAGGGATGGCATGTCAGATGTAGGATATAGTAGTCTCAAGCAAAGTCATGACAAAGATGTGTATGTTTGTGTACATGACTACTTTATTCAACCACCACACCATCACAGATGAGCAATAAACAGCTGAAATGGATACACTTCTTATTTTGTATTAAATTACATTGTGTTAACATTGTGTTTCATTGCCTCCCTGAGTAACTGGCTGGCAAGTTGCATCCATGAGAACAATGGTTTCGCTGTCCATGACAGAAACAGACTTGCTGGCGTAATCCGTTCTATTGTCGGGAGGCCATTCTGTGTCCAGCTCTAAGCTGCTCTGCAATCTCTTGTACTGGCTTTTTGATTCATATTTGCATAGTCTTTTAATCAGTATCCAGAGTTTTTTGTTTTCAAGGATTCCTTCCTGTAATAGAATGTAATTTAGTTGTAGAGTAGAGAATGTACCAGAGCTAGAGACACTTGATATTACATGGTTCACCTGGCTCCCAAACCACAGCACAATATGGTATAGCATTTAGTTCCGCAAAAAGGTGTAATAATCTGTTTAAATGGTGGGATATGGTAATCCAACAAATGTCTGGATAAAGTCTACTCCATCTGTAGTTTTGACTGGAAAAAACCTAGGGCAATTTGACTGCAATAAATGCCTATTAAAGGGACAGTGACACACCCAGTCTCCAGCACAAGCAGAGCAGCTTCCTTGTTTACGTCACACTGTGGGGGCAGGGCAAAGTTCTCATAGACTGGGGCACTGTTTACATTTGCAGCCTATCAGTACCTTCTCCTGCCCCCCTGTCACTTACGAAGCTGTTCAACTTCAAGCTGTGCCCAACACAGGTTTGTAAGGGGTTGAGCTTGGGGAGGCAGGGGGGCATATTCATTAGAAAAGAAGAGCAGCACTAAGGTTTATGTAGGCTTAATAAAACATGGAAATAATAATTCCCAGGAATGCTCCTTATTTTCCATAATGTAAGTCCAGCACTGTTGAACTGGGGTACCTGGGGCTTACCATGGAACCTCCACCCAGGGGGCTCACCAAACATATAAGCACAATTGCTATCACACGCACACCCAACTCCCAGCTGTCACCCCTGCCCACCCTGCATTATATACACAGTCAACAAAATATGTGGCCTGTGGTTAAACTGAAACGTGGGGCTACAAGAAAAGATGGCCAATGTTGTGGCCTACATTTAGCATATTAACCCCAAACATTCCCAGGCATGCTAGTATAATCATAACAGAAATTACCAAAGAACACTCATTTAACCCCAGATATGCCAGTAAGATCATTGCAGAAATGGCCTGTGTGCACTTCATTAATCCTAAATATGCCATAACCCTGCTTCATTAACCCAATATATGACTACAATAAATGCCTATTTAAATAAATTAATAATTTCCAGGAGTGTTTACTGTGGTGGACTACAGGCACATTCAAAGTAGAATTATATTCAAATAGACTTACCTCCACAGCATAGGATATAACAAAGTGTACTAAGAGCATAACAAAAATATAAACTCGCCAGTAATAGGGAGTGCAAACAGCCTAAAAAATAAAAACGTAGACACAATCAGTATCATTCTCATTAAATTCATGATTACAACTTCTATCACCCAAGGCTAATAAACTATATTCCTGTGTAATCTGCTGTTTGCAGTTTGTGCATTGGAGACTAATCCAGTTCCTTATAATGTGTGTGTCCCATGCCATTTTACAAATCAATATCAATTATAAATAACAGTGATAAGGAAATATTAGCAGTCTTCCACAGAATCATGAATGATAACCTGTATCTTCAAACCAGGGGTGGGCAGCATGTGGCCCTCCAGTACTACAACTGGTAGCTTGATTGGCTGAAGTGGAAGCGGTCTATCCATATTATATACCTCTTTGGTGTTATGTAACGACACAGGTACAGTCATTAATTACATTAAGTAATTTTTTATTCTAATTTTTGTACATTCTGTTATCACTCTAAATATGAACATTAGTAAGAATATTACATTTGGTATATAAATAGCCATTCCCCTAGCTTTGCTAGTTGGATAGTACATGATATGCCTACTGCAACCACAAGATGGCGACATACTCACCTCTTTTCATATTTAAAACTGTAAATATTTTGGAAATGGTGCATGGCACATTAAAAAACTGTTTGGTATGTCTCATATACTAGTATTAACCTTGACAAAATACTTTTCATGATAGGAAAATTCATTTGTTGTCACACAATTAATTTTAAAACAAAAGTTTAATTTGGGCCTCTTTATTTTCTATTTTCAAAGATGATTGCTAATTTATTAACATTTATTCTAAATTGTTGCCTATGATAACCCCCCCCCCCCCCGTTCCCCAGTAGCCCAGAGGCACTAATGCCTGTTTATGGCTAATGTAATAAATACCCAATGTTAAACAAATACATTTAGTTTTGAAACAGTAACCCTCTAACTGCATACTGCTGACTGGCTGATGCAGAACACATTCATACTTGTTATTACATAGCCTTAGTGTATATATATATATATATATATATATATATATATATATATATGTTTGCTAATAAATGTGGTGTAAAAGTATTTCATAAACAGTTTTCTAGATTAAATGATGAACTAGTTAAACTAACACAATACTGTATGTAATTTGTACCAGTGTACATCATTGTAAATTTACACATATATATATATACATACCTCAAATAATAAGTAAATTGATTCAATATCGGCAAACAGTAAAAATATATAGACTGCCACATGGATGGTTAGTAGTAGGACAAGTAAGTCTGAAAAGAAAAAGAGACAAGCATCAACAATACATATCAAACAGTTGTTGCATTAGTGATCCCAACACAGACAGACTGGCAATCTGTGGATTCTTACAAATGCCAGAGGAGCTGCTGTAGGATGCCATAGACAGTCTGGAGGGGGATACTTGGGCCTCTGTGTACTAAATGCCAGGGCTTATTCTGGATCCTAGTCTAGGTCTGATCCTATAAAGGTAAAGGGAGACCCGGGGCAGCTAGCCTTGTCAAGTGACAATATAGAAATAAATGCTTAGGGCTGTTTTTGCTAATCCTACAACATCATTTTCAATCATATATCTGTAACATTGTAAAAAAAACTGTAGGGCAAGGTGCCCACATTTTGGCTTGAACCTACTATGTGTAAAAACCTCTGCCATACAAGATTGCCATACAGTGGTTGAGTGGTTAGCATTTCTGTCTGACAGCACTGGGATCCTGAGTTTGATTCTGACCTGGCCACTATCTACAATGAGTTTATATGTTCTCCTGTTGTCTGCATGAAGTTCCCCTGAATCATACAGGCAGATTAAATATTTCCTTCATGCAAGAGGGACCTAGATTGTAAGCTCCACTAGGCCAGGGACTTATGTCAATGATGAAAAACCTATGTTGCCAATATATAAACAATGACAATATGTTGTATGGGCAAATACACTTCCCCAGGCATATAATTTTTATATCTATATTTTTTTCAAAATACATAGTTTTTATGGATAATGTATTACACAGAAAAACCAATAAGAAAATACTGAAGGAATTCTGTCATTGTTACCACAAAGCTAAAGAAATATTTTAATAACCTCTAGGAAAGCTCCAAACTGGCTGTTTTGCATGTTGTGTGACTGCATCAAATCTTATTACTTACAGTTAGTATAAATGCTTTTTCTGAATGGTTGTCCTTTGCATAAGACAAATTCTAGTGTAATGATGTTCATTGAAGTAACAATCCACTCCATAGTTGTGAGATAATTCACTGACATGCTTGGCTCTCTCATGGTGACATTTCCTGAGTTCTGATTTAATGGAAGACATGCACTACAGAGAACATTTAAAAATAAAACTCAGCATTTATCAATATCTACCAACAAAGCTAATATAAAGTGCAAATAAAATAAAGGGACAGTATACACCCATTTTCAACATGAGTTCAGTGAATAGGGCTTGTGGTGAACATACTTTTTGCCTATTGTTTTAATGATGAAATATTTATGGTTTCTGTTATTTGTGGCATGAAAGAAGAAAATGAAACCTGTTTCTCTTTGGCACTTCCTGGCTCTGCTGAGCAGGAAGGTGATGACACTAATTATCAGTGCTCTCAGCAGTTTGGAGGCTAGAGGTTAGGGAAAGAAGGCTAGAGGTTAGGGAAAGAAGGGGTTTGCTTGTTAACAAGCAAACCCCTTCTTTCCCTATCCTCTAGCCTCTAAACTGCTGAGAGCACTAATAATTAGTGTCATCACCTCCCTGCTCAGCAGAGCCAGGAAGTGCCAAAGAGAAACAGGTTTCATTTTCTTCTTTCGTGCCACAAATGTCAGAAACCCTAAACAAATTGTCCTGTTTATAGTGGGACGGTCAGTGAAAAAAAAACCTACATTTTTTTTATAATTTCAAACCTACGAAGATTTGATTTTTTTTTTTTTTTTAATTAAAAGAATAGGCAGAAAGCATTTTCAACTTTATATGTATTGTGCTGTTTTCTAGCAAAGGTATTTTTAGGTGTATACTGCCCCTCTAAAATATAGGTATGAGGCTACTGCACCATATGTTATTTCTGAACCAGGTAGCTCTATTAGGAATGGGTACACTAGGCAGTATTCATAAGCACAGGTGAGCAATCTCTTATCCAAAAAGCTCCAAAATAACACAATTTCATTTCGCATAGCATCTAATTTAAACAATTCTTTCTTTTTACTTAATTTGTTTTTTCCCTACCAACATTTATGTTGTTGGTGTCACTATAGACCACTATATAGACTATAGACTACTACTACTACTAGCCATTGGTCCCTTTTAAGGGTTTAGTGAGGATAAAGGATAATGCAGAGTAGAAACAAGCTGGCCAAATGGTTAAGGAGAAAAAAGGGCATGTGCAAACATGGCATGATCACTCTATCAGGGAGTGCCCGGACTAGAGCTGTCCTTTACAGCTGGCAATGGGGTTAATAGGACAACAATATGGAATCTGAATTTTAAATTAAGGTCTATGGAAAAAGTCTGTTACCTAACAGCATGTTGTTCCCAAAGCAAAGGCTAAGGCTAATGCCTCATATAGCGTATTTTTGGCAAGCCGAAAAACACTTGCTAAGAATATGCCCTGCTGCAGTAAAATCCTCCTACCTGTGCCTGCACTCGAAAGCATTGAATACACCTGGGTGCAGGCACATGTAGCCGGTATCCACCTAAAATGCTAGACTGTGAATTTTCGGTGGATATCGACCCCCATGTGCCTGCACCCAAGCGTATTCAATTCTTTCAGGTGTGTGGCACATGTAGGAGGATTTTCAAGCATAGCGGCATATTCTTGGCAATACGCTATGTGTGGCATTTGCCTAAGGGTTAAATATGTTTAATAATCTTTAATCATTGTGCTACACATTAGGAAAATACAATTTAGAGCTTCTTTACTAAAGTTGTGTGTAGGGACCCATAGGGTTAATATGCCCCTATGGCTTTAAATCCTGCACTTTCTTTACTTCCCTGTTACCAGGCAAAAACCATTGTTGTAGCTCAGAGCTGTCCAACTGGCCCCCCCACCTGTCTGTCTGCTTTAAAGCTTAGTTTTGTGTAAGCTTTAAATGGTATCAGTACTGACATTAACTGGCCCCCTGCATGGTTCACACCTCAGATTCAGGCTGTAATCCCCCTGTATTGTTTAAACATGTAAACCCCTGTGTTGTTCACACCTTTTAATCCCTACATTGTTCACCCCCTGCATTGTTCACACCTCAGGCTCAAACTGTAAGCACCCACATTGTTCACCTCTTCACACCACAGACAGACTGTAGTAGTAGAGCCAGCATTGTGTCCCTGTATGTACTGCCTGCCCTATGCTGCCTGTGTATGGCACACACAGGCAGCATAGGGCAGACAGAGCATGGAACACACAGGCAGCTAAGGGCAGGCAGAGTATGGCACACACAGGCAGCATAGGGCAGACAGAGCATGGCACACACAGGCAGCTAAGGGCAGGCAGAGTATGGCACACACAGGCAGCACAGGGCAAGAAAAGTATGACACACACAGGCAGGGTAGGGCAGGCAGGGTATGGCACACACAGGCAGGGTAGGGCAGGTAGATTATGGCACATACAGGCAGCATAGAGCAGGCAGAGTATGGCACACACAGGCAGCATAGGACAGGCAGAGTACTGCCTGTGTGTGCCATGCTCTGCCTGCCTTATGCTGCCGGTGGGAGTTGAACCTGGCAGGGGATTGTTCTGGAAGTTTGTTAGCAGTTGGAAATAGCCATTAAATGGTCCCTAAGGTGTGTAATTATGTGCTGGGGGTTGCTGTGCTATCCACAGGGGAGGAGGAGGCATATGGATTTAAGGGTTTGTCTTAATATGACATAATTTAATCCTTCCACATATGAATGATGGTTGATATCCCTGCAGTGAGCACCAAGCATTTGGGTTATTGCTGCGCTACCACCATTAATGTGGGCATGGTCTTGCAATAACATGGGTGTGGTTTGAAGTGGGTGCAGTTTTAAAAGGGGGAGTGGTCAAAACTGGCTTCCATTAGGGGCCCTCCACTATGTATGCTAGAGAAATTCTGTCCCTCAGCACCTCAAATGTTGGACAGCATTGTTGTAGCTAATTGGCACATAGGTTAGACCACTCCCTACCCCACTCTAATATAGCATAGTCTTCAGCTGTTGACCTGTGTGGATGTGCTCCAGGAAGCCTGGGATATACACAGTCCAGAAGTGTTCAGCCCTAAGGGAAGTCATCACCCTTAGAGAAGTAAGGGAGCAGGGACCCCGTGAACAAGGTTATTTAGAGCAAGTTACATCTTTAATAGCACTTTCTAGAAAAGTGAGATAGTCATTATCTAGCTTGAAAGAGCAGCATCTTGGCTCCAACCAAGAGAGGATAGTTATGTAGTAGTCTCCTAAAGAGATCTGGACCACTTAAGGTGGACAACCCTGAGGATATTCTGTACTGCCCTTGCTACTCCCCATGGTGATGCATCAGGGCACTGGCAATATCATCCAATATCATCCATTATACCTGCTCAATATTTACTATTTACCTCAAATAGTATTATCAACCCTGAAAATCTGATCATTAAATGTTTCTTAAGTTTTTGCTGCAAAGAGCTCCTGGCATCTTTATTATCTTTTATTCCATAAATACACTTATATTGTGGAGGTGTAATTCAAACACACCATGCCTAACATAAGTCTTCCCCTGTGGAAAGAGGAGTCCAATGTACCCCATGCTGTATCACTAGTACTGGACTTTGTCTTTTACAGCCAAAAAAGGGGCAATGTACAAAAAACAGAAAAGCAGCTCAAATCATACCCCCAATGCTTTGTTTTTATCCAGAATTCTACTATAAAAGCTGGCCTTTACAGGACTTTAGCACTCAACACTCCATAAAGTTGATTTACTAAAGCAACTGGAGAGAATAGGTCAGTATATGATTTTATGAGTTTTACATTTTTTTTTTCCAGCATTCTGCCCATGTTTTTACAAAAATTAGCACCACTTTAATAATTTACCTGACAACATCACTTTCATTATACCATGGCTGTTGCTGAAGAAGAACAAACGCAGTAACCTGAAGGATGATGGTAAAAAGGAAGTGCAAAGAAACAGAAAGTAACAAAGGAGGAGACATAATATGCCCAGAAGGCCTGTATGGGGCTAATTTTGGGGCAGGGCCATTTAAACTTCCTGTAAAGACAAAAAAATACAAATATAAATATATGGGCATTTTATCACACTGTTATTATACATTTTTACTATAAGGCAAATAAATCATTATGTATTGTAATTGCTTAGTTGTACAGAAGCAATTTTGGTTTATATTTTAGGCTATACATACAAGCATATAGCACTTTGTCCAGCAGCCCCAGACTGGCAAACTCTGGATTCTGGCAAATGGTATAAGGATCCCATAGAGAGTCACTACAGAATTTATTGGGCTGGTAGTAGGGGAATGTTTGGGCCTCTGTGTACTTGAAATGCCAGGGCCTATTTTGAATCCCAGTCCAGGCATCAATCTCATCTGCAGAAAACTAAGAAGGAGCCTCTCTGAATTTGCTGCTTCTGCGAAAGCATTTCTGTATATTTATTTCTACTGATGGTGTTCTGGGTTAAAAATGTGATCATAGGGAAAAGCGTCAGTATTAATGCTGCAGCACCTTAGCAAGGCCTTGGGCACATTGCCCTTTTCTGGGTGACTGCAAAGAATCTCATTAAAGTGATACTGACACCTTTTTTTATAACATTGCCATAACATTGCCTTTGCATGCTATTTATAATTTTGCCATAAAAGTATTTGTCCAAGCTTTTACATTCCCTATCTGATCCCCCATGTTCCTCTATGAGGGGGCTGCCATATTTGTCCAGCAGGGGGCCGTTACCATTAGAAGCTGTAACTGTCAGGCTGAGAAGGGACAGTCAGGCTGGCAAAACAGTCAGGTTTTGGGATTTCAAGTAACAATTACTTACAAAAGCAAACCTATCAGCAAAAAATAATCAACATGACCTATAGGCAAATTTTTATGTACATTCATATTTTAAAAAGTTGTTTTTTCGTGTCAGTATCACTTTAAGAATCATTTTAGTAGAATGCTACAACAGATTATGCAAGCACATGTGAAGTTTAGTACATCTAAACAATAGTTTGTGGAATTATGGTTCAAGTAATTGGGACCCAGTCCATTTGCTTTTTATAGATTAGGTCGCCCCACTAAAAGGTGTACTTACCTATAAAAGTAATAGGAAGGGTGAGAGCTATATCCTGCAGCAGGTAATGCCATTCACCAATAATCTTTTGTTTCTACATAAGAAAGATACAGATTCATTATTGTTATTATTATTATTTATTTTCAAATACCAAAGAGTTTCTGCGGCACTGATGAACAGACGAGGCTCTGCTCTCTGCATGCAGCTGGTAGCCCTTGCTCATTTAAAGAGAAATAGCATTACTGAGTGCCATCATATTCTTTTCCTAATTTAAAGGAGAAGGAAAGGCTAATAAAGAGTTAATCTCAAGCTGCAGGCATACCTTCAGTTGTCTCAATAGTGCCCTTAAGTCTCCCCATATTTCTCCTGTTCAGATGATCAGAAGCCAAACAGGAATAAAAAATGCTGAGCTGTGTAAAGAGGATTCCCAGAATGCTTCACTCCTGCACCGAGAATAAGACCAGCTCCTGAGTAAGTGCATGCGCATTTACCTTATGCTGTGAGCGCGCTTTCAATCTCACAAGCAGGAGTGCATGCGTCTAGCAAGCAGGAGTGCATGCGTCTAGGGGAGGGAGAAGATTTGCGCATACGCATTTTTACGTGTTCAGATGATCAGAAGCCAAACAGGAAGAAAAACTCTGAGCTCTGTAAAGAAAGTTCCCATAATGCCTCACTCCTGCACCGAGACCCAGACCTGTGTAAATGCTCAGTTAGTAAGACTATGAGCAAGCTTCCTGCTGATTGGCTCAGATCCACATTCCTAAGGGGGGGGGAGTGAGTTCTTAGCATTCTTGAGGGAGGGGGGAGCAGGAGAGGGGAGAGAGCTACAGAAATCCTGTATCTTTTGAAAGAGAACTCAGTGCAGCGGCTTATGGCTGTATTTACATAGACCTTTCTGATAAAGCTTACTTAGTTTTTACCTTTCTTTCTCCTTTAAGGCCATGTATTCATCAGCAAAACTAGGTTTCTTAAAGTTTAATTAAAGATTTCCCAAACAAAGAGAGGGTAGATTAATGGACGCTTTTCCCCATGGTGCGCACTATTTTAGCAGTCACAGTCTGCAGCTATGCTTAAGAGTTCCGTTCCGCAATAAATGGCATTGTTATTTATACCTCTATTAACAGGATACAATTAAATGAATAAATAAGGAAACAAAGAGTCTTACCCAAAACAGAATTCCTAAAGAAGTCAGTTCCACCACAGTAATCATTGTTAGGAATTTAAACATAAAGAAAGAAGTGACAAGAGAATTTCGTCCTTCCCTGTGTATGAAGTGAATAAAAAATATTGTGCAACCATTTTATGCTCTGAATAAGTAAAGTTACAAAACATTCTTATTGAATATAGATATTGAAATAGAAATATAATTGACAGTGCAAAGATCAACTTGGAGCATCCTTTTAACTTGTAAACTGTTCTCTTTGTTAATAGGCTGTATCTTGTATAGTTTGCACTGTCTAGATTTAAAAATTGTACATACAGTGGAATAATGCAATATAATAAACAGCCCCCTTAATTAATATGCTAATACGTCAGGCAATTCATTGGTCGTTAATGGACTTTAGCTTTTGTTTTTTAATTAATTGGGGGTCAGTGATGTTTAAACCCTACACACGTGCTTGCCCCGTCACACTGCTCTGCCTTGCCATTGCTTGATACTTAAATTATGGAAATGTAATTGTTACAAAATGGGTTGAAATCTAAAGCATTTAACATTGAGTTAAAACACTAATGTATTCACCCTACATTATACATTGTGTAGAAGATCACTTACTTGATAAGCAAAGGTACACATGAAATATTTGGGATTTTCGAAGTGAAAGGAGAAGCAACAGATGCCTCTAACTGAGATACAGAGATTCCAACACTTGCCATTTTAAGTGCCTGTAAATGATGAGTTGTTGCATCAGATATTAAACTAAAATATATTGACAGTGCTAGATTATTGCCTTCCGTATCTGCCTTAAGTAAAAGTACTAAGAAAATATCTGCTGACCCCACAAACATCAGTGGCAGCAACAAACTCCTCTAAGCATGACATGCAGTAACTTCCTGTTATAATGGATAAGATACAAAAACAATTGAAAAGGAAATAATCTCCAATGAATATCAGAAAGGCCAATTTATTCAGATAAGAAACTTTGAGAAGGATACATTGGGGCAGTTATGTTCCATATTAGATTATGGAAGATGGCCTACCTGTAATTCGGAGCTTTCCAGACAACAAATTTCCAGATAAAGGATTCCATATATTTATATAGCTTATATGATAAGTATTTATATGATACTTATGATACAGATTCTCTCTTTTTTTGCCATGTGCTGTATGTATGTAAATATGTTTATGTCTCACAATATATATATTTGCTGTATGTATATATTTAATGCCTGTATTTTAGAATATGGGCAGGCTCCCTGCTAAGAGATTCCCAGTAGTGATGTGTGGGTCGAGAAAAACTCAACCCGCACACTACCCTAATGCACCTGCTCCCAACCCAAACCTTACCCGACCCAGCTTTTGCCCTGTATTTACAGGCCCACACCTGCCCCGCAATGATGGCTTAAAAGGTGCAGGGCGTGGCAGCGCGTGCCTATAAATTCAGAAGCTGGAAGAAGCAGCCAACAGTGTTAGGTCACAGCTGGGCGGAGCAAGCTGATAATTGCCTTTACATGTGTTTAAGCAGAGGCAATTCTCAGTCTTGTCTACGGCAGGGTATTTTTTGGCATTTAGTAGCCTTGACATATAGCTGCTACTCAGGGGCGCTTCTGCCATTAGGCGAGTTGAGAAACTCGCCTCAGGCGGCAGAAGCGCCCCAGTTACCAGGGGCGGCAAAAAGTCGCTCCTGGTAACTTTAAGAGCCGAATTTCCGGTTTTTAAACCGGAAATTCGGCTCTTCTAGTGCAGAGAGCGCAATTGCGCTCTCTGCACTAGCGATCTCACCGCCCTCGGACCCGCTCCTGCGCTCAGAAGGTAAGCGCTGGGGAGTGGGGGGGGGGCAGCATCCAGGAGCCGCCTCAGGCGGCGATTTGTCCAGAATCGCCCCTGCTGCTACTAAGTAGCTTTGTTTGTCTTCACCCTTTAACTTACATACTCACAAAAGAACTTTAATCTTTTTTTAATTACTCTTGGGCTTTTTGCGCTTGTTTTAAATTATTTCATGCTGTGTGTTGCCATTCAGTAAATGGAGGTGACCCCCAAGTAAACTGTAATTTGGGATTCTCTAAGTTTTTAAAGTTTATTGCTGAAACATGAGAATGATCATTTCTACGGGCAGAAAGGTTTAATTTGCTGCTTCAAAATATTGCATCTGTGTGTTAATCTTTTGAATATGAGAACAGTTTAGAACACATTATTTTTGTGGCTTAACATTTCATTAAGTGGCACCTACTCACCCCACAGTCGTTGGCTCCATCCCCACACATTCCAACACAGTAACTAAAACAGTAAAACATTATAAATAAGTTGAAAGACTTACTGCTTTACATTGACTATTCTTTATACATCAACCCCCATAAGGTTCAACTGCCCCCACCTATCCAGCACACTGCTGCTCTGACACAGAAGTTCATGCATTGGCGTCTGATCATATGACCATTCTGTAATGCAAATTATCAGCACATGTCCCTTTAATACATTTTAATTTCTGCCATAAATACCCTGTAGTAATTTTATAAACATAAAAATTGCCAGTCTAAAAGCTGCAAAATGATTGCATAAAAATTGTAGATTAATCAAAAGTTGTTTTTACAAAATGGCTATTGAACTGAATGCAGTGATTTCTTAAGTAAAGCTGGAATTGCATTACAGCCATGCTGTCCTTCTCTCTCTATTTATTTGCATTAAAACATATTGTTACTTTTGGGCTTTAACAAAAAGGTAAATGCCAAGTTTTGAAAATTCATATAATATTTGGCAGCTAAAACTTGTCAAATTTTTATACAGGCCAATACTGTATGTGCTTCCAAGAATCAAATTATTTTCTTGTTTAAACAATTGAATTTGTAGCTTGTATGAGCATTTATTTGTATAGCGCCAACAAGTTATGCAGCACTTTACATTGACTTATGACAGACAGGGTCTTACAATAATTTCAACACACAGATGGAGCCAGGCACTCAAAAAGCTACATAGGTCATCAGAAAAGTAAGTTAAAAATGAAAAATCTTTAGTAAAGAAAAAACTTTTCTATCGCTTTATGTGTTGAGTGCCTGTCATAGCATAATAATTGGATCACAGAATAATAACTGGATCAGAGGGGCCTGTTTTTGACCCACAATGCATCATTATTTGTACCTGATTCCTGCATAATTATGGCTGCAAGGATGAAATGCATCTGATTTAATTGCGGTCAAGTACCTACAAAATGTATACAGTTACACTGAAAACTAACAAGGATCAGATGCAGTTGCACTGAAAATGTAATAAGTCTGGTTGTTGTAATTCCCAACAGACAGCCTTATGATTTTATCTTCTTTATTTTGTTTTTTTGCTTGAACAAGCTGTAACAATATAAAATTGCCTATATGCCACCAATACTTCTTGAGTGACTTTTTTTAATGTGTATCTGTATACCCCTAGAAGACGACAATCTTGTTACCTGAACTCACTACAATAAATAAAGCATGACATATATCTAATACAACACAAAATATTGTATTTTTGGGGGGGTAGGACATACTGTTCTAAGGTCAAAGGAACCCTCAACAATTTCTCCACTCTAATTTTTAAGCACTAGGATCTACCTAATGTATCCTTGTTATAGTTATATTCCTATCCTTCATTTCTGTTTTCTTCTTTATTTTAATTAGATATAACAATTAATACTTAGAGCTCCTGTACTTACTCTAGTTTTTGAAATTCTTCAATAAGAACTGATTTTTGCCGTGGAGTCATTCTCGCAAAAATGGTCCCATTCTGAAGTATCTTCAATGAAGAAAATATGTGCATAAAAAGGTAATTAACAGCATCATACATCAAGTATATGCAAAGATTTCCATATCTTAAAAAGGTTCTCCTTTAAATTAACTTGTAGTATGCTGTAGAGTGTGCAATTCTGAAACAACTTGCAATTGGTCCCCAATTTTTTATTATTTTAGGTTTTTGAATTATTTATCTTTATATTCAACAATTCTCCAGGTTGGAATTTTGGCTATATGGTTGCTAGGGTCTGAATTTACCTAGCAACAAGGCAGGGGTTCCAGTGAGAAACTAGAATTTAGATAGGAGAGGTCTGGATAGAAAGATATGCAATAAAAAACACAATAACGATAAAATTGCAGCCTCAAAAAGCAACAGTTTTTTCACTTTCACTGCAGGGGCTGGAAAGAGTCAGAAAGCAAATAATTCAAAATTTAATAGTGAACCACCGCCCCTGTAATAAGACTCAGTAGGCTGAGGCTGAGGCTAAATATAAAACACGGGGGCCACTATTAAAAGGCCATTTAATCAAAGTGACAACCCTACCAACTACTAACTCTGGCTTGACAGATGTATATAGATTTAACTATCCACACATAGTTACAGTACATAAAGTTAAAAAAGTCCATCAAGTTCAACCCTTCCAAGTGAACCCAGCACACACAACCTATACTTACCAACTCACATTCATAAACCAAATATATACCAACATCAATACTAACTCTAGATATTAGTATCACAGTAGCCTTGGATACTATGCTTGTTCAAGAAATCATCCAGGCCCCTCTAAAAAAGGCATTAACAGAATCTGCCATTACCACATCACTAGGAAGGACATTCCCCAACCTCACTGCCCTCACCGTGAAACACCCCCTAAGCTGCTTCAAATGCTTTAGCAAAGTCCAAGTAGATGACATCTACTGCCATTCCAGCATCGAGGTTCCTGTTTACCTCCTCATAAACGACAATTAAATTAGTCTGGCAATGTATTCAAGTACCCTATCCCTTATAACTCCTTCCAAAAGCTTTCCTACCACTGATGTCAGATTAACAACCTCACCAACTCTGAACTTTTTCTGCAGATTTAATCCCACTCCCACAGGTACTATACTGTATCATCATCCCACTCCCACGGGTACTATACTGTATCATCATCCCACTCCCACGGGTACTATACTGTATCATCATCCCACTCCCACAGGTACTATACTGTATCATCCTCCCACTCCCACAGGTACTATACTGTATCATCATCCCACTCCCACAGGTACTATACTGTATCATCATCCCACTCCCACGGGTACTATACTGTATCATCATCCCACTCCCACAGGTACTATACTGTATCATCCCACTCCCACAGGTACTATACTGTATCATCATCCCACTCCCACAGGTACTATACTGTATCATCCTCCCACTCCCACAGGTACTATACTGTATCATCCTCCCACTCCCACAGGTACTATACTGTATCATCATCCCACTCCCACGGGTACTATACTGTATCATCATCCCACTCCCACAGGTACTATACTGTATCATCCCACTCCCACAGGTACTATACTGTATCATCATCCCACTCCCACAGGTACTATACTGTATCATCCTCCCACTCCCACAGGTACTATACTGTATCATCATCCCACTCCCACAGGTACTATACTGTATCATCATCCCACTCCCACAGGTACTATACTGTATCATCATCCCACTCCCACAGGTACTATACTGTATCATCATCCCACTCCCACAGGTACTATACTGTATCATCATCCCACTCCCACAGGTATTATACTGTATCATCATCCCACTCCCACAGGTACTATACTGTATCATCATCCCACTCCCACAGGTATTATACTGTATCATCATCCCACTCCCACAGGTACTATACTGTATCATCATCCCACTCCCACAGGTACTATACTGTATCATCATCCCACTCCCACAGGTACTATACTGTATCATCATCCCACTCCCACAGGTACTATACTGTATCATCATCCCACTCCCACAGGTATTATACTGTATCATCATCCCACTCCCACAGGTACTATACTGTATCATCATCCCACTCCCACAGGTACTATACTGTATCACCCTCCCACTCCCACAGGTACTATACTGTATCATCATCCCACTCCCACAGGTACTATACTGTATCATCAACCCACTCCCACAGGTACTATACTGTATCATCCCACTCCCACAGGTACTATACTGTATCATCCCACTCCCACAGGTACTATACTGTATCATCCTCCCACTCCCACGGGTACTATACTGTATCATCATCCCACTCCCACAGGTACTATACTGTATCATCCTCCCACTCCCACAGGTACTATACTGTATCATCATCCCACTCCCACAGGTACTATACTGTATCATCATCCCACTCCCACAGGTACTATACTGTATCATCATCCCACTCCCACAGGTACTATACTGTATCATCATCCCACTCCCACGGGTACTATACTGTATCATCATCCCACTCCCACAGGTACTATACTGTATCATCCTCCCACTCCCACAGGTACTATACTGTATCATCATCCCACTCCCACAGGTACTATACTGTATCATCATCCCACTCCCACGGGTACTATACTGTATCATCATCCCACTCCCACAGGTACTATACTGTATCATCCTCCCACTCCCACAGGTACTATACTGTATCATCATCCCACTCCCACAGGTACTATACTGTATCATCATCCCACTCCCACAGGTACTATACTGTATCATCCCACTTCCACAGGTACTATACTGTATCATCAACCCACTCCCACAGGTACTATACTGTATCATCAACCCACTCCCACAGGTACTATACTGTATCATCCTCCCACTCCCACAGGTACTATACTGTATCATCCTCCCACTCCCACAGGTACTATACTGTATCATCAACCCACTCCCACAGGTACTATACTGTATCATCCTCCCACTCCCACAGGTACTATACTGTATCATCCTCCCACTCCCACAGGTACTATACTGTATCATCCTCCCACTCCCACAGGTACTATACTGTATCATCCTCCCACTCCCACAGGTACTATACTGTATCATCCTCCCACAGGTACTATACTGTATCATTCTCCCACTCCCACAGGTACTATACTGTATCATCATCCCACTCCCACAGGTACTATACTGTATCATCATCCCACTCCCACAGGTACTATACTGTATCATCCTCCCACTCCCACAGGTACTATACTGTATCATTCTCCCACTCCCACAGGTACTATACTGTATCATCATCCCACTCCCACAGGTACTATACTGTATCATCCTCCCACTCCCACAGGTACTATACTGTATCATCATCCCACTCCCACAGGTACTATACTGTATCATCATCCCACTCCCACAGGTACTATACTGTATCATCAACCCACTCCCACAGGTACTATACTGTATCATCCTCCCACTCCCACAGGTACTATACTGTATCATCCTCCCACTCCCACAGGTACTATACTGTATCATCCTCCCACTCCCACAGGTACTATACTGCATCATCCTCCCACTCCCACAGGTACTATACTGTATCATCCTCCCACTCCCACAGGTACTATACTGTATCATCCTCCCACAGGTACTATACTGTATCATTCTCCCACTCCCACAGGTACTATACTGTATCATCATCCCACTCCCACAGGTACTATACTGTATCATCATCCCACTCCCACAGGTACTATACTGTATCATCCTCCCACTCCCACAGGTACTATACTGTATCATCCTCCCACTCCCACAGGTACTATACTGTATCATCATCCCACTCCCACAGGTACTATACTGTATCATCATCCCACTCCCACAGGTACTATACTGTATCATCATCCCACTCCCACAGGTACTATACTGTATCATCATCCCACTCCCACAGGTACTATACTGTATCATCCCACTCCCACAGGTACTATACTGTATCATCATCCCACTCCCACAGGTACTATACTGTATCATCCTCCCACTCCCACAGGTACTATACTGTATCATCATCCCACTCCCACGGGTTCTATACTGTATCATCCTCCCACTCCCACAGGTACTATACTGTATCATCATCCCACTCCCACAGGTACTATACTGTATCATCCTCCCACTCCCACAGGTACTATACTGTATATTTTCTAAAGGCTGAATTACTAGATGAAATTAAAGTTTTTTGTCACTTGCCCTCTATCCCCTGAAAAAGCTAATTGTGCTTTTCTATATTTGTTGTTGTTTTTTGCACTTACTTTTTTTTTTACTTTTGCCACTGTTTTGTTCATTTCTAGTAAGTTACAGTGGGGCCCTCATGAGACTGCATAGCTGGGAAACAAACCAATGTTGTGTATTAGTGCCAGTGTTATAGTGCGAGGGCCTCGATTTTGTAAATACAGACTGCATTTGACTGTATATAATGTGCCTGGGATATCAGTACCCACTGCCTTTCTTGCTATAAAACAAATTAAAACACATTTAAGCTAACTGATCACAAACACAAATGGATGTTCCCCTCACAGAAGTGTATGTAAGAATACTTAACATTTTAGGGTAAAAAAAGCACTCCCATCCACAGTTTTGCACAGTATCGCTAGAAGTCTTTGAGAACTGCAAGAGGTAGTTGGGAGCTTTAGGTCAGCTTTAGGTAGCTTTAACCCTTTTACTGCCAGCTGTTTTGGTCAAAGCGGAACTTGTATTGCCAGACAGTTTTTGAACATTTTGCACTGTTTCAATTTAGGGGCCTTTCCTCGGGGGGACTTTTAGTTTACCCAGGAAAACAATATATCGTTTTTTTCAGAACAACCTAAGCTTTCAAAATATGGTAGAATTTTTTTTTCCAATTCTGTAACAAGATATAGTCTTCTAAAGGTCTAAAAATGCAAGAAATTTTCCATAATATAAACACACATACTAGAAACAAAAATTATTTTATGCATGAATATACAACTGATTTGGAAAGTCCCATGTCTCCTGAATGTGCCAATACCAAATATATATAGTTTTATGGAGATTTGTCACTTGTATAGGTCAAAAACTCCCAGCAGTACATTACCAAATTTCCAAAGCACTGCTCCAGAAAGCTGCATACTTTAGATTTCAAGGACAAAATTTCCACTAACAGAAGGTTTATCCCAGAAAATTGTACATTTTTGAAAAGAAGAGATTCTGGGGAATACAGAATAGGCACAACTGTCTGTCTACTCCAAACTATCAAGTCGCAATGCTTTCCTAAAGTTATTGGTTTTTATCAAAATTTGTGATTTTTTTTTTTAAATTACTTCAAAGCTTCCAGTCTATAGTATCTTATCTCCTACAGGTCATAAAGTAACCAAATAAAACACCCTAAATATGAACGCCAGGGGTCCACTGAACAGTTTGATGCCCAATATGTATACGTTTACCTAAGTATGTGGCATGTAGGGGCCCCAATGGGAACATACCCCCATATGATGTATCATTTCAGCTCCTGCAAAATCAACACATTTACATCCTTTATGTGGGATAAAGCTAGTGCTGGGCGGTATACCGGTATAAACCGAACACCGTTTTTTTTTTAAAAAAATGATATAAATTTTTAACATACCGGCATACCGGTGTGCGCGCCTCCTGGCAATTTTTCTTAGTATTTCCGGGTTGCGCGCGTGACGTCAGCGCGCACGTGACGTCAGCGCGCACGTGACGGTATTAGCTCATGTCAAAAAGGAGAAAGTTTTCCCAGTATGGAACTGTCACCTATGGTTTCCCTACCTTCAGAAATCTGCTGCGGGCTCATTAAAGACCTAGCTACACAGGGCAACCCTTGGCATTGGGCTTGGTATCTTGGTAGGTGACTGCTCAGAATCGATAAGCAACCAAAAAGCCACATGTGCAAGGCAGGAGTTTTTAGTACATTTACTTCTGCTTTGTTTATAAGTAGCTCAGCACCATGTTTTTCAGGAAGCTGAGAATACTGTGTGTTTGCAGAGTCTCCCTCCCTCTTGTTTGGGTAGCTGTACCTCTCGCCTAGAACAGATTGTGCCAGAAACACTTTAGCAGAACTGTGTGCTGGACTCCACAGATGGTCTTTATCTCACAAGCCTTAACATTTTTCTCTCTTTTAGTAAAGCAGGGACGGTAGGCAACAGGGCAGTAGGGAAAAACAAGATTACCTAAAATCTTGGAGTTATAGTCATTTGATTGCCTTATGCCCCCGTGTGGAATTTACACACTTATTAGATCTCCACAGTATGAAATAAACATTGATCAGCATTCAAAGCAACACAGGCTGCTTTGTTTTTTGGGGTGGCGGGGGGGGTGCGGATGGGTGTTTGGGGTGGCGGGGGTTGGGGGTGCGGATGGGGGGGTGTTTGGGGTGGTCACCTAATCATGCATGGGGAAAAAAAATACCGTCAAATACCGTGATACCGATATAATTTTGAAAAATACCGTGATATAAATTTTTGGTCATACCGCCCAGCACTAGATAATGCTACAAAAAAAGTACACTCACCCCAGAAAGCCATATATTTTTGGAAAGTACACATCCCCCCGAATCTATAATGGGTAAACATTTCTTTTTGCTTAGTACCAAGCTGTAAAGCTTTCCTAAGTTTGCAGATTTATATGACATTTAGAAAATCGCATAAAAATGTTGCAATTGGCCGCATTTATCTCTCACAATTTCTTGATAAAGATCAGATAAAGGCAAGTCACCCCAAATAGGAACACCTATGGTCTACTGAACAGTTTGATGCCCAATATGCATAGATATACCAAAGTCTGCGGTATGTACTGACCCCAAAATGAAAATAGCGCATATGGATTTCTCGCCTGCCAGCTCACCTTTTGCTCACAGAGCCCCCTGCAAGTGTATTATGTGCCGAAACTTCCCCTAACTATACAGAGACCCCCACAAAACCATATATTTTTGGAAAGTACACATTATGACAAATCCAACAAGGGTAAAGAGTCCTTTCTACACCAAAGTACCAATCTGCAAAGCTTTCCTAAATTTATTGGTTTTTATGACATTTCAGAAAATCACCTAAAAATGTTGCAATTTGCCACATTTATCTCACACAATTTCTTGCATACAAAGGCAAGTCACCCCAAATAGGAACACCAGAGGCCTACTGAACAGTTTGATGCCAAATATGCATAGATATACCAAAGTCTGCGGTATGTACTGACCCCAAAATGAAAATAGCGCATAAGGATTTCTCGCCTGCCAGCTCAGCTTTTGCACACAGAGCCCCCTGTCAGTGTATTATGTGCCGAAACTTCCCCTAACTATACAGAGACCCCCACAAAACCATATATTTTTGGAAAGTACACATTCTGACAAATCCAACAAGGGTAAAGAGTCCTTTCTACACCAAAGTACCAATCTGCAAAGCTTTCCTAAAATTATTGGTTTTTATGACATTTCAGAAAATCGCCTAAAAATGTTGCAATTTGCCGCATTTATCTCACATAATTTCTTGCGTACAAAGGCAAATCACCCCAAATAGGAACACCAGAGGCCTACTGAACAGTTTGATGCCCAATATGCATAGATATACCAAAGTCTGCGGTATGTACTGACCCCAAAATAAAAATAGCACATAAGGATTTCTCGCCTGCCAACTTAGCTTTTGCACACAGAGCCCCCTGACAGTGTATTATGTGCCGAAACTTCCCCTAACTATACAGAGACCCCCAGGAAACCATATATTTTTGGAAAGTACACATTCTGATGAATTCAAAATAGGCAAAGTTATTTTTGTACAATAAAGTTACATCTGGCAAAGCTACGCTAAAAACAGATTAGGAACACTTATACAGGGATAAAATGCGATAAAACCACAAAAATTGTGCAAATCAGTGAAACAACAAAATAAGTCACATGACAGTGTAATTAGTGGTCAGAATATCTGATCCAATAGTCACGCTGTCAAAATAAACAGTTTTTAGGTAAAAGAAACTAAAAACAAAGTGGCAAAATGAAAAAAAAAAACAAAACAAAACAAAAAAAACCCCAAAGTGTTTGTGTATACATGTGTGTACATGTGTAAAAGTTGTGTTATAGTGTAAGTGTGTATATGAGTGTAAATAAGTGTATAAAAGTGTGAAAAATGAAAAAAAAAAAACAAAAACAAAAACAAAACTGTGTGCTGTAAGTGTGTGTAAATGTATGTAAGTGTGTATAAATGTATGTAAGTGTGTGTGTAAGTGTGTAAATGGAAAAAAAAAAAAAAGTCCTTACCTGTCCTGAAGACCTGATCGCCTCCCCTTTAGTGGGCCGGCCGGCAGGGGGGAAGGAGGAAGCAGCAGACGCAATGCGATCGCGTCTGCTGCTTCCTGGAGGGTCCTGCGAGCGATCGTCTCGCAGGACCCTCATGACAGCCCCCCTGGCACGTTGCCCAGGGGGGCTGTCATGGATAGAAGCTCTCTGCAGTGGCAGCACATGCCGCCGCTGCAGAGAGCTGCGCTTAAATGCCAACGACGTATGGGACAAGTCATTGGCATTTAAGCCCTTTTACTGCCTCGACGTATGCCATACGTCGTTGGCAGTAAAAGAGTTAAGTCAGTCTATGTATGGCCCATCTTTAGCCTCCCTAAACAAAGAAAAGTCACCCTCTGCCTATGAATAACGGCACCACATTAGGAATTCGCCAGTTCCTCTGCACTATGCCAGACCTCAATGAATCCTGATAAATTAAGTGAAGAGTTTTGGCTAAGCTCTTTTAATACCATTTTGTCCTGGACCTTTGTTTATCTTTACATGTTCAAGTCTCTTTTGAATTTCCTCCTGAGTGACCCATGCATCAGTAGTTACTGTATATTACTAGAATTGGGCCTATTAAAAGGGAAGCTTTAATTAGCTGGCTCTTCAGTTTTGAGGAAAAATAAGAGATGAAATAAGAGAAGAATAAGAGTTTAGAATTTCTGCTTTTTTCCCTATTCTCATCAACGAACTGACCCCCTCCCCCTGTGAAAATAAGGGTCCCGCCCATTCTTGCTTCATTTTTGTCCTATTCATAGTTACATAGTTACATAGGGTTGAAAAAAGACCAGTGTCCATCAAGTTCAACCCATCCAAGTAAACCCAGCACACCTAACCCACACCTACCAATCTATACACTCACATAAACTATAAATACAACCACTAGTTCTAACTGTAGATATTAGTATCACAATAGCCTTGGATATTCTGATTGTTCAAGAACTCATCCAGGCCCCTCTTAAAGGCATTAACAGAATCTACCATTACCCCATCACTAGGAAGGGCATTCCCCAACCTCACTGCCCTCACCGTGAAAAACCACCTACGCTGCTTCAAATGGAAGCTCCGTTCCTCTAATCTAAAGGGGGGGCCTCTGGTGCGCTGATTGTTTTTATGGGAAAAAAGAACACCCCCCATCTGCCTATAATCCCCTCTAATGTACTTGTACAGAGTAATGATGTCCCCTCGCAAGCGCCTCTTTTCATTTTACTCCTAGCTGCAATACCTCTTTCCAACTCTATTTTAGCTTGCCTGATTTGCTTCCTTGTAGTTAATAACAGTTTCAGCTATATAAATGTTTTCTCTGCAGTACCAACCTTTGGGACTAGGTTGTAGAAATGCTGCAATAAAATCTGAAAGGACTTCCCATCTGTTGCAAAGTGAAAAGCTTCTGTTGAAAAACTGTTATGATCCCATTTATCACTGATGTCGAAATGAGAACCCTGAAAATATAAAGTCACATTATAGTAACACATAACTATATATGAATTTTCAATATGTATACGTGATGATTTGTAGGTATTAAATATATGTAATGTCATTTATTGCAATAGGCCAGTTATCAAGTGCTACACTATTTGTTTTTGCTCATGCACATAATATTTTCTATTTGCCATTAAGGATCAATATCTACAGCCTCGTCAAATATTTTTAAAAGTTTAGCTTTGATTTTAGAGCCATGTGTATAGATTAGCCAGACTGAGGCAGCAATATGTAAGGTATTAGTATTTACACGGATTAAGCATGCTTTCATTGTTTGGACTATCTCAACAGGTAAAATATATTTCAGAGGAACATCAAGAGACTAGCAGAAGTCGAATTTAACTTCAGGGGCACTGCCGCCTGAGGCAAGTATCTCAGCTCGCCTCATGGCAGCAGCACCCCTGTTTATGGGCCTTGTAAAGTTGCTCACTCAGCAGAGATTTCAGTGTGTCAGTTATTTTGTGCACCATAATCTATACACACTATACACTGATAGAAAGACTATCGCATACTGGCAATTTTGTGGCATAGGCAGTAAATATGTTAGAGTACCTCCTAGTTCCCTCTACTTGGGGACAGGGAGAAGTGACTGGACAGTTGCTGTTCACTGCTCTATGTTATCAGGACTGTAGAAAACTTTATACCTTTTATTACATATCCCCCTTACTCTAATGAATTACATTCATTGTAAAGCATCTTGGAGAAAGATTGAACTAAATCAGAAAGGCCTTACACTCTCTTTGTGTCCATTTTCATGAGTTTCTGTCATGGTTTTCCAAGTGATCGCTGCAGGAGAATCATTTTGGGGTTCTTTGGCTTCTATTGTGATTATTTTGCTGGATTTTGGAATCATGCCACAAGTCACACCAATATGAAGAGCTGTTTGCAGATTATCCCCTTAGACAAAGTAAAATTTAAAATCAACAAAACTTTATTTGACTATCATTTTCTTCTCTCTGTTTATAGCCCTACTGGGGGTTTCTATCTGCCCTTGTACTTTTTATTTTTTCCCTCACTGCTTTGCTCTGCATACCCTGCCTGCATAACTTTCTCTTTTCTATCTGCCAACAAAGACACTTCAAGTACATTTTAATTGGTACAAGGTTTGATAAAAATTGGGACGGATGAAGCTACAGCTATTTGCCCCTTGTAGGAAGAGGTCATTCGGTGTTAGACCAACTCTGTGATTATGAAAATGAAAAGACTTGCGTAGAATAAATGTTGGTTTCCTCATACAAAGTGTAATATATAGGTTTCCATCTTTTTGAACTGTAAAGAAATTGCAAGCTTTCTCTATTATTGTTATGGTAGTTACAATGACACAGGCAGTTTCCCAATGACTTTCAAAGACAAGGCCAACAATGATAAATCAAGTTCTATAAGAACTCATTTATTAAGTAGTGAAAGTCACATTTTTGACAGCTTCCCCCACCATGCACTTTGCACAACACTTGGGATCCCTTGTGCCTATCAGTGCAGTGGGGAAACTTTGGTCAAGAGAGCTACAGTTAGTGGATATATCTAAGGGGAGTGGCATCAGTTCACTAAGTACTCTTGCACCCTTGCCTACAGTAAATGAGCCAAAAGAGTTAGTTTTGGGCTGGTGTGGATTAAAAAAACATTTAGAAAGAAGGATAAAGCCATTACAGTTATTAGCTGTAGACCTTGAAGTCCCCTTTTTCAGCACCAAATGTGTTGGAAAAAAAAGTCCTAGAAACTCTCACCCCACTGCTCACAAATCTTTAGAATAATTCCATTCAGCATGCTTTTTTAATGAGTACCTGTGATCATCACACTCCTTATCTTGGCTTCAGTGAGTTCCTGAAGCACCCCCCTTGTTTCTGGTTTCAGGTTATTTTCCAGTATCAGTAAACCTAGAAAAATTATATCTTTCTCCACTGTTTCACTGTAAAAAAAAAAAGAATAAAAAAATGTGTACTTGGATGTGTACTATAAATACTGAGAAACCATTCACACACTTACAGTCTGACAGCTTTGATTGCTGTGATACACACTGCATTTGCACACATAGCAGTACATTTAAACTAGTCTAGTTTCAGCAAATGATTACATTTGACAAAATACCAAGCAAAAGCCAAAACTCTCTACAGCCATGATCCTGCTCACCGTTCCAGATGCTGAATGATTTGTAGGCTTTCCTTTTCTAATAATCGATATCCAAGTCCCAGGACTCTAAAACCTTGTGTCGTGTAAAATTCAAGCTTCTTTGAAAGATTGAGGGGCACTGCAAGGCAAAATATATATGGGTCTCATAAGTACTTTTAAAGTATATTTGGCCTGATTTCAGATCCTTTTGACTTGAGAACATCTACATAAAATGTTGGTGTGACAAACTAACTGCTGTCCGCACTGCTATCCCTTATATCCTCAGCACTCTGCACTTTGCTCCAAATAGAAAATCCAGCACAAGACACAGAGCATAGTGCTGACAAGGGTAAGGGAGATTTAGGGCCTGTCATAAATAGGTGTTAACAAGTTCTTCATTCAGAAGCCTACCTACTGCTCCTCTTGCATGCAACAAAGCTGAATACAAAACACTGAATACAGAAAGAGGCCTTTTTTTCTAAACATGTCAAATAAGCTTTTATTTTTAGTGAAGGGTATGTTTATAGCTGTACAAATTGTATCACCTGTTTCTTGTTTGCAGAACTTAACAACCATCTCAGGAGCGCCTTTCATAAACACCGTGAGGCCACTCTCACCAGTAATCTGTGCAACAACTGACATGCGCTGAAGGGAAGAGGAAAAGGGAAACTGATGCAGGATGGCAATGCCTTCCACTGGGACCTAAAGAAAGGAAAACAACATAGAAGGATTTTGTTTTATTGGGTGGCAAATGAATTTCATCCTATATGGCATATACTTATGCAACATATATGACCTGTAGGCCTATAGTGCAATGATAGATAAGCTCACAGAGAGAAATAGCAGTATGAGAACATTTGTAAGGGCTGATATATGCACAATGCTTTTATAGACTTACCTTGCCAGCTCTGGGTCCGGGTTTCACCACTGTACTTGAAATAGATCCTGATTCTTCTGTTCCATGTTTTGAATGGTTTTCAAGTTCCTGTTAGAAGATTTTGTCATGTTGAAATCAGTTGTACATTTTCTCCTTATGCATTCATTTCTACATGGGGTTATATCCATCAAATACATTTTGGTAGCCGTTACAACTTGCCTGAGGTATTCCCTTTACACTGTTTTTTTCAATTTTTTTGTTTAAAGACACCCGTTATGGCCTTCCTTTGGGCAGGGCCCCCCTTACTTCACAAAAAGGATACATATGTAATAACACCTTGTAATATCAGTGATTCTGCTACAGTCCCAGGAATACCAGGGCAGCAAATAAATGTAGACTTTAAGGGGCACACTTACTAAACAATTTTGAGAAAAAGTCGATTTTTTTTTTTCTTCTAGATATTTTCAAGTTTTACAAATGGGTTTTTGCAAGTACTCAAGTTTTTATGAAATTTTCCCGGAAAATGTTGAGTTTTTCAAAAATATCTCATACTTCGTGATTTATAAATGTTTAGTTAACTTTTTTTTGTCAAAAAAATCAACAGGTTTGATCTGTCAAGTACCACTGAGTCCTGTGGAGGCTTAGAATAGTGGAGGACAGCCTGTCCTTGACACATTTTAAAGAAGAATTTAATCCCCCTGTTGTTTTCTGTTTCATCCAGTTTCAAGGAGAATTAATCCCCTCATTGTTTTCTATTTCACACATTTTCAAGGGAAAGTTAATCCCCTCATTGTTTTCTATTTCACCCAGTTTCAAATGAAACTTAAACACATTGTTTTCTAAGAAATGGTTAAATGGTTGCTGGAGTAATTAAAGAAGATAATAAATAAAGGGATTCTGGGAACAAATTACTTAAGGCTCCTAAAAAAATCCCATTTACATGGGTTTATTCTATAGGCTAAAGCTTTGGTCTATTTGCGTAGGTATGAGGCAGTTTCCTCAACCCTTTTGACTTGTTCGTGAAGCCCCACTCCTGGCTCTACCTAAGCTGATCAGAAAACCCTGCAATATACTGAGGAATTTGTTCCCAGAATTCCTTTGGTCTATTTGCATACGTGTGTGACATTTTATAAATACAACAATGATTGAGTTTCATTCAAATGTATACCATGTCGAGCTTGTATGACTTCCAAGGTCAGAACGAAATGAATTTTAGTAAATCAGCCCCTAAATCTCCCACCTCTAAACTAAACATTTACCCTAAGTGGCCTTTAATTTGGGCCCACCATGAAATGCCTTTGCACCACCCGTAGCCCCACAGTTTGGGCACATCTGGCTTCAGCCTATGTCATACAGATATTTTGACCAGCACTTCTTTGGAAGAACAATGTTCAAGCTAGAATTTTTAAGAGGGGAGGTTCTGCTTGTCACTGCTCTGCCTGCTTCACACGTGGTACTTCTGATTCAGTAGTAGAGATTTGCCCAACGCTGTTCTCCGCTACAGAAAAGTGGCTGCCAAAGCACCTTTTGGCTATAACTCATCTTGGCACCAGATTTAAAATATATATGTAAGATAATGACAACAACATGAAGAATGGTACCAGGCACAGTGATACCAACTGAGTATATCAGGTGGATATATTTATTAAAATACCATCTGTTATTGGTAGTACATGTATGGGATCCCACCACCTCACTCAGTTGCCCTGGGCCCCCATCTCTCCCACTGCACACGCAGTAGTTACATCTTTTCGCATTTGCCACAACAGTGGCAAAAGCATATAAAAACAAGTATACTTGAATTTTTTTTTCTTGTCACAATATATTAAAGAAATAAAATGTGAAAATTCTCACAAGTGAACTGACACTTTTGCAAATGATAACACAGTTCTCTATGGGAGATTTATTCTTAGTAACCTGCAAGAAGTACTACTTAAAGCAATCTGCTTTAATCCCTATGAATAAGGACAGCAATGTAAATCAGCATTTCTATTCCTTCATCTATAATTAAAGAAAAGTGTGGTAAAAATCAGTTCTAATTGTCAGCATTATGTAATGGAAAATTGGTTTATATTTATATTGACAACTGTCGCTTTTCCCATGTTATATTACTGCAGAAACATTATTACCCAGCCTGTTCCTTCAAACATCTTTATGTCCAGTGGGTCTCCTTGTATCTCACCATCCAGCATAATGAGAGAGTGGCAGCTTGCCATAGCTCCAAGCACAGGGCCCCATGGTAAGGTTTCTCCAGAGGTGAATAAATGTATATCCTGAAAGCTAAAGGTACAGAAAGGAATTAATTCAGTCACAGACTAACATTTTCTTGGATTATATCCAGGCACATATAGCAGGTTAGGGAACTGCGTATACCAACATGCAACTGATCAGACACAAATGGCCAGGCTGACACAGTAGCATAAAAATATATATTACCTAGAAAAACAAACACAGCAGTGGGACATATTAGTCATTTAAAGGTAAAGGAAAAGTCTAATTACTAGGGGGTGCCAAAGTGTTAGGCACCCATTGTAATCACTTACCTGATAACCATGGCCGGTGATCCTGTTAACAGAAAATTGCACTGACTTGGGTACCTATGACCATGCGATCCTTTTCCTTCTTCTGCCTTTGCATTGCTTGCACAGTAAAAAGCCATAATTAAACACCAGAATTGGCTTTTTCGCACTACAGCACATGCACAGATCCCGGTATTCTGAAGATAGATAAGTGAAGGAAGAGATCGCTGGGCTGGTGCAGTTTTTTGCTAACAGGAGCACCGGCCTGAGGTATCAGGTAAATGATTGCAATCACTTGTGGGTGCCCCCTCCCTAGTGATTGTAACTTTCCTTCTCCTATAAATGTGCGTTATAATTACAAAACTGGTGTTATTGTGAGGTTGGTAAAGACTACAGCTAAAGAAACCAACAAAGACTTGCCTGTTTCCATCAGAAGGAACAACGCCACATAAGTCTAAGGAATCTTCTGTCAAAGTACCTGTCTGTGTGTAAATAAACAGAATTAAAGTCAGATATGCTTGCAGTTACACCTACAAACCCTATATATGTAACTAGTGATGAACTCTGAAACCCAAGAAAAAGACAACATAATAACAGGGATCTATTGGGATCTATTATCAGGAAACCCATTATCCAAAAAGCATCACTATATGGCATTTTTACTTCAATTTCCTGTTTAAACATAACAACATAATTTTTTATTGATTTGGTTTTAGTCTGTAATAATAAAACTGCATCTTTTAATGCAATATACTAATGCTTCCATAAATCCATACTGATGGTAAAACAATCCTATTTTCTTTAATGTTTTTAGTAGCCATCAGGCATGGTGCTTCAAATTAGTTCAGCATCGGACTGAGCCCAGCAGGGCGGTGTTTTCAAGGGTCCTCCTTGCTGAGTCCAGGGCCCTCCATCCTCCGTCCATCCCACGCCCACGCCCACGCCCACAAGCGCACTGCGTATTGCATACCTCCTTCTTTCTCCTTACCTTTAAAAATGCGGCCTATGCGGGGGGGGGGGTGGAATTCTGGGCTGGTGGGGCCTACCAGGTTTTTCCCAGGTATCCCACCAGTCCAGTTCGACCATGAAGCAGATAGAAGCGTTACAAAAGGGTAAAATTAATTTCTGAAACTGGTAATTACTCTTATAATAATACTGATTGTTAGGAATGTGAATAAGCAGGGAAATCCCCATGATATCTTAGTTAAACAAAATATATGGTCTGTTTCACTATTTTTATTTGTATTTACTTTATCAAAGCATACAAGGTTCAGTTGACCAGCAATATTGATTCTCTGGGGTCTGATACAGAAAATCCCCAGCTTCTTCAGTCTTTTCTGAGCATTGAGAAGACCAATTGTCAGGGAAGCCGGTAAAGCAGCATTCACAGCGGCTGTTAGAAGATGAAGAGACCTCACCACTGTCTGGCTTACACTCGCCTAGATAAAGGGATAGAATGCTTAGTTACAATACTTAAGCATAATAATTTCATTTATAAAGTGATCATTTACAAACAAGCAGCAATTAAGCACTAATCACTTAATCATCAATTGATTTGTTAGCACTTGCATTAATTCAGTGATGAATTTCACATACTGTAGGATTATTTTAATTTAGTAAACAGTTTATTTCACCACCCCATTTATATAACCACTGAAATTCAGATAGGTGCTGAATTTTTCTCTATTGAAATTATTACTGGGATGAGAGAGTTAGCTGCTCAATAGTCAATTACTGACATTCAGCGACTACAAAATCAAAAAGGTAAAACTATCATTCTTAACTTAAATTCTCCTTACCAACATTAAAAGGGTTATCTTTCTTCTTCTCTGAACTATAGTTTACTCCATATACCCTTGTTGGTTTGGTAATTCGGCAGGAGTTTGTTGTATTAACAGGTGTTAGAGTTGTAGTTTCCCTTTCCTCGATTAATAAGGGTTAACATGGTTAACAAGAATTTCATTACAGACCTTTGTACTTTCCTCATACATGCGTGCACTGAAACATGGTTACCAACATATGTATGTAATGTATATAAGTAATACAACATATGTAATCTAATAAAAAGTCATAAAAGGGATCCAAACCCCCCCCCCAAAATTGTGTAAACTAATTCAAAGCACTTTTGCAATTTCCATTAATTTTCTATTGAAAGTAGTTTCTGAGATATTAGTGGTTTTAGACAGTTTTATACCGACAGGCTTTCTATGCACTGTCTGGTCACTTCCTGGATTCAGGTAACACTTGGGTTTCAGCTTCTCAGTTGAGCTAAAAGCCTCCATTTAGCAGTGTAAAAATACAAATATCTCAGAAACCACCAAAAATAGAAAGGCTTTGGAGATGAAATAATGAACGTTGGAAGTGTTAATGGAAGTGGACACAGAAGGGGGGATTTTGAAATATTCAAGCATAAAGAAACTGTCAATTAAGACATCCACAAGGTTTTTGGGGTGTAGAATAGATTATGATGTGAGAGAGAATGGTATCATTGGAATTAAACTACAATATTATCACTCCAATTTTGTGGTCTATATATAAATATGGGATCCAGAATTAACACTTAAAAATAATGGAAATGCGCAGTAAATTAGATTGCCTATAAATTAAACTCAGTTAAACTCAGAGAAAACTTAAAGAATGAATTCCCATCTTCTCTTTCATATAAATATATATATATATATATATATATATATAACAATCCAAATGGTGTCCGCACTCCAAGGCTCAATATTCTGCGGGGTGCTTAGCCAAAATTATGTATGCATAGAAAATAATCTGTGGCCAGCACACCCTTCAATGTTTCATCAAAAAAATTTTTTTTTTATTGCAGATATATTGTTAAAACCAACATTTCGGTCCTTGTTAGGACCTTTCTCAAGGATAAGAAAAGTCCTAACAAGGACCGAAATGTTGGTTTTAACAATATATCTGCAATAAAAAAAAAAAAAAAAAATGTTTTGATGAAACATTGAAGGGTGTGCTGGCCACAGATGATTATTTTCTCTCTCTCTCTATATATATATATATATATATACTGTATATATATATATACAGTATATCCATATGTAAAATCTTAAATTTGCCAATTTGTGTTACTCTTTAGAACATCCTGGAAGACAACACACATTTTTGCACCTTTCCAGACCTGAAGCAACAGGAGCAGTTGAAAAAAGTGGTATGTGTAAAATGTGTTGAAAACAACCCTGGTTGGTAACAATTTGTTAAAAAATATATATAAATAACCAGATATTGTTACACAGTTTAAAACGCCAATTAAAATTATACTTCTTTACAGCTACTTTCTCTCAACATGCCCCTGCATGTTTCTTGCACTTTGTGCCCTGCCGTGAACAAAGAAAAATTGCTGAATGCCTCTGTACTCCAAAACAGTGCATTGAAACCTGTGCTTTTTCTATAAATATAGTGCTGTTTGCATTAAGCAGTGCTGTATTCATGAAGGGTGGGAGAGAGGAGGCAAGTAGGTTCCAGTGTAGGTGCCAGATCCCTGATGCAAGTGCATTTTAAACAAACACTAAGGAGTGTGCTTTTTTTTGCCACCCCAGGTAACCTGTGAGGCGTTGCTGCTTTCCTCATGGTTAATATCCTTAGTCCACTTGTACTTGTGTCCAAGGTGTCGGTAAATGACACCTAATATTATATCTTACCTGATGTGGCAATTGGACTTACCCCATTAATTGTGTAGATAACAGCTGTGTATATAACTCCACACGAGGCAATTCCCACAAGTACAAAAATGAATCGAATGGCCTCTTTATGCAGTCTAACATTTACAGGCTTGTTATACAGAATGGCTCTCACCAGATCTCCTTTTGCTGTGTTAAATCCTAAATATAAAAATATAAATTCAGCCACAACGATCACAGCAATGGCAAAGATTTTTTAAAAAAAAAACATTCATTTTTCATTAAAAAAGTAAGTTTGCCCCCCAAATATATAAGCCCTAATAATGTATAGGGTTCCCCAAAGTTTGGGTCCCCTAGGAAGGTTGCCCCCAGGATAGGCCCAAGGGAGGGTGACACTTTAGTAGTGGGACACCTTGGGTGGTTGGCACTATAAGGGTTAACAGGGATTTAGCTTCCCTGCAGTTCAATAGTTAGGCCACAGGGTGCACACAGTATATAAAGCTGTGCAGCCATGTGCCTTCAGGTCTTATGCCTGGGACCCCTCTGGCTAGAGGATAGTGACAGGCTGGGTCTAGTGAGTTAGATGTATGTTATAGACCATTCTAGGAGTGGTAGACAGGATTATTTAGCTGGGCAGCTTGGCCCCACCAGGAGGCAGATGAGATTAAGATCTCCCAGCATTGATAGCTGGAGTCAGGGATACAAGAGTTAGGAATAGGAGTTTGCCTAATCCGGGGGATAGCCGGGTGATATTTCCGGGGTGAGGTCTCCAAGGGGTGTCCGCTTGGCGGGAGTACCGGGAAGTGCCCTAGAGAGGGGCTTCTGGCGAGAAGTACCGGAGGGAACCCCAAAGGGAGGGTCATTTGGCTGGAGTGTTACCGGTATCCCAGGAGAGAGGGACTCCTGAGGGAAAGAGAAAGTATCCTGACATATCCTGTGTATCCTGTATGCCAAAGCTGTATACCACTCTGCCAATAAACACAACACTTTGTTCAGCATTACATCAGTGTGTGTGTGTCTCTCCTGGAGGATCCACCTGCCTGGTAAGCAACTACCCCAGGGAGGGGGCAAGGTGCCAGGAGTGCTGGGAGTCACCACAAAGGAGCAGTATATTAAGTCTCAGGAGGGGAGTTATAGTTCAGTCTATCCCTATCCTGGGTGGAGGCACGCCAAAGTACAAAGTATAGCTGTTCCCCCAAAGTAAGCGGGGCTCAGGACTCCTGGAAGCGCCAAGTATAGTCAGAGATCAGCAGGTAGTGCCACATCTAATCATAAAGTGGGCTACATTTGGAGGCACTGCTGAGATCTTTCGAAACAGCAAAAGAACAGCAAATACAGTGCAGAAGGGCCATAACAGCATTTGGGCCTGGTGTGAATTGGGAAGCCTGACCTCCGTCTGGATTAAATTTTGGGCACCCTGAATCTGTATCCAGTGAGGGATAATTGGCGCCAAAAGAGCAGAGGAGTTGCTTTGGGCCAATCAGATTGCAGGACTGTGGCGCCAAACAGACCCGGGAAATTCCCGTGAGGGGGAGGAGGCAGAACTTTCCTGATTGTTGGAACCGCCCATTAGAGCGACTAGCCAACCGTGTGGCTGGAAAAGTGCGCCAAACTGAGTGGGCGCGGCTTGGCCGGTGACGTCACCGCGGCCATTTTGGAAGTTAGCCAGAGCGTGTGCGTCTGAGCTGGGAGAAGGAGCTATCTGCGCAGACAGTGACAAGCATTGGAATGCCTAATCTTAGCAAGCCACTGCCACCTGGGCGGGGACCCTCACCTCCAGCTAGGATGCCCGGACGGGGAGCCGTGCGGATGGAGGACACCGGCCGCAGATTCATATGGTCGGGCAGCTTTGCGGAGATGCGAGTAAACGACTCCCTCCATTGGATGGTACCGCTGTGTGGCGGGTGCGAAACCGAGTCGTTTGGATCTTTAAAACATCCGGAGTCTAGCTGCCCCACCTGCGACCGACCCTACTGGTGTGGACCACTCGGAGTGGGCCCCCGGGGGGCGCAAGTACTCGAGGTGGCGGACGTCACCGATGCCTGTGAGGGGCTTATCCTCAGTGAGGAGGAAGACCAAGAGGAGCGGGAAGAAGTGCCTGCTGTCCCAGCCCTGGAGGGGGACCCTTCAGGAAGGGAGGTAGACCCGGATGGGGCCTGCGCTCCCGCCTATACAGCATCTTGTACTTCTCTGGCGGTGGAAGCGGCGGCCGAAGAGGTGAGTGCGGAGGGGGCCCAAAGTGATACCCACCCTACCCCTGACCCACCTGTAGAGGGGGATGCTAAGCGGGCTACGCTACCCAGATCCCGCAGGCGCAAGGGAGGGCCCAAGAGGGGCGCTTATCAAGGGGTGAGAGACCAAGCCTGGTCTGAGGCCATGGGGCCCCCATCACCAGCGCCGTCTGAATCCGGGCTGGATGAGGTCCTGGCTCCCCCTTCATACCTGCAAGCGCTAAGAGCTGATCCGGCACCACCTCCCTATGGTCCGGAAAGGCCCCGCTCACAGAGTGAATATACCACGGGGGCAGAGGATTCTGGGGATGAAGCTGGGGACAGTGTGAGAGCAGTGTTGGGCTCCCCCACGAGTTTTCTGGCCCCCCCTAGGGTTAGCCCAGAGGAAGAAAAATACTTCTGGGTTTTGCCTGGCCAGGCTGACCCCACTGTATTCCGCTCAGTATCCAGGATACAGAGGGTGCTGAACTTTAAAGTACATATGATGTGGGGGTATTTCCTACCGTACGCACCCCTGTGGGTTTATGACAAACTGGAACACATGATGGAGGAGTGGGTGGTGGATGAAATCCAACGTAAGGAAAAAATGCCACCCAATATCTTAAAAACCCCTGACCGTGCCAAGAGAGTACAGGCATGGAAGCATGTGCGTTCCAGGGAGAAGGAATGGTGGTGGGGCCGTACAGTGTTAAAGCATGCTGTCCAGAGCTGTGGAAAGAACAACCCTACACCACGGTTCTTTAGCATTGAATATGTCATGCCAGAAGGTGGAAAGGTGGAGAAGCCCCATCCCAGGTATTACATCCCCTATGCAGATGTGAAGAGCAGATTCACTTACCTCGTGTGAGGTGGATGCTCCAGAGGAGTAAAGTTTATCTTGCCTGTTTATTCAGTGGAGGCCTGGACTGCCTACCACTTCTCCCAAGAAGGGGAGCAGTTCCTCAGTTGAAGGGGGAAAAATCCCCTCCCAGGTTATTGCCCAGGACGGGCTCAGCAGCTGCCGGCTGGAGTTGCCACTTGAGTTGCATATCCCCACCCGTTGGTGGAAGACCCCAGGAGGTGCTGATCACCCGGGGGTAAGGACTCCCTCAAGGAGGAGGGGGGAGAACAGGAGCAGTTTAATAAAAATTTCTTTTTCTTTTGAGAGATAATTGTCCTGTGCATTTCTGAGTATGTGTGCAATTTCTTTCAGGACAAAGACTCTATGGGACTTATACCAAGACTTTGGGGGTGGTGGGAAAGGTAAAATTGTATTTACTGTTTCCTCCCCTGGTGATACAGGTTTCTGCGCAGACACCGCGAGGGACCGTGGAAGAAGTATTTGGTATAAGAAATGCAATGGTAAAATGTATATGTTTGGTTAAAGGTATGTCAGCCGGGAGGTGACATTTTTCTTGTGGGGGGAGAATATAGGGTTCCCCAAAGTTTGGGTCCCCTAGGAAGGTTGCCCCCAGGATAGGCCCAAGGGAGGGTGACACTTTAGTAGTGGGACACCTTGGGTGGTTGGCACTATAAGGGTTAACAGGGATTTAGCTTCCCTGCAGTTCAATAGTTAGGCCACAGGGTGCACACAGTATATAAAGCTGTGCAGCCATGTGCCTTCAGGTCTTATGCCTGGGACCCCTCTGGCTAGAGGATAGTGACAGGCTGGGTCTAGTGAGTTAGATGTATGTTATAGACCATTCTAGGAGTGGTAGACAGGATTATTTAGCTGGGCAGCTTGGCCCCACCAGGAGGCAGATGAGATTAAGATCTCCCAGCATTGATAGCTGGAGTCAGGGATACAAGAGTTAGGAATAGGAGTTTGCCTAATCCGGGGGATAGCCGGGTGATATTTCCGGGGTGAGGTCTCCAAGGGGTGTCCGCTTGGCGGGAGTACCGGGAAGTGCCCTAGAGAGGGGCTTCTGGCGAGAAGTACCGGAGGGAACCCCAAAGGGAGGGTCATTTGGCTGGAGTGTTACCGGTATCCCAGGAGAGAGGGACTCCTGAGGGAAAGAGAAAGTATCCTGACATATCCTGTGTATCCTGTATGCCAAAGCTGTATACCACTCTGCCAATAAACACAACACTTTGTTCAGCATTACATCAGTGTGTGTGTGTCTCTCCTGGAGGATCCACCTGCCTGGTAAGCAACTACCCCAGGGAGGGGGCAAGGTGCCAGGAGTGCTGGGAGTCACCACAAAGGAGCAGTATATTAAGTCTCAGGAGGGGAGTTATAGTTCAGTCTATCCCTATCCTGGGTGGAGGCACGCCAAAGTACAAAGTATAGCTGTTCCCCCAAAGTAAGCGGGGCTCAGGACTCCTGGAAGCGCCAAGTATAGTCAGAGATCAGCAGGTAGTGCCACATCTAATCATAAAGTGGGCTACAAATGTTTGCTATTTTTTACCTTCCAACGCATAAGGGGTAATTTACAACTGCAAATTTCCCCACACTCACTTGCACATCCAAATGTGCCCCTCGCACCTCCTTATAGTGTGCTTGGTGTCACTTAGTCCTTCCTGCCTTCCATACCGAATCGGGCACTGTTGCACTTATTGATGCAGGGGAACCCAGGAGCTACTACCACCTCCTGTCCAGGTGGTAGCTCCAGGGATTCCTTCATGCCAAAGGTCAATAGACACAGCACACCTGTGACTAAAACAGTAGATGCAGACATCTCTCACACGCCGGACACCATAAATAAAGCCATACACTCAGTTGTGTCTAACTTGCACCAAAATGTGCATGCAGTAAATCAGATTCAATTTTGTCAGATACAGTGAGATTGCTTCAGCCACATTGCCCCTTTGCGACTGCAATGATGCTGGACTTCTTGGAAAAATGACTGCATTGTGGGGAATAAACATGGTGATTGCTCTTGAAATAGCATTTTGCCTGCTGCACTTGCAAACGTAAATGAGCCCACAAGTCTTCAACTAAGATTTCAGTTCATAGTTTGAACAATATGTCTTAATCCAGCAATATCTACAATATTTATAATTGTGTTTTTCCTGTGTGCCAACTTGACAATCACAGATAAGCTACAAATTATTAAAATTCTTAATGATATTAATGGATATATATTAGGGGGTACATTCATTAAAGTACGATTGAATCCGAATACTAAAAAAATCGTATTTTTTTCTAAGTTTTCGTACTGTGTGTATTTTTTGCAACTTTTTTGTTAATTTGTGCAACTTTTTCGTACCTTGCGGCAATTTGCGCGACAAAATCATATTTCTCGTGCCGAGTACGAAAGTTTCGGATTCATTAAAGCTTCGTTTTTGTGACTTTCCTTGGGTCAGGTTGGAGTTGCAGAGTGCCATTGAGTCCTATGGGAGGCTTCCAAAATCATGCACTAAAGGATCAATGTCAGAAAGGTTTTCCCGCCATTTACGATCGTTTGGATATGAAAATTTAGTGACTTTCGGATCAACCAATACGAAATTATCATGACTATTCCGATTTTTCCATAAGCATTTTCGTGAAATTCTCGATCATCAGAAATTATTGTATCTAATCCGAATTTTACCCATTTCGGGATTTGATCTCGTACTTTGATGAATCTGCCCCTATGTGTATTTACTTTCTGTAGAATCAGGTAGAGAATATTTATCACATTTAGAGCCAGATTCAGTTCAGTGAAAAAAAATTCTCATGGCTTACCACGTGAAAACTTACAGATGCGATTCAATTCAAGGAGAAAAATCTTTTTCTCCTTATTCAGTTACAGTTTTTTCCCATAGACACTAATAGAGTTTTTGCTTCATAAACTCTGAGGTAAGTTTTTCTGATTTGAATTGCAACTCAAATTGAATTTCGTTCATGAGTTTTCAAGTGATAAACCTTTTTCTGACTGAATTGAATCTGAAGAAGGAAGAAGTGGGGGAGCAAAAGACAGAACTCTGTCCATTAATTGGCTGTTGTGGTCTAGCATGTATGTGTGCTTTGGCTTGTTTGTGTGCACTGAGAATCCAATAAGCCCAGGAGGCGGCCCCTTAATCCTGTTAGCAGAAAAATACAACCCAGGGTATTTTTAAAGGAGCACCAACAGCGTTATCCTCTATCTTCTTTCTTCATGTGAGTGCTCATGCACAGTACAGTGTAATGCAGACTTTAAGAAAAAAGTGTGTTTCTTTGCGATTGCTGTGGATCAGCTTCTACAGAAGTAGCACTGGCCCAGAGGGTCAGGTAAGTGATTAAAATCACTTGGGGTGCCTATGGCAGAATTTGATGGGAAATACCATTATTTTTAAACTCACCAGTTTGTAGTACAACAGCCTTTACCAGATCCAGACCATGTGCCTTTGTCTGAATGACCTCTGTTCCACAAAACAGAACGTGTCTCTTGTAGTCTTCTCCACACTGGAGTTTCCATGGCACGGTGCCCTCTGTATTAGGCAATGCATTCTTTGTGATTGGAATACTTTCCCCTAAGAAATGCAATTTTCCTTTAGTAAACTTGGTAAATAGCAGTATTGTATCAGATATACAATAATTAAGAATACATTAACTGGTTTAAATGTTGCTTTCATTATTTCAAGGATGCTGAGCATACAGTAGAACGAAGCATATAAAAATGCTATGGATAAAAAATACCAGTCTAGCCCAACCCAGCAACAAATTAAGATGTACTATTACTTTGTGATCAATTTAGAATTAATATTAAATTGTGTAGGCCAATTTAAAAAGTAATTAGAGGTTAATTTATGTTTGTCCTGAGTGCTTCTAAACAGGACTAGACATTACTGTGTTTTTGATTTGAGGTGTTTTTCATATATTACAATGGCACAGGGGCATGTGTTCCACTATAATGTTTGTCGCTAGTCTAATTGGGCTAAGTGATCTGCATCTGTATATAATAAACCCAAATTTGATCAAGATTGATTGGTAAATTTTTTTCAAAAGAAGTTCAATAATCCAGTTTTTTTCCTCAGTACTAAGGGGCACATTTATCAAAATATGAACTTAGAGCTTAATACATATAAACTCACCCACGTTCTATTCATTCCTATGGGATTTTCAGAAGTATATTTATCAAATGAGGAATACTAACTTTCACTCTTTGATAAATATGTTTCCCATAGGAATGAATAGAACATTGGTGAGTTTGTATGTATTAAGCTCTAAGTTCTCATTTTGATACATTTTCCCCTAATTGTATCATCATATATATCATACATTCAGGTAATTTGCCTCCCAGTGAAATAAACCCTAGGGTATGTATTGTGCCAATGTGACCTTAGATTGTGAGCTCCAGGGAGCAGGGACTGATGTGAATGATCATTTCTATAAAGCACTGTGTAAACATGTTGGCACTATATGAAAAAAGGATATTAAAATAAATAGTACAACAAAGGGAAAGAGGATTAAAGAGTAAGAAAGTATACTCATTACATAAGATTATATTTGAATACAATACCTGTTAACATTCCCTCATTAATGGTGCAACTTCCACTGATTAATACGGCATCACAAGGTAAGAATAGCTTGCTTCCTGTTATAATAATCACATCCCCTGGCACCAGCGACTGAGACTCTACTTCTTTAACTTCTAATTAAAATAAAAGCACATGGCTCAATTTACGTTGCCATTAATAGGAACAAGAAAATAACCCTTCTTGAAAATGTTTTGACAAAGTTGTTTAACATATAAATCTCTTGAATATAAGCTTAGATTGGTTAGAGTAATCCCCTTCCATCACAGATACTGACAGGTACAGTATATTGAGCAGTTTAGGGGTGCTCGCCCTTATATGACAAACTTGTTCTAATGGACATTACTCATGTGACATTGAATTGTGGAATTTTAACTGCCTGAATCAGATATATTTCACTTAAGTAACCCCTTTTCTAGTGTTGAGAATCCAGCAAGATATAGGTGTATTGCTGGGACTTCATGAAAATTTGTTAATAAATTCAATCCCTGTAACTGATGGTTTACAAATGCAATATGAATTCATAAAGCTTAGTGGAAGCCCGAAATCATTTAGGTGAGAGAGTAACATAAGGGGGCGGGAAGAGGCTATTTTTACTACCTGCTTATGGTTATTGGCGCTAATCCAATGGTGATGAGCAAATATGGTCAGTTTCTCTTTGCCGAAAAATAAGCAAAACTGCTGAAAAATTTGTGAAACTGCTAAAAATTTACAAAAAAATTGCAAAATGCCTGCACTTTTTTGTGATGTGCACAACTTTTCTTACACTCGTGACTTTTGACGCACGTAAGTTTTTTTACACACGCTACTTTTTTGTCTCACTCCAAATGCATTAAAGTCAATGGGCGTTTTTACTTATTACTACTGCGTAACTTTTTTATACACATGCAACTTTTTTCTCCAAATACATTAAAGTCAATGGGTGTTTTTCTTGCAAACTTTTTGTGTCACCAAATTTTCAGGCATGGCAGGTATAATTAACAAAGATCAATTTTAGGGTGGAGGTTTATGGCCTTGACCATTTCTTTCACCACCATAAACATCTCAAAGAAACCTTATAGGTTTATAGTATGGCCTACCTTCTTTATCCGGTCAAGGTAATAAATATAAAACATGCTATCTTTTCCTTATCCACTTAAAGCCCCAGAATGAATGTCCCAATAATAACAAAAGTAATCCTTATTTATCTATTCTTTTCTGTAATGATTGTAAAATTAGTAATAGAACCCACTCTCCACCCATGACTAAGTGGCATTGGCAGTGGCTATTGGTGATCCTAACATTCATTTATTCCACCAGACATGGAAGATCCCATGCTTTACTGTTAGGAGTTCAGTAATTCTATGTGAGAATCCACAACCCAATGGTTTTCTTTAACAGAAAATCTCAGTATTACCTCCATTTTTTCGAAGAACGGTAACCATTACGCTATTGTAAGACAGGGCCATTTTGTGTAGTTTCACTGATTGCTAGGGGAGAAGAAAAAAAGAGATTTTGCCATATTTAGTCAGAATAAGACGCTGATATTTTGGCAGGCTGACTTTTATACACACCTTTCTCAGATTATACAAAGTTGCACAAATGGATAAAATTGTCATGGATAAAATGATTCCACCATTGTAAAAATATCCACTTGTTGCCCACACAGATAAAGAGTAAGCTTGGAAGATATAAAATGGATTGAAGATCTGCAAAAGAAAAAATCTGTTTGTCACAGGCAGTGATGTTCTGAGACACTTGCCAATTGTTTTTCAACTTTTATTTTCTGTAACCATTTTATTATAAGGAATTTTATTTAGCAGCCGTTTGTTAGGTGCAATTTACCCTAGCAGCCAGGCAGTTGTTAGAAATAGAAAAATTGGCCAAATAGAAGCAAAAGTTATAAAAAAATAACATTAACAATAAAATTGTAGGCTCACAGAGTAACAGTTTTTTGCTTTCCAGGGTCAGTGACCCCTATTTGAAAACTGGCAGAAGGAGAAAGCAAATAATTCAAACATATAAAAAATAAAGAGCAATGGAAATGCTTCAATGAATAGCACATTCTATAACATATTCCTTTAAAACCAAATCACATTGCATTTTCTGTTTTCTCGCTCTATTTCCTATTGATGGATTCTGTATTCTCATTAGGGCTAATTTATAATGTCCCACAGTGTGCAAAATGCAGCAGTCAGAATTAGTACTGTAAATGACAGATTATTATAACTAATATTTTATGTGTGGGTTCATCTCTTTGTAATTAGAGAATGACAAAGAAAGCGCAGATAGCTGTGGTTAACTAGACACATTCTAGCAAAGCCACATTTCTATGGGTAATATCCTATGGGGTGATTCAGAGTGTTGCTACCTGAGTCATTTCTAGCTTGGAGGACAGGCAACAAAGTGCCATGAATTGCCCCATTCATTTCTGTGGCAATCACTTGACCAATAAGTATACCTGTAGGGTCTGGCAATTGCCATAGAAATTAAGGGGGAGCTTTGGAGTGTTTTATGGCCTGTGAATTTAGTAATTACTGGGGCAGCAAAGATCAAGTAGGGAGTTGAGAAACTTGCCACAAGCGGAAGCGCCCCGCGAGTTACCAGGGTGGCAAAAAGCAGCTTCTGGTTACTAAACCGGAAATTCAGTTCTTTTAGTGCAGAGAGCGCAATTGCTAAGGGGATAGGATCACCCCTGATTAGGGAGATTAAGTAAGGCCAATGATACATGTAGCTGTTCTACGGCAGCAAAACAACACAAGTAGGTGCCAGTAATGACATATAAATATAATGGAATAAGTACCTTAAAAATCACAGAGTAACATGGGTGAATGTTTGACTTATTAATTATCTGTTATTAACAGATAAATTGCAGTGAATAACATTTCCCTTTTATTGTTCAACTGGGACAGAGCAGAGAAAGTGGTCATTGATTGTCACTTTTACCCATGTGACTAAATAAACCACAAAATTCCAAACAGAATTTACTTGCTCTACATAATGGAATTTCAGCCAGACAAATTGCAAAATATTAATAAAAACTAGAGCATTACAGCTGGATCCAAGTTTTTGTCATTTAAAGAACAAAACATGTACTGTAGTAATATGATCTGAAGGATTTCATGACAGTGAGGTTATGAGCCACACACCCCATTAGAGAATCTTTATATAGCATGCCTCTCTATGGTTCTTGACTCCCTCATGTCCTTAAAAGCTCTCTTTGTCTAATAGGGTACATAATGTCTCCACAGACTGCATTTTTAGATTTGTTGGTTTCTCTCTCTACCCTTATCTGCAAGCACCCAATAAAAAGATATTGACTTGGATATTTTTTATGATTGCTGATTGGTTTTTATCCATGACTGGTTTTTGAGATGATTACAAAGACACCAGAATTACTCTTGATATAATATACAACCATTGTAAGCTCTTTTGGACAGGGCTCTCTTCACCATTTGTTATTAGTTGCTTTGTATGTAATTCTGTATGTTCAACGTATAAACTTTTTATCATTATACTATTTATTATACAGTGCTGCGGAACATTTTAATGTAATATGTCATTCTCAGTGTTTTAAAATAAAATCAACCTTTATCTGCGCTTAACTCAATTAATTTTAACTTCTAAGTGTAAAATAAATAACGTGCAATAAACAGAAAACCACATAAATACCCAACAATAATGACCAAAGATGTGACCTAAACGAAAGTGAACAGCTGCCTTCCTCCGGACTAATCCCAAATATAGACTAAAATATTACAAAACGGAGTTGGCGCTCAACAAATTAGACCACCCAGTGTAAATATAGCAATCAATTTATTTGAATTTTTAATTCATTATAATAAATATTATAATGAATTAAAAATTCAAATAAATTGATTGCTATATTTACACTGGGTGGTCTAATTTGTTGAGCGCCAACTCCGTTTTGTAATATTCTCAGTGTTTTACTTTGTGTCAAATAATTCATGGACACTTATGTATTGTAAAAAATTAGGCCAAACACTAAGATGGTGCTATGGAAATAATCCATAAATACATAGGGAATGAATAACGTGCCACATTTTATAACAATATGAAAACACCTTTAGGTACCTTGGAATTTCACGACCTGTATGAAAACTCTCGGCCTCTAGCCTTGTTTCCCTGTATGGTCATGGAAATCCTTGGTGACTTCTAATAGCCTTATATTTTACAACAGGGAGTACATTATTCATTATCTATATACTGTAGTTATACTTTATATAGCACCATCACTCAGTGTTTCTCCTGCTCTTCTCTTAAAGCAGAAGGAAACCTTCAATCCCTGCAGGTGCCAAATGTTGGGCACCCCCTAGTGATTGTAATCACTTACCTTACACCCTGTGCTGCCTGGTGCTCCTGTTAGCACCCAGGCTGGGATACTAATGTGATCCTCCTTCTGCTTCTTTCTTTGTGCATGGTGCACATGCTCAGTAGAATGAAAAGTCAAACTTTAACAAAAAATGTTTTTTTTCAATCTACTGTGCATGTGAAGGTCCAGGGTTTTGAAGAAAGAAGAAGGGAAGAAAAAGGGCTGGTGCAGGTTTCTGCTAACAGGAGCACTGACCTAGAATATGAGGTAAGTGATTACAATTACTGGCAAACATTTGGCACCCCCAGTGATTGAAGGTTTCCTTCTCCTTTAAATTAAAAACAAGTACAGGTATAGGACCTGTTATCCAGAATGCTCGGGACCAGGGGTATTCCAGATAAGGGTCTTTCCGTAATTTGGATCTTCATACCTTAAGTCTACTAAGAAATCAATAAAACATTAATTAAACCCAAATGGATTATTTTACATCCAGTAAGGATTAATTATATCTTAGTTGGGCTCAAATACAAAGCCCTGTTTTATTTTTACAGAGAAAAAGGAAATCAATTTTAAAAATCTGAATTATTTGATTAAAATGGGGTCTATGGGAGACAGGCTTTCTGTAATTTGGAGCTTTCTGGATATCGGGTTTCCGGATAAGGGATCCCATACCTGTAACTGTTTACAAAGCATTTTAATATTATTCTGCACCAGTCAAATCCTGTGAATCTTTAGCATAAATTATGTGGCAAACTCACTCAACTCAACCCACACAAATGCCTGCGCACATACCCCAAAGAGATCCGCATTGAAGAAAGATACTGTGCTAGCGCTACCTTTCTGTATCTGTATGTCAACGATTACATTACAGAGTTCTAGAAAATCTTTATAATAACATGTAAAAAAATGTAATGGATTAAATAATTACAAATGCTTACATCTGTAAAGAGTAAAACCCAGAGTGGCTTAATTTCCACTTCAATTTTGTTAAGACCACAGACTTGTTGCCTGCACAAAAAAGAATGCATGTATTAGTAAGGCCACAGAAATCTCAAGTACAGCAATACGAATGCTGATTTAATGAGCAACAGAATGCAGACATTTGATTTTTCATTGTGAAAATACAGCATCCGCCTGGTTACTGGAACTGTGAAACTGTAATGTATAAACTGGGCCCTGAACATTTATCATTGTACAATCTGCAGTGTTACCTTCCAAGTGCAATAGGGGGATGAAGTCACCTTAGATGTTTAATTCTAAATTGTTTTATACCTGAATTCTTGTTCTTCTTGGGTTAGACCAGAACCAAATTTGGAATGTATGTCTGAGCATGAGAGCTCCTCCTCCAGAATGCTTTAATGAAAGGATAAAATAATGAGCTAATGATATTATGTCTTGAGTGAGGTCTTTAAAACACATTTTCATGTTATGACAGGCTTACCCGTTTTTCTGAAACTGCCCCTCCACTGTGTTCCAAGCATAACGGATTTTTTGCACTTCTATATACCGGATCTATAATGATAAAATCTGTTATTGTTATTTTCGTTTATAGAATCTGCCTATAGTGAGTGTTTAATACAGGGCTCCCTTGTGCACGGCTGCAACATGTAACTTGCTTCAGATCTAGCCAAGGTGTATCAAGTACAATACCATGATTTTTGCTCACAATAGACCATGCTGTCCCTGTAGTTACATGTTTGTATTGCTAGAATGGACAGAAAGAGTCTCTCTGTGTGAGTGCTGCCTGCATAAAAGAAGGGTTGGATGTGGGATATTTATGTGTTATTTCGTAGCGCGCGATATTAGCACACGCTATTAAGCACGTAACCATTACTTTCTGAAAACTATCGTTCTGTAAATTACCATTTTTTTTTTTTTGTTCTAGGGCGAACACATACTTGAAAAATTCCGACTGCAAACTCCATCTTGTCACCACAGACAATCACCAGCTGCAGTTTTTGTTTAGTAACGCCTACTCCTGGGAGGCGTTAAGTTTCACAGTATTTATTGCCACATTTTATGCTTTTAACGCTTCAAATAAGTCTGTGAATTATGCGTTGGTATTATTTCTATTCGATAATTACCTCAATGCGATGGAAATAATGTTTTGCGATCAGGATTTTTACACATTTGAAATAGTAGTAATGCATGCGAAATGACTTGGATGAATTGGTACTTAATTATCGAACACTTTTTAATGCATAAAACCATGGGGCAGATTTACTAATCCACGAATCCGAATCCCGAAAGGGAAAAGATCGAATTGGAAACGAAAATTTTGCGACTTTTTCGTCGCCATCGCAATTTTTTGTATTTGTCGCGACTTTTTCATCGCTGTCGCGACTTTATCGTATTTTGCACAACTTTTTTGTCGCCGTCGCGATTTTTTCGTATTTAGCGATAGTAAACGGCGGGAAAACCAATCCGATTTTTTCGCGACAGTGATGAAGGGGAGAGGAAAATATACGAAAAAATCGCGACGGCGACAAAAAAATCGTGGGACATACGAAAAAGTCGCGACGGCGTGGAAAAAGTCGCAAAAATACAGATCATTACGAAAAAATGCATTCGGACACCTTCGGACCGTTCGTGGATTAGTAAATCTCCCCCTATGTGTTAAGCGTTAACGACCTTTAGTGAATCAGCCCCATAATTTTCAATATATATATTATCTTTATTTATATAGCACTGTCATATTCCGCATTACTTTACAGAGATTGTATATGAGTCGCTGGCCCAGCGAAGTTTACTGACTAACTCCCTATCACATTCACACACTACAGGCCATCAGTGCTGGGCCAAGCTGGGTAGGCGCCCAAAGCTAAACCCTAAGCACTTACCTCTTCTGCCTTTCCCTAGGTCTGACCCAGAGGCCACTTTACCTGTCTGTTTTTGGAGTGTGAAGGAAACCCACTTAGGCAAGGGGAGAAGACAAACTCCTTGCAGATAGTGCCCTGGCTGGAATCAAAACTAGGACTCCAAAACTACAAGGCAGCAATACAAAGCAGCAATACAAAGCTTTCTGCCTATTTTATATATCTGCACTAGTGATTCAGCCCTCTAGACGCGCTCCAATGCTAAAGTTCTAAGCGGAGCGGAAGAGAAAGGGCGGCAACATGAGGCAGCAGCCCCAGAATCAGCACTGGTGCTAGTAACAATACATTACACTGAAACATGTCCCTGCCCCCAATGCCGCCCTTTCTCTTCCGCACTCTTGTGTAACAAAAATTTAAATTTTTGTTTAACAATTCTTTAAATACTAGGAGTCCTCTCCTTGTTACAGTATGTATATTTGTATATATATATATCCCTGTTTGTATTTACACTTTTGTATGTTCAAGGTAGAACTTGAGTTTTTGCAAATATTTACCTTGCCTTGTGGCTTTATTAATGATCTACTCATGATGGAGTTTTCACCAGTAATAATCTGATGGGATGATTTTGAGCCAGGGATACAAGGGTAAATCTCATTGACCTTCTTTTTGTAGTATTGCTTGAGTTCATCCTGCAAAAATTGCCACCGTTATTTGGAAAGAAAATTATACTTTTTGTAGAAAATATTACAGATAATTTATTGTGTTGTCAGGTATATGCATGTCATGGGGCTACATATTGATTTCAAATCTTTGTAAAATTAAAAACAGATTGTACATTATTTGTATAATTTTCAGTGTAGATTACTCATAGCTAATGGTACATGATGTATATTCTTCACCAGTAAAAAAAAAAAAAACACAAAAAAAATCAATGATCATTGTGCTAGTGAAGAAAATGCATCATGTGCCATAAACCTAAATTAACTCCTGCTTTAACAACAAATTAAATGGCTCCTTTATGTCTGTTCAGCAGAATTGCAGTTGCACATTTGATACCAAATGATAAATAAGTCTCTAAAATTTCTATAGAAATGGACAAAGATTGGGTAAACCTCAAATTTGGCAAGCTCTAGCGTCACTTTGATAAATATGGCCAAAAGAGAGAGATATCTACAGTATATATATAGTATATGCTATTAAAACCATTTACCTGTACTGATTAAAATCATAGGAACTCTCTGGAACCTTTTTCATAAATAAACAAAGACAATCATGTCAGTCCTTAACATGTGCAACTGAAATAATGCAATAATTGTCTAATCAAGAATATTACATGTAAAATGCAAATGTTTGTTATTTATGGAATTTTCCCTGGGAGACCCTCTCAAAAGGAGCTAATTCAAAGGTGAGTAAACCCCAAGCACTTCTTAATAACTGAGCATCTGCAAAGACACCGAGGAGAAATACAGTAACGAATTAGAATTTCCCCTGTGCCATTTATTTCTTGCTGCCGAAGAATTTTATGTAGAATTAATTAAAATTTTAAAGCACACCCTTTCAGACTAAAACTATATATATATTTTATGGGTACAAAAAAGCTGTATATGTTTTCATGGTATTTTAATCACTTTGTGATATATATTGATATATGCACATGTATGGGATGCTTTTGCTTTTGTTCCGTTATCCAGAAACTCATTATCCAAATTACAGGAAATCCATCTACCATAGACTCGATTATAGGCAATTCTTATTTAAAAAAAAAAATCTCAGTAATAATAAAACAGTACCTTGTACAGTACTTGATCTCAACTTACATATGAATCCTTATTGAAGGTTTTATTAATGTTTAAATGATTTTTGGGGAGATTTAAGGTATGGTAATCCAAATTTTCAGGAAATACAAAAGTCCCGAGCATTCAGGATAACATGTTGCATACCTGTATAAGTTCTTGGCCAGGAATGGAAAACCCTACAGCACTTATGATGTTACTGAACTGCAATAATTGGAAAGGAGTTTATCGTTCCTAGTCCTGGAAGGCAAAATTGTGCAATTGCAATTTTTGGAGAGCAGTTTCTCCTTCCCTGGTCCTGGAAGGCAAAATTGTACCAAACCTAACCAAAACCAACACCAAAACCTAACCCAAACAACGCTATGTTAAGATACGAATCCTGATAGATGGAGAAATTATTGCCATAAATGAAGTAATATAGGTGAATTGTTTATTGTTAAACACATCACACATATGTCTTTGAGGATTAACATGTAATCTGAACTGCAACCACCCTGGTGTCAAACTCTGTTTACTTGATGCCCTCTATGGGTACAAGTAACATAGTAACATAGTAAATTGGGTTAAAAAAAGACATACGTCCATCATGTTCAACCATAATACAACAAGTGGAATAGAAGTGGAAGGGCATTCACAGTCAATCGCAGCGTACATTGTATATTTGTACAATATATATTTGTGCCTAGACATTCTCACTTCCTAAATCATGAAATGGTCAAGCATTTCATCTCCACATTTTTTATTATACTTACAGTTGTTCTAAGTAATATGACATCAGCCTCTGACAAACTGCATGGAATACACTGACACCAGACATCCAGCTCTGGCTTCCAATAGAAAAGGACTCGCAGAAACCCAAGGGAAAATATATAGCCAATAATACAGAGAGTTTGTCGCCACCTGACTGTTCTGTATCCAAACAGCTCCTGAGAAACAATGAGTATTAGGATCAAAACTTTTTTCAATCAGTATAATATATATATAAATACATAAAACATGTGCCTTTATATCTACATGCAAAAATATCTTTGAAAGGTGCTCAAATAAGAGCATGTAGGTAACGTTCACAAACTCCACTTGCAATATAAAATGTAGGCTTGATTCACAGCTACAGTAAGTAGTTAGAAAGGGAAGTTTGAGAACAAACTTCATGTTGGTTGGAAAAAACATGAAGTCACTGAATGAAATCTGATCTGTTGTTGGCTCCACCCAATTTTTCTAATCTTGGATCACAGTTATATAGTAAAACCACTATGCAAAGTTTGGGGACCCTGGTTTTAATAGTGTCTGAATGGCAGCAATTTAAATTTCCCCACTGAAAGTCAACGAGTGATATCTGAGTGGTGGTCGGTTGCTCCACCCACTTTTTCTAACCTGGAACTGCAGTTACCCAGTAACTAACTCTGCAAAATTTAGAGACTCTAGGATTAATATTTAAAGAAGGCAATAGGTGAATTGTGATTGGTGGTTGGTGGGTGTGCCCACTTTTCCTAACCTTGAGTCGAAGTCACCAGGTGACAAACTGTGCAAAGTTTGGGCACCCTGGCATAAATGGGTGAGAATGATAGCATTTTAAATTTAATTCAGTGAATGAAATCTGGCTGTTAGTGGCTCAACCCACTTTTCCTATTTTTGAACTGCAGTCCCCCAGTGACCAACACTGCAAAGTTTGGGGATTTAGGCATCAAAATTGTGGGACTGACAGCATTTTAGATTTCACAATTGAAAGTAAATAGGTGAAATGTGATTGGCTGTTGGAGGCTCCACCCACTTTTTCTAACTTTGAGCTGGAAATACCCAGTGACTAACTTTGCAAAGTTTATCAACCCTGGAATTAATGCTTAAATAATGGCATAAGTTTAAATATAAGCCAATTAAATTTTCCTAACCTTTAACCTTAGTCCCCCCAGTGACAAACTGTGAAAAGTTCAGGGACACTGACATTAAACATGTAAAAATGGCAGCAGTTAAAATTTCTCCACTGAAATCAATGATAGAAATGTGATTGGCTGTGGGTGGCTCTGCTCACTTTTTCTAACCTTGAACCTTAGTCCTCTAGTGGCCAACTGTGAAAAGTTTGGGGACACTGGTGTTAAACGTGTGAGAATGGCATCACTTTAAATTTCCCCATTAAAATCAATTAAATAAACTGATTGGCTGTCTGTGACTCCACCCACTTTTTCAAACCTTGAATTATTGTCACCCATTGACTTACTCTGCAAAGTTTGGGGCCCCTGGCGTAAATAGTATAAGAATGGCATCATTTTAAATTTAAACCAAAAATTCAAAAGGTGAAATCTGATTGGCTGTTGTTGGCTCCACCTTCTTTTTAAAACCTAAAAATGCATTCCCCTAGTGACCCTAGTGGGAACTCTGGTGTTAATACTGTGAGAATGGCAGCAAGTTGAATCTCCCCATTAAAAGTCAATGGGTAAAATCTTATTGGCTGTTGGTGGCTCCACCCAATTTTTCTAACCTTGAACTGCAGTTACCTGGTGCCTAACACCTAGCTGTTCGTAGCTCCACCCACATTTGGGCATCCAACAAATATCATATTTGTTGGATCCCATGGCTATGTGATTCAAGTTTTGGGAGTGTAGCCTCAAAGCTGTAAGATTGGCAGCAGTTTTAATTTCCCCATTATAGTCATATATATATTTATATACAATATATTCAAGTAAGGTCAAGTTCCTCCAGTTTAGCCAAGGACAAATCTGCTCATTAAAAAAAAAAACATTTACAAGGAACCATTCCAGCTCCTAATGTATGCCTAATAAAAATCACAATCTACATATTCATCTATATGTAATAGTACATTACATTACATTACATTAACATTTATTTATAAAGCGCCAACATATTCCGCAGCGCTGTACAATAAGTGGGTTCATACATTGGACATACAGAGTAACATATAAAGCAATCAGTAACCGATACAAGAGGTGAAGAGGGCCCTGCCCAAAAGAGCTTACAATCTACAAGGAGAAAGGGTTGAGACACAAGGTGTGGGAATGGGCATGACCAGAGTTGTGAGAGGTGTGGCACAGGGTATTGCTAAACTAGATTAGGGTAAGCTTCTCTAAATAAATGTGTTTTCAGAGATCTCTTGAAGGCAGAGAGATTGGGAGAAAGTCTGACAGTTTGTGGGAGCGAATTCCAGAGAAGGGGGGCAGCCCTTGCAAAGTCTTGAATAGTAGAATTCTATGAATTTCCACTTAAGTACAGCAGGACCCAATAGGAACTGAAAAGAATAAGCATCTAACAATCTAATTTTTCTCCCTACAATTTAACAAAATTTCTATTATAAAAAATCTGTCTGCCTGCTGCATGCATGCAAGGGGTTTCATATTCTCAGGCAACATAATGCTTTATCACTGATTATATTATTTTCTGGGACAAAGTGTAACATAACACAAATAGTAAAGGGGAAATATACTTACCATTTCATTATCCTCCCCCTCGTTAAGTAATACATGTTGCTCTTGCATTTTGAATGAATCTGCTGTGCTTAGGGTACCAAGGTAATGACAAGATATACAATTGCTCTTAAGCCTCCAGCACTTTCCCCTCACTCACATACTTCTGTACTGATCAGAATACAAGCACAGCCTTTTTATTTGCCCAGCGGCTCCAACCGGCAATAATTGTGTTCTGTGTCCATCTGGCATTTGTCCTTTGACCTTTTACTTCGCATGAGATAGAAGTTCATACTCAGATATGATTCTGCCACTCCTCTTGTAGTCTCTGTATGAAGAGAAATTTCATTATCTGATGAGGTTAAGCACAGTGAGGCTTAAATATAATATTATGCGATCTTATGTTAATATGTAATGCAAAATACTGGCACATAATTGTCATTTTATACAAAGAAATGTCACTTTCCCCAAACCGTTTTCCCCCAACATAAACATCCCTTGCAAATGATTAACCTGTCTTCTGCCTTTTAGTGGCTTCTCTCTCAGATTCTACGGAAACAGTGATTTGAAAGCTGAAAGATTTACATTTAAAAAACAAATTTAACTTACTGAACTTTTTGGGATCTTTTCCTTTTCTAGGAAATCTGAAAAAATGTTCATAAAAAGATTATGGACTATTACTGTATTTGTTTTCTATCACTTTTTCCTATTGCTTAAAGAAGGGTTACATGTTGCACTCTGTTACATGTTACATGTTGCATCTCTGTATAAGGACATACACACACAAATATATTAGGGTTATATAAAATATAAAATCATGGTATGTGAAAGTCCCAATACTTTACCCATTTCCTCATTTAGTAAATACAATTTCAGGTAACATATCTGGTTAATATTTGTTAAAAATTAAAGCTATTTGAAAGTATTTTTACTTACAAGACACGTTCAATGTCAAAATTTTAAAAAATGACTGATATAACTATGGGGTCCCTACTCGTCCTACAACTGCAGGAATGTGCCCATGTACTTTATGCTTCCTTTATAAAGGACCCAACAGTGTATTTGTATTTTGCATGAATCATTACTGATGAGGCCCCCAGCAGTGTATTTGTCTTTTTGCAATCCGTTATCCATTATCCAGAAAGTTCCGAATGACTGGAAGGCCATCTTCCATGGGCTTCTTTATAAGCAAATAATTCTAATATTTTACAATGATTTCCTTTTTCTCTGTAATAATAAAACAGTACCTTGTACTTGATCCCAACTTACATATATTTAATCCTCACTGGAGGCAAAACAGTCCTATTTAACGTTTGTTCTGCAGCTCTAAATATTAGAATCTCAATGTCTCACTTACGCTATCTACCAGGTAATGTTTTTTAAAGAAGAAAGGGAGATGAATAGGAGATCATCTATCCAGGCTTGAACTAGGAGTAGGCGAGAAGAGTCACATGCAACACAGAAACCCCTAATATACCTATTACTGTAAAATGTTCCTTCAAAAAGTATTAATAAATACCATTTTTATATGTTTTTTCTGCATCATTTGAAATCCTGGCAGGGGAGGAGGGACTAAAACACCAATGTTACAAATTGTAACAACTTCTGCAGAGCTTACAGACAGCATGCAGGAACTACATAACCCATAATTCATTTCACTGTGATGTTCCTTTCCTTGTTGATGTCACATGTGCAGGGCATTGTGGGATTTGTGGGATTTAAAGGATGCAGGCTGGCAGGCAGGAAGACAGTTGACTACAGTAACATTTTATTTGAGTGTCAAAGTAGTCAGCCAGATCAGCAGGAGAACAGAGGGCCAGGCTTAGGTAACTGTTCCGAACCATATTATTATATTAAAAATCATGAAAAGGCTGCATATTTTTAATTGATGTATATTTTGTATAAGTTGCTTGAATTTATGTTTACTTTTCAAAAGCGCAATTTGGGTTTGAGTGGAGTTCCCCTTTAATGTATTCATCATACAAATCTTTTGCATTCTTCTTTTCTTGTAGATAAAGTCAAACAAGGAAAATAGACAAATAAATGTATCAAACAAAAACATATACATTAGCTTAAATTTGAGTTCCCTGGAACTTGGTTCCTATACCACTGTTTTCTAGGGGACCAAGACATGACCACCAAAAAAGATACCTTAAAGTTGCAGAAGATGAGGAAAATAATCAGGTCAGGACTAGGGTTCCAAACAGACCCTGACATTTCAAACACACAGAGGCCCAAACAACTTCCCCAGCCCAATAAATAGCGACTGTCTATGGCATGATACAGCAGCCCCTCTGGCATTTGCCAGAATCCACAGACTGTAGTCTGGGTCTGTAAATCACTTAATAATTACAATACAATGTTTTGACTGTATTGTGCTGATAAATGAGTTATTGAGAAGTAACCTCAAGATGCCCGATGTGCTGCTATTACATAATTATATTGACCAAGCTTAGGCCACAATGTACCACTGTTGGAAGAACACAACTGAATAAAACATGGCTTTTATTGTTACAATAAATGTCAAAGGCAGAACAAGCCTAATGTTAGAATTCATAGAGTTCTAATTAACTTTACAGTATATAATCATTAACAATGATTAACAGTGTAACCTCTAGCTACTAACAGCTAATTACAAGTTAAATATAACCATGAATGAATGTGCAGTGACAGGTATCCATGAGTTTAAATAAACCTTTTCATACATTTGTATATGAATATTTATATGTATGTCCAGTTTAGTATTAGGTTTCATATGTGAAATTCTATGTTAGACTGTAGATTTTATATAAAACACACGATTGGGTCTTTTGAGTATTTATGTGTGAAATTCTTCAACAGGCACAGATTTCGTCGAATTTCCACATTTCAGCATTGGCAGATCTCTTTGCGAATCGGGCGCAGAAATTTGCCACAGAAAAAATTGTCGCGCATCAAAAAAAAGTTGCACGCACACAAAAAAAAGTTACACGCATCAAAAAATTGTTTCCCATCCCGTTTTGCTAATTTTTTGCACCTTAAAAGGCAGCTACTGTAAGTCCAGATCGACATTGAGCCCTTCTGGTTGTAGTAGATTTTATTTCAGAAATTTTATGTAATAAATGATCTTGCACTATCTGCCGTTTTTTCTCCTGTTTGTGCCCACATTGAGGATACGGCTGCAATCTGACTTTGGATATACTTTTGGCTAACTACCCATCGCCATCTGGTGAGCATTTTGTACTACTGCACAGGGTGATTCACACAAAGTGAAAAAGCCTTTTTACACATCTATTTGGTGTTTGCGTTTATCTCTATAGATCTGTTATTTAAACAATATTGCACTATTATTTGTTTTTTGTCTTTTTCACATATATGCGCTCCCGTTATACTGCTGTTTATACGTTTGGAACCCAGCCAAAGGGGTTGTCTTGAGGTGGAGCAGCAAGTTTACTTTTTCATCACTACTACCTATTGAACACTATTGGATAAAAGTGCTGAGGACCTGGTATTGTATATACCACACAACAAGTAGTAGAGTGACCCTGCCTTATCTAAATAAACTGTTTTTATAAAAAATATACCTTTTTAGTGATTATGTGCCATTGGATAATCCTAAATAGAAAATTGCCATTTTAGTACTAAGGGCCACCCCCTGGGATCATACGATTCATGGTGCACACAAACCAAGGACACACATACTGTACATGTTAGGGCATATCAGCCAATTAATGTGGTAATGGCAGATTCTGTTAATGCCTATAAGAGGGGCCTGGATGAGTTCTTGAACAAGCAAAATATCCAAGGCTATTGTGATACTAAAATCTACAGTTAGTATTAGTGTTTTCATATATAGTTTATGTATGTGAGTGTATAGATGGTAAGTACAGGTTGTGTGTGCTGGGTTTACTTGGATGGGTTGAACTTGATGGACTCTGGTCTTTTTTCAACCCTATGTAACTATGTAACTATGAAAATCCAAGCAGGCTGTCACCTAGCCCAAGCAGTAGTAGCGTCTGTATCTATCAATCCACCGTGCAGTCACAGGAGAGAACCTCCTATCTCCCTCTGCTAAAATTACCTATGCAGTACTCTGGCAAGGTCCTACTGCCACAGCAAGTCTAAATGAAAACCTTCATTTGGGCTCGTCCCCACCATACCTTTATAATTATTGCTTATTAGATAGTAAAATATTGAAAATTAATTACATAGATACACAAAAACATTTCCTATGTATCCAACATACTGTATCACAGGATGGAATAAAAATGGGCTGATATAAAATGTTTTTAACCTTATATGTATGCAAAAAACTTAAATAGATTTCTTTATTATAAAAATAATCAACATTTAAAAATAATCGGTGACCATGTATACTGCCAACAAAACCAGCCACCTCCTGTGGCTCTATATTGGTTGGGCAAGTAAAAGCAAGGCAGACTTACCACTAGGTTACCTGCCATGCCAAACAAAATAGTTCACTGCTAGAGAACTGGGTGATTACCAAAAAACCAAAGAAATTAGAATATTTCAATATTTCAATTTCAATATTTTCAATCAGGATTTTCTTTTTTTTTTTATTTCCTAAAAAATTGTAGCATTATCTTGCAACAAATTACCATTTACTCTGCCCATGTGGTGAACAAGAATGCTTACATGGACTTTTAAGGGCAATTTGATTCCATTGATTAAAGGGGGCCCGAGCTAGGAAATCTCTAGCACGGCCGGGCCCCCTTTAATCAATTCCGGGCCCTATCACTGCTGGCTGGTGTTCCCCCGCTACATCAGCGCTTATATAAGGTTGCGCCCCATGCGTAGTGACGTCACACGTATGGGGCGCAACCTTATATAAGCGCAGATGGAGCGGGGAGCAGCAGGACATAGCGGAGGACACCACCAAAGTCGGGCCCTGGGGGGAGCTGAAGGATGCTTCGGGGGCCCTGGAGGATGCTGGGGGGAGCTGAAGGATGCTTGGGGGCCCTGGAGGATGCTGGGGGGAGCTGAAGGATGCTTCAGGGAGGCCCTGGGGGAAGCAGAAGGATGCTGGGGGGCGGAACTGGATGATGCTTGGGCGGGAGCTGGAGGAAGCTGCAGGATGCTTGGGGGGGAACTGAAGGATGCATGGGGGGAGCTGAAGGATGAATGGGGTGTAGCTGAAGGATGCTTGGGGGGGAGCAGGAGGATGCTGGGGGGAGCTGAAGGATGCTTCGGGGAGGCCCTGGGGGAAGCAGGAGGATGCTGGGGGCGGAACTGGAGGATGCTTGGGCGGGAGCTGGAGGAAGCTGCAGGATGCTTGGGGGGGAGCTGAAGGATGCATAGGGGGAGCTGAAGGATGAATGGGGTGTAGCTGAAGGATGCTTGGGGGGGAGCTGGAGGATGCTTGGGGGGGAGCTGAAGGATGCATAGGGGAGGCCCTGGGGGAAGCAGGAGGATGCTGGTGGGGAGCTGAAGGATGAATGGGGTGTAGCTGAAGGATGCTTGGGGGAGCTGGAGGATGCTTGGGGGGGAGCTGGAGGATGCTTTGGTGGGGAGAAAGTAGCAGGATGCTGGGGGAAGCAGCAGGATGCTGGGGGAGCTGGAGGATGCTTGGGGGGCCCTGGAGGAAGCAGGAGGATACTGGCGGGGGAGCTGAAGGATGTGGGGGAAAACATGAGGAAGCAGCGGGAGTGGGCCATAGTATTTGGGGGAGGATCACCAATGTTTTAGGGGGCCATGGGCTGGCTAGCAATGTTTTGAGGGGCACCTGCTCTGGCACCAATGCAAAATGTAACCCCTGGCCACAAATGTTTTAGGGGGCCCTGGCTACAAATGTCTGTGTGTCATTTGTATTGATGGGAGGGGTCACAGGGGGAGGGGGGGCCCAGAAATTTTTGTTGTGAGGGGCCCCGTGATTTCTGATGGTGGCCCTGAATGTAATTAGTTGCAGTAGCAGCATCTCGCTGTCACAGCCTGGATTCTTATATAATACGGGAAATACTTTTTGGGCCCAGGCTGATTTCCATGCTGCCTGAGTGACTACAGCTCTAAAACAGTTAATATACAGCAAGAGAGGAACAAGCAGCCTGCCCAAATAATTCTACCCCCAAAGCCAGCAGTATAGTGAGGAGTTAGAGAGTATATACTGCAGCTAATAACATTATATTACAGAGAGAGCTCTGTTTCTACCTGCTCAGAAGATAAGGAAGTGAGTGCTTCTTTTCCTGACATCACATCCCTCTCTTTCTCTCTGCCCCGCAGCCCAGCTTTCTCCTACCTTAACTCTTTCCTTCTCACCCAATCCCAGTTGCACCTGATTGTCCTGATCCCTTGTCATGCGCTTATAGCTCCAGGGCTTTCCTTTTCTGTATTGTGTCATTTTTTTTTTATTAAGAAAAAGTGTTTTTTTTTTTACATTTTCATTTTCATTTTACATATTAGATGCTTGACTCAAAATAAAATATAGTATTGTTTTGTTTAAATTAATTCTGATAGTTGAAGTCATTTAGGGCTAGCCATCTTGCATAAATTAATATATCAACTGCTGCTTTGCAAAACTGACACTTTAAGTCTTTAAATGGGGGAGCAAAGGGGAGAAAAATACAGGAAATAATGTTGCTCTATCTGTAACAGAAAGAAGTGTGGAACTAAAAGACAGAACTTTGTCCATTTATTGGCTGTTGTGACCTAACATGTATGTGTGCCTTGGCTTGTTTGTGCGCATCGTGAATCCTATGATCCCAGGGGGCAGGCCTTAGTACTTAAAATAGCAATTATCTGTTTCTGATTACCCAATGGCTAGTGATGAGTGAAATTTTTTTACCAGGCATGGATTCGCTGTGAATTTTTGCCATTGGCGGATTTCATAATCACAACTTTTTTTCACGTGGACAACAATTTTTTTTCCGCAAATAATTTTACGCGTTTTGCTAATTTTACACCAGTTTGCTATTTTACCAGTTCACTAATTTTTTCACAGTTTCGCTCATTTTTTCACAGTTTCGCTCATTTTTTGTCGAAGTGAAACGCACAGATTCACTCATCACTACCAATGGCACATACTGATAAAAAAAAATATCTTTTTATGAAATTGTTTATTTAGATGAAGCTACTAATTTATGTGGTAAAGGAAAAAGACATTTTTGTGGAAAAAAACTGTTTTTTTTCCTCTATAATGTTTATAATATTACTTTTTACAAAAAAACAAAACACACAGCAGATCAGTCATGGTAGCATTTTAGGTGGATTAATGTTGCACACAAGTGACAATGACATTGTTCCATTTATTTTTAATAGGGCTGAAAATCTTGATTGTTTTGCTAAAATGGGAAATAAATACAATTGTTAGATACAATTCCATAGACTTCTAGAGAAATTTAGCACCTTTTACATGCTAAGTTTTTTCATTCACATTTTCATGGTTTTTCTTTGATAAACCACAACTATTAGAGGCTGCACACTCCATTCTTGGGTATAATTGGATTCACCATGAATTGAGAAAAAAATGCAAACTTGAAATTTGATATACCGGCCCCTTTAAAGGATTTGTTAAATGCTTACAAACCTTTAGCTTATGTAGTTATACAAAAATATTTTAGTACAGGCCCCTGAACTCATTGTTGTAACCTGAGGTAATTCTGTGCTAAACAGATTTTTGAACAGGAAATGGCCAAAGAAATGCAAAAACAATTGCACTTTGATTGGCACATAGGCACACTAGGTTAGACCTGCCCAAACATTCAAACATTTAATCTCAGGTTCTGTAGATGGCTGGGCCTCCTCTCTATCTTTTATAGTCACTTCTGGTTCCTGGGTCTGATAGAAAACAAGACAGTTCCTGCCATACAAATGTACTAGCTAATGAATGTGGACAGGGGTGTAGGTTTGTAGATGTTTTTCAAGTTTTCTGAATACTGTTAATGGACTGAGAATTTGCTGAACATGCTTAACTATTGGTTCTCTGTAGATCATAACATTGTTTCTGTCCATGGCATAATCTTATAAAAAGGGTGTTATTATGGGGTAACAGTATGTTCAACAGTATTTGTGTTTCTATTTTTTTACACAATTTAACACTAGCCAGTTATTATAATTACAAAATCCTCTTGCCCTCCAGGGCCATCTGTCTTGGCTAGCCCCTATAAGTAGGTTTTTATCATTAGGTTTCTATTCTGCACATACAATAAAATAAAATATTGCACTATGTATATTTTTGTAATTGCAATCCTTTATTTATATAGTGCCAGCATGTTTTTGCAGCACTTGAAACTTTCCATCATTTCCAACTGTCCCTGCCCCAGTGGAGCTTACAATCTAAGGCCCCTATAACATAACTCACTACACACACCTTTATTTTTGTCATAAGCATTGTGGAAAACTTAATGCCATGTAAAATTAAAAAAAGAGCACCTTTACAGTGGTATTATTATACTAGAACATGGAAAAGTCAATTATCAGATAGCAAATGGTTTAAAACTATTGATCTCCATGAAAAAATATACTTCTTACTAGCATGGCAACAAATAATTCATACACATAGTTATATTGTAAATATTTATTTATAATGCAACATTTAAAATGTATGATATAGAGGATAATGTGATATCTATTGTAATTTATAAGGCTAATTAAAGTCACAGAGAAGTTCTTTTATCAGTAACAGAAGTACTGCACATTTTGGTGTAGCTTACCTTTCCATTAAGTTTTAGTATGATGTAGACAATGATATTCTAAAGGAATTTTGCAGTTGTCCTTCATTTTTTATTTTAATTATTTATTAATTTATTAATTTTAATATAATAATTTGTTTAGCATCCATTAATACAGGTATGGTTTCCGTTATCAGGAAACCTGTTATGGAGAAAGTTCTGAATTATTTGAAGGCCGTCTCCCATAGACTCCATGATAAGCAAATAATTCACATTTTTGAAAATTATTTCCTTTTTCTCTGTAATAATAATAGAATAACAGTTCCTTGTACAGGTATGGGATCCCTTATCTGGAAACCCGTTATCCAGAAAGCTCCGAATTACGGAAAGCCCATCTCCCATAGACTCCATTTTAATCAAATAATTCAGAATTTTTAAACTGATTTTCTTTTTCTCTGTAATAATAAAACAGTACCTTGTACTTGATCCCAACTAAGATATAAATCTTATTGGATGTAAAACAATCCTATTAAGTTTAATTAATGTTTAATTGATTTTTTTAGTAGACTTAAGGTGTGGAGATCCAAATTACGGAAAGACCCCTTATCCGGAATACCCTTGGTCTCGAGCATTCTGGATAACGGGTCCTATACCTGTACTTGATACTAACTAAGATATAATTAATCCTTATTGGAGGCAAAGCAATCCTATTGGGTTTATTTAAATGATTATTTAGTACACTTAAGGTATGGACATCCAAACTACAAAAAGAGCCGGAAAACCCCAGGTCCCGAGCATTCTGGAAAACAGGTCCCATACCTGTAATAAGTAAAGCACCACAGTGCAAACATATATCTGGTCTTTATTACTTCCTGGCACCGCTAGAAAATATGAATCCTGGTAAAGGTTTATATTAAAGGAATAGTTCAGTATAGAAATGAAACTGGGTAAATAGACTGCACAAAATAAAAAAAAATTCAATATAGTTAGTTAGGCAAAAATGTATAATCTATAAAGGCTGGAGTGGGCAGATGTCTAACATAATGGCCATAACACTACTTCCTCCTTTACAGCTCTCTAAGCTGTTACCAGTCGGTAACCAATTGGTGACTTGATGGGGACCATATGGGACATAACTGTTCAGTTAGTTTGCTTTTGAATCTGACCTGCATGCTCACAAACTAACTGAACCGTTTTGTCCCATATGGCCCCCCTAAAGTCACTGACTAACTAAGAGGTTAGTGAGCTGAAAGCAGGAAGTAGTGTTCTGGCTATTATGTTAGACATGTGCTCACTCCACCCTTTATAGATTCCATTTTTGCTTAACTATATTACAAATATTTTTTACTTTGCATAGTCTTATGTATATTACCCAGTTTCATTTTTACACTGAACTGTTCCTTTATTACTATTTTAAAAAATATTTTTAAACCCTTGCAGCAACAAATATCTTGTCAGAAAGTGAACATTTGTCAAGTTGTGAAATGAAAATGAAATGAAAAATGACTCTAGTCTGGTTTTTCCTAAAATCATATTATTTTCTGCTGTCCAAGAGATTCGCTGCTACTCTGAGTAGGTGGTTGGTATGAGGCATTTTTAATAACAAGGATTTTGCTGTCCATGACAGAAACAGACTTAATTGCATAATCAGTTCTATTCTGTGGAGGCCACTCTGTGTCCATCATTAATCTTCTCTGCAGTTTCCTGTACTGACTTTTTGATTGGTAGTTACATAGTCTCTTTATCAGTAGCCAGAGGTTTCTGTTTTCAAGGATTCCTTCCTGTAAAATGAATTGTTTGTCAGTAAATTTAGAAATTCATTTTAGCTTTTTCTTATTGTTTAGAATCATGGGGGTGGATTTATTAGAGCTTACATGGTTCTTTTTCATATCAATGGTAGCAACAATTACCACCAATTTGCTTAGAATCAAACATCCATTTTTAAAATACTTTTTGTATTGTCCAAAGAACCAGTCAGTCCAATGACTTAACCCAACTGCAGCTAAATGTAGTTAGCCAAAAAGGGATATCAATTCAAGGCAGATACCTTGTGAATGGTCACAGAGGTGAGCCAGACGTGCAATGCTGTTACAACACTACCTGCCGATGTAACACATCTACTTGGGTGCTAAGAGGTTGACTCTACTACCTCCTTAGGTAGAAATGTGCTGTGAGTGCGACACTATAATCTCCTTAGGTAGAAATGTGAAAGGTGTCAGGTTCTAATATTTAGATAAAATGTATAGCTGTCTATGAAGATTTCCCTTTGTCCAGAATAATCCCGTTGCTTTAGACTTATTTTTACTATATCCTGTAAAATGTAGAGTCATTTTTGTTAATCTTGGTGTATTCAGTTAGGACAATATAACTAAAAACAGCTGACAGCCATTCTCTCCCTGTCACAAGTTTGTGTTATGTCAGCCATTGTTGTAACCACAGTGCAGAAAAAAATTCAAATAATAATTACAACTTAGGGTCAGTTTGTCTGCAATGCTGTTTTATAGTGTTGAAAATTTGTAGGCACCTTTCAAATAAATTACTGGCATATGGCAAAAAAATAATCCCTGCCTTGGTATTAACTAATGGACTTGAATAATATCTTAGAACATCAGTAAACACACTGGTTTTGATACTAAATCACATTTATTTTACCACCTTATCAGTGTTGCCCTATGTTTAACATGCATTGTTCACTAGTCATGTAAGTAAGTGCACAACTTTAGTCCTAAGAAATGGATTGTTCATTGTCATAGCATTGCTGTAGTTCAATGTACAACAGCCTAATGGGACACATAGAAAAATGGCAAACATTTAAAGTATGCTTTTTGAGAACCTATAAGAAGCATCTGTCTGTATGGATGCTCAATTTTTAAAGTAAACCAGGCATAAATTATTGACAAGACAGTTTCAATCACAGTCAGCACTCTCATTTCTAGGAATAGTCCACGGGAAAAATCAATGAAAATCCTTTAAATTGCAAGGTATGTTTTAGTTGTAGACCTACCTCTATAGCATAAGACAAAACAAAATGTACCAGAACCATAACAAGAATGTAGACTCGCCAATAAAACGGAGTGCAAACCGCCTGCAAAGCAAATAGAGGCATATTTAGTAACATGCTTGTTCATTACAAGGAACAATAATCAGTAAAATCGTGCTATAGTGGATTCAGGGATCTGAAACACAAACCACTTTGGGTAATAGTGACCATATAATTGTCTTTAATTTGTGGTACAAATAACTTCAAAAAACAAATTTGACCACTTCAAGACCATAGGGGTCATTCCTGACCTTGGGGGGCACAAGTGCAAGAGTACTAAGGCATAAGAAAGGGCCCCTTGATGCTAATTTCAGAAGTACATGTAGTGTGCACTGAGTGCTACATGAAAAAGTATGTGCTCAGTGAGGAGCACAGCATCAAGAGGCTCAGCTAGCCCTTTCCTTACTGCCTGCTATAGGGCTCCTATGTGCCCCCCGCCCTTCACCAATGCAGCTTTGACTAATGCATTCAGCACTGTATTACTGAGCGGAGTCACAGGTCTCTGTTCTCTGAAACTGAATGAGGGTGCCTGTGGCTATTGGCGCACACCAAAGTGCAGCAGGCAAAGTGCAAAAGAACTGCAGATTCCAGTCTTTTTTGCACTTTACATGCTACACTGGGGTTTGTAAACGAGCCCTCATTTCTTCTGTACAGATTCACAAAATTATTTCACAGCTAATCAATATGCACAAAACAATATTAAACCATTAGACCATTCTCCAATTTTTCCCTTAAGAAAGAAATAGGTCCTCAACCCAAAAAATTGGAAAGTTTAGACTTATTATTTCATTCATTATAGAGAAAAGTATGAAGTAAGGACACAACATTTAGGGCTATAAATATAACAGCAAGAGTTGCAAAGCAGCAATCAAGAAGCCAAAAATATAAAATGGGAATTAATTGCTTTACTTGCAAAAGGCAATTTTGGAAAATAATCAGTAAAAATATGTAGGCTAGTGTGTACCCAATTAAATGGGAAATGTGCTCAATGATTTACACTTGCATAAGCAGTACCAATATGCAGGTTGAAAAAAAAGGTAGTAAAGAACATGAATATCACTAACTATATAAAGGTTATGTATACATGTTGAGTAAATACTGTACCTCAAAAGTAGTGTAAATCACTTCAAGGTCTCCAAACAGAAAAAATAAAAAGGCTGCAAACTGCAGGATAATTGAAATGATGAGCAAGTCTGCAAAAGCAAAATAAAGATAGTCAAGCATTTCAGTCTAATAAAATAAGTACCACTACCAGATTTTTCAAATTTGTTAAATTATTTCACTCTTCGCTATAAATACGTATATGTATAAATACAATATATTCTACAGGTATGGGATCCCAGATATCAGTAATCCAGAAAACTCCAAAGTAAATAATTGTAATTTTTTTTTTTTAAAAATGTTATTTTTCTCTGTAATAATAAAACATTACCTTGTACTTAAAGGAACTTAAATAAAGTGTATTAAAGTATTTAAAATATAATGTACTGTTACCCTGCACAGGTAAAGTTGTGTATTTGCTAAAGTAACAGTACTATAGCTTATATAAATAAGCTGCTGTGTAGCCACGGGGGCAGCCATTCAACCTGGAAAAAAGGAGAAAAGGCACAGGTTACATAGCAGAAAACAGATAAGCTCTGTAGATGATAATGGGGGTTTATCTGTTATCTGCTATGTGCCTGTGCCTTTTTTCCTTTGAATGGCTGCCCCCATGGCTACATAGCAGCTTTGTTTATATAAACTATAATAGTCTTTCTGAGGCAAACACACCAGTTGTACCAGCACAGGGCAACAGTACATAATATTGTAATTATTTTTATACACTTTTATTTTTTGGTGTTACTGTTCCTTTAAACCTAACTAAGTTGTATACATCCTTTTTGGAGGCAAACCAATCCTATTAGGTTTACTTAACATTTAACATCACTTTTTAGTAGAGGTACAGTGGTCAAAATTATGGAAAGACCTCTTATAAAACCCAGGTCCCAAGCATTCTGGATGATAGACCCAATAGCTGTACCAGGTAAAGTTGTTGTTTGGATATAACACTGAAGTCCATAAAATGGAACCCAAATGTGCATTTTCTTGTCGTTGTTAAGATATTAAAGGGAAACTTTCATTATGATTAATAATGTACTAAGCTGTAGATGTTTAATAAATGTCTTTTATAAAAAGGATTTTATTAATTAATTAATTTATTAATTACAATAATTTATATTTAAAGGCATTTCTGACTTCCTCAACCCAACATCTTTCTTTCCTATCTGCAAACTCATACTAATGAGTACACATTATACCCCTGATAGCAGCATGAGTCAATAGTTTACAGGCACACCTCTCACACAGCCAGGTTGAGTTGTTGTTTGCACATTCTGCAAACAAAAATAAATACCCAAATATTATTAAACATGCCTTACAATGTGGGTTCATGCCTGTAACAAGGTCCCCTTTCAGCGGGTTTATTTTTGTAATCCGTCAATTTTGATCCTGCTATTACCAATATATGCATGCCAACCCTCCACTGAATCCAGTGGCTGGACAGAATACCATACCACTGCCCATACATAAGTATAGCCACATTCTATTGTTCCATTAGTCCAGGCCAGCAGCCCAAACTGCAAGAGGTAAAGACAAGCTGAAGCTTTTCTTCACTTCCTCTCTGCCCTGCACCATGAACCCTGCCATGTCAAGGCCACTAATTGTATGTGAGCCCTACGCTGCCATTGGTGTACAGTTATTTACATATATTTACAGTACAATGGTTGAAAATTTGCACTGGCATTTATTTGCTTTCTCTTTGTGTGGAAAGAAAGGATGTATACCATTTCTAGAAGCTGGTCAACTTCAGATTGTGCGGACATATGGGTTGCTTACAGCATCTTGTCAATGCTAAAGTTGGGTTAAACTGAGGACTGGTGATTTCCTACATTGTTTTATTATCCAGAAGCAGCCAGCTGACATAAAAACCATATGCTGAACCTGATTGTAGTCCAGTTATATAAAGCATATTATTGAAGTAGCTGCACTGGGGAATGTGCCATCCCCAAATCACAACAGCTATATACTATCACAGTGTACCAGTGCGTTGCACCCTGACTTGCAAGTCATTAAAAACATGCAAGTTGGGGCTTCGCAACACAAGGTATTAGGGAGCCCCGCTTTTGGCAGGGGTTGTGCTGTTTCTTCCAGTAAGGCAGGTGGATGAGCACAATGCATTAGCCCTAAGGGGTGCAATTTTGCACCCCCTAACATTCGAGAACTTGCACACATAGCAAGTGATAATCAAGTATAGTGTAAATATCAAGATAATTATTTAACCTAGCATTGTAATTTTGATTCTGTATCTATTGTCAGTCTTAGTACCGAGGTAACTGTATTTAAAAACATCAAGTGATGCAAAAATGCTAAACACTGTATGATAAAGACTGGACAAACTTACAGTTAGTATACAGGGGCTGTCTGAACGGTCTTCCTTTAGAAAACACAATTTCTATGACAATATAGTTCATTCCAGTTACAATCCAAATTGTAGTGGCTAAATAGGTCTCAGTGATAGTAGGAACTTTTGCGATGATATTTTCTGCACTGTGATTAAATGGAAGACATGCGCTGTAGGGAAAAGAGGAATATAACTTTATATTGCTGGCAAACTGAATACAAAGCACAAATAAAATTAAGTAATTCCATTGAGTTCGTATTACATCATATTTTAGAACAAAATCGCAGAAGCAGAGGCTTGAGATGAGCAAGGCAAATTGGACATTATATTTACCTATTTATCTAGTTTAGTTTAATAGAATAATGCACAGCAGGTTTAATTATAAGCAATAATCATTAAAAGCATATATTCTCCTTTTAAGTCTTTGGGTGCCATGCAGGAGTGGGACATGGTAGGGCTCATTTACTAAATGGTGAAAATGTAAGAAACTTCACATTTTTTGTCCATAATGCACCACCTATTTTAGTATATTCATGTAACTGTGTTCACTGCTACCTGACACATACATGTGTGCCCTTTTTTTAAAATCACAAAGAATAGTAGCAGCAATAGCATAGCTCACGAGCAAACATACACCCGCCATTTAAGGGGCGGTGTTTGGGCAACTCTGACTCTGGGTTTCAGACTTTTACTAGCATGCTATGCATTAGTTACTAGATGGGGTGCCTATGGCAAGGCTTGAACTGAGGGTAGGCAGAAGAGGCGCCTGCTTAGGGTGCAACAGTGGGGGGAGGGGTGCCAGGCAGGTACCTTTTCTTTCACCTACCCCTAGTTCTGGGCCCCTTCCCCCACCACATCACCCCCCCCCCCCCCCCCCAGTGACTCCATTGCCTATGGTGCCCGGCTGGCTTGGCCCAGCACTGGCCTGTGGGCACAAAATGAACTATTCATTTTTTTATAGCTTTCTTGCTGCTGTAAGTAATGTTCTACCAGAGGTGCAATTGGCACAATAGTGTAGAGCATACCTGCACTGTAGCATTGGTAGGTGCGGGTAATACGTATGTAGTGCCCTAATGGACATGATTTTGCAGCCGTTAGTATGCCTAGTTCCTACATTAATGTTTAATAAGAGATGCCTAAACCTATTTTATACACTAGTATTCAGAATTTTGGAATCACTGCGAAAATGCCCCACACACCAGTAGCACCTTTAGGAGGAGACCTAAGGCAAGGGCTGGAATTTCCACTGAATACCTTCAACAGCTGAAAGCTAGATTGCCTAAGGTCTGCAAAGCTGGAATTGCTGTACATGAGGGGTTCATTCTCGGAATGTTTAATTAACAGAACAGAATTTCTCTCCTGCTATTACCAGTATATGAGATAAAAGAAATCCTCCCAGCTCCCTTTGCCAGATTATTGAAAATCAATAGAACTGGAGACTAATGCTGGGTTGCAATGAGAGATTTTAGAATGAATAACATTTATCAATTTAAATTAAGGTAATTATTTTAGCATTTACCTGAAAACATCACTTTCATTGTACCATGGCTGTTGCTGAAGTAGGACATACGCAGTAACCTGCAAGCCAACGGTAAGCAAGACATGCAAAAAAACAGAAAGCAACAAAGAAGGTGACAGAAGTTGTCCAGGCGGCCTAAATGGGGCTAACTTTGGGGCAGGGCCATTTAAGCTTCCTGTGAAAAGAAAACAATAGAAACCAGTAATTTGTACACAATTTTAGACATCATTCAGATAAAAATTTTACACAAATGCTCAAGATTTAAATTAGTAGGTTTGTCGAGTGTCATTGAATTGTTATGGCAAATCTTTACATCACTGTTGCACTCTAAAGGTCCCCATACACAGGCCGATTCTAGTTGCTGATATCAGTCCCTTAGACTGATTTGGCAGCTAATCAGCCCGTGTATGGGCACTACCGACAGGACTGCCCGACCGATATCTGGCCTGAAATTGGCCAGATCTCGATCAGGCAGGTTTAAAAATCTAGTCGGATCGGGGACCACACCGGCTCGTTGATGCGGTCCCCGGACCGACTTTGCCTATACCCGTCGTTATAATTTGATCGTTTGGCCCCACCCCGTAGGTGGGGGATATCGGAAGAAGATCCGCTAAGCGAGCGGATCTTATGGTGTATGGGGACCTTTACACCATTTCTCCCAAACTGTGCGGCTAGCCGTCATAAAAGGGCTGGGGGGCCACCTGATGGCCATAAAGGGTTAGATAAGATAATGCCTATTTATTCTTCTCAAACTCTACAAAGCCCAGCTTAAAGGGCATGTCAACCCCAAAAATATTTTTTTGCCTAATAAAAGAAAAATATAATTGTAAGCAACTTTCCAATATCAATTTATTACAAATTATTAGCGCTTTAAAAGTTATGTGTAAATGTAACTGCTATAGAAAGCAGCATTTGCTGAACTCCTGGTTGTTACTTTTTAAACAATGTTGCAAGTGCCAGGCTCCTCCAGCAAGACAGGTCTATAAAATCTGCTGGCTTGTATTACACTGTTTCAAACACCAGAGCCACCAGGGCAGGGAATAGAAAGGACAGGCAGACACTGCTTTTAATAGTAATTATATATACAAATGACTAAAAAACCATTACAAATTTGTACTGAATGCATATCGCAAAGCTGCTTAGAATTAAGTTTTCTTTTATTAGGCAAAAAATTATTTTTGGGGTTGACATGTCCTTTAAGGATCAATTAGAAAAAGATGTGGGGAAGCTTATTTGCTTATTTTTGCACTTTTTTTTTTTTTTGCTACTTTAAACTTTTTAACCTTTTAACTGATAATGGGGGTGGGGCTGCACAAAGCCTGAAAGCCTCTGTTTTAAACTGGCCATACACAGTAAGATTCACTCGTTTGGTGAAGTCACCAAGAGATTGGACCTATCCACTGATGTGCCCAGCTAAGGGCCCAACCGATCAGATTACAGCAATGGGAATAGGAGCTGTCAGAGTGAGAACTGCATCAATGAGGCGATGCGGCCCCTGATCCAACAAGAGAATTCAAACCTGCCGAGCAACACCTCGGTTGGGTAGGCCCATCAGGGGGGCCCATAAACAGGCAGATAAGTTGCGAAAAAGTCTGAAGGGCTTAAATTGACAGCTTAAATCTGCCCATGTACGGCCACCTTAACACAAAAAACTGTAAAGCAGATAACAAGAGACTGAGGGCCTGACAGCTTCAAATGATCTTGTCTGTGCTCATTTTACATGAGATCCCAATGAAAGCAGAAACTCACCTGTTAAACAAACAGGAATGACGATAGCAACATCTTGCATAAGATACTGAAAATTGCTGAGAAATGTGTATTTCTGTGAAAGGATATAAAACCTAGTTTTTTATTATTATTTATGTTTAACGTAAACATTTTATATAAAAACTTTTTACAAATAAACAATGGTATGGAAGAGAGGGCACTACTCACAAATATATATATATATATAATTTGTGAGTATATTATTTTTTCCCATTCTATACCCCCCCCCCCCCAATGCTCCTGTAACAACACAGACACCTAAAGCAAACTATGAATACCAAAAATACAAACCATGAAATAATAATAAAAACATCTAAACAGGTAAAAAAATATCTGTCATAAGAAGCATAAGAAAATAGCCCACTGAATAGCCCAGGAGTATTAAACAGAAGATGTGCTGTTTTAAACATGTTCACATAATGAGCCAGATTCAAATCAATGAAAGAATGCAAAATTATTATTTTATGGTTTATCACATGGCGAGATTCAATTTGGCGGTGAAAAACCTTTTTCCTGATACAGTTAAAGTTTTTCCCATAGACTTTAATAGCACTTTTTCATGTGATAAACAGTGAGATAAGTTTTTGCATTCAGTTGCATCTGGCTCTATGGGAAGATCTGGAATTGAATTAGGAGATTAGCTTTTCTAATTGAATTAAATCTGGCCCAGTATCCCTTTAAGGCATCCAGTATTGGCATACTATTAATATGAAAATATAGTTTTCCTTTCCTTTTACGTACATTCTCTGTAGAGAACAGTAGCAAAACTATTCTGTATATGACAATATAGGGTGCTATGCTTTCCATGAAGAGTGCCTTTAGAGCAGGGGTACCCAGACTTTGTCCCCCTGTGATCTACTCTAGCCACCTGGCCTCATGAGATCTACCCTAACAAAAATAGTGTGACGTCTATCATTTGGCCCAAGCCACAAGCAAAAGTACTCATTCTTGATGTTTAATACCCAAATACACGTAGCAATATGTAAATGCAGTGCCAAATCCACATTTAATGCCCACCTAACATTATACAAGTGCCAGCAGAGCAGTATATGCACACTCAAAAGCTCTGGTATTTGGGGGAAAAAGAAGTGGCGGGATGGCATCCCATGGCATCCCGCTGCATCCCGCCGCATCCCACCTCACAGCCTACCAGAAACTTTAAAGTGATCTACTGCCCTGCTTTAGAGCTATGACAGCTATATCACAGCGCCTACACAAGGGTTAAAAAGAGCAACACTCTATGGCCAAAATGTGTTCAGAAAATATATTTCCTAAACAGTTTCAGAAATTCCCATAGAGCCAGATGCAATTAAATGAAAAAAAATATTTCACTGTTTCTCTCATGAAAACGCTATTGAAATGTATGGGAAAAATGAACTGAATTAGGATTTTCTCCTCAAATTGAATCACGCCCATACATTTTCATGTGATAAACCATAAAATACTGTTTTCTCATGGAATTGAATCTGGCCCAATATGTTAATATTCTATAGTCTATACACACTAAAATCCCCTCATCCAGACTTATTATACAGTACGAATCACCTTCCCTGTTCACGAGAAATCGAGAAATCAAAGTGCTACACAGTTCAATATCCTTTGGTGTGGGATTGGAAACATTTCTTTCTAGATTTGCTATGTCTCCCAATATCTTGACAGTTCTCTGTCTCATTTTAGCGTAAAACTATATTGCGCAGAATTATTCAGGATAGGCATATATTTCATTCAAACGACAAAAGCCAGAAGTCTTACCCAAAACAAAAATACCAATGCAGTCAGTGCAATCATGGTGAGCACCGATAAAAACTTAAACATGGAGAAAGATGCCACAAGAGTATTCCGTCCTTCTCTGTAAATGAAATGACAAAATGTGTCTGAAATATTTTCAACTTCATTTTTGTGCACTGCATGTTGTCACTTAATAAATGGGGTATACATATTATGTAAAATTACTCACTTGATTAGCATAGGCACGCATTCAATATTTGGGATTTTTGAAGTAAAAGGGGAAGCAACAGATGCCTCTAACTCAGATAAAGAGACTCCAACATTGGCCATTTTAAGAGCCTGTAAATAGGACATATATAAATTATAAAATGCAAGGTTTGTCTTCTCTTCAAATTATTATAACATTGATGAATTCACAGAAAAAACACTAGTTTGTGATGCACGCCTATTTCTTAATTATTCGGCTAACAATATAGGGTTGATTCACTAAAGTGCGATAAGCATTATCGCATGCTTTTTTGCGCAAAAAACGCTTGATTCGCTAAAGTCGCATATCGCATGTGTTAAATAGCGTGCAACCGCATGCGTTAATTTTACCGCATTGCATTAATTCTCGCGCAGAAATAATACTAACACATGATTCACAAACACTTAGACACGCTAAATATCGCATTAGTCTATGCGAAAATTAACACCTACTTGGGTCAGGCGGTAAATATAGAAAAGTACAGTTCATGAGCTTTTGGCAACACAATATGGACTTTGCAGTGGGATTTATTCAAGTCTGTGTGGGCCCTAGAGTGATGTAGCCTCCAGTTTGCAGGGAAATAGGCATTTTCAAAAAAAGTAGTTTTACGAACGTACGATAAGTAGTGCACGTGCATTAATTAGCGCGCGCAACAAGTAGCGCGTCTAATGCCGTACAAAAATAGTCTTTGTGACTTAAATAACGCTAACAGCATCACGTCTAAATTAAGGCAAATATACTTTCAGTGAATCGTGCGTTAAGACGCAAAAAGTTTTTACCGCATGCTATAAATAGAGCTTGTTTTATCACACTTTAGTGAATCAACCCTTATATCTCTTCTTTTCATGAATATGAAATATTTATAATACTTTTACATCTGTGGGTAAGAAAATAAGCTATTTAAATTTACATACCCCACAATCATTTGCTCCATCCCCGCACATTCCAACGTTGTACCTAAAACAATAAAATACTGGAAATAAGACACATATTGTATTTTTTAGTACCATGCATTCTGTAGAAATATGAGCCACTAGAGGTCTCACTAGTGTTAAGTTAGTTAGCTGAAAGGACTTGTTGGTAGTTGCAGATAGGTGCATGCAGCTTGTGTTAGAATCATCTTATAAAGTCTGTGTTGCTAGATCCTGTGAGTGTAGCTCGTTGATATGCGAAACCTATCTTAACATGGAAGCCGCTTCTGGTAACTTAAAGAGCCTAAATTACGATTCTTAAATTGGAATTTTGGCTTTCTAGTGCAGAGAGCGCAATAGCAATACAAGACCCCTGAGGTGGCGCTGCCCTAGAAGTGAAAGTAAAGCAACACCCTAAAGCTATGACTGGAGTTACAAATATAACTGTAAGGAACAATCACTGGTAATAAAACAATATGGAGAGTGGACTGAAACAACCTGAGAGACATAGGGGCAGATTTATCAAAATGTGAGTTTAGAGCTTAATACATAAAAACTTACCCATGTTCTATTCCTCTTTATGGAGGTTTTATAGAGGCATTTTTATCAACTGGTGAGTTATAACTTTCACCCATTGATAAATACCCTTCTAAAAATCCCATAGGAATGAATAGAACATGGGTGAGTTTTTATGTATTAAGCTCTGAACACTGAAAAGAGGAGTTTTGCCTGTATATGGATCTCATGGTGGCACCCAGTGATGAGAACCACAAAAAATCTCTTATTATTTTATTAGGGATAAGGGCAAAGAAATCTCACAGACTTTACACCTAACAAATGGCAGGAATGACAATTCCACATTGAAAGACATACTCCAAATACTGATACATACTGTAATCCAAAAGAAAATTAAGCTCTGAAAAGATATGCAGGAGCCTGGGGAAAATATTGACAGGTATGTCATATGTTATGTTATGTAAGAGATTCTCTCATAAGAGAAAGAATAGTGTGTGGAATCAGAGACTCACACCTGAGAGAAAGAGAGGATTTGAGCCGGGAAATCTGCAAAATCTTTAAATCTACAGAGTCTTTAAGCTGACAAAAGATGGCTGCCATAACAAATGTACGGGGAGTTCTGCGCTTCTTAGGCATAGTTAATTACCTTTCCAAATTTGTCAGAAATGTGTGAACCACTAAGACAGTTAAGCTACTCGTACTGATGCATACTGTTTAGTGCAGGGGTCCCCAACCACTGGGCTGTGGACCAGTGCCAGGCCGCCGGCTGTGCTGGACCAGGTAGCCTGTGCTGAAGCTGGGCGCATCTAGTTGCAGCGAAACAAGCTCAGGTCTCCCACTTATTTTGTATTATGGTGAGCTGTATTATATTTCTTAATGTAATAATATTAACAATTAAAATTAAGTGCATAATATAAAATGTAATAATTACATTTACATTATATACAGTACAGTATATGACATAATTCAATTATATACTATGCACTAGTTGCACCCCCCCAACCCCAGTCCAGTATAACAATAAAATCTGTGCATGTATTGTGTATTGGACGATATCCTTTCATACGATTGTATCTGCTAATTTCAGTCTGAATGTTAGTTTTAGATAATTGCATTTAAATGTACGATTAATACCCTAACGTTCGGAAGAAGACTAAAATTTTAATGTGTATGGCCACCTTTAAGTGTGATGGCCCACAGTGAGTAGTCGCCGCGTTTAATCTTGGCTACCACAGGCAACTAGTTTCCCCAAAATGCCTTTTCACTGGCATTTTCACAAAAGTGAATCACCTGTGTAAAGGCATAGGCATTGCTTCATTTCTGAAGTCACACAAAGTATCCTACAGGAAGAAATTTAGTGTGACTTCGGAAAATGAAGCAACACCTATGCCTTCACACTGGGGGCAGCCAGACCAGCTGAAAAAAGGAGAAAAGGCACAGGTTACAAAGCAGATTTGCCTGGTAAAACACCATTGTATTCTATAGGGCTTATCTTTTAATGTAACCTGTGCGTTTTCTCCTTTTTCCAGCTTGAATGGCTGCCCCAGTGACTACACAGCAGCTTTGTTTATATAAACTATAATTTTTATTCTAAAGCGAACACACAACTTTTGTTTATTTAATTACTTTAAAACACTTTCATTTTTTGATGTTACTGTTCCTTTAATTTAAGCATAACCACATTCTGTAATTTTTAAAACTCTTAGCTGTTGTATTTGGTATGGAGAATTTCCATCAGTACACATATGGAAGGCATGTATGTAACAGTGAATTCAGATCATAAGACTATAGAGACCATTACAAAGATTATATCCATCTATTAAATGCTCCAAAGAAACTGCAGCACATGCTTCTCAGATTGGAAAAGTATGACTATAACATTTGCTACTGTCCAGGTAAAGATTTACTTATTGCAGATGCTCTTAGCAGGGCCCACCTTCCTATTCACATGAAGGGGACAATAACATTGAAACCCTCAATATGTTTGAATAGTTGTGTAGGGACCCATAGGGTTAATCTGCCCCTATGGCTTTAAACCCTACAACTTCCTTATTTCTGCTGTTACTGGACAAAGACTCATGTATCTAGTTCACCCTTATCTTATGCCTTATTCTTTATTTGGGTTGACCACACCTCTAGCAAACTCGTATAGTGTTTAGCAGGAGGGTGTGGCTTCCTTTGACTGCCTCTGTGTCTCAGGAACAGGTCACTGAGCCTGGGATCAGAACAAGGCCCCAGTAAAGCTTTATTGCCCCAGAGATTAATATCCACTCTGGTGAAGTCGGGGACAGACTAATTCTCTTTAGGAGAAAGAGATAGAGAGGGAAGGACGGAAGCAAGAGCAGTTCTGGCTCCAACAAGGAAAGTAGCTAGAAGTACCCTTCCATACAGGCACTGTTGCCTTAGTGTAGGGCCATGGTTAAGACATAGGAGACAGGTAGTACCTTAACCCTGATCCACAGGGTAGGACTGTAGGACTGTAGCTAGACTGTAGCTAGAGGTATTCAACCTGAGGACTGAGGTATCTATCCTGACTGCTTCAGTTTAGTAAGAAGTAGAAATGTGATCACAAGACCTCCTATCCAGAGTACCCTCATGACAAACATGAATTTGCTGTTAAAATGACCAAGAAACTGATGTGGAAACAAAAACAATATATATTTTATATTACTGAATTAAAAAACTACTCCTACACGCGGCTTTGGCGGTAGTCCAGTTCAGAGATTAATGAGCAGACGTACCAAGACTCTCTTACCAATAACTAAACAACTTCTGAACCCAAAAATTGTTGTTAACATCAAATCCAAACTGAAATCTCCAGGCACAGTACTACAACAAAGGAGCAGGAGATTAACCAACTGTACAGAAAAATGATAATATTTGGGTTCAACCACTGGAAAAATATAGCAAGGCCTGGCAAAAGGCAAAAGGATAACACCTAGTTAGAACAGGGAAAGGAAAGGTGTTGAAAAGAAATCTTATACATTTATAACTTACTCTAGCTTTCTAAATTCCTCAACAAGACTTGATTTTTGCTTTGGAGTCATTCTTGCAAATATTGTCCCATTTAGAAGAACCTTCAAGAGAAAACACATCTTAAACATTATAAAAGTTCAGTAATATGGTAGGAATATGTTTTTGAAATCTTGGTATAAGTTTCTCTCATTGGTCTGGGCTGACCCACAACATTAATTTAATAATAGCTTCAAAGTCGGCTTCAGGCATAATAACCCTTAGCAACCAAATAGATATTTTCTTTCAAACAAAAGACCAATAAATGCTCCCCAGATTCATTTTTTATACTAGGGTTCCATCTTGGGCACATCTTTCATTTTTATTCCAGCCTTGTTTTACTTATTCTACATTTTTCCCCTACATTACCTGCTTTCAAAGATGCTGTCTTATTTATTAGGCAGGAGGAACAATACAATCTAAAGTCTTATGTAGCAGAAGGTAGTAAAGCATTGTGTATCAGCGCAGACTAGGAGAAGTATCCTTTTGTTGTGCATTTCTAGGCATGCTCATCAATGATTGCAATGGAATGGATATCCCCAAAATGTTTGTATATGATAAGCTCCATTAAAAAGGTCATAGCGACAACTGCTGTTGTACAGATTCCTTCTCCTTGTTACTTCATTTGCAATCTTCTATGGAATATTTACCTTTGGGACTACATTGTAGAAATGCTGCAACATAATCTGGAAAGATTTCCCATCAATTGCAAAGTGAAATTCTTCCGGCTGAGATGTGTTAGGATTCCATTTGTCATTCATAACAGTGTGAAAACCCTGAAACTACAGTCCTGTTAGTTAAACACAATACCTCTGGGCATGCATGTACTATAACGTGGGGCTGATTCATTAAAATTCAAACTTCATTTAAAATACATTTTTTGTGATCGAGTTTTTTTAAGCTCAAATGCCACATATTTATTACTAACTCGCACTGCGAAAACATGATTAATTTGTGAAAACTTTGACTTTTTAGCTTTGTGATTTTTTGCCATGATTTTCTTAAATCGCTACAAAAATTTGAATTTGAATTTTAGTAAATTAGCCCCTATATGTTTAAATATGCTTCCAACGTAAAAACTTCAGCTTGTATGTGATTTTTTTCTTTTGGTTTCATGACCATTTAAAGCACCTACAGCACGCCACCCCTTGCAGAGTTTTGGTAAACCAACAAAACGTGTTGGGTCTTATTGAACTGGTTACTTGATGAGCAATCATTTCACTCAAATCTTCTAAGTGCATTATTGTTAAACTAATAAAAGAGCTTGTAGGGGTTTATACAATGGGAGTATGCCCTTTTTTAATGTTTCATGTAAAGTAACAGTTCAGTGTAAAATTTTAAACTTGGTAAAAAGATAGGCTGTGCAAAATAAAAATGTCAGCGACATGAAGTTAGTTTGCTTTTGATCCTGGAACTCAATAGAAATGCACCGCACTTCTCATTTTAAATATATATGAAAATATATAGGAATATATAGGAAGTGCATTGCTGTTCAAAATCATTTTTCTATTGAGTTCCATTGGCAAGGGACCGGTGGGGAACGTGCATTGCTGGGAAGAGATCCATTGGGTTATGCTGACTGCTTTTTGTCTACTTTGCTTTTGATCCTGACCATGCAGGTCATGTGCCCCGTCCTTCAAGTCCTTTACTGACTAAGAAGTTGAGTTCTAGCTATTACGTTAGACATCTGCTCACTCCAGCCTTTATAGATTGCATTTCTAACTAACTATATTTTGCACAGTATGTCTTCTTACCCAGTTTTAGTTTCACACTGAACTGTTCCTTTAACAAAAGAATGATCACATTCGAGCAGCTACAGTATATGTACATACACACAAACCAAAAGACACTGATGCACATCAGCAACAGTGAAACATCAAATGTTTTTTTTCCAAGTAACAATATTACTTATATAATGTCCTTACACTCTCTTTGTATCCATTTTCTTGGTTTTCAGTGATGATTTTCCACGTAAGTGATGCAGGGACATCTTTTTGGGGTTCGCTGGCTTCGATTATGATCATTTTGCTTGATTTGGGAACCATGCCACAATGTTTCCCAATATTAAGAGCTGTTTGCAGATTATCCCCTTAGATGAAAGGATATATAAAATCTTATCAAAATGGTGTATTCAATGGAAATATCATGCAATAAAAATCTAGAAATCCATAACTGAGGACTTCCCCACAAATGGCATCATTTAGAGGCTAATGTACTGTTATACCCAGATTTATCTCCTCTTATTCTAGTTTTGCTCCTTAACTTTCTAGGAAAATTGGACCCAGATGCACCTTCATTTTTTACAGTTTACATGTTGCTGACAACAGACTTTATAATTCCTATGACTCTTCTGTAGTTGTATAATCTCAGTAAGCTCATACCTGTGACCATCACATTCCTTATCTTGGCTGTGCTAAGCTCCTGAAGAACTGGGTTGGTTTCGGGCTTAAGACGATTTTCCAGTATCAGTAATCCAAGGAATATGAGGTCTGCCTCTATCATATCCCTGAAAAACAGAAATGTTAATATTTTTCCTTAATTTTGCAGAGATCAGCGGAAGAATGCACATGCAAAAACAGACCAGAGAGTAAACTTATCTATATCATTTAACATACAGTTATGTTGTGAACAGCTCCCTTACTTTCACCGTCCTAAACAGCAACAAGGCTGTAGTACAGAAGTTTCATTATTTGGCTCAAGTGACCCTGTGTAGTGCAACATTTGTTCCACCTTCTACCCTACCATATTTTTTAGGAGAATCTAGGATAAGTATATAAACCTTCATCTCAAATGGCCTACAAATTGAGACTCCAGTCTTCTCCAGTTGCAGAGTTGTTTATTCTACTATAGACCACATCCTGTCCTAGTTCCTATGCATCAGAGAGAATGGATTGTCTGTTAAGGTAGGTATACATGCAACAGCAGAAATCCAGTCACATCTTACATTAGCTGCTTTAACGCCTCATTGTCCAGTGCCATCACACAAGTAAGCACTTGTGCTCTGGGCATAGCTGTAAGGTACCGAGCGCAGTAGGCAGTGCTTACCAACTCCTTACCAACTACCACAGGACAGGTGCTAAAGACAGGACTTCTTTGTGCTTTGTACTAACAGGCACGCCTTAACTTACATTCTGGAATGACGTTCAACTTACAAGGCAGGAGAGGGGTGCCTATCATCACTATCTCCAGGGAGTGCTGGTCCCTGTTCTGTGTTTGCAGCCCAAGTACCTGTGTTTTGGGGCACTGAAGACAGGGCAGGGTACAATGTGCAAAAATTATTTCCACTTCCAAAGGTAGCAAATGAGCCTTATAACCTGACCTGACAGGATCTGCACATTCTGCCAAGTACTGATTTACCATTACCTCTCTGAGTTTAAAATCCAAACTGATTATTATTAAATTTGTTGCATCCTTCCTTGTCTATGAAGATTTTCATTCATCCAGGTCATGGTATATCTAGTATAAATAAATTTAAAGCAACTGGACAAGTCCAGTTGCTTTAAATTTATTTATACTAGATGCATCCTTCCTTCCTTTCATCCATCCTTCCTTCCTTATTTGTTGCTATGCACACCTTGCCACTTAATGCCAAGGCTCTGGCCACTGCATTGCTTACCTTTCCAAGTGCTCTATGGCTGGTAGGCCTTCCTTCTCTAATAATCGATATGCTAGTCCAATGACTCGAAAACCCTGTGTTGTATAGTAGTCAAGTTTAGTGGAGATATTGTGTGGCACTGTGTAGATAAAAGAAAATGAACATTTATTGAGTAACATTGCACAGTAAACTGTGGAATATTTCTATCCATTTCTAATCTATTTGTGTCTAGTTATATGTACCGGTATATGAAAAGAGAGAAGTGCAGGGTTTATTATGGTGACATTGCGGTCCAGGTTCTAGCACCTTAAGCAAGTGCATTTTTGCTGCTTTGGGCATAGACACATTAATATAGCAACATATTAAGTTTATTGATGACTCTATATCAAACTGATAAATCTGTAATTGTAATTGGTGGCTACAAACATTTTCCCTGCATACCTTACTATGTACCAAGTACTTATAATTAGCTGTCAAGCATGTTCCATGCTTAGAATCCTGACATAAGGGAACAATACATATGTTCTAATTTAATGCATTTAATGCCAAGCTCATGTTGCTTTAGCTAAGCACAGGAAAGGTTATATAGAGATATAGAGCTCAATATACTTTAACTTTGCAGAGACTATAAAAAATTTTTGTCTTTTAGGAAAAATAGTACTAGCAGGTTTTTTTTTTAAGACAACCTCTTTTTATTAGGCAGATATATAATTTGTTTGTAATAACCCATGGGGTTAAAGGAGCAATTGCCCCCAAAAAAGTGTTTTAAAGTAAATATAATGCACTGTTGACCTGCACTGCACTGTTGACCTGCACTGGTGTTTGCTTTAAAAACACTACTCACCTACTTTTGGTGTTATTATTCCTTTAACAGTCCCAATGCATGCAAATACCATACAAGTGCCATATTAGTTACTATGCAGAAGCCTGTGTTTCTGGGAAACATGGTGTCAACAAGGCCCAGTAAAGTGTTCTGCCCTAGAGGGACAACCCATCTTGTGAAAGTGAAGAAACAGGGACCCTTTGAATGTGGTTTAGTCAGATACAGAAATAGATTTACCAGAGTTTGTTATAGAAATGGAGAATAGAAGATAGTAAAACATGGCTAGAAACAGTTATGTGCGCCATCAAGGAATTGTAGCTGGAGGCAGCTCTACTTGTGCATTAATGGCCTTAAGTGAAGAGACAACAGTGCTAAAGAAATTCAGACTCAGGGCCAGAAATAGGGGTAGCCGGACAGTCATTTTTAGGCTAAAATAGAGTTATATTTTACCTGTTTCTGGTTTGCAGAACTTAACAACCATCTCAGGAGCACCTTTCATAAACACTGTGAGGTCAGTCTCTCCAGTAATCTGTGCAATAACTGACATGCGCTGAAGGGAAGAGGAAAAAGGCAACTGATGCAAAATGGCAATGCCTTCCACTGGAACCTAGCAAAGGTAAAACAAACAGGATAATACTTATCTCATTAGTTTTTTGTTGAATGTTTTGAAGCCTTTTGATTTAAGCAGACTTGTTCTTAAACTGGAATACTGCATCATTTTAAACCTTGCCATTAATGGTATATGTAGGTCCAATACAATCCACATCTCAGTAGTGGCAGTAATAGAAAACTGCCTACGGTGTAAGTAATGCAGTTAACATTCGTTTTTAGCAGTTTTAAGCTATTCCCATAAGAACAGATGTAGAACAATACAACCAAGCTATGCATTGCCATACCAACTCAAATGCCCTCTACTGAGTACTAAGCTCCAAATACATTAAAAAAGCTATGTATACATTTCATATTGTAATCATATATGACATTTCATAACATAATCATGTGACAATAATCTATCTGTATATACACAGAATGTATATTAATCAAAGCCATAGTGTTTTCCATCAGTTTTTTGGTTTACTCTTTCAGTCAGATCACATACCATAGAGCATTAAAATAGCTTTGCCCAATACAAGCTTTCTAAGCAGGCTTGGGAAATTTACTGTAGTATCTGGAGTTGAACAAAAGCCTCTGTTTTAATTAAAGTAATCGGCTTATAATTTAAGCTTTAAAACTTTTTTTAAGCATTTTATTAAATAGACAGACTTAGAATTTCAAGACAGAAATATAATAATAGAATGGATGTCTCCAAACTAATCTCATATTATGTTTATTTGAAGAAAGAAATAACATACAGTACAGGAGAATAACCACACCTGAGCTCACACTATCTTACATAACCACATGTAAATATGAGAGATCTGTTTCACTCACCTCCTCAGCACTGGGTCCAGGTTTAACCATTGTACATGAAATAGATTCTCCATCCTTTGTTCCATGGGATGCATGACTTTCAAACTCCTGTTGGAAAAATGCATAAATGAGCTGATGATAGAGCCAGAAGGTTTAAAGAAAAGTTACTTAGGCATTTTATTGCTGATAGATTAGCCACAATAGTGTAAGCTAGTACGCTATATTTATTCTGCAGAATGCTTTACCATACCCGAGTTAACAGCCATAGCAGCTCTCTCCTTTTGTTCAAGCTTGGTCTGACTTTAATTCCATGCCTGCATCTCTGTGCTCTGAACTCAGATTACAGCAGAGAGGGGAGGGGGAGGAACCTGAGCAGGCTCACGCAATGCAGAGAGAAGGAAGTCTGACACAGAAGATCAGGTATACAGAATAGAAGGAAAAATGCGGTGCTTTTTTCACCGAGGACTCAGAGCAGCAGTACTGTAAGTGTTTATGGCTGTATTTACAGACTCCTTTCTGATGAAGCTTACTTAGTTTTTACCTTTCCTTCACCTTTAATTTAACAAGACCCCTAACCCAAGCACTGAAGCACCAAGGAGCACAATATAAAGCACCTTAGTACTCACTTAAAAAGTACTTACTTACGGTGTCTTTCTGCAGTGCTGGAAGGTGCAATCATGTTACGGGCCCGAAAAATTGTTTAAATATAAATAAATGGTGAAGATGTGTGATCACCAATCCAAACACACATCTTCATTCAGAGCCCTACTCCTGGCTGCATCATGTGTGTATTAGGGGGAGGAAGGGAGGGAGAAAGGGAAAGGGTAAGGTGGCCACTTGGCTGGTACTAGCAGGCAACACAGCACACTTGTTCATTCATCAGGCAGAGAGTTAGAGGCCCCAAAAGTCCTAACTTGCCCATCAAAACATTATGTAATGAGTAAGGGACAGGAGGGGGGATGCCTACGTTTCTACTTCCACCTTCCCCTCATGAATACAGTCCAGCTGAACAAAGCTGTTGAGCAGGGGAAAATTGTAAAACACATTGTCGGTTTGCACCTACACAAAGAACTTACTACTTCAAGATTCAAAACATTTTCTGGTTTATTTTACAAACAAACTGGGAAAACATTGTAATTTGCAGGTAGGTCTCATTTACTAAAGGAATGCAAAGTGCAAACAAAGGCAGTTTGCTATGTTGTTTACATCATTACATAGATTAGTTGGGTTGAAAAAAAAGACCAAAGTCAATTAAGTTCAACCCCTCACAATGAGCCCCAATGTACATATTTACACACTCTTACCGACCTATCTATACACTCACATATATACAGTAAGCTATATACAATATACCAATACATATAATCTTATATTCTATAATATTCTTAATAAAGGACACTACCATTTAGTGCAAAACTCACATTTATATTATTTCTACCAAAATGCATACTTTTGCACTCATCAGCATTGAACCTTATTTTGCTGCCCAGTTTTCTAATTTTGTTAAATTGCTCTGCAAAGTAACAGTATCCTGCATGGGACTTATAGTTGTGCACAATTTAGTTTAATTAGCAAAAATAGAAACAGAACCTATAATGCCCACCTTCAGCGCCAAGGACTGACCCCTGTGGTACTCCATTTAACACCAATCTTTGTAATCTATTCTTCAGCCAGTTCTTTCACCAAGTACAAATATTATGTTTCGGCAAAGATTCTTTAATTTTACCATTAACTGTCTGTGTGGTACTGTATCAAATGCTTTAGCAAAGTCGAAGTAGATCACATCCACTGTAATACTTGAGTCAAGGCTCCTGCTCACCTCCTCCTCTGTTTGGCAAGATCTGTTCAGATTACTTCCAAACTATGCTTTGTACCTCTTTCACCAAAGTACATGACATTAATATGCAACTTATGCAATTAGTTTAACTTTCGGAACTTGGCCAGACAAAGATTTCACTGGTCCCAACACAACAGTACCCCCTTCCTCCACTGATAGTGGCCCTAAATCTTCCTTAGCCCTGCTCCAACCCCCTCCACTGACCTCCTCTTCAAGCTCCCCCAACAGTTATTCTGTTTAAAAGTGTCCATGTGCTGACCCGCCATAAATCTTCAGTGCTGCACAGCAGCACTCTTATGTTAGAGTCCCAACATGGATTTTGCACAAGTATGTGCAGTTGAATCTACCTCCTGAATCAGCTTTGACTGTGCATGCTCCAGCAAGACCCATATCGGAGGACTGAAAGGAGCGGTCGCCAGTCAAGGGAAGATGGCGCCTTTGAACTCCTCTACGCTGAGCTGCAGATTTATGGCAGGTCGGCACACAGGGGATCTTTTAAAAAGAATATATACTGTGGAGAGGGAGCTTAGAGGGGAATCAGTGGAGCAGGGAGGCTGAAAATGGGCTTAGTTCTTTAATACAACTGGCATTACAAATACAAATGACAATAATAATGTCTGCATAACAATTATAATCTACATTACCCAGCCTGTTCCTTCAAACATTTTCAAGTCCAATGGGTCTCCTTGCATTTTACCATCCACCATAATAAGAGAGTGGCAGCTTGCAATAGCTCCTAGCAGAGGGCTCCAAGGTATTGCTTTTCCAGAGGAAAATAGATGTATATCCTGAAAGCTAAAGGTACAGAAAGAGAAAATTGCATAACATTATTAGGTATATAGGCTATTAATGATTGCTTCTAAGCCATGTTACGGATACTTACATATGAAATTGAAATTTTATTTTAAACATGCAGTTTTCTTGAAAAAGTTTCACCCCTCATCCAAGCAGCTTCTTTAGTTCAATTGTCTGGTAGGGATGAGTGATGAAATGTTTTCAAGAAAACTCAGAGTCCAGTTGCTTTAGACTTAATTCTACTAGATACTGTATATTATGACCTGAATATATGAGACTCTTCATATGAGACTTTTCAAATAGATACTGAACACAGTTCACAGTTTTTATATTCTCTTGTACCTCGTCCCAAAAATTATTTTAGTTGTACTGACACCATATTAAATGCCAAGTATATGCTCAGTATATAAATTTTAAATCACTACAGGTCAGTGAAACATATAAAGAATTTGAAGACATTAAACATTTTGACTATTTTGTGGGAGTTTCAGATCATTTAGATAGAGAGAGCAGTGGCATATTACTTTGGTATGCTGCCCAATAAGAGGCCAAGCCACAAATATTGTATTCTTGCACTACAAGGATTTTTAGTCGGGACACACACCTGTACCGCCCTTGTTTCATATACGTGAATGGGACATGGCAATGAAGTGAATACACCAATGTTTTTTTCAGGTGGAGGAGTAGTGCCAAAATCCACTACTGTCGCTTCCCATTCACCACACAGTGTGAAACATGGCAGTGATGGCACTGGTGCTTTAAAGTCCAAGAAAGATGACTGTGCGGAGTCCCAGTTCTGAGTAGGTATAGTCAATGTTTTGTAATATTCTAATCTGTCATATCATCAATAAAATAAGGCATAAACAGTCATAAAATACACAAAATACTCAATAAAACACATTGTGTGAACACTTAAAACACAGGAATTATTATATGGAGCCCTTCCTAAATTTATATGCAGACATTATGGCTAAACAAGGGATATCTATAGACAAATACATGTAAGGGATGATTACCATCCTTAAAAACTTGCCTTTTGTCATTAGAAGGAAGAACGCCAAGTAAATCTAAAGAATCTTCTGTCAATGTACCTGTCTGAAGTTAAAGAGACTGCATTAATGCACAGTTAAAGAGATACTAACATTGAACTAATACCCCCCTTATTTTTAAAATAAGCTTTAACTTTACAATATTAATTACATTATTGTTTTCTGCCCATCCAGTCCTGTAATTAGTCTGAATACCACTGCTTTACATGTTCATATCTAATACATCTATAAATGTTAAAAGTGCAGTGGTTTTGTTTGCCCTGGCTCAGTAAAACATATTATTATTTCCACTATGATAGCTAAACTGGAGAGAGGTCTCATCGAGCAACAGTAACAGTCAATGTAAACTAGAAATCAAGTGCAGGGTATCAGCATTAACAGGAATGATACTCCCAAGAATTAAAGAGGCAAGAATTAAAAGTGAGCAGCATTTTCTTTGAAGTAAAGCAAAACATTTTCTCCAAGCCAGCACCCCTCTTTAAACAAAGTAATACCATTGATAGCAGGTAGTAATAAACATATTTTAATCCGAAAATAGTGTTTCTTTAAAGGAGAAGGAAAGGTCTATGTCAATACAGCCATAAACACAGAACTGCTGCTCTGAGTCCTCGGTGAAAAGGAACACCACATTTTTTTCCTTTTATTCTGTATGTATGATCTTCAATGTCAGACTTCCTGCTCTCAGAAAAACCCTTCAAGGCATGGCACCAGTCTTCCCAATTTGCTCCTCTCTCCTCCTCCCATCTCTGCTCTCCCCCTCTCCTTTCTGCTGTAATCTGGGGTACCAGTAGCCAGAGCTGCAGCACGGAAGTTACTGAGACCAAGCTAAAATGGCAGCTGCTATCTTAAACAAACAGAGGGAGCTTCCATGTCTGTTTACTCAGGTATGGTAAAGCATTCTACAGAATAAATACAGCATTCTTGCTTGCACAATTGTGACCAAACTGTAATAAAATGCCAAAATGCCTTTCCTTCTCTTTTAAATGTGTGTGACAGCAGGAAAAAACTACAATAACTTCATTTCCCTTCATAATATTTACAGCTATTCATACATTTTAAAAATGTATTATATCGTCTTAAGAACATCCTTATTTTGCTCTGTTTGTTTGAAGAACAAGTATTTCCATCGTATCTTGTGTAAATCAGCCTGTGGCACCATTTGAAATCATTTTATTACAGCTAAATATGAACATTACAAACTTTTAGTGAATATTTGTATTTACTTTATCAAAGCAGACGAGGTTCAGTTGGCCAGCTAAAATGATTCTCTGGGGACTAATGCAGAATATTCCCAGTTTCTTCAGCCTTGTCTGACCGTAGAGAAGACCCAGCGTCAGAGAAGCAGGAAGAGTGGCATTTACAGCTATTGTTAGCATTAGAAAGGACATCAGCACTATCTCATGAACGCTGGCCTAGATGTAGGGATGGAGTGAAGAATAAAAGGCTTTATTAGTGTACATCCTTATTAATACTTGTTTACAAAATTACTGCCAAGTCATGGTTGGTTATTTATGGTTATTTAGAGACCAGACACAAGGCCAGAAGAGGTTAGTGGGGCTCATTTAAAGTCAAAGGGGGAAGCAAGGCACAATTATTAAAGGTATTTTTAAAAAGGTTACATCTGACCCACTTTGAGGTATGTCACACCACTGACTCTGATTATACCCTGCAAACATGACCTCCACAGCCCATATCCTTACATTATGTAAACCAGAGATGCTTATCCTATGGGTTGGGACCAAAATTGTGTCACCATGCTGTTTAGGGATCACCTATAATAATGTCAAATTTGGGTACATAATTGACATAAATGATGTAATTCTCTAACTTGGTCCCCAGGAAAACAATTAAGGCTAAAGGCAAATGGGGCATTTCTGAACAGCCCAGTGCTGCATAAACCTAAAACACCCTCACCAACTTGTAGAAGACTGATCAAAACTATTTACTATTTTTTGCTATGGGTAACAAAATGAGCATTTTAGCACTATGTTAATAAATTAGGCCCTCTATGTTCTCTTCTAAATTCTTTTCAACTCCCCTTCTCTTCTACTTACCTGTAACATTCTTCCACCTACTATATCATTATATTCAGTTCTCTTTTTAACCTTTCCTTGTTTACCCACATGCCCATTCTTGTACTATGTATCTTGTTCTAACATTTTTCAAGTTTTCATCTCCCTTTTTTTATTACTTTTTCAATAAATTCTGGATGTTCCAAGTATCTCTAGATTCTGTTCCTGTTTTTACCCTTTCTTTGCCTTTTGCTCTATCTACTACTCATTATTCCAGTACAGTACAATGTGTTCCTTATTTTGCTCATTAATTTCTCTTTTCTGTGCTCAAGAAAATAGTTTGCTGAAGCTGAAGTATTCAGGGCTAAATCTGAGAACAATATTTTAATGATAACAATAGTTATACACTTATTTGCTGTTATATTTCATCTTACCCCATTCTTTTTGAAGGCAGCGGCAGTGTAAGCAACTCCCAATAAAGCAATGAACACAAGCACAAGAAGGAACCGCATGGCCTCTCTGTGCAGCTTTATATTCATGGGCTTGTTATACAGAATGGCTCTCACAAGATCTCCTTTTGCGGTGTTAAATCCTAAATTAATATAGACAATAAGAAAACTGGAGAATTTTCCGTTTCAACCTCTTTGATTATACTACAGTATGTGCTATTAAAGCCCATGTACAAATTGTGTTTATTTTACAGTTTTACAATGAAACAGTTTGGGGCAATAAGAGAAATATTAGGAACTATGGATTATAAAACCCACCTGTTTGTAGTACAACAGCCTTTACCAGATCCAGACCATGTGCCTTTGTCTGAATGACCTCTGTTCCACAAAACAGAACGTGTCTCTTGTAGTCTTCTCCACACTGGAGTTTCCATGGCATGGAGCTTTCTACCCAAGGCAGAGAGACCTTAGAGACTGGAGTACTTTCACCTAAAAATGACAATAGTCTTGTAGTTAATCTCCATAAATGGCTATACTTTGTCAGTCATACTATATGTAAAGTACTCATGTTATTTATAAAATGAAAAGGTAGTTATTGGTAATGTATCTTTATCTGAAAAGAAATTAATTATTGCAAGCACTGGGGGCATGTGGGTGATTTGCTTGCAATACATACGGATAGATTTTGAAAGCAGGGGATTTGGTTACATGCAGTTGGCCAAAATCCACTGATCCACAATATATTCTATATTCTGGCTTCTGCCACTTCTATAAAATGCAGCAGCAGTTCAGATCTTCTGTTTAGACAACCTGATTGCAATTTGATGCACAGTTGCATATGGGGCCCTGACATATAAGGATGGATCAGACAATTTGGATGAAAATGACACGGCCTTTACATTATCCAAATGAGCAGTATAATGTGCCACTAAGGGGCCCATTTACTTACTCACGAACCGGCCGAATGCGTCCGATTGCGTTTTTTTCGTAATGATCGGTATTTGGCGATTTTTTCGGAAAATTGTCGCGACTTTTTCATTACCAATACGATTTGCGCGAAAAAACGTGAGTTTTTCGTAGCCGTTACAATGCGCTCATATTTTGTTGCGACTTTTTCGTAGCCTTCGTGCCGAGTATGAAAGATTCGGATTCATTCAAGCTTCAGTATGGTGACTTTACTTGGGCAAGGTTGGAGCTGCAGGGTGCCATTGAGTCCTATGGGAGGCTTCCAAAATCATGCTAAGTCTGAAAGTTTCGCCCGCCGCTTACGAGCGCTCAATACGAAAAAGTTGCGACAAGATACGAGCGCATCGTAATGGCTACGAAAAACTCGCGTTTTTTCGCGCAAATCGTATTGGTAACGAAAAAGTCGCGACAATTTCCGGAAAAAGTCGTAAAGGCGCCGAAAAAATCGCAAAAATACGAAAAAGTCACCAAATGTTCGTTTTCCAATCGGATTTTTCCAATTCGGATTCGAATTCGTGTCTTAGTAAATGTGCCCCTAAGAGTTAGTGTTATATATTTTCCTTTTAATATTTGTACTTGTCTCAAATATTAGGGGGTGAATGCTCCTTAGGCCAATGGCACACAAAGCTATTTTTAGCTGGCAGAATTTGGACTAGTTTTACTTGAAGCACCAGGGCAGGTTGGGTCAATATACTGCATAGAACTATAAGTAGAACTTCAAGCACGACTGGACACAGGAGTCTGTTTAAAAGGCGATCTTTATTCTTCCATTTAAAATCAAAGTGCCTATTAGGCATTATTCTTACCGTTGAAAGCCACCGAGCTCCCAACCACTATCTACCCTCTTACTCCCAGCGCCTGAGGCAGTGTTCCAGGTGCTGAAAACGTATTAAAGTTATAAAATGTCTTCATCTGAAGAAACCACATTTGAATTGCTTCTGTAAGGGCCTATCCTTGGGCATTGACCCTGGGTCTCTGGCTCATATTTATTGAAAAATTTTGCACCAAGTGCAATGATGTAGTGGCCATGGGAGCTGCCTTCTTTAATTTTCACATGAAGCAGAGCATTTCTAACTGGTGCACCCCTGACAGCTCTCAATTCCCATATTCAAGACAATGTATACCATTTTCCTATTAGGCGTTAAAAGAGTACAAACCTTTGAGGGATGAAATCTCAAATTGGGAATGAAAATCTTATTTTATAAATGTTCTAAAACATGATGTTGTTTCCAAAGAACAATATTTTAAAATACTTTTATGTACCTGTTAGCATTCCTTCATTAACTGTGCATCCTCCACTTATTAATATGGCGTCACAGGGTAAGAAGCGTTTGTTTTCTGACAATATGATCACGTCCCCTGGGACCAGAGACTGAGATTCTACTTCTTTAACCTCTAATTAAAATGGAAAGATAAATATAAAGATGTTGCAGATATATATATATGTGTGTGTGTATAACTATATATATGTATAGCTTGAAGTATATTGCAATATATGGACAAACAATCCCTGTTTTGCATAAGGGACAGAATGTCTTAATGTCCTATATATATTGATAATGGGTGAGTGCAGATGATCTCTTGTTGTTGTTTCTATGTATTTTGTGGTCACAACCTCATTGCACCCCCGCCTAATGGTTTAAAATTTAGTGGTTGAGCACAACTTTCCCTTTTTTTGCTATATTATATATATAGTTGCTAAGGGGGTTAGGTGTCTACTTAAATAGGAATAAAATGGGTTGCTATGGTAACACTACATTTTTACACAACTCCTAACACTAGTTCCGGTTAGAAGTTGTGTAACCCCCTTAGCAACTACATGCAATACTATTGCTTGTCTCCACATGTGGCTCCTTCATTAACCATTAGTTCCCCCACTGTCCCATGTTAATGTGAGTATATAAGAGCAGCGTTACCAAGCCAACACGCTCCTTTTCAATCTATGCAGACATACTACCCCCGCGGATTCTACAGATAAGTTACCCTGTATGACTCTACTATTGGATTTTTACTTTATGAACACCTTTATGTTTTCTTGCCAGTGCTCAGATGAAGCAGAACTGTGTTGATACAAACTTGTTTCATTCTCGGCTCACTCCTGACAGCTAGCTACAGTAGCGTGTTAATATATATATAAGCTTCAGCAGTGTATTCCTGTATCTTATCTGGCTATCGGAGGCAATACTTCTCAGAAATGAGGTTCCAAATACCTGATTTATGCGCCTCAGCCAGCTCCTACATCCAAATTCATATAATTCTTTTAAAGAGCTGGCATTTTAAAAATGAAGTTGTAAAGAGTGTATTCTGACATCGGAAGGCAGCAACAGTTATAGATAGGGATATAAGGATATAATTTACAGTTATTGTACATTTTTGGTGATCAAAGGAATTTTTTGAGTTGTGCTAAGAAGAAAGCAATGTACCAGAGCGTCAATAGTTTGGTCCTAAAACTGGCTACTGATAAATATTACTTTTATCATCTTGCAGAGCAACATTAATTCTTCTTAGTCTGATCTCTCCATCCTGAAATACAAAATACTATCATGTGCATTTTGAGAATACATATTTATTACATTTTCCATTAGGGTGACTTTCCATTCAAGTCAGTGGGAACCTAGCAACCAGATTAGCACCAATATACAGATGTGGCAAAGGGGACAGAAAACTACCGTATTTGCTGCACAACTAGAGGCCTAATTAGGACCTTTCCTAATTGTAGTTTGTTGCAATGTAGTTTATATTGAACCTGCATTAGAATTTGATTCATATTGGAATTACCTCCATTTTTGTGAAGTACGGTAACCATGATGCTGTTATATGAAATAGACATTTTGTGTAGTTTCACAGATTGCTACAGGAAAAAAAAAGAAATAACAGTGTTTTTTTCTTTCTGTAGTAGTATTAGAAATCATAGAGTTCTATTTAACTTTCTAAAACAATTAACCTTAATTTACAGTATAACCTCTAGCTACAAACAGCAAGGTTATGGTTTAACTATAACACTGGATGAATGTGAAGTGACAGGTGCATTGTTGGATTGGGGGCCCTGCCCCAGTCGTAACGTTCATAACTTATATTCTTCCTTGCAGCCGCAACCTGTGGGGGAAGATCAGGGGGAGTGCCCAGGGTTTCAGACAGGGAGCATGTCTGGGTCCTGGTGTCCTGCTGGCCAAGTCTGACCCTGGACAGGTGGCATTTGGGGAGGACTAATGATTTTGGTATTCTTGCAGGACAGAGTTTGAAAAAAAAACTTTTCATACATTTTTATGAATATTTATATGTATGTCCAATATAGTATTATCTTTCATATGTATAATTCTATGTAGATATAGTTAGGTCATTTTATACTGTATAAAGCATAGGTATGAGTCTTTTGCATTCAATATATTTTCCTGTCATAGGAATTTGCCTCCTGTAACAGACAGGGGGCATCAGCATTGCATGTGAGCTATTGTTAGAATTGATTACAGGGCAGTCTCTCTGTCTGCGAAGTTTATAAAAGTTAATTTACACAGAGAAGGAAGGAACAACAAAGCCTCAGAACCCTTCAACATTAGGGTCACATAGGAATAAAATACAATAATATATAACATACAGTATATATATATATAAATAACTTCTGTACTTACCACTCTCAGATTATATACAGTTGCAATTACAGATAAAATAGTCATGGCTAATATGACAGAGCTGAATTCCAAATAGCCACATGACATCCATATACATAGAGAGTAGGCTTGAAAAATATAAAATGGGTTGAAGATCTGCAAAACAAAAAGGATTTACCCTTAAAGGAATACTGTCATGAGAGAACATGTTTTTTCAAAACACATCATATTTTTTTTTATTTAATTTTGAAATTTCACATGGGGCTAGCCATATTCTTCATTTCCCAGGGTGCTACAGCCATGTGACCTGTGCTCTGATAAACTTCAGTCACACTTTACTGCTGAGCTGCAAGTTGGAGTGATATCACCCCCCTCCCAGCAGCCGATCAGCAGAACAATGGGAAGTTAGCAGCTCCCAGTAGATATCAGATTAGTATTCAATAGTAAGAAATCCAAGTTCGGCTTGGGACTCCTCCAGTTACATTGGAGTAGGAGAAACAATAGGTTATCTGAAAGCAGTTATAATGTGTAGCGCTGGCTCCTTCTTAAAGCTCAGACTCAGGCACAATGCACTGAGATGGCTGCCTACACACCAATATTACAGCTAAAAAAACACATTTGTTGGATCAAGAATAACATGTTAAATGGTAGAGTGAATTATTTGCTATGTAAGTGTAATTTATAAATAAAAAGTACACCATAAAACTCATGACAGTGTCCCTTTAATATCACAGTTACTTTACGGCAGTCAAACTTAAATTTGTTCTAAAGTTCCCACATTTTGCATTTTCCAGCATTTTTCACTGCTTTTTTATTGCAGCCCTGCCATTATTTTCTCAAAATTATATTTCAGTTTTTCTAATAATTCCTGTTTGTCCTCTATAAATTGGCCATTCTGTAAATATGAATTACAGTTAGTTTGCACCTCCTAGCCACCAAACACATATTATGGTATTTTGTGCCTTTGACTTCAGTGTGGCCTTACAAAAACTGTCTGTATAGAACATCATCAATGCTTTAGTGCTTAAAGCTTGTCATCATGAAATTGAGCTTCTGCTTTTCAAAGGATAAAAAACTCCTGTGCTTATATGCTTGGGACACAGGTTTTTGCCTTCTTCTGGATACAAAGTTTCAATGATTTTAACTGATGATGTAATTATTAAATATCAATTTAATATTTTTACGATTACAGCATTATGGTTGTGCTAGGAGGATAAGGATTAGTGTTGGGGCTAAAGTGGATGCACTTGCATATTCTCTGCACTCCTGGCTTAGACCCAAGAAAGATGTTGCTAGCCAGACCTGGAGAAGATCTGACTCCATATGCATTGTATAAAGGACCAGATCCAGAGAATAGAGCTAGAGAAGCAAATACTGCTTTCAATGGCAATTACAAATAAAACCATTTTAAAACCACTGAAAAATGTAACGCTGCATAGAATTATGCAAGTAAAGGAAGCCTTTAAGACAGGATAAATATGGAGCGCTAGGACAGCCCACAAAAAGGCAACACCTTAGTCTACAATAGGAATGAAATGAGTCGCCAGTTAACTGGAGCTCTTTGAGCCCCTTAGCAAAGGCAGGAGGATGCAGTACAGATCCCAGGGTTTAAAGGCCCATTAAAGATAGGTCTCAAATAAATGAGAAGAGTCAAAATTTGGGGACCTCATGAAGTATGATTAGCTAGAAGAGTTTAAAGGAAAACTATACCCCAGGATAATGTAGGTTTCTAGAAATATATATCACATAAAACAGTCCATATGTAAAATCCTGCTTCATCTAAATAACCCATTTTCATAAAAATATACTTCTTTAGATGTATGTTCCATTGGGTACTCCTAAAATTGCCAATTTTAAGTACTGAGGGCCACCGACTGGGATCATGTGATTCCCTACGCACATGTGATTCCCTACGCACATGTACATGTTAGGTCACAGCCGCCAATTAATGGACAAAGTTCTGTATTTTACTCCCACACTTCTTCCTGTTACAGTTAGAGCTGGATTATTTCCTGTCAGATGATCTTTAAGGGCGCATATAACCAATCACAAAATGGAGGGTCAAAGTAAAATATATAAAAGAGCAATATTTACTGATATATATTATATCCCAGTTTTGTAAGGTTCTTTAATGGTTCACTTATGAAATAATCTGTTGGTAAAGTATTTATTCTAAGGCACCCACCAAGGATGCCTCCTCTCCACGATACTTTTTGCGCTAGCGATCAAACCTATGGCAATAAAGATAAGACATTCCCAGCACGTTCAGAGTCTCACGTATAAGACAGTTAAAGAGAAAATGTCATTGTACACAGATGACCCACAGATGTATCTTCCTTCACTGCAGTCTTAAGGTGGCCATACACGCACCGATATTATCGTACGAAACCTCGTTTCGTACGATAATCGGTGCGTGTATGGCATGTCAGCGAGCCGACCGATATCGCAGGAAGCTGCTGAAATCGGTCGGCTCGCTGATCGGCCAAGTTAGAAAATTTTGATCGGGCGCCATAGAAGGCGCCTGACCAAAATTCTCCCTTCAGAGCTGAATCGGCAGAAGGAGGTAGAAATCCTATTGTTTCTACCTCCTTACCTGCCGATTCAGCCCTGAATGGTGTGTGGCGGATCTGACGATGTTTCGTGCGACCGATGGTCGTACGAAACATCGTCGGATCGCCACGTGTATGGCCAGCTTTAGACTCTCGGGTCTTTAAATCAACTGGGAGAAATCTATTGTCTTCCCTTTAGATGGGCAGCTCCCATTGATGAAAGGACCTGAATGCCCTCTTAAAGTAGCTAACACCTTTAAATACCTAGGTATAACAACTCATAAGGACTCATAATGTTCCTTCAACATAACCTTCTACCACTTTATTGTAAACTTAAAGTTACCCTCAAACACTGGACAAAATGACCTATTTAATGTCTGGTATTTATTAAGTGCAAACACCCATAAACTTGAATGTAAAACATCACCATCTAAAAGCTTTCTATAGAAGTCAATGAGAGTTGTCCTAGGCAAAGTCAAGCAATATGGTCAGTTTGAGATTACGAGTTTTATTAGAGCTTGTAATTCGAATTTACGAGTTGTATCTGATAATTTGAGTTCTTTTTAATCACGCAAGTTTAAAAACAAAATTGAATTCACAAATCTGAAAATTGATAAATAAGCCCCTAAGTATAGCGCTACCTTGCACAGGAGCATGCTGCACGTTGCACCAACATAGCTGCAGATGCTAAACTGACATACTGTATTAGAGTAGAAGAGCAGACGTAGGCATAAGAGCTGTATGGCATTCTAAAGGGTACAATTCAGCCTCCATTTTCCCACTTGCACTTAATGACACTCCTTGTGATTGTAAATGAGCCCTATTATGTGTGTAATTGCTGCTATAGGTTGCTTAATATCGAATCCACAGTGCCTCCTGATATTCCTGTTAATTTTCAAAAATTGAATGGGTCTGAAATGTCACATTTACACATATTTGTAGTATTTCAGACCTGTTAATTTCCAGTTTACAACTTTAAGATATTAAGTCCCCTAATATTTCTTCTAAACTAAATCCTGCAATCGAATTTTTATTTTGGCTTCACTAAAATGTTGTGTCTTACTGAGACCTTGAAATATCCTGCATGTCCTTAAACATATGATAAGAAAGAATTTAACCATGATGACAATTATCAGACATTAGTCATTTCTTCCCCAGATTGGGGTTTGAGGTTACACAATTTTTGCAAGTTACCAGAACATAAAATGCAGAACTAAAGCAATTACATTACATCCAACTTTCCATTTGACCCACAACCATCTTTTTTTCATTTTTCATTTTTCATTCCTCTAAAGTCAGATATTACTTATCTTTTTTTACATACACTAATAATTCCTAACTTGTATAAACCCTGCCTGATGCTTATTTCCCCCACACACAGGAATACATGCACAAATATTGAAATCTGACATACTGACATTTTAAAATGACAATCTAGTTACTGCTAAGCTGACTAATTTACTATATCAAACATTTACTGACAAATGCTAGAGGGGCTGTAAGATGCCATAGACCAGTGATCCCCAAGTAGTAGCTTGTTGGAAACATTTTGCTCACCAACCCAGGGCCGCCATCAGGGGGGCACAGGGGGGACAGTCGTCCCGGGCCCGGGCGTTTTTAACTTCAAAGGGGGCCCGGCCGTGCAAGAGTTTTCTTAGCTCGGGCCCCCTTTAAACACCTCTGGGCCCTGCGACTGTCATTGGCGGCCTCCTGCACTATGTCCCACGGCTCCCGCTACACCTGCGCTTTCATAAGTTTGCGGCCCGTGCGTACTAATGTCACACGTCCTCACAGGCACAACCTTATAAAAGGGCAGATGTAATGGGGAGCTGCGGGACATAGCTGAGGATGCGGGGAGGAGACGCAACTGAAGCAGGAGGAGCCGGAGGCCACAGAAGGAGCTGGAGGTAGCAGGAGGACACGAGGGGGGGGCAGGAGAAAGCAGCAGGCTGCTTTGGGGGGGGCCTGGATGATGCTGGGGGTCAGCAGGAGGATGCTTTTGGGGGGCCCTGGGGTAGCAGGAGAAAGCTTGTGGGGGCCCTGGAGGATGCTGGGGGGGAGCTGGAGGATGCTTGGGGGGGAGCTGGAGTATCCTTGGGGGTCCCTGGAGGAAGGAGGAGGGCGCTTGGGAGGAAGCAGCAGGATGCTTGGGGGGGCCCTGGAGGATGCAGGAGGATGTTGTGGGGGAGCAGGAGGATGCTTTGGGGGGGCCCTGGGGGAAGCAGGAGGATGCTTGTGGGGGCCCTGGAGGATGCTGGGGGGGAGCTGTAGTATGCTTGGGGGGCCCTGGAGGAAGCTTGGGGGGGTCCTGGAGGAAGACAGAGGATGCTGGGGAGGAGCTGGAGGTTGCTTGGGGGGCCCGGGAGGAAGCAGGAGGATGGTGGGGGGGAGCCAGAGGACGCCAGGGGGGAGCTGGAGGAAGCAGTTGGGAGTGGGCCATAAATGAGGACACTGGGGGAAGACCACCAATGTTTTAGGGGGCCCTGGGCTGGCTAGCAATATTTTAGGGGGTCCCTGTACTGGCACCAATGCAAAACATAACCCCTGGTCACCAATGTTTTAGGGGGGCCCTGGCTACCAATGTCTGTGTGTCCTTTTAATTGATGGGAGGGGTCACTGGGGGTGTGGCCATTGGGGGCATGGGAGGAGGGGGGCCCAGAAAATTTTATTGTGAGGAGCCCCATGATTTCTGATGGCGGCCTTGCACCAACCCCTTTGATGTTGCTCCCAGCGGCCTCAGAGCAGGTGTTCATTTTTGAATTCCTGACTTGAAGGCATTTTTTGGAGGAACAAAAACTGCCAAACAGAACCTCCTTTAATCTGCCAGTCCACTTTGGACTACCAAATACCTGATCACAGTCCTTATTGGGCACCCCCTATAAACTTGCTTCATGCTAGAGTTGCTTCCCAACCTTTTTAAATTAAGATATTGCTCACGGGTAGAAAAGGCTGGAAAACCCTGCAATAGACAGTCACTATTGTGTCTGCAGGGGGGCTGGTTGGGCCTCCATCTTAAAATAAGGTAGGTAAAGTAAAGTCTGTAGGCCGGGACCCAAAAATCAATGTCACTTGCAATAGACACATTTTTTACAAAACTTTCCTGTCTTAATTTGCTTCCAATATTTTTGGGTAATGATGCAATATATTTTAGGATTTCTTTAACGAGCTCAATACAAAGAAATTCTCGACTCTAACTGGACAATTGTACCTAAGCAATAGAAATGCAGGGGCCTCTCTTTTAACTGTATTATTACTAAATATATCCAGTGATTAAATACTACTACCATTGTACAGTGATATGAAAAATAAATAGAAAGTGCAGTGCCACTTTCATTGATTAAATGTGAGAAGCTTAAGCTTACCTCTTTGATGAGTAGAATCCAGATAGGTGTAACTTCCACTTCTATTGAATTAGGACCACAAATCTGTTGCCTGCACATAGCAAAATAACACTGATAAATTAAACTACAAGCAGAATTTTCAGTCTAAAGCACAGAGACATCAATAGGTATAGATGATAGAGATGGAAGCACCACTTAAAACAGATTGCATTTGCCAGGTAACTAGACAAAAATGATTTTCTTAGACAAGCAAGCTGTCTGGGGTTCCACAGTTAAGGGTGGCCACTCAAAGAAATAATGTTTGCGGCTATCTAAATATAAAACTGACACCATTTGATTGGATTGACCAATGTCTATTTTATACCAAAATAACTAGTATTGAAAAGTATTTGATCTTGACTTGGGAATGTGCCATACCTGATTGCTTGCTCTTCAGCAGTGAGACCAGAACCAAATTTGGAGTGAATGTCTGAGCATGACAGCTCCTCCTCCAGATTGCTTGAATGAGACGGACAGAATATTTAGTTTCCTAGAGGCATCAATCTCATGCCTATTGAAAACAGTCTGCATGTTATGCACTCACCCAATTTTTTTAAACTTTCCCTCAATTGTATTCCAGACATAACGAATTTTCTTGGCTTCCACATAGCGGATCTGTTGAAAGTTATATTAATATTACTATACCTGTAGCTGCATTGCAGGGCTCCATTTGGTTTTGTGCATAGTGTGTGTTGAATCTTCTTAAATTCATCATTAAAACAAGCTTTAATATGAATTGATATGTAAACTCAGTAAAGCCACACACTATTCACATGCTATTCAGCATCTGAATCTCCATTTCTTATATAAGCATTTTTTTTTTTTTTTTTTAAAAAACAACTTTTTTTTGCAAATGATTACCTTGCCCGTTTTCTTCATTAATGATTTCTCTATGATGGAATTTTTCTTAGTAACCTGATGGCCAGATTTTGATCCTTGTGTATAATCACTGATCTCCATCACCTTCTTTTTCAAAAATTCCCTGTGATCATCCTGCCAAAAAGAACACACCATATAGACAAACAGAAACTGTGCTTTCAGTATTGGGATTTAACCATTTTTAGTAAAATATGCGGCCTTTTTATAGATTCGCTATATGACCCAAAGTACGTAGACATGTCTGTTCAATATCTTGTTTCAAATGCTGTTTAAACAGCTTTTACTCCTCAGAGAAAGCATTTCACTAGAATTTGGAACCCTGTTAGAAGGGGTAGGAGGTTGATACTGATGTTGGGGATAAAGCCTAGCTCTCATTGGCATTCCATTGCATCCCACAGTGTTTAGTTGGGTTGAGGTCTAAGTTCTGTGCAGGGCAATCAAGTTCTTCCACTCCCATCTCTGGAATAAATCCTGCAATACTTTTGGCCATATAGGGAACCATAGATGATTTACAGTCTCTTTCAAACAGTAGATATACACACAGCAATTGAAAGTTAAATAAAGGCAAAAAAAAAGTCAAAGCTATATTGGTGAGGGGCAGGAGGGGGAGGCATGTAGGCATGTATGGGTTACTGCTCCTGGGCAAACATAGTGCCTTATATTACATATGGGGGTAAGAGACATAAAATTGCTACCTATAAAGCCTAAGCACTTGCAGACTGCCTTTTTACCTAGTGTTGGCTCAAGGTGCAAAGTGTAGTGTATCAGAACAAGGGGACCTTATACTTTAAGCCTGCCATAGGCATGCAGTTAGTATAAGGCTCCTCAGCACCTTGTATTTTGGCTAATTCCTCACTTCATTTGAATGATGTGTAAGCTGGAGCCCAGGGCACACTGCTGAATGCAGGCAGTGCTATCTATAGAGAGAAGCACAAATCCATTCTGGAAGTGAAAGAATTTGCTCTTCTGAGTATAACCCACAGGGCAAGGTGCAAAAAACAGATATTTGTGCCCATTTTTTGCACTTTTTTCTTGCCCCATCATTAATAAATAAGGCTAAGGGGCTGATTTACTAACCCACGAATCCGACCCGAATTGGAAAAGTTCCGACTTGAAAACGAACATTTTGCGACTTTTTCGTATGTTTTGCGATTTTTTCGTATTCTGTACGAATTTTTCGTTACCAATACGATTTTTGCGTAAAAACGCGAGTTTTTCGTATCCATTACGAAAGTTGCGTAAAAAGTTGCGCATTTTGCGTAGCGTTAAAACTTACGCGAAAAGTTGCGCATTTTTCGCGTAAGTTTTAACGCTACGCAAAATGCGCAACTTTTTACGCAACTTTCGTAATGGATAGGAAAACTCGCGTTTTTACGCAAAAATCGTATTGGATCCGAAAAATTCGTAAAGAATCCGAAAAAATCGCAAAACATACGAAAAAATCGCAAAGTACCGATCATTACGAAAAAAACGCAATCGGACTCCATTCGACCCGTTCGTGGGTAAGTAAATCAGCCCCTAAATGTCTATAGAACCTATCATTCACCAACACTACATATAAATAATCGCAATTTTCTGTGATCAAGAGAGGGGTTAAACAGTAACTTGGACAAGGGCTTCCTGGTCAGTTAAGTGAATGTGACCTGACCTGGTTGCTATGAGGCTTATGTTACTATATAATCCCATAGTTCATATCTTATTTTTTGCCTTAATAAACAGCACTTTTGTGATATTTGGTATATATTGATATAACATGAATAACTGAATACTTACAGTGGTTCTAAGTAATATGACATCAGCCTCTGACAAACTGCATGGAATACACTGACACCAGATATCCACCTCTGGCTTCCAGTAGAAGAGAGCTCGCAGAAACCCAAGGGAAAAGATATAGCCAATAATACAGAGAGCGCGTCGCCACCTGACCGTTCTGTATCCAAACACCTCCTGTGAAATTGTAGTGAATATTTGGAAATTTGATTCATTTTTACTGCTGTATTCACATTTCAGCTGCTAGAAAGAAAGTGTAAAAACTGGCAGCACTTCTTTTTGAAGCTGGTTCTACAGTGATATGTAGCATTTAAAAATAGGTTTGCCAAACAAGACAAAAATCACCCATTTTACTATACTACTATAGGGATGGTTCTCTTGAAGAAGGCTCAAGCAATAGTAACAGCAAACCCTGTGACTGCAGGAGAGCAAGCAATAGCTACATACAGTACATGATAACACATGATTAGTCAGAGCCACTAAGCAAGTTCACCACTTTTGGCTCTGATATAGGTTACTCAATTAGTATCAAACTACAATACATCATTAGGAATTAATTAAAGTAATTAAGCAATGAATAGCTCTGTTGGTGGACAACCATATGCTCAGAATCAATCTCTACTGATTTAACTGACAATCACCTGGAATTTCAGGTACACTAGTTTCACACAATTGTCAGAAATGAAGCGGTTAGCAATTCAATGTAACAATCTTTTTTTCCCCAATTCTGTTTTTCCCCAGTTGTTGGTGAGAAGGACAATATATATTTATATACTATATATATATATATATATATATATATATATATATATATAGTCTTGCAAAGAATCGGCACTCACCAGTATCGGGCACAGGCTGGGTGCTGACAAAAATAATACATCAAACTCAACAGTAGAAAGCACTCACAGCTACAGCATCAATCAGGTCAGTGATTTATTTCAGCATACCATCTACGCGTTTCGATTACCACAGGATCGTCATCCTGATCCTGATATATATATATATTCTGACAGAAAAGTGACGCCCATAAGGATGTATATTAGTACTATGTCATGTTGACCCAGATATATACACTATAATGTTATGCAATTTACATGAATGTATTGTACTAAAGCAAAGGAGGGCTGGATATTTAGGAGTAAATACTGTAGGTTAATGATATAGGAAACCTTAGACTATGGGTATAAGAGACAGTGTATGGTTACAATTTGTTTTTAAACTCAACTGTTTAAACAAACTTGCACTTTATACCACTCACGTAATGGGAGGATTTGCTACAATGTTGCACTATTGTATTATCTACGGATGTGGGGATATTTTAACACAGTTGCACTTTAATATTGTTGCATTTTAAACTATATTAGGACGCTGAATGCGTGCAATAGATTTAATATGAATTACTAATGCACTTTTTTGTAAAATGGCAATATCAATGATTAACACTTATAACTAACACGTTGTTGGGGGTTAATGGTCACTAGGGGTTAATATGCATATGATGTCACTGGCCCTCCCTGGATTCATGGGAGGAGGCTATTTAAACTGAGTTGCTGTATGTGGGACCGAAACGTCGGTTGTACATGCAATTATAATGCACAAGAAATTTTTTGAACCACAAAGACCCTTGGTGCTGGCTGTTTTATTCTGGTATATATACAATATATATAATTATTAAATCTCCTTAAACTTTCATTACTCACAAAACACAAAATGCCTGGAATCACTATGTACCGTTGCCCTAAAAGGTCTTTCTTCATTCTTTTCTTTTCATCAGTAAGCTTGATGTTTCAGGTCCTTAAGTATAATGATTTTTTTTTTTTTATTTAAATCGAATCCTGTTGTTTTCATAAATTGTTCCCAATCCCTTGCCCAGTGTTACTCTTGGATGTGACACTGACCAGCTAAATTATGCAGGCCATGGACAGAAGGTCACTGACAGGAACATGGTAGTATTAATTAAGGTACTTAAAACAGGAAGGAAATGATGGTTTTAACCTGAATAACAAGACATTTTAAAGTACAATTAACATTGCCATGTTTCTATTTACATATAATTAACAATGGCATCTGTAAAGCTGAAGAAAAGTGCTCAGCTAGGCAAACGCATTACACAAATACAATGGGAATGTTTTTATAATAGCAACAAAGGATGTAACAATGCAAATGTGTTTTGCTCAGATTCTAAAACATGTGAAACTCTAAGTTCTCTGAAGAATTCGAAGCAATTTTAGGTGTGCAAAATGGACTCTATTACTTGCAATACATGTAGGTGTCAATAGAAAAACTCCATCTCTGGTGATTTTCATTCTAGTGTCTTAATTCCTATCATTCTCTCACGAGAATCAGATGGGAATAATTAGATCTTGTGTTTTCACATGATTCTTATTGCCACCAATGGGGAGCAGTATGGGGAAATTTGGGGCATTTTGACACAGCATTTTACAAAGGGAACACACAATGGACAACATTACCACAAATGCTAAGTCATCAGCTAAGATGGGTGTAAGACTCAGTCTTACCTACTACTGTTAAATTTAAGAATGAGCCACAGAGATGAGAAAAATGTGGCCATTTATGGAGCACCAGAAGGGATGTATTTTTCATATGACATTTTCTGCTTCTGAATTCATTTAAACATGTACCACCTACAAATTAATTGCCGAACTACAGTTTTAAGGCAACAACTTATACATCCGCCAGTTAATAATGAATGCCTGATATTGCCATCCAAATTGTAAAAAAGTTGCTTTGATGTTGCTCCTTGTGGCCTTAAAGTATGTGCCATTTTTTAAATTTCTGGCTTGGAGGCAAGTTGTGGAAGCACAGAGATATAGTTTTACTCCAAGCAGAGCTTACTGCAGGCTAGCAGTTCACATGGGGCTACCAAATAGCCAACCTTTTTTCATGCTTTCATGGCTCACTAACACTTCTTACATCAATGTGTGGCTCATTAGTAAAAAAAAAGCTTGGGCATCCCTGGTATAGAAGCACATCATAGAAGCACAGATAGAGATGCACACAATTGGTACTGCTATTTCAGATAAGAAATCACTGAACTATTTCTGACATAACACTTTATGGGACAGTTCAAAGAAAAATGAGGCCAAACCACTAAGAATTGACTTGACATTTTTTTGTTTCACATATCTCCCTGACATAGATAGCTGATAGACTCATATCCTAGGACAGAGATCCCCATCCTTTTTTACCCATGATCCACATTCAAATGTAAAAAGAGTCGGGGAGCAACACAAGCATAAAAACATGTATGGGGTGTGAAATATGGGCTGTAAATGGCTATTTTGTATCCCCTAAGTGAACTGGCAGCCTGCAGGAGCTTCTCTTTGTCAGTGCACCTGGTATTTATGCAACCAAAACCTGCCTCCAAGCCAAAAATGTAAAAATAAGAACCTGTTTTGAGTCCACTGGGAGCAAAAATGTCTTCCTAATATAAGTATATACTGGAACATGAAAGTATTTTTTGTAAATGGCTTTAATAGTTTTTAGGTGGGGAAAATGATATTGGGGTTAGAACTCCTATGTTTGACCAACTCTTCCTTTTTCCAAAGTTGCCCAAACTCCCCACAATTTTGTAACAATATTGCAAGTGGGAAAGCATTTTGGGGAGATTGGTTGCCTATGATAGCAAACATTTACTATGACTGATCTCCCCATCTCCAAGACCAGGCAATAACCAAATACTGGGACTAAAGGAACCAAAATTCAGTGCAGCCATTAGGAAATTCTGTGGGGAAATGCAAAGTGTCTTGATTGTTCCTATAGGTGGGCGTGTGAGCTGAGTTAGGGAAAGACCATTTCCAACAAATAACATAAAATAAAATAGTGGGATTAACAAATGTTTTACTTATAATAAAATGCTTATGCATGGAACCTCATATTATATATTTTATATTTATAGAAAGAGAGAGCTTTTACATTATGTCCTTTTATAATGGTTTTGGCTATAAAACAGCATTTGTGCCTATTTTTTAGATACTGTAAATAAATGAATGAATAACAGTGGGTATTATTAAGACTCGTCAATTAGGAAATTCTGATGTTTTTGCTGAAAATCGTGCAAGAGGCTTGGTGTTGCTAAAGCTAACCATCAGATAAGGTTACTTTTATACTAACACATTTATTTTTCTTATTAAATCATATTGTTGTATACAAACAGCACCATTACTTTCCCTTACTATTTTTCTCTGAACTCAATGCAGGATACAATTATGCAGCCAAAATGCTTACAATGTGACTTCAAAGACCACATTTTGGGCATGCATAGCTGTGGGGCAATTTCAGAATCAACTGATTGTTCCCTTTATGCACCAACCTTGCTATTTCACCTTTAAAAAGTCACCATTTAGGGATGTGCAATCAAGTACAGGCACAGCATGATTACTTGCAATAAAAAAAAAAAAAATATTCACATTGCGTAGCAATTTTTTAATATTAAACCATGGATCTGTGTATTCAATAGCATTTGTATATATCTCTAATATTGAAACAAAAGATATTTATAGCTTTTCTGGTTCCTGGAGTGAAGGTTATAAGCAGCAAAGGTACAATGAAATTCTTTTGCCATACAAAAGGCTTGTTATGCTTGTTACACACAATGCTCTCCTGCTTGGTAAAGCTGATTAATAAAGAGCTAGGAACAGTCTCCTGTTTCTAGAGGCCAAAGAATGCTTTCAACTGAATTCCAGCAGGAAAGCTGGCTAATTCTGACAGTTTCTGTCACTTTGCTTCATATTTCTGCACAGGCTTTTTAATGTTTAAGTAAGTAAATAATTAAAAATAAAACGTACCATTTCATTATCCTCCCCTTGGTTAAGCAAGGCATACTTTTCTGTCATTGTATATGCTCTTATTTTTCTCTGGGTGTCAGCACAGCCAAGTCCTTTCTGGGACTGTTGCACTTTCCTCTCCCCTTTACAGACTTATAGTGATTATGAATACAAGGACAGCCTCTTCATTTGCCTGGGCAGTCTGATTGGAAATGGGTTTTGCATGCTCTTAACATACAAAACATTATGTCTGACACCAATGGGATAATGTTTGTCTTTCCTTGAAATAAGCCATTAGTTGTCATTGTACACACCATGGTTGTGTGTATGTTGGGATGTGCATGTTTGGGATCATGCTGTTTACTAAACTACATTTTAAATGTGTAGAATGTTTGGGGATCTCAATAAATTGATGTCAATTATTGTGGTTTGGTTTTTTGAAAACGTGTGATTTCTTTTCTGGAAACCCATTATCTAGAACGTTCTGAATTACAGTAAGGCCATCTCCCATTTTAAACAAATAATTCTTACTTTAAAAATGATTATTTTTTTCTGTAAGTATAGAATAGTACCTTGCACTTGATGGCAACTGAGCTGCATGAATCCTTATTGGTGGTGTGGGGGTTTAGCTCGTAGCAGCCGGTAGCGGATGGAAATCTGGGCTTCACAGATGAGACAGGCAACTCTGGTTTGCAACCAAAATGATCAGGCTCCTGCCTGTGCTTTATTTCCCACAGCAAACAATATATCGCCACATGGCATTTGGAAGGAAACAGTTCAACAAACCAAGTCTCACCAGACTGGAGTTTCCACAAAGGGTATAACCAAATCCTCACTGCCAATGCTCAGCAGTCCTTTTTTGGAGTCCCAGAATCAGGGAGCTTGTAGTCAGTCCAGCCTGCCCCTCACAGTCTCTCTCAGATACTCTCCATGCTGCACACCCAGGCTCACCTTAAATTCTTCAGGTGTTGCCTAATTGGCTCCAGCATTCTCTAGCCATACTTCAGGGTCCTAGCCTCTCCTGCCCTAGAGATTAAGGCTGATGGCAGACGTGTGAGACTTTGCATTCTCTCACGTTTTTTTGCGTATATCGGCTACATGTGCCTGCACCCGAGCGTATTCCATTAATTTGGGTGCAGGCACAAGTAGCAGGCGTGGGGCTGTATTTTCGCCAAGCGTTTTTCCGCTTGCTGAAAATATCAGCCCTACGCCACGTCTGCCATCAGCTTTAAAGGAGCCAGTACCTCAGCCTGGGTACTATATATCTGCCATCCAACAGACCTTTCTCACCGAGACAAACCTTTTTTTCACAGTGGGAATTCTATTGGGTTTATTTAATGATTCTTAGTAGACGTAAGGTATGGAAATCCTAATTGCGGAAAGACCTCTTATCCAGAAAACCTCAGGTCCCAAGCATGCTAGATAAAAGATCCTATACCTGTTTTTAAAATATAACTTACAACAAAATTATGTTATTCTTTAAATTAGTCCTTGAACTAAACAGCATGGAACATGGGACAAGGAGGATGGACCCATAATATCAAATAAATCAGATGACAAAGTAAAGAGTTTGAGGTGAAAAAGGCCGCAGATTTATTCAAAATTTAAAATAAACCGTTATCCAACATTAAAATCATAGTGATTAACAAAATTAATCTGTAAGCTTGTAATGCTTTGCGCTCCCGCCGTAACTCCAGACATTTTTCTTTTATTTTCCACCAAAGCTGCGACAAAGAGATTTTTTTGGGGCACACCTTCTTCCAGCCGTGACATGTTGCTGCTGAGGTGCCTCAAAGCCAGCCCAGTCCAGGTATTATTGCGCCTGTGCAGCTGTATTTAAACCCTAATACTGCATGTGCCAGTATATAAGTGAACAAACACATTTAACCTTAACCATGCCATCCCCTGTCCCATGTGCAGCAGACGCAAATTTTGTCCCTCAGCTGCCAATACCTGTGTGGTGTTCAGATCCTTTTTTTAGCAGATAAACAATTAGTTTTTATTAAATAAACTCTATATAATAGTAAACACTATTTAAATTAATTTAGTATACATATTTGTTACATTTGCTTGCTTAGGAATATGTCCCAGGGCAATAGCATGTGGGGAGATTTGCCTGATGCCATTTTCTTACCCCAAATAACCAGAATTATAGCAATCACAATACACTGCTTAGTCCCTAAACAGTTTTGGTGGTAAATGTTTTAATTGTCCCTTTGTGCCATTGCCCCAGTCCAGAAAGGTCAGGTATGTTTAGTTATTTATGAACATAGGGCTATACTATTTTGTAAATTCCTAGAAAACACTGTATCTCAACCAAAAAATATTACACAATGTTTATCCCAAAAAACATGATAGTGTGCTTCAAGGTCTTCTGTGCATTGCAACAACACCACCATTAGACGCATTCTTTAAAGTCTGTCTGGTCTCATTTCTATTGTTCAGCATGCAAGTAATGTTCGCGCCAAAAATATTTGGCACAATAGTGCCCTATTTGTGACAAAGTGCATGTACAGTTGCATCAGTGTTGGCAAATCAGACATTATTGCAGTAGGTGCAGTGCAATTACGTCAAGAGCATTTCTCCTTTGCAATTGCAACAATGCTGGAATTCTGGGAAAAACACTGCATTTTGGAATTGCTTTCAAAATTGCACTCTGCTCACTGCACTTGTGGCTGTACATGTGCCCTACAGTTTTGCTTTGTTGTACCTGCTCTTCAACCCTCTTCCTTCTACTGCTGCTCTTTAGAACACCACTCTGTGCAGGGCCAAGGGCAGTTAACCCTATTTGGACCCAGAAAGAACAACAGGGTGCCACATTTCTATCCCAAGGGCAGGACCGGACTGGGGGGTAAAGGGCCCACCGGGACTCCTGTCCCAGGGGCCCTGCAGGTGCCCCCAGCCAGGCGCGTCCCCTAACCCCCCCCGCAGGGGCCCCCCTAACCCCCCTCGCAGGTCCCCCCTCCCAACGTCCTCTTCCGAGCATGTAAATTTGACGCGTCAGGGGAGGAGCGGTCGGGAGGGGGAGCACCAGTAAGGGTCGGGTCTGCACCGCCGGGGCCCACCTGTGTCCCGGCGGCCCAGTCCGACCCTGCCCAAGGGTCCAATACTGTCTTAATCTGCTCCTGAGTAGAGTTCAAATTTAGAAATGTAATATAAAAATTGAAAATGAACACATACATACACAGATGTATGTGAATGTAATTATGTATTTTTTTGTATTCATTAAGCGGTAGGAATTAGTGTGACCAATTGTATGCAAGGATGAGAGACTAGATGAGTGATGGTGTGTGTTTTCATTTGGTTTTCTCCTGTGCATTAGTTTGCAGAGTTTGCAAAGTGTAGGGTGTTAATTTTATTAGCAACAACACAATGGTTACAGTTCAAAAGTGATTAGTTACAAATCACAATGTTGGATGGTTAGTCTATTGCTGCTATTCTGTGTTTTTTAGACTATTGATAGGAGACTGTAATATAAAAATAAATGTGCCCCAAAACAAAGTATGGTCACTCTGAACTAAGTGGCCACTGGATGCTGCTTCTTATTACAGTGCATTAAATATATGAAATGAAAAAACATTTAACAATCAGTAACCCATATAAATGGTATCTGCCTATGTTTTCATATCTGCACAAGGCTAATTGTTTAGATTTTGAGAAGACTTTGTTTTGTGATATTTACTCTTTCATAACCTTGTGGCAATCTTATGACCATTTGTTATCAAATAGATGCAATCTTATGATCATCTCACTACAAATTGCTGAGTATAGTAATAGAAATGTGCTGTGGGCATGTCCTAAGCAAAGTACATTATGTTTCCACCTGAAATGCCCAGAGATGAAAAAAGGGTTTTATTGGTGTAGTGAAAACTCTTATTCCTGAGCCCAAAAGAGTTAAGTCAAGTTCAAACACAATCATTTTCTTGTCGTTTTCAGGCTTGAATTGTGTAGTTGTAGAGATAAAGGTTCAGCTTGTACTCATTATCACGTTTAACTAATCTTTGTTTTAAAAGATGTACTTATTTCAATGTCATTGGCACAAGGGAGCTGATGTTTTTAAGACCAGACAACCAACTTGCATGGATAAAATAATACAACAAATTATTTGGACTATGGCATTTTCTTGTTTGAGTAAATGTAGTCAGTACATCAAAGGGCTGATTTATTAACATTCTGATTTTCGTGGTTTTCTGGGTTTTTTAAACCACGACTTAACTCATTTCCACAAAAACCACAAATGTCTAGTCATCTATTCAAAAATCCGAAATGAAAAAGCACACAGAAAAAAAGCAAAAACCACAACTTTTTCAAACCAGAAAACCTCTAAAACTATGAAGCAAAAAAATCTTCCATTTGTAAAAAAAGACACCTGCCATTGACTTCCATGATCTCGACAGCTTTTCAACAACATAGTATTTTCAGCGACATAGTATTTTAACACAAAAATCCAAATCATGAAAAAAGAGTCCCTTGATTTACAGTGGAGCTGCAGATCATATATTGTAGATCGTCTATTAAAAGGCAAGCTCTGGGTCCCACCAAGCTGCTCAGGCTTTCAGGCATGAATCAACAATTCTAATGTTTAAAACAAAAACAGCAATGACCGGATGGGAAGCTAAAAATATCTAACAATGTTACTAGGACTAGATGATAGGAACCTTAGATTGCAAGCTCCACTTGGGCAGGGACTAAAGTATCATCTCTGTAATGTGCTGCAGAATATGTAAGTGCTGTATAAAGAATAACGAAGGGTAATAATAACAGCCATAACAGTGAGTTGCTAAAGTTATATCTCAATCTCTGTGAGACAAAGCCCCTTTAAGTGGCTGTGCAGTGGCAAACATCAGCAAATTAACAGGTTTGTGAGAAAATCAAACAGTCTATGCAATTATGAACTAAGAGTAACAGTTTAAGTATCGGTGGCTAACTGTTGAGAGGCACGTGCAGTAGTAGATCTATCAGCAAAGGAGACAGCTCATTTAAGTAGTTTGTTTGTTTTAGGGCCAAAAATCCTTAATTAACAGTATTGAGTGAGTGAAGACAAATAAAAACAGTAATAACATCTGATATTGTCAAGAAGCAAAGCAAACTGTATATGTGGTTGGTTGTTCAAGTAGTATTTTAGCAAAGGTGATGTGGTTTAGGTAAAAGAGCCATGAGGCAGGTTGACTTGATGTTTTGATTATTTGCACTGTGGGTAACATCTGCTTTTGACTAACTTTTCCTTTCTCTTCCATTGTCTCCTTTATACTGACTAACTTATTCTAGCATTCAAGCATTCCTCTCTCTGGTCTGTGTGAGGGTGCACAGAAAGGCATGCTTGAATGCTGGAGAAAAATCTATGGAATGAGATAAAGGCAGTTGCTGGAGGGCCAAATGAGAGAGGGGGATTCCGACTCTAAAGAAGCATAGGTGTAGCTTTTGTTGGGGCCACTGTGTTATGAAAATATGCATTTAATTAACTGGGTCATTTACAAACACTAGGCAAATTGGCACGTGGGTAGTAACCAATGGCAACCAGTAAAAACTTTGCTTTAATTGTTCTACCTGCAGCTGGCTGGAAAAATCTCATCACTGGGTGCTATGTACTGTGTGCTTCTGTTTCATTTATAAATTACCTTTCATCTGTTAAAGTTCTAGGTCTACTTTGGCTTTTACTGAATATAGGTAGCCATACAAGGGCCAATTTTAGCTGCCGATATTTTTCCTTTAGACTGATTCGGCAGCTTATCTGCCAGTGCATGGGCACAAACAGCGGGCCACCTCGCCAGCCTCAGGCATGGTTAGTTTTTCGTGAGATCGGGGACCAAATCAGCTCGTTGATGTGGTCCCCAAACCAACGGAGCTTATACCTGCCATTCTACAGTATTTCAAATTAGCGGAAGAAGATCCGCTCGCTTGGTGAGTACTGTGTATGTCCACCTTATGTCTGCTGAAGTGTGACTTTAATTAACCAGAATGTTTTACAAGAGTAAAATACTGAATTTTAACATGAGGGAAATTAGTTAGTCATATAAACCAAACTTTATTTTACAGAAACATCATCAATAAGAATTTTGTTTAAATGTTTGTCTTTGACAGGCATTCAGCTATTACGGTACTTGCCACACTAGCAAAAGGCTGAGGTTGCTAAGTTCAGTGTTGGGTGAGTTTAATCCAGAATGTACAGTACACTCCTTGGCAGACACTTCACTACTAAACAGGGGTTTTATTCTTCACAGTTGTAAAAATAACAAGAATGTAAAAGACTGCTATCAATGAATGTCTAAGGCAGAAAAAAACCTAAAATACATGAGGGTTTCCACTTGGTGTTCCTCCAGGGCAATTAGACACATGACACAACATAACCAAAGTCAGAAATCATAAAGTCAAATCAGCAGTCTGTTCTGCGGAATAGGCCTCCTCTCAGCTCTGCATCTCTTACATTGCAAATAAAGTTCATTTGGTATAGTGTAAACAAAGCCTAGTGTTAAAGGGTGCTTCGCCTTAAGGTTAACATTTACTATGTAACAGAATGGCCAATTCTTGGCTATTTTTTCATTGGTCTTCATTTTTTATTTTTGATAGTTTTTGAAATATTTGCCTTTCTTTCCAAGTTCTTATTAGCTTTCAATAGGGGTCACTGACCCTGGCAGCCAAAATACCATTGCTTTGTGAGACTATTTGTGTTTTATTGTTATTGTAACTTTTTATTATTTATCTTTCTATTTAGGACCTCCTCTATTCATATTTGTGCCTCTCTTTCAAACCATTACCTGGTTGCTAGGTTAAATTGGACCCTAGCAACTAGACGGTGGCTGAATTCCAAACTGGATAACTGCTGAACAAAAAGCTAAATCATTCAAAAACCGCAAATAATAAAATGAAGACTAATGGCAAATTTTGCCAAAATGGCACACTCAACAACATACTAAACATTAATTTAAAGGTGAACAATCCCTTTAAACAAATTATACCATAGTTCCAATGTCCTAAATTGTCCTAAATGTCAAGAAATACTTTGAAAAAGAATGGTCATATGTTGTCTTTCATATCCTGCCATTATTTGTGGCACAAATGCATCAACATAAGGACCCAATTTACTAACGTTTGTATTTTTTTCTTTTTCACAAAATTGTGGTTTTTTTAGCGCTAAAATTTGTATTATACTAATAAACTCAAAAAAATATTTAGTGACCCATCTGCCAGGTTTTCCATCAATGCAATAATGCACCTATGCTAAACACTGTATTTGCCACCTTCATGCAGGTATGCACAAATAAAATTTAAAATGCAATAACTGTTGATGAAGAACGAAAGAGAACAGTTCTAATGTTGCTTTAGGAAAGACATGTAGGGATCCCCAGATTTGGGCCCCTTAGGTGGGTTCCCATTTAGACAGGCACTAAAGGGTGGCCTCATGGGATTTGGACACCTAGAGGTGGTCCTAGATGTTTTTGTGCTAAAAGGGAGTTTCCCCTGCATTTCTCACCAGCAACCACTAGATGGGGGGCTGGGATATAAAAGGGCATGCAGCCATGTTCTGTGAGGTCTTAGCTCTGGGACTGCCTCTGGAGAGAGGTGTTCCACCAGTTTAGGTATACTTTAGAATTTCCTGGTTATAGACCGCTCCAGGAATGGTATGTAGGGAGAACAAGTTAGAATGGGCAGACATTGACCCTCCAGGAGTGTAGTGGGGTTAAGACCCCCAGCAATCCATCTGCTGGAGATCAGGGACCAAAGTGTCTAGGTAGGTGGATCAGTCACCGCTAGATGGGAGATTCCTAATCTGAGGGTTTCCAAGCGTGAGTACCGGGGTGAGTCCTTGTGGTGGGTCCACCTAGCGTGAGTACCGGGGAGAGCCCTTAGAGAGGGTCTCCTGGCGAGAGTACCGGGGGGAGCACCTACATAGGATCACCTGGCGGGAGTACCGTGGGACCCAATAGGAGAGAGGTTCTCTATGAGTGGAGTAAAGGAGAAGGTGCCCTGATTGTATGTGTTACACTCCTGGAGAGGTCAGCCCAAATAAAGCACTTCATTTGGTTCAACATAACCTTCTGTGTATGGATCTTTCATAACCTAAAGGATCACCTACTGGCCGGTAAGGTACTACCCCACGGGAGGGGCAAGGTGCCGGGATCCCAGTCAAGGGTTAAAGTACCACGTCAGGTTCCCAGTGTGGGAGTTGTAGTCCAACAGAATCACCCCTGGGTGGAGGCACGCCAAACAGAATTAAGACACCTGTCCCCCATAGTAAGCAGGGCTCAGGGCTCCTGTAGCGCCAGATTAATACCCAGTAGCAGCACAACCAACTAAAGTGGGCTACAGACATAAGAAACCACAGATAACTTTTCTCGTGTCTTTCTTGAGCAGAATCAGAACAGTTCTCTCTGTTTCTTCTGACCCATTCTGCCAACCAGATCACAGTCAGAAATTGTTATTGCAGTTTTATTTCTGGGGGTCTATGGCTCTTCCACAGCTACCATTTCCCCATAGCTCAGTCACCTTTGCAATGTCCCCCAAGCTCAGCCATCTCAGGATCATTTCGCCAAAACCCAGTGGATCCTAAAGTTGTCCATTTGTAAATCTGGTCATTTGTATAGTGCTGCTTTGTTATTCCATTTCGCTTCTGGTTTCACCCTTTGTCTTGTCCTTGATTTTATCCTTATCTGTGATGTTGCTTTTTCCAACCCTAACTTTAGTTTGTTGAAGTGTTATGGGTGACTACAAATCATAGAATGTGCTGGTAACAAAATTAAATATTGGTTGGAAATGAAAGAAAGAGAGCAGAGGGAATACAGACAGACCCATACTGATACAGATTCTGAGCATGTACAGACCAAGGGGGAGATTTACCAAAGTTTGAGTTTGATTTGAAAGGTTCAAAAACTTGAATCTCTGGTATTTATTAAGTGCAAAAAAACTTTGCCATTTAAAAGCTTGTGAATTTCTAAGTCAATGGGAGTTGTCCTAGGCAAAGTCAAGCTATATTCGAGATATTCAAGTATTTGAGTTTTGTTTTCAAATGTATAAACTTGAAAATATGAGGTATTTGAGTTTTGTATTTGAACAAGTTTTCCTTATGAATAAATAAGCAAGCACTGGATATGCAAGTTTATTTGATTTAGAAAAACAAAGTTGAGTTCTAGACAGCCCTACTGGCCCAGGGAGCTCAGAGTGTGCCAGCGATGTGACCAAGAAGCAGTGCGGAATGAACCACACTTTCTACTACAGGGCTACAAATACTCAGCACTCGGGGTTACCCACTTCCTATCACATCCTTGACTTCATTTCCATAGAGAGAAAACACCATCAACAGTAACAGGGCATATATACTACCGGTATGGGATCCCTTATCCGGAAACCCCTTATCCAGAAAGCTCCGAATTACATAAAGCCTGTCTCCTATAGACTCAATTTTAATAAAATAATTTAGAATTTTAAATCTGATTTCCTTTTTCCCTGTAATAATAAAACAGTACCTTTTACCTGATCCCAACTAAGATATAAATAATCCTTATTGGATGCATAACAATCTTATTGGGTTTAATTAATATTTTATTGATTTTTAGCAGACTTAAGATATGGAGATCCAAATTACAGAAAGATCCCTTATCTGGAATACCCTTGGTCCCGAGCATTCTGGATAATGGGTCCTATACCTGTAATATGGAAAATGTCACGTTTAATGAATTTTCGCCAAAATCTAAAGTTCACCACAATATCACAAATTTACTAAGACTTAAGTACAACCTTTTCAAATATAATCAGTTAATTATTCTTTAACATTGATATAATTAAGTTACTCTTCACTCTCCCCCTCCAATAATTTCTCTCTCTTCATTTTCAATTAATGGAATGTTCTTCCTTTATGCAAATTTAGTAAAGGGTGCAAGAGTAAAGGCTCTTAGGCAAATAGAGCCAAAAACTGATGCAAACTACAAAAGGTCACTCTGCACTGCACATCATTAATGCAGGCACATAAGGTTTGCAAAGAGCGATTTAATAAAGCACAAAGTTTCAACAGTGTATAATTATAAAATCATTAAAACATATAATTTAGTACATACCAAACACAGTGCTCCAGAAAAAACAGCAATACTCAGGCTTACAAGGCAGATAGGTTGGTGTCTGGGAGAATACCCAGTGTTGATTCTGCCACACCCTCTCTCCCGCCCCAAGCTTTCAACTTCAGCATTGGAGCAGGTCCAGAAGGGGCCACATCGCTTGTGCAGAAAGCAACTAATGCTTTTTGCCATGCCTGGTAACTGGCCGCTCACTGCCGCCTAGCAGGAGAGGCCCTGAGAATGCCCAATATGCAGCAATTTCCTAAATAAGACACAGCTTTTTCCCTTAAGTACTATACTTAAATGAGCCCTATTATGTTTAAGGGACAATGTACTCCAGGGTTCAGCATGAGCCCAGAAATAGTGTTGAAATTGCATTCAGCCTATTTTACCTAAAAAATGTATAACAATAAAATTGCAGACCACATTCAGTTTACACTTAATCATACCTCCTTGGCCCACACAACAATTGTGATATGAGGCAAGCTTCCTTAGGAATTAGGGAAAGTAAGACCTGTGGAACACATTGTAATTTTCTCCCAATTGCTCATGTGCATTTTCTTGCACTGTGTGTGCTCTGTGTGCGCACTGACAGGCAGATTCCAGCACACAGATACAGTATAGAGCCAATCTGTACCATAAGCTGTAGTGAACTGGTTATACATATCTTTTTATTTATTGAAGGAAAGAAGGGGAAGGCATTAAGTCAAGGGTGGGCAAACTAAGGCCCGTGGGCCATGTCTGGCCCATTGGCCTTTAAATCCAGCCCCCAAACTCCGCAAGTCTCATCACTCGAGACTTTTAGCACGGGCCCCTTTTAAAGAATTACGAGCCCTGATTGGTTGCGCCCCATGTGTGCGTATGACATCAGTACGCATGGGGCGCAACCAAATAAAAGTGTTCTGATGCAGCGGAGAGCCGAGGGACAGACGCAGCTGCAGGACGGATGAAGTTGGCAGAAGCAGGAGGTCACTGAAGGATGGAGCTGGGGGGAGCCGCAGGAAGCTGTAGGTCACTGGGGGGGGGAGATGGAGGATGCTGAGGGGAGCTGGAGGGAGGATGCTGGTGGGAGGATGTTGAGGAGGATGCTGGGAAGGACGCTGGGGGGAGCTGGAGGATAGAGCTGGAGGATGCTGGGTGGGGGATTTCGTGATTTCTGATGGGGGCCCTGGGCGTAACGCTGGCCTGGCCCGGTCTGTCTATAAGTCAATGTGGCCCCTGAGACAAAATGTTTGCTCACCCCTGCATTAAGTATAAAATGGAAACCATAATCACGATGCTCTATAAAACAAGAAAAAAAAAAATGAAATGTTCAACTTAAAAGAAAATAAAGTTCCCATTTTAAGTATAAGCCATATTTATTATGTATTTATTTTATAGTACATGTTGAACATGTGTATTATCATCTTTAATCAGTGCAAAACAAGCAAAGGAAAACTAGAGGGTTGTTTCTGACTTGTATTGTGAATTCAAAGGTATTATTTATTTTGAAGTGCAATGTTTTCCTCAGCTCTTAGCATTTATTGGTCACCTGTTTAAAAGCAGACATCTTATTGGTTGCTATGCACCTGAGCAAATTTAGTGCCTTTTATTACATATGGGGGTTAGTATTAGAGGATCAGTTAAGTTCTAGTATGAAAACAGCACAGGCATTGTACTCAATTTCAAATTAAACAATATAGAAATATAAAGAATAATCAGAAGAATAATGTGAAAAATAATAGGTTCAATAATTGACAAATGTCAGCTGAGTACACTGAGTTCTGAGTTCTACTCTTCTGTCCTTAAAAATAATAGCAGCTTTATATGAACTGGCTACAAGACAAAATGATGTTCCTTAACTTTCATCCCATGTGAGAAACATCTGACCGTGCAGAAGATGGTAAAATCAACAAACAGTAAGATACTTGTAGCCATTTTTATGACAGCACCATGAGTAAGCATAAATGAAAGTTCTCTTCTAAATGTGGGAAAAATGTCACCCTTTAATGAACTTACACCTAACATAACACTGGATATAGCAGTAAAATGCTATATAAAAGTCATACGGGGAATAGAATAAAAATTCACATTTGGCAATGTAATACTCTCAGTAATGGAAGCCAAGAACAAAGATGAGTGTTGACTAAACTCTGACAAACTCTGAGTGCTGTTAATCTATAAAACTATGGCGGCATGGGTACTCAAAATGATCAAGCATTAATGATGTTGGTCACCTTTAAGGTAACTTTTAGTATGATGTAGACCAATGGTTCTCAACCTCCCTAATGCCGCAACCCTTTAATACAGTTCCTCATGTTGTGGTGACCCCAACCATAAAATTATTTCTAAGACCTTCGGAAATATGTCTTAGGCGACCCCTGTGAAAGTGTCGTTCGACCCCCAGGTTGAGAACCGATGATGTAGACAGTGCTATTCTGTGTTACATGTCTTATAAGTTTTGTCCATTTCTTTGATGCACTGTGACCTTATGTTATGTCTCTGTTTTACTCAGGACACTTCAGTTTTCTTACACATTTCAAAAAACATACAGGCAGGTTAACTGACGCCTAATCTCCTTAAGTGCCATGAGCCTAACATGTTGTAGGAAGTGTCTAAAGCAGTGATCCCTAACCAGTGGTTTGTGGGCAACATGTCGCTCACCACCCCCATTGATGTTGCTCCCAGTGGCCTCAAAGTACGTGCCATTTAAATTTCTGGCTTGAAAGCAAGTTTTGGAAGCACAGAGACACAGTTTTACTCCAAGCAGAGGTTCCTGCAGGCTAGTACTCCACATGGGGCTACCAAATAGCCAATCAAAGCCCTTATTTGGCATCCCCAAATAACATTTTTCATGCTTGTGTGGCTAACTAACACTTTTTACATCTGAATGTGGCGCACAAGTACAAAAACGTAAGGGGAACCATTGATCCCCCCATGTCAGCATTCTAAACTACAATATTCTTGTTTATCCTTAAGCTAATTAATACATTACATCCAGCAAGGGAAAGGTTAGCACCCCAATACATCCTGGTTTACATTCTGCCAATCTCTTAATCTCACACTGGACAAATTTATGTAAAGGTTAATATCTTGAATTTCTCCTCAGATCTGTTTGTACCAAATCCAACCCTTTTGACTTGTTCGTGAATCCCCACTCCTGGCTCTACCTAAGCTGATCAAAAAAACCTGCACTACACTGATGAGCCCCAAGAAGGGAGAAACCGATCACTAGTTGGGAATCTGATCAGCTATTATCCTGGCTTTTGCTTCAAAAACCCAGTGGGTAAGATTTAGCCTATAGGATAAACCCAAGTAAATGAGATTTTTCTAAGAGCCTTAAGGAATCTGTTCCCAGAATCCCTTTTGACCTATTTGCATATTAACAATAAGATGGCCAAAATTGCTCAAAATGCTTAACACAGCATTACTCTAATTATTCACACAATACTTTTGCACTTTTAAAAGGTGCATACATTTGTTTAAATCCCAGATAGCAGAGAAAGCATCTAAACTGGCATCCAGAACAAAACTGAATCCAAGAGAAAGCACCCTGAGCTCATAGTGTGAGCTTATATAAAAGTAAATTTGCCATTTGTGACATTGGGGGAGGGGGGGAGACTACTTCCACCTGCCCTGTGTATGTATGTGTGTACCCTGTGTATGTGTGTATGTATAGGGGGTTGCTCATAACCACCACTTCTCTGTTGTTTTTCCACACTATGGAACCATTTCTCCTAGGAGTGAAGTCTCTTCTGGTAACTATTGTGCTGCCTGTTTTTTCCCTTTACTACATGTCTAAAATCTACCCTGAGGAAAAACATGCAAGCACAACCAAGGCTAACGTTTGTGACACCATGCTTCCAAAATCATAAAGATTTATGTTCAGTAGTTAGCAATACCCAAGCTAAATGCATACACTTCATTCTAAGCTAAAAAGCCATTTGAAAAACAAATAAACTATTGCTCATCCAAATCTGCAGGGATTATTGGTTTTAAAATATAAAAATATAGTATTGAAAAAAGAGAGAAGGAATGGGCAACATTACCTGCTAACTAAGTTAACAAAGTAAGTGTGGATAGTGTAAAAGTGGATATGTGGCATTTTCATTTTTTTGGTGGGAAAAGACTCAAGTCTCCTAATTATACAACCAGTGGTATAATATGGGTACAAACAGGAAAACATTAGCATTTTACTTGCCACCAATCTGCATCTGCAGTGCCAGAAGAGGGAGATTCTATTGTTTCTGGTACTAGTTTATTCTATGGAGATCTGCAGTAGTTGTCCCTCCCCGATATAGGACTTCACCAAATGAAAGCAGAGATTGTGGTACAGCAGTTTTTTGAAGCATAACATTATATAATAATGCCCAAGTATACAAAACCATTTGTTTTTTACTATGATATAACTTTTAATGAACCAGTTGGCTCAGTTGTGTCCCCCTTAAAGGTTTTTTTTACAACCTGGTCCAACTGTTTAACAAACAATGTAGCATTAAAATATTTGTTCTTTTTGGTAATGCCTCAATGGGTAACATGGGGCCACAAAAGGTTCAAATATTTCCATACTCGAGCCTGGCAATCAGTTTTATGAAAATAGTATTTGAATTCATAGTTGTTGGCTGAACCCACAGAAGCTTTTTAGTCCAATTGTTTTTCTTTTACATTGTGGTCGTGCCCCTTTTATTACCCTTTCTCATGTGTTCTCTCTGTCTGACCCCTGACTTTGTCTTTCAGTTTTCTGGCTTTGGCTGTATTGCTAATAATTTCATAAGGCACCCCAGGCTCAGTACCTATCTCAGCAAGGCCCCAAGGAATTCTTATGCAGTTTGGTTTTCTCCCCCAGTAAACTGAAAAAAGATTCCCAGAGCTTTTACAGCCTACTTTGGCCTTAGTGCTTCTTGGTATTCACTTGGTTCTGACCCTAGTGGTAGTTTACTAAAAAGTGATCACCAGTGTGTGGGTGAGGCAGATAAAGGCAGTATCAGAGAAAGGGAGTGTTTGCAATTGTGATTGCCTGTGGGAGTTTGGGAAGTTTCGTGAAACAATTTGCCAATGGCGAAATGCAGAAATTTGCTGCAAATCCACGCCTGGCGAAAAAATTTGCTCATCACTAGTCCCAAGCACACGTGTATGTTATGTACAAGTTAACCATGCTACTTTATGCAACCATCACACCATCACAGATGTGCCATATGCAGGTTAAAGTGAACACACTTCTTATATTGTATTGAATTACATTGTGTTAACATCGTGTTTCATTGCCTCCCTGAGTAACTGGCTGGCAAGTTGCATCCATGAGAACAATGGTTTCGCTGTCCATGACAGAAACAGACTTGCTGGCGTAATCCATTCTATTGTCGGGAGGCCATTCTGTGTCCAGCTCTAAGCTGCTCTGCAATCTCTTGTACTGGCTTTTTGATTCATAGTTGCATAGTCTTTTTATCAATATCCAGAGTTTTCTGTTTTCAAGGATTCCTTCCTGTAATAGAATGTAATTTAGTTGTAGAGTAGAGAATGTACCAGAACTAGAGACACTTGATATTACATGGTTCACCTGGCTCCCAAACCACAGCACAATGTGTTACAGCATTTAGTTCAGTAAAAAGGTGCAATGATCTGTTTCAATGGTGGGGTATGGCAAACGTCTGGATAAAGTTTACTCTATCTGTAGTTTTGACTGTAAAGAAAAAATGACTGCAATAGATGTCTAATGATAGTGGCACATGCTGCTATTCGTTGCTAATGGATGTGTTCCCTGCCTCCCCCAGCTCACCCCTTACTAACCCGTGTCAGTCTCTAGCACAGTTTATAGTAGAGCAGCTTCCTGCTTTGCGTCACACTGTGGGGACAGGGCAATGTTCTCATGGGCTGGGACTCTGTATACATTTGCCATCCAGCCTATCAGAACGTTGTCCCGCCACAAGCAAGTCATCACTTACGAAGCTGTTCAAGTTTAAAGGAACAGTAACACCAAAAAATGAAAGTGTATAAAAATAATTACGATATTATGTACTGTTGCCCTGTGCTGGTACAACTGGTGTGTTTGCCTCAGAAAGACTACTATAGTTTATATAAACAAAGCTGCTGTGTAGCCATGGGGGCAGCCATTAAAAGGAGAAAAGGCACAGGCACATAGCAGATAACAGATAAAGTCCCATTATATTCTACAGAGCTTATCTGTTATCTGCTATGTAACCTGTGCCTTTTCTCCTTTTTTCCAGGTTGAATGGCTGCCCCCATGGCTACACAGCAGCTTATTTATATAAGCTATAGTACTGTTACTCTAGCAAATACACAACTTTACCTCTGCAGGGTAACAGTACATTATATTTTAAATACTTTAATACACTTTCATTTTTGGCGTTACTGTTCCTTTAAGCCATGTCCAACACAGGTTAGGAAGGGGTGAGCTTGGAGAGGCAGTAGAAAAGAATAGCAGCACTAGGGTTTATAAAGGCTTAATAAAACCTGGAAATAATAATTCCCTGGAGCGTTCCTTATTTTGTATAGTGTCCAAGGGCCCACCAAACACATAAGTGCAATTGCCATCACACACCTCACTTTCGGCTGTCACCACTGCCCACCCTACATAATAACCCCAAACATGTCAATATAATTACTACAAAAAATGGATAAACAGCATATTGACCCAAGACATGCCAGTATAATCACAGCAAAAATGGCCAATGAGCACTCCATTAACCCCAGAAATGCCAGTAAGATTACCGCAGAAATGGCCAATGAGCACTTCACTAACCCTAAATATGCCATAACCCTACTCTCTACACTCACAGATATGACTGCAATAAATGCCTATTTCCAGGAGTGTTCACTGTGTTGGACCTATTCTGCCAAAATCTTTATAAGTTCATGTTCATGTTTCAATATTCAGTATTACAGGCACATTCAAAGTAGTATTATATTTAAGTAAACTTACCTCCACAGCATAGGATATAGCAAAGTGTACTAAGAGCATAACAAAAATGTAAATTCGCCAGTAATAGGGAGTGCAAACAGCCTAAAAATTAAACACAGACACAATCAGTTTCATTTTCACTACAGCTCAAGGATACAACTTCTATCATCATATTGGTTTGTAAAATGGCACTGGACACATCCATTATAAGAACTGGAGTAGTCTCCAATGCAGAAACTGCAAATGGCAGATAGTATGGAAATATAGTTTAATTACCCATATAATCTGCCATTTGAAGTTTCTGCATTAGAGACTACTCCATTCCTTATAATCTATGCGCTCAATGCCATTTTATAATCTAACATCAATTATAAAAAACAGTGAGAAGGAAATATGAGCCATCCCACACCGAATCATAAATGATAACCTGTATCTTCAAACCAGGGATAGACAGCATGTGGCCCTCCAATACTACAAATGGTAGCTCGATTGGACGGCCAGAAGTGGTCCATCCATACTATATACCGCTTTGGATTTATGTAACTATACAGGCATGCAGTCACTGCTTGTAGTCATTTTGCCGTTTATGCCCAGTGTATGTGATGACATATGTTACTAAAGTCTTTAAACAAAAGACAAAAATGATAACACCTTTAAACAGCTTTAAGCAAATGTTTTTGTACATTCTGTTATCACCCTAAATATGGATATTAGTAATAACATTATATTTGATATTAAATTAGCCATTCCCCATTGCTTTGCTAGTTGAATAGTGCATGAAATGTCTAATGCAACCACAAGATGGTGCAGTGCTCAGCCATTTCATTTTGAACTTAAAATGTAATATTTACAACTGTAAATAATTTGTTAATGGTGTTTGGCACGTTACATATTGGTTTGGTGTGTCTCACATTTTATACTAGTATTCACCTTAACACTTCTGTATAAATGCCTGAGTGTTTTATCCTAGCTATATACATTGCTGTTAATGCTAAGGATATTTTATACTGACAACATTGGCTACAAAATACATTTAATGATAGCAACATTAATTTATTTTGTTGCCACAGAATGATGTTGTCAACAATGAGCAAAAAAAATGTTTGCAGATTTTTTTCGTCTGAAAAAAAAAAACATATTGCTACCAAAACTTAACTTGTGTGTCTTCATTTCCTTTTTTTAAATAATACAGCTAATTTACAAAAATACTAATTTACAATTTATAATTCTTCTCCTATAGCCTTAATTAATATATACATATACACACATGTGGATATGTTTAGAATTGTGTGTGTACAAGTATTTCAGATACAGTTTTCCAGATTAGACAATGAATTAGTTATCTTAGAGAATACTGTGTGTGAATGGTTCCAGTGTACATAAATGTAAATTTACACATATATACATACCTCAAAAAATAAGTAAATTGATTCAATATTGGCAAACAGTAAAAATATATAGACTGACACTTGGATGGTTATTAGAAGCAGAAGCATGTCTGAAAAATAACAGAGACAAGCATCATGAAATCCCACGTAACATACAGTTGTTGCCACTAGTAACCCAAAACAGGCATTAGGCCTAGACTGGCATTCTGTGGATTATGGCAAATGCCACAAGGGCTGCTAAAATGCCATAGACAGTCACTATTTAGTGGTCTGGAGGGAGGATGTTTGGGCCTCTGTGTAATTGAGATTCTAGGGCCTATTTTGTATCCCAGTCCACACCTGACAGACATCCTATTTAAATGCTAAGAATGCTCAAAATGTATTTTTTCAAAGTGAAACTGAACCCATCTCAGGCACAGCCATACCTTCCAACTGTCCCGACTTTCACAGGACAGTCCCTCTTTTAACAGCTCAGCCAGCAGTCCCAGATTCTTACTGAAAAGTCCCTCATTTCCCTTTGATCTCCTGCACTGAATGCCAAAAAATATACAGGATTCTCAAACTTAATTATATAAGTAGCTTTTAGCAGAGAGCCCAGAAATCTTTACCTGCACTTAGATACAATTATAACCAATAAGATAAACAGGTCTCTTGGGGGAACTGAGACTTTAGTGTTATTTTTGACTGTGATAGCACATAAAACAAGATCCCAAAACCCCCAGAAATGTGTTCAAACCTCACATAACCTGACAATTTTTGAAAAATGGGAGTGATATTTAGGGGATGTAGTCACAAAAGTCGGGGTGATCAAACATTTTTCACCATGCTACACTCTGCATTTCTTCTTCTCCTTCTGTGCATTTTTCAAATGTTGGGAGGTATGCCCAGGCATGCACATGTGTAGCACTATGAAAGTTTCATCCAGATCAGCCATAAAATAAAATCTATTTAATTTTGCTATGTGAATATTAAAAATATAAAGAATAACTACTGGGGGGGGGGGGGGGGTGGATTTCTCTGGAATACTTTTTCCCAGCTAAAATGTATTTTTTAGTTGGGAGCCATAAGCAGAGTATTTGGTTTGCAATTTCTACTTTCTTTTATTATATTTACACACAGTTGACTATCACCCTGTGACACAATGGGAATGAGCCCAGTGAAAGGCAAAGGCAGAATACAGGGGCAGCTAGCCTCAAGATCAGTCAAGTGACAATATAGGGCAGGTTGCCCACATTTTGGCTTGCACCTACTATGTCTAAATACTTCTGCCATACAAGATTGCCATACAGTGGTTCAGTAGTTAGCATTTCTGTCTGACAGCACTGGGGTCCTGAGTTTGATTCTGACCTGGCCACTATTTGTAATGAGTTTATATGTTCTCCTATTGTCTGCATAAAGTTCCCCTGAATCATACAGACAGATTAAATGTTTTCTGAATGCAATAGGGTCATAGACTGTAAGCTCCACTAGGCCAGGGACTTATGTCAATGATGAAAAACCTCTTTAAAGTGGGAATGTGCTGGCAATATATAAACAATGACAATATGACTCCCCCAGGCAAGAATTCAATGTAGCTAATTTTTTTTTCAAAATACATAGTTTTTATGGATAATGTATTACTCAGAAAAATGATTAAGAAAATACTGTCATTGTTACCACAAAGCTAAAGAAATATTTTAATAACCTCTAAGAATGCTCCAAACTGGCAGTTTTGCATGTTGTGTGACTGCATCAAATCTTATTACTTACAGTTAGTATAAAGGCGTTGTCTGAATGGTTGTCCTTTGCATAAGACAAATTCAAGTATAATGATGTTCATTGAAGTAACAATCCATTCCATAGTTGTGAGATAATTCACTGTTACATAATTCTCTGGCACACTTGGCTCTCTCATGGTGACATTTCCTGAGCTCTGATTTAATGGAAGACATGCACTACAGGGAACATTTAAAAATGAAAACTCGGCATTTGTTAATATCTACCAACAAAGCTAATAGAAAGTGCAAATAGAATAATCTAAGCATTGCCTTCAACATTTAATTAAAGGGACATTCATGATATACCCATTTTCATCATGAGTTCAGTGAATAGGGCTTGTGCTGAACATTCTTTTTACCTATTGTTTTAATTATGAAATATTTATTGTTTCTATTATTTGTGGTAGCAAAGAAGAAAATGAAACCCAGGATGTCAGCCTTACCAGTGGCAGCTAAATTGGGTTGTCATACCTGTCTACAGTGTCCATGGGATCTCTTGTCCCCACCGGGCTTACCAATCCGACACTCCCTACGGTGCCCCTTTGCTATTCCACCAGACCTATTTCTACTGGCAGACTCTAGCTTGAAGCTCATCAACCCCTCCATCTGCTCAGGTCCCTGTTCTGTGGATGATACACTGGGAAAACGATTTCCCTTTAGCCTCTTAGGTGGGGCAATTGGTGGCCCTTACTACCTAACCCTGTCTCAGACACCTAGTGCCTGCTCAACTACCAGCTGCTCTGCTCTCACCTCTCCTTACCCTGTATGCTGTTCTTTCTTTCTTGCAGCTGGTCTCTCCCTGTGCTCTCCTATGAAGACCACTAAATCCGGGTCTGGTCCCTTTTTATACATTCTCCATACATGTTTGGTGGTGTGAACTACACTCAGTAATTTTTAAGAGGTTTTAATACAACTCTAATTGAAAACATGTAATCACAACACATATACAGTTAACCCTTTTCCACCCCCTTACAAATGCTCATTCCATAACCAAGCAAATAATACTTTGACACACCCTTAAAGACAGATTTGGCAGGAATTCAACTTTACCTCTGTTAACAGGCTTGGATCACCTCCAGTGGAAACTCCATGGAAATCCTCCAAACTAATTCCCTATGCACTGTGATCTCTACACTAACAGGAACCATTACCTAGGAGAGAAACCTCCAATCCACCACTCCTATGTTGGAGCTCAGAACTGCTATTTTTAGTTCACCCTATCTAATTTACACTCCTAAAGTGTATTCTGACAGGAGCTACACTTACCCCTATCTAATACCTTATTCACAGGACCCTGTTGCCAGACTTACAAGGCTTATCTCCTTTGCTGGGGCCTAAGTTCCACGCTTTCCAGAAGACATCCACCTTCCTAAGCAAATGTAAGTCATAGGGGGAGTTAACCCTATTGACCCTTACACTAGAAACTGGCACACTTGAGGTTAACTGGGCAGCAAAATTAGGCACGCTTTGTGTTACAGCACTGGCAAGGTAATAAAGGTATACAGGATGTAGGCACTGACACACACCAGGTAACAGGCAGACAAAAGTCCAAGGCACGGTAAAGCAAGGGTTAACAATGTCCACAAGTCAGGCAGTGTAAAGACAAAGTAAGAACAGAAAAAGTTCAATAAGAGGATTAGGACACTAATGTTAGTAGTAGTGTCTAATGAATATGCAACATCATTGGTGCCATTGGGCATTTTGTCTGTTCACTTCATGCCAATATGTTAGGTGCTAACTTCCTCCCTGGAATCCCTGGTGTCCAGTGCAGAATTAATAATCTGGTGCGGGCATGTGCAAACATGGCATGATAACTCTACCAGGGAGTGCCTGTACCAGAGGTGCCCTTTACAGTTGGCAATGGGATTATTAGGACATGTGGAATCTGAATTTTAAATTAAACTATATGGAAATGTCTGTTACCTAACAGCATGCTGTTCCCAAAGCAAAGGCTAAGGGTTCAATATGTTTAGTAATCTTAAAGGAGAAGGAAAGTCATTTTCCACATTAGTGCCTCCTAGAACACTATATTTATTCTGCAGAAACCTTTCCCATACCTGAGTAAGCATCTTTAGAAGCTGTTTATGTTTACTTAAGATAGAAGCTGCCATTTTATGCAGCTTCCTTCCTGTAGCTCTAGCCCTTATATTCCTAAGGGAGGGAGTTCTTAGCATTCTAGTGGAAGGGGGAGAAGTAGAGGGGAGAGAGAAGAGAACTGCACAGACTCTGGCCATGGGAATTAATGATGTTTATGAGAGAGGAAATCAGACACTGTATGTCAGGAACTATAGGGATTCGATCCCTGGACTGTGTGTGGAACTGGAGGTGCACTTGCTTGGTGAGCCACAGGAGGCTCCATGAGCTCCATGGGATCAGTCGCCCTTATGTGCCTTCTGCATTTCCACCAGTTTTGCTTATGTCCCAACAGATATCGTTTATCACATGTGTGGCTGCTTCTCTAATTACCCGCCTATATAAACCCTCTTCGGGCAACACCCAGTTGCTCGATCATCGTTCCTGCTGAGCTTTGTCTTGCCACTCCTGATACCTGTTCCCTGCCTTTGCCCTGCCTGATCTCTGTTTGGTTCCCTGATTTGACCTCTGCCTGATTATTGGATTTGCTTGAACTCTGCCTGGACTGACCTCTGCCTGATTATTGGATTTGCTTGAACTCTGCCTGGACTGACCTCTGCCTGCTCACGGATTTGCATATTGCCGGACTCTGTACCTTACCTTACAACAGGCTTGTACTTTACTTTTATTTTTGTGTTCATTAAACTACCTATTTTCATCTCACTTGGCTGTCTGGCCCTTTAAGGGAGTTCTGGGGGTCATCTATACAAAGGCTCCTACCTGCTGGTCTCTCGCCAGAGGCCAGGCCTGACACTGTAACATCATGTTTACAAAAAAAATCCTGTGTTTCTTTTGATAGAGGACTCAGTGCAGCATTACTGTAAGTGCTTATGGCTGTATTTACATAAACCTTTCTGATAAAGCTTACTTAGTTTTTACCTTTCCTTCTATTTTAAGCTTCAATTTAAAGCTTGTTTACTAAAGTTGTACAATGTGTGCAAAACAGGAAAGCATCTCATATAATACCCACAATGCTTTGTTATTATCTAGAATTCTACTATAAAAGCTGGGCTTTACAAATTAGCACTCACCCCTTAAAGATGATTTACCAAAGCAGCTGGAGAGAATAGGTCAGTATATGATTGCACTATTTTCTACTTCATTGCATTTGCAAAAGAAATAAATGGAAAGACAACACTGAACTTTAAACAATTTTACAATACCGGAACTATGTCCATGTTTTTACAAAAATCAGCACCACTTTAAGAATTTACCTGAAAACATCACTTTCATTATACCATGGCTGTTGCTGAAGAAGAACAAATGCAGTAACCTGAAGGATGACGGTAAATAGGACATGCAAAGAAACAGAGAGCAACAAAGCAGGAGACATAATATGCCTTGAGGGTCTGTATGGGGCTAATTTTGGGGCAGGACCATGTAAACTTCCTGTGAAAACAAAATAATACTAATATAAATATATCGGCATTTTTATCACACTGTTATATTTTACATTTCTACTATAAGTCACATAAATAGTGATGAGCGAAACTTTCCCGTTTCACTTTGCTGAAATAGGTGCGACTCTTGCAAAAGATTTGCAAAATGGAGAAAATGGCGTGTGTTAAAATAAATTGTAGCACAGTTCATTTCTTTGACACGAGCAACAATTTTATTGACGCTCGCGACAAAAAACGGCACACTCAATAATGGGTTTTTTTAGGTGTTCTGGAAAAAATCTGCAAAACGAGGAAATTTGCCACAAATCCATGCCTGCAGATCCTTATGTATTGTAATTGCTCAGTTGTACAGAAGCATTTTTGGTTTATATTTTACTCTATACATGCATTTAGCACTTTGTCCAACAGCCCCAGACTGGCAATTTGTGAACTCTAGCAAAACAAAAGGGGCTGCTGTAAGATGCCATAGACAGTCACTATTTATTGGGCTGGTTGGGGGCTGTTTGGGCCTTTGTATATTTAACATGCCAGGGTTTATTTTGAATCCCAGTCCAGGCATCAATCTAACCTGAAGAAAACTAAACAAGAGCCTCTCTGAATTAGCTGCTTCTGCCAAAACATTTCTGTAGATTTATTTCTGCTGATGGTGTTCTGGGTTGAAAAAATGTGATCAAAGGGAAAAGTGTCAGTATTAATGCTGCAGCACCATAGCAAGGCCTTTTTCTGGGCGACTGCACCCAGATGGAGCTTCTAGGGCTGTTTACTCAGGTATGGTAAAGCTTTTAGCAGAATAAATAAAGTGTTCTAGGTGGCACTAATGTGGGAATCTACTGGAAGTAAAATGCCTTTCCTTCTCCTTTAAGAACCATTCTTTTTAGAATGATACAACAGGCTATGCAAGCACATGTGAGTTTTAGTACATCTAAACAATCGTTTGTGGAATTATAGTTCAAGTAATTTGGACCCAGTTCATTTGCTTTTTATAGATCAGATTCCCCCTGAAAAGTGTACTTACCTATAAAAGCAATAGGAAGGGTGAGAGCTATATCCTGCAGCAGGTAATGCCCTTCACCAATAATCTTTTGTTTCTACACAAGGAAGATACAAATTCATTATTGTTGTTGTAATTATTTATTTTCAATTAACAAAGAGTTTCTGTGGCACTGATGGACAGAGAAGGCTCTGCTCTCATTAAGATTTCTCTGCATGCAGCAGGTAGCCCTCGCTCATTTAAAGAGAAATAACATGAATGAGTGGGATCACATTCTTTACTTTATTTAAGACCATGTACTCATTAACAAAACTTGGTTTCTTAAAGTTTTATGAAATAAAATAATGCATACCATTGTGAAAACGTTCATTAATGCACTCTATTGAAGAATGTTTTTCCCCATGGTACGCACTATTTTATCAGTCACAGTCTGCAACCATGTTTAACAGTGTTATTACATTCAGAAATAAATTGCATTGTTATTTATACCTTTATGAACAGGATACAATTAAATAATTAATTAAAGAGTCTTACCCAAAACAGAATTGCTAAAGAAGTCATTTCAACCAGGGTAACCAATGTTAAGAATTTAAACATATAGAAAGACGTGACAAGCGAATTTCTTCCTTCCCTGTGGATCAAGTGAATGACAAAATATTTTGTGCAGCCATTTTATGCTCTGAATAAGTAAAGTTAGAAAATATTCTGTCTAGGTTTAAAAACTAACAGTACAGACAGTGGAAAAATGCAATATAATAAACAGTTCCAGAAATTAATATGTTAATACATCAGGCAATTCCTTGGTAGTCAATGGACTTAAAAGGAGAAGGAAAGTCATTTTGGCATTCCACTGCCAATAGATTTGGCACATTAGTGCCACCTAGAACACTATATTTATTCTGCAGAAAGCTTTATCATACCTGAGTATGCTTAAGATTGCAGCTGCCATTTTAGCTTGGTCTTCGTAGCTTCCTGCTGTATAGCTTTAGTATAGCTCAGATTAAACATTCCTAAGGGGGGTGGGGTTCTTAGCATTCTTGAGGGAGGGGGAGCAGGAGAGGGGAGAGAGGAGGGAACTGCACAAACTCTGGCCCCGGGAATGAAGGATTATTCTGAGAGAGGAAGTCAGATACCCAAAGAACATATTTACAAAAAAAGGAGACAAGAAATCCTGTGTTTCTTTTGGTAGAGGGTAGAGTGCAGTTTTTCTGTGAGTGCTTATGGCTGTATTTACATAGACCTTTCTAATTAAGCTTTCTTAGTTTTTACCTTTCCTTCTCCTTCTTCCTTTGTTTTTTTAATTCATTTTTATAATTTCATTTAATCCAATGGAGTTTCCCCTAAGTTCAAACACTATACATGCTTGCACCTGTCACACTGCTCTGCCTTGTCATTGCTTGATAGTTAAATTATGTTTAAATTGTGTAAATTACGAGGGGCCTAACATATTGGCACTCTCCCCTTCTCTTTTAAGTTACAACACAAAGTAGGTATTAGTATATGTCAGTGGGAAACATCCTTCTTGAACTTCAAGATGTGAGAGGAAACACAATCAATATACAAGGCATATGTAATGGATCCAGAGTCAGACTAGGCCAGCAGGACAATGGGAAAATACCCAGTGGGCCCCACCGACCCACCTCTGCTTGGCTTTAGGTGATCCAACTCCCCAATCATCGGAAAATGTAAACAATAGAATGTGATGTGGTGCTACGTTGTGCGCATCACGCAAGGGAGGGGGGCAAGCTGGTGGAGACCAGCTCTGACTTAATGGCTGGGGTGGCAGCCCTAGTGGGCCCTTGACACCCAGTGCGATACTGAATGGATCATTGTTGATATCTGTTACAAAATGTGTTAAAAGCAAATGCATTTAACATTAAGCTAAAAAACTAACATCATAACAACAATGTATTCACCCTACATTATACATTGTGTAGAAGATCACTTACTTGATAAGCAAAGGTACACATGAAATATTTGGGACTTTCGAAGTGAAAGGAGCAGCAACAGATGCCTCTAACTGAGATACAGAGATTCCAACACTTGCCATTTTAAGTGCCTGTAAATGATGAGTTAGTGAATCAGATATTAAACTAAAATATATTGACAGTCCTAGATTATTGCCTTCCGTATCTGCCTTAAGTAAAAGTACAATATTAAGAAAATATCTGCAGACCCCACAAACATCAGTCACAGCAACAAACTCCTCCGAGCATGACATGCAGTAACTTCCTGTTATAATGGTTAAGATACAAAAACAATTGAAAAGGAAATCATTTTCAATGAATATCAGAAAGGCCAATTAAATCAGATTAAAAGCTTTGAGAAGGATGCATTGGGCCAGTTATGCTCCACAATAGAAACATTTTAATTTATTGAAAAGTATTAATTAGTTGCCCATTAAATCTAAGGTGCCACTTATTATGTTATAATTAAAAACAATGTAACAAATCAGATTAAGGAACTAAAGAAACTAAGTTCATAAAGAAATGATTGCTATGAAGAGTTGGGAAATTACTAAAAAGCATATAGTGCAAATGCTAATAAAAATACCATCATTCAGGATTTTAAGGGGTTGTTTACCTTTAAGTTAACTTTTAGCATGATGTAGAGATTACTATTCTGAGACAATTTGTAATTGGTCTTCATTTTTTTATTATTTGTGGCTTTTTAATTATTTCACTATTAGGTCCGCAACTCTCCATTTTGAAATTTCAAGTTATCTGGTTGCTAGGGTTCAAATTACTTTAGAAACCAGGGAGTGGTTTGAATAAGAGACTGATAAATTTTTAAAAGAGGATGAGAATAGAAAAATAAGTAATCAAAATTAACAATAACAATAAAATTGTAGCCTCACAGAGCAATAGCTTTTGGCTGCTGGGGTCAGTGACCCCCATTTGAAAGTAATAAAGACCAATTAAAAAGTTGCTTAGAATTGGCCATGCTATAATATACTAAAAGTTCACTTCTTTAAGAGGTGTCATATATAATCTGTCCCTAGTGTACTAAAAAAATCATTTAAACATTATTAAATATTAGATAAACCCAGTAGGTTTGTTTTGGCTCCAATAAGGATTAATTATATCTTAGTTGGGATCAAGTACAAGGTTCTGTTTTATTATTACAGAGAAAAAGGAAATCATTTTTTGAAAATCTGAATTGTTAGTTATTAAAATGGAGTCTATGGGAGATGGCCTTCCTGTAATCCAGAGCTTTCTGGATAACAAATTTCCAGATAAAGGATCCCATATCTTTATATTACTTATATGATAAATATATATATATATATATACAGTGGCTTGCAAAAGTATTCGGCCCCCTTGAACTTTTCCACATTTTGTCACATTACGGCCACAAACATGAATCAATTTTATTGGAATTCCACGTGAAAGACGAATACAAAGTGGTGTACACGTGAGAAGTGGAATGAAAATCATACATGATTCCAAACATTTTTTACAAATAAATAACTGCAAAGTGGGGTGTGCGTAATTATTCAGCCCCCTGAGTCAATACTTTGTAGAACCACCTTTTGCTGCAATTCCAGCTGCCAGGCTTTTAGGGTATATCTCTACCAGCTTTGCACATCTAGAGACTGAAATCCCTGCCCATTCTTCTTTGCAAAACAGCTCCAGCTCAGTCAGATTAGACAGCGTTTGTGAACAGCAGTTTTCAGATCTTGCCACAGATTCTCCATTGGATTTAGATCTGGACTGTGACTGGGCCATTCTAACACATGGATATGTTTTGTTTTAAACCATTCCATTGTTGCCCTGGCTTTATGTTTAGGGTCGTTGTCCTGCTGGAAGGTGAACCTCCGCCCCAGTCTCAAGCCTTTTGCAGACTCCAAGAGGTTTTCTTCCAAGATTGTCCTGTATTTGGCTCCATCCATCTTCCCATCAACTCTGACCAGCTTCCCTGTCCCTGCTGAAGAGAAGCACCCCCAGAGCATGATGCTGCCACCACCATATTTGACAGTGGGGATGGTGTGTTCAGAGTGATGTGCAGTGTTAGTTTTCCGCCACACATAGCGTTTTGCATTTTGGCCAAAAAGTTTTGGTCTCATCTGACCAGAGCACCTTCTTCCACATGTTTGCTGTGTCCCCCACATGGCTTGTGGCAAACTGCAAACGGGACTTCTTATGGTTTTCTGTTAACAATGGCTTTCTTCTTGCCACTCTTCCATAAAGGCCAACTTTGTGCAGTGCACGACTAATAGTTGTCCTATGGACAGATTCCCCCACCTGAGCTGTAGATCTCTGCAGCTCCCCCAGAGTCACCATAGGCCTCTTGGCTGCATTTCTGATCAGCGCTTGTTCGGCCTGTGAGTTTAGGTGGACGGCCTTGTCTTGGTAGGTTTACAGTTGTGCCATACTCCTTCCATTTCTGAATGATCGCTTGAACAGTGTGTTCAAGGCTTTGGAAATCTTTTTTTAGCCTAAGCTTGCTTTAAATTTCTCAATAACTTTATCCCTGACCTGTCTGGTGTGTTCTTTGGACTTCATGGTGTTGTTGCTCCCAATATTCTCTTAGACAACCTCTGAGGCCGTCACAGAGCAGCTGTATTTGTACTGACATTAGATTACACACAGGTGCACTCTATTTAGTCATTAGCACTCATCAGGCAATGTCTATGGGCAACTGACTGCACTCAGACCAAAGGGGGCTGAATAATTACGCACACCCCACTTTGCAGTTATTTATTTGTAAAAAATGTTTGGAATCATGTATGATTTTCGTTCCACTTCTCACGTGTACACCACTTTGTACTGGTCTTTCACGTGGAATTCCAATAAAATTGATTCATGTTTGTGGCTGTAATGTGACAAAATGTGGAAAAGTTCAAGGGGGCCGAATACTTTTGCAAGCCACTGTATATATATGATACAGATTCTCTCTATTCTCTACCATGTGCTGTATGTATGTAATTATGTTTATGTCTCACAACATCCCTGTTTGTTGTGTGTATATATTTAATGCCTGTTTATTACACTGGGTACTTCCATGGCAGCTATTTTAGAATATGGGCAGGCTCCCTGTTAAGAGATTTCCAGCATTGTGCAAGTGCCTGGAGACTCATTGCAGCTTTGGCTCTTGCAGAAGCATTTAATTACCCTGCTGGTACCAGTACAGTAAGAGATAATGCAGATAATTCACTCAGCACAGGGTCATTTGCGCAGGTATCATTTATAATCATCACTTTGAACAGTTCAGGTCTCATTAAGCACCAATACTATATGTGTGTTGCCATTCAGTCAGTGGAGGTGACCCACAAGCAGACTGTAATTTGGGATTCAACTTTCAGTTTTTTGAGTTTATTGCTAAACACATAAGAATGATCATTTCTACAGGCAGAAAGGTTTAATTTGCAGTGTGTTAATCTTTTGAATATGAGAACAGTTTAGAACACCTTATTTTTTCATTAAGTGGCACCTACTCACCCCACAGTCATTGGCTCCATCCCCACACATTCCAACACAGTAACTAAAATAGTAAAACATTATAAATTAGTTGAAAGACTTACTGCTTTACACTGACTATTCTTTATACATCAACCCCCATAAGGTTCAACTGCCCCCACCTATCCAGCACACTGCTGCTCTGACACAGAAGTTCATGCATTGGCGTCTGCTCATATGACCATTCTGTAATGCAAATTATCAGCACACATCCCATTAATACATTATAATTGCTGACAAAAATATCCTGCATTCATTTTATAAATATAAAAATTGCCAGTCTAAAAGCTGCAAAATGATTGAAAAACTAATGTCTTTATAAAATGGGTATTGAACTGAATGCAGTGATTTCATAGGTAAAGCTGGAATTGAATAACAGCCATGCTGTCCTTCTGTCTCTATTTCCTTCCTCACATTTGCATTAAAACATATTGTTACTTCTGGGTTTTAATAAAAGGTAAATGTAAATTTTGAAAATCCAAATGAAATTTGGCAGCTAAAACTTGGCAAATGTCTATACAAATCAATAAGAGATGTGTATCCATGAATCAAATTAAATTTGATTCATGGATCAAATTTTTGAGTTGTTTTTTTTTAACAGTTGAGTTTGTAAAAATCACCTCGTATGAGCATTTATTTGTATAGCGCCAACTAGTTATGCAGCACTTTACATTAACTTATGACAGACTGGGTCTTACAATAATTTCAAAACGTAGATACATAGGTCATCAGAAAAGCTGAGTTCTGTCATAGCATAATAATTGGATCACAGAATAATAATTGGATCAGAGCGCCCATATTCTCCATTATAATTTTAAAGTACTGGGATCTACGTAATGTATCGTTGGTTATAGATATATTCCTGTCCTTCATTTCTGTTTTTTCTTAATTCTAATTAGCAATAACAGTATATAATATTTAGGATACTGGCCTCTCTGCATGCCCTCTCGGGATCAGTGAATATAATTTCTCGTACTTACTCTAGTTTTTGAAATTCATCAATAAGAATTGATTTTTGCCGTGGAGACATTCTTGCAAAAATGGTCCCATTCTGAAGTATCTTCAATTAAGAAAATTTTATTTAGCTTTTAACATGCAGTTTTTTGCTCAAAAAGGTAATCAACAGCATCATAAAGCAAGTACCCGAGTATAAGCCTAGTTTTTCAGCACCCAAAATGTGCTGAAAAAGTCACCCTCGGCTTATACTTGAGTCGGGTGCCATGGGTCCCTCCAGACTAGCACCCTCTGTCCTTTGTGTGCAAATTAGGCCTCCCGCAACCAGACCCTCAAGTGCCCTGGCCTAGGCTCCCACTAGCAATACTTATTTCCCCTTACATCCCTCCGGGACTGGGTCTGCTGCCAGTATGCCAATGTGCAATGAGCGTGGGGTAGTACTCATATTGTTTTTGTTGACCCTCTTCTCCGCTTACAGAGCTAGTTTACTGTTTTTCTTTTAAATAAATATTGAAAAACATATACCCCACTGATGCCTCAATTAATGTAATTTTATTGGTATTTATTTTGATTATTAAAACTTAGCAGTAGGGGCTGCATTTCCCACCCTAGGCTTATACTTGAGTCAATCATTTTTCCAGTTTTCTTAGGTAAAATTAGGTACCTCTGCTTATATTCGGATCGGCTTATACTCGAGTATATACGGTATATGCAACGATTTCCATTTCTTAAAGAGGTTGTCCTTTAAATTAACTTGTAGTATGTGCAATTCTGAAACAACTTGCAATTGGTCTCCATTTTTTATTATTTGTGATTCTTGAATGATTAACTTTATATTCAGAAGCTCTCCAGGTTGGAATTTTAGCAGCTATATGGTTGCTGAGGGTCTGAATTGCCATAGCAATCAGGTCAACGTTTCAGTGAGAAACTGGAATATAAATAGGAGAGCAGGGCCGGAACTAGGGGTAGGCAGAAGAAGCAGCTGCCTAGGGCACAATGATTGGGGGGAGCCAGACAGGAGCCTCTCCTGCCTACCAATGACCGGTCGGATCGCACCCCCCCCTTGCATTTGCTTTGGCGCGCATGTTGCCTAGGGCGCCGGTCGGCTTGGCCCGCCCCTGTAGGAGAGGTCTGAATTGAAATATATGTGATAAAAAGAAACTGCAGGGGTCAGTGAACTCTTTTTGAAAGAGTCAGAAGAGGAAAGCAAATAATTCAGAATTTAGTGAGGTGAACCACCCCTGTAATAATATTCAGCAGGATGAGGCTCTAAACATAAAACACAAGGGCCACTGAATGTGCTTTTCAACTACTGCGATATTAAATGACCATTTCATCAAAGTGACAACCTACCAACTACTAACTGGTATATAAATATTTAACTCTCCACACATGTAAAAATATTTTCTCTGCAGTACCAACCTTTGGCACTTGGTTGTAGAAATGCTGCAATAAAATCTGAAAGGACTTCCCATCTGTTGCAAAGTGAAAAGCTTCTGTTGAAAAACTTTTGTGATCCCATTTATCGCTGATGTGGAAATGAGAACTCTGAAAATATAAAGTCATATTATAGTAACACATAACTATATATGAATTTTCAATATGTGATTATTTGTACAGTAGGTGTAAAAATATATGTAATATCATTTATTGCAATAGGCCAGTTATCAAGTGCTACACTTGCTATTTGCTTTCACACATGAAAATACTATTTTCTGTTTCCCATTAAGGATCAGTATCTACAGCCTCACCAAACATTATTAAACGTTTAGCTTTGATTTTAAAGCCATCTGTATAGAAGATGAGGCAGACTGAGGCAGCAAGAGGTCTTAGTATGTAACACAGAATAAGCATGCTTTCATTGTTTTGGCTTCACAGGTAAAACATGTTTCAGAGGAATATCAAGCGAATTATAGTACTTATGGGTTCGCTCAGCAGAGATTTCAATGTGTCAGTTATTTTGTGCGGCATAATCTATACACACTATACACTGATAGAGAGACTCCCACATACTGGGAATGTTGTGGCATCTTAGACAATCATTGCAAGTTAGAATTTTTAAAAACATAACCACATATGTAATAAATGACAAAACATTTTCCCATATGCAGTAACCCATAGAAACCAGACCAATAAATTCAACCTGCTGTTGACTGCTCTATGTAATCAGGACTGTAGCAAAGTTTGCACCTTTTATTACATATCCCGCTTAATTTTATGTATTAGTAATGTATTATTTCTTAACATTCATTGCAAAGCATCTTGGAGAAAGATTGTACTAAATCAGAAAGGCCTTACACTCTCTTTGTGTCCATTTTCAGGAGTTTCTGTCATGGTTTTCCAAGTGATCGCTGCAGGAGAATCTTTTTGGGGTTCTTTGGCTTCTATTGTGATTATTTTGCTGGATTTTGGAATCATGCCACAATTCACACCAATATAAAGAGCTGTTTGCAGATTATCCCCTTAGAAAAAGTGAAACTTGAAATCAGCAAAATTGAATTTTTTTGACTCATAGTTTTAGTACAGAATTTCCTCATTTCAGTCCTTTCTAAGCCTGGAGGAGCTTTCCTTGGAATCCTCATTTTCTTCTCTCTGTTTTTAGCCCTACTGGGGGTTTTTCACTGCACTTGTACTTTTCATTTTTTCCCTCACTGCTTTGCTCTGCGTACCCTGCCCTTTACTGACACTCCCAAGTAAATTTTAATTGGTAGATGCCTTGATTAATATTGGGGTGGATGAAGCTTCAGCAAAAGAGTTGCTTAGAATTAATTTTGGTTTCCTCATACAGCATGTTATATATGGGTTTACATCCATTTATACTATAAAGAAATTGCAAGCTTTGTCTATTATTTTCATAATAGTTACAATAATACAGGCAGTTTCCCAATGACCTTTTCAACAAGGTCAGCAATAATAAATCAATTTCTATAAGAGCTCATTTAGTAAGTAGTGAAAGTTTTTTTAAAAAAAAAAGGAGCAGGAGTCACATTTTTGGCCACAAGGCAGCTTCCCCCACCATGCACTTTGCACAACACTTGGCACAAGAATAGGTCAGTCAGTCAGTGCAGTGGGGGTAACTATGGGCACAATAAGTGGATAGGCTCTAAGGCATATATGTCAAACACAAGGCCCACGGGCCCAATCTGGCCCACATGCCTGTTTTATGTGGCCCTTGATGACTGTGTCTGAGTGTGATCAATTTCCATTTTCCTCACATAGTAACAAAGATTAAGGGGGCGATTCACTATAGTCCGAAAAAATGAGTGATATTTATAGCATGCGTTAAAAATATTATCACTTCTTATATCTGGAGAATTAGTGATCCATTCACTAAACGGACACTTGTCAGAATTAAGAAGCGATGTTATTGTCCTTATTGTCATTATTTATCTGGCGATTACATATTTTTAAGCATTATTTTAAACCATGCAATATATTTATGGTTTATTTCATAGCACACGAAATTAGCGCACGCTATTACGCACGTAACCGTTACTTTCTGAAAAGTACAGTTCTAAAAACTGAAGGATGCATCACTCTAGGAAGATCACATACTTGAAAAAATCCAACTACAAACTCCATCTTGTCACCACAGACAATCACCAGCTGCAACTTTGTTTAGTAACGCCTACTCCTGGGAGGCGTTAAGTTTCACAGTAATTATCACCACATTTTATGCTTTTAACGCTTCAAATATGTCTGTGAATTATGTGTTAGTATTATTTCTATTCGATAATTACCTCAATGGGATGGAAATAACGCTTTGCGATAATCAGGATTTTTGTGCATGCGATATGAGTAGTAACGCATGCAAAATGACTTTGATGAATCAGTACTTAATTATCGAACACTTTAAATGCATAAAACTATACGTTATGTGTTAACGACCTTTAGTGATTTGGTCCCTAAGTATCTTAATAAAAAATTTGGCCCCTGACTTAGTCTTTGTTTTAGATTTTGGCCCCATTATGTGATTTAGTTTGACACCCCTGCTCTAAGGTGAGTGGCATCAGTCCACTAAGTACTCTAGCACTTGCACCCTTGCCTACGGTAAATGAGCCAACAGAGTCAGTTTTGGGCTGGTGTGGATTAAGGAAACCTTTTGGAAACATGAATAAAGCCATTACAATTATGAGCTGCAGGTCTGGCAGTCCCTTTTTAAGCACCAAATATGTAAGTCCTAGACACTCTCACCCCACAACTCACATAATACATCTACACAAATCATTTGAACAATTCCATCCAACATGTTTTTTTTTAATGAGTACCTGTGATCATCACACTCCTTATCTTGGCTTTAGTGAGTTCCTGAAGCACTCCCCTTGTTTCTGGTTTCAGGCTATTTTCCAGTATCAGTAAACCTAGAAAAATGAGGTCTGTCTCCACTGTTTCACTATAAAGAAATAAGAACAGAAAAGTATAAAAAAAATAAACAACAGGTTTTTGATTATAAATGTAAGCTGTAAACGTTCACACACAAAAGATGGCCATACACGCTAAGATCTGCTCATTTGGCCCACCTAAAGTGGGTGATATCAGACTAATTCCTTAAGACCAAAGGATCGAATTACAACTGCAAGCATAGGCGCTGTCAGACCGAGAACTGCATCAACAAGCCAATGTGGCCCCTGATCCGACGGAAATTCAAACCTGCTCGATCAAGATTTGGTAAATTTAGGCCAGATGTTGGTCGGTTAGGGCCAAAGGGGTTGCCAATACATGAGCATAAAAGCTGCCAAATCTGAAGGATCTGAATCAGCAGCTGAAATTTGCCCATGTATAGCCACCTTTACAGTCTGATAGATTTAATTGCTGTGATAACTAGTCTAGTTTCAGCGGATGAGTACATTTAACAAAATACTGTGCTAAAGCCAAAACTCTACAGCCATGAAACTGCTCACCGTTCCAGATGCTGAGTGGCTTGTAGCCTTTCCTTTCTTAATAATCGATATCCAAGTCCGAGGACTCGGAAACCTTGTGCTGTGTAGAATTCAAGCTTCTTTGAAAGACTGAGGGGCACTGTAAGGCAAAATATATATGGGTTTTATAAGTACTTTTGAAGTATATTTGGCCTGATCCTTTTGACTCTGATGAGAACATCTACATAAAATGTTGGTGTGGCCAAACTTTAGTCCAACTAACTGCAGTCCACAAAACACTTTGCACTATGCACAAAGCTCTTGCATGTATCCCTTACCTCCTCTGCACCTTGCTCCAAATAGAAAATCCAGCAGCACAGAGCATAGTGCTGGCAAGGGCAAGGGAGCTTTAGGGCTTGCTATAAATAGGTGTTAACAATATGGTCCCTAAAAACCTAGAGTCCAAGGGTGCTACTGGCTGGTTCATTCCGTGTCCCACCTCCTGCTCCTCCTGCATGCAGCAATGATGAATACAAAACACTGAACACAGAAAGAGGCCATATTTTTGTAAACATGTCCAATAGACTTTTATAATTGGAGAAGGGTATGTTTTAAGGACCTTAATGGAAATGCTCTTCTTATTTATAGCTATAAAAATTGTATCACCTGTTCCTTGTTTGCAGAACTTAACAACCATCTCAGGAGCGCCTTTCATAAACACCGTGAGGCCACTCTCTCCAGTAATCTGTGCAACAACTGACATGCGCTGAAGGGAAGAGGAAAAGGGAAACTGATGCAAAATGGCAATGCCTTCCACTGGGACCTAAAGAAAGAAAAACATAGAGGGATATTGTGTTATTGTGTGACAAATGAATTTCAACCCATATGTCATATACTTATGCAATGTATATGACCTGTAGGGCTTTGCTACAATGATAGATAAGCTCACAGGGAGAAATGGCAGAATGAAACATCTGTAAGGGCTGATATACACAGAATGCTTCTATAGACTTACCTTGCCAGCTCTGGGCCCAGGTTTTACCATTGTACATGAAATAGATCCTGATTCTTCTGTTCCATGTTCTGAATGGTTTTCAAGTTCCTGTTAAAAGATTTTGTTGTGTTGAAACCAGTTGCGTATTTTTTCTTTGTGCATTCATTTCATGGGGTTACATTCAATTTGGTGGCCAATACACTTTGCCTGAGGTATTCCTTTTACACTGTTTTTTCAGAATTTTTTGTTTAAAGCCATCCGTTATGGCCTTGTAATATCAGTGTTTCTGCTACAGTTCCGGGAATACCAGAGTAGCAAATAAATGTAGACTTTAAATCTTCCACTTCTAGACTTTCACTGGCCTCCAGGTTGAAAGCAAAAAAACATTTCAAGTTGGGCCCACAATGAAATGCCTTTGCCCCACCTGTATCATGGGCAGATTTGTTAATATTCAATTTTGCATTTGCCACAATAGTGGCAAAAAAATACGAAAGCAAGTATACTTGAGATTTTTTTTTTTTAAACTTGAATTGTTCAATATAATAAAGAAATAAACTGTGAAAATACTCACAAGTGAACTGACACTAGCTAGTGATAACACAGTTCTCTAGGGGAGATTTCTTTTTAGTAACCTGCAAGTAATCCCTATGAATAAGGACAGCAATGTAAATCAGTGTTTCTATTCCTTTATCTGTAATTAAAGAAAAGTGTAGTATAAATCAGTTTTAATTGTCAGCATTATGAAATGTAATATTACTGCAGAAACATTATTACCCAGCCTGTTCCTTCAAACATCTTTATGTCCAGTGGGTCTCCTTGTATCTCACCATCCAGCATAATGAGAGAGTGGCAGCTTGCCATAGCTCCAAGCACAGGGCCCCATGGTAAGGTTTCTCCAGAGGTGAATAAATGTATATCCTGAAAGCTAAAGGTACAGAAAGGAATTCCATTAAATAAAAGATACACAAACTGAATTTGTGTTTTACGGAAAATTTAAGAAGATATATACATATACACGAATTGGCAATGTAACAAAAGAGATAAAATGGCAAAATAAAGAACAGAAAATCACATTTATGTAGTATTTATCAGTAGACAGGTATTACTGATGTCATTGCCAATTTTTTTCACATTGTGATGTGCTAGAGATGTCACTGGCAGTTTACACCAGCTGTGCACCAGTGCATTTACTAAAGATCAGCAGTGAGAAGAGTGGGCTCTGACAAACACCTTAAACTAAAGTTGCCACCTGTCCTGTTTTGACCCGCAGCTGTTTTCTGATGGGCTGTCCAGGTCAAAACTGCCAATTTTCCAATTTGAAAAACCAGACAGTACTCTACAAAACTGAAAATCGCCAGTTGCCACATAGCCCCAGACCCACAATGGCACCTGCCTGCCCACATGACGTCACTGCCCACCCACAGACATCATGTCCCCACTCTTCACCTGGAGATACACGCACTGAAAGGTGGCAACTCTACCATGAGTGACTCTGGTATTGCATGCACATTATATAGAGTGAGAGGCTGTAGGTACTGGTACCCCAACCCATTCATTACAGTTAGAGGCAGTGGGTACTGACACACAAATCACATTGAATACTAAAATAGGCAGTGTATACTGATACCACAAGCACATTACATACAGTAAGAGACATTTGGTAGGGTTCATTTACTAAAAATGGTGCTAAACTGCAGAAGTGCAGCTGCTGATAGCAACCTATTGGCAGTTAGTGAGGTCGCCAAAAGAATCGATCTTTCCTATCTAAGGTGGGTGATACTGGGCTAGTTCGATCATTTGGCCCTAAGTCCACAGGATCAAATTACAACAGCGAGTAGAGGAGCTGTCACAGCGAAAACCAAATCAATGAGCCAATGTAGTCCCTGATCCAACAGGAAAAACGAGCCTTCCCAATTGATATCTGCCCAATTCTCAGACAGAAATCAGTCAGGTAGGCCCATTAGGCGCCTCATACTCAGGCAGATAAGCTGGTGAATTAGTCTGAAGGAACCAAATTGGCAGCTTAAATCTGTCTCTGTGTGGGCATCTTTATACAATAAAATGTTGTCAGATAATAGACATGCCTGCCGCTGCCCAACTGCTCCATCACCAACAGGTGTGTTGCTAGGTAGACAAGCAACCTGGAGCACAAGTTTTCATTCATATAAATTTTAGAAATAAATGTTCTTTACCAACAATGCCGGTGAGCACTTTGCTAAGAACGTTTGGTGAAATGCCCATCAGACAGAAAGAATGGCTTATTTAGTGAACTAAACACGTCAGGTGGTTTTATTAGATATGGAATAATATGGAATAAAGGAACTCGCTGTTCTGTATATAATTGGTAATTCAAGTTTTCTCCCTCATGTAAGAACAGGGCTCGGGGCACTGGCACTGGGTCAGGGAACACATGGGGTGAGTTGTATCTTCGTTCTTAGTATATAAATTGCATTCCATTGTTTAAACACCAGACCAGGGGTATAGACACAAATGGCCAGAACAGTGCTGTCCAACTGGTGGCCCATGGGCCGAATGCAGCCCCCCTCTGTGTGGCCCCCACCTGTCTGACTGCTGTGACTGCTAACCTTTGTGTATGGCAGACAGGGCTGGTGCTCCTGTTAGCAGAAAACTGCGCCGGCCCTGGTATTCCGAAGATAGACAAGTGAAGGAAGGATCACCCAGTCGCATGGGGTATCAGGCAAGCAATTACAATCACTGGGGGGTGCCTAAAATTTGGCACCCCAGTGATTGTAACTTTCCTTGTCCTATAAATGTACATTAAAATCCACTTGTGTTATTGTGAGGTTAGAAAAGACTACAGCTAAAGAAACCAACAAAGACTTGCCTGTTTCCATCAGAAGGAACAATTCCACATAAGTCTAAGGAATCGTCTGTCAAAGTTCCTGTCTGTGTGTAAAGAAATTGAATTAAAATCAGATATGCTTGCAGTTACACCTGTAAACTCTATATATGTAACTAGTGATGAACTCTAAAACCAAAAAGAAGATATAATTACAGGTATGGGATCTATTATCAGGAAACCCATAATCCAAAAACATCAGTATATGGCATTTCGATTTCCTTGTAGTCCTGTAGTTTTAAAAAAAGAACTTCATTGATTTGGTATTAGTCTGGTATTTTTTAATGCAATGTTACAACATGTCTATAAATCCGTGTTGATGGCAAAACAATCCTATTTTTTTAATGTTTTAATGTTTTAGTAGCCATCAGACATGCAGCTTTAAATTCCAATAAGGTCTGTATCAGTTTTAGAAGGGTTCAGCACCGGAATGAGGCATCACAGGCCCACCGGGGCTGCAATGTCAAGGGCCCTCCTTGCAGCCTCCAGGGCCCTCTTCCCAACACCCCCACGTACCTCCTTTCTCCTTAACTCTGATGGTGTGGCCCATGCGGGGGAGGGGTCTGGGTTGGGGGGCCCACCAGGTTTTTTCCAGGTGTCCCACCAGCCCAGTCTGACCCTGAAATAGTTAGGGTAACATGTATTTCTAAAACTGGTACTTACTTTTATAATAATACTGATTGTTAGGAATGTGAATAAGCAATGAAATCCCCATGATATCTTAGTTAAACAAAATATATGGTCTGTTACACTTTTTATTTGTATTTACTTTATCAAAGCAGACAAGGTTCAGTTGGCCAGCAATATTGATTCTCTGGGGGCTGATACAGAAAATCCCCAGCTTCTTCAGTCTTTTCTGAGCATTAAGAAGACCAATCGTCAGGGAAGCCGGTAAAGCAGCATTCACAGCGGCTGTTAGAATATGGAGAGACCTCACCACAGTCTGGCTTACACTCTCCTAGATAAAGGGATAGAATGCTTAGTTACATTAGTTCTACTTTACTGTATAAAGAGATAATTTTCAAATAGGAAGCAAATGGCTAAGGCTGAGTAATCTGTATGCGCTGTTTGCCATGTGATGACTCCAGGGTCAGACTTGGGGTTACAGGTCCACCAGGGCTGCCACCCCAGGGGCCCCCACACCTCCCATGGGCCCCTGCTCAGGCCCCCACACCCTCCCAGGGGCCCCGCCGCCCATGCAGCCTGCCCCTCCCTGAGCCCGCATACATGATACTTCAGGGGAGGGATCTCAGCAGGGGAGCACCATCAGGCATCTGGTCCATATTTTTCCCAGTGCCTTGCTGGCACAGTTCAACCCTGAATGACTCTGGTGAGGTGTCTAAATGTGTTTGCAAAGCAATAAAAATATATTTAAAATTCCAATAGTGGGTCATATCAGTGTGCTGTGGCTAAATGTATGTTCAGTTTTGTCTACAAGGCAAAGAAAAAACATTCTTGCTGTTTTAATATATTTTTTAGATTTTTGTTGCACAAATGAATAATGAATTCAAATTGCAAGGGTAAGTAATCCCATTTATTGCAGGAAGCTAAAAGACAATAGGAATATCAACTACAGAGCAACATGTGCATTGATGCTGCTGTAACTCCCTGCAGGCTTTCTGTGCTGGAGACTGTGTAAAAAGAGTGTGCAGTGGCACAAAAACAGGTGTCAGTAAGTTTGTAAAACATTAGGATTCTACCTTAAAGACAACAAGAACATTCACAAGGGCACCTGTCACCCATAGATAGGGGAAACCTGTGGCACAACTACAGGGGAGGCAGATACCATGGGCGAGGGGGGCTGTGTCTTATTCCTATTTAGGGGGGCCCACGGGTGATGCACACAAATGGTAGATCACCTGTGATTTTTTTGGGGTGATGTGGGTGAACAAAAAAAATTGCTGCATAGCTCTGTCCTCAAAAACAGAGCATAAAAACCTGTGATTTGCTATAATTACAGTGCTGTCTGCATTATGCAGTGTTGTATTCATGAAGGGTGAGAGAGAGGTAGGTGCCAGACCCCTGATGCAAGTGCTTTTTAAATGAACACTAAGAAGTGTTTTTTTTGCCACCCAGGTAACTTGTGAGGTGTTGCTGCTTTCCTTGTGGCTTATCCCCTTAGTGCTCTTGTACTTGGGTCGGCAAATGGCACCTACTAATATTATATCTTACCTGATGTAGAAACAGAACTTACCCCATTAATTGTGTAGATAATGGCTGTGTATATAACTCCACACAAACCAATTCCCACAAGTATAAAAATGAATCGAATGGCCTCTCTATGTAGCTTTACATTTACAGGCTTGTTATACAGAATGGCTCTCACCAGATCTCCTTTTGCTGTATTAAATGCTAAATATAAAAATATAAATTCAGTCATTCGGAATTATTTCCAATTGTTCGCATTCCAAATACCATAAATGATGCCAGACACTCAGTTGTGTCCGACTTGCAACAATATGATTATACCAGTGCAGTTGTGTCAGGTATAGTGAGAATGCTTCAGGTGCATTGCCCCCTTGTGACTGCAATAATGCTGGAATTCTGGGACAAATTACTGCATTGTGGGGGACAGAGGTGGGCTAAATTGGTCAGACACCCTAGGCGACCAGCCACTTCACTCCCACCGCTCCAGTTGTTCGCCTTTGAATTAACTTTTAGTATGATGTAGACCATAATATTCTGAGACAACTGGTAATTGGTCTTCATTTTTTTATAATTTGTAGTTTATTAATGATTTCATTTTCAGTTCAGGAGCTCTGCAGTTCCAGCAGCTATTTGGTTGCTTGGGTCCCAGGGAGTGGTTTGAATGAGAGACTGGTATATGGATAGGGGTGGACCCGAATTAAACAATAAGCTATAAAAAGTAATGATAACAATAAAACTGTAGCCTGACACAGCAATCATTTTTTGGCTGCTGGGGTCACTGACCCCCATTAAAAAACTGCAAAGAGTTAGAAGAAGAAAGCAAATAATTCAAAAACTATAACAAATAAATAATGAAGACCAAATGAAAAGTTGCTTAGAATTGGTCATTCTATAATGTACTAAAAATTAACTTAAATATGAAACACCCCTTTAAAATAACCCATGTTGCATTGCTGAATGATTGTGGCTTTGAAGAAATGCTCTTGCAACTCAGATACACTAACTACCAAAGATAATTTAATATAACATTAAATAATGATGTTGTGTGTGTTGTTATATGATTATTGTCAGCTTACAGTACCAATACTGTTACAATGACATCTTAAAGGAGAAAAGAAATGGTAATCACTAGGGGGCCAAATGTTAGGGACCCCCTTGATTGTAATCACTTACTTGATACCCTGGGCCAATGCTACTGTTAGCAGAAAACTGCACCAGCCTGGGGTGATCCTCTATCTGCCTCCAGAGTGATCCTCTATCTGCCTCTTCTTTCTTCATGCGAGTGCTCATGCATAGTACAGTGAAAAGCGAGTTTCTTTGCTCTACTGCGCAGGTACCTGCCCTTACCCAGAGGAAAGTAGAAGTAGAAGAGGAAGAAGATTGCTTTTGATCAGCTTCTACAGAAGTAGCACAGGTCCAGAGTATCAGGTAAGTGAATATAATCACTGGGGGTGCCTAAGATTTGGTACCCCCCAGTAATTAACCCTTTCCTTTCTCCTTTAAAGGCATTTTTATTGTAAACTAAGACTAGCCAGTGTTTGATGGGAAATACCATTTTTTTAAACTCACCAGTTTGTAGTACAACAGCCTTTACCAGATCCGGACCATGTGCCTTTGTCTGAATGACCTCTGTTCCACAAAACAGAATGTGTCTCTTGTAGTCTTCTCCACACTGGAGTTTCCATGGCACGGTGCCCTCTGTATTAGGCAATGCATTCTTTGTGATTGGAATACTTTCCCCTAAGAAATGCAATTTTCCTTTAGTAAACTTGGTAAATAGCAGTATTGATATACTGCTATTATATCAGATATCAGATATACAATAATTAAGAATAAATCAAATGGTTTTTGACAGTAGTCTGAAGCATATAACAATGCTATGGATAAAAAATACTAGTCTAGCCAAACCCAGAAATGTATATATTTTCACAGTTCTATGAATGTACAATGATATTGCCTTGATACCTTTACAAAAATGCTCTTAGCTTTTTTCTGGCCTCCTCCAGATATATTTTTTGCCATATGCTACTGGAATGATGGTTCAAGGAAACTTTCTAATTGCTAATTCCAAACATCATATACAGGGCAGACCAAGAAAATGCAGGGCTCCATTGTTGTTCCTAATATAATCTACACCAACAACCAGGGGTTTGGGGTAAAGTGAGAGGTTGCACATATCCCTTCTTTAAAGCGATAGAAGCAAATTAAGATGTACTTTTATTTTGTGATCAATTGTAGAATTAATATTAGATTGTGTAGGTAATTTAAAAAGCAATTAGAGGTTAAGTTAAGTATGTACTGAGTGCCTCTAAACAGGACTAAACATTATTGTGAGGGGCATGTGTTCCACTAAATATTTGCCACTAGTCTACCTGGGCTAACTGATCTACATGTATATATAGTAAACCCAATCTTGCTCAAGCCAATGTTTTTCCTCAGTACTGACTGTATCATCATATACTGTATGTCATACACACATTGATAAAATTAAATTGTCTCCCAATGAAAATTAACCCTAGGGTATGTATTGTGCCAATGTGAGCTTAGATTGTGAGCTCCAGGGAGCAGGGACTGATGTGAATGATCATTTCTATAAAGCACAGTGTAAACATGTTGGCACTATATGAAAAGATATTAAAATAAATAGTACAACAAAGGGAAACAGGATTAAAGAGAAAGTATACTCATTACATAAGATTATATTTGAATACAATACCTGTTAACATTCCCTCATTAATGGTGCAACTTCCACTGATTAATACGGCATCACAAGGTAAGAATAGCTTGCTTCCTGTTATAATAATCACATCCCCTGGCACCAGCGACTGAGACTCTACTTCTTTAACTTCTAATTAAAATAAAAGCACATGGCCCAATTTATACGGACATTAATAGGAACAAGAATATCACCCTTCTTCAATATATTTTTGTTTAACACAGAGGACAAAGTTATTTAACACACAAATCTCGTGAATATAAGTTTAGATCACAGATACTGACAGGTACAGTTTATTGAGCAGTTTAGGGGTAAGTAAGCTCGCTCTAATGCAACAAACGTATTCTAATGGATGTTATCCATGTGATATTGAATTGTGGAATTTTTATTGTTCTACTTGGACTGTAATAAATCTTGACAACTGCATGATTCAGACATATTTTTCACATAAGTAACAGTTTTCTAGTGTTAATAATCCAGCAAGATAATATTAATGAAAATTTGTTTTTAAACTGACAGAAAGGGTATTTAGGGCAAAGCCCTAAACTGCCCAGAAACTCAGTTTGATGGTTTACAAATGCAATATGAATTCATAAAGCTTGGTGGAAGCCTGAAGCTGAGAAACTAATATAAAGGGGGAGGGGCTATTTCAATGACTTGCTTGTGGGTATTGGTGCTAATCCAATGGTTTGCTTGTGGTTAGTGGTGCTAATCCAATGTCTTGCTTATGGTTATTGGTGCTAATCCAATGGTTTGCTTATGGTTATTGGTGTTAATCCAATGGTTTGCTTGTGGTTAGTGGTGCTAATCTAATGTCTTTCTTATGGTTACTGGTGCTAATCCAATGGCTTGCTTATGGTTACTGGTGCTAATCCAATGGTTTTCTTATGGTTACTGGTGCTAATCCAATGTCTTTCTTATGGTTACTGGTGCTAATCCAATGGTTTGCTTATGGTTATTGGTGCTAATCCAATGGCTTGCTTATGGTTATTGGTGCTAATCCAATGGTTTGCTTGTGGTTAGTGGTGCTAATCCAATGGTTTGCTTATGGTTACTGGGGCTAATCCAATGGTTTGCTTATGGTTATTGGTGCTAATCCAATGGCTTGCTTGTGGTTAGTGGTGAGCAAATCTGTTCAGTTTACTTTGCTGAAAAATTCACAAAATTTCTGAAAAATTTGTGAAATAGAGATAAATTCGCGAAACGCCAAAAAATTTGCAAAATGTGTACGTAACTTTTTTTATGTTTGCAACTTTTCTTACAAGTGCAACTTTTGATGCGTGCAAATTTTTTTTTACACACAACACTTTTTTCTTACTCCAAATTAAAGGCAATTGGCATTTTTACTCACTCCAACCACACAACTTTTTTTTACTTTTCTCTTGCGATTTGTTTGTTGCATCAAAATTTTCACAGAAAAATTACCCAGTGCCAAAATCTGGAATTTCACCACAAATCCTTGCCTGGCAAAAAAAATTTACTCATCACTACTTGTAATTGCCTTTGGTGGACTTGCTTGGTATTTCCTCATCCCTTTTTAAACAGGGAATTATTACCGTTACTCTGCTCCATACATGGCAGGTATAATTTTAAAAAATAGGTGAAGGTTTATGCCCTTGACATTTTTCACCACCATAAAAATCCAATGAGTCCATTAATAACAAAAGTAATCCTTATCTATCTATGGGGCCCACATGCATAATGTTTAAATACATTTACAAGGGATATTCTCCTCTGTAATCTGTGTAAATTTATTAATAGAACCCACTCTCCACCCATGACTAAGTGGCATCCACAGCCTCAATAGTTTTCTTCAACAATAATTTGTCTCAGTATTACCTCCATTTTTTCGAAGAACAGTGACCATTACGCTATTGTAAGACTGAGCCATTTTTTGTAGTTTCACTGATTTCTAGGGGAGAAGAAAAAAAAAGACATTTTGCCATATTTAGTAAGAATAAGATACTTTGATAGAAGAATTAGACATTTTGGCAGGCTGACTTTTATACACACCTTTCTCAGACTGTACAAAGTTGCACAAACAGATAAAAATGTCATGGATAAAATGATTCCACCATAAAAAAAATATCCACTTATTGCCCACACAGCTAAGGAGTAAGCTTGGAAGATATAAAATGGATTGAAGATCTGCAAAAGAAAAGATAACTAAGTTTGGCACAGGCAGTGACACTTGACACTAAGACACTTGGCAATTGGTCGTCATTTTGTATTTTCTTAAACCTTTTATTATATAGATTTTTATTTAGCAGCTGTTTGTTGGGTTGCAATTTACCCTAGCAGCCAGGCAGTGGTTTGAAGGAGAGACTGGAAGATGAATAGGACAGGGCCTGAATAAGGGCAAAAGTTATAAAAAAATTAACATTAAAGAAATACTGACACCAGAAATGAAACCTTTTTATATCTATCATAACATTGTCTTTGCATGAGCTTTATAATTTTGCCATAGAAGTATTTCCTGACGCTTTTCCATTCCTTATCTGATCCCCCATGTTCTTCTGTGAGGGGGCGGCCATATTTGTGCAGCGGTAGGCCGTTAGCATTAGAAGCTATAACTGACAGGCTGAGAAGGGACAGTCAGGTTGGCAAAACAGTCAGGTTTAAGAACTTCAAGCAACAATTACATACAAAACCAGCCCTAACAGTGAAAAAAGATCAACATGACCTATAGGTAACTTTTTATGTAGATTCATAATTTAAAAAGTCATTTTTTCGTGTCAGTATCACTTTAACAATAAAATTGGAGGCTCACAGAGTAACAGTTTATTGCTTGCCAAGGTCAGTGACCCCTATTTGAAAACTGGCAGAAGGAGAAAGCAAATAATTCAAAAATATAAAAAATAAAGAGCAATGGAAAAGCTGCAATAAATTCTATAACATATCTCTTTAAAACCACATCCCATTGTATTTTCTGTTCTTACTCAATTTTCTCTCTCACTCTATTCTCTGTTGATCTTTTCTCTCTATTGATGTATTCTGTATTTTCATTAGGGCTAATTTACAATGCCCCACGCAGTGGCAGCAATCTGAGTTAGTAAATGACAGCTTAAGTAATACTTTATGTGTGGGTTCATCTTTTTGTAATTAGAGAATGACAAAGAAAGTGCAAAGAGTGAGTAACTGGACACATTCTAGCATAGCCACATTTCTGTGGTTAATTTAGAGTTTTGCTGACCTAGTGATTTCTAGCTTGGAGGGCAGGCAACAAAGTGCCCTGAATTGCCCCATTTATTTCTGTGGCAATCACTTGACCAGCAAGTGTACCTTTAGGGTTTGGCAATTACCATAGAAATGAAGGGGGAGCTTTAGAGTGTTTTATGGCCTGTGAATCTAGTAATAACTGGGGCAGCAAAAATCACATATGGAGTTGAGAAACTTGACTCAGGCGGCAGCGCAACTTACCAAGGTGGCAAAATCCATCCTGGTAACAGAAAGTGCAACAGAGAGTATAATTGCTAAGAGGATAAAATTGTCCCTGAATAGGGAGATTAGGTAAGGCCGATGGTACATGGAGCTGTTATACGGAAGGGGAAAAAATGCAGCAACGCAAGTAGGTGCCAGTAATGACTTATAAATATGATGGAATAAATACATTAAGAATCACATGTACAAATACAGTACATTAAGAGTAACATGGGTAAATGTTGGACTTGTTATTAACATATAAGTTGCAGTGAATAACATTTTACTTTCATTGTTCAACTCTGACAGAACAGAGAAAGTGCTCATTGATTGTCACTTTTATCCTCGTGACTAAATAAACCACAAAATTCGGAATAGAATTTACTTTTAGCCAAACAAATTGCAAAATATTAATAAAAACTATAGAGCATTACAGCTAGATCCAAGTTTTTGACATTTAAAGAACAAAACATGCACTGTAGTAATATGATCTGAAGGATTTCATGACAGTGAGGTTATGAGCCACACGCCCCATTAGAGAATCTTTAAATAGCATGCCTCTCTATGGTGCTTGACTCCCTCATGTCCTTAAAGGGGACCTGTCAGCGTAAGAAATAATTCCAAATTGTTTTCTATTGTGTTTGTCAAGTAAAATAAACTTCACATACACTATAAAAATTATTTTAATCTTATTTTCTTTATCCTTAGAATTCACAATTGCAGCAAGAAGACAGTTGCCATTTGGGGGGACCTGGTGCTCATGCCTATGCACTGGTTACAAAATGATGGTGAGGAGGGAGGGGGAATGTGAGGAGTGCAGCAACATCTAAGAAGTTCTGAATTCAAAGTGAAAGTAACTGTCTGCCCCACCTCTATGCAATAGGCATAGAGGCAGGGCAGGCAATATATGATTGACAGCTGGGATTTTTAAATGCTTTTATAATGGGTTTGGATGTGTTAATAAAAAATGAGTTTGGGTTTGATGTTTAATTGATGTTTTATTATATAGATGTTAAAGTGTGGGTGATAGGTCCACTTTAAAAGCTCTCTTCTGTCTAATAGGGTACATAATGACACCACTGACTGCATTTGTACATTTGCTGGTTTCTCTTTCTGTCCTTATCTGGAGCACCCAAAAGTCTCTCACTTAAAAAGATATTGACCTGGATATTTTTTATGACACTGGTAAGTGGTATCCATGACTGGTTTTTGAGATGGTTACAAAGACACCAGAATTAATCTTGATACAGGTATGGGATCCCTTATCCGGAAACCCGATATCCAGAAAGCTCCGAATTACGGAAAGCCTGTCTCCCATAGACTCCATTATAAGCAAATAATTCAGATTTTAAAAATTTATTTCCTTTTTCTCTGTAAAAATAAAACAGTGCTTTGTATTTGATCCCAACTAAGATATAATTAATCCTTACTGGATGCAAGATAATCTTATTGAGTTTAATTAATGTTTTATTGATTTTTTAATAGACTTTAGGTATGAAGATCCAAATTACGGAATGACCCCTTATCCGGAATACCCTTGGTCCCGGGCATTCTGGATAATGGGTCCTATACCTGTATAATATACAACCATTGTAAGCAGGGCTCTCTTCTCCATTTGTATCAGTTATTGGTTGCTTTGTATGTAATTCTCTATGTTCAATGTATAAACTTATTTATTATACAGTGCTGTAGAACATATTATTATTATTATTAATAATAATGTAATTAGTTCTCAGTGATGTTTTTGACTTTGTGTCAAATAATTCACTGACATTTATGTATTGTGAAAAATAAGACCAAACACTTAGGGGCACATTTACTAACCCACGAACGGGTCGAAATGAGTCCGATTGCGTTTTTTTCGTAATGATCGGTATTTTGCAATTTTTTCGTATTTTTTGCGATTTTTTCGGCGTCTTTACGAATTTTTCGTTACCAATACGATTTTTGCGTAAAAACGCGAGTTTTTCGTAGCCATTACGAAAGTTGCGTAAAATCTGGCGATTTTTCGTAGCGTTAAAACTTACGCGAAACTTCGCACCTTTTAAGTTTTAACGCTACGAAAAAGGTGCAACTTTTCGCGTAAGTTTTAACGCTACGAAAAAATCGGGCGATTTTACGCAACTTTCGTAATGGCTACGAAAAACTTGCGTTTTTACGCAAAAATCGTATTGGTAACGAAAAATTCGTAAAGACGCCGAAAAAATCGCAAAAAATACGAAAAAGTCGCAAAATGTTCGTTTTCAAGTCGGAACTTTTCCAATTCGGGTCGGATTCGTGGGTTAGTAAATCAGCCCCTTAGAGATGATGCTATGGAAATAATCCATAACTACATAAGGAATGAATAATGTACCACATTTCTAAAATATAAACACATCTTTAGGTACCTTGGAATTTCATGATCTCTATAAAAACATTGGCCTTGTTTCTCTGGATGGTCATGAAACTCCTTGGTGACTTCTAATAGGGAGTACATTATTCATAATTTAACTTTTACTATGATGTAGAGAGTGCTCCTCTAAAACAATTTGCAATTGGTCATTCATTTTTTATTTGCAGTTTTTGAATTATTTAGCTTTTTGTTCAGCAGCTCCAGAATTTAGGATGTTGGAAGCTATCTGGTTGCTAGGGTCCAATTTAACATAGTTACTAAGCAGTGGTTTGAATAAGAGACAGGAATATGAATAGAAGGGGGCCTAAACAGACAGATAAGTAATAAAAAGTAACAATAACAATAAAGTCAGTGACTCCCTTTTAAAAACTGGAAAGAGTCAGAATAGGAAGGCAAATCATTCAAAAATTATGAAAAATAACAAATAAAGACCAGTTGAAAAGTTGCTAAGAATAAGCCACTCTGTAGCATAATAAAAGTTAACCTAAAGGTGAACCACCCAAATGTTTGGCACCCCCAGTGATCAGGCCCGGATTAAGGCCCGGGCCTAGGGCAGCACAACTTTAGGGGTGGCATGCCGCATACATATACACATTGCTCACATATGGAGCACTGGGAGCAGGATGTGCATCGCTTCCTGTCCCCACTGCTCTGTAGGTGCGATAAATCAACGCACATGCACGATCTGGAGGGGGTGGGTAATGAGGGCTGCCTCTGGGCATATACAGAAACTACTGTGCTAGTGCCCTCACTTGGTACATTTCTGTATCTGTATGTCAAGAATTACATTACAGAGTTCTAGGAAAACTTTATAACAATGTGTAAAAAAAAATTGTAATGGATTAAATAATTACAAATGCTTACATCTGTAAAGAGTAAAACCCAGATTGGTTTAATTTCCACTTCAATTTTGTTAAGACCACAGACTTGTTGCCTGCACAAAAAATAATGTATGTATTAGTAAGGCCACACAAGTCTTGAACACAGCAATGCAGTTGTTGATTTAATGAGCAACAGAATGGGACATTTCATTTTTCATTGAGAAAATACAGCATCCGCCTGGTTACTGGTCCTGTGGAACTGTAATCTCTGAGCTGAGTCCTGATAAGAACAATTTATCATTGTACTAAATGGAAACAATCTGCAGCGTTACCTTCCATTAGTGCAATAGGGGGATGAAGTCACCTTAGCTATGTCATTCTAAATTGTTTTATACCTGAATTCTTGTTCTTCTTGGGTTAGACCAGAACCAAATTTGGAATGTATGTCTGAGCATGAAAGCTCCTCCTCCAGAATGCTTTAATGAAAGGGATATAATAATGAGCTAATGATATTATTTCTTGAGTGAGGTCTTTAAAACACATTTTCATGTTATGACAGGCTTACCCGTTTTTCTGAAACTGCCCCTCCACTGTGTTCCAAGCATAACGGATTTTTTGAACTTCTATATACCGGATCTATAATGATAATATCTATTATTGTTATTTTAGTTTGTAGACTCTGGGGCACATTTACTAATCCACGAACGCTCCCAAGGCGTCCGAATGCATTTCTTTCGTCATGATCGGTATTTTTGCGACTTTTTCGTTGCCATCACGACTTTTTCATATTTTCCCCAACTTGTCGTCACCTTACCGGAATTTTCGTGCGCAAGTGCACTGATCGAGCCCATGCAGACATGCACTGAAGGATCAAAGTCAGAAAGGTTTCCCGGTGTTTACGATCGTTCATACGAAAAATTTGCAATGAAAAGTCGTGAAAAATACGAAAAAGTCGCGACGGCGACGAAAAAGTTCCGAAATATTCATTTCCAATACGAATTTTTGCCGTTCGGGATTCAGATTCGTGGATTAGTAAATGTGCCCCTCTGCCTATGGTGAGTGTTTAGTACAGGGCTTCCTTGTTCGTGGCAGTGTTTCAATATGTAACTTGCTTCAGATCTAGCCAAGGTGTAGCAAGTACAATACCATGATTTTTGCTCACAATAGACCATGCTGTCTCTGAAGTTACATGTTTGTATTGCTAGAATGGAACAGAAAGAGTTGGGTATCTCTGTGTGAGTGCTGCCTGCATATAAGAAGGGTTGGATGTGGGTGGCACATGTACAGCCCAGCTTGTGCTTCATTTTGGTTGCACAACCCAAAAAATCCCATCAGTGCTACAGTCTCCCTCTTACGCTAGATTTTAAATCCAGCACAAGACCCAGGTAATGGGTTACATATTGTATTGCCCAACTGATGTGTTCATGGGACTGGGAATTTGCAGTCCTTAGTCCTCCTACACTCGCTCTTAGCATTTAATTAATAAACACATAATTTTCTATATACTGTATACTAATAACCTTTATTTATATAGCACTAACATATTCTGCATTACTTTACAGGGATTATACGTTATTTATATCAGTCCCTGGCCCAGTAGTCAAAAGGGTGCAAACCATATGCAGCAACAAACCTGGGTGTCAGTACGAAAAAACTATACTGAAACAAGGACAGTACTGTAGGATTTAAAGAATTGTGAAACAAAAATGTAACTAAAGAGACAGAGAGAGAGAGAGTAATAAATGTTTCTCTTTTTTATTTACGTTTGTTTCACAATTCTTTAAAACCTGGAAGTGCTGTATTTGTTACAGTATGTATGTATATATATATATATATATATATATATATATCCCTAATTACAATAGTTTCTGTGGAACTACATACTAGTTTGTATTTAAACTTTCTATATGCCCATGGCAGTACATGAGTTTGCACCTGAAAATATAAATGAGTAGATGCCATTGTTGATCTCAGTATTTTTATGTCTTTTAGCAGTTTGAGATTACTAAAGACCCAACATTATTTTTGCATTTGAATAACAAAGCAGGACAATACAGCATTCTGCAAATATTTACCTTTCCTTGTGGCTTTATTATTGATTTAATAATGACTGAGTTTTCACCAGTAATAATCTGATGGAATGATTTTGATCCAAGGTAAATCTCTTTGACCTTCTTTTTAGAATATTGCTTTTGTTCATCCTGCAAAAATTGCCACCGTCATTTAAAGAGAAAATTGTACTTTGTGTAGAAAACATCACAGATATTTTATTGTGTTGCATATTTTTGTTATTTATGCAGGTGTCCCTGGGAGACTAATTCAAAGGTGGGCAAACCCCAAGCATGCCAAGCAAACTGAGCATCTGCAAAGACACCGGGGAGAAATACAGTTACTAATTACAATTTCCCCTGTGCCATTTATTTCTTGCTGTTGAAGAATTTCATTATAAGCAAAAAAATTCTAGTTTTTAAAAATTGGGGTTTTTTTTCTCTGTAATAAAACAGCAGTTTTAATGTTTAAATGATTTTTTGGTAGACTTAAGGTATGGCGATCCAAATTATGGAAAGGATAACAGGTTCCATTCCTTTATAATGTAAGTTCTTGGCCAGGAATGGAAAACCCTACAGCACTTCCAAAGTTACTGAACTGCAATATTTGAAAAGGAGTTTATCCTTCCTAGTTCCAAAGGCAAAATTGTGCAACACCTAACCCAAACAACACCATGCTAAATTCCAGGGATATAAGATTGCTGATTCATGGGGCCATTATTGGCATACATAGAACAATATCGGTAAATTGTATATTGTTAAACATATCACACATATGTCTTTGGGTACTACCATGGGATCTGGACTGCAGTCACCCTGGTGTCAAATTCTGTTTAGCTGATGCCTTCTATGGGTACAAGTGGAAGGGCATTCACAGTCAATCGCAGAGAACATTGTACATTTGTACTCTGCCTAAACATTTTAATTTCCTAAATCATGAAATGGTCAAGCATTTAATCTCCATATTTTTATTATACTTACAGTTGTTCTAAGTAATATGACATCAGCCTCTGACAAACTGTATGAAATACACTGACACCAGACATCCAGCTCTGGCTTCCAGTAGAAGAGGGCTCGCAGAAACCCAAGGGAAAAAATATAACCAATAATACAGAGAGCGCGTTGCCACCTGACTGTTCTGTATCCAAACACCTCCTGTGAAATTTTAGAAACGATGAGTATTGGAAATAAAACTTTTCTCAAACAGTATAATATATATCAATACATAAAATTTGTGCCTACAGTGGATATAAAAAGTCTACACATCCCTGATAAAATGTAAGGTTATGTCCTGTTCTGTACAAAAATGAGACAAAGATAAATCAGTTCAGAACTTTTTCCACCTTTAATGTGACATATAAACTGTACCACTCAATTGAAAAACAAACTGAAATCTTTTAGGTGGAGGGAAGAAAACCAAAAAAAACTAAAATAATGTGGTTGCATAAGTGTGAACACTCTTAAACTAATACTTTGTTGAAGCACCTTTTGATTTTATTACAGCACTCAGTCTTTTTGGGTATGAGTCTATCATCATGGCACATTTTGACTTTGCAAGATTTGCCCACTCTTCTTTGCAGAAACACTCCAAATCTGTCAGATTGTGAGGGCATCTCCTGGGCACAGCCCTCTTCAGATCACCCTATAGATTTTCAATCGGATTCAGGTCTGGGCTCTGGCTGGGCCATTCCAAAACTTTAATCTTCCTCCGGTGAAGCCTTTCCTTTGTTGATTTTGATGTATGCTTTGGGTCGTTGTCATGCTGAAAGATGAAGTTCCTCCTCACGTTCAGCTTTCTAGCAGAAGCCTGAAGGTTTTGTGCCAATATTGACTGGTATTTGGAACTGTTCTTAATTCCCTCTATCTTAACTAAGGCCCCAGTTCCAGCTGAAGAAAAACAGCCCCAAAGCATGATGCTGCCACCACCATGCTTCTCTGTGGGTATGGTGTTCTTTTGGTAATGTGCAGTATTGTTTTTGCATTATGGCCAAAAAGTTCAACCTTGGTTTCATCAGACCATAACACCTTTTCCCACATGCTTTTGGGAGACTTCAGATGTGTTTTTGCTAAATGTAGCTTGGCTTGGATGTTTTTCTTCGTAAGAAAAGGCTTTTGTCTTGCCACTCTATCCCATAGCCCAGACATATGAAGAATACAGGAGATTGTTGTCACATGTACCACACAGCCAGTACTTGCCAGATATTCCTGTAGCTCCTTTAATGTTGCTGTAGGCCTCTTAGTAGCCTCCCTGACCAGTTTTCTTCTCGTCTTTTCATCAATTTTGGAGGGACGTCCAGTTCTTGGTAATGTCACTGTTGTGCCATATTTTCTCCACTTGATGATGACTGTCTTCACTGTGTTCCATGGTAGATCTAATGCCTTGGAAATTCTTTTGTACCCTTCTCCTGACTGATATCTTTTAACAATGAGATTCCTCCGATGCTTTGGAAGCTCTCTGGGGACCATGGCTTTTGCTGTGGGATGCGACTAAAAAAATGTCAGGAAAGACCAACTAGAGCAGCGGAACTTTATTTGGGGTTAATCAGCACTTTAAATGATGGCAGGTGTATGCTGATTCTTATTTAACATGATTTTGAATGTGATTGATTAATTCTGAACACAGTCACATCCCCAGTTAGAAGAGGGTATGCTCACTTATGCAACCACATTATTTTAGTTTTTTTGGTTTTCTTCCCTCCACCTAAAAGATTTCAGTTTGTTTTCAATTTAGTGGTACAGTTTATAGGTCACATTAAAGGTGGAAAAAGTTCTGAAATTATTTATCTTTGTCTCATTTTTTTGCAGCACAGGAACCTGACATTTTACCAGGGGTGTGTAGACTTTTTATATCCACTGTATCTACATGCAAACGCATCTTTGGAAGGTGTTCAAATAAGAGCATGTAGGTAACGTTCATAAACCTCAGTTGCAATATAAAATGTAGGCTTGAGCCAAAGCTATAGTAAGTAATAATATGTATCTAAAACAAATCGATTAGGCTTCATTGGAAAGACTTGTATCTGTTAAATATGGTTGAAGGGTGCCCAGGCCCGGATTTGTGGCGAGGCCACAAAGGCCCGGGCCTAGGGCGGCAAATACACAGGGGCGGCATGCCGCCCTGCCGCAAGCAAATGTTAACATTTTGCTCCCATACGGAGCAATGGGGACATCTCCCCACTGCTCCGTATGGGAGTTCTCAGTTAGGCGCTTGCGCATGCGCATTAGCGATAGGGGTTGTTCGCGCATGCGCAAGTAAGGCGCATGCGCATTCGCGTTTACGCGGCGGGGGTGGGGGGGGCGCCGAATGGGGGCGGCCTTGGGGAGCCCCAAGTAGAAATCCGGCCCTGAGGGTGCCGAATCCCTATGGGGCATAAAGACCTCCTAAACCAACCGAGGAAGCAAAGCATGATCACAACTGAGCAAATGAACTTAAATAAATCACCTAATGTATGCCTAATAAAACTCACAATCTGTATATTCATCTACTTCCAATAGGAAATGACAAGGATAAGCAGCCAACAATTTAACTTTTCTGCCTACTACTTAACAAATGAATTTCTATTACACAAAAATCTGTCTGCCTGCTGCATGCATGCAAGGGGTTTCATATTCTCAGGCAACATAATGCTTTATCACTGATTATATTATTTTCTGGGACAAAGTGTAACATAACACAAATAGTAAAGGGGAAATATACTTACCATTTCATTATCCTCCCCCTCATTAAGTAATACATGTTGCTCTTGCATTTTGAATGAATCTGCTGTGCTTAGGGTACCAGGATGGTAATGACAAGATATACAATTGCTCTTAAGCCTCCAGCACTTTCCCCTCACTCACATACTTCTGTACTGATCAGAATACAAGCACAGTTCTGTGTCCATCTGGGGTAGAAGTTCATACTCAGATATGATTCTGCCACTCCTCTTGTAGTCTCTGTATGAAGAGGAATTTCATCATCTGATAAAGTTAAGCACAGTGAGGATGGAATGTAATATTATATGATCGTATGTTAATATTTACGTACTAAAATCATTGTATAGTATGTGAAAGTCCCAATACTTTACCCGTTTATTCATAGAAGTGATTTAGAAAATACAATTTCAGGTAATCTAACTGGGTAATATTTGTTACAAATTAAATAATTTCAAGTATTTTTAGTTACAGGACAAGTTCAACGTCAACATTAAAAAAATTACTGATTGTTGTAACTATGGGGTCTCCAAGTACGTTATGCTTTTGCCCCCCCCCCAAAAAAAATTATAAGGACCCAGAAGCAATTCATTATTTGGAAACCAGTTATCCAGAAGGTTCTGAATTACAGGAAGGCTATCTCCCATAGACTTTTTCTCTGTAATAATAAAACAGTACCTTGTACTTGATCCCAACTAAGATATAATTAATCCTTATTGGGGGCAGAACAGCCCTATTGGGTTTATTTAATGGTTAAATGATTCCCTTTTCTCTGTAATAATAAAACAGTACCTGTACTTGATACCAACTAAGATATAATTACCCCTTATTGGGGGCAGAACAGTCCTATTGGGTTTATTTAATGTTTAAATTATTTTATAGTAGACTTAAGATATGGAGATCCAAACTGCGGAAAGATCCCTATCTCAAAAACCCCAGGTCCAGAGCATTCTGGATAACAGGTCCCACGGCATTTATTACTGATGAATCAGTATTTTCTTTATATGAAATTTTCTTCTGCCTTAATTTTTTATTGTTCTTAACCACTCCAGATACAGTTGAAAAAAAATGTAAATTAGCTTAAAGGGATAGTTCACCTTGATGTTTTGGAAAATAGTGGTCTAGGACTAAATGGCAGCCTGTCCTAAAAGGACGATAACGTCAAAAATGAAAGTATTTTAAAGTAATTAAAATATAATGTACTGTTGCTCTGCACTGGTAAAACCGGTGTGTTTTGCTGCTAAGTAACCTGTGCCTTTTCTCCTTTGAATGGCTGCCCCCATGGCTACACAGCAGCTTACTTATATAAACTATAGTAGTCTTTTTGAGGCCAACACACCACTTGTACCAGTGCAGGGCACCAGTGCATTATATTTTAATTACTTGTATACACTTTCATTTCTTGGTGTTACTGTTCCTTTAATGTTTGATAATTGAAATTTTGGATTATTTAGCGTTTTGTTCTGCACCTTTAAATGTTGGAATCTCAATGTCCCACTTACGCTATCTACCAGGCAAAGGTTTATAAGGAAGAAAGGGAGATGAATAGGAGATAATCTATCCAGGCTTGAACTAGGAGTAGGCAGAAGAGCAGGGACGCTCCCCAAAGTTACCAGGGGCACCAAGAATCTGGCTATTGTGCTTTCTACGCTAGCGGTGCGCCCCCCCTGGACCCCCTCCAGAGCAGTAAAGGTAAGTGCAGGAGGGCGGCATCGGAGGACCCCCCTTGGGCAGCTGAGGGGCTAGAAACGTCCCTGCAGAAGAGTCACATGCAAGTTAGTTAAAGAGCCCCACACAGAAACCCCTAATGCATCATTTGAAATCCTGGCAGGGGAGGAGGGACTAAAACATTGATGTTACAAATAGTAACAACTACAAAAGTAACTCCACAGCTTACAGACAGCATGCAGGAACAACATAGCCCACAATGCATTGCACTATGATGTTCCTTTCCTCGTTGATATCTCATGTGCAGGGAAATTTGAATCTCAAGGCAATCAGCCAGATCAGCAGAAGGACAGGGGGCCAGGCTTAGGTAACTGTTCCAAACCTTATTACTATATTACAAATCATGAAAGGCTGCATATTTTTAATTGGTGTATATGGCAAAGTTGCTTGAAATTATGTTTACGTTTCAAAAAGCTTATGTTTTGTTTGGGTGGAGTTCCCCTTTAATGTATTCATCATACAAAATCTTCTGCAATCTGCTTCCCTTGTAGATAAAGTCAGCAACGTTTACAAATAAACTTCAAATCAAATAAAAACATATAAATTATCTTAAATTTTAGTTCCCTGGAACCTGGTTCCTATACCACTGTTTTCTAGGGGACCAAGAGCTGGCCACCAAATATATACCTGGGCATGAGAACCTTAAAGTGGCAGAAGATGAGGAAAATGACCAGATCAGGACTGGGATTCAAAATAGGCCCTGATATTTCAAACACACGGAGGCCCAAACTGCTCCCCATCCCCAGCCAAATAAATAGTGAGTGTCTATGGCATCTTACAGCAGCCCCTCTGGCATTTGGTATAATCCACAGATTGTAGTCTGGGTCTGGAAATGACTTAATGAATGCGTTCAATACAATGTTGTGACTGTATTGTGCTGATAAATGAGTTATTGAGAAGTAACCTCAAGGTTCCCGATGTTCTGCTATTAGGTAATTGTACTGGCCATGCCTAGGTCACAATGTACCACCGCTGGAAGAACACAGCTGATTAAAACATGGCTTTTATTGTTACAATAAATGTCAAAGGCAGAACAAGCCTAACATGTATCTTTTCCTTTTCAAATCAGTGTTCCTTAACAACACATTCTAACCAAAAATCATACAGAAATATGTACACCAGTCTGTTCATATAATGCAATTATTTGGGTGGCAGAGGGTAAAAGGAGACATTTATTGCTCTGTCGGCAGTGCTACCAAGCAGGGCTGAGAGGTGATATTTGCATATCTGCTCCCACAACAGAGTTATACTGAGGGGTTTATTATGGATTAGCTGTGGAAATGTAGGTTCTATACTGGTTTAAAGAGTGCAAATATCTTCCTTTTTAAAGAAAGCTTCTGTGCAAGTGTATGTACCCATTCAAGAACAATAAAGCTTACTGAGGAAGTAGGCTGGAAATGTTAAAGGAGAAGGAAAGACTACATAAGAGTTCATCTCAATCTGCAGGTTTACCATCCATTGTCTCAAAGGTGCCCTTAAGTCTCCCCATATAGTGATGGTTTAGAGGTTCTGAAGCCAAACCGGACAAAAAAATGCCGAGCTGTATGATTAAAGTTCCCATGCTGCCTCGCTCCTGCGCAGACTTGACGACTTTGAAGAGAGGCGGCTCATGCACAATGTGGATAAGCAGTGGGCATGCACAAGCAGGCGCGCTCCCCATTCATCACCCTCTGAGCCGGCCCCAATGAGCGCGCACCATAAGCAAGCGTCCGGTTGCTATGGTGACGCGCTCTAAACAGAAACAATCCGGCGGCGCGGACACGCGCCTAGGCGGGGGATGGGGGGGAGGAAGGTTGCGCAGTGTAGACACTGAAGGAAAGGAAGTGGGCATACCACTTCCAAGATGGCCGCACCATTCTTTACATGGAGCTGAAACTTTAAAGTAAGATTTTATAAGTTTTTCTTGCTATAATAGAGCCAAAAGTGTAGCGTTTTTCTTTATCAATAGTAGCACTATTTAATGGTACCATTTATAAACTTTGCCTTTCCTTCTCCTTTAAAAGACATGTAAACCCCACACACAAAAATGTAATCAGTGAACAGCCTCTTTGAAATCTTTCAATACCTGCCACTCTGGTTGTCTAGAGGTTAATAGTAAGGCTGCAGCCCACTCGGCCCCCTCCCTCAGGAATGGAGGGTGATTACAAATGAAAAAGTGTGAAGTAAATGATGTGCATCCTTGAGAAGGGAGGGATAGTCAGTGTCTATATTGTGAAACAGTGAAAGTAGCGCCAGTAGCAGGATTTCCCATTTCGGTTCCCCTCAGTGCCAGATGATTTGTTATCATTCTGTGCTCTCTCATTTTAGGGGCATTTACTGGGGGCAGGGTTAAGTTTAGGTAGCAAGACTATATATTGTTTTTTTCAGGAGAACCTGAGCTTTCCAAATCTGCCTGAGTTTTTGTGTATTTTCACTTCTGGAACAAAATCTAGAGCTCTAAATACAAAAAAAATGTTTTTTATATCTTTCATGATATAGGGATTTATACAAGAAACATATTTTATTTTATGGACACGAATTAAACTGATTTGGAAAGCCTTATGTCTCTCGATTGTGCCAATACCAGATGTATAGTTTTATGGAGATTTCTGACTTCTATAGATAAAAAAACTCCCAGCAGTAAATTACTAAATTTTCAAAGCATTACAGCAGAATACGGCATACTATAGAGTCCAAAGCCCAAAATCCTGGAACATTAGGTTTACCCCAGGAAACCATACATTTTTGAAAAGTACACATTCTGCCGAATCTGTGTGATTTGGTGGGTTCATTTTGGGACATTTTGAGTTGATTTACTTTATTACAAATGTCATTTTAGTTTCACCCAGAAGGTGAGTGACTGCTAGCCCATTTCCCTTCACTTCCTTTTGGCTACAAACTCAACTCAAATCAATTGCTTTTTGTGAGGTGCTCTGGCGAGTGTCCCCCATCTCCTTGCAAAGAAAGCACCTTACATTACTTTACAAAAGGCAAATTTAGACCACTGCCCTGCTAGGACCATCTCAGCAGGCACTTTGAAGGAAACATCCCCTTCGCTTGACAATATCAAGGTGGTTGTTACACAACCCACCTTCACAACTTCCAAACCTCCCTTTTTTTTCTTTTTTTTTTTTGTATTTAACTCAAACCTCCCTTTTCTTCACTGTAGTTACCTAAGTCTGCAACCTGCCTTACAACTGCAGCAAAGGAGAAAAGGGGGAAAGAATCATCACATCCCTCAGTAGCACAGCTGTTCTTACTACATCAACATTCCCCTGTGTAGGTGTGGGGGGGCTCAATATTGTAACACCTGCTGGGGTAGGAGCGGTGAGTGGACCTTCCGCTTTAGGGGGCTATGAAAAGAAAAGGAAATTTAAGTCTAACCACCTGGTACCTGAGGAATGGGCATCAGTAGTCAATGATGGAGCACCCCCATCCAAGGGCAAAAAGAGCAGCAAAACATCTGGCCCTCATGTAGTGACATTGTCTAGCCCAACTTTTATGCTCCAGTGCCAGACCATATACTCTCAACTCAGATTCAGTAAGAAATAATGAGTTCAATGGTCTGGAGAGCCTGGAACAGGAGAACATGGCTCTCACCAGGGTTGCAGCGCCTGTCTCCAACACATTTGGAGATTTGCACATGGAGTATAAAGGGATGCCCAGTGAAACACCTGCAGGGTGGGTAGTCAGTGTCCCTGAGGTGCTGAGTTTTTGGGACTACAGCCATACTCAGTTTTCAGTGCCTCAGGGTATTCCACTCCTGGAGGGGGAGAATATTGGGATAACCCCCATACTGGAATCTGCAGATAAGACTTCATTGGAAGATGGTGAGGCTGGAGTAGTGGATATGATGGAGGATAGCAAGGCAGACTCTAAAAAAAAAACCCTGTGAGGTCTGCTGTCCATGTGGAGGTCTCTCCTCCCTTACATTCCACTGACCCCAATGTTATTGCCACCCAGGATGCTCGGGAGGCAGAAGAAAGAGCAGAGGCTGACTATCTAGCCTCTAAAGCTCCCCCTGTTGTTGAGGAGCTGATTCCATCTGATGCCCCCCAACACCTCTGAAAGCGTTGCGGATGAAATCGAAAGAGCACCTGAACCATTGCTGTCCCTCAGCCAGGAAAAGCCCAGGGATGAGTATAATATTGAAGAGGAGGATGAAACAGGTGTAGCAAATCATTCTGCCCCTCTCATCCCTTCTGAGAAACCGAAAACGTTTCTTGAGAACACCCTTGGTGTTAAATTAGAGAAGAAGCTGTATATGTGTCAGGTCTGGCCTCTGGTGAGTGACCAGCGAAGGTCATAGTGAGGTGAAAAAATAAATGTAATGGGCAAAAAACAAAAGTAACAAAACAAACAAAAATGCAAAACAAAACTAGAGTTCAAACACAGGCCTGTGATGAGGCAAAGATAAAGCAGAGTCCATTAACAGGCAATTGGTCAGGGCTGGCAGAAGACTAGCAAGGTCTGTAAGGCTGCACCGAGGTCAGAGGCAGGCAGCAGGAAAGCAAGGTCGAGTAAAACAGGGCAAACCAGGGAATCACAGAATACAGGTACCAGGTGGGGACAGGAGAACAGGAGCAAGGAAGCAGGCAGGGCACCGCATACCTCCCAACATTTGAAAAATGTAAAGAGGGAAAAAAAGAAATTTAGCATGTATCGCAACAAAATTCTTTTGACCATGCCCATTTTTTGCAACCAAACCCCAAAATACCACTCTTCTAAATACCACTATTCTACAAAATTTGGCAGGTTATTTAAAGTTTGAACACATTTGGGGGTTTTGGGGTCTTGTTTTATGTGTTACTACAGTTTTGGTAATGAAGGTAAAATTGCCCTTTAAGCTGCGAGTCTCAATTCCCCTAAGAGACCTATTTAGCTTATTAGTTACAATTGTATCTAAGTGCAGGTGTAGCTTGTTTAGTTTTCTGGGTTCTCTGCTAATAGCTACTTTTTAAATTAAGTTTCGACAATATTGTATCTTTTTTACCATATGGTGCAGAAGATCAAAGGGAAATGAGGGACTTTTCAAGAATAATCCGGGACTGTGGGTTGAGCTGTTAAAATTTGGACTGTCCTGTGAAAGTCTGCCCAGTTGGGAGGTATGGGTATGGGCAGGGAACCATGAATTACATAATTGCAGGATAACAAAGAGTTTTCAGAGTTTCAAAGAGCTTTATTGAAACTAAATTGAGTAAAATCAAAAATAACATTTGCTTTACAGAACATAAAATCATGGAACAGTTTTTGTAAAAAGGTACAGATCACAGTAACATTTACATAAAAGTAAAATATTACTTTAAAACTTGTGAGCATTCACTTTGGCACCATAAAGGTCATGTTTTGCCCCCTTCTATTTGTCAATTAAAAAATATAAATGCATTATGCTAAAAGCCAGGGCTATGCAATCATGTATTAAGTTGCACATGAACACACAGCATTAATAGAACCACTGGGACTCCAGTAGAGCTCTGTTGGTTGTGGCTCTTTAAGTATTTATAGGAGTTTATAAAAAGGTATAACGTTTTTTATCCCAAGTATTTTTTTCCCCTCTAGTCTTGTTTAAATGTTTTTCTGTAACTGGGAGTATGAGTGGTAGCAACATTGAAGGTCTGACACAGTGCACAGTCTGCCACATGTATGCAGTTGTAGAAGAACAGTTCCAAAATGCATACCTCTGTTGTGAATGTGAGCAAATTGCCACTTTAGAGGCTTGCGTTAGAACTCTAGAGGAACAACTGTCTTGGTACATATTGGTACTAACGACAAAATGTATGGGAGGTGGAGGACCTTAAAGAGTGAGTTGAGAGATCTAGGCTCTAAGATTAAGGAAAGGTCCTCCAATGTTATTTTTTTGGAAGTTTTGCCGGTGCCACGTGCAAGTTTAGGGAGACAGCAGGAGCTTAGGGAGCTAAATGCGTGGCTAAAGTCTTGGTGTAGGAAGGAAAGGTTTGGGTTCCTAGAGCACTGGGCTGACTTTTCTTTGGGGTAAAAAAGAATGCTTGTCGGGTAAATTAGGAGAGTCTATTGCATGTACTGAAAATTATGATTTAATTGGTATTGCTGAAACCTGGTGGGATAAAACTTGTGACTGGGCTATGAATTTAAATGGTTACACCCTATTGAGGAGGGACAGAGGGATTAAAAAGGGTGGAGGGGTATGTTATGTCTTTATGTTAAAGAAGAAGGAAAGTCATTTTGGCATTTTACTGCCAATAGATTTACCACATTAGTGCCACCTAGAACACTATATTTATTCTGCAGAAAGCTTTATCATACCTGAATAAAGAGCCCTAGAAGCTTCCTCTGTTTGTTTAAGATTGCAGCTGCCAATTTAGCTTGGTCTTCATAGCTTCCTGCTGTAGCTTAGTCGTTATACACATTCCTAAAGGTGTGGTGAATGAGTTTAATGAATCCTTATGGGAGGGGGGAGCAGGAGAGAGGAGAGAGGCGAGAACTGTGCAGACTTGGGGAACAGTGATCACAACATGGTCTCCTTTGAGATAATGCTGCAGAGACAGCTTTATAAGGGAGTAACTAAAATGCTCCATTTTAGACGTGCAGACTTTGCCAGTATAAGGGCATCACTGCAATGTGTCAACTGGGAAAGGCTTTTCATGGGGTTAGACACAGAAGGAAAATGGAACATCTTTAAAACATTGCTTTGCAGGTATACACAACAGTATATCCCCCTTGTAAGCAAGGAGAGGCATCGCAAAGCAAAACCTTTATGGCTGAATAAAAGTGTTGGTAGTGCTTTTAAAGCATTCAAGTTAGCTGGGACAGCAGAAACTTTCATCAGGTACAAGGAAGCAAATAAAGCATGCAAAAAAGCTATCAGGCAAGCTAAAATAGAAATGGAAAGGGATATTGCAGCTAGGAGTAAAAATAACCCAAAATTATCTTTAAATATGTAAATAGTAAAAAAATGAAGCAAGAAGGGGTGGGAACCTTATTATCACGGGAGGGGGGTAAGTTGGTTGATGAGAACGGGGAAAAATCAGAAATTTTGAACTCTTATTTTTCATCTGTCTATTTATCTGAGGAGCTAGCTAATGTAGCTTCCCTTTTAATAGACTAAATTCTAGTAATATACAGTAACTACTGATGCATGGGTTACTCGGGGATAAACAAAGGACCGGGACCGGTTGGTATTCATCACAGGGTATTAAATGAGCTTTGGTCCTTTGATTTTTAATTTGTTTATTAATGACCTGGAGGTGGGCATAGAGAGTACTGTTCTATTTTTGCTGATGACACTAAATTGTGCAAAACTATAAGTTCCATGCAGGATGCTGCCGCTTTGCAGAGCGATTTGACAAAATTGAAAAACTGTGCAACAAAATGGAAAATGAGGTTTAATGTTGACAAGTGTAACATTATGCACTTTGGTAGAAATAATATAAACACAAGTCGTACATTAAATGGTAGTGTGTTGGGGGTATCCTTAATTGAGAAGGACCTGGGGATTTTTGTAAATAACAAGTTGTCTAATTCCAGGCAGTGTCATTCTGTGGCTACTAAAACAAATAAAGTGCTGTCTTGTATAAAAAAGAGATGAAAATATAATTTTGCCTCTTTATAGGTCCCTGGTAAGGCCTCACTTTGAGTATGCAGTGCAGTTTTGGGCTCCAGTCCTTAAGAAGGATATTAATGAGCTGGAGAGAGTGCAGAGACTGCAACTAAACTGGTAAAAGGGATGGAAGATTTAAGCTATGAGGTTAGACTGTCGAGGTTGGGGTTGTTTTCTCTGGGAAAAAGGCTATGCCTATAAGAGAGACTTGGATGAGTTTTTGAACAAGCATAATATCCAAAGCTATTGTGATACTAAAATCTACAGTTAGTATTGATGTTGGTATATAGGGTTTATGTATGTGAGTGTATAGACAGGTCAGTATAGGTTTGAGTGTGCTGGGTTTACTTGGAAGGGTTAAACTTGATGGACTCTTGTCTTTTTTCAACCCTATGTAACCCTACGTAAAATAAAAAATCCACAAAATTGTGTAAGTGTGTGTGCAAGTGTAAGTGCTGTGAATGTGTGAAACCCCCCAAAATGTATGTATGTGTGTTTAAGTGTAACGATAAATGTGTATTAGTGTAATAAGTGTGTGTTTGTGTGTATGTGACACTAACCTCGGGATAAGCAGGATGGAAATCCAGAGGAGAAGGTAGGAGAGACCCAGGAACCGGAGGAGCTGTCTTTTGTGTGAGTGGGCGCACTGGGGGGGGGGGGGGAGGAGATTAGTGTTAAAGAGACACTGTTGGACAGGCCAATTTGATTGAAAATAAGTTTCACACAGCACGGTAGCCAGAGCTGCAGATTGTATACTCTGACTACTGTCACAAAATAAGCTCATAATATAGTATGCTTTTAAACACTCTTATCAGTAGTTAGCTCTGTTATCTCTAAAAGCAGAACAAGCAGAGGGGCCGGTTTTCACAAGGCTTAATGACTCAGAAAAATTAGTTTAACAACAAAGAGAAAAATTAAGTTACATAGTAGTTACATAGTCACATAGGGTTGAAAAAAGATCAGAGTCCATCAAGTTCAACCCATCCAAGTAAACCCAGCACACACAACCCACACCTACCAATCTATACACTCACATACATAAACTATAATTACAACCACTAATACTAACTGTAGATATTAGTATCACAATAGCCTTGGATATTCTGATTGTTCAAGAACTCATCTAGGCCCCTCTTAAAGGCATTAACAGAACCTGCCATTATCACATCTCTAGGAAGGGCATTCCACAACCTCACTGCCCTCACCGTGAAAAACCACCTGCTGTCATCAGCAAAAATAGATACAGTACTGTCTATGCCCACCTCCAGGTCATTAATAAACAAGTTAAAAAGCAAAGGACCAAGGACTGACCCCTTCGGTACTCCACTAACCACACTGGTCCAATTAGAAAATGTTCCATTTACCACCACTCTTTGTAATCTATCCTTCAGCCAGTTCTCTATCAAATTACAAATATTATGTTCTAGGCCAGTGCTGTCCAACTTCTGTGGTACTGAGGGCCGGAATTTTTCCGACCTGCGTGGTGGAGGGCCAATAATGGAAGCCAATTTTAACCACTCCCCTTTTTGAAACCGCACCCACTTGAAACCACACCTGTGCTATCACATGACCATACCCATATTAATGGTTGTAGTACAGCAAAAACCTGCCATACTCTGCCTTCCCTACCCTGCCTGTGTGTGTGCCATACTCTGCTTCCCTACCCTGCCTGTGTGTGCCATACTCTGCCTGCCCTATGCTGCCTGTGTGTGCCATACTCTGCCTTCCCTACCCTGCCTGTGTGTGTGCCATACTCGGCCTTCCCTACCCTGCCTGTGTGTGCCATACTCTGCCTTCCCTACCCTGCCTGTGTGTGTGACATACTCTGCCTTCCCTACCCTGCCTGTGTGTGCCATACTCTGCCTTCCCTACCCTGCCTGCGTGTGCCATACTTTGACTGTGTGTGCCATTCTTGGCTGGTTTGTGCCATACTCTGCCTGCCCTACCCTGCCTGTGTGTACCATACTCTGCCTGCCCTACCCTGCCTGTGTGTGCCATACTCTGCCTGCCCTACCCTGCCTGTGTGCCATACTCTGCCTGCCCTACCCTGCCTTTGTGTGCCAAACTCTGCCTGTCCTATGCTGCCTGTGTGTATGGCACATACAGGCAGCATAGGGCAGGCAGAGTATGGCACACACAGGCAGCATACATTGACACAATGCTGGCACTGCTCCTACAGTCTGCACAATAACTATATATTAAAAAACTTTTTAATTGCAGTACCACCTCAGTATATGTTCTTTTTGTCTGAAGTGTGAACAGGGGAACAATGTGGGTGATTACAGTCTGAGGTGTGAACACTGCAGAGGTTGAACAATGCAGAGATTAAAAGGTGTGAACAACACAGGGGATTACATTTTTAAACAATACAGCGGGCTTACAGCCTGAATATGAGGTGTGAACCATGCAGGGGGGCAGTTAATCACAGTACTGATACCATTTAAAGCTTACACAAGAGTAAGCCATCAAAGCAGCCAGACAGGTGGGGGGCCACACATTTTAAATAACGGCACCACATTAGCTATTCGCCAGTCTCTTGGCACCATGCCAGACCTCAACGAATACTGAAAAAATATATTTTATTTATCTTGTATTAAGCCAAACAACAAGAGGGAGTCTTCATGCTTTTTCATCCACATGTCCTCTCTTCTGTTCATATACTTAACATACTTATACAATCCCCTCTTACTCAGACCTCTCCTTTGCATACTTCTTAAAGGCAGTAGCCGTAACAGTTCAGAGTTTCCTATCTGAGGTTCCCATCCAAACCGTCAAGCTCTTCCTTACCCTGCTCAAACAGGCAATGTGATCATTCTATGGAAAAGGTCAGCCAAAGCACAAAGGGATTGCTGATTAGAAGAAGGCTGTTGTATAATTTATCCAGGAGCTAAATGGATGAGCACCCTCCCTTCAGCTGCCCCTCCATTTAACCTCTGAATGAAAACTTGCATTTGCAGCAACACAAAATTAACTTAGCTATAATATAAAACATAAGGCCTATTGCCTTATGAAAACATTTGACAATTAGGTCCCTATGCTCCCCATCCATGCAGAAGGGTTGCATCCATCCTTAGATACTGTATGTCCCTAGCTTTCTGCTGTAATTCCTTTACCTTACTAATGTGGGCCTCAATCGGGTCATGTGAGTCCTCAATCCAGGTTCAACATTATTTACCTATAATGGCAGAAATCCCAGATTTAACTGCAAGTAGGTAATCTAGGGGCATTCTTTTCCCTAGGAATGATTGAACCGTGATTTCCTAGCCAAGTCTGAGACCAGACTTGTGAATCTGCCACCTTAGATTCACAGGTCCCACCTTCATCTTTTCCTCCGTCAGGTCAGGAACACCTGGGGGCACTAGAAGCATTCATTTTTCCACGCTAAAATAAAAATCATTGCAACTACCATGTGTTTTGTCACATTTTTCCCCCATATACTCCATATAGAATTTTAGAGTAGCATTTTTGCAATCTGTGTTAACTACATGAATCTTAGGTAAGTACACTAAGTGATATTTTAATTTTTCTATGTGATTGGCAAACATTAGTCCTATGCATATGGTGGGTGTGTCAAGTAACCCTGTTATCTCCAAATATGTCCCCTGATCACTGATTGTGTTTTGATACATATGATTTTTCTGTCAATTGCGACTTTATAACTATAATCTGTAAGATTAAGATCATTCATGGAGATAGGTATCCCCCACTAAGGTTTTCACGAGGTATTCCCATGTGGTTAACTGGAACATGTGAAAATATACAGCAGTCAATAGTATTTAGTTGCTTTGCAACCTGCTGGTATAAGAGCCAAATAGAATGTTTTGCCAACCCACCCACACACTGGTGTAAAGTACTGTGGTGCACAAGGATAAGAACCTTTACCCAGAACAACTAACACAGAGTCATTATTTCATTGATGTCCTTTCTTCCTGATGTGATCCTCTTCGCCTAGAGTAGGCCCAGCCTGTTGGTGTCAAAAACTTGAACTGGGACTGGTAGTTAACAGACTGGTGGATTTATTGTTACCGCTCTGGTCTGACTCACTTCAAGGATACTGTTCAGCCTCTTGATTCCAAATATGTTCCAAATATTCAAAATTTTTCCAAATATCACCTTCTACTTTACAACCTTTGGTGGTCCATTTAGTATGGACTTGTGCCCCAGCCTGCTTTTGCAGGGTTTTAAGAAAGGCTAAAGTGGCTGGTGTATGTGAGCTGTCAGTTGGTGTCACTGTTAGGACCATAAAAGCAGCCTGTTTGTTAGCGGCTTTTTCTACCTTATCATTTCCTGCAGTAATGTTATCTTCCCTTTTGATGTGCCTGACACTTGATGTGCCTACAGCTTTTCTAGCAATTCTTTAGATAGTGACACCTTTATTTTTGTGAGTCAATATTTCCTTCGACAGTAGTAATTGTTATCCACAAAATCACTGACAAACCTACCAGTTTAGTACCAGGTTAAGTTGGGCATTTCTGGGACCTGAGGACTAAGGGGATTTACAGGTGACACTCACTGTCCTTCTATAAGTTGGCATTCTGTGCTCATATGGTGCTAGTTTGACTGAGGAATTATATCCGTGTCTCAGTACGGGGAAGTGTGTGCATGTTTGGGAGTAACCTTTGTGTCACCTGGTAGGGTGTACTAGTTAACACATCTCCAACTACTGACAGAGCTGCTCTCTCTAGTTCTCTTATTTGGTCATAATCCTCTGTGTCTTCCTAGTCTTTGTTACATGGATCCCTATTTTGTGTTCCACTTCTAATTGAATTCCTGCATCCATCTGCCCCATGCACTCTAGATCTGATTGTAGGCAATCCTTACTAGTATAATTAAGCAATGAATCCTTATTAGTAATATTACACAGTGAGAGGTTATTTATAGAACATTATCCAGTGAAGGGCAGAGAGAGAGATATTATCACTATTAAACAAAAAATACTTTCACTGACACATTAGTACATCAACAGTTACCTGAACATGAACACAATATGTAATGGGTTATGAACAGCTGTCACACTAAACTCTCAAGAATTAGGCACAGACTAAAACAGAAACATACAAAACACGGGTTTTTTTGTGCCCTTTTTTGTAAACATGTTCTTCAGGTATCTGACTTCCTTTCTTCATTCCTGGGGCCAGAGTCTCCTCTCTCCCCTCCCACAAGAATGCTAAGAACTCCCTTCCCCCCTCCCTTAGGAATATGTAATCTGAGTTACCAATAGCTAGAGCTCCAACAGGAAGCTACTTAAAATAGCAGCTACTGTCTTAAACAAACAGAGAAAGCTTCTAGGACTCTTTACTCAGGTATGGTAATGCCTTCTGTAAAATATATATATAGAATATAGTGTTCTAGGTGGCACTAATGTGGCGAATCTATTGGCAGTAAAATGCCAAAATGACTTTCCTTCTCCTTTAAAGGGTTAAATGATTACTGTATATATTTCTTGTTGGAGCTGCTTTAAAAGTAGCCATATGCAGGCAGTTAAAAGCTGCTAATGGTCTGATTCAGCAGGTTATCTGCCATCAGATGGGCACATCAGCATGTTAATGTGGTCCTCATCCTGCTGGCCTGCATCACGTTAATATGATCCAATCGTTGGGCCTCAGGGCCTAACACACACACATTTTGGGGAAAGATTTGCCAGTTTGCCGACTTTCTCAAATGAGCGGATCTTCGCATGTATGGCCACCTTATGGCTTTGTGGAGGACCTACTTTCATATACAACCCATGATTTCTGACTAGGCACAAATTGTTTTCATTCTTATTTACTCCTTGAGCCTTGGATGCTTCTGCTCCAAACACAGAGTCCCCTAAATTACCTTTATTAGAAGCTGTAAAACCAACAATATCAACAAGATATTGTACAAAAGCATAGGGTCACCACAGAACAATTACTAGGTTCCCAGCCTGACGGCCACTTAGTGTGGTATTTGGGCTAAATATTTATTTGGTTAATTAGATGTTTATGACACTAAAGCAGGGGTGGGCAAACTACGGCCCGTGGGCCACATCCGGCCCCTTGGCCTTTTTAATCCGGCCCGCCGCCGACGCCAAGTCTCATAACGCGTGCCGGAATTAAAGAGACAAAGGGGGCCGTAACGCTGGCCTGGCCCTGCTCGCCCTGGCCCGGTCCGGCCCGGGGGTGAGTAAATGTGGCCCGTGAGCCAAAAAGTTTGCCCACCCCTGCACTAAAGCAAGATTATGGACACAACAGTAGTTCATACATTTGCAACCTTGGTATGAGGTAAGGCGTTGTCTGGCTAAATATTTGGCCATAGAGAAGAGCTTAACACCACATAATGTAAAAAAATACAGTGCTACATAGATATACAGGGATATATAATACTTTACAAACCTTCAAATTAAATATAAAATATAGAACTTGTGGGTGTGTTTGCTTTTCCCCTGACCAGAACTTATCAGAGGCAGACACAGGATTATGCAAAATATGTACAGGAGCCCATTCAGTCACACAACTCCCTGCGTAAAGGCACATGGGGCAATTAGTTGTTTTTTTCACCCTGGTGTTTTGTAACTTTATGTGCGATAGACAAACTTCTTAAAATTGCCCATGTATTAAAGGAATAATTTATCTTGGAATTAACTTTGAGTATGATGTAAAGTATGTATTTTACTATTGTTATTGTATAGCTTGCAAGTGACATATTGCTCATCAGCCTATTTAATGTTTCTACATGTGGCCTTTAAAACAGTTTTTTTTTTTAAATTCTTGGCTTGAAGGCATGCTTAAGTTGCATAAAAACCATTAGTAGTGCCGTACAATAGGGGCTACCAATGGCCAATCACAGCCCATATTTGGCAACCCCAAAAACATTTGCATGCTTGTGTTGTTCCTCAACTTCTTTTACATTTGAATGTGGCTTGCAGGTAAAAAAGGCTACTGACCCCTACTTTAAAGGCCTATATTTTCCTACAACATATATCAGTTGGGCACGTCTCCCCCACTCAATTGGCATAATTTATACTGCATATATCTCCTCGTTTTTTTGTAATACAGATAGCAGCTTTCACCCTGCAACTATTTTCCCATCTGCAAACAGCACATGCTTTAAATTCATGCAATCAAGAATGGAGGCTTACACAGGCGGAACTTAGTATGATAAAAAGTTCTGCTTGGATTAAGCTCTGTAGTGGTTAAGCTCAGCTCAGGAGAAGAGGTTAGGAGAAAAAAATAGGAGCAGACAGCTAGAGCAGCATATCCGTGGGAACCAGCAATGCCATCTCTTCACTGGCTGCGAGACTGGAGCGAGAGTTTAGTAATCTAAGAACTAAGCATGTTCAGTAGCCAACATCCAAGGTAAATTCATGAGGGGGCAAGTGGATTAGAGGAGGAAAAGGAATCCTAAGTGACTAAGGCAATGCTGCAGCCTTACTATTGAACAACCAGAGTGGCAGGTATGTAAAGATTTCAAAGAGGCTATTCCCTGAATACATTTTTTTGTGTGTGGGGTTTACATGTCCTTTAATCTTTGGTCCAATTAGGAACTCAGAACAGAAAGTAGCCAAATTCCACCATATTTTATTATGAAAACAAAGATACAAAAATGAAAAAGCACCATCACAAAGCTTAGCATATTTGAGGCAAATTCCTGACTCATGAGCAAACATAATCATAGGCAATTGTAAATTATAAATAGTAAAAAAAATGGAGACATAACTTTGTCATTTATAATTTAGTTCAGTTAAAAAAAGGGTTTAGATACACATAACAAGATAGTATTTACATCAGACCAGCTTTACATACATAGCAAGTTGCCAAGCACTGAGATTTCCCAGGAGAATGATGGTCCTTCCATGTCGCAGAGAGCTGAATAAAACAAAGGAACCTTTTACAGCATGTGATTCTTGTGCGGGCAGAGGCCATTGCATACATTTTGATGTGCAATACAGCAGTCACTGAAGTCAAATACCATTTATTGAATGTCTGTCTAAAGTAGCTTTTGATACAAGTGTATGAGCCATGTCATTGCCGGAATGGGTAGAGGCTGTGCTGGTTGGTAGTTCAAAAATGTTCATATGAAATGTATGAATCCAGTTGATAATAAGCAAAATGTAGCTGCATCATTTCCATATCGCGTTTGGTTAAACACGCAAATGTTAGCATGTATGTCCTTGCACCATATAATCCCTTTAAGAAAACAAAAGTCAGATAAAAACATAGGAACCACCATTTTTCCATGTAAATCCTTTCCGATAGCACATCCCTAATTAACTTCCCCCTTCCCCAGGGACTTGTACATGTACAGCTGAGACTGACTGCCTTTGTGCATACACACACACACATGTGGGCTGATTTATCAGTTTGTTTTTCTAAATCAAATAAACTTGCATATCGAATGCTTGCTTATTTATTAATAAGGAAAACTTGTTTGCATAAAAAATGAGAGTTACAAACTCGAAAAACTAAAAAAAAAATTGGAGTTTGAAAATATGGCTTTACTTTGCCTAGGAGAAAAACTCGAATGTTGATACATCACCCCCATGGAGTTGTACAGTGGCCCAGCAGACACACAATATGTATTGGGTCTCTCTGACATTGTAGCAGGAAGTGAGGCCTAGACTTGCAAGCTGTGGATTCTGCCTAACGCCAGAGGAGCTGTTGTAAGATGCCATAGACAGTCTCTATTTATTGGGCTGTTTGGGCTTCTGTGAACTTAAAATGACAAGGCCTGAGCCTGCAGGGGGTGGAGCCAAACACAGACGTACAAGTTCAGGCTTAATTTTTTCAATTTTACTATTTTCCCTCAGGTGATTGAGCAGTCAAGTGGGCAGGTTTGTACTGCTGCAGTAACCAAAGTTAACTAATCAGGGTTTGGTTACATTATAACTTGAAGGAGACAGTTGCTGGGTTGCTATGGTTTATTGTAGCTTTGCAAAACTGCCCAGTGTTCATAATTGAGCCTCCCATGCAGTTGAAGAGATTGTTCATCCTAGCGAGTGCTGTTAATGATCTTCTGACATGTTCCAGTGGGGATCCCCTTATAATAATAAACTGATTTTGTTTTTCATTTCCTCCCACATGCACTGAACAAACAAGCCTACACACTATATGGAGCAAAACATAGCCTCACAGAGGGAAGTAAAATGAGAAAGGTGAAAACATGTATAAGATGTGCAAAAATGCCTCTTTTACACCTTGTAAGGTAAGGCATAGGGCACCCCACAGCAGCAGTGATGGCTCTGCATCCTAGTACATATGCATTATTTTCTTATACGAGGATCTCATACATTACATTTGAACAAAAAGCAAAAGATTCCGTTGTGTGCAGTAGAACCTGTAGATCTACTGAGCACAGCAAATGTAACCAACTGGATTTATCATGCTTATTTGAGACAACATTCATGGTCATTTTACCCTATCACCACTGAGTGCTAACTAGTCAGTGATGGAAATAAATATGAACACAAGCAGCAGTAGCAGTTAGAGCAAACCTATTAGAAAGTATGCAGGCAATATTCACATTTAAAAAAAAACTTCAGTGTAGGAAATTGCAAAGAATCTGTTGGCATTGCTGCAAGGTGCGTTTGTACCAATCCCTGCTGTAAAGCTGTGCCCTGTGTATAAAGCAAGGAGCAAGTAGATCCAGTAAGAAGGACACAGCTATATTTCAGAGAAATTCTAGATAGATCAGTTCATCATAAAAGACCCCAGATGAAGACGAGGCTGTACAGAGCAGAGTGCATAGTTCATATCTCCATGACTGTGGGCCTAATATAGGCCATTATAGTATCCAGTGCTGGAATGCAAAGGAATGTGAGACTGACTGTCTGCAGTATTTTCCTGCTGGAGTACCACCTCCTATGGCTCAAAGCCACTTCTTTAGGTGAACAATTCAAATACTGTTTCACAATCCAATCAGTCAAAGGTTCAGCTCACTGCCTTCTGCTCAGCCACCAAGCTTCGTGTCCTTTCATTCTGCTTCTCTTTCATGCTTGTTGATGCCAGTGATATTTGACATGCTTCACTGTAAGCTAAAGATGATAAAATATATGCTCATTAATGTTAGGGATAATAGAAACCAGTTGCAGCCTAAAACAATATTGTACTATACTGTTCTTATTTGTTTATGTTATATTTGTTTCCCCCCTCTCCCTTTTGCCTCAATGTATATGTAAAATGAATAAGACTCATATCATGTATGTATGGAACACACCCTTTTCTTTTCCCTGTTGAAACCAAATAAAACTGGAAGTTACAAAAAAACAATATTTGGATACAGACTCAAGGTATTGAGCAAAAGCCAAACTAGCAGGGGCCCTAAGGACAGTTAGTGGAATTATCTTCAGTTAGGGTAATGGGACATGGGGCAGTTCCATGCACTTGTAGATAAGCAGTCATCACTTGAAGTGATACTAACACTAAAGAACTACTCTTTAAAATATATAAGAGTTGCCTATAGGTCATGTTGATCATTTTTTGCTGGTAGGGCGCTGCTTTTGTAAGTAATTGTTACTTGACATGCTTAAACCTGAATGTTTTGCCAACCTGACTGTCCCTTCTCCACTAGTGAGTTATAGTTTCTAATGCTAACGGTCTACTTATAAATACACTTATGGTAAAATTATAAAGTTTGTGCAATACAATGTTATGATAGAAGTAAAAAAGGTTTAAACTCTGGTGTCACTATCTCTTTAAAAACACTAACTAATGCATTTTCAATCCTGGCCCACTAGTGTACCTGTGGGAGCAGGTGAAGCCCACAGGAATAAATTGCGGGTTACATCTTATTGTACAGTGCTGCAGAATATGTTGGCATTTTATAAATAAATGTTAATAATAATAATAATAATACTCCAATTATTCTGTCCTCCATTTACCTAAAAAAATACTCTGAATCACCCCTTTTGACATTTAAAGTACTCAGAGGGGCTATGTAATGGCGTTCAGCCAGTAGGTGTCACTGTGAAACAGATAAATGAAAATGCTAACAGGAAGGGCAGAATTCATACACCGTGCTACAGCGTCAACCCTGAGAAAACGAGTAACAAATCACTATTTGTCCCATCTAGTTACTGCAGTCTAATTTCATTTCTGTTAGTAGATGAGCTCTGTCAATTTTAGATCTGTTAAAAATATCTTTCAAATGTTTACTATGCAGCAGCTAACTTTCTATAGGCTATATTCTACTATTGCACTAATGTCTGCTCAGATTTTCTGGGTTTTTTTCAGCAAGTTTCACGTCATGTTCATTTGAATTGGGTTCCTAATACACTGAAACACAGAGATGTCAGTAGATCAAATACATGGTGTTGCATTTAAAAATGCATATAACTGTGTTTATAAAACGTGTTAAAGTGTTTAGTATGCATTTTTGTTTTTTGATGCACCAAAAAACACCAGTTTAAGAGCCCTTAGTGTGACATGGGCTCATTTATCAACACCGAGCAAATTTGCCTGTGGGCAGTAACCCATAGCAACCAGTGACTGGCTTTTTTCAGCCAGCTGCAGGTAGAACAATGAATGCAACCATTTGATTGGTTGCCATGGGTTACTGCCCATAGGCAAATTTGACAAATGAGAGTGAGTGCTAGTCATGGAAAGACTCATCAGAGTGCTCATTAGGGTCAGTCACCCCGGCTTAGCTTGTGGGAATGCACCTTAAATATTTAATTAAATAGAAAATACAAACCTAAACATTAGTTTTAATGAAAGTAACACCATGGATGACAGATAAGTGCACGTTCATTTATATGTGGTGCACCTCAAGCAAGGGGTTAATAAATGTGGTTGCTGGATTGCTTTGCTCTGTTATGAATTCTTCATTGTATTTGTTCTTTTATGGTTCTGCTTTTCCAATAAAATAGAGAGTGCTGAATTCACTCCTACTGTCAATATAGCAGGGGTGTCATTTTTGCTCTGCACCAGACTTTGTACCAGGAACACACATTTTGCCAAGCTACCCCGAATGAAAGAGAGAATTTCATACAATATTTTATATTTATATGTATACTGTATATACTCAAGTATAAGCCTAGTTTTTCAGCACCCAAAATGAGGTGCCTCGGCTTATATTCGGATTGTCTTATACTCGAGTATATACGGTAATTCTATATGTGTGTTTGTTTGTGTGAATGTGTGTATGTTTATGAGTGTTTGTGTGAGTGTGTATGTTTATGTGTGAGTATGTTTATGTGTGTTTGTGTTAGTGTGTGTATGTTTATGAGTGTGAGTATGTTTATGTGTGAGTGTGTGTATGTTTATGAGTGTGAGTATGTTTATGTGTGTGAGTATGTTTATGTGTGAGTGTGTGTATGTTTATGTGTGTGAGTATGTTTATGTGTGAGTGAGTATGTTTATGTGTGAGTGTGTGTATGTTTATGTGTGTGAGTATGTTTATGTGTGAGTGTGTATGTTTATGTGTGAGTGTGTGTATGTTTATGTGTGTGAGTATGTTTATTTGTGAGAGTGTGAGTATGTTTATGAGTGTGAAATATCTGTCAGCAGTGTATCTCTTGCCTGCTTTAAGAAAGATGGCTGCCATCCTAAGAGAACCTGTATTCCAGGTTCTTTTCTCCTTAACCAAACATTTTAGCCTAAAGTATAAGGGCTACAGTGTATGGGAAGTTCCAGAGAAATGCACACATTGTGACTGACGAAGAATGACGTTCACTATTCTAAGCACCTTGTTTGTTGTCATTGTTTATTTTTTATGTAAGAAACTATACATTTACTATTTATCAATAATGGACACATACTTAATGCAGGTGATGCGAATCAACATGTGATACAATTCAAAAGTGTCTTTGTATATTGAAATATATACATTTTTTAAAGCACAGGGACATCTTTGCTATGTGTTACAGGGATTTAGAGGGAGTTGCCACCAGGCAAGCAGTTCAATGAAAAAACACTAAGCAATAGGCTGTTGCTTAAAGACTCATGGGCATATTTAATATAGTGACATTGCCCATAGCAACCAATCAGATTTTTGCTTTTGCTTTCTAACTTATAGGTGACTGTTCAAATGTAATGGCTAATTGGTTGCTTTGGGCAACATCACCATTGATGTTGCCTTACACACTATAATAAATATGCCCCTTAGATAGCCTCATTGTTACACCCTGACCCACCTAGTTATGCTCCTGATCTGCCCCGTTACACCCCAGCCTCCCTATTATTCTCCCAATCCCCACCAGCTTCCCCTGATATGAAAGCTCACACCCCACCTCTGACTTCTGCATTATTGACTATATATGGGGCATTTCTAATTGCTATATGATTAGACAAGTGTTATTGTACAAAGCTAAAGAAGTAAATTAAAAATAACATGATTTTCCTCAAAAAAGAAAAAAAAATAAGATTAACTGATACACAATTAAGCCAAAAAGAAGACATTAGAGTATGACAATGTTATTATCGGTTAAGTATTTATATACAAGATAAAGTTAAAGAATTTTTGGCACATATAACCTTCTGTTAATAATTTCCTGTGGGATATAAAGCTGCCTTTGTACCTGTGCTGTTATCCTCTTGGCAGATGTTCTTAATATCGCTCCTGGCAGGAATTAACATGTTGGAAGGTACCCATGCAGTTTTCTTGGAAACAACTTCTTTTACTAACCTGTAATAGAGCCAACAAGAGACAGTGTTACTAGTTACTGTTGTGCACAAAAGCGTAACCCCAGTGCGTTACACTCCTCACCTCTGCTCCTTGGTGGCAACTGATCTTTGGTGACTTCTGATCTCACTAACTAAAGCGCAAGGTTTAAATTGTTTAAACATAATGTATACTGTAACTGGGGCACTGGTGTAACCACCACGTGTAAGAAATTGACCTGTATTCTTTTGCACTGGTGGTAACAATGTTGACTGGATAATTAATTTGTAAACTGTAAATAATGTAAATATATTGTTTTAGTTTAATCACTTAATTGTAACAACCAATTGATTTGTTATTCAGTATATTCCCTTTTATATACACTTATTGGTAGGGTATTTGGCTGCTTCTCAAAAAAAATGTCACCCTAGTAAGAGGGGTGAATAATATTATTATTAATATTATATCAATATATATATATATATTACACATGTATGGGACTGTATATACTACTTGAGGAGGTTTGGCAATACCCTGGTAAGAGCCTGCTTGTGTTTTCTAGATGCACGGATAGCCCTAAGAATCACCGAAAGCAAAATAAGGCGGATGCCATATGAGGCTGATTCTCTCAATTTGGTGCTTGCCACAATTCCACTGGAATTATCGAGGAAATCCAGCATTATGGGTAAAAATAACCCGCACTTTCCACAATGCATTTGCATTAGTAAATAGTGACTAAGAGTTTAGCTTTTTACAGCAGACCATAAATTATATGGAACAATTACACATCAGATAAATGAGCTCATGTCAGAAAACAAAGAGTATACTTTCCCTTCAGTATAAGATACATACATGTGTTTTATGTGCACTGTAGAAAAAGTAAAACATGCTTCTATATCACTGCAAGTCCTATATCAATATTATACTGGTTTGTAGGACACAAGCAATGCCTTTTTATTTGCACTATGTCACTTTCAGTAAATATCAGTCTCACACCACACCTTTCTTTTAAATAGCATAAATGCTGTCAGTAGGCAATACATCCATTCCAAAGCTCATAAACACTGCATTTAAAGCCTCAGTTTGGCTCGCCCACTTAGTACACTTGCCCGTTTCTATGAAGGTGTTCTTACAGGGCCAAACAAGCTATAGAAAAAAAAGTCATTCAGTTAACAAAGCAGTTAAAAAAGCCTTTTTTAAATTTCCATGTTATTCTCCTAATTTTCTGTTTGGAACGTGAATGTTTTCTAACACTGTAACTTTTTAAGAAGAATTAAATAACAAAAAAACAAACAAACAAAACATGTTATTTTGAGTTTTTAATGGCAGATATTTTCATTCTTTAATGAAAAGTTCTCTATTTGTTCTTGCTGACATGATGACAAAATCCTAGAAAGAGAGCACGTAGCTAAATATTTCAATCACTCCCACATTTGCTCTTAAGAGATTTGAGGCTTCATTTACTAGCATACAATGTTTTACCCACAATGCAGCATTTATCCACAAGTTCAGTGTAAAGGTGGCCATACATTGTAAGATCCGCTCATTTGGCAATTATGGCAAACAAGCAGATCTTCTTCCAATATGCCCACCTAAAGCAGGCTAATTACAAAAACTAATATAGGGGCTGTAGGACTGAGGACCACATCAACGAGTCAATGCAGTCCCAATCTGACGGGAAAATTGAACCTGCTGGACCGTCACTTGACTGATTTTTAGCAAGATTTAGTTCAGGAGGCCCTATACATGGGCAGATAAGTTTTCTAAAGGACTCGAATCAGTATCTAATATCTGCCTGTGTATAGACACTTTAACAGGCTACATGGGGGAGTTGAGGTTGCTACAATTGTACAAAATTAGACGCACACAATGGATGTAATTAAATGCTGAGGACACAATAGATGCATCATTAAAGCACCTATAACACACAGTCTCCACCTACACCTTTTCTCCATTACAATAAATACATTTTTATGAAAGGAGTCATCTCAATCTGTATATGTGTCTAATTATATCTCTAGAAACAGCAATTAAAAGTATCCAGGACAAATGCGGTTGGATGGATTTACCATAACTGTTGGACGAAGCATCTCTCAGACTTACCCTTGAAATAACTTATTTTAATTAATTGCAAAATGCAATTTTTTTAACATTTATTTACTAAATATAGGGCAAAGTGCAAAGTAGTGCAATGACTGAAAAAGAAAACAGCAAATGCCACAGCACCAAATAACAGCTCAAATGAGCAATTGGTGCCAGAGTAAATTAAACCATTAACAAAACCACTACGCGCCACAATTGTGGCTACAGACCCTTAAAAACTGCACACTCAAATATTAATGAAGCACAATCTTTAATAAGCCACAGAGACAAAAACTCGGTTAAAAACACTTGAAAACTGCATCTCCCCCAGAATGCCCCACAATACTCTAACTCACCCACTGAACAATAATTATACAAAACACTAAAGCTTACTGGGACCGGAACAAAACAGTTCACAGGCACCCAGTTGTATAGCTGCATCTGGATGCAATATGAGTAACAAAACCCAGCACTAAATGGAGAGTCCCAATGCAAAGTACAAGTATAATACATTCAAATATAGCACTGATAGCATATAACCATTAAAGTCACAAGAAAGGTTTATGCTGAGAAAGTCAACACTCATTTAGTTAGAGCAGGGGTCGGGAACCTTTTTGGCTGAGAGAGCCATAAACACCACATATTTTAAAATGTAATTCCGTGAGAGCCATACAACATGTTTGGCAGCGCATGCTGCGGGGAAAGGTAGGGTGGGTCCCAAGGATGCCGGATGCGATGCAGAGGAGGGCGTGGCCTGCGCTTGGTGGATAGAAGACATGTTCTAAGGCTTAGAACACGTCTTCTATCTGCCAAGTGCAGGGGCAAGGTAGGGTGGGTGCCAAGGATGCCGGATGCGATGTGGAGGAGGGCGTGGCCTGCGCTCAGCGGATAGAACACGTCTTCTATCTGCCGAGCGCAGGCCACGCCCCCCATTATTTGTTTTATTAAAGGAGACATATTGGATAAATGGGAAAACCCTTATTTTGTAGGCAATTATGAATAATATACAGTGCTGGTTTCCCTTTGGGCTAAACATTAATCCTATCTGTAACAATGGCCCCTTTATTGGAGCTCCCTATAGATCCTATCACTTCTCTGTCGGAGTTTGAAATGAAGAGTGGGCGTGTCCTAACGGTCCCTGCCAGAAGCACAGTAGGAGGGGGAGAGCCAATCACAGCCCTGCAGTCACACAAGCACAGACAGGCTTCAGTTCCCTATCAGGTCAGCCTAGCTGCTGATTGGTTCCTATCCTACAGTGCAGGGTACGGAGGGCCGCCGGCTCCCCAGCTCATCCAGAGAATTCAGCCAGCAGGAAGTGGAACGGATGGGCGGGGCTAGTGGGGGTTTTGTGGAATTTCTCAATAAATCAGTCTGAAACACAACTTTTTAAGCACAATCCTTCTATAGGAGTATAATCCCCTGGTACATTCATAATTTTTATAGGATATGTCTCCTTTAAAGATTTGGCAGCGAGTCGGATGCAGCCATCAAAAGAGCCACATCTGGCTCCCGAGCCATAGGTTCCCTACCCCTGAGTTAGTGTATAATAAAAGATCAATCAGCGAGGAATTGGGGCTGGGGGAGAGACGCCATCCTCTACATGTATTGCCACCTGGCTTCATCAGGAGGTGCAAAAGTGCAAAGTATTGCAACACAGCCTGCACTGCATTATGATAGAAATGCAAGTAGTTTTTGCCTTTTATGGATAGTAAAGAGTCCATCAAATTAATGGTAGGGGTATACTACAGACCCCCTAATGTAAGTGAAGATGCTCAGCTCCTTTTGCAAACAGAAAAGGCTGCTAGTTTGGGGCAAGTGATAATAATGGGGGATTTAAATTACCCTGATATTGACTGGAGCAATAGTACTGCAAGGACAGTAAATGGGAACAAGTTTATAAACTTGTTGCACAACAACTTTATGTCACAGGTTGCTGAGGGGCCAACCAGAAACCCCAGTGGGGGTGCAGTAGATGTGATCTATTTGGATTTTGCCAAAGCATTTGATACCGTTCCCCACAAATGACTGCTTTCTAAACTAAGGTCTATTGGTCTAATTGAAGTCATTTGCACATGGATAGAAAACTGGCTACAGGATCGGGTACAGAGGGTGGTTGTTAATGGTACATTCTCTACTTGGAGTAAAGTTCTCAGTGCGGCCCCTCTGTACTGGGTCCTTTACTGGGTTTCTTATTTACGGTAATTTGTTCATTAATGACTTAGGGGAGTGTATTATAAGCAATGTATCAGTGTTTGCAGATGACACAAAACTCTGCAGCCCAATCAATTCTATCCAGGATGTGGCATCCTTTCAGCAATATCTTGACAAACTGGCAATCTGGGCAGAATCTTGAAATTTTTTCCCCTCTGCAGCAAATTAGAGAGGCTTCAGATGAGGTTTTTGGCCTTCCTCTGGATCAACTAGCAGTTAGGCAGGTTATATAAAGGCATTAAGGTTGAACTTGATAGAGATTTATATTTTTTCAATCTAACTTACTATGTTACTATTCACAGATTAACTGCTCTTGATGCTTAAGCATAGGTAAATAAGCCCCTAAAAAGCTGCAGCTATTATATCCTTAAGATATTGTTTCCAAGACTGTGGGGCTTTCCCTGTTAGGCATGCTTAGAGCAGTACATGAGGGTCAGAGCCTGAGAGCTATAACACACAGAGCTACTTGTAGCCAGCTACAAAATGCCAGAATACCATGCCATAGAATTAGACAATACTGAATCTGTCTCTGCTAAAACATACGTAGGGACAATTATCAGTACTATTTTGTAGCCAAGACATGTAGCTGACTACAAGTAGCTGCAGTCTTTTAAAGGAGAAGGAAAGGTAAAAACTAAGTAAGCGTTTTCAGAAATGTCTCTGTAAATACAGCAATAAGCACTCACAGAAATGCTGCACTAAGTTCCCTGTCAAAAGATTAGTTGTGTCTGTTTTCCTCTGCCAGAGACACGCAGCTCTTTGCTTTCTGCTCTCTCCTGCTCCCCCCTCCCTCGAAAATGCTAAGAACTCACTCCCCCCCCCTTGTTCACTTGGTCTGGGTGTCTGTGCAGGAATGATGCATTATGGGAACTTTCTTCACAGCTCAGTGTTTTTTCTTCCTGTTGGGCTTCTGATCATCTGAATGGGAGAAATATGGGGAGACTTAGGGGCACTATTGAGACGACTGAAGGTATGCCTGCAGCTTGAGATTAACTCTTTATTAGCCTTTCCATCTCCTTTAAGCTGTTGCATCACAATTATTTTTCACTGGGGCCATCTGGCATAAAAGTATGTCCTTTTGGTGCCAAAACTTGCTGGAGACAAGTTCTGAAAAGGAACTGGGTGTGATATTCAGCTCATTTATTATAATTTCAGTACCATTTTCTGTGGCTAATACGTCTATTGTGGATAGCGCCAAGTCCTTTTTAGCTGTATGTTTATAAATAAAATAGATGCATCACCCAAGAAAAAGATGATTCTCAAAACAAATGTTTGGCCTATAAAGAGTCCTCTCTATTCCCTTGCTTTTGCCCGTCGTTATGTACAGAGAAGACGATTCCAGAGCTATAGTTCTAGAGACAGCTGGCGTGCTGGAGACTGCTTAGTAAACTGTAACATGCGTGAAAATAAAGCAAACTATTAAATACCACTGTCCACTGTCTCCACATTGTTCCACTTGTACAAGGTCACCATGCTGAAGTGTGAGCGCACTGGGGGAACATACTTCCAAACATCCTTCCACACGAAACAGATTGGATCTCTGTATAGATTAAAATGTGAGACACATGAATGTAAAGGGGTAGTTCAGCATTAATTAATGTTTTAGTATGATGTAGACAGCGATATTCTGTGACAATTTGCCAGTGATGTTTATTTTTAATGGTTTTAGAATTATATTTATCTAGCAGTTTAGCTTGGAACTTCAGGTACCTGGTTAATAGGGTCCAATTCACACTAGAAACCAGGCAATGGGTTAAATGAGAGACAGGGAAACATCAGAGAGCCTGAACATAAAGATATGTACTAAAAAAGTAACAGTCACAATAAAATTGTAGCTCAAAGAGCAAGTCTTTTGACCTCCATTTGCAAGCTTAAAGGAGAAGGAAAGTCATTTTTTCTGCAGAAATCATTACCATACCTGACAGATTTAAAAGCTTTCTCTGTTTGCTTATAGCTCAGATCATACATTCCTAAGGGAGGGGATAGAGGATAGAGAGGGGATAGAGGAGAGAACTGTGCAGACACTGGCCACGGGAATTAAGGCTGTTTCTGAGAGAGAAAGTCAGACACTGGAACATCATGTTTACAAAAAAATAGATGAGAAATCCTGTGTTTCTTTTGATAGAGGACTTAATGCAGCGTTTCTGTGAGTGCTTATGGCTGTATTTACATAGACCTTTCTGATAAACCTTACTTCGTTTTTATCTTTCTTTCTCCTTTAAGGGCAGGGGTACATGGGGAGATGAGTCACGCCGCAGCAAATCGCCGCTATTGCGGGCAACTAATCTCCCCACAATCTCCGTTGGGATGGCATATGCATCGCTGTGATGTCCCGCAATCGTCCAAAGTTGTCTTCAAAGGTTACCTACATGCATTCCTGAGTCTGGCTCTCTCCATTGCTGTGGGCGACTTAATCATCCCGCAATGCCATCCCATCGGCTGGAATGTAAATCGCCAGTGAAATGGCATACGCGTCACTGTGATGACCTGCAGTGGCCTGAAGTTTCCTTTGAAGACAACTTCGGCCGACTGCGGGACATCGCAGTGATGCTTATGCCATCCCACCGGCGATTTACATTCTAGCCGGTGGGATGGCATTGCGGGGAGATTAGTCGCCAGTGACAACGGAGATTTGTTGCGGCGCAACTAATCTCCCCATGTACCCCTGCTCTAAATGGCACAAATGCCTTCTGTAGGAAAGAAGGTAAGTACAAGGCTTCTCTTTAGCCTGCTTCCACTGGTGCTGCCTAACTTGGGTGTCTGAATGACACAAATAGCAGTTGGAAAAAGGTCACCTACATGCATTCCTGAGTCTGGCTCTTATGAATACCCACTCTTGCTCTTGTTTAGGTTAAATGCAGGTGGCAATTTACTGATATACTGTAAAAAGAGCAGGTTGCTGTGCTACATACTCTATACACTTTGTGGCTCTTACTGTCTATTTAAGGGAAAAGTAAAAAAGCCCCATTTCAATCCAGACAATTCAAGATGGTGTCAGTAATGGTAAGTATCAGAGCTCTCTAATCACATCAACTAGATGTCAAGGAATACTGTTTTTTGCAGATTAACAAATAATGGAACCCCACATTGAGTATTAGCACCAATCATTGCCCAAAATAAAATGAAAGGTCAATTGGGGCAGACTAGACTGAATGTAACTAAAGTATCACCACTGGTTTTGCTGGGAGTAAAAATACTGTTTGTTTTCCCATGATCTTCTGGTTAACAGATTGTTATTAGAGGGCTGACACTTACTTTGCTATTTGTTATATCCTCATCAACATCTGAAGAATTGGAAAGTTCATCATTGCTGGATGGGATAGCTGAAAAGTCTTGGAAAGTTTCCATAGAGTTCATGTGTCTCGGCCAGCCTGCATAACAAAAAAGCATTTCCTTGACATTTATCTTTCTTTAAACAGATTTTATTCCACTTCACAAATTTATAGTAAATTTGGTTATCTCACCAGTCATATCACATACTTTTGTTTTCCTGTCCTTCAAGAAAAAAGCACTGAAACTTTTGTGAAGCCCATACCTACATAGTAGTACACATAAACACATAAACTTTGTACAGTACTATGCCTTTAGTACTTAAAGAAATAAAACTTTAATGAATATGGCTAAAATGCCATATTTTATAAACTGAACTTATTGCTCCAGTCTAAAGTTTCAGCTTCTCTATTCCAGCAATGATCCAGGCCTATCAAACTTGTCACAGGGGGTCACCATCTTAGAGGGGTCAGTGACACACATGCTCTGAGCAGCTGCTAAGAAGTTAAGCTTAGGGGTTGTGGCAAATTATCAAGCAGAAAATGAGCATGTCATAAAAGCTGATTATTATATTCTAATGCTAATTGCAATGGTTTCTGAGCTGCCATGTAGTAATTACCTGTAGTAAATACTATTCAGCCTTTAATATTCTATATAAACAGTATTTTGTCTGTCCCTAAGCTCAGGTAAATGACAGCAGCACAGAAAATGTGCAGGGAATCAGCAGAAAAGAAGATTAGGAGCTACTGGGGGTATTTGGGGGCACATCTCTTTCCCCCTAAACGGCTGTGGTTGTCTTGGGTTGGTACAGAGGCCAAAACATATTGTACAACATTTCTAGCCTACTTCTTTAGTTAGGCTTTAGTTCTCCTTCAAGGTGAGATAAACAGGGGTCAGCCATTTATGGCCTTCTAGACACCTTTGCTGCAAGGTAGCACATAGTGAATTATCCACTTTCCTGCTGGAAACACACTGTGCCTCTACATGTGTACATGGATAGGACCACCTGTCACTAAGCACATAACATAAAAAACAAACACACAAAGACTTTATAAACAAAATATGCATGCAACAATCAGGTCACTTTTCTTTTGTTTTATAAGATAATATATACTAACACTGAATTTGGTTAGTACTGATATCAGAAATGACTGCACAGTACACATTTTCATAGGGTGTGATACATGTGAATCCAAACTGCCTGGAAAAATGTCAATCAACCTTCAGACTTTTGTAATCAGAACATGATTATATATTAAACTGGCTGTAATATGATCTAACAATCATTAGTTGAATTAATGTTATCATGTAGTGCCCCAGGGCCAGACCAAGGTATTTTGGCACCCTAGGCAAGGGTTTCAATCAGCGCTCCCCCACCGCCCTGCATTACCATTTCCTACGTTACCATTATACAGTTTCATTTTTTTGCATTTTACATAATAATATTTCACTGGCACAACAAACAGTTTCATTTTTGAATAAATCTTACAACACATTTACAAATGAAACTTTTAATTTATAGGCCCAACACCCAGCTGAAGCCCAGATAGTCAGAAAAAACGAATAAATATTCTTCATTCCCATCATACCCTGCTCTAGTGGAGCTTACATTCTAAAAAGAGGCATATTTATTATAGTGTGTAAGCCAGTGACGTTGCAGTGATGTTTTATACACATAATTGTATAAAAGTAATTCCAACATAATGTACTGCTGCCCTGCACTGGTACAACTGGTGTGTTTGCCTCAAAATCACTACTATAGTTAATATAAAGAATGCTGCTGTGTAGCCACGGGGGCAGCCATTCACAGAGAAAACTTTAAAAAAGCTTTAATTTTTTGTTACTGTTCCTTTAAGAAGGTTAAGTAGTCCTACATTAACATTATCTCCTAGTTTCTTTTTAATTGATTATGTAAATACAATTCCTTTCTTTTACGATTCTTACACACCTTTAAATTGGGTGTGTGGGGTTATAACCTTTTGAATGGGATAATTCTAAAATTAGCTCATCACAGATTCAGAGCCACAGTTTCCAGTGACGTACTGTACTGTTTCCTACCCTTATCTGATTTAGCAAGCTAAAGGCACATGACTGCACCCAGAGACCTTTATGGAATGTAATATTTTGCTAAATAGACAATTTTTATTCTCAAGGAAATTAAAGGCTCTTTCATTCCAAAGTGAATATGTTTGTCTTGTGCTTATATGTAACAAAAAAAATGTTTTCCTAAAAACCACCATCATTTTCATGTATTTGCCTAAAAACAGCATTCTAACAGAATGACTCAGTACAAACTTTGTAAAAACAATGATGACCTTTATTTTAATGTGCATTCTGTACAAACTCTATAAGAATAGGTACTTTAAGAAAGTTTTATGCTTATCCATGCAAACATGAATAGAATGAAAGGGGTTGTGTACACCTATTTTGATGGAAGGTTCAATAGCAGATTTATTGGGGCAAAGAAACCTGTGCTTTTGTGGGGGGGGGGGGGGGAGACAAAAGGAGACATTATGGGAGTCTGCAGAGAGGCAAGAACCCAGCCTGAAACCTCATTTACTAATACTTGCCCGTTGCAGTTATCTACTGCAGCCACTCAGCAATTAGCTAAGCTGATTCATGAAATTACATGGGTTACTGCACTTCTAAATATTTGCTGAGTTTAATGAACCCAAATAAATGAATGGGTTAAGCATTCTCAGATGGCATTTGTATTGCACTCCATTGTGATCTGGATGGATCCTAACATTAAAGGAGAAGGAAAGTCATTTTGGCATTTTACTAATACTAATTTGTCACATTAGTGCCACCTCTTTATTCTACAGAAAGCTTTACCATACCTGAGTAAAGTGCCCTAGAATTTTTTTCTGTTTGTTTAAGATTGCAGCTGCCATTTTAGCTTGGTCCTCATTGCTTCCTGCTTGCAGTTTAGCTGTTGTAGCTCAGATTACACATTCTTAAGGGTGGGGGGAGAGAGTTTTATGGATTCTTATGGGAGGGGGAGCAGGAGAGGGGAGAAAGGAGAGATCTGTGCAGACTCTGGCCCCAGGAATGAAGGATTTTTCTGATTTTTCCTTCTCCTTTAAGCAACTGAGGAAATAGGGATACTCAGCTGCTCTCTCAAGATTCTGTTCCAGAGTTCCCCATTGCAAGAATCCACAATAGCTTGCAGGCCTGTTTTTACAGTACATTCTTACAGAACAATTAACATAACAAAGTAAAACATAAACTTAAATTGAACAAGCAAGGCAAAAACAACAAGCACATCAACAGGCACAAGAGGAACAAACATATGCATGCATGCCATCTATACTTATACCTTCGAAACCAAGGGGGGTTGGGTCACTCTTTATCTCATGTCGCTTTGCTTTCACATCAGGGCCAAGTGGACCTAAATTAAGTTTACAAATATTCACACTATTTTAAAAAACCAAAAACAGAAATGTGCAAATGCATAAAAAAAAACCACAGTAAAACATAGGGGCTGATTGACCAGCTATCTGTACATTTTACTAAGTAGTAACAATCTTTAATACGTCTGTCCCATAAGGTGGCCATATACGAGCAGATTTAGGACCTTGAGGCCGATTTGGCAGCTTATCTGACCATGTATGGGGCCCCTCAACAGATCAGATGTTGATCAGGCTTAATTTATTCTGTCAGATTAAAGTGGACCTGTCACCCAGACATGAAAATCTGTATAATAAAAGTCCTGTTCAAATTAAACATGAAACCCAAATTCATTTTTATATTAACACATCCAAACCCATTATAAAGGCATTTAAAAATCACAGCTGTCAATCATATATTGCTTGCCCCGCCTCTATGCCTTAGGCATAGAGGCGGGGCAGACAGTAACTTTAGCTTTCCATTCAGCACTTCCTAGATGTCACTGCACATCTCACTTTTCCCCTCCCTCCTCCTTATCTAACTGTGTAGCCAGTGCATGGGCCTGGGCATCAGGCCCCCATTCTATCACATAAATAAGATTTTGGCATGATACAAAGCTTGCCTTAATAACAGTGTCCACAAAATGGTGCCTGCCTGCTTGCTTTGATTGAGTAATTCCAAGACGGAAGGAAACAAGATTTATATTATTTATATAGAGTAAGTAAAGTTTATTTTGCTCAACTAACAATATAGAAAATAATTTGGACTTATTTCTTAGGGTGACAGGTCCGCTTTAAGGACCGCAATGGCTCATTGATACGGTCTTCTCCGACTTCTCACATCGTTGCAATGGCCCTAGGGCCAAACGATCGTATTGGCATGATATCACCCACCCAAGGTGGGCATATCAGGGAAAAGATTAGCTTGTTCGGCAGCCTCACCAAATATGGTTTATATTAACACAAGGAAGTCTGATCTCATGGATACTGGAGATACCAGTTTGTCATGTCTGCTGAACCAAGAAAGTAAAAGCAGCACAGTAAAACTGTAACAATTGCTCTGTTTCTCTTTCTCTGTTAGATCTACATCTAAGAGCACTGTAAACTGTCTTGAAATGTTGCTGCCTGTCTGTAAACAGTCACACTAGAAGTGTTAGACCATCTGTATGTAGGTATACTATGTGCAGCTATGCATGTGCTTTATATATAGCCAAATGTTGGTAAATGAACACTAGAATCTTATCATGCTGCTGAATGTTTTAAGCAGGTAAGGATCAGGTGATCCTAATCATAGTACCTTTTGTACGAGTAGGAACTTTAATAGATGTTGAGCTCACAGAAGAAGCTAGGGAGAATCGCCGAGTAGATTCTTTCTCCTGAGATTCTGCTTTTTGAAACACAGTGGCAAAGCAAGTATTGGTTAGCAGCAAGTGATTTAAAAAAATGAAGGTTATGAGGGAAACCTATTTACAATGAGGAAAGCTGGAAGAATGATACTAGAGGGAAATGATTTTGTGCATTAGCCAGATAATATATAACTCTAACCAATCAAAATGGTTATATCCTTGTACAGCAAACATTCAGGAAAAACTTACAAATGTTTAAAAAATGCTACTTAATTTTAGCTGAATGTTAATGTACTTTCTTAATAAAGAATGCTATACAAAGTTCTATGATGGCCCAAACCTAAGGCCTGTAAACCAGAGGGCTAGAATCTGAAGAGACTGTTGGGAATTCTGCTAAACAACCATCTTCATATGGCCAGGCTTAATGGCAATGACAGGGATCCAAGACCAACTTTAGGCAACTTTAGATACAGTTCTCCTTTATTACTGACAACCTTATTCTTACGTGCATATTGTAATGGTGCCACACATATCACAGATGTACACAAAGGCATGCAATGAAATTAGAAATAATCACCTATTGAGTTCTATCCAAAAACCTAACACTTAACCGAAGTTTTTGGCAGAAATTATTTTTAAATACAGAGATACTGTATACTGAAAATAAATGAACATGGCAAAAGTCTGCCCTGGTCCAGTAATACACAAGTAAAATAGTGAAAGTTAACTGCTGAACTTTGTCTCTTTTATTACATAATATAGTGGAACCCCTCTTTTATGTTTTTCTAGGGGCCTCAAAAAATTTACCTACAATCCATGAATAAAATAATGCAGTTTGTGTGCACCAGGCTGCAAAGAAAGGAAGTCTTTTCCAAGAATATGTACTTTGTGGGTATGTAAAAGTAGGGTTCCACTGTATTACCACTGCAAACTTTGTGATACAATGCAGTACATAACTAAACACCCAGCACAGAGGGCCTACATAAGTGCATTATAACGAAAAGCAGCTTTCACTTACAGCAGTGTGAGTTTGAAGCAAAGAGTTTGAGTTTGAGTTTATTGCAGTGTGAGTTTGAAGCAAAGAATTTAAATTTTTAAAAATTTTATGGTAGTAGTGCTATAGCAAGTTTCAGAACTTGTTTTTTTAATAGTACTATCTTTATGTCCTCAACAAGTTCATTTCGAGAGTCTTAGATAATATGTACTGTATTCAATGAACAGAATATATATTATTTGGGAATGAACTGAATTTGAATTTTTCCGAATATTACATGAACCCAAAACCTAACTTGCACAATCATATTTTGATCTAATAAATGGCATCACATGTGAACAAAAATGGACACATTTAAAGGGCAGATTTATGAAAATGTGAGATTAGAGCTCACCATAGAAAAAATCACCCACTTTCTAATGATTCTTATGGGAAGTGTATAGTGCTGGGCGGTATGACCAAAAATTTATATCACGGTATTTTTCAAAATTATATCGGTATCACGGTATTTGACGGTATTTTTTTTTCCCCATGCATGATTAGGTGACCACCCCAAACACCCGCCACCCGCACCCCCCCGCCACCCCAAACACCCCCCCATCCGCACGCAGCCCCCCCACCCGCACGCAGCCCCCCCACCCCCCATCCGCACGCACCCCCCCCACCCCCACGCACCCCCCCACACCAAACACCCCCCCCACCCCAAACACCCCCCATCCGCACACACCCCCCCCACCCCACCCCACCCCAAACACCCCCCCATCCCCTTCACATAAATATAACCCCCCACCCCACCCCATCCCACCCCCCCAAACACAACCCCATCCCCTTCACATAAGTATAACCGACCCACCCACAAACACCCCCCATCCCCTTCACATAAATATAACCCCCCACCGCACCCCCCCCAAACACAACCCCATCCCCTTCACATAAGTATAACCCACCCACCCCCACCCCAAACACCCCCCCATCCCCTTCACATAAATATAACCCCCCACCCCACCCCCCCCAAACACAACCCCATCCCCTTCACATAAAATATAATTACTGGCCAGGCACCCCCCGACAGCTCACATTGGTATCCGACTCTGAATGCGTCCTAGCGATGGCGCTTTTTTAGAGTGTGCGCGCTGACGTCACGTGCGCGCTGACGTCACGTGCGCGCTGACGTCACGTGCGCGCTGACGTCACGTGCGCACCCGGAAGTATTCAGCACACCGGTATGGGGGTATGTAGAAAATTCATATCGGTTTCAAAAAAAAAAACGGTGATCGGTTTTTACCGGTATACCGCCCAGCACTAGAAGTGTATTTATCAAAATGGTGAACTTTCACCCATTGATAATTTTTTTGTGGTGAACTCTAATTTCACATTTTTATAATTCCATCCCTTAGTTCTTGAGCTCTTTGAAGTCAAATAAGGGTTTGGATTAGGTTCCTCAACACTTATGATTCGGCCAAATATGAATCCTGCAAAAAACATCAGTGTTCAACTGAATTCTGGATTTGGTGAATCCTAATAATATACATAATTGGCTTTATATTTTGTATTCTTTGTGTGCTTAAGTGTATAATATTTGTCAGGATGCTTTCCAGCATTTCATAAAATGGTATGCCATTTCAGCTGTGTTACCTTCTATCATTCTGTTTGATAAAGGTCTCTCATAAACAACACTGAGTTGTTGAATATTAATAAGGAATTCTGTGTTCTGCTTTCTTTCTTTTTATTTATGACCTCCTGGCAAGCCAAGCTGTTTGTCACTTTTTTAACCACATAATACATTGCCATGCAGAAAAAACAGTGCAGTGATACAGGGAACTGCAGCTGCAATTACAAGGTCAACAGTACATCAAAACTACATTTCTAATTATCTATTTTTTCCTTGACTGAGCACATTGTAAAGATAATAATGGCAAATCGGCATGTTGACTATCAAAACAATGAGGCACCAGGGCAGGTTATAGTAAACAGAGGTAAGTGCCCATGTTAGTGGTACAAACAGTACCAAGCAAATCTTGGTTCAGACATCACTAGATCTAAAATATGTTTTTTAATAATTGATATACATCTGATGAACTGCCTACAAATGCATATAAAATGAATGTGGAGTCAAAAAAGCTTTAACTGTTAATATCTGTTAATATCTAACTGTTGATGGAACAGGAAGTGCAAGGACAAAATGAAAGAGGGCAATGTTAATACAGCAAAAGCTTCAATGACTCATAATGTTTAGGCAGTGGGTTATTTTCAGAGCTCAGAGGATGTCAGATGTAATAGTTCTACCTGCTTGCTGTGGCACTAAATAAAATAGCACTGTGACATTTGTAGAAACCCCATATTCTTGGATGGGCAGTGAGTTATGCATTTCAGAGGAATGGCAAGCGTATATGTATAAGGCAGTTAAATATAGTACCTTAATCATTTTTGGGGTTACTATATGCCCTATACATATTTGGCAGATATCTGTATAGGGCCCTCAGGCAGGCCTACCGGACCAATATCTAGACAAAAATCGTCCAGATGTTGATTGGGCAGGTTTAAAAATCCCATTAAGGCGAGAAGCACATCAGCTCATTCATGCAGTCAGCCTATACTCCATCAATGTGATCAATCTGATATCTCCCACCTGGATCCACTTGTCTGGCGGATATTTCAGTGTATGGCTACTTTAACTCTCTGTTTTGTTTAGCAACTTTTATGTTTAGTACAATAAATGTTTGTTAATGCTTAAGTTATTTCTTTACAGAGCTTTAGCTGTACCCCTTAGTGTTTGGATAGCGCCAGTCTGGGAGGTCTGTAGGCCAGAGGAGGTGGGCACCAGTGTAACACTAATTCATCATAAACTTAGCCTCATCATAAGTTTAGTCTCTATCTGCACTGAATGATGAAATGAAATGATGCAGCAAATTCAATAATAGTATATAGACAAACCTCTTTCCACCCTGTTTATTAAGAGGCACTATCATTTTTAGATATTTAAATAAAATTAAAGATTAGGAAACATTGGCCGATAAAATGTTCTGACAACATACTCTACATGGGGCTTTATTTCTGCTCTCTTCTTTTTGTTCTAATGGAGAATTGATTTATTTTCACAACACTGAAAAAGGAACGCTACAAAACATGAGCTGAGATGTCGATGGGACATGGAACATGGATTCTGAAGACATGGACGCCTAGGAAAAGACATCAATGTGCAAGTGCTCATTTTACCTTTGTGTGGAGCTCTCCGATTGGAAAGACCCTGTAATGTGAATCTTTTTCTAGCAAGAGCTGAGCGCTCAAGATTATGACTGGCAGGATTATCAGCTAGGAAAGAGGGAAAGGGTTAGAAGGAATGTTGTAAGGTTGAAAGGTTAGAAGGGTTAAAAAGCGACGTGCTAATGATTTTGGCATCATTAATGAAGGAAATTGAAACTTAAATCAAGAGAAATCTCTTTACTGTACAAAAAATTAAACGTGGTGACATGCGGGTTGTAAGTAGAAACAGCTACTTGGTTTTCTTTTAATTTTCTTTATAAAACATAAAAACTATGCCACACAGCATCTTTTTATGTCACAGAGTTCAGAAAAAAGCTTTAGGGACAACTGAACAGAAATAACTGAACGGAACATTGGCCTTACCCACGCTACTCACTTCCTTATTGCGTAAATGCAATCTATCTTTTTACTGCTGTTCTTAACAATACATTTATGTTAACATCATATAAAAAGATTTATGGTACAATATCAAAATATACAGCGCTCCGACTCTTAAAGCATACCTAAGCACTATACTCTACATATTTTATGTGTATATATAAGCTTGGGCTGTTTTGTCTGTCCTCCTCCCTTTCATTTTCTGTTAGGGTTGTCAGGGCCATCAGTAACATTATGCCACAATCTCTGCTCCCTAGGCCATGGGCAAGGTTGCATTTTAAAAGACATATAAACCCCACACACAAAAATGTAATCAGTGAACAGCCTCTTTGAAATCTTTCAATACCTGCCACTCTGGTTGCCCAGAGATTAATAGTAAGGTTGCAACATCTTCTAAATCACTTAGATTTCCTTCTCCTTCTGAAACCCATTCAGCCTCCTGCCTCAGGAATTTGCTTTGATTCCTGGCTTGTGGGCATGCTCAGTTGTTCTAAGCTCAGATTACTAAACACCCCCCCCAGTCTAGCAGCCAGTGAAGAGATGGCATTGCTGGTTCCCAAAAACTCAGCACCAGCTGTCTGTTTCACTTTTTTTCTCCCAACCAACTCTCCTGAGCTCAGCTTTACCATTACAGCGCTCAAACAAAGCAGAACTTTTATCAAAGACAATTCTGCCTGCGTGAGCCTGTATTCTTGATGAAATGTATGCTGAATAAGGGTATTTGTGTGTGTATGTTGTTTGCAGATTTAAATGTATCTGATTATGTATCAGAGGAAAAATGGAGACACGTACAATATAATCTGCTGGTTTGGCCTTTTTTGGTCAATTTGCACAGACAATGCTCTATGTGGGGTTTATTTGAGTATCTGTTTTTAGAAACCATTCTGCTTATTCATTACACCAAAGTGTCAGTGTGATCGAAAAGAATAAAACTAGTCTGCCATTCCTTCCCATCAGCAAATGTATTGGTCATCTAGAAAGCACAGGACCATGTCTCCCTCTCACTAAATTTGTTACTTTCCATCTTTTCTGCATGCCAAACAAATGGATTAGTTGATCCAAATGCTTGTGGTTAAAAACAATTCTCCACCAGTAATAACAGTTGACTCTCCAAAAACTTTCCTCAGACACTTTAATGGCAGCTTAAGCAAAGCAATTCAGTTTACCAAGATTCTTTTATTATAGCCAAAAATACATGCACGGATACATATGGGGTAAATTGTAAGTGTAAGAGTCTTCTTAGAGCTTCCAACCCATGTCAGTAGGAGGCAATCCACAGCCAGCCACAGTCACACATCCTTCTAGTATACATACAGAGCCCATGTACTTTTCATCGGGACGCAAGTGCTAAAGCACAAAGGGGCACAATAGTGTGCCCCTTAATGCTCATCTAACAAGCAGCAAGGGAAAATGCTGCACTCTACACCTAATGCCAGACTGAAAACCCAGTGTCAGGAGGCGTAGACCAGTCCTGTCTTTACCACCTTACCCAATGAACAAAAAGACACGTGGCAATTCAGTAACCCAGGAGACACTGCCTTCTGTTACATATATTACCCCTAAAATGCACTGGGTCCACTGATTTTTAGAATGAAAATACAATGTTGCTGTATCTGCACAATTGCAAATTTAGGGTGGAGAAAGGATGATGTTGAAGGCATATATTATATATATACATATTATATATATATATATATATATATATATACACAAAAAGATATATATGATATATATGTACAAAAAGATGCAAGGTGCTTAGGGCATTAGTGCCATCATTCATAAACACTAAATAGCAATAAAGGGAGCTGCACTACCAAAAGAGCTACAGGTTTCTCATAATAGCCCTAGAACTAAAGAGCTAAAGCATCAGAGTTGGTCTCTATGCAATAGTTTAACTTTGGGGTAATATATACGAGCAAAATCGATGTTCCATTCATGTGAACTTTGCAAATGACTTAAATGGGGGACTTAAATGAAGCCATAGATAATAATTATAGTGTTCCTGTACCTTTGTAAACACATATGGTACATTATTATATAAAATGTCTAATCATAAAAGGTAGGTATAACAATTACATAATTAACTGCTTTCAAAATTTGCACTCTAAACAAATGAGTAAGAAATACTGTGAAAACAATGCATAGAATTTTTTAAGGTGATTAGGAAGCAGGATCATCACAAACTGTGCTTAGCACAATTTAAGCAAATGGAAGAGAAATGCCGTATATGCAGGTTGCTCACCTTCAGCTTGACAGTCGTAATATTTACAATTACAAAGACCACTGTGGGCATTTACTGGCAGTCAGAATCATAGAGTCCGGTAACGCCAAACCTGCCACACAGCTATGCATTTGGTTAACAGGTATGGGTGAATAGTTGCTTTTTGGGAAGTTGGGCTAAAACATTTAAGGAGAAAATGGTTATGGGTCCTAGAAGTTAATAGTACTCCTTTAACATGGTTTGGTTCAAGATGGGAAGGTGATATACAGGAATAGAACTGCAGTTTCTAAGTTTCATTGTGCTTCATTGGCTGAATTACTAGAAAAGTCAATTACTTGGGCCAATGAGGTTGCTGGCAGGCTGAGTGCTTTATTGATTATATTGATTGTGAATGTGAAGAAACTTCTGAACTGACCGTCACGCAACTTGACTGATCTGTTTAAATTAGTAATTATTCTAAATGGGGTCATGGTACAGATTCTCCTGGAAGTAATCACTGAAACTTCAAAGAGGTAACATTCATCCTGCCTTTCAAGTTCTATTCTGTACAAAAGAAAGCTACTGTACATCTGGCTTCCTACTTTTAAATCCTAAGGGGGACTTAAAAAAGTTGGACCCTACAGCCAAAGCTATGAGCCATAGGAAATTATTCAGCAAAAGTTTTTTAGGGAATTTTTAGGGAACCCAACGACTTTAAAAACATGATCTTTTCAGCAAATATGTGCTCTAAAAGAGCACATAAGTCAGGACCCAATTAAGCTCTCTACATCCCTGGGACCCCCCCAAAAGCCCCTGGGTGTGCTGACCCTTTTTTCATGCCCCTGTAACAGTGTTTCGTATTAAAGCAGCCATCGTTTGTGTATCTGTAAATGTGTTTCTCAAAATCAAGAAGGAAGTTTTACTACACAGAGCAGTTAGTTTTTTCAGTTAATTATAAGGGAGCATATAAACATATGAAAGCACCTCTGTAAATAGGCAAACAGTCATTTGTACATGACAGCTTCTGGACTAAGACAGCCTATCTGAAATATTGCAGGCAAAAAGTAGTCCTTCAGAGGAGCCTTTTACTATGATAAAAAGTCCAAAACTTTGATGTATAAAAGGAAATTTTAATCAGCATTTTATACAGTACCTTTCTTTTGTCTTCCAGTTGGACTAGAAGTCCTGTTCTTCTTATTGGACACTTCAAGACTTGGCAATTCTCCTTTGTTCTGGCTGTTACCTGAAGTCTTATTGGACCTTTGGAGTGAGGGTAACGGCAAAAATGTTAATTTAAATGGTTGTTAATAATTTATCTTAGAAAATATCTAAAAATAATTACAGAGACCAAACAACTGAAGGGCACTTGTGAATAGCCGTCTAATGGAAAGGTCCAATGGGTCATGTGTGGATTACAAACTAGGCTACTGGTTTAGATTTAGTTCTATAAAGTAACAACTACAAACGTTGGGAAACTGCCATGATGAAATCCCATTCTGAATTATCGAGTGTGGTACTGAAGCATAGTTGTCACCTAAAGAGTAGCTGGGATTGGTGAACAACATAATATATATGTATTTTATGTATATTTATAAAGCAGTCATTTATTATAGGCAACTTTTCACTGGCAACTCATTTAATTGGTAATATTACTGTCATATGCAACTCTTTTAGTCATTATTTGCACCAAAGTATTTCAAAAGAATTAAATCTAAATAGAAACAGCAACCAGGACAATGCATATTTCCTACTTTTTATAACTTTTTAATCTGCAATAGATGCTACTACAGGCTAATATGTGAGACACAAAGAAACTAAAATTGCTTAAGGGCAGTGGCACGTGGGGAGATAAGTCGCCCGCAATAAATCTTCACTACTGCCGGTGACTAATCTCCCCGATATGCCATCTCACCAGCAAGAATCTAAATCGCCGGTGGGATGGCATACGCATTGCTGCAGTTTTCCGAAGTCGCCCGAAGTTTCCTAGCAAGGCAACTTCATGCGACTTCGGAAAACCAAAGCAATGCATATGCCATCCCCACCGGTGATTTACATCCTTGCTGGTGGGATGGCATAACGGGGAGATTAGACGGCAGCAATAGCAAAGATTTATCGTGGGCGACTAATTTTCCCGTGTGCCACTGCACTAAAGGGGAAGTGATGTATTGAGCTCAAGGCGCATAAGTACTGTAGGACGCACCATAAATAGCAACAGATGACAATATCATAAGTCTGAAGTTTAGCTAAAAAGTGCTGAATATTCACACTTAACTACCGACTTTAAAGGAGAAAGAAAGGTAACAACTAAGTAAGCTTTATCAGAAAGGTCTATGTAAATACAGTCATACGCACTCACAGAAACGCTGCACTGACTTCTCTGTCAATAGATTTCTTGTGTCTGTAATTCATGTGCCAGAGACAAGCAGCTCTCTGCTCTCTCCCCTCTCCGGCTCCCCCCTCCCTCAAGAATGCCAAGAACTCACTCCCCCCCTTAGGAATGTGGATCTGAGCCAATCAGCAGGAAGCTGACTCATAGGGGCACATTAACTAATCCACGAACATCCGAAAAGCGTCCGAATTCGTCTTTATCGTAATGATCAGTATTTTGCGATTTTTTTTCATAAATTGTCGCGACTTTTTCGTAGCCATTACGACTTGCTCGTAAATTGTCGCGACTTTTTAGTAGCCATTACGTCTTGCTCGTAAATTGTCGCAACTTTTTCGTAGCCATTACGACTTGCGCGAATTGCCGCGACTTTTTCCGTAGCCTTCGCGCCGAGTACGAAAGTTTCGGATTCATTCAAGCTTCAGTATCATGACTTTCCTTGGGCCAGGTTGGAGCTGCAGAGTGCCATTGAGTCCTATGGGAGGCTTCCAAAATCATGCAAAGTCTGAAAGGTTTGCACGCCATTTATGACCACTCAATACGAAAAAGTCAATTTGCGCAAGTCGTAACGGCTACGAAAAAGTTGCAATAATTTACAAAAAAGTTGTGACGGCGACAAAAAAATCGCAAAAAATACGAAAAAGTCACAAAATGATCGTTTCAATACGATTTTTTCCCATTCGGGATTCGGATTTGTGGATTAGTAAATCAGCCCCATAGTCTAACTAACTGAGCATGTACACTTGCTCTCGGTGCAGGAGTGAGGCATTATGGGAACCTTCTTTACAATGCTCAGCATTTTTTCTGTTTGGCTTCTGATCACCTGAACAGGTGAAATATGGGGAGACTTAAGGTATGCCTGCAGCTTGAGATTAACTCTTTATTAGCCTTTCCTTCTCCTTTAATGATGCACTAAATAGCAAAAAAGCATTTAACCTAATTCTCAGTCTAACTAACCTTTTACTTGTGGAGACAAGTATTCAACTTTACTGGTTAATCAGTATAATGATTAAATTTCTACTGCAGTCCTGGACCAGTGATCCCTTACTGTGTTTTTCTAAATATGTGAAGGAAAAAAAAAACTACAGTAGGTGTGCTGAATCCACACTTCAGTTTGGCATTCAATTTATTTTTATTTAGATGAGAACTGAGTACCTAACTAAACTAAATCCAAACCTTTAATCTCAGTTAACTTTAAACAGTGGAAAACTGAAGGTCAACATGGTGTTTGATAAGGAATTTTAAAAAAGCAGGGTATCCCACATGCTCAGCTCATGTTGAATAGGGATTGTGATGAACATACTTTTTGCCTACTGTTTAAATAGTAACCTCCATATGTAATAAAAGGCACCAAGTTTGCCCAGGAGCAGTAATCCATAGCAACCAATCAGATATTTGCTTTTTAAACAGGTGACAAGTAAATTCTACCTGCTGATTGGTTGTTATGGGTTATTGCTCCTGGGCAAACTTGGTGCCTTTTATTACATAACCCCAGAAAACTGATGATACTCCATGTTTGGTTCTTGCAAGGTAGATAATTAGATTACCATTATCCACTCCGTTTAGAAGAAGGGAGGTTCCATTTAAATATTCGGAAAGGATTTTTTACTGTGAAAGCTGTGAAGTTGTGGAATTCCCTCCCCGAATCAGTCGTACTGGCTGATACATTATATAGCTTTAAGAAGGGGCTGGATGGATTCTTAGCAAGTGAGGGAATACAGGGTTATGGGAGATAGATCTTAGTACGAGTTGAACAGGGACTGGTCCAATTGCCATCTTGGAGTCAGGAAGGAATTTTTTCCCCTCTGCAGCAAATTAGAGAGGCTTCAGATGGGATTTTTTGCCTTCCTCTGGATCAACTAGTAGTTAGGCAGGTTATATATAGGCATTATGGTGATGGACGTATGTCTTTTTTCAACCCAACTTACTATGTTACTATTATACAGCACCCTCTGTTGTGAATGTTTTGTTAACAGCAGGGACATTTTTGCCCCCTAGTGCCACCTATGGGATGTCGCCCCCCCCCCACATTCTTAGTTTTTTTGCATCAGAGTGCACTATAGAGCTCTCTGCACCAGAAGAGCTGAAATTACAATTAAAAAAACTGAGTTTCAGCTCTTGAAGTGACTGGGAGTGGCTTTTTGCCTTATGCCAGTACTCCTATATGCAGTTCAGCATAGGCTCTAATCATTGCTGAAAAAATGTGGTATATTGCCCCCTTAAAAAGTCAGTTAACAAAAATGGGCAACATTGAAGGTGCAAGCTCCATTTTTTGTACTTTTCACCATACCATTATTAATTTGCAAGTGGTGTGTCTCTTTGTATGCAGCACTATCTGTGCCTGCCAATGCTGCATACAGGAGTGGTTGGAGATGGGTGTCCCCTGGAATCCCTCTATATTGTCCAGTACTTACCACCTGCTTACTGCAAGTATTAAGCACAGAGTTCTTTTGAGCTGAGTAGCGCTGTGCTGGAAGTGTTAAGCTCAACTCTTTAGTCCATGGGGTTCTAATGGCCCAGCTGGGTATAAGCCTTAGTAAATAGGCTCTTTAGAGTGCCATTAGATGTTGGGACCATTTACTAAACTATATGCTAATCAGACATAAAAGTGACAAAGGAAGAAGCAGAGACAGACAAGAATATGTGAATGAGATGGGTAGATTCAGCCATGTTTGGCTACCCTAGATATCGCTATTTAAAAAGTTTTTTTTGTATATTCTGCAAACCATGGGCAAGTTACCAGTGATAATTTGTTGTTACCTGGCAATAAATGAGGAGTTCATTGGTGCGTGGTATACGCTCTCTGTGATCCTTTGATGTAATTGGCTTGCTTCTATAAAACAAAGGTACAATGTCAAACAAAGAACGTATTATTTACTCAATCGGCTTTATGACCTTTCATTTCTTTTTAAATAAACACTATTAAAATTACTTCCAACAGCAAGTATTCAGATACTCTCCCACATTACTTGCTTTCCACATGTAGTGTTCCAAATGATGTGAACTGCATCTCCCAGCACCCCTCAGTAGTAATATATGCTGCTAAAGAATTGTGGGAGACATAATTATTGTTGGGTTGCAGGTGTCACACCTCTGCTCTACCATTTGACATGCTTCAGCAATGAGAAATTACCATCTCTTTTGAGGATTTGTTGTGGACTTGAACCTTATAAATAATAGATTGGGCAGTAGGCTGGAGTCAAGACAAATAACAAAGCATACATTTTCTTATTAGTTGAAGGTTGGGCTGGGGAGGGATAAAGGATTTTGCAAGACAGATAAAATAATTGTTTCCAGTGGGGTGTGACACACACAAACATAGAATGCCATTTATAAACATTCACAGACTGTGAATCAATAACAACCACCCCTTAGCTGCCTCTTTATTGTCCACGTCAAATTGGCTTATAGCTAAATTCCCTTTATTATAATGGTCCATCTCAAGTTGACATTTATATTTAATAAGTACTAAGTATATTGTACCTGAAAAACATCATGTAGCGTATAAAAAAAGCACAGAGTTTTCTACAGGTCTGTTAACCCATAGCAACCAGTCATGAGTGGCCTTAAACAGTGGACCAATAAATGATAACTGCTGACTGGTTGTTATGGGTTGCTTGATCTGGTACAGACACTGTATCCAACACTCCCATTTCACACTAGAAAAATGATGGTACTTATGTGGCGTAATCATTAAACCTAGTTATTGCTAAAGTGAGACTATGGAATAAAGACAAGAATAAGTTCCAAAGGCTAATTACAGGTTTCACTGTGTTCTATTGGGCACTGTGCATAGAGTATAGTTTTGTGTTATTTTTTGCACAATCAGAATAAAACCCTATTTTTACTATTGTGGTCCACCTACAAAATGTACACAGAGAACATTTGTAAGTCTCATGTTGCTATACATGAAAAACCATTCTGTAAAATTAAATTGTTAACATGTTGATACCAGCAGGGTATTTAGTATGCTGAACACAAAATCATTGCCTTATAATAATGACCAATGATATAATGTCTAATCATATATATTAACAAGCATGTTTCACTACATGCTAACATTTTAGTTTTGCTCATTATGAAATATGAGGGTAAAGGTTTTGGCAACCTTTAATCTTTAGTTTCCCCCAGGAGGGTTATGGCTAGATAGATTTGGGGTCTTTATTACAGTTGGGAGGGGAAGCTGGTCTCTTGACAGTTCAGTGCTTGTGAAGGGGATATCAGGATTCCATTTATAAAAATGGAGGCCAACATGTGCCCGGCGTCTTTTGGTTCCCCCGATTTGCTGGATGTGGCGTGTTCTAAAGAGCCCAGAAAGCAGGAAAGTTCCAGTTAGAGAAGTGTTGGGAAGATATGTAATAGCTCACTCTAGAAGCGAGAGGCAAGATCAGGGCATTTAGCAGAGTACTCTGAGGCTCCAATGAGGAGGCCAGTAAGGGCTAGTACCCTGTGTTTTCAATGCATGCTGCCAGACTCAGGCTCATGAATAGGAGATTCCTGGAGTAATACACCACTAAGAGCTTCACCTAGAGCTGGGGACTAGTTCACAGATCTGTGAGTACAACCTTGGGGTGTTGTAAATGCTACAGCTATGACTATCAGTAACAACTGATTGAGAAAACATTTGAATCATTTACTGATTTGATTTAACAAACTGAATTAGCACCCACCAAAAGAAACTGTATACCATCTATCCAATAAGGAAGTTATCTGTTTTTAAGAACCACTAGAACCCAAGTTGTTTGATAGACTTGTTTGGTGGTGGAATACAGTGTGGGTGACCTCTCCTCCAACAGCACACTGAAGACCCACATTAGAAAAGAGTTACATGCAAACATACCTACTGGGCTTTGCTGCGAGTTGAGTACAAAATCAACGGGTCTGAAGTAACCTTTCTGGGGTAATTCAGATATTAGGTAATCCCATGCCCAAAAACCCGCTAGACAAGTTTTTTTTTTACTACTACACTGATAAGTGAAACAGCATTTTAGGCTTACCCATCCAACACAACCCATAAACACCAGGGGCATTTTAATTCACGTGCTGACCTGCTGTGGCCAAAACAACCTACTTCTAGATCAATCCCTTTTCCTGTCCATGAACTGATACTGCCCTAACTATGTACAACTGTATAGATGGCCATACACGCTACCATTGGTTCGTAAGAAAGATCATTCGTCCACTGGAACTGGAACTGGATCGTCAGACATTCAGGTAGAAACAAAGAAATTCTTTACCCCTATATGACAATTCAGAATTAACTTTACAATGTTCGGCCACCTTCAAAGGTGTCCAATCAAAATTTTCCGTACAACCTAATCGACAAAATTACCAATATTCAAGGCTTTTGCCGATATCAGTCACTTTGTCTCCTACTATACACACACCAATTATCAATATATATGCATGTATAGCCACCTTAAGGTATGTTTAAAGTGGAAGTTCATTTTATTTATCAAAACTTATCATTTTGAAATAGTACACCACAACTAAAGACTTTTTTGGTTGCTTTATATATTATACTGTGTACGTTTCAAACAAGAATTTACTTTATTTTATACCCTCTCAAAAAAGCTACAATGTCAACTTTGTGAAATATTTACATTAGACAGGTTAGTCGATACATTTCTAAGCTGCTGTAGCTGTCATATTTAACCAGTTCATAAAATTGTAACTCTGTGATTCACATAGGACTTCCTATTTTCATAACAGTCTTTCAACTTGGTAGAGAAGAATGCATGGCAGAAAGTTGCTCACTGTCAGTAAAATATCCCTACCGCCCCCTTTCACCCATCTAGCTGATACTGATACATTTTCATACACATAAAACGCTAATCAAACCCACATTTTTTTGCCAGACAGTATTTACAAAGTGTATTCTGAATGTTCACCTGGGATAGTCACAAACATGATTTTCTATTATCAGTGCAACATTTTAATTATCATCATCCAGAAATGCTTTTTAGTCACTAAAAATATTACTATTTTCAGCCACTTTAAATAGGGAAAAGAGTGCAAATGTTGTACCTCTGCAAGCTTCCAGTTGGCCTGTAAGGACTTTTCTGATTTCAGAAACCCAAAGGTTTTTCAGCTCAATAGTTGATGCCTACATGAGAGAAAAGTAGGATTAGTGAAGCATTGTGTCCTATTGCTTCATAAGGATTGAATTACCTGTAGGAAAAACATAAATGACTGGGCGATTAAATAAACATATGGTACCTGAATAATGTAGACTTCTTCTCTGCCATTGTACCATACTTCAAACTTCTTGTTGTCCCCTTTAACATTTTCAGTGATGCCAACTGAACTCATCTAGTAACAGAGGGCAAATGGTTATTCTCACAATTATAACATGCAGAAAGGGACTATAGGGTTCTGAACCCCAAATTGTACAGCAAGTTGTTTTTATTTTTCAATAAAGGGTCACTAAAGGAACATTAAAGGAACACAAAACAACTTTCCAATATTTTAATGAAAACAAAATTAAATCACTGGGTGGTACCAGTTTGCTAGTTCAGCCCCCCTTCCTTGGCTAAAATTGGTTTCCTTATACCCAAGGCCAGTATGCTTCTTTTAAAAAAAAACAAAAAAACTTACCAGCCTGGGGTACTTTTCAGCCAAACACCACGCTGCCATCTTCTTACCTGCTCTCTGGTGCATGTACAGTACAATAACATCCAAAAAATTACTATTCTTCTAATGAGCCCTCCCAGGGCAGTGAAAGATACCCAGGAGTAGGTGGATAAGGTGCACCAGCATATGATAGAATGCAAGCAATTTGAACCACTAGAGGGTGCCCAACAAATATGGGTTCTCCTTGATTATATTAAATGTATTTGTAAATATTATTGCTTTGGAAAGCAATAACTATCCATTTCTATTCTCTGCACAGCTTGTTCAGACCACTGGAACAGTATTATTGAAGTCAACTATATTACAGACAAGACTCCTGTTTTCAAAATTCCCTTTCTTTTATATGTTCTGAGGATGTAATGAAAGAATACGCAAGAGGTATGGATTTGGCCAAATTCGAATCTTGCTAAAAAAAGGCAGAACCCCAAACCGAATCCTGCATTCTGTGCATCCCTAAAGAAAATGGAGTCTTGTTAGAAGAATAGCTGACTTCTTCTACATTGTTTCAACAGCCAGGACAAGCCAAGCAGAGAAAAGAAAGGACCAGCCAGATCTGCTTTTAGTAGCAATAATACAACACAAGTAATTTTGTTGTTTTTAATTTATTTATTTTAATTTTTCATGGTTGTCTACTGCAAATATTAACAGCTGAATGATGTTTAATTTAGCTTTTCTTTAGATGACACTGGCTGTCTATCATGCTGTTTATACTGGGGTGTATGGCTCCAAGTTACATTTCGGCTCAGGTGATATTAACTCTCCAGGTAGAACTACTGACTGCCATCCCAGCTGAATAATGTTAGTTATTTAGTTGTCATGATTTCATATGCACCTTATCCTATACTGTATGCTATATAATGTTTATTGTATAGAATTTCATTCCTCTGGACCATAAGAACTTGCCTATAATTATACAAAAGCTGACGCAAATGATGTACTGATAGGAAGGGCTGATGTTACAAGAGAATTGCATCACTAAAGAAAGGAAATGTGATGCAGAGAATCAGCAAACTGATAGGGAACGATTTATAAAAGGTCTTGGTTTAGAACACATGTTTCTGTTAATATTAGGGGTATAATCTAGTCATCCTTAAAATAAACTTTGGCCCTTCCCTCACCAGGTTTGCAACCTGCAATCTCATATCACCCAACCCAAATCCCTGCTTATACATTTCTGATTTTTTGGGGGGCCCCACCACCATAAGCATTTATCAGTAACTACTGTTTTTTGCAGTATGAGGAATTAAAAATACCATGAATGCATATGTAAAAATGGTTTTAGTCAGAGCTATAAAACATTGAACTAAATATCTGTATTTCTGTCTAAATATTTGTGGGATACATTCAGTTACAAATGATTATGTCCCACAGAGACTATGAAACAGAGTCTCCTAAACAGCAGAAGACGCTATTTTTGATTTGTAACTCAACTGTTATTTTAACCACTTGACTGCCATGGTTACTCTTCAATTAATTTACATGGTGGAGATTGCTGGCAGGGAAGGGGTTATGGAAACAACTATGCCTAGTTTAAATTTAGTTAAATCTACATCTATGAGATTAGGAGCAGTCTTATTCTGTTGACCAGCTGCACATTAGTAAGGTTTTGTGTGTCAAAGAAATAGCTACTTTGTGTACTATGTGTAAGTCAGTTAGCTACAAAATAATTTACACTATGTCCAAATGCCTTTAATGTCTTTATTTGTTCTAAAAATGTTCTTTAATCTTATGAAAGCTTGAACATTATGCAACAGTGCCAACTTTGAATAGACTCCATGGGTCTGTGTCTAGACAATTATCTTTAACTTCATCAAAGGCAGTCATCTCTGGCTTATACATATAAACTCAAATATGGATAAAACATATTTTGAACTAGACTTTTCTCTGCTATAAGTAATGCCAGCTGAATATATTTTCCTAATATACTGTACAAGTTGGGTATTCCCCTTTTAAACACAACAGTAACACATCAGAAGGACCCTTATGCCGTCTTTGCAGAAAACAATATATGGAATTATGTTATAATATTTAAAGCATACAATCTACTGCCAGAGAATAGAGACAGACAAGTCATTACCTTTAAAATATGCTTGAAACTGTAAGACTGAGATTTTTCATGTCCTTCACTGTTCTCTTCCCTCTTCTTGCAAAACAGTAGGGCCTTAGCATATAAAAAGAGATGCCGTTGCATGGGTTTGAATCGGGCCAAGTCTTTTACCTTGTTGTGCCCTTTCTTGTGATCAGTCCACACATTAAATGAGCCCTGCATAAGCAGCTTACCAAGGTCGTTCAGATCCCCCTAAAAACATAGATTCATTAGTAGGCATTAAGAACAGTAATAAGAGCTACATGGTGAAAAGCTAGAAGGCTGACCAAACTGCTTAAGTAGCAGTTGCTTAAAAACCAATTATGATTTTGTATGTTGAAAACAGTACCCTTATCCAATTCAGAAAACTGGGTATAGAGAAAGTGCCATAATTACTGCATTCACAGTCATTCACAGTAGTAGGTCTGGACCTACTCTTATACTGTACAATCTTTCGTGTCACAGGCTGACTTAAGCCACCTGACCCATACATCATCACTCCTTGCAAAAATTCATATTTTTTTGCAGATGCAGAGAATACACCATATGTGTATGTACTGGCCCTGAGCAAGTGGGTGTTGAGAAACCCAGGAAGTCTGGTGACACCTCCCAAAGCTAAGAATAGCCATAGTGACTGGAATAGAGAACTAACTACTGTAAAAGCAGAAGGCAGAGCAACAAAGTTAACATGGTCTATTCTTACTGCTGCCTTAAAATCAAATAAGTACTATGTTTACCTTCCTTTGTCCTTTAAAAGATCAGGAACAATAAAAAGTACAATATTGTATTTACATTTAAAGAGATACTTACACCAGAAATGAAACCTTTTTTTACATATATCATAACATTGTCTTTGCATGATATTTATAATTTTGCCATAAAAATATGGACCCTATGGTTTTTCATTACCTATCTGATCCCCTGTGTTCCTCTAAGAGGAGGCTGACATATTTGTGCAGCAGGAGTCCAGTAGCATTAGAAGCTATAACTGACAGGTTGAGAAGGGACAGTCAGTATCACTTTAATGTTTCTATCTGAATATCCAGATACTACAAACAAACAATTTCTTGAAAACAAATGTCCTACTTTATATGAAAAAGATTTCAGTCTGTAGTCCTGTAGAAAGCCATAAATGGCATTTGACCGCTGTTTATCTTCCTGTGTAAAATCCATACCAATTGTATTCTAAAGAGCTAATCTGTTATCTACTATGTATATTAGTGTTTTTTTCCCTATTCAGTTTGAATGGTTCATACCATGGCTACACAACAACTTATTTATATAAACAATTTAATTTACCAGTGCAGGGTAAGTACATTATTTTTAAGTTGGTGCTACTGTTACATTTAAGTAATGGTCAAGGCCTGATTTTTTCAAGTTACAGACTTGATAAAATGTTTCACTTCAGCAGAGTTTTATTAATATTTAATGAAAACATCTGTAATTATAGTATATTATTATTTCCTGTCAACAGCAGCCAAAGTACAGTAGGTGAATGATTGAAAGACAAACAACAATAAAGGGCAGAAGACGCAATGGTGCTTTATTTAAAGGTATGGGGGGAAACCTGGCCTGAGCAGCATGTGTCTAGCCAAGAGAATGAAATTGTTTGAATGTAAAAGATAACTGTAAAATATGGACACCTTTGTCTGACCAAATGTACATTAATTGGTCTTTGATTTGCTGGAATAATATGAATGCATTCAAAGACAATTAAACTTACCTCATATCCTGTTATAGCTATTTGGTGCATTGAGTCATTCACTGACTTAATTATGTCCAACACTGTGGCAAGTGCTTCTTCTAGTTCAGCTGTCCCTTCAGAATTCTTACTGCATTTCAACATTTCCTAAGCAACAATACCAGGAATATAAATGAAAAGGCATGCATAAAAACCTAAACACCATGTTACAAATAACTGGAACCGCACATTAGTTATAATAGTTGTTCTATAATTATCCTATCATTACCCTATCATTATAATCAAATTTAAACACAGTGTTAATGATTAATTAACAAATGATTAATTAACAAATGATTAATAAAAGAGTTGCAGCATTCTGTGCTAGGTGTATGTGTTACTCTAGCATACAGTCGTATAGAGTCAGCTGAGGTAAAAATGATTATAAAACTTTTTGTCATTAGTTACTTAAAAAAAACAGTTTGCAGAAAGACTGGGAAAACATAGATATTAAATAGAAACGTGTAGAATGTAAAAATCACTGGGGGGGATTATTAGTTGTCTCTACAGTAATTGCTAACATTAACCATAGGCCAGCACTCCATTTCTTTAAGTACAAAGGAAAAGTGCATAGCCACCATCCTCTGGCTAATTTCAGCCATCTCCTGTACCACCCTGTGTGTGAGCTTGTATAGTACAAACTTTTTTGAGACTTCTTTATTGCTCATGCCCCAAGCTTAAACTGGAGAAGGAATGGCTGGGGAAGAAGATGGTGGCTGCACATTTTGCAAAAAATACCGTGGCCCAGTGCATATTTATAAAGTAAAATTTGAGTTACAACACTATTCTCTATGAAATCTGGATTCAGCCCTTTCAGCCGCCCAAAAAAAAATTGGATAACACTGTCTCAGTCATCTCTATCTTGCCTCTTTACCATCACTTATGTCTTACACAACACTTAACAACATAAAGGCCAGCCAAAGGAATAATCAGCTACACCCTGAAACCTTGTTCCTGGACCAGAAACAATAGGGCACATTTATACTATTGTCAGTTCTAATCTAGAATTGAGTAAAAATGCTTTTTTACTAAGGTCCCTGGCACATAGTGCATTTTATGTTTTAGTGCCTACACACAGTGTACAGGGAAAAAACAATCCCCTCTGCCTCACCGTTGATGTTGCTGATAGCAACCAAACAGCAGTTAGATATCAACACCTACAAGTTAGGGCTCTGGTACACGGGGAGATTAGTCGCCCGCGGCAAAACTCCCTGCTCGCGGGCGACTAATCTCCCCGAGTTGCCTTCCCTCTGCCATCCCACCGGCGAACATGTAAGTCGCCGGTGGGATGGCAGACGCGGCGGGGCGATTTCGGGAAATCGCCGAAAAAGCCTCGCGAGTCTTTTTCGGCGATTTGCGCGAAATCGCGCTGCCGCGTCTGCCATCCCGTCGGCGACTTACATGTTCGCCGGTGGGATGGCAGAGGGAAGGCAACTCGGGGAGATTAGTCGCCCGCGAGCAGGGAGTTTTGCCGCGGGCGACTAATCTCCCCGTGTACCAGAGCCCTTAGAAAACAAAAGTGAAGATCTGATTTGTTGCTATCACCAGTGATGTTGGCTTAGGGCTCTGGCACATGAGGGAGTTTAGTTGCCCGCGACAAATCTCCCTTGTTGCGGGCGACTAAACTCCCCGATATGACATCCCACCAGCGAAAAATTTAAATCGCCGGTGGGATGGCATATGCGGTGCTGTGATTAGCGGAAATTGCAGAAGTTGCCTCAAGAGGCAACTTCGGCGATCGCGTCACCGCTTATGCCATCCCACCGGCGATTTACATTTTCACCAGTGGGATGTCATATCGGGGAGTTTAGTTGCCCGCAACAAGGGAGATTTGTCGCAGGCGACTAAACTCCCTCGTGTGCCAGAGCCCTTACACACTATAATAAATATGCCCCTAAATTTTCACAAAGTTGTGACAGGCAGACCTTGGCAACAGTAGACCAACATCAAGTTAAATATTTTTCTAATTATTAAAAGACGATTTTTATTGTTTGTGTACATGTTTTCCTACTATTTTCAATTTTAAATGTGGTTAATAGGAACCAGGAGCTAAGAATCAAGATATCCTAGACTACAGGTAAATTTGCTCTTAGGGCAAAGGCACACTAAGCAGATTTGCCTCTTTTATCCACAGGCGTATTAAATTAAAATTAAAGCTGATCCGCTCTAATGTGCACACCACCGATGTTCCATTGACAGGCCTGGCGTCAACCTGTGTGGAGCTACACAGATCAGATATTGGTGCAAAAAAAAGCATACATTTGCATTTCGTGCACTGTCAATGGAGCTATGGGGGGGGTGCGCACAAGAGCAAATCTGTTTTCTTCTGTGTCTACAAAAAACACCTGCGGAGGAAAGAGGTAAATACCACTTAGTGTGTCATTGCCCTTAAGCACAAAGTTCATGCATAAAACTGAACTGGTTTCATTTTTCTGCTTAGTGTAAAAATAGTAAAAACTATAGCTATTTGTAATTAAAACAACAGGCAGAATTATAGTCATTACAATATATATTCAATAAGCTCAGAAGCACTGTTCCCTATACACAGGACTGCAAAAAGTGGAGAGTAGATTATGAATTCATAAAAGAGCTGAATTCTAACCACATCATCCTTCAACACATGTTACCTTGGCATGAGAGTGCAGTCTTTAGACTCACAGTACACAGGACAGAAATGAATATTTTGCCAACTCCTCCAAAGGACCTAGTCCTAGTCTTGGGTCTATTAACAATAGTTACCTTAGCACAAAAGCACAATCCTGCACTCACTCCTCCAAAGAACCTATTCTCCAGTTCGGTCTCAGTGCCAACTGCCAAAGTTACCTTGTCACTGGAGTGCAGTCCCTGAGCGATTGGTCACACAATACATGAGCCATTCATATATTTCATGGTGAGATTCTTACAAACTAGATTTGTTGTGCCAGAGTGGAGGACTGCTAATATGATCTGGGTCTGGTTTAATACATTTTATATAAGGGACCCTGTAAAATGGTCCCTCTCCAGAGCACCTATTCTTCAGTTCTGTTTCTGTGTATACTACAATAACCTAGCCACAAGTGTGCAGTTCCAAGATTCATAACACACAAGATTGTAATCAATTTTGAACCCACCCCCCATAAGATATATTCTCCAAATCAGTCTTTGTGCCTACAACTGGCAGTTACCTTGGCATGATCACTGTCCCTACACTAATGATGAAATTGTGCTGACACACATTTGGTCCTCACTTTTATGAGCTTTGTCAAGACTGTATGGGAGAATGGGTCTTCTGGGGAGCAGGTGCAATACCTATTTTAATCTTGTGATCCATTTACCTATGCAGTGGCAAACATTCAGATCAGCCTAGTTTCACCCATCCCTTTGGTAGTCAAAATAGCAAAACAGACACTTGTTTGGTAACCTGGCCTTAATGCATGTCCCTGGCAGGGTTCTAGGTACTCTGAGCTTGCAAGCAACGTGCTGTTTAACAACCTATGTCAGTGCCTTGTTTCACAGCCCACTCAATGTTACTTAATGGCTGAGCGTGATGCATCGGTCTCATTTTAAAGAAGCAAAATGTTAAAATAAATTTACAAAAAAGCATCCTAGATTCAGACAGAACTAGATTCCCTGTGATGGTTTTCCCTCACATTTGTCTCATTCACTTTGAAATTTGCTTTGCAATGCAGAAACCTATAAAAAGCTTGTCCTATCTCTATAACAGCGAGTAACCAAAACAGATACCTGATTTCGTCAATACAACAGTAAATGGTAACTGTCAATTTATTGCTAGGGTCTGGCAACAAAACAGACTTTGCATGTGTTCCTGCATAACCCTGTAATTTTCTCTTTGATGCTACCCCTGTAGAAAATACGAGTTGGAAAATGCATCATTATAGCTGTGCGATACAGATACAATATTTATAACTATACTTTTTCTGAAATTAGAAGAATGTATAAGTTGCACAGATGTCATCGCATTTAAAATAAACTTGCACTGTAACATTTTATTCCAAGGAAGAAAATAAACTAATACCTTTAAAAGCAGCTGATATTTTGTGATCCTTTGGACAGGCTTAAGAAGATAAGCATCTAAAGACAGCTTATGATCCAGTCTACGCTGGCATTCCTTTAAAAGCAAATGGATAAATGTTGAAGTGAAAAAAGGTAACTGGTTTTGTCCCCTGATACTGTTTGTAGTTTTAAAGCTAGAATACAAACACAATAAAAGTATGTGAGTGTATAGATAGTTTGGTGAGGGTATATGTGGGTGTTGGGGTTTGCTTGGAAGGGTTAAACTTGATGGACTTTGGTCTTTTTTCAATCCATTGTAACTATGTAACCAACGTATGTCCAAAACACAGTATGAACTATAATTTGTTATAGACAGGTTAACACTGGGAAATTACTTATACCCAAGTATTAAACCTACACTGGTGAGGTGCTTCCATTTATGTACCTTCAATAAATCACATATAGTAGGGTCCAGTTCACCATAAAAAAATTTTTTATCATGTACTCAAATCGTATTTTTCAATAGTATGTATTTTTTATCTAACACAAATCAACAAAGGTATGGGATCTATTATCCAGAAATGATTTTCCTTTTTCTGTAATAATAGAACTGTACCTTCTAATTAATGGTAAGCAGCATAATTCTGTGGTGGTGGCAAAAGAATCCTATTGTGTTTTTTAAAGTTTAGATGCTTTAAAGTATGATGCTGCACATTACAGAAACAATCATTATCTGAAAAGGCCCAGGTCCCAAACATTCTGGATATAGAGCCCATACATAGCTTATGCTGCTGTAGCATTTTTAATTTCTGGTAAAATAAAGTACTGGTATGGTATATTCTGGAATGCTAGGGGCCTGGGTGTCCCTGGATAAGTTTTTATTGTCATAACTGAAGGCTACTTGAAAAACATATAGACATGAAATAAGCCCAATAGAACTGTGAAGGTTCTCATTCATCCCAGTCATGGTATATCTGTAAAATCAACTGGACTTGCTGTGTTTTTCTTGAAAATCCCTTGGCAAAGAGAAAATGCTTGATACATTGCTTTCTGTGTTATCTTGTATTTGATAAAACAATTTTTTTTCTTTGAATAGCTTCAGTTACACTTATCGGTAGTATACCAGTCTACTCGCAAATTACTTTATTTTCATGAATATATTGAAATGTGTTTGTTGCCTTTTGCTTCTACCTTCTCTGTCATTTTCCACCATACCCCCTTATTAATATGTTACAAGATATCTTTATGTGTTATTGTCCATTCTAAACCTTACATTTTAAGTTGTGTCAGTAAAGTTTAAATATTTCTGGGTGTCTTAAGGCAATTTGACTCTAAAAGTGATTTTCTTCTGTTTTTTTAGCAAAGATTTTGCCGCTAAGAGGTTTTTTTGTGTTACAACCTGTAATTAAAGCAGATTTAAGGGTGAAGACACACAGAGCTACTTAGCAGTAGCTACTTGTCATGGCTACAAAACGCCAGAAAATAACCTGCCATAGACAATACTGCGAATTGCCTCTGCTACAACACATATAGAGAGAATTATCAGTAAATGGTCAGCATTGTCTATTTATGTAGCCAAGAGAAGTAGCTACTACTAGTAGCTATGTGTGTCTTCACTATTGTTCTACAAGAACTGCAATTTCCTGCTGAAAGGTACTCCTCTGCCGTTGGTCTCAGGTTTCTTACAGACTAAAACAGGTTTTCATCTTGAACTGCCCTGTATTTGGCTCCATCCATCTTGTCCTCACACAGCAAGTCCAGTTGATTTGACTTACTACAGATTAACGTAACAAAGTTGTTTTTCCTCTAATTTGGATTAATACAGTTTAGTTGCCTTAAGTACAAGGTAATGTTTCATTCTTACAGAGAAACAGAAAATCATTTTTAAAAATTAGAATTAATTTGTTAAAAGGAACTCTATGGGAGATGGCCTTCTGGGTCTGCGGATAAAAGATCCCATGCCTATACAATGAAAGCAAAAGATATAGAAAGGAGTGTGAACATTAAGCTCATGCCACAGTGATGAGCGAAAAGTTTCACCAGGTTTTGGTGTGAAAAAGTCCAATGAAGATAAAAAAAAAATTGGGGCACTGTAAAAAAAAAGTTTTGCATTAAAAAAATAATGTCACCCATTGACTTCAATGCATTTTGCAAATTTTTGCTTTTTCATGAAACCAAACAGATTCGCCCATCAATACATGGTAGTTTAATCTTCTTTATGTTGGTGCTCCTTTTTATGGGATTTGTCTATTTAGCACAGGGCAGGGGTGCACAGCCCAATGAATGCTGTGCTGTTTCTGGGGGGTTGGACACAGAGCAGCCCCCTATTCCTCCTGCTAACTTTCACAAGTTATCGATCACTGGGTTTGGGAAATTGAACACACATCTGGTCCCTGTAATTCTCACCTGTTGTATCATAATTGTTAGCTACAAGTCTGTGATGTGCCCACAGAGCAAGTTTCAAGATACAGAGAGTCCAGTCTCAATATTTGGTACCATAGGTCTACTATTAATAATAGCCTGTGATTAAGTGTGCTATAGCGCATCATTCCACCCCTACCTTGCATCTCAGAATATTAACATGTACAGTAGCACAATAGTATTCTTCTACTCACTTGATGTCTTTTTTCAAAAGACAGACAGGAGCACGTGCAGATAAAGTCAGGACTGAATTGGTTTCAGCTGTGCATGCTCCTGTCTGTCAGACAACTTGGGGAAGAACATCAAGTGAGCCAATAGAGTGACTGACAACACCACTGCGCTACTTTGCATTTTTCTAATAGGTATAAACAAATAAACTAGTACTGGGAAGATTGGCTTGTATGATTAGCAGGAGATAATATATGTCAGAGTTTCCCAACCCTCTAAAAGTAAAAAACTGAAAAAATTGCTCTTATGTAGCCATGTTGATTTAGGCTCATTATATATGTGTATCTAGGCCTGACAGTCAATCTTAAATCATGCTAAAGATGTCTTTTCTTTTTCTACATTATTAACTACAGCACAGGAATCTCCAACCTGCACCCCATCAAGCTGGTTAGAGTGTGAGAAATGTTAATAATTTTAACAATTGTTGGAGAACTGCATGTGCCTGGACTGCAAAAGCAGTCAAACGTTTATAAATAATATAAAATATGATATTTATACACAGGTTTCTTCAAACAGCCTATAGAACCCAGATTTTGATAAGGTAAAGCTTCTTTTAATTTTTAAAGACTATGCAATAGTGTTAGTGCATTAGGGACAAACTGGAGTTAGAAGCCTAACATTAACGTTTTGAAGATGACAGTCGAAATGATACAAATTCACCTGAAAAAAAATGCTCTCTGCACACTGTCTCCAGATTGCTTCCGACCTTGGTTTATTTTGGCAGTACTTTTCATAAATCTGAAGGTCCTCTTTCTGAAATAGAGAACATTTTTCCATTACAGGCCCTTTCCTGGCTGTGAACACGACAAAAGCCTTATTCATAATAGTGATATATATTTCAGAATCTATGGTTACTCTTTTGAATGTGTAAATTTCCATTAGTACATATTCAAGCATTTCAAAAATATTAAAAAATGCACAAAATATGGGTTTACCTAGTAGAGAATCAAGTGGGTTCCCTCTTACTCAAAACCGACTTCTGACTGAGGTATGTATAGATTTGCAGCAAACATACACATTATTTAAAACACACTTAAGCAACTGAATGGCATTTAAGTAAGAACCTCAAGAAAATACTCAATTCTGTACCTTTGCTCTGTATCATAGTGTTGTAAAAACTGTTACAACTGTTATTGTTACAGGCATCAGAACTATTATCCAGAATGCTCAGGACTTGTGGTTTTCTGGATAAGGGATATATCTGTAGTTTAGACCTCAAGTCTACTAAAAATCGTTTAAACATTGAACAAACCCAATAGTATTGTTTTGTGACCAATATGGATTTATGAGGTTGCGTTTGGAACGAGTACAAGGTACAGGTATGGGAAATGATTCCCTTTTTCTCTGTTATACTAAAACAGTACCTTGTACTTGATCCCAACTAAGATATAATTACTCCTCATTGGAGGTAAAAGAAGCCTATTGGGTTTATTCAATATTTAAATTATTTTTAGCAGACTTAAGTTATGGAAATCCAAATTACGGAAAGATCCCTTATCCAGAAAACCTCATGTCCCATACCTGTACTGATTTATTTTTACAGAGAAGGAAATCATTTTTAAAAATTAGAATTATTTGCTCAAAAGTTTAAGCAGTCTTCAGGAAATGGCCTTCCCATAATTCTAACAACATTTTGTATACAATCAAAATGTTAAAAAAAAAAAAATATCTCACAGGGAAACAGTTCTGCCTTAGTTGGGCAAATGGTCTGCCAATTTCTTTTACTTGTTACTGTAACATAATTTCCTGCTTGTAAATACATTGTATGATTGTTCAATGTCTTGTTATTCTTCAGATACATCTAATCATAATATTAACAAAAGAAAAATGGACAGCAGCCAATCTTCCAATAAAAAAATAATATTTTAATTTGCTTAGCTTAAAAACATCAGAGCCTCAGTACCTTACGCATTTTGAGTGCTACTCATTATAATAGGTGAAAAACTGATGGAATAACCTCTTAACAGATTCCTACCCAAAAAAAAGCTTCCTGATAAATTGACATAATATAAGAGATTTCGACTCCAGCTGGCAAGCTATTGGTTAATAAATGCAATAGAAATCTGGCACTATAGTAGGTTCTTTATGTAACTGTAAATAGAGATACAGTTCTAGCATACAGCCATTGTCCAACAAAAACTGTAGATGCCACCCTGTGTGTGTAGCAACAGGCATGCATATGGCCCACATGGGGCAAATTTCAGCCAGAAACTGCTTAGGTGTGATGGTCTGCATGGTGACAGATAATTTCCATTTATGCCTGTTACTACACACATATATGACATCTTCTCTTCCAACATTTTCCCAGAACCTTTGAAGACACATTAGGGCTCATTTATAATCACTTGGCAAATTTGTACCTGGGCAGTAACACTTGGCAACCAGTTAAATGTGTTCTTTCATTGTTTAACCTTTAGCTGGCTGAAAACTGCAATCACTGATTAGTTGCTATGGGTTACTGCCCATGTGCAAATTTGCCCATCGTTTATAAATGACCCCCTAGATCATCATTTATTCAAAACAAATTTGACATTGGGAGGAAACATTTTAGGCTTTCAACAGGCCATTTATCAAGTCTGAAATGCTATAAAGAAAACATATTTAAAAATTAGAACCTTCAACAAGCCATTTATCAAGTCTGAAATGCTATAGGGAAACCATTAATTCAGAATCTGTTTCCACTTCACACTCTAAATCCTCAGGTAGAAAATGAATGCATCAGCACATATTTTGATATTTCACACATGCACAGATATATGGCAGTTTACATCAGGTTATATTAGATGCTTATAAACACAGGGCACACAGCTGTTAACATATACAGTATATAAATATACTTACCCTATACTTACTCACTTACCCTTTTTAAGAAACATGTTCCAAGCAAATCAGCATTTTCAATACAGTTCTCTAATTCTTTGAGGAAAATTCTAGAGATAAAGAAGAAATATTGGTATTGCTAATAGCATAAATTACATTCATAAATATTTTGCAATATCGACATTACAACTTTCTTAAACGAAAGCGCTGGTTATGATACCTGCCTTTTGTGAAATTCATAAATTTCTGAAAGGTTTCCAAAGAGAACTTCCTTATTGTTTTGCAATGCCACTGGTATCAAACCAATCATTTCAGGATTTTCCAGAGATGATGCATAACCCTAAGATCAAGGGAGAAAAACATTATAGCACTCAATTACACATTTGAGGTTTGGCTATAGGACCATTACATTTATTGAAATACACATATTATTGCTATTTTATTATTATTATTAATAACACATACTTGTAAATTACAAACATATTTTGCAGTGTTTTTCGACAAAATACAGTTTTCTTTAAATCACTTTACTGGCTCTTACGACCATGCTTTCGCAGACTTTTATGTGTTTACTATAGCTTGGTCCTGAAACCGAGAGTATACAATCAACAGTAGGCTGACGTCTCTCCACACACAAGAAAGCACAGAACACATTCTTTCATGAAATTTTTTCATCCTCTTCTTGCTACTAAAAAGGCAACCTTATTATTTTCATATGTGCCTATGTTTAGCTGTATACAGATTTTTGACTGCTTTTGAATTTATGATTGTGACAAGAGAACCTGAAATGGTCTGGAAAAACAAGCACAGAGAAATCAAAATAACCGTGAGCAAATCATTAAAGGATAAACTTTGGCTAAGCATGTATGGGATCCCTTATCCGGAAACCCATTATCCAGAAAGTTCCGAATTATAGAAAGGTCATCTCCCATAGACTCCATTATAAGCAAATAATTCTAATTTTAAAAAATGATTTCCTTTTTCCCTGTAATAATAAAACAGTACCTTCTACTTGATCCCAACTAAGATATAATTAAACCTTACTGCAAGCAAAACAAGCCTATTGGGTTTATTCAATATTTAAATGACTTTTAGCAGACTTAGTTATGGAGATCAAAATTATGGAAAGATCCCTTTATCTGGAAAACCCCAGGTCCCGAGCAGTCTGGATAATAGGTCCCATACCTGTATTTGTGTGCACATTAATATACTGTAACATCCCCCAGGATCTTTAGCTACAGCTATTATGCCCAAGCCTACCCGTGATCTACCCATGATTCTCTCTAAGGATTCACAGGTCACCCGTGGCACACAGGAATCGCCAGTCACCCGTGATTTTGTTTGCGTCAGGGTCACCCATGTACCTACCCCCACCGTGGCTCCTTGTTCAGAGTAAGCAGACCTAAGGCCCCTGTGACAGTTGTGGGGTCTGCTTCCTCTGTAGTTATGCTACTGCCTGCATCTTAATTCAACTGCTTTTGGATTGTCTTTCAGAGAGCTCTAGTGATCCTGCTCATTCATCTCTCAATGATTGCACATTAACAGGAATATATATTTTTAGCACAATTTATGCAGAATTACTGGCTGTACATCTGCTTATTGTTTCATTATCTGCCTTATCATCTGGTGCTCTTTCTAAATTGTTTTGAGGGTTATCATTAATAAATAGAAAATATGCCTAAACACTATCTGAACATACAAAAATTAATATGTATATTTTTTCCCACAGACATAGCTGATTTCACAGATTGAATAGAAAAAGTGATACTCATAAGAACAATTTCCCAACTCGCTTTGGCTCAGATGTTAACGCAATGAAACGTTGTTTCATTGTGAAGGGATGAATTCTAGGACTTAAAGGGACAGTATTTTCAGCATGAGCTTAACAATTGGGCATTTGCTGAACATACTTTTTGCCTTTTTATAAGAAATATATATAGTTTCTGTTATTTCTGGCGCTAAACAAGAAAATTAAGCCAGTTTCATTTGAACACTTCCTGTCCCAAAGAACTTTAAAGAATCTGAAAAAAAAAACTAATAACCTATCCAGTGATAATATGTTCATAGGTACAGGGAGCTCTGAACAAACTGCCCTGTTTATAAAGGAAGGGGGGAGGTGAGGTCAGTAAAAACAGGCTAAAATTCAATGAGTGCTTTATAATGGCAAAGAAATTGAAAAAGATGGCTTTTTATTTATTTATGTTCATTTTTAGCAAAGATGTTTTTAGGGGTATACTGTGCCTTTAAAGACTCTGTTTTATAGTGGGCAGTTTCTCTGGAAAGCAAAGGGACTTCAATTTCTAGAATCCATCTTTTCACAATGGAACAAGGTGAGAGAAGGGTTGCATGATAGTGATGTGCAGGAAATCCTCGACCCGCACTGACCCTAACCTGTCCGATCCCAACCCTTACCCTACCCAACCTGGCTTCCTCCCTCTATTTATAGACCCGCAGGGGGGGAGTGTGTGCTGAGGCATGTACCTATAAATTAGAGAGCTGGAAGAAGAAGCCGGCAGTGTTAGGTCGCGGCCGGGGTGGGTGACCCACACATCGTCTGACCCACACATCACTATTGCATGATACTGACAGCCTAAGGCGGGTTGGGTAATGGTTCCTACAAGTAATCATGGTTTTATTTCAGTCTACCATTTGAAATGTTTCTTTGCATCTTAACTTTTATTTTTAGAAGTTAAGATGAGTTTTTGCAATGTTTCTACATAAGCCCAATTGAATTAGATTGTTTATGTCAAAAGGGGGGGCATATTTTCCCTCTAACTTAAGCTCATCATGCACTAAAAGATCCACCCAACATGCCTACCTCAAGAGCAATATGAGGCTGATCTGATCATTTGGCTTCAGGGTTAAACAATCGGATCAGGAATGCTTGCAAATGGGGAGAGGACTGCATTAATGAGCCGATGCAGTTCTTACTCCAATGGAAATTTCTAAACCTGTCCAATCAATATCTGAATAACTTCTCTAGGATAAAAAGACTGCAAGTGTGGCATTACAAAAAGACAGGGTCGTGTTTAGGGTTAATTTTTGTAAAAGAAAAAGACAAAAAGTGTATCTCTTTATCTGGACAATTCTGTAGGTTACCCATCAAGAAACTTATTTGCTCAGGTAGAAAATAGAGCTGTTTTAGGGTAATTTGTTGGTAGTTTTACTTACCAGAACCTTATCTTATATAACAAGAATTAGAGATATGGTGGTTAGCAGAAATTGCTGCTTTATTGTAAGACAAAAAGTAGAGTCTTTGGAAACATTCAGCCACACAAAATGACACAAAATATGTTCTGCGTGAACAGAATCTACTTCATGGCCTATGAGAAGCCAAAACTGCAGTGTAGAGATAAGGGTGATTAAGCTTAGTCATCTTCTGTTCTGTACACCTACAAAATGGTTTATGTGTATATATCATTTATGCAATACGTTTATACTGTTTAATATACTTGTGTATTAAATATACTTGTGTATTAAATATCCCAGTGTATTTTAACTACCTTGGGTTGTCTTCAACATAGTTACATAGTTACATAGGGTTGAAAAAAGACCAGAGTCCATCAAGTTCAACCCATCCAAGTAAACCCAGCACACCTAACCCACACCTACCAATCTATACACTCACATACATAAAATATAAAAGACACCTATAGGGGTTTTAGGCCAGTCCAGACTAACAGCAGAGGGCTGCTTTAAGATGCCATAAACTGTTACTATTCATTAAGTTCAAAGGGCAATAATATTAAGGAAGTGGAAAACAAGTGCTTTTGAGAGGATATGATAACTGCTTATAAATATGTTTATGGTCAGAGCACATGACTAAACATTTTTTTCTTTGTGGCTCTAAATAAATATTGTAAACACATTTCCTGACAGCCAACAAGCCTTTATTCAGACACTGTAAAAATGTAGGTTTGAAAAGTGGCCTTACCTCTAGGATACTTTGAAGCTCTTCAACATAGACACGTTCTGTTTCAATTAACTCATTTATGATGTGGCTGGGAGAAAACAATATAGTTTTAAAAGAATATAGGGTCTGAAATTATGTTAAGAATTTTAGAATGAAAAATTGCATTTCAATACTTTTTACATTTTGGTAATCAAGCAGTGCACATGGAACAATCAGTCAGAAACAAATCTTTTTAAGGAATCAAACACAGGAAGGAATTCCAAAGTAGCCAAAATTGGAGCTAGATTGAATCATTCATTTTTGACATTCAAAATTTTAAAGGAGAAGGAAAGGTAAAAACTAAGTAAGCTTTATCAGAAAGGTCTATGTAAATACAGCCATAAGCACTCACAGAAACGCTGCACTGACTTCTCTGAAAAAAGTTTTCTGTGTCTGTAATTCATGTGCCACAGACACGCAGCTCTCTGCAGTCTCCTCTCTCCTGCTCCCCCCTCCCACAAAAATGCTAAGAACTCACAACCCCCCTTAGCAATGTGAATGTGAGTTCGAATCCCTAATGGGAAAAATTCAGATTGGATACGATAATTTCTGAAGATTGCAAATATCACGAAAATGCTTACGAAAAAATCATATTAGTCACGATAATATCGTATTGGGGATCCTAAAGTCACAAAATTTTCGTACCGAACGATTGTAAACAGCGGCAGAACCTTTCTGAATTTTTCGCGCAAGCGTGCAAAAAAGCCACTAAAAAATAGACGAAAATACGCTCAGAGCTTAATAAATCTCCCCCATAGTCTAACTAACTGAGCATGTTCACTTGGTCTGGGTGTCTGTGCAGGAGTGAGGCATTATGGGAACTTTCTTTACAGAGCTCAGCGTTTTTTCTTCCTGTTTGACTTCTGATCATCTGAACAGGTGAAATATGGGGAGACTTAAGGGCACTATTGAGACAACTGAAGGTATGCCTGCAGGTTGAGATTAACTCTTTACAAGCCTTTCCTTCTCCTTTAAAGGATAATAGCAGGTTAATTTATAGGACCTAGCATCTAGCATCACATTCTTATTTTCTCAATTCCATCTTGGAAGGTCCAGATTGATATTTCATGCTGTCCTAGCCTGCTATGGCTGTGATACCTACCAGCAGTCTGTACCCACACACAAATATTTTGAAAGCAAATTTTGCCCATAGTGTCTATAATATTCCTACTTTGACATCGATACACTTTAACTGCAATAGAGGGTCACTGATATTGTTCTGATATTAACAGCTTGCACATGCAAGAACTTTATGAGCGCTGGGGAAAAACAAGGCAAACCAAGATATTTTTTACACTTTGTGTATTGCTTATTACCATAAAATGAGATCATTAGATTAGACACTTCAATAACATCTCCAAGCACACACACAATATGACTGTCAGATATCTGTAACAAACTTTTTTTTTTAATAGTAGGTCAAGTCTTTCACACCAAGTCCAGCTATTTATGGACTTTCCCTATAGGTATAGGTACAGTGGCTTGCAAAAGTATTCAGCCCCCCTTGAACTTTTCCAAATTTTGTCACATTACAGCCACAAACATGAATCAATTTTATTGGAATTCCACGTGAAAGACCAATACAAAGTGGTGTACACGTGAGAAGTGGAACGAAAATCATACATGATTCCAAACATTTTTTACAAATAAATAACTGCAAAGTGGGGTGTGCGTAATTATTCAGCCCCCTTTGGTCTGAGTGCAGTCAGTTGCCCATAGACATTGCCTGATGAGTGCTAATGACTAAATTGAGTGCACCTGTGTGTAATCTAATGTCAGTACAAATACAGCTGCTCTGTGACGGCCTCAGAGGTTGTCAAAGAGAATATTGGGAGCAACAACACCATGAAGTCCAAAGAACACACCAGACAGGTCAGGGATAAAGTTATTGAGAAATTTAAAGCAGGCTTAGGATACAAAAAGATTTCCAAAGCCTTGAACATCCCACGGAGCACTGTTCAAGCGATCATTCAGAAATGGAAGGAGTATAGCACAACTGTAAACCTGACAAGACAAGGCCGTCCACCTAACCTCACAGGCCAAACAAGGAGAGTGCTGATCAGAAATGCAGCCAAGAGGCCCATGGTGACTGGGGGAGCTGCAGAGATCTACAGCTCAGGTGGGGGAATCTGTCCATAGGACAACTATTAGTCGTGCACTGCACAAAGTTGGCCTTTATGGAAGAGTGGCAAGAAGAAAGCCATTGTTAACAGAAAACCATAAGAAGTCCCGTTTGCAGTTTGCCACAAGCCATGTGGGGGACACAGCAAACATGTGGAAGAAGGTGCTCCGGTCAGATGAGACCAAAATGGAACTTTTTGCCCAAAATGCAAAACGCTATGTGTGGCGGAAAACTAACACTGCACATCACTCTGAACACACCATCCCCACTGTCAGATATGGTGGTGGCAGCATCATGCTCTGGGGGTGCTTCTCTTCAGCAGGGACAGGGAAGCTGGTCAGAGTTGATGGGAAGATGGATGGAGCCAAATAGAGGGCAATCTTGGAAGAAAACCTCTTGGGGCGGAGGTTCACCTTCCAGCAGGACAACAACCCTAAACATAAAGCCAGGGCAACAAAAGAATGGTTTAAAACAAAACATATCCATGTGTTAGAATGGCTCAGTCACAGTCCAGATCTAAATCCAATCGAGAATCTGTGGCAAGATCTGAAAACTGCTGTTCACAAACGCTGTCCATCTAATCTGACTGAGCTGGAGCTGTTTTGCAAAGAAGAATAGGCAAGGATTTCAGTCTCTAGATGTGCAAAGCTGGTAGAGACATACCCTAAAAGACTGGCAGCTGTAATTGCAGCAAAAGGCGGTTCTACAAAGTATTGACTCAGGGGGCTGAATAATTAGGCACACCCCACTTTGCAGTTATTTATTTGTAAAAAATGTTTGGAATCGTGTATGATTTTCCTTCCACTTCTCACGTGTACACCACTTTGTATTGGTCTTTCACGTGGAATTCCAATAAAATTGATTCATGTTTGTGGCTGTAATGTGACAAAATGTGGAAAAGTTCAAGGGGGCCAATACTTTTGCAAGCCACTGTATACAGTCATATGAAAAAGTCTGGGAACTCCTCTTAATTCTTTGGAGTTTTGCTTACCATTGGCTGAGCTTTCAAAGTACCAACTTCCTTTTAATACATAACATGCCTCACGGAAACACTAGAATTTCAGCAGTGACATACAGTTTAATGGATTAACAGAAAATATGCATCATAACAAAATTAGACAGGAGTATAAGTTTGGGCACCCCAACAGAGATATTACATCAATACTAATTTTGAAATTTAACAGCCTCTAGACGCCTCTTATAGATATTGATGAAAGATTCTGGATTGCGGTATTTTTGACCATTCGTCCATACAAAATCTTTCCAATTCAGTTAAATTTGATGGCTGCCAAGCATAGACAGCCTGCTTCACATCATCGCATAGATTTTCGATGATATTCAAGTCATGTTATCTTTTTTGTTGAAAGTGGAGTAAAATATCATGCAGGCTGAGAGAGGTTCCCAAAATTTTTCATATGATGGATATGTTTATTGTGTTCTGAAACAGATATTCAGCTAGTTCTGGTAGATCAACATAATAGGATAAAAGGGTGGGAGAGATGTGCATAAATGCTGCTCTATAGGTCACTGAGTAACATTAGCCACCCTAGTAGCCCCCCCCCCCCCAACACGCTCTGTGTGTAGAATAAGAAACCCCTACAAAGGATGCACAGGAAATTAAAATGTGCATAGTGTTGCATAAAAATACATGTTGCAGCTCACTGTGAAGCATATTCATCTTTAAGCTATATCACATTATCATTAATCTTTTTTTCATCTTTTTATTCTGATCCTTCATGTTCATCTCCAACCCTGTCCTTTCAACCACTTCCTGGTTGCTAGGGTAGATAGAAGAAAACAGGCAATCATCTGAAATTGCTTGCTCCTGCAGGGGCCATTTTTAGATTTAAAAAAACCAGTAGCAGTCTATGTATAACTTCTAGGGCAGGTTAATAACTGATGTTGGGGATCAGGCCTGGCTCACAGTTGACATACAATTTATCCCAGAGGTGTTCCATTGGGTTGAGGTCAGGACCTTGGTAGTTCTTTCACTTCCAGCTTAGCAAACTAATTGAGTATGGATATCAATAGTATTTCTTTAAGGAAACCCCCACATGAGCGCTATACCCCCCCCAGCACCAAGAGGGAGATCCCAGGGCAAGTGAGCATGTTATGGCACCTACATGAGCAAGCGACCCAGCCCATTCATTATGCGCATATATGTCCGTACCTCCCAACTGTACCGATTTTCACGGGACAGTCCCTCTTTTGACAGCTCAGCCTGCAGTCCCGGATTCTTATTGAAAAGTCCCTAATTTCCCTTTGATCTCCTGCACTGAATGCTAAAAAAAGATACAAATTTAATTAAAAGTAGCTTTTGGCAGAGAGCCCCGAAATCTTAACAAGCGTCACCTGCACTAAGAAACATTGTTTCTCACATTTAATTAAATAAGTGACAGAGAGCCCAGAAAGGTAAAAAGCACTGCACTGAGATACAATTGTAACTAATAAGCTGAACAGGTCTCTTGGGGGAACGGAGACTCGCAGCTTAAAGGGCAATTTCACCTTTTCAGCAAAACTGTAATACCACATAAAACAAGACCCCAAAACCCCCAGAAATGTGTTCAAACTTTAAATAACCGGTCAAATTTAGTCAAAGGAGTTGTATTTAGGGGGTGTGGTCAAAATAGGCGTGGTCAAAAAATTGTGGCATTTATTTTTGTCCCTCTTTCTGTTTTCAAAAAGTTGGGAGGTATGTATGTCAGGTAGGATCAGTCAGTGCTTCTCTTGATTTTTGAGTCTCAATCAATATATATATATATATATATATATATAATTACATGGCCAAATGTATCTGGTTATAATATATTATATATTTCATATATGATATTATAACCAGATACATTTGACCATGTATAACGTATATAAGTAATGTGGATATACAAACTCGCACTAATAGGGTACAGTACCCCTTTAAATTTTCTCTCGGCAGACACATGATACGTACCACACACTTTATTACATAACTAAATTGGATTTCGAAATCATTGATTTGAGCGCTTTATTTCCGCCGAGGAGTTGCGCAGAAGCGATATCCCAGATTGGCTACAACCCTCCTGCGGGTCGGTGATGGCCGCGATTGCCTCCTTCTCTAGTGCCATCACTGCCTAGTTACCACACTGATAGTGCAACATGTGGCTGCTGAGCCAAATGCGAGTGTATACAAGTACACTACTGGCCTCCATGGAGCCCACATCCCACCTCTGTCCCGCCGCCTGTTCGTGCCCGTCACACCCAGACAGCACTTGCCTGCCACGTTTCCGCGGCGAATCTTTCCAGCCATATTCCCCTACAGGGGTTAATAGTAACGTGAAACCAAAGTCATTCCATGGGCTCCCGAGTCATTCCCACTGTCAGGGCCACGCCTGAAACAACTTCTCCCAAAATCTCCTCGTCAATATTACTTCCCTATGAAACACATGACTCGTACAGATATATTCATCGACTCCTATATAGGTGGTAACCCACAGCTGTTGATTTATTCGGCGTCATTCTTGTGCTAATTACGAATTCGTGTCTGACTGGTTCAAGCCTTATTAGCTCGACAAAAGAAGAGTTTCTTTCAGAACCTCTAAAACTTTTTCATCTTTTAGGTTTTCTCGATTAGCCGTGTGACCAGAGGATAGATCGTCATCGCTATTGGCACTAATACCCACCTAGACGTAGGGCCATATTTAGGTGTGACGCCTTACTCTGTCTCCGCTGAGGGCTATTGGGGGGGTTGATGCCTTGCTGAACTGGAAGCTGATTGGCTGGAAGAGGACTGGGCAGCTCCCCCTTCCTTGGTATTGTGTGGTTGCTCCCGCAGAGCGCTGAGTGTGAGCCAGGAAGCGGACTTGCCAGCGCGTTCATCGCCTGCTGTAGCTGAGCGCATCTATGCCGCCTGCCTGGAATCATTTCTGTGTGTCGGTAGGTCTCCTTTTAAAAAAATTCTGCTTTGAAACTTACTGGTGTAATTTAGATAACCCATGGGGAAAGGGCTCTCAAGCCTCCTGCTCCCCGACTTTGCTCTCCAACTCCCAGCATCAAGTGACAGTCAATGACGTCAAACTGGTGGTTTCAAGTAAAAGAAAATGTTTTTTTTTTTTTTTTCGAGACTGCAAAACCAATTAGTCTTAGACTGTATTTGAAACAGTGTATATTTTATATAAAAGGTGTATTATTAAACAGTTAACACATAAAAGAGTATAACTATCAGAGCTGAATTAAGATTTCTACCGCAACCAGCTTACACCCTTTTCGAAGCTATTAATGGAATGGGCCTAGAGGCATATTTATAAAGGTGTGCCAAAGTGTGGCTTTAACATTAAGCAGCCACTTTGTGGAAATATAAATAAATATATATAATCTATGTAATAATGGGATGCAGACCTGTGGCCAGGTGTAAAATCGCAGTGAGCATCCCCATGTGACCTTCACCTCACTTTTATTAGCTGCAGTTACCATTCAGGGCAGTGGATTGGCAACTGTGAGTGTTTTCTTTCCACTGAGCAGCTAAGTATGGGGGCGGGTAGCAGAATGCTAGCAGTCGCCCTGTTTGCAATCTCATTATTTAACACCAACTTTAAAAAAAAAAAAAAAAAAAAAAAACCTATTGCACACCTTTATAAATATGCACCGTAGTGTATGAGCTGCATGCCCAGCCTTACTTCAGCAAATACGCCCTAGCCTGTCCTATCCATAAAAGGAAAAGTAAGTTGATTTTATTTCTAATAATGTACTTTTGTCATTTTGCCTTGATAAAATAATTTCCCTGTAGTAATTAATTTCATTAGTCATGTCTAACGAGATGTCGGCTAAATAATTTTAGCTGTTTACCATGAATTTTCAACCCTCTTCCTACCCCACAACCTCACCCTTCTTCTTTGTATGATTCACAAGTTGCAACTAATTCAAGTTACCTCAGCAGAAGGAAGTGCTGCAAGGAAACTTTCGTTGTTTCTTTTTCACATTTAGGCAAAGTATCCCAAAACAGCTTATCATTCGGTTCTAAATATCAGACAAAATATGTAAGGTCTGTATAATTTCCCTTAGATCAAAGTGGTATCAATAAGAGATGTTGCCATTTAAAGGGAAGAGGAATTGAGTGGAATAAAATCCAGGACTGGATCATTATAAATCTAATGACATCGGGTTAGTCAATGTCATTTTATGGCAACCCAAGGCTCATGTGGATATAATTGCTACCTATACATTTGTTGATTTTAAACAGAATGGCTTAAAAATCACAGTTGGAAACAACCTAAGTAACTGCAGTTGGCATTCATATTTCATTTTGTTCATGGTTTCAATTATTTGCTCATCTATTCTGCCTTATTTTAACATGCAGTTTCAAATGTTCGCTGGGTGCTAGGCTCAGTGGCTTTGGTAACTAGAAAACAGATTGATAGGCTGAATATGACTGTCTACATCATACTAACAGTGACTTACGCAAATGGAACAGGGACCACCACTTTCTCAGCTGGACTAGCAGCTCTAGTGAGACTTACTAGTACTGGGGCACTATGGGTTTTCCCTTTAAGTCAATAGAAGGTAGTATTTTGAAAACTGACCCTTGTGTCAAGAACTTTCCCTTCAACTACTTAAGAGCATTGTAAAAATAAAAATGCAGTGTGGTGAGTTGTGCTGCAATCTTTATAGCCATGCATTAACATAAGGGCTTCCTGTTTTGGTAGCCCTGCTAACTAGCTATACACGGCTCCTTCATACACAGTGTACAGTTTCTTGGTCTGTGTATGGGCCCTTTCCAACAGCCTCCCTGACAGATAACTGGCTAAAAAGTTGCACATTGTAGTAGTCCTTTACTGACAGTCCTGCATGGGCCTCTGTTATGATCTGTTAGGTTCAAAGAAGTTGCCACCTTTAAATTGCATAAAGTCCTTGCAGAATATGTTGGTACTTTATAAATGTTGATAATAATAGTGTGTGATACGCATCTTTATAATTTTATTATAATCCTTTTTATTTGATTTGTTACTGATTTTTTTTATCTAAATATTGCTTAATTTATTACAAATCTCAACATGCATATGTCATCGTCAATAATCACTAGGTCAACCATTGTTCACTCAATCATTGCTCAATTTTGCCTGCTTCCCCTTTAATGCTGACCCTTATACACATTACGCCTTCTACAAGGCTGTCTTTTTGACTTATTTTTAGTACAATCCATGTCTATAATTCTTAAATCATCTGATAGGAGCCGGGAAATAAATGTTATAATAATGTCTTGTACATAGCCCATAATGTGGTCGCTCTGAAAACACGGTGTTTGTAATGCAGTTGGAAGGAGCGGCTGTGTAATATCACTTTGCAGTAAGTATCATATTTCCAGTAGAAGCTGGGAGGCTGTGTGACATTACCTTCTGCTAGATCACTATGTACTTTATTTCTGTCTAATCTCTGGCATATGCAGCCACCCTTAGGCTTGCTGCAAAGAACTTGTGCCTGGGTAAAGAATACAGGGTCACTTGTTTGTATATTCTCATAATAACCAAAGTAGATATTTTGAAGGAATTTACTTTAGTACCTAGGTACTGATCATCAGTTGCCCGATAACTGATTTCTGATGTCAACGTTCTTTTAATAAGTAAAAAATATAACAATGATAGGCAGGGTATTTTTAACAAGAAAAAAAACAGTTCTGTAACATAAATACATATTTAACTATGAAGCAGGCAATTAGCACGCAGTCACACTTGTTTTCCAATTCCAAAGCATGGCACACAATACTGTAATATAGCAGTCCCCAGACTGAACTGCAGTAGTCTTTTTAAAAGTATAAAGGTGGCCATACACCTATAGGTTGGCGATATCGAGCTAAATTAGATTGGTTAGGTATAGGCGCTTTCAGTTCAGGGACCGCATCAATGAGCCAATGTGGTCCCGATCCAACCTGCCCGATAGAGATCTGGCCAATTTCAGGCCATATGTCGGTTGGGCAGGCCTGTCATCCGTGCCCATACACGGGCAGATAAGATGCTGAATTGGTCTAAGCGGGCAATATTGGCCGCTAGAATCTGGCTTTGTATGGCTACCTTAATTGGAAGTTAAGTTTTAATTAATGAAGACATTGGTGCAGTTTGCAAGTTTGGTAATTTTATGTTTTGTAGCTTCCCTGTTGGGAACTGAAACTGCTATGTGATTGCTTGGGTCCAACTTTGCCTACAAACCAGGCACTGAAGCAAATGGCAAAATGATAGTTGAATCGGAGAGACTGAACAGAAAAATATAGTAGTTTAACTATCCGCTTGTTAAATGACCTTGCTGAACTGGCAGATCCTTCCTTGTATGGCCAGATAACATACTGTACATCTACATCATACATATGCAACATGCTTTCAGTTAAATCAAGATAACATTTCTTTCAACATTCCTCCTGTTAAATAGTTTCTTCAAGAATTCAGGGTGCCTAAAAGGGCGTGTGTCAAAATCTGTTCTGCTGGTGTGTCTATACAAACATACCAGTCATCTAAAAAAGCATGGAAAGAATACAAATAGATCTTTAAACCCCAGTCTTTCATTACCCTCTGCCTGAGGGTCTAGTGCTAGTCAGCCATGCTCTGCAGCAAAGATAAATAATCTAGGTGTGAATTTGCTACATTTCTAGTCACCTATAGCAACAAATGAGCAGGTGGAAATGACTGGTCATCAGTTTAAAAAACTTCAGATTGGTTACTACACCTGGACAAAATTCCTTCCTTTATAACATATGCCCATTATTACAATTTACCAGATGGCATTGCAGCTTTATTACAACTGACTGGCATCCCGCCTCCATTTCAACAAATGAAATTGTATTGTATTTTTATGCTTTTGTGTAAAAAAACAAAAAATACACTTACAAAATCCATAAATATATTTATAGTGCAGGAAGCCACCCATTTATCTGAGGGTAGGTACATACATTATTTAAGATGTGAGTTTAAAAAAAATAAATAAAAGTTTTATAATAGACTGCATTGCTTCCACCCCACACTTCAGTCTATATACTAGAAACAAATTTGTATATTTTAAATTGTGAAAAGTCCACAAAAAATCTTGTGGAAAAAAATGTTGCTTGCCAATATGCCCAACATCGACAGCAAATTACAGTGAGAAAATGCATGCTTTTTTGCTTCACGTCGAAATCCACCCCATCTGTGCCATACATGCCAGTACACATTGAAGTTTGGGTGGAAGGAAGCGGATCAGCATTTTCTCCCCTGGCTTAAGCTGGCCATACATGCACCAATATTCTCTATTTAGAGTGTGTATGGTGGATTGAAGAGACGACCAATATCGCAAGAGCCCTGGATCTCGCTGATTAGGACAAATTATTTTCAACAGTGCCCAAGCAAAATCTGCATTTAGGGCTGAATCTTCAGATAGGGGTAGAATTCCCAGGCCTGGATTTGTGGCGAAGCCACAAAGGCCCGGGCCTACAGCGGCACAAATTTAGGGGCGGCATGCCGCTCCGCCGTAAAATACTTTTTAAAGTTGGCTCCCATAAGGAGCAATGGTGACCTCTCCCCACTGCTCCGTATGGGACTTTAAATGTTTGCGCATGGGGTGGCGGCCTAGGGGCACCGGCAAGACAAATCCGGCGCTGAAAATTCCTATTGTATCTACCTCCATATCTAACTATTCAGCCCTGAACGTCAGTGGGAGGGTACATAGGAAAGATCGTAATTGTTACGTGTATGTCCACCTTAAGATACACCTCGTCTAACACTGCCCTAAACTTTGGGCTAGTGCTTCTCTTCCTGAAAATTGCTCTGGTCTGGGGTTTAGTTCAGCCTGTGCTGCACCAACATGTTTAGATTGAACCCAGCAGACCATTGCAGCTGTCAGGACCTAGGGAATACACAGTACAGTAAAAACATTTTTTTTTTTAATATACTGCATGTTACCATTACGAAATGTGATCTAGTAAGAAAATTAAGCATTCTTAGGTTTTCTTCACGACACATCATCAAAAAGTTTTTTCCCCATGGGAGATTCCTTTCATTATGGCACAATCACTATATCCAGGATCTCCATAGACCAGTTTCTGCTAGTGTCCTATGTGTGTTTTTGGATGACAATTTTAGGAAATATATTGTGACATGCTTATTCCTAAGGTTATGATCACACTTTCCTTATATTTTTTTTTTTTTTTTTTTTTTAGAGTGGCTTGTAAATTACTACCTCATGCAACATCCATTGGCATGCCTATGCCCCTAATGCTGAAAATAATATGAGTGTAATAATACCCTATTCTTGTAATTTTATTACTCCTGTATTTGTCCTCGAAAAAAGCAACGTTTGGACAGTTTTTTTCTGTTCTACCGCATATAGTTTATATTCCCATCCTAATATAACGCATGGAATGTGAATTAGTCACAAAAAGCCCCTGGCGCACAAGTCATAAACGCCATGACAAAATACATCAATTATTTTATGCTACTGATCCTTTCCACAGCAATATCTTTATTTTAATTAAGACAAAAAAAGTGCTTATTTTAAATCATACCCCGGATCAAATTCAGTAGTCGGATGAATTCCTTATGTCACACACTATATTTATTTTACAGGGAGGATGCTGTGGCTTCCATAGTCAGACACTGGGATCAGACATTCTGCAGAATCAGTGGGATACACAATGTTTGTGAATCTTTGCTGCTGTAGTGCACACCTACATCCATATGTACCTAGATCCATAAGTTTTAATCAGCATTATTCTACTGCCCTGTGTCCTTTCTGTGCAAGGACCTGGAGCAGCATGTATACATGGGCACAGACTACCAGTAATGTCACCACAGCAACAAAGGCTGACAAGGCATGAATTTAAGCCTTGTTGGTTACCTTTAAGCCGATAAAGCACTAAAAAAAAGATTTCCTGATTAGATGCCACATTATAAAATTATGCATTTATGTGCTTTCAGGAAATTCTGTGGGTTGCAGTAAAATGCTCTCCTCTCCTCTGCTAGCAGTTGCTTCCCATTGACCTGAATGGGAAAATCTCTGCCTATGGCAGGCATGCACTGCCTCACACATGGTTACTGGGGAGGGATATTGACTACCAGCTGAGAAATTTGTTTAAATTACAGGGAATAATTAATTATTCTTAAGCCATTCCATTATTACCCCAAGCTTTGCATTTTATTCACTCTTCTCTGGCATTTCTCTAAATGCAACAAAATTTTAACCTCCAAAATTGCTTGTGCAAAAGAGTAATTTACTAGAGAGGATATGTTGGAATGAATGGTGTGCTCAGTAATTCATTCACTCATTCATTTTTTGCACTAGATACTCCATTACTTGATCAGCAAAAAATCTGTTGCTTTATCCAGGCTAATCCTGGAAAAAGTCCTAAAACAATACAAACGCACACACAGCATTTGCATTCTACTTGCATGGAACAAAGAAGAAAAGCTGTTATACGACTGTGTGAATGACTGGCTATTCCATTAAAGCGACAGCATGCACACAGCGTATGAACCCCAGTATTTCACAGCTAGCTGCACTGCATGCCCAGGGGAAGTGTACTCCTGCATCTAGGAATTGCCACATTTCTAGTACAGCCATTACTGAGATTTAGGTATGTATTAAGTATTTGCAGTGTGGATAAGTGCAAGGAAAGTGTCACCTTGTTTACATGCTTTAAGGGCCTTTACCTTTTTGTACTTATATATAGTAAGTAACATTCAACCTGTGCAGAACTACATCTTCTCTAACATCTGACCAGCAGCAGGCAAAATGTGTTTTATATATAAAAAAAATGTGTATGTTATGCAACTCCTTGAATTTCTGGATGCTGGCTGGGCACACAGTTACTTGGTGTTTAAAACTACTTAAAACTAGTTGGGCTTTCAGATTATTACTGATAGAGATACATTATTATAAAAACTGTGGTATCATTAGAATGGAAACCACTCAGATCCTACCTTTTGCTGCACTAGAACATTCTGGTCCAGTCACTCAAGGGCCAATGTCCAAACCTTTATGCACCTTAGCACTACTATTTGTATATGGGACAGGGACCTTATTCCTACTGTGTGTCTTGGTCACGTAGCACTAAATCTTTTTATACTTATACTTGTGATGCTTGTCCTTGTGTGCAGTTAGTAAAATTGTACAGTTTGCATATCCTAGTAGTGCTATATGAATAAATGTATACATGCATATATTATGAGAACTCAAGCTTTTTTTTAATTTAAACTGTATTGCCTGGTAATACTAGTTGGACCACTGTAAGTTATTAGAGCAGCTAGTATTGCAGACTTTATTCATATGGATTGGATAATAACTGGAGGCTTAGTATGTCCCTCTCGCAGATTCACCTTTCAGAATAACCTATGCCTCTTTTGTCCACCTGGAGACTGAATGTGGCCCTCCTGTAGAAGATGAGCACTCATCTTAATGGAAATGGTACTCATCTCTGTAAACATCTTAGCCAAATTATTTGTTAAGCAAAACATAATGGTATAACCATATATACTATTTTAGTGTGTGTATATAAATTTTTTCCTAGTGTTTGAGTGCTGATGAGAAGAGGTTAGTTTGTGGCTTTATTTACATAAAATGTCCAATGCCCTACAACAGTGCTGTCCAACCTTTTACATAGAGCGGGCCAATTATTTCTCAAAAAGTGAGTTTGAGGGCCAGATTAAATTAAAATTATGTCATAAAGTGAAATCTATTGAGCCTCTTGTTACTTATGAAGGATAGCAATTTGTGTCTTGTTAACAATATTTTAATATAGGTGTCATCTGGATGATTTGTTTTTAATTGTGCTGTTACATTCTTCCCATTGTGGAAAACCAATCTAATGAGCATTCTAATGCATAGGTGCTGATCAATGCAGTAATCATATGCTTCGTCTTTGGTTACCTTTTAAAGGGCACATATCAAGAACATTATACACCTTTCTAAACAGAATGTGTTTTAACATTTTGTGCTAATTTAATTTAAAATCCAACCCTTCCTCCCCCCCAAAAAAAACCTCACTAGTACTAGCCTTCCACTACCTGCTGGCTGCTCTTATCACTTTGCATTGTAAGATGCCAGCTAATTCCCATCTGGTGGGTGGGACCTGACAGGGTAGTATATCTTTTGTTGTGTAAGGGAAGAGATCTAATTGGCTTCTGGGGAATCAGGATAAGGTCACACCTAGCTACTCCTTTTGTAATGCAGCCCTGGTTCAGATATTTGAGTCCACGAAGCGAGTTACTCGGCCGCTATAGATTTCTGCTATTGCAGGTGACTAACCTCTCCGAAAAGGCTTTCCACCAGCAACAACAGGAGTCGCCAGTGGAAAGCCCTTTGCATTGCTTTGTTTTCCAAAGTCGCGCAAAGTTGCCTGCAGGAGAAAACTTTGCACGGCTTCAGATTACCAAAGCGATGCAAAGGGCTTTCCACCAGAGACTTCTGTTGTTGCTGGTAGAAAGTCTTTTTGGAGAGGTTAGCCACCCGCGTGCATCTAACAGAACAGAACTAATATGTGACAGAACATATTAGTGTTAGGGGCAAATTGTGCAGTGTTAGAACTGTGTTTTGATCACCTGGAGAAGATTGTATTGTACGCACTGATCTTGGATGAACGAGGCAACCAATATAAGCAAAAGCCTTGGATATCCGTGGTGTTGTAGATCGCCTAGTTTTTCATCAGGCACTTTTGAAGAAGCCCAAACATCGGTAGTAGGTTAATGCTGTATCATCAGGTGGGATACAATTCTACGGCTCTTAACGGTTAGTGGAGTTAATGAACTCCTGCAGTCAATGTTCGCAGGAAAGAAAGATCATTATTGTAATTTGTATGGCCACATTTACAATGGTGAGAAAGTGGAAGTAATTATCAATTAGAAAGCTCTGTGCTTAATGGTAATGGCACATCAAATTACTGAGCAATTAGTGCCTACTAACCAAGTATTGCCTCTAGAACTGCAGTGTTGGTAGAGATTTACAAGAGACAACAAAAGACACTCCTGGTAACTTCCAGCATTGGGAAGGCTGCCTCAGGGTGGCATGGAATGCAGAACCACTCCTGGGTCGAAACAGGTGTCTAATTCATTGTAGTTTTCCCTGGGGTAAAAATTACCTGTGTACCATTGACTTTATTGCTGGTTTAAAAACGATGTATTTGTATTTACTTTGCAGTAACTTCACCATTAGACATTTCTAAACTGGAAGGTAATAACTGTTTATAACGTGCTTATTTATTTAAATTTTTTTAAATTTACTTTCCTCTTATAGCCTAAAAATATAGCCTAGATTTGTCGTCTTTAATTATTCTGTTTAAAACAGGATCCAAGAATATGCTATGATTCATTACTATTGCCAGCTATTTTTGCTATAGAATTAATGTTTTTTATGCTGATTTGGTATTTAAGGTTTTTTGAGGACTACATCAGTATGAATGAGTGTTTTGGAACATATCATGTTATACTAAAGTTTAATTTGCAGACATGTCGGGACAACAAATTATTTTTTTGGTGCATTCTGACTATTCATTAGAATAGCCACATTGCATTAATGGGACAAATTAGCCACTGGCCAGTTAGTAGGTGTGCCTCAAGTGGTCGGTTGGTCATATCCATTATGGGGACCTCTCATATGCATGTTGTTGCCTGCTTTGAACTGTTCAAGGTATTCAGACACACGCCCACCCTCCCAACCTGACTAGATTTCACAGTTACGCTTTTTGTCTAGGAAATAACAGTTAACTGATAAAATCATACTAAAGAGGAACTTTGCATTTGTTGGTTTCCTGTTTATTGTGCAAACACACTAAAAACTGACATATGGAAGACCACACTTTATTTCATAAGAAGCCTACTGGAATAGATTAAATGAACTGCTTCTCCAGCATTGAAATCCGTTTTTCAAAAACGCCAATATATATATATTTTTTTTTTTTATGTCACATGGGGTTAGCCATATTCTTAATTTCCCAGGGCTACAGCCATGTGACATGTGCTCTTCAGTTACACTTTACTGCTGAGCTGCAAGTTGGAGTGACATCACCCGCCTCCCTTTCCCCCCAGCAGCCAATCGGGCTGCTGGGGGGAGCACTCAATAGTAAGAAATCCAAGTCTGGTTTGGGACCCCTCCAGTTACATGGGAGTAGGAAAAACAATAGGTTACCTGAAAGCAGTTCTATTGTGTAGCGCTGGCTCCTTCTGAAAGCTCAGACTCAGGCACAATGCACTGAGATAGCTGCCTACACATCAATATTACAACTAGTAAAATACATTTGTTGGTTTGAGAATAAAATTTTAAATGGTAGAGTGAATTATTTTCTATAAACAACAAGAGAGGAGCACTTCAAGTGTAATAATAAAAATATGTTTATTTAAAAGTTAAAAATTCACCTCAACATGTTTCACACTCAACAGCGCTTCCTCAGGAGCTCAAGGGGTACTACACCTACACCAATACAACACTTCAAAAAGCAATCCATTTAGTTCTTAAAGGTGAATAGTTAATTCTTTCCCTATTGGATGAAACTTAATAAACATCTCGCATAAATATCAGTACACAATTCTAAAAGTAATTGAATTATCAACTAATCAAACATTTATTTTCCTTTTATTTTTTTAAAGAAAGGTTCCAATTCTATGACCACATTAAACCAATAAGGAAACTTTGTGCCACGTTCAAAAATCAAGTGTTACTCCCTTTGCAAAATTCTTAAATCTCCATCTCTTTTTAACCCAGTGTAATGCACCAATTGTATTCCCTGAAAGCGCAATAAACTCTGATCCTAATTATGTTCCTCATGAAAGTGTTGCTGCAAATGAGTTAAACATTTGTTTTTCTTTGGAACATTTGTGATCCTTTTAATATGTTCTAAAATGTATTTTTTTTTTTAAAGGCCTATTGGTCTTACCAATATATTGATACATGTTGCCATATATTTGACACCCTTAGTAGAACATGTAACAAAATAATTGATTCTATAAGACTTCCCTGTGCGATAAGCTGTGACACTCTCGCCCTCACTCAAACAAGCACAAGCTTTACACTTTGTGGTTCCTCCCATTTCAAAGTAGCGGGCAGAATATTCCTGATAGTTAATCATTTGCTAGGTAAACAGTGTAATTTAAAGATCTTTCGCTAGTCATCCAACTGGATTTCTTAATTCAAGTGAATGCATTCTGAATTGAGAATTGGATGACTAGTAAAGCATCTTAAACAAAAACACATAAAAATCCATTTGATTTGGCTTATTACTACAGAAATGCTAATCATATTAACAACCTGTTGCTTCTTTAATATCATGGCAGCTTATTTAAGGATTATCCTCCTGTTTGAGCATTTTTGGGCATAATAACACTATTCTGCTGTGAAGCCAGTTAGTTAGTTAGTATGAGTGCATATCCCTTGCCACTGGCCCATTCAAGTAGTGATTACTCGGGAATGCTTACTTTTGCATTCCTAAATACTCCTTACCTGACTCCATAGGCAGCATATTTCCTATGCAACTTTTGAAAGGACCACAAAGGCTAAATGGCATGTAAACCCACCCCCCACAAAAATGAAGGCTTTAAATGTCCTTTAAGGGGATGCTGCAGCCTTACTATTACCCTTTAAACAACCGGAGTGGCAGGTATTTCAAGATTTCAAAGAGGCTGTTCACTGATTACATTTTTGTGTGTGGGGTTTACATGTCCTTTAAAGGAGAACTAAACCCTAAACTGAACATGGCTAAAAATGAGAAGGTTGGTGCAGTATGTACAGTATATAAAATAAATATGGATTTTTTTTTATACTGTACTTACTGCACCAACCTTCTCAATAGCAGTGATTCACACTTTCATGTGTGTACTAATGAGCTGGGGCTTAAAAGCTCCCTGCTTTTTCACTAGAGCCTTTTTGAGCTGAAGGTAGGTGCAGTGGGCCTTAATACTCGGTCACATTGCTTTCTGGGGGACTTTATTTTAATTGCATCACAGACTCAAAGTCATTAGACCGTGTACGACTCACGTATAATGAGGGGCCTTGACGTGGCACGTGAGCTTACATATTTTGGCCAAAGTGTGGTACTAACACCTCATTTTTTGTAAATTTTTTGTAAAAATTATTTTTAAAGGCAAACTAAGCGCTGGCAAACTTTCTTCTTCTCAATAGCAGCAATGATCCAAGACTTTCCCATTACCCATGCATTTTAGTTACAATAAGTACTAGTAATAACAGTTGTCCCAATCTTAATTAATGTAATTATGGTTATATTAATATAATATTAGGCTATATATTTTGATCTATTTAATATAGTGAATATGTTTAAGACTTTATTAATATGTACTTGACATATGTTGGTGTATGGACACATTGCATCATAGGACTACATATTGTTAGTAATAATTGTTGACATCAATTTGGAGTTGTGTCACATTTTAGTGGAATTTCTATTGTAATATATTAAAGCCTGTTATTGCTGTCAGAGTTGTATATGGGTGGCAAAGGTTTCAGTGTGTTAAATTTGTTTGCCTTTAAATGTAATGGGTGGGAACTAGATGTGGGCAGGGTGCAAAAATGCAGCCAAGTTGTTGATCCACCTTCTAACTTATGGCAGTACGAGTTATGATTAGCATTTGTTTGAGCTGTTTATGTAGCTTGGATATCTGGCAAAACAGTCCCGTGTTCTTGGAGCAGTGAATTGAAGCTTTTATTCCATTGTAGCCTGGAAATTTTGCATCCTTGCCAAGGACATTTCCATTAATTTTAGCAGAGGTTTTGTATTTTTTTTTTTTTTTTTGTATTTTCTAACCACAACTATCATTCTTAAAGAATATTTCACATTTATGTGTTGTTTAAATTTCGAATAAAAATATTGTTATAGTATACAGGTGTGGGGTCCATTATCTAGAATGCATGGGACCTGGGGTTTTCCTGATAAGGGGTCTTTCTGTAATTTGGATCTCTATACCTTAAGTGTACTAAAAATAATTAAACCCAACAGGACTGTTTTGCCTCCGGTAAAGATTACTTATATCTTAGTTGGGATTAAGTAAAATGTACCGTTTTATTACAGAGAAAAAAGAACTCCTATTTAAAAATCAGAAATATTTGATTACAACAGAGTCTGTGGAAGACAACCTTGTAATTCTGAGCTTTCTGAATAATGGGTTTCCAGATAATGGATCCCATACCTGTACATCCTTTTTTTTTTTTTTTTTTTTTTTTTAGAGGTGTGTTTGTTTGCAACTAACCTGCTATAAATGTTTGGACATCCAGCTGGATACTATCTTTGTTTAGTTACTGTCTCTCCTAGCACCTATTGTGTAATATGAGCAAGGAGTCAAAACACTTGGCAGGATGATCAGGCTTTGAATGCACAAGCCTTTAGCAGGTTAGTGGAAGCTTTGATTTGGGTTTTCATTTAGCACAAGCAGCTTTAAAGGAATATGTAAGTTAGCCCCTTGTATGTGCTGATTCATTTCTTTACATGTTAGTAAGCTATCCTGCTGTTTTTGGCAAAAACCTGGTTAATATGTCATTTATTGTCTGTTTTCCAGCTATGAGTTTGGTAGAAGGGGTGGACATGCTGCAGTGAAAATATTTTAAGAATACCAGCATTGCTTAAGCCAGGGTCTTGGAAGGGGGCAGAGTTGAGTGTTTCACTTAAATTTCTAAAAGGCTGTATATTTTATGAAGGTATCCATTTACTGTAGTATGGGTATGAATTGTAGCTGGGATGCTAACAGCAGTACGCTGCAGTCATCCTGGATCCTGATCTGCAGCCTTAAAATGAAGTTTACTTGTAGGCTTTTTGTTGATAAATATGATGCCCTAAGGATCTTATTTTTGTATGGGTGCTTTTAGGTTTTTATTATTGTTTCCCTTTGCATTCTGCTTGTGCAAGCACTGAAACGCTAAACTACAATGTGCTAAAACTTACTTTATTCTGTCATTTAAGCACCTTCTGTCCTCAAAGTCTTTTCAGGGATCCCATTACACCACACATTGAGAAGATGATTTGTTTGATACAAATTTATTGATATTCCAAATGTATTGATATCAGACGGTATCCCATCCAGCCTCTATACTTATGGGCCATCCTGCAGCAGTCAGGTCTGGCTTTGTTGTTTTGCTGTGGAGTGTGCAGCCCCCCCTTATTAGCAACATTCAGGCAAAGGAAAATAGCATGGGGTGGGGTAAACAGGCTGCATAGAAATCCTGCATATATTGCATATATATTGTCTAAATGACATTTTTTGTATTTTTTTCATACAGATGATGTCAGCTAACTAAGACACAGTAGAAGCATGTGCCATTTTTGAAGTCTTCCTGGAACCGTCAGCAATGCAAACGTTGAAAATCTGTTAGCCTACAGTGTGGGTTTTTCCATTTTAAGGAGTATTTGGCTTTTACAATGAACATTTGTTCAGGAAATACAGACATTCAAAGACAAGCTATATGAATTTCAACCTTTTTTTCCTCACAAAATTTCTAATTCCCCCAGAATGCTTATTAGTGCTAGGAGGCTAAGAAGATGCCAGTTCTTTCAATTACTCACTTCATGTTTTGTTTTATCATTAATGGCTTTGTTGGTTCAAGAAGACAATTCCTTGATCAACCACGTAAAGTCGTATTCCTACAGATACCTCATAAATAGCTATGACTTTGTCAATGATAGCCTGTCTGTTCCTCGGGACAGACCCGATGGGGCACCCAGCTACAGATATCTGATCAATAACCGAGACAAATGTCAAAACGAGGATGTCCTTCTATTACTGTTTGTAAAGACATCTCCTGAAAACAGAAGGCGCCGCAATGCAATTCGAAAGACTTGGGGCAACGAGGATTACATTCGTTCTCAGTATGCTGCCAACATTAAAGTTGTGTTTGCCCTTGGTATTGAAGCAGATCCAGTAAAAAGTCATCAAACTCAAAAAGATCTTGTCATTGAAAACAAAAGATTCAACGATTTAATACAGCAAGACTTCAAGGACACTTTTCACAACCTAACTCTTAAGTTGCTTTTGCAGTTTGGGTGGGTAAATTCATACTGTCCTAGTGCTAAATTCATTATGTCAGCCGATGATGATATCTTTGTCCACACACCTAACTTGGTTTCCTACCTTAAAAGCTTGCCTATCGAAACACAGGATTTCTGGATTGGTAGAGTCCATCGTGGATCACCTCCAATAAGAAGCAAAACCAGCAAGTATTATGTGCCTTACGAAATGTATCCCTGGTCATCTTATCCCGACTACACTGCAGGGGCTGCTTATGTTGTTTCTAAAGATGTAGCTGCAAAAGTATACGAAGCGTCACAGACATTAAATACCAGTTTATACATAGATGATGTTTTCATGGGAATCTGTGCCAACAAAATGGGAGTTGTGCCTCAATATCACGTTTATTTCGCTGGAGAAGGAAAAGCCCCATACCATCCTTGTATTTACAACAAAATGATTACTTCCCATGGACATTTAGATGACCTTGACTATTTATGGAGGCAAGCTACAGACCCTAATGTAAAATCTCTTAGTGCTGGAGTTTTGGGAGGTGCATACTGTAAGTTAGTAAACATCATGCTTCTCTGTAAACTTAGCTATGTGGATACATACCCCTGTTCAGCCGCATGGTCCTAGTGCTACTGCAATAGTTGGGCTTGCTTTCAGTTTGATTTTTTGGCAAACATTCTTTGGATCCTTTGTGGTCCCCACCCATCTGCTCTCAGGAACACATACTATTTTTGCTTTTGATGACGCTTTTGAAGTCCGTTACTGAACAACAGTAATAAATGCTGAAATGTTTACTGTGATGCACTGTATCACTCATGCTGTAATACGTTAATGGCTGAATTCTATGTTCTTTTCATGTCCTTGTTTACAGATTTGTTGTATGATATAGCAGTGATGTTGTTAAACCATGTACAAGTATAAAGCATAAAGAAATCCCTATGAGAATACAGCACAGTATAAGTTTAGAGAAGCCAGATTGGCTTGCTATGGATGTACTGCACTGTCTAAAGCTTTAGCAGTTGAGGGATGCTGGGAAGTTTAGTTTGCAACAGCTGGAGAAGAACCATATGGGAATCCTTGGTCTCAATCTGAAGCTGTGGGCTGTTACTGTGCCTTCTAATGTCCAGCTAAAAAAACCAAAATTATAAGTGACTAAGAGTTTTTGTATTTATGCATGTTATAGGTTGGCTGTTGTGGATTTTATCATCCAAAAAGCTGCATTTACAGCAGGTTTTAAACTTAGTCATAAAATGATAACCAGTTATTCATAGGTTATTTACTCTTTCCACCTTTAGGATCACTGCATTAAATCAGGGGTGGGTAATCTGCAGCTTTCCTAATGCTGTTGAACTGCAGTTTTTACATCCCACTGGTAGTGAGGCAGAAGAATGCCCTTGTGTTTTATTTAAATACTGGCGCTTTATAGTATAGATTAAACCACTTGGTATTTTAGCACAGTCACAGGCAGGGTTCTATATAAATAAAGCTCACTAGAATTAGAAGAACTTGCATACTAAAAAAAAATGTGAAAAAATTCAGAGTGAACATATTTTGAACTACAGCAGGTCTGTTTTACACACAAATATATTTTTATACTGTATTAGAACTGCATATTTATTATAAAAGATATGAAGGTGGGAAAAACAAACCACCTGAATTTTCATACAGAGGAAATCCTTTTGATAACTCGATTTTCTTGTGGAGGGATTCCCAACTAAAATGGTGCTGGTTATTGGAAGTGTGAGGTGGAGAAATCCTTTTCAGTTGTACATCAGAGCCTTTCAGTGGTTCTAAACTAGTGAGCTGTGGATGAGTGAAAGACACGTGCACTTGTGTATTTATTGTCTGCCGTTAACTGTATGTTTTGTGTATTTTTTTTATGTTGTAAATTATTGCTTTGCTCGTATGAGCAATTTTACTTTTGTAAATCTTTTCATTTTCAATAAACTGACTCCATAATGAAAACTGTAAGCTGTGCTCTACCTCTGTTCACCCTCTCAGTAATCAGCTGACAGCATGATAGTTTGGGCTGGTTGCTGTAGTGGAAGTCCTTCTCACTAGTAAGTAGAATACTGAGCCATATACAGGTCTAGAGTGCGAGTGGGGGGCCAAAGATCCCCTCCACAGACACATGGCATAACAGCTCCTTCTGGTTACTAGTCTGGCCTGGCTATATATGCCAAAATATGTGGCACTCCAGGAACTTTCTGAATACAATTATTTAATCCATTTACATTGTTCAGTGACAGTCCAAAAAGTCCATAGAGTGCCACAGAATTTTTGCAAATATGCACAAGAAGTTGGTTTTCTGTAGAGCACCAGTGCAAGGGTGGAGTGTTGGCTTGATTTTTTTTTTTTTGTGTTTATAAATATAACTACAGGTAAGGGATCCCTTATCAGGAAACCCAATATCCAGAAAGCCTGTTTTCCATAGACTCACATTTTTTTATAATTATTTGATCTGAATTATTTGATTAAAATGATTTCCTTTTTTCTTTGTAAAAATAAAACCCGAGGTGTAGCTTTAGATCTCTTTTTAATAAGCCTTTAAACGTTTATTTTCTCTGTTTGTCTAAATGAAATGTTGTACAGGTATGGATCTGTTATCTGAAAACCCATTATCCAGAAAGCTCCATATTATGGACTCCATTTGAATCAAATAATTCATTTCTAAAATGATTTCCTTTTTTCTGTAGTAATAAAACAGTTTGTTGTACATCTTCACTGGAGGTAGAACATTCTTATTGGGTGTAATGTTTAAATGATTTTTTAGTAGGCTTAAGGTATGAATATCCAAATTACGGAAAGATCCCTTATCAAGCATACCCCAGGTCTCACGTATTCTGGATAACCGGTCTTACACCTGTAATATATTTGTGTGTATTTTATTGATGTGTTTGTGTACAAGAAATCTTTCATTCACAGGTTTGCAGACCATACTAACTTGCCCTGTGTAGGGGTAGTTTAGACAAGAGACACACAAACAACCTTATGTACTTCTGGAAAAAATTGCCTGTCTCCCTTTTTATTCATATAGCAGTATATTAATTCCATCTCTTAAACAGATGACATGTAATAGCAATACCTCTGTAAAACAATACTTGATGGATGGAAGAGCAAAACAGATCCGCTCCCTTACGCACTTTAGTGAAACTGCATTGACAAGAACTTCCACCTCTGTTCAGCTATACCAAGCCAAGCAGGGATCCGCCTGAAAAACATGTAAGCAAGCATTTTTCAGGCTCATACCCGCTTGGCTCTGTTGTGTAGCTGAGAGCAGGCCGAAGCTGTACTTGTCAATGCAGTGTTACTGAGGTGCGTAAGGATGAGCAAACAGTACATGTGAAATACATTAATTATGAACTCCTTTCTGGAATTCCTTTATCTGGACTTCCTGTGCACTCCTATCCGCTTCACAGGGTGTTTTTACAGGACTCGGGTAACCATCTCCAAATGCAACAATCAACAGACTGAAACTAATTGCCCCTGCCCAAAGACTGAAACACATATGTCCTGTGAGACAGATGTCAGCCTAATCTGATGCTGTTTTAAATACTCACAAACAAAATCATAAATAATATATTTCAGCAAGGTGGTTCAATAGTTGGATGAGTAACCTGAAAAAGACAGACCCAGGAGTTCGACAAAGTCTAAACTGAAAAGAAGGTCCGGTCATTACAAGAAATGACAGAACTGACAGTCCCTTAAGCCAGGGATTCTTAAAGCGAAAATACCCCCCCCCCCTTCCTTTTTGACATAAGCTCATTCAGGTGGGCTTATGTAGAAAAGGCACAACACTATCTGGGCTTAGAGAAATTTTTTTTTTTTTTCTAATGTATTTTTTTTTTTTTTTTTACACAGAGGTTTTTACACAAACCAAAAGGAAACCATGATAAGTTTATCTGAGCTAAAGGGACAAGTTCCCTGCCCCCTAGGCTCACAATCCAATGCAACTCATCTCACCTTGTTTCATTGTAAAATTATGTCTCTGCGACACCTTTTCTGTATAAGGCCAACTGAGTGAACTCATGTCAAAAAAGCGAGTATATTTTGCCTTTAACCCATGGTTTGGGTGCAATTGCACTACATAGGAAAACTTTACCCCCAGAATGAATACTTTGCCAACAGATTTGGTATTAGTTTATATTATGTTAAGTGACCAATTAAATAATCTCTCCAGACTGGAATATATATATATATATATATATATATATATATATATATATATATATATCAGTAAATATTGCCCTTACAACTTTTCTCTTGAGCCACCATTTAGTGATTGGCTGTGTGCTCCCTCAGAAATCACATGACCAGAAATAATGCAGCTCTGTTGGTAACAAAAGGCAGAACTCTGTCCATTAATTGGCTGATGGGGCCTAGCATGTATGTGTGCCTTGGCTTGTTTGTGTGCACTGTGAATCCTAGGAGGCGGCTCGTAATTCTTAAAATGGCAGTTTTCTATTTAGGAGTACCCAATAGCACATACTACTAAACAAATGATATTTTTATGAAAATGTTTTTTTTAAATGAAGCAGGGATTTTCATATAAGCTAAATTGTTTGGGGGTATAGTTTTTCTTTAGGTAATGTGAATGAAACAAAATGATTACAACAAGCGGTTCTAACCCATTTTTTAGGCCCATTATCAGCCTTATTAACACCAATAACTGAGTAAAGGTATGGAACTTGTTATCCAGAATGCTCGGGAGCTGGGCTTTTCCAGATAAGGGATCTTTCAGTAATTTGGATCTTCATAACTTAAGTCTGCTAAAAATTATTTAAATATTAAATAAACCCAGTAGGCTTGTTTTGCCTCCAATAAGGAGTAATTATATCTTAGTTGGTATTAAGTACAAGGTACTGTTTTATTATTACAGGAAATCAGTTTTAAGAATTAGAATTATTTGCTTATAATAGAGTCTATGGGAGATGGCCATATCGTAGAATGTAGCAGACAACTCTACCTGGGACTGACTAGTCTGTACTTATAAATAATGTGAGAGAGCACAAAGCATAGCTAGTATCTGTTTGCCTGGGGATTACTGATACTTCTATTTGTTAGGCAAGAACAAATATGGCAGGCGAGACAGCTTTACAAGTTAGACCACGTCATTACAAATGTTGAACTGTATTTACAGTGGCTGTTAATCCAGTTTTGTAAGGTATGTTATTAGGGATTGCAGCAGGCTAAACTTGATGTGCAAAACCAGTATGGTCAAGAATTTTTTTTTATAGCCCTACAACATAATAGAAGCACAAATGTACTGAGCAGCAGGTAATGCTTGGCAGGGATGATAACCCGTAGATAGTTGTAGAAAGCAGCAGAGGGTTTACAGGTAAGGGCTCTGGCACACGGGGAGATTAGTCACCCGCGGCAAAACTCCCTGTTCGCGGGCGACTAATCTCCCCGAGTTGCCTACCCCTGCCATCCCACCGGCGAACATGTAAGTCGCCGTCGGGATGGCAGACGCGGCGGGGCAATTTGCGCAAAATTGCGCCGCCGCGTCTGCCATCCCGCCGGCGACTTACATGTTCGCCGGTGGGATGGCAGGGGTAGGCAACTCGGGGAGATATAATGACATGCCCTTAGCATTCCATGACAGCCACATTGAGAGTCCTACGGTTAGGCGATATCGGGTAGCAAGTAGCTAAAAAAAATAAAATATATATTTGCGGCCATGGGGCAGTCGGTTCGGGGACCGCATCAACGAGCCGATGCGGTCCCCGATCCGACTGGATTTTCTAACCTGGCCGATCGAGATCTGGCCAATTTCAGGCCAGATGTCGGTCGGCCAGGCCGCTCTGTTCTGCACATACACGGGCCGATTAGCTGCCAAATCGGTCCAAGGGACTGATATCGGCAGCTACTATCGGCCCGTGTACAGGGACCTTTACTCTTGCCTTAAGATTGTAAGCTCTACAGGGCAGGGACATCCTTCCTACTGTGTCTCATACCACATGGCACCTAATCTCTGTGTATTTATTGTATGTATTATAACACTTGTCCTCCCTGTGTGTAATTGCGTATATTGTATAAGACTGTACAGCTCTGTGTATCTTTGTAGCACTTTATAAATAAAGTTATACATACATACTTGCAAAAAATAAATATAACTTGTTCCTGTGTGAGAACAGTGTGTCATTTAGAGATATATGCCAGCATATCCATTACTAGTCGGAAGAGAAGATATACCATATATACTCGAGTATAAGCCAAGTTTTTCAGCAACCTCAGCTTATACTCTAGTCCCTCCAGCTAGCACCCTCTGCTACCTGATTCCCGCTGCCCCCGCCAACCCAGGACCCACTGTGCTCTCTTCTGCGTGCTGCTCCTTCCTGACTCCTTGCTCCGCCCCTGGCGTGACGAAGTGATGTCACGCTCCCTGTGCCTTCCTAATGCATAATATGGAAGGCATTGGGTGGGGGATGCAACTGGGAACAGAGCCTTGCGCAGCTTAATTGAACTCCTCCGTTCACAGGTGGGGGGGGCAGCTGCAGAGGGAACTCCTCCGGTCAGAGGCAGGCGGGCGGCTGCAGAGGGGAACAGAACATTACACAGACTCGGCAAAAATCCTCCGGTCACAGGCACAGGGAGGGGCTGCAGGGGGGAACAGTGCCTCACGCAGTATCACTGAAACTCCTCCATTTGTAAAGAGGAGGATGCAGGGATTGCGCAGCGCTGGCTGAAGCACTTCCACATTCTCCTGCACATTCAAACGGTTGAGAGGAAATCTCTGGAGAGTTCAGCTATTTTTTTTTCCCACGGGGCTTTGCACTCCGACTTTTCAGAAAGTCGCTCGTGCACAGTTTTAAAACACCTGCTTCTGGTCATTTAAAAAAAAAAAAAAAAAAAAAGTTATAACACTATAAACCAGTGCTGTCCAACTTCTGCTGTGCCGAGGGCCAGAATTTCTCTAGCATACACGGTGGAGGGCCGCTAATGGAAGCCAGTTTTGACCACTTCCCTTTTTTAAACCACACCCACTTCAAACCACACCTATTTTATCACAATGGTGGTAGTGCAGTAAAAACCCAAATGCTTGGTCCTCACTGGTCCACACCGTCATTTATATGTGAAAGAATGATATTATGTCATATTAAGATATACCCTTAAATCCATATGCCTCCTCCTCCCCTGTGGATAGCACGGCAACCCCCAGTACATAATTACACACCTTAGGGACTATTTAATGGCTATTTCCAACTGCTAACAAACTCCCAGAACAAACCCCTTCCAGGTTCACCTCCCACAGGCAGCATAGGGCAGGCAGAGTATGGCACATACAGGCAGCACTCTGCCTGCCTTACCCTGCCTGTGTGTGCCATACTGTGCCTGCCCTATGCTGAGTGTGTGTGTCATACTCTTCCTGTCCTAAGCTGCCTGTGTGTGCCCTACTCTGCCTGTCCTACGCTGCCTGTGTGTGCGCCATATTCTGCCTGCCCTACCCTGCCTGTGTGTGCCATACTCTACCTGCCCTATGCTGCCTGTACATGCCATATTCTACCTGCCCTATGCTGCCTGTTTGTGCCATACTCTGCCTGCCCTTAGCTGCCTGTGTGTGCAATGCTCTGCCTGCCCTACCCCCATACCTCCCAACATTTTAAAATGATAAAGAGGGACAAAAAGATCTTGCGCACACAGCGCACCAAACACTTTGCGTGGCCACGCCCACTTATTTGCCGCACCCACAAAATACCACTCCCTATTTTACAAAAACACCCTTTTTCAATGGTTTGCATGGTAGTGTCAGACGCACTAGGTTTTAAGACTAACAAAGTGGCTTCCACATATAATGACATGCCCTTAGCATTCCATGACAGCCACATTGAGAGTCCTCTAGCATTTCATAACAGACTCAGTGCAACAATACCATTTCGGCAATACTTTATATTAGTGCTGTGTAACTTGTAGCCTCCTGCTGTAGCTAAACTGCAAATACCAACATCAACAGATACTGAGAGTTGTAGTTCAGCATCAGACTCTGCAGCTTTTATATGAAGGAAGGCTGAGCTTGGCCTAAATGCTATAAATAAACTGGGTAGAGAAGTAAGGGAAATGAGATGGAAACTGACAGAGAGATAGATCGGCAGTCAGAGAGAAAGAAATTGGCAGCAGCATCAGTGAAACTTTCTAATGAATAACATGCACCTTGGTTGTAGGGGAGAGGGAGCCGGGGAAGGGCAGAGGGCAGCAGCAATAAATCCAGCAGGGTCAGTTTAGTATCTCAGCGGCTACTTTCATTTTAAATTCAGGACTATGTTCTGTTCGCTGCATTCTTTCTCTTTTCCCGGAGCAGTTGTGACGTCAGAGTCTCATCTCGGGAGACAGTAACAAAAGCCCCCATGGGGGCAGAAACTGAAGGCGTCACTGCGAATTGCGGGACATTCAAACAACAATCCGGGACAGCGCCAAAAGCGGAACAGTTGGGGGGTATGCTACCCTGCCTGTGTGTGCCATACCCTCCCTGCCCTATGCTGCCTGTGTGTGCCATACTCTGCCTGCCCTACCTGTTTGTGCCATACCCTACCTGCCCTATGCTGCCTATGTGCCATAATCTGTCTACCCTATGCTGCCTGTGTGTGCCATAATCTGTCGACCCTATGCTGCCTGTGTGTGCCATACACACAGGCAGCATAGGCCAGGCAGTGCATACAATGTCTGAGGTGTGAACAATGTGGGTGATTACAGCCGGAGGTGTGAACACTGCAGGGGGTGAACAATGCAGGGATTAAAAAATGTGAACAACACAGGGTCTTACATTTTTAAACAATACAGGGGGATTACAGCCTGAATCTGAGGTGAGAACCATGCAGGGGGCCAGTTAATCTAAGTACTGATACCATTTAAATCTTACGCAAAGGTAAGCCATCAAAGCAGCCAGACAGGTGGGGGCCTTCGGCCCACCACTTGGACAACACTGCTGTAAACACATTCCAATTGTTAACTGAAAACTGACAGGTTCTCTGCTCCTGTATCTATTAAGGCGAGTGACGTTATGCCAAAGCTGCACGGGCAGCATTTTTCCAAACGAATGTTACTAAGCTACCTGTACAGAATACAAGAGGCTCATGTTTCAGCCCACACGTTGTAACTGTAACACTCCATAAAGTATTGTGTCATAAAGCATTGGCAGTAATGGAAAAAGGGTTTCCTTGGTTCAGCGTGAAACACTACCGAAAACTGCATTTTCCCTTCCGTTGGTCTGGAAACTATTACGTGCGTAGGTGTGTCACCATATGACCTTTCATCACAAAAAAACTTCCAAAGTTGCTTTAGGGCTATGCCACAAAGAACACAACTTTTAGGAAATAGGAGATCAGTGTCAGTGGGGATCATTTATAAAGTTTGTGCAGAGAAAATGTGCCATGTGTTAGTTTAACCTAACCTTAAGTGCCACAAAATATAGAATCTACATGCTCTGGATAAACAAAACGTAGAATCTACATGCTCTGGAACGAGTGGTCCCTGGGGCATGATCCCCTAGGGGCCCCATGGGAAACAGCAGGCACATGGTAACTATGTGCCTGGTGTTTCCTGCTCTTCTGCCTCCCCCCCAGCACCACCTACTCACCAGATCACCACAAGAAAAGGCTTTTCCGTTTCCTACTGCAGTTTCAGCCCCTCCAGGACGATCTGCCTGCCTGCCAACCCCAAGTTAGTGTCAAAACAACACACAAACACACACTTATCACGCTAATACACACATACATTTTTGGGGCTATCACACATACTTGCACACATGCACTCAACACACATTTTGCCAAGTGTACACACACTTACACAATTTTGTGTTTGCTAACCACACTACGCAATACCTTTTGTATGTTATTTCAGTGCTCTTATAACATTTTTAGTGATTTTAGTGCATTTTTAGCCAGTTTATTGCCTTTTTAGTTTTGCACAGGTGTTGTTCACTTGATTTTGTCCGTAAAACTAATTTGCCCAAACCAAAATATTCAAACTTTAATTCTGACTGCGAAAAAAAACATTCACTTTAGTGGTTTTATTGGATTTTAACAATTTTATTGCATTCACCATTGTTCTTTGCCAATGGAAATTTTGTCTCCTTTATATCCATTTGGGTGCCTCTGTACACTGCATAGTTTGGTAAATATATGCATATTGGGCATCAAACTGTTCAGTAGACCTCTGGAGTTCATATTTAAAATCTTTTATGTTGATACTTTACAGAACGTGGGGTATATTATTGGGTAAAATGCAAGCTTTGTGATAAATTTTAGAAACTTCATAAAACTATTATGTTTAGCTTAGCTTTGTAGTTTTCTAGGGTCTCTGTACTGTTAGGGGGTCTTATGGCACATAATACACATACCGGGAGCTTATATTGCAGCGTTCAGAGCGTCAGACCTTAAAATTCATCTGCACTATTTTTTGCCTCTAAACACCACATAGATTGGTAAATCTATACATGATGGGCATCAAACTGTTCAGTAGGCCCCTGGCATTCATATTTAGAATGTTTTATGTTGGTATTTTACAAAATGTGGTGTATAAAATGGGGTAAAATACAAGCTTTGAGACAATTTTCAGAAATTACATAAAAATTACTACATTTAGCTTAGCTTTTGCTGTTTGGTGCTTTTCCATACAAAGACATATTTACCCATTTTACCTTCAGCAGAATGTGTATTTTCTGAAAATATGAGGTTTTCTGGGATCAACTGACTTATTCGCCACTTTTTTCTTATTTACCTAATGCTATGTGGGAGATAAGATACTTGAAAGTGGAAGCTTTGAGTCAATTTTTTAGAATTGTCATACATTTTTATAGAAACTGCTAAATTCAGCATTGCTGTTTGGTACTTAGGAGTAGAAAGATATGGTTACCCATTTTGGATTTGGCAGAATGTATACTTTTCAAAAATATATGGTTTTCTGGGGTAAATCTTTATTGTTTACTACTGGAAGTTTTTGATCTATAGAAGTGAGAAATCTCCAAAAAACTATACATATCAGGTATTGACACGTTCCGGAGACATGAGGCTTTCCGAATCAGTTGAATTTTTAGTCCATAAAGTAAAATATGTTTCTGGTGTAAATCCTTATAGCATGAAAAATAGCTATTTTTTTCTAAATCTTGTTCCAGAAGTGGAAATACCCAAAAACAAATTTACAAAGCTCAGGTTATGAAAGCAGCCAATGTTCAAAAAAAATGCCTGAAACTGAGCATAACTGAAATGTGAAATTCTGCTGGCACTTAAAATGTTAAATAAAAACATTTCTACATGGTTACCAATGTTCCACTGCCTACATGGCTTAATCCATTCTGAGATTGGGGCATACCATCGGACACAGCAAAATTAACTGGTGAAATTAAACCATTAAATTGCCCCTATCTTCACTGACAATGTGTCAACAATATTTGTTCATCCCTATGTGTGGCCAAAATGGACAATAGCCAGCCTTTTATCATACAAGCTTATGGATTAAATAACTCTTAAGTACTAGTGTATCATATGGTCAATATTTATTAAAATATAGTTTTAATTATAATGCAAAAATGCAAAACTGTTCTCCATGCACCCTGTCTGTAGATAATGGGTATGTTTTGGCCATATAAAGAACTGGCATGCACAGGACATTCCTGCTTAGCATCTTTTGCCTTTATACATCTAACTGGGACCTGTTACACACACTCCCAAGAATATTAAAACATTTTCATTTTGTAAAAAATATTTGTGGTTACAGGTAAGGCCTCTGCCTTGGCATTAGTATGGCAGCTCCCAGCATTCTTTATAAATGTAGATATGGTAAGGAGTCATATACTGTTATCACAATAAGCTATGAACACTAATGTTAGTGCCCCAGAACACAAATGCTTTCACTGGTTTCTTCCCCCTGTGAAAGGACATATTCATTCCTACCTCTTTCTTGAAGAGAGGTTTTCTTCACTCTCACTCATCACCAATGTGCGGCTTGTGCCACCCTGACTAGCTTCATGCATTACTTCAATCTGCAAACAGAAATCATCAGGATTAACATGCTTTTTTGAACTTCTGCTACCTGGCATGTGATAAAAAGTGTACAATATAATATTCAATGTCCATTTACATAATTATCAGAAATGATCTGACAGCCAACTGAGGTGGCAGAACCCAGCTATCCCTTGCTTCCCCATAGCATGGCCGTCCAACTTGCTAAGCATATTAGAGAAAAGTGGAAAAAAATATTTCTCAATACTTTGTTTAAATTCTAAGAGACCAAACCAGTTGAAGACACAGGGAGCTACTTAGTAGCAACTTCTTGTCACAGCTGGTAAACCCCACAAAATACCCTGCCATAGACAATACTGAGAATTGACTCTGCTAAAACACACGTAGAGAAAATTATCAATAATGATCAGCACTGTCTATTTTAGTAGCTGCTATTAGTAGTTCTGTGTGTCTTCAACCTAAAACTGGAAGTTTGGCTCTCAAATACTGTACGGTAAGAGGGAGCTCATGGTATGTCTCCCGCAGGCAGCTCTTTGAAAAAAAAACAACATGAAAACATAGGTACAAAAAATAGTAATTGTGGCATGTGCATTAACATTTGCAAGTATGTTATTCTGAATCCCACTGGTTGTGGCCGTAGTTGTTTCCTACTTTTTACACCTAAATATCTCATTTAGCAAGGCGTGCCCAAACTTTTGCATTCAACCGTAGATATACATGAAAAGAGAATACAGTGGAAGTAAAATGTATGTACCTTTATGGTATATTTTTACTTGAAAATTGCAGCCCAAGCCTTTTGACATGCATACTTGAATATAACCTATATTTGGCCATTGAACCTCAATTTTGTATGCAGGTATGAGATCTGTTATTCGAAAACTCATTATCCAGAAAGTACCTAATTACAGAAGGGCCATCTCCCATAGACTCCATTTTACACAAATAATTCAAGTTCTTAAAAATGACTTCCCTTTTCTCTGTAATAATAAAACAGTGCCTTGTACGTTATGGTAACTAAGCTGCATGAATTCATATTGGAGGCAAAACAATCCAATTGGGTTTAATTAATGTTTAATTATCTTTTTAGTAGACTTAAGGTATGTAGATCCAAATTTTGGAAAGAACCCTTATCTGGAAACCCCAGGTCCTGAGAATTCTGTATCATAGATCCCATACCTGTACAAATACACACAAAGAGGCTCGCTGTCTTACATGCAATCTATCAGTGCTCGAATAGTAAGAGAGGTCATTTTCTTGCTGTGTTTAATTGCAACAGAAAAGCCACACATAATGCTTGACACAGCCTCCTATTGCTCTACCAAGCCAAAACAATAACAAACACGTTAGCCAAGATACTGCCAGCTAGTCACTGCTGGTATTGTTTCTCAGAGGTACCTGCTTGTTGCTGGGGAAATGGTATTTACTATCACGCTGCCAGCCACAAATCATTTTATCAGGCAGGGGGGCTCTCACTAGGGTGACCAGATCACTTTAAACTTTAGGGACACGTCTTATAAATACATGTTGCAGGGCAATATTCTTTGCAGTCAAAAGAAACTGCAATCCGTTAAGCCCCGTCAGCTTAATTTTTTAGACGTGTCCCTAAATTTTCAAGTGATCTAGTCACCCTTAAATCTGAAACCTTTAACACTGGACACATATCAAAAGCAGCATCAAATCTGGCTAATCATAAACTACTTGAAATGCATACTTGGTTGTGCAAAATTCTATGCACTCTGCAACTTGTATCTAAATGACTTGCTGGTTAACTATGCAGGAATCTCTGCATTGCAGAAATTGCAACCCTTCCACTGACAGCTGCTACATATATCCAGATGTGTATATATTGTTTATCACAGTACTTATAAATGAGTTTGTGATATAGAAGTTAAGATGTACCTTTATTCCTGCTTTGGTTTTCTTATTGTTCCTTTTCCTGGACAGGTCTGCTTCAGAGAGAGACTTGGGAGGCACGCATGGCACATCAGCTGCTCTTCGGGTTGTGGCTAGAAAAGAAGCAGTATTTTCAGAACTACAGCACTTCAGTGGTTTGTAAGCCCTTTCAAATGTCGTACAGGTATGGGATCTGTTATCTGGAAACCAATTTTCCAAAAAGCTCTGAATTATGGAAAGGCTATCTCCCACAGTCTCCATTTTAACTCATATTTTTCAAAAATTGTTTCCTTTTCTCTTTACTAATAAAACAGTACCTTGTAATTGATCCCAACTAAGATATAATGAAGCCTTACTGGAGGCAAAACAATAATATTGGGTTTATTTAATATTTAAAGGATTTTTTTAGTAGCCTTATGTATAACAGGTCCCATACCTGTACATTATTTAGTGAACCACAAAAAAGTATAAACATTAAAAGAAGTGCTCCTTTACGCTACTACCTGCATACACTTTTAAGTTTGTTTTTTTAAAAAGCAAATCTAAGATGTCCTAAAACATGTCTGCTTAACTTGTGTTTGTGACACAGAAGAAACAGGCCATGCAATATCCTGCACAAATGTGATTAAAATAAATACATGTATTGTTTGTGTGCTCTACTGCACAGCAACCAAACATGAGTTAAATAATAACCAATCTATGGTTTCAACTTCATCTGCATGCAACATTCAAGTTTGTTTCCACATGGGAGACTCAGAACAATTTAACTCCTTAATTCTTATGTGGTAAAATGCACAACAATCCATTGCACAGCAATTTACAATTAAGCTTAACTTCTAACTTGCCTAAATAAAACAATAAAATGATTATAGATAATTTTAACACTCTTGTAAATTGCTCCCCTTCATTTATATGGGGGATGGAGCTTAAAACCACACACAGGGTGAAATACACTGAAACCGCAAAAATGTGCCTCTCGGATGTGTGGCACAGAAAGCACACAGAGCCCCAACAAGTTATATAGTGCTGTACAATAATGTATTAACAGGGGGGAGACCTTAATTTACCAACCAGGGTTGCAGAGTGAAACAAGTGGTACAGCCTGCCCAGAAAAGGAGGTCCAACTCAAATTAACATATCTTGGAAAAAACAAGAGTGATGAGTTGTGTAAGGGACCATTTCAGTGCTTTTATTGGGCTACATTCAGAGGGCCTATACACATCGGACTGTACACGTGTGTTGACTTTTTTATTCTGTGCATGTCTGCTGAGTAAAAAGTAGAGCACATAGATTTTTTTAGCCTCTGCGCCTGGATTGCTGGTTTTCAGACTTTCAGTTAACTTTGAGGTCAAGTCCCCTCTGTAACAAGGTTATAGATATATGCAGATGTTATATTAACAGACATTCTGTCCTAGTTTAAAGAATATCTAGAGCGGGGGTTCCCAAACTTTTTTACCTGTGACCCACATTCAAATATAAAATGGAGAGCAACACAAGCATGCAAAAGTTCCCGGGGGTGCCATAAACTGAAACCTACAGAATGCTCTGTTTAGCAGTGCATATGGTTTATACAACTAAAGCTTAATTTCAACCAAATGAATGAAAAAATAAGCACCTGCTTCAAGGCCACTGGGTGCAACATCCAATTGGTTGGTGAGCAACAAGTTGCCTGTGAGCCACTGGTTAGGGATCACTGATCTAGAGTAACAAATAAGCTGTCCCCAAGATCTTACACTAACTTGCTTGCTAGCTAAAGGCTTGGCTTTTGGGAGAATCAAAAGGAGTAAATGGGCAATCTCTGCAAATAATGATTTAACTGGCTTTTATTCCATTTCCTCCCCCCCCCCCCATCCACAGTCCTTGTCTCCTAAACCTAATACCTTACTGACACAAGAGGAGATTTGCCACCTGTGGTAAATCTGCACTACTTTGTGAGGCGAAACTCCTGAAAATGCATTTCCCTTCACTTATCTTTGGACTGCCACAAGTAAAACAAGGATCCAGCTTATATCACAGGGAAACATGAAAGAAGGCAATTTCCCATGGTTAAGCCATGCAATGAGTTTTACTTGCAGTAAACTGAAAGTAAGTAAAGGGGGAGGCAATTTCAGCAGATTCCTTGCCAGCAGTCAACAAATCTGTTTGTGTGCCAGCACCCTAGCAGCAATCTGGTTTAATCAAAGAAAATTGCCTTCTTTCACATTTTCCAGCAATTAAGCCAGATCACTGGGAGAAATGTGTGGCAATCTAAAGGCAAGTGTGAATGACAAACCTCCCCATGTGCCAATACCCTTAGTTTATGTAGGGGGTAACTTGCCTACAGACAGACAAGTATTAACATGTGGCATTCCTGTGAGTTCAAGCAAAAAGTATTATTAACCTCGTCTTGGTGAACTAAATCCTCCATTGCCTTCAACTATAAAATATTCCATGCCGAGGTACATTTGTGCTTTAGTAAAAGACAGAACTGAAGTAATGTACCGTGGGAAACTTTTGGTAAAGATTTGGGAGGAATGAAGAATATTTAAAATTAATGTAAGGAACCACAAATATGATATGAATTCCTGGTACAACATGCAAAGGAAGCATTCATTGTAATAGGTATAAATAAACAAACAGAAAAATCCAGGGTAATCAAGGCTAGTTTCTCAATAAAGAAAACAAAGTGTGGAGTGTCGTAGATTGCTCTATAATTGTCATGTATGAGGTAGAGGCATTGCATATTCCAATCCATTGAGCAGCAGGTAAAAGACAAAAATATGTCATCTAAAAGCTGGAACTGCCCTAGGCAAATTGTAACAAATTTTATTTTATTTGTGGTTAGGAGGTTGCTAGGGGTTTCTTTGTTTGTAAGTCCACAAAAATTCTTCGAAAAACTAAAAAATCAAGGTTTTTGCATTCTTGCTTTTTAAATTCGGATCTTTTAATAAATGACTAAGATACTCATGGTTTTAGTGGAAGTGAGTTTTTTCATGGTTTCAAAAGACTCTAAAACCACTAAAATCAGAATGTTGATGAATCTGCCCCTTAGACTACATTAATTTACCTTTCAAGTTTGTCATTATAATTATGTATGAAAGTGCTGCATAAAATTAAATACATTTTCTTAGGAGACGCTAAAATGAAATAAAATCTTTAAAACAAAATTAGTTCTAGTGGTCAGAGATTATTTTAGGACTATCAGGACTATTCGACTAATGTCCAAGATTGTGTCTTTGTAGGACATCATTGTTTTGAAATAATCTGGTGCCCAGCATGTAAAATAGTGGTATTGACAGCATTGTTCTAGCAGCCGTATTACACTTTTATCTAACTTTGGTGTGTTCCAGATGGGGCCCAGTAGGTTTTGAATTACATTCAACATACAACTGAACTCATTCAACGATGCTGAAAGCAACAGAAACTGCTTGCTGTAATATCAACATTTCCAAGTCATTTAAACACAATGGCTAGTCCTGGCAGCAGGTCCCTAAGTGACATTTCTGTTACAATTGTATCTAAGTGCAAGTGTAGCTTGTTAAATTTCTGTTTTCTCTGGCAAAACCTACCTATTTTATTAAGTTTGAGAAACATTGTATCCAAGTACAGGTAAAACTTGTTAAGATTTCTGGGCTACTTTTTTAAATAAATGTGTATCTTTTTTTTAGCATTCAGTGCAGGAGATCAAAGGGAAATGAGGGACTATGGGCTGTGCTGTTAAGAGAGACTGTCCCTCGCAAATTGGGACAGTTGGGAGGTATGCATATGAACCTAACAGCGCGATTATAGTAGGAATCCTGTACCGAATCACTACTGCATTTTATTTTATAGTCACAATTACTTAAAGAAAAACTATACACCTAAAATGAATACTTAACTAACAAATTGTATGATATAAACTAACTGGCCTATTAAAGAATCTTACCAAACTGGAATATATACCAGTAAATATTGCCCTTTTACATCTTTTCCCTTGAACCACCATTATGTAATGGTCTATGTGATTCCTCAGAGATCACCTGACAGGAAATAATGCAGCTCTGACTATAACAAGAAGACGTGCAGGAGTAAAGGACAGAACTTTGGCTATTAATTGGCTGGTGTTAACCGCATATATGGTCTGCTTTTGTGGTCTGTAACATTTACTACATCATATTTCACAGTTATTGGTGTAAATGTATTTGTCTGCTACAACTGATAACTAAGTGTATAATGAACATACTAACAAAAAACATACAATATCTGATAATAATGTGTCTGTCAGTATGAGTAGTAGTACAAATGAACTGTTTTATATATTATATATATTTTTATAGAGCCACACATTGTTTGAGGGTATAGTTTTCCTTTAAAACACCAATGTGGTTACCCATAACAACCAAACTTTATTTTCTAACTTGCATTAGACTGCTAATTGGTTACTATTGGTAACTGCAGTACTGTCCTAACCAGAAAGCTCTAAAATAATCAGCAGTGCCCACCATGAGGAAAGTTCACCTCAGCCAGGAGTGGCAAAAACTGCACCTAGTGCAGTTACATTTTTCTTTTTTTAACCAGATGGTCTGGGAGTTTGATCAATATAATATAATATTTCCTGTAATTTATTTAGCACCAACACATATCTGCAGTGCTTAACAGAGATTATTCATCATACACATCAGACCCTGCCCCAGAGGATCTTCTAATCTAACATCCCTATAACATTCATACACACTATGATACAGCATTGTGAGCTGTTTCCAGTCTGAGACAAAGGGAGGGGAAGGCCCCATTCAATGCATAGCAAATATTTTTATTACAATGAATCAACAGGAGCAAAATCTGTTTCTGGCCAGCTTTGTAGGGATAATTTGACCCAGGATACCCTTATACAAGTTAGTGATCATTTTTTCCCCATTTTAATCAGAGCTAATGACTAGCTGTTTCATACACAATTCCTTGTGTGCACAGGAATTATTTGCAAATCAGACATTTAGATTCAGCCAGAATCATGTTTATTCATAAAGCTGTCTTTTCACATTGCTTCATTATAAACAGTTGGTTCATTTTGCTAACCGAGGCCAATGATAACATCCTTTGCTAATCTTACTAATGTGGCCAGGCCAGAAAAATGGCATGTGTTGATATGATGTGTGAGAATATCGGCACTGCAATTCTAATGCCCCACTCTCACCATGATGGAATTTAAGGCACGTTTAGAAAGACAGCTGCCTATAGTAGATGAAGGTACTTTCAGTGGCTGCCACTGTAAGAGGCCATTTGATCACTATGATTCTTTGTAGTGACATGAAAAGAATTTCTTACAATAACATTTCTTATACTCCACCCCAAGAATGCCAGAAAAATGTCACCAGAATCACCCAGGAATTTCCAGAAGCCCAGACTGTTCCCTGGCTGCTGGTTCTTTTGGTTCTGGGTTGGAATGCTTATTATTCATCCTTGGAATAGAGTCATTAACAAGGTTATTATTGACCCCAGGGTCTACCCCATAGAATTTAAGGCAATTATTGATTTTGTTGGGTGCTCCTTTGAATTTCATTGCATGTGACGTGTGTGATAAAACACATAACTCACAGAAATTGACCAGAATACTGCTGGTTGACATATTTTATTTGAGCTGTGGGTCCATGTGTATGCAGCTAAATGTATATAACTGTTTGTATACCTTGTTGCCATTGTTCAAATCTACTAAATATGCAAATATTTATCCCTAGGTAAATAATCACTCTAAGAACTGTAAACAAAGGGTGTATATGTATTTCAGTTTCAGTGAGTGGAACGAATTAAATAATTATGTTTATACCAAATATATATTGTTTCTTGAAGTCTGGTATTTTTTGCTATTGTACGCAGTGCTTACAGCTTTATTTAACTTGTCAAATGGACATTGACCAAGGACAATAGTTATATGCTGGTATGTGTTTACAAATGACCATTTCTTCAGGCATTGTTTCTGAAGCTGCGCTAAAGTGCCTTTCAAAAGTATATAGGCCCTTGACTAATTCTCTCATTTTACTCAAACTAATAGTGCACTGGAATTTTATTCTCAGAAAGTTATATTTTTAAAGAACTAAAATTTAAAATTAATATTAAAAAATGAAATAATAATTTAATTCCAGCTTTGCACACTGCTTGGGAGTAATTTTGGTCCATTCTTCCAGCCATTTGTCTTAGGTTATTCAGGTTAGTTTAGCTAATGATTTTGCACCTTTTTTTCAAATAGTGCTACTGATTCTATTAGTGGCAGGAGCTTTGACTGTGCCATTCAATGTACCCATGGTTTAACATCAGAGATTATACACCAAACAGCAATCAGTTGAAACACCTTTTTAAGCATCAAATGAATACAGCTTAAAATAGTTTTAAGGCCCTGTGAACATCTGCATCCAGCTTGTGGGATCAGTCAAGCACACGCAAAAAATTGGATCTGTCTGTTTGCAAGGGCACTGAGATATAAATGAAATCTGATTTGGTTTAATGTGAGCTTGCATTCAGATCTACATAAGGCCTAAGGCTCACTGTACATATTTAGATTTGATCAGTCGGTTTCAACCATAGTGCCCGAATGCCTTTGAATATATTTCACCTTAGTTTGGGACACTTTTGACAGACCTTTTTGCAATCTTAATGAGTTTCAGTCAGTTTGCCAGTGATGAAAGTTGTATGTATGTATGTATGTATATTTTTATGTATATAGCGCTACTTATGTACATAGCACTGTCCAGCAGAACTATAGATTAATACAACAGGGGCCATTAAAACAATAAATACAGATAAATGCAAAGTACTGCTGCATTAATGATTAAGAGCTGAGTGTCAAAGAAACAAGAGGAATGATGTCCCTGCCCAGAAAAGCTTACAATCTATATATTATATAGATTATATTATATGCCATTATCCCTCTAAGTGGTGCATTGGCAGATGAGGAAGAGAACAAAGCAGCAGCTGACAAAGAAATGGAGCAATGCTATCTAGCCACCCTGTGGATGGTCAAATCACCCAAATAGTTGAATGCTTTGTAGGTCAATAAAAGTATGGTTGCTGTAAGGGTTTATTCAAATTAGTGATTATTCTTATACAGTGCTCAAAATATACTTAGGAGTTAAAGATTTCAGAATATACTCACTTGTACACTGTTGTTGTATAGTTTTAGAAATAAAGATATAAAAGACTGATACATATTCACAATGTAATCATACAAATGTAAAAATTACTGGCATTTCCAACTTACACAGTGAGGTGGGTCGTACAGTCTTTGGAGATGACCTCTTTGGTGAGGACTCTGGATGTGGGGCCACAGGCTGGATAGGTCTTGTCTGTTTGGCTGCCAGCTTTTTGAGGCTTGCTTGTCTCTTATTAAACATCTCCTGAACATCAGCCACCTTCTGCAAAACTTTCTGAACATTTGCCTGTATTATAATGCATTTGTTATATCCTGCTTAAAGAATATACATATAGTCTGTATATAATTATACAATATCAAGTATATCAGTATACAATCAGTATACAATATCAATCACTCAAACCAACATAGAAGGTATCCAGGCGTTCCCCCTGCCGCCCCTTACATGCATCCCATTTAGATGTGAAGGTTAGGAAAGGCAGAGGATGGGCCACAGTGGGGACAGGCTGTAAGTACACGGCTGGCTGGTACCCACTGACTTTGTGCTCTGCAACTTGTGCTGGACTCCTCATCCGGCCCAGTCTGCAAAGACCCTCCATTCCCCCAGGCCAAAGTGCTCTGTGCATGAACACTACAGTATGTGCTCTTGCACCCCTAAATGTACTTCTCCCATGAGGCATAGTACATGACCCCCATGTATTGAAGACCTGCAGTTTACAACATACGCACATTACTAGCAGTTTTAGAATACAACTGATCAGCTATTATCCTAGCGTTTGCTTCAAAAATCCAGTGGGTGAGCTTCAGCCTATAGGATAAACCCATGTAAATGGGATTTTTTTAGGAGCCTTAAGGAATTTGTTCCCAGAATCCCTTTGGTTTATTTGCATACATATGAGGCGGTCTCCTCAACCATTTGACTTGTTCGTGAATCCCCACTCCTGGCTCTACGTAAGCTGATCAGAAAAACCTGCACTACACTGATGAGCCCCAAGAAGGGCGAAACCGGTCTGTAGTTGGGAATCTGATCAGCTATTATCCTGGCTTTTGCTTCAAAAACCCAGTGGGTAAGCTTTAGCCTAAAGGATAGACCCATGTAAATGGGATTTCTTTAAAAGCCTTAAGGAATTTCTTCCCAGAATCCCTTTGGTTTATTTGAACTTTCTAAACCTGAGGCAGCTATAGTTTTCCAACATCTGGAGCAGGTAAGGGTGCCTATCCCTGGCCTTTACTCCTCATGTCCTACTAAGCATGTTTTTTTCTGTTACCTTGTATGCTATCTTTTTCTATTAAATATCATCTTACTTTGATTTCAAGAGTGAGAATTGCATCATATTTATTGTAGAAATCTGTTGGATTGGAAAGCTGGTGTCCTCTTGAGCTTTCAATGAACAGTTCTATGTCCCGTAAAGCAGACTCTGCACCTTCCTGTGACTGGCACTTATCCACAGCTTGGGAAGCCAAAAGGTAGATTCCATCTTCACACCACTTGTTGGCCTGGAAAAACAGTATATCAAAGTATTAAATCCAAATATGCAACAGAGTAATTGAGGTAGAAAAATAAGGGTCCATAAAATAATTCTTAAAAATCTGTGTGTGGATTTGCAGTAAGTTCATGTACCCATAACAGAAGAGATGCACTATACACTGAAGCTGAAAGGATCACCCCTACTCTTGTTTTAGATCACTACTGTATTTATGATGTTAAATTTGTGGGTCCATAGCCATTGTCAATTACAAATCACAGCACCTGTTTTTAAAGCAGATGTTTCCAAACATTAGGAATTGCTCCCTGAGGGGCACAAAAGTATGTATGAGGTTATAGGTAGCTTCAAATGTGTCTTCTTGGGTATTCACAGAATATGTAGCAACTGTTCAGAATTTTCATTTCAGGCACCCCCACACTTACACCCCCACCCCAACCCCCCAACCAAAATTATCTTCAGATGGGCCTGGTGCACACAGCAGCACCTTCCTGGTCCTCCCTCCACCCCCTGCACACTGAGGAGGAGAGATTTCTAAAAACTAGAGAGTAAGCAGACCCTGCAATTAAGTCCCTCTACCCCCTGGCCCCCCCATGGCCACGGGGTCTGGTTCCTCTATAGTCATGCTCTAAAGAAAACGGCTCACAAAGCACCATGGTCAGCCAGAAAATGAATAAAACTCGAACTTTATTTACATTCTTAAAAACCCAGAACGCCTGATTCGTTTCGTGCGTACCCGCATTTAATCATAGTCATGCCACTAGATATTGCCCTTTAACAGTGAAGATCTGTGTATCTGAAAATGCCTGCAGTAGATCCCCTTCTGTGTGACCTTAAGGGCCGACACTCAATATACAGGATATAGAAATATATATATATATATATATAAAAATGTATTTTCAGAAGTATCCCCTGTTGTTTCTGTATCACAGATCTTCTCTGCTAAAGGGCTGCGGTTGCCTAGGGCTGGTGCAAACCCCTAAAACATAATGTACAACATTTCTAGCCTACTTATTTAGTTAAGCTTTATTCTACTTTAATGAATGTTTAACCCTCCATGGAATAGATGAGTCAGCCCCCTCACAAAAATCTACAACACATTATGTTCTATGCAAAAAAGTTAGCAATTATGAAATGGATGAGCCCAAATTCTCCTACACACAACAATAGGTTGAGGTAATAAATAGATGCCAACCCCCAAGTATCCCTACCAGATGACTGAACTTTGTGTACACCTTGATAACCTGATGTTATACACTTCTGCTTGTCTTAAATCTGTTGTACTATATACAATATAAACAACTGTACCCAACCTTTATATAGGTGTCTATTTGTTTTGAAAATAAAAATATGCATTAGGCAAAATCGATTAAAACTAAGAGATTAGGACACTTCTGTTATAACATGAATGAAGTGTCTGAAGAAGTGTGTAATATCATTTTTGCAGGCCTGGACTGGCAATCTGTGGATTCTGGCATATCCCAGAGGGGCTGCTGTAAGATGCCATAGACAATCACTATTTAGTGGGCTGGTGTTGGGCTGTTTAGGCCTCTGTGTACTTAAAATGCCAAGGCTTAAAGGAACAGTAACACCAAAAAATGAAAGAGTTTTAAAGTAATTGAAATATAACGTACTGTTGCCCTGCACTGATAAAACTAGGATGTTTGCTTCAGGAACACTACTATAGTTTATATAAATAAGCTGCTGTGTAGCCATGGGGGCAGCCATTCAAGCTGGAAAAAAGGAGAAAAGGCACAAGTTACATAGCAGATAACAGGTAAGACACCATTGTATTCTACAGGGTTTATCTGTTAGCTGCTGTATAACCTGTGCCTTTTCTTCTTTTGAATGGCTGCCCGTATGGCTACACACCAGGGTTTATATAAACTCTAGTAATGTTTCTGAAGCAAACACAGTGCAGGGCAGCAGTACATTATAGTTCAATTTCTTTAAAATATATACATTTTTTGGTGTTACTGTTCCTTTAATATGTGGAAGGCCTCAGTCTGAACCTGGCCCTTTGTGTTATTTAAGAAGGATTCTGCACATGACCATTGTTGTACCAAACATCTTTACTTGCTGGATAGGCTTGAGGACAAAATGCCAGCATAAAGGGCTGTAATATGCACCCTAGTCTATATGGAGAGCTGTAAACTATACTTCTGCTATAAGTAGTAAATCAGAGGTAAATGATGACAGATACTTCCAGGTCCTCTGTTGAAGTATTTTAGAACAATCTGCTCACCTCGTCAAGTTGCTGGTGCAGCTCCAGTGATTTTGCCAATATGTCATACTTTTTCTTTGTCTCATTGGTAAAGTCATCACAGATTCGCCTGAGTTCTATGCATTTTGGTCTAATAGAGTCCACAGCATAGTGGTTGTTTTGGATAAGCTGGTCACCGTGAAGAGCATGCAGCTGGGCTTTCTCCAACATTCCCTGGGAAATAAAAGAAAGAGTGGAGAAGGATTTAGGCAGGAAAAAATAAATTAATGAACATTTCTTCTCAAGATTTTATATTGAAAAAAAAAATATAATAAAAAAATATAATAAAAATATAATAGAGTATAAGCCAAAAAAAACTATAACAAAAGAAGTAAAAGGGGGCATACTTTTATGCTTATTCATCCACAAAATGTAACCAAAAGGAAAAAATGTATGTTATGCAGGAAATGTAAACCAGTTATGTGGTTTTGCCTGCCAGTAATAATCATTACAGTGTGGAGAGAAACAGATTAAGGCTCAGCTGGATTTTATTTATTGTTGTAAATTCCAGTTAATAGGAATGAAAACACAAGAACTTCTTAATGCTTATGATCTTAAAGGCCTGCTATGCATTTATTTTTTGTATGTTCTATTTGTACGTTGGTTATGGAAGATGAATTATTATTTTACTTCTCTCTATATTCTGTTAAGATTGCTAATGGCTCAGTTTGCAGTTATTCTTGCCTAATATGCCATTGCCTTTGGCTGGCTGGCCAATGTCACACATGGTGTGGTGGCATATATCACTACTGCCACAGAAGCACATTTTTGGGTCTAAATCTATTCATGTGGGCACAGAATCTTCACCAGCAGGCAAAATGCCACTTGTGACAAAATCTTCATACCCCATTTTATGTCATAATCTTCTTAAAATGGACCAGCAGGGTCCTAACAACAAAAATGGAGAGGCAAGACACAGCGGCATCTGTCTGACAGTGTTTACACGGGGAGAATGTTGGGCAAAAATGTGCAACTGTACATTTTTAGGCTAAAAGCAACTTGTGCACACATATGCTATGCCTGTCAGTTCTGCTGGAAAAAGGGGAGGAAGTTGTCTTTCTCCACAGGCGGAGAAATTCTATGCGACAAAAGTCTTATACCACAACTTTTATTATAACAAGCTAGCAGGACCCAAGGAGCAAAAAGGCTGAGGCAAGCCAAACTTTAAGGGGCAGTATATGCTTTTGGTTCTGCAACTTTCAGGCTTGCAATTTTGCTGGTATCTGCTTGCTAGGGCTTAATTACCCCAGAAAACACATAATAGGAAACCGAAAAGAAAGATAAGCAATAAAAAATAAATGGAACAATAAAATTAGACCCCCATGATCAGCCTGTTCTTGGTTAACACAGTGTCCAGGTAGCTCTGACTCAGAGAACAGACAGAACTGAATAACTAAGGGGCAAATTTATCAAAATGTGAATTTAAAAAATCACCCACGTTAATCATTCCTATGGGATTTTTAGAAGCATATTTATCAGTGGGTAAAAGTTAGAACTTACCATGTGATGTTGCATAGAAATGAATAGAATATGGGTGAGTTTTTTATGTATTAAGCTGTAAATTCTTAACATTTTGATAAATCTGCCCCTAAGGGTCAGAGTTCAGTTTATGATATTTCAGTATTTTCATAAGTGCTGTAACATTTAATAACACTTTTGAATGTCCAACATGATTTTGCCCAACATATATACTGCAAAAATGGTTTAGTCCTTTTAATGCTTTATTCCTATAGCTATAGATGTCCATTCCTGGAAATGAGTTCATATTCTTAAAAAAAAACAACTTAGTGACAAACAAAGCTGTTGACAAAAAACATTTTATTTATTGAGTCAACATTTCAAATCTAACTGGTATAGTCACTGTAGTCAAATGATATCTTTGAATATGAAAGATTACCAAATGTGTACATATTCAAATCAAGACGCTGTATGGATGTATTTATTTCTAATTAAGCATCCCTACTGATTATAAGGATCAATCTGTGAGGAACCAGTTCAAAAAGAACTGATAATAGGAATGCTAAACATTAGGAGACATACAGAAAAGGAACAGTAAGGGCTCTGGCATACGGGGAGATTAGTCGCCCGCGGCAAAACTCCCTGCGCAAATCGCTCCGCCGTGTCTGCCATCCCACCGGTGACTTACATGTTCGCCGGTGGGATGGCAGGGGTAGGCAACTCGGGGAGATTAGTCGCCCGCGAACAGGGAGTTTTGCCACGGGCGACTAATCTCCCCGTGTGCCAGAGCCCTTAAGGAAGTGATCCTTTATATTGATATAACAAAGTTGTTGGCTATTTAAGAAGAAACTGAGGTGGTAGTTTGAGGGCAACTATCTCTCATGGTGCACAAATCTAAGATGAAGGTAATAATAGGTAGTAAAATAGTTCAGGGAGGCAGCACTTTATACCTTGCCTACTACGGTGCTTCAAAATATATCATCCTGGATAATCTGGAAATGCAAATTCAGTAAGTGATGAACGCTCATATCGGTCAGCTAGTTACTCCCATTTGGAGTTTTCTAGTGCTTTAGCCTCTAATCTGCCTCCTGAACATGTCAATATGATACATTAAAGGAGAAAGAAAGGTAAAAACTAAGTAAGCTTTATCAGAAAGGTCTATGTAAAAACAGCTATAAGCACTCATAGATACTCTGCACTGACTTCTCTGAAAAAAGATTTCTTGTGTTTGTAATTCCTGTGCCAGAGACACCCAGCTTTCTGCTCTCTCCTGCTCCCCCCTCCCTCCAGAATGCTAAGAACTCACTCCCCCTCCCTTAGGAATGTGGATCTGAGCCAATCAGCAGGAAGCTGACTCATAGTCTTACTAACTGAGCATGTTCTATTAGTCTGGGGGTCTGTGCAGGAGCGAGGCATTATGGGAACTTTCTTTACACAGCTCAGTGTTTTTTCTTCCTGTCTGGCTTCTGATCTTCTGAACAGGTGAAATATGGGGAGACTTAAGGGCACTATTGAGAGAACTGAAGGTATGCCTGCAGCTTGAGATTAACTCTTTACTAGCCTTTCCTTCTCCTTTAAAGAACTACAAATTCTGTCACTCTATGCAAGTCTAATAAATGTATATTTGTAAGCTGCTTAGCTTTGTGCTTTCTTTGATTTTTCAAACACTGGTTTTGGATGAAGGACGCTTTTTATATCATTAAAGCAATTTGTGTTAGGGGAGCACCACCATTAATAGAAGAACCATTGGAAGGTGTGCTTGGTCAAAGGTCAAAGAACCTATTCAACAAATATAAAAGAAAAAGTTTGACCACCTGAGCTGCACCTCCCCTTCCTTACCATCTGGAATCTACTTCTAAGATTAAAACATAACCTTTATTATATCAGCAAAATGAACAAGGTGAAAAGTGCTTAATTAACAATAATGAAGGATAAATACACTTGAATATGCTTTTAATATCACTGTATCTCTATGTGTACAACAAACACTGAAAAACAGTGTTAAACTGATGTCTACACAGTGCCAGCTTTGCTGCACAAAAAAAAAAATACATTTCTCGTAGCAGGTGCAAATTATTCAGAAATGGTATGTTCCATTTTTGTCCTGTTCAGACTTTTCTGCAACCACAGAACTCTCACTTATGATTAGCTCCATTGAGGTATAGTGAAACCTGCTGTGTTAGAGACACTTGTATGTATGGGGGTTTTCAATAAGTAGAAAAGTAATATTTTCCTGTTGACGCATATTTAGATGCTAAAGAAATAAAGAATAATTAAATTTTATTTTACTGCTGAGCTATACACATTTTGTATAAAATATAATATTTTTTTTACCTGCTACCCAGCAACAGTGGATTAAGCTTCTGCCCTAGTTTTCTACATATAGGATAGATGGTGGCCTGATAGCAACATCAACCCAATGCCACAGCCGCAACATGTCTGAAGAATAGATCAAATGCAAGCACAGAAGGGATTTCAGGTGTCTGGATTTCCCCTTCAGGTCAGAAGTACACAGTGAGCGATTCAAATATATGAAAAACGAAACCCTTGCATGAAGCTTCCGGGCACTGGGAAAGATTTTGCATTGGCTACTCTTTGCGGGGCAGTGTGTGCTGTCTCCCTACCAGACATGTGTCAAATGTATGGTTTATACAGTTACAGAGACTTTTTCTTGGAATCGACTATCATGATCGACTTTTTTCCAAGTACTGTAGAAAACCAGTCCCTCGCATCTATGTTTTTCAGCTGTTTCAGTTAAATTCTGTCACATATTTTAATGAATGCTCAATAATGGAAACAGAACTTTTGAGTTTTAGAATACATGAACAGTGGTGTTATACTCTAAGAGAAGGTTCACACCAGCTCACAAAAAAGGTATGAATCTTTATACTACATGAACAATCTCATAGAGGCAGATTGAAATTAGAGCTCACATTAGTAAAATTCACCCACTCTCTATTTATATGCCTCTAAAAATCCCATAGGAATGAATACTGTTCCCATAGGGGAACTTTACTGTGGGGAGCTAATCTGCCCCATAATGTTATAAGAAGCTGTGTTATATTTTACACAGTAGCAGACTTGTTTAATACAGGCTAGGCAACCTGCTATACAACAATATGAAAGCAACATGCATAAAATGTTATTATGAAACTGGGTACCTGTGGTGGATTCCCAGGCCTAAAAGTTTGAATTATAATCAATGGTAAACAAAAAGCAAACAAGCTGTGATATATCTAGTATTTATTGTAGCCATAAAGCTTTAGGACGAAGACAGATAGGGCGATTACTCTGCGCAATTTTTAAAACCCAGTGCGGTATATTTCACATGCAGCCACTTGAATATTTGTTCACTGTTAGAGCTTAAAGGTTTTTAATGTGTGTAACTGCAATATGTTTTAATTGCATTAGTACAAGGGAAAAGGAGGAAGTCAAGATATAATCCTTTTTGAATATATGCAGCAACCAATCATCAGGTAACATTCTTTCATATACAGGCCCACCATCAGGGGGGAGAGGGGGTACAGTTGTGCCGGGCCCTATGAAATCATCTTCTGTAAGTGGGCCCAGTCGTGTCACAAGAGGTACGCACCTTGCGTAAGTTAAGTATACAGCTACACCAAAACTTACACAATTTGTGTAACTTCTAGAAAGCTAGGTAACTGGCCTAGAAACTCAAATAACTTGCATATTAAGCAAGACAATTCAGGGACAACCTCCACTTACCCCCAATGAATAAAAAACAAGATAAATTCCACTGCCACCAATGAACTGACTGACTTATAAGCACAATAATTAATTATTTTAACTATTTATATGTACTGCTTATTATAGAGTAACACCAGATGTTTATTTTGGGAGCTATTGAGCTTTCCCTCAGGGGAATGACTGGTTATTGGGCTCTACAGCAACATATTTGGGTCCCTACTCTTATGCAATTTATGTAACTTACGTTACTTTCAAAGAAACTTACATATCTTACATATAAATGCCACTGACTCCCCAATTAAAATACTGACTTATTAGCACATTAACTATTTTTACTATATTTAGGAACTACTACTGACTAGCAATATCATTGGGCCCCTAAACTTATGCAGTTTTCATAACTAATGAATAAACTTACATACCTTCTATATCAAGCAATGACAGTGCAGAGCAGGGTCAGGTAGGTGAGAAGGGGTTAAAGCAGGGGTGGGCAAACTACGGCCCGCGGGCCACATCCGGCCTGTTTGCCTTTTTAATCCGGGCCGCCGACGCCTGATTGGTTGCGCCCCGTGCGTGCGCGTGACGTCAGAACGCACGGGGCGCAACCGTATAAAACTTCAGATGCAGCGGGAGCCGAGGGACTGACACAGCCGAAGGAGGCAGGAGGTCGCTGGAGGATGGAGCCAAAGGAAGCTGTAGGTCGCTGTGGGGGGGGGTGGAGCTGGTGGGAGGATGTTGAGGAGGAGGATGGGAAGGATGCTGGGGGGAACTGCAGGATGCTGGGTGGGATGCTGGGTGGGAGCTGAAGGATGCTGGGGGGAACTGCAGGATGCTGAGGAATAGAGCTGGAGGATGCTGGGTGGGATGCTGAGGGGGGAGCTGGAGGATGCTGGGGGTGAGCTGAAGGATGCTGGGGAGGATGCTGGGGTGCTGCAGGATGCTGGGTGGGGACTGAGAGGCCCTGTGATTTCTAATGGCGGCCCTGGGCGTAGCGCTGGTCCGGCCTGGCCCGGGCCGTCTGTAAGTCAATGTGGCCCCTGAGCCAAAAAGTTTGCCCTCCCCTGGGTTAAAGGGCAAACTCCACTGACCCCCTACAAACCAAATGACTTATAAGCACAATAATCAATGGAACTCTTTAAATGAATTGCTTCTGATGGCCCTGATCATTTCTACAAGATGTTTTCCCTGTATCTGTGGATTTCCTCCAAAAACATACAGGGAGGAAAAAAAAAATGGACTATAGTGTGCATAAATATAATAGGAACCTTAGATTGCTAGATCCACTAGGCAGGGTTGGATGAGAATAATATATATGATCTCTGAAAAAGTGCTGACTAAATTTGTCAGCACTGTATAAATAACAGATAATAACAATGACTATTTGGAGCTAGCTGTCTGTGACATACACAAGCAATGAAACAGCAATACTTGTCATCTTGGGATGTGATCAAACTGTTTATTTTGTAAACAGAAACTTCCTTTTTTACGTGACATGGAAAAACAAAGAACCAATTCATCCTTAAATGCTGGGTTGTTTTGAATTGTTGCCTCAAGTGTTGCCAGTAAATACACAGCACACTAAAAATCAACAGGGAACGTTAATATGATGGTACTGTAATGTTGGTACCAAAGCATCTATGATAGGTTACACCTAAAGAGTTAACCCAGTTTGACTGTCATTCAAACATTCAAACAATCAAGCCAGTGTCGGGCTGGCCCACCAGGATACCAGGAAAACTCCCAGTGGCCCAAGGGGTCAGTGGGCCCTCCTACTCCTAACCATTTGGCCTACTTCATGGTCATTCCCTATTTCTGAATGGGAACAAAGAGAAGAAATAGATGGAAGAATAGATGCTAGCATGTAAATAAAAGAGACTTGGAGAATAAAGTGGTTGAGTGAGGAAAGGAGGAAAAATATTTTGGAGAGTGGGCCCATGGTCTAAAGTTTTCTGGTGGGGCCCTGGGGTCTCAGTCCGACACTGATTCTAGCTTTTAGAAATGCTAAAAACTAGAATGTTTCACACAGGGATGAGAAAGCTTATAAACAAAGTAATCTGGTTGGGATATTTTGTACGTTTTTTAACTAATAACCAAACAATTATTTATGAAGGTATGATTGTACAGGTATTGATTTATTATCCTTAACCCCATAACCAGAAAGCTCCACATTATAGGAAGGCCATCGCCCATAGAGACCATTTTAAGGAAATAGTTAAAAACTTTTTTTATTTCGTTTTTTTTTCTGAAATAATAAAACTGTACCTTGTACAGGTAAGGGATCCCTTATCTGGAAACCCATTATCCAGAAAGCTCTGAATTATGGGGAGACCATCTACCATAAACTCCATTTTAATCAAATCCTGCAAAGCTTAGGGATAATGATTTCTGTAATATGCCCATCTAGGAGTACCCCTTGTAGGCTACCCTGTTCTTCTGGGACCCCCAGCTGTCACTATTGTTATTTCCCAAACTGAATACATCCCAAAACTGTTTTTAAATCCTTGACATTGCCCAACTGGCAAACACATGTATTTCTGATGAGCATAAAAATGCCAAACAGCACAGGATAATGCATTAACTTTCCATGGGTATTAACTGTAATGTATATGTGATGGTAACTACCACATGTGGTAGATGGCATCTGCAGTTGTCACAAGACTGTGTCAATGCGTCATTATGTGGAGCATGGTACCTTGTTGTTAGTGGTGCTCACATTATTAAATTATGGTATTATGCAAACACAATTACACAATGCATCATGGTCAACAAGAAGTTTCAAATAATTGCAATGGAGTATGGGAAAGTAGAAAAAAACATGCCTGTCTGAAATAAGCTTGACTCTGCCAGTGTTTATGAATTATGGTATTACACTTAGGGTGAAGACACATGGAGCTGCTAGCAGCAGCTACTGTACTTGTCAAGGCTACTAAAATAGGCAACACTGATCATTTACTGATAATTGTCTCTATGTGTTTTAGCAGAGGCAATTCTCAGTATTGTCAATGGCAGGGTATGTTCTAGAGTTTAGTAGCCATGACAAGTAGCTGCTACTAAGTAGCTCTGTTGACAGGACATCAAAAATGACCAGCAACCATCAAGCCTGACTACATTGTTTCCCCTGTAAAAATCTAAATGTTCTGGCTATGAACCTACGCCAGGAGTTTAACCCACAGGATATATAATAAGGACACATTCTGTAAAGAATGACTAGAGAGACTGGGGGAACAACACCACCCAAATCGAGATCTAAACATATGTTTAGCTGACAATAACTGGCAAGACAGCCAACGTTAGATGACTGAAAACAGCTGCACATTCCTCTTTCTACCAGTAATTTCCACTGCCAGCAACCACAGGCTACAGGGTGCACATCTGGAGCCATCTTCTGCACACACTAAATCTCTGAAGAAAAAACTAACTGTGACTAAGGCTGAAATCAGAGTTATTTTCCTGGAGATCAGTTACTAAATGCTCAGTATGTTTACTCTATATTTATATGGGGGAATTTCCCTGTGTTTACTGGGCCATTTTACAACATTTTGGTGACAGACATAGTTACATAGGGTTGAAAAAAGACCATCAAGTCCAGACTTCTTGCTTCTGACTCCTGCAAAAATGTATGGAAAATAAGACATTTAATTTTAAGGGTGACTTGTTGTGGTCCAAAAGACGGCGTTCTTCTATTTTGTTGGAACCAGGACTAAGATGTATACTGTTGACTGGGGTGTAATATTACACAGACTAAAAAGCTAATAATAGAATGTGGGAAACAAATCATTATCATGTGATTTTTGAAAACACAACACAGCCTCAGCCCTAAAGAGTTTCCATGTTTATATCTAAGTGTGTAAAATTATCACAAATCAAATAGATACAAAAGATCTGTATTGCACTTATTTATTATACTTCCCAATATACTGATGCTAATCAAATATTTATATACTTATTCATTCAGAATATCCCACAAGGACATATAATTAGAAACAAATGTATTTTAATAAATAACCATTACCTGTCCTTTCTCTTCCAGCTTTTTTAGCTCCTTAATAAGGTATTCCACCCGTGACACACTGTCTCCAATGTCTGCAAATGCAGCTTGGATCTCCATCAGTCCATCCAAAGTTAGCTTCAACTAGAGGCAAGACAAGCATATTACTATTCAGGAAAATTGAAAAATGAGCTGACAAAGACAGACCAGCTGGACAAATGGTTTGTCACAACTGGACAGATGCCTGAGTACGGTAAGTAATATTAAACAGCACATTAAAGAGAACCATTAAAACAAAAATAAATGATAGTACTGCACAGGCCTTGCAGATATATGCCATCTACCGAAGACTGGCAGTACAGAGCTGCTACTAACTTCTATCAATGGTTAATACATATCTCTAAACAGGTGGTAGTCAAGGGCTGAGGCCTAAAACCTCTGGGCATTTGCCTAAGGTAATACAGGTTTGCACAGTGCCCCACCTCTCATTTGCCATAACACAGATATTTATTCTAGAAACTGGAAGCAATGACTATGCTATTACTGAGTAGAAAATAGCAATTCTCACTGTTTAATGAACAGTCCTAGCTGCAAGCCTGCACACTAGGTCTTTAAGCAGCCTCCTTGATATTTTATTGTCTAATTATTTTATTTAATATCATTTTCACCTACTACCTCTTATGGCAGTAGTACAGGTATACATAAAACTACACTCTATTTATGGACATGACACTTTTGCACTACAAAACATGGTAAAAATCTGTCAATATTCTTTAGTAATATATATTTTTTTATTAGTGTGATGCTGAGCAGCCCATTGGAGCAGGTGGGATAATAGAGTGGCCTAAAAAGCAGTCAGGTGGTTTGGCCACATGCAGCTAACTGATATGGAATGCTCATAACTCATCCAGTTTCATCCCCTGTTAATCCTTAGGAATGTGGAATATCCTTCTTGCATTAGGAGCCAGAATCTTGTGGTTACTTTAGCAATAAGTAGGTGCTAGAAATTATATTTTAACAAAAACTCAACCTGTTGATGCATGTCTCCCTGAATTGTGCTGTCCCAGAGTTAATGTATGCCTGCATGCAAACACAGAAGTGTATACGAAAACAATTTTTGTGTACACACTGAATGCTGCCGACAGCCCCGGTCCTGTTTCAAAGGCTACAGTTACAGCTGCTTTATTTAAATCTGCATTTGTGTTGTATTACTGAGCTTTCACCATGCAGTTGCTACCTACAACTGCTGCTCTGAGGATTCCATATTATGTGGGGTGGAGCACAGGCTCTCTTGGCTTTATCCAACTAAAGCACATACCTCTCTGAAATCATGTTCAAAGTGTCGCAGTTGCAAACATTGTTCTAACTTTAGTTGATGCCGACTCCAGAAGTGACCAAAAGCTTTTTCTGTTTCATCTAGCTGAGCCAGAAGTCTAAAATCACAAAAAAGAAAAATGAACTTTATATCTGTACTGTTATTATCTATTTCTAAGTGCCTAAACATGTTGCCATTTATGGAGTTTAAATTATTGATAATTTTGTGTAGGGTGTGTTTTCCAGCACAGTATGTAACATTTGTGCCAACTGTTCTTGTGTTTATCATAATCATTGTTGTACCATGTGATAAGCAGGGTTGGAAGTAGAGGTTGGCAGAAGATGCACATGCCTAGGGAACAACTTCTACTGCCTTTAACTCCGTCCCTGTGCTCAGCTTCAGATTAGGAAGTGGCAGGGGGCAATGAGAGTTGAGAGAATGAGAGTTGCAGAGTGGGGTGGGAGGTAAGATAAGGGAGATGCTGAACGGATAGCTGCCAAGTGGTGGCAACGGTAGGGGAGAGAAGGGCAGGCAATAGAAGGGGGCTTGCCTCGGGCACCCTTGTGCATTGGCCTTGTTCTAGTCTATAGCCAACCCAATACATTTTTAAGGTACATCATGGTACACATGGCAATTCAGGGTGTTTTGTCACCTGAGCAATCTGCAGCTCAATGGGCAGGGGGGCAACACCTTTGGAACCCTCTTATTCATTTTAATGGGAATCTCCTGGACCCATAGGTGCACTCAAGGATGAGATAATTGCTACTGAAAAACACTAACTTTCGTGTGATAGTCTCCTGCTCTGCGAATCCAGCTCGTTGCCAGTGAAATAAATGAGGGGCAATTTAATAAATGAAACATGTCATTGATTATCACAAACCTTTCAACTGTAGCCATGTTCTCAACCTCATCTGGATTTAGTTTGTAGCTTGGGTCTTTTGATACTGGTTCCTTTATGCATGAGAGCAGCGTGCCACCTTGTTGCATTGCCAAGTTCAGGTCATTCTGAAGGGTAAAATATCATATTAAACAACAAGGTAAGTGCTTTTATCAGTGAGAGCAAATCCCTAATTATATCAAAAGGTTCCAATATCAGCACTTATTTGGCTAAATTTTGCTGTATGGTGCTGATGCTGTTTCAGACTGTGCTATGAAATGTGTAGCCCTCAGTGTGTCATTCATAACATGCTGGTCTACCTTCCAACCATGTTAAAAGGCTTGTGGATTTGTAAATCAGGAGTGTTGTTTTAACGGTGTGGCTACTAAGTTGAAATGGGCAAGAAAAATTTTAACATGCTACCCGGGCCCCTGGGATGAGGATAACTGGTGGGTCTCAGGTACCCCAGTCCAGCACACAGACCATCGCAAAATGGTGGCTCAAGGTAAACTATGTAAAAGGGCAATATTTACTGATATATATTCCTATTTGGTAAGTTCTTTAATAGGTAATTTTTAGGATAAAATTATTCTGGTCGTATAGCATTCCTTTAAATAGATTACAGTGTTTCATCACAAAGTTCACTCTGACATCCTATATAGGTGACCAGAATGTGGGAGCATTTTCTGAAGAATTTAGTAGATAACTTCCCCTTAGAGTGTGTATGCGTGCACACACACACAATTCAACAATCAATCAAAGACTGAATGACAAAACCAAGAAACCAGCTAAACAGGAAAATCTTTCTTGCCTAGACTTATTGTTTTGGCTGCAAGCACTGCTCATTATCATGGATTTAATGTTCAGAATACAGTGAGCTACCAATCCCCATGTTTTTTTGGCATTTTTCTATTTATTTCTCTCCTATTATGTCATCCCCACACCCCTTTTATTAGTCAAAGATTCAGCACCATTGTGAGGTAAGGAAGCCAAATAGTTAGAATCATTTACTTTATGTGCACACTGCTGAACATAAAATATATGACAACCATGCAGAAACAACTGCTGTGTCAGACTAATGTACTGTAGATTGTACTCAAGCAGTTCCTCGTGACACATCAAAACGCAAACAGACTGCAGGAGGTAGGACGTATGACTTCTGGCAGATTTACTGCCAATTTTAATCAGTTTGGCTCCTGGGTTATTACATTAATTAAACAGCATCTTTAACTGTTTTTATTGTTAAAGAGGAGAACAAATCATTGTGGAAAGATCTTAATGGCAATACCTGCTCTCAGCTGCCTGTGGGGATGTCACGAAAACCGCCCTGCCCCAGAAGTAGCGTCATGTTCATTTGCTCTGTTGAAGCCACTAAATGTTACCCATGCATGCGTACATGCTCCACAGGTGATCACTGGACGCTTACCATGCATGCTCGCCCAGAAAATAAATGAAAAGTCAGCAGAATGACCGGGGGCTGGTTGTCAATATTGGCAGATGCAGACCATAATTTAATGACTGCATTGCCAATATTAGTTATGTTGTACTTTATTTAGTATCAATATACACAATACGTATGATTTAGGATTAGAGTTATGCACTCACTTTTAGACTGATCTGTTGCTCTGTGTGGGACTGCAGCAGCTCCTCTGTGCACAGTACATCATTTGGAAGCTCAGTCTCTGCAAGGCTTGTTCCAAAGGTCTGCAGGTTCTGTGCTGTCGTTTTCACAACTTGAGCAAAGCTCTCAATGGCCTAAAGAGAAAGGATAAAATAAAAATCTTTTAACTAAAGATCATGGTGTGCCACACTACTGGCGAGGAATATACAGGAATATACACAGAGTGCCGGTTTTACTGCTGATGCACGGGGGTGCCTATTTTAGGTTGATAATTATGGGTCATAGGTTTTCATAGGATTTCTATTTATTCATGTGACAGACTGGAAGGGGATACTGGGAACCCTAGTTTAACAGTTATCAGGAGTAAACCCAGGAACATAAATAAAATAAGCTTACTGACAGTCCTATTTCCAAAAAAGTTGATAACTGTGTCAAATGTAAATAAAATAAAAAATATATGATTTGCAAATTGTTAAACACTATTTTTAATTGCCAACAGTACAAAGGCAACATATCAAATGTTGAAACTGAGAAATTTTATTGTTTTTCTAAAAAAATTAGCATGTTTTGAATTTGATGCCAGCAACACTTTTCAAAAAAACCTGGGATGGGGCAACAAAGACCAGAAAATCTGGGTAATGCTAACATGAGGGGATCCCAGAGAGGCCGGGTCTCTAATAAGTAAAGATGGGAAGGGGTACCCTCTCTGTAAAACACAGTGCGGGCAAATATTGCAACAATTTAAGAATAATGTTCCTCAACATAAAATTGCAATGAATTTGGGGATTTCATAATTTACAAAAATAACATAAAAAGAATCAAACAATCTGGAGAAATCTCTATATGCAAGGGACAAGGCCAAAAGCTAGAACTGGATGCCCGTGAGCATTTATAAATGCAAGTTAAAAGCATGCTAAAAAGAAACCTTATATTAATATGATCCAGAAACACTGCCGCCTTCTCTGGAACCAAACTCATTTAAGATAGACTGAGACCAAGTGAAAAACTGTCCTGTGGTCTGACAAATCAAAATGTGAAATTCTTTTTGAACACCATGAACACTGCATCCCCAAGGGAGGAGCACAGTTCAAAAGCAAGCATCTGTGATGGTATGGGGGTGCATTAGTGCACACTCTTGGGTAGCTTGCACAGCTGGGAATGGCATCATTAATGCTAAGCAATATATAAAATTTTAGAGCGATGTATGCATAGAGAAACTTTTTTCATGGAAGGCCTTGCCTATTTCAGCACGATAATGTCAAATGCATTCTACATGTATAACATAGAAAAAAGTTAGGGTGCTAAACTGGCATGCTTGCAGTCAGACTTGTCACCCATTAAAAACATTTGCCGCATTAAAGGAAAAACATTACAAAGGAGACCCTGAACTGTTGAAGGTATCAGATTACCTCAACAGCATCATTAGGAAAACTGAACTTAATGACATTCAACTAACAACTAATACTGCAACTAATAACATTTATATTGCAATTCTTTAGTTTACAGGTCACTCCAGTCAGTAAAAATTCTACCCAAGGGGTGATATTATGGGACTGTCTGTTGGTAGGTCTCTATTCCTGTGTGTAATTATTTCAGTTAGCAATGGAAGGTACTGTATGAGTTTTTTTTAACTATTATGTGTATTTTAAACAAAACCATCCATAACAACTTGGAATGAGGAAACTTCATGTCTCCAGGCTACTGGCTAAACAGACATTTTGTGTTATTGTATATGTACAAATGATTTGATGCAAGCATAATAGGCATTTAAATGCTTCTTGTTGGTAGCTACTTGTTTTACTGGGTTAGATTTGTTTCTAAATCTTAAACCTATAACTGTGTACAGAGTGTGCAAACAAGGTGTTCTATTGTAGCTTAACTAAGAAATCTCTTTGAGCAGCTACAGGAATATTTTCCAAGGTTGTGAGGTAACCACCAATTGCAAGAAGTGCCAATGGGTAGGGGGAAGATGTTTTGTGTTGCTGATCCAACTATTGATCCAGAAATAATAGGAAAGTGCAAAACTTGCAGTAATTCCTAGAAACCATTTGCATAATTGCACTTGCCCACAAGTCATTGATGCAGGCTGGGAGGGTACTTTGGTGATCTCCTCAAGTACTCGCAAGTACAAGGAGTGTGTATGGGCCAGGGCTGCCATCAGAAATCATGGAGCCCGGTACAAAAAAATTATCAGCCCTTCTCCCCCTTCCCTTCCGGGCATAGTGGTTAAAAACAAAAACGCACATTGGTGGCCAGGAGTCCCAATGGTCCCAGGTTCTCCATTACGTCTAATCAACATTAATAAAGGTTTTATCCGATATTCGGTGTGTGTATGGTGGGAGACAAGGCTTAATTAATGCTGAATCATCATAGGGAAAACAAATGATCAACAGTCAGGCCATCAGTTTGCAGCCAGATGGTGCCATTATGGTACCAAGTGTTGGCAACTAAAATCAGCCTGTGTATTGCCTTTAGTATAGTACTTTTAGAGAAATTAGTATTTAAAAAATGTAGAACATTTATATATATTACCACATTCTTGTCCCATAGCTATTCACAGCTAGCATGAATTGTCCCTAGATCCTTTACTATCAGAGCTGGACTCACAGTAACTAATGAAGAAGAGGAGTATGTACTTGGGTGTGGCTTGCTTATCAATATCAAACATGTTAAATGCCAGGTCTCAATAAACAAGCGGTAATAATTCCATGGCAACAGGCCACAGTAGGTTCACTTATTGAACGTCTTTGAATTGTTAGTTTAACTGAGTTAGTCAATACTGTTCAAAATGAGTTCACAAATCATATCAATTTCATACATGCCTATACACGACTGATTATGGAGCTGTGTTTGTAGTGCATTTTTTTCTTTCCCTCCTATCTGATCTCTGCACACATAAGGGATCATTTATGACAACAAGGCAGAGTGCAAAGTGCAAAAACAGGCGCAATGTCATTTAGCTCACTGCACTTCTGCTTCATGCTGCAGGTCTCTGCACTCTGTTTTAGCATGAGGGCATTCTCCCTACCCATCACATAACTTGAATGTCATTCGTATACACAAGTTAGGGAGCAGTGGCAGACACAGTCTGTCTTTGGTAAGAAGTAAATTTGTGCAACATGCTTCGGGTACATGGCTAGACCAATTTCATAAAATGCTTTTTACCAGTGGCATCACAAAAGTCCTTACTTAAAAAGCATTTTTTAAATTCCTTGGTAAATTGTAAGACTTGTAAGGGAGTGGTGTATGGGCTTTGATGTACCTGTTTAATTAATTGCTGACCAGCCATGCAGGATGTGGATTTAAAATGTGACTGGTATTAAATGGATGAGGTGGCAACCCAAATGGGATGAATGAGGAGATTTTCTTATGATAAACCATTTCTGTAATTTTGTTGTGTGAAATACTAACCACCCCCCACCAACCTGGGTTGGTACAATGCCATTATGAATGTTTCAAATGTCTCTAGTATTTGGGGGTTGATCACTTTAAATTCGTATAGGCTTCCGGGTATGAAAGGTTTTTGAAGTTGGATGTCACAAGGCAGCAGCCTGGAAGAAGCATTGCTTGTGAAACGCACGCCAGTTGGTGACATAATGTGGAGACAGTAATAGGAGGAGGTCTACACAATAGTCGGATTCTTGGAGAGCTACTTTAAACCCTGGGATAAAATATGGACAGGTAGAGATGCAGGACGCAAGTATACCTTTGTTTTGCCACTGTTTGCTAATAACTCCCTTTGAAGGATAAGTTTGTACTTGTTAGACATATTGTGGGGAGGTATGTTGAACTGTCTTGCTGACCAGTGTGAAAGGCAGATATAAATAGGTTTGAAGTTTGCCATTCTTTATTCTACAACTTACCCCCCTTTAATAAATCACACACATCAATGTAACACACTGTGCGGAACGTGTATGCTGGATTTCGAAGTCAACATTTCTTGTGCTAGGGGATTTATTAAACTTTTATTTGGACTGAACTCTGTACATTAGAAACTAAAATCTTTTTGCTTCAGATGGGGTATCTGACAGAATTGTGAGATAGATAATCAAATGATTATATCTGTAATTATGTTGGGCTGAAAAACCCAAGCGCCCCCATTTTCTAAACGCTACTCCTCCTACAGTTTTAGTTTACTTTCCATTCTTCTTTGCCCTATAGCGGAGCAGGTTGCTTGTGCTTTTCTAAGTGATCCCGCCCCCCGTCTTTTTGTGGCGCCGCTCCGAACACCCCCATTTTCTCATTGACTTTGACAGGGAAGATTTTCAAACTGCTTTGAAGCTACACCCTTGAATAAAATAATCATGGGGTCACCCCAAATGAAACAGCGGCATTGGTTGGATGACCCAAAGTGGGAGGGGCCAACAACAGCAAACAAATTTCACCCATTCACTGAAACTGCTGCCAATCTTACAGCTTTGTGGCTACACTCCCCAAACTTGAATCACATAGTCATAGTGTTATCCTGAATGAAAATAGGATGGTTGTTGGATGCCCAAAAGTGGGCGGAGCTGTTAACAGCCAATGAAATTTTACCTATTCAGGAAATTCAACCTGCTGCCATTATCACAGTAATAACGCTGGGGTCCCCAAACTTTGCAAAGTTAGGCACCAGGTAACTGCGGTTCAAGGTTTAAAAAAGTGGGCAGGGCCACCAATCACAATTTACCTATTGACTTTTATTGATTTAAATTTAAACTGCAGCCATTCTTTAACTAATAATCCTATGGTCCCTAAACTTTACAGAGTTAGTCACTGCGTAACTGCAGTTCCATGTTAGAAAAGTGGGCGGAGTCACCAACGGCCAATCAGATGTCATTTGTAGACTTTCAGTGGGGAAATTTAAATGGCTGCCACTCAAACACTATTAAAACTAGGGTCCCCAAACTTTGCACAGTGGTTTTTACTATATAACTGTGGTCCACGGTTAGAAAAAGTGGGCGGAGTCAATAACAGATCAGATTGCATTCAGTGATTTTGCGTTTTTCAACCCAACATGAAGTTTGTTCTTAAACTTCCCTTTCTAGTTTCTAGTTAACTACTACCCATTTTGTATGTATTGTATATGTTGATGTGGGAAGGATGCCTCCATGATTTTAGAGGGTTAGTTTGCCATTAAGATAACTTTTAGTATGTTATAAAATGGCCCACTCTTAGCAATTTTTCAACTGGTCTTCATTTTTATTTTGTATAGTCTTTAAAGTATTGGCTGTCTTCTTCTGACAATTTCCAAGTTTCAAATGGGGGTCACTGACCCAAGCAACCAAAAACCTATGGTTATTGTTAATATTTATTACTTATCTTTTTATTCAGGCCCTCTCTTATTCATATTCCAGCGTCTTCAACCAATTTATACCCTACCAACCAGACAGATAGATAGATAGATAGATAGATAGAAATTCCAAACTGTAGAGTTGCACAAGAAGCTAAATAATTAAATAACACAGTTAAACTCAAGGTGAACAAACCATTTTGTATTTTAGTTTGTGCAATAGTGGGGGATACCCGCTAAGAATCTTCCATTAATAATAATGTCTTATATATTGAGCTGAAACTTAAAAAACCTGCTCCTAAGTGCTCTAAGCATGAAGCGGAGTGAAAAACACAGGTGTTTGCACTTCAGATTCTGTTGACAGTATAAGCCAATGTATTGCAGGTCCTCGCCATGGTCCACAATCCACTTGGAGGTCCAAGCCTTACATATATATCATATATATAATACAGAGTTAGCTATACATGAGAAACACTGACTTACTGTTCTATGATGTATCCATTGACTATGGCTGTATTCCAAGGTACCTCCCAGCTCAGTGGTTAGCTGGCTTTTATCAATGTATCCATGAAGATCAGAAACTGAGTTTATCATTACAATCTGTAGATATGAGTTAAAATAAAATAAATATAAATAGATGAAAAAAATGAATTGCTGGCTCACAAATTCATCCGCTTAAGTATATAAAAATGTAACACACATGGTCAAAATACACAAGTTCATGTGTGAAGGCCCCTCATGATAAGTCCCTCATGCTGCTTATTTGTGTACTAAAGCATATGGCATATTTAATATAAACAGTCCTACAGATATTTTATTAAGTATTGCTTCAACTTTCAAATATATTGAATATGAGTATGAAGAATGTGATTGGTTGCCACTACCATGTGACATAAGAAGAACATCAGTGGCAACATGGGTAAATGCAGACTATGTACACGAGATGAAAATACACGCTTACCGGTACCTTCATTTTAAAGTCATCTCGGTAGAGCTTGATGCCAATATCAGAGATGGTCCTCTGGATGAAACGGGATGGACGCAGAATGAAAACAAGTTGCAGGTTTCCTGGGAATGCTCCCTGGTGGAAATTAAATGAATGTATTATTACAAACTGCTTCGCCAGCTCTTTGCTGTATATCAAAACCATTGAGGCTCTTCAGTTTCAAATTATTCTGTGACTGAAGTGTATAAACAAGATGCTAAAAAGTTTAATATTAGTAAGTAGGGTCCTTTGAACAGACCTAATAATTCTTGTCTGACAGTAAAGCACATGAAAGCTCTTAATTACCTCTAAATAAAGAATATATAACTTGCAGCCTTCCAGATAATATCAGGGCAATGGTGCACATGGCATTTTGCCCCTGAAATAACTTTCATTGCTTATGCCAGACATGATTTAGCTTTCCTCTTAGTTTCTTTAGAACAACTACCTCCCCTACTAACTTACCCCCACTGTGCAGCCTTAGCTTTTCAAACCCACCGACTATACACACACAACACACAAACCCACACATAGTTCATAGAGTTGGCATGCTTTATGCATTTATTTCCACTCTGCTAAAGATTTTTTTTATGCCCTTTCATGAGGCTGAATACATAAAGCACTCTCTACAAATTAAATACATTGTTATATTTTATTTTGGTGTACAGTCACTGCCAATCCACATATTTTAAACAAAGACTTTATTTAAGGCATGCCACAATGTAATGCAGGTATATGACCTGTTTTCCTTTCTGTAATCTGGATCCCTATACTTTAAATATACTAAAAGATTATTTAAACATGAAATAAACCCAATAGGACTGTTTTGCCTCCAATAAGGATTAATGATATATTAGTTAGGGTAATGTAAAATATTTAAAAAGATTAAAAAAAAATGGGTTATAGTTCAGCACAAATAATCAGAAGTAGAATAAAAGTTTTCAAATGCTGCCTGGAGCTGTTTGATTCCTTTTTGCCTTTTGATCTGAAAATATTTAAAAAGGAAATATGTTTTAAAATTAAAAAATATTTAAAAAATTGAGTCTATGGGATATGGCCTTCCTTTAATTCAGAGCTTTCTGTATAACGGGTTTCCATATAACAGATCTTATACCTGTACTACCTAGGAAGCTGTCGTTTAATTTCTAGAAAGAACAATTAACTTGTCAAAACTGGCATATGACATCTGTACATAGGTAAGTGCTGCTATGCACAGGTGATAAACACTTCATTACTCACTGACAAATTAAAATAAAAAATAAGGGTACAAAGCTTGTCCAGAAGATTTTTTATTTATTTATTGTGTGCAAGGCAACTAAGGCTATAAAAAAAAATCTCAGAACCAGAATGTAGGAAATTAATTAATTCACTTACTGCTATTCGTGTCAGGGATGCTTTCACTGAGCTCCATTTATCTTTCCTCCTGTCGATCACAATGATGAACCCAATACTGGCAGCTTCAAGGCTGAAACATTGGAAATAAAGTAATACTAAGGACCTACAACGTCTTTTTTATTTTTCTCTGTTTACAACCAAAGATATTTTAGAAAGTGGATATATTTTTCCTATTGCAGCTTTCTCCTTTTCTTGTAAATATCTTTCTAATGGTGCACCCAGATTCTCCCTTTAGACAATGCTTCTTGTCCCACATCATTCCTTAACCGTATTTTTCGCCGTATAAGACGCACTTTTTCTTCCCCAAAACTGGGGGGGAAAAGTTGGTGCATCTTATACGGCGAACTGTCTTCCTCTCTGTGCCGCGGCTCTCTGCCGCATACTCGCTTTTATAAGGTTGCGCCCGTGTGTACTGACGTTACACACGCACAGGGCGCAACCTTTTAAAAGCACAGAAGCAGCTGGGAGCCGCGGCACAGAGAGGAAGACATCACGGGAGCCGGAGGCCGCTGGGGGTAGGTTAGGGGGGAAATGGAAGGTGCTTGGGGGCCCTGGGGGACGCTGAAGGACACTTGGGGGGGCCCTGGGGGAAGCTGAAGGATACCTGGGGGGGCCCTGGGGGAAGCTGAAGGATACTTGGGGGGGCCCTGGGGGAAGCTGAAGGATACTTGGGGGGGCCCTGGGGGAAGCTGAAGGATACTTGGGGGGGCCCTGGGGGAAGCTGAAGGATACTTGGGGGGGCCCTGGGGGAAGCTGAAAGATACTTGGGGGGGGCCTGGGGGAAGCTGAAGGATACTTGGGGGGGCCCTGGGGGAAGCTGAAGGATGCTTGGGGGGGCCCTGGGGGAAGCCTCATTATGTGCGAGCCCAGAGACAATTAACTTTATACAGTTGATATAAAATATTTTACTACAGTATTTGGTTCAGAATCTTTTTTTTCTAGATTTTCCTCCTTTAAAATTGGGTGCGTCTTATATTCCGGAGCGTCTTATAGGGCAAAAAATACGGCACTTCTATAGCAATTTTGCAAAGTAAGGTAAGGCAAGGTAAGTCATCTAACACTGCCCACACTCAGGCCAATATTGTCAGAAGATGGAGGAGTACTTAGCTTTCCAATGCTGTCAGGCAATTTGGCCCTTTTCAACAGACATAGTTAGCATAGGTCTATGCAGGCCAGAGTGATTAAACGTGCCTGAGCTGCTCATTCCTGCACACCTTTACATTTGATTCACTGAGAATCCCAAGGCAATTCTGTCTCAGTGTGTAAATGTGAAACAAAGGTAGTGGCAACATCCATCAGGAATTTAGCACTGGAACAACATTTCTTAGAGATATCACAATGTGATCTACTGAAGCACTGGGATGTAAATTTAATATTAAAATAATCATAGTGTTCTAGTTCTCTGCAGATAAGTAGAGAACTCTGGATCCTTGAGCAATTTCAGAGGGGATTTTGAGCTCTACCCTTTAGCGAGGAAAGAGCTATTAACTAGTGTTGGGTGGGCACAAAAATTGTAACAGGGAACATAAATGGTAAGTTTAGAACTGGTACACATGATCAGGCAGCTCATACAAGAGATGTAAAACTCCTGCGAATGCAGCTGATCACCTATCACATGCAACGTATACTTAAAAACATAAACTATCCTATGAGTCTACTGTAGAAAAGGGCACCAAAATAATATTGTGGCTTTTTTGCCCCACAGAATGGACAACATCAATGCATCGGTAATTTTATGTCTGTGTTTTAGATTCAGTGTTTTTTTAGCTTTTGGATTAGGAACAGAATTTGAAGCCAAACAACACAGTAAAGAACCTGAATTTCCAGGTAAAAAATGTCAGACAGTCATATCCTACATTGTGCAACAGTTATCTAAATAAATTATTCATAAGACTCAGAGGTGTTAGATAAATGTTTGGAAACGCTGGGGTTTATTTGGCCTCACCCTGGCTGATATTGTTATTGAATGCCATTCCAACATTTCTTTTTATTAAATAAGAATAGTAATGAGTTTAAGGGCCTGGCTGCACTAGATCCAGAGACATTTTACTGAGGCACAGGATTCTTTGGAATTTCTTTGTTATAATTTGTTTTGTTATTTTAGTTCACCTCTGCTTGTGCTGATCTTTGCACTCAGGTGCAATTGCATTAGGATGAAGATAGACGGAGCTACTAGTGGCAGCTATTTATCACAGCTACAAAATAGACAATGACTATAATTTACTGATAATTGTTTACATGTGTTTTAGCAGTATCTATTCTCAGCATTGTCTATGACATGTAGCTGCTACTAAGTAACTCCGTGTGTCTTCGCCCTTAGGTGCAGTTGCAGGTAACTGTCTAATATTTAAGCCTGCCTCCCCCTTTTGCTCAGTGCTGGATTACTGGGCTTTGTTCTGTGATCTAGCTTCTTGACTTCCTGCCCATATCTTAGTCCTTCATTGTATGATTTCCTGACTCAACAACTCGACTGCCTTACAGACTTGCTTTTATACCCAGACCTCTTGTCTGTTACACAGACTTGTTGTTGTCTACCTCTGGACTATAAAGAACCTTTATCCGGGCCGCTTTCCATTCCATGTAGCAGCAGCAGAAGTCACTTTAGGAAAAACCCTTAAAAATGACTCCTTTTTAATGCAGCAAAGCCTGGCGATGTGTGGCAAGTTTTGTTGATGGTTTTGTTTTACACCTCATAATAAATCTGTCCCCCAGTGTGACTTTGGCCTTAGAGAAAACTGTGCCTCATTCATACAGGAAGACTTGTTGTATGTAAACAACAGCTGCAGAGACACAACCAGCCACCCCTTGTTTATATACTAAAATTACTAGCAATCGCTACAAAAAATGATGTATTTACAGCTGCAGGAGTTGCACGCAGTGCCTGTTTCTGCTAACAATTACAATAGTACCTGCTAGAAAAAAAAGATTATGGTTTGATACACATGTTTTTCTACATATTACTCCAGAAACAGAAACAAGGAGCTTTGCTTATGTCTTGGAGACCGAGTGGCATACCCTGTGCCACTTGCTATGCCAGGAAGGCAGCAGGACCCTTAGGCAGATTATTGCCTGGAAAAGGAAAAGGTATAAGTAAGACAGGTTTAGAAACCCTCCTACCTCCAGCTATTTTTGAGGAGAAGATGGCTAAAAGGTTTAAGAAAACTTCAAGCATGGTCGAGCAGAAAGAGCAACACTGTCAAGTTCTTCTGAGCAAGAAGTAAAGGGGATAAGTAATAGTAGCCAAGTGCTTTAGCCTGCCCTAGCCTCATCTGCCATAACAGAAAATTTTCCACAGGTGCTGGGAGACTGTACACTTCTGCAAGTACAACTTGTAGTAGCACACAGTCCTATCAGAGCCTTTCACAGGCATTACAGAGCTAGACGGCTTCCAAAAAATGCTGGGGTGGAGCACCAAGCTAAAGCAGCCTGGGAAGAACTGCTGTGAGAAGTCTGGTTAGATAATCACTACACTAAGGGGCACATTTACTAATCCACGAATCCGAATGGGAAAAATTCGGATTGGAAACGAACATTTTGCGACTTTTTCGTATTTTTTGCGATTTTTTCATTGCAGTTACGACTTTTTCGTAAATTGTCGCAACTTTTTCGTAGCCGTTACGACTTGCGCAAATTGTTGCGACTTTTTCATAGCCGTAACAATTTGCTCATATATTGTCGCGACTTTTTCGTACTGAGCGCTTGTAAACAGCGGGCAAACCTTTCAGACTTTGCATGATTTTGGAAGCCTCCCATAGGATTCAAAGGCACTCTGCAGCTCCAACCTGGCCCAAGGAAAGTCACGATACTGAAGCGTGAATGAATCTGAAACTTTCGTACTCGGCGTGACGGCTACGAAAAAGTCACGACAATTCACGATAATTTCTGTAGTTCTAAAATGTTTCGATAACACTTTTATTGTTGTACGAAAATCGTCACAAAATTTTCAGACCGTAAAGTTCGTAAGCGCCACAAAAACAGTTCTGGCTTTGAAACCTTCCAGGTTTGGCTTTGGGAACCTTCCATAGGACTCAATGGCACTCGACAGATCAAACCTTGCGAAAATATAGTCCCAATAAAAGTGTAACCAAAGCGTTAACGAATTCCGAAATGTTCGTATTCTTTGCGCAAAGTACGTTTTTTCGTGGAAAACTTGTGGAATTTTACACTCCAAAGTGTTCTATAATTTTGAAAAAAATACAAATTTATCTGAAAATTGTTTAGTAAATGAGCCCCTTAGTATAAAAAAGAGGGTGTGGAATTATCCAAGAGATAAGCACCAGAAGCCTAAAGTATGCAGTATTTCTGACAAATCTACAGTGATGCCAGTATAAAATATAGAACTTTGGTGAAGCAAGCTGATGGCATTAGATGAGGAGTATGATGATAATGGAGTTGCTAAGGCATGACTGGTTTGAGCTGCATGGATGGCAAGGCTTGTAAAATGTTTAGAAAGAATGGTGTAAATAAATATAAAAGGGTGGTGGAAGGATATGCCTTTATGTTTGATGTGATTTGAAGCACATGATAAGGGTGATGGCACACAGGGATATTTGTGAGCCATGGTAAACAAATCTAATGAAGATTGCATTGCATTGGTGTCTGTGGGAATCTCTGGTGCTAAAAAGATGTATTGCATAATCATCAAAAAAAGGATTTCCCAATTCTACTGACACTGTCCACAGCAGCCTCACACTGCACACATCAGGGAATGCCCTTTGTGAACTGAAACTCAGTATTTCTATTTTTTAACCTCCTTATGAAAATAAGATGACTATAGGCAGACGATATGATGCTGCCAGGCAGGTTTAACAACCACAAATATGTTGTCCTACAGTAGTACTCTGATATATCCTCTTTCCATCTGAGACACACCAGAAAATATTTTATCAGTTGTCATAGTTACTGTTATGCTGAGTTTGTTATTCTCATCTCCCATCTTGGTAGTTGGAAATCTATAGAATTGTGGGATATATTTATTTTATCCAAGTGTTTCATTCTTTCATTGCAAATTGGACACTTAGGTAGCTTTTGGCAGAGCGCCCGAAAACTTAACAGGCAACACCTGCACTAGCAAAACTGTAATAACAAATAAAACAAGACCCGTAAACCCCCAGAAATGTGTTAAAACTTTAAATAACCTGCCAAATTTTGTAAAATGGGAGTGGTATTTAGGGGGTGTGGTCGCAAAAATGGGCATGGTCAAAAAATTTTCACTGCTCTGTGCACAGCATTTCTTTTTGTGCCTCTTTACACATATCATATGTTGGGAGGTATGAGACACCAGTCGTATGAACGTGACTTCTTGGAAATGCATTGTAGGTCTCCCAAGAAGATCATCAGATACACAATACTTGTGCAGAATTTATCGTTATCTGTCTGAAATTTTCTAACCTGTCCGATCTACTAAACAACCAATCATGATGGTGAGAAAATTATCGGGACGATAATTCAGAGCCCACACACCATCCGAAAATCGCACAAAACTACCCTTTATATGACTATATAAGTGTGTGTATGGCTAACTTTAGCTCTGAGGTAGATTTCTTCCTGGAAGCATAATTATGATTACTGGATTAGATATCATTGCCCTTATACAGAGGCTGAGATTTCATAGTTTCGGTAAGTAAATTAGGGCTCGTAAATAACGCAGATCTCGACCTCACCTTGGAATGCTTGTTAAATATGTTACAACATTCAGGAAATCCTCATCAGGGACTTCAGTAAAGCCTGGGTATTCTGGAAATGTTATTATAGGTGCTCCATCCTTTCCTCTTCCTCCTGCAAAAAAAAGAGTGATTAAAAACAAACGTGATGCGATGTCTGTATGGGTGGAAAACTACTATAGGTCCCAAAGTGTAGATCCGTACACATACAATACATTTATATGGTGTACAAATATAAATAAAGGGAACTCAAAATGAAGATTCCGTACTAAATATATGTCATGATACCCACACATAGCACAAGGTAAAATAAGAACATTGTTTTACAAAGCACCTACCTAGTGCTAACAATCAGTCCTTCTGTAGTCAAGGAGCAGATTTACAAAAACCCTAACGTTTCTCATAATTTTATTTGTAAAAATTCGACTAAACTAATTTCCACAAATATCTGACATTTACAAAAAACTGGAAAAGTGTGCGCAGGAAAAAGTCAAGGAAAAAATCTCTGGCAGCCCCACCTACTGAGTACCCTACCTATACACATGTGTTCATGTAAATCTACCAGGACCCATGGAATCCCTCTTCTACTTATGACACTGTACATAATTCATTACAGAGAAACACATCACAGACTCATACCTGACCAGTAAAAAAAAAAGCAAATCATTTTTTTTTTCTAAAGTATCAAAACAGACACACAAAATTGTCTGGTATGCTACTGGTGAATGTAGTCATCCTGTATGTAATTTTCTATTGCTGCTTGCTCTGGTGAGAAATATCAGTGCTCCTGATTACTGCCGAAATCCCTAGCAAGCTCACAGTAATACAGCTAATATTATATTATACTTGTTGCTGTTATTTGTATTATTATTATCATTATTATTAACATGTATTTATAAAACGTCAACATATTCCTCAACGTTGTGCAATAAATGGATGTATTCAATACATATATTATGACAAAAAAAGAAAGAAAAAAAACAAATTTGAACATTAATAAATCAGCCCCCTACGTGTCAGCTGCCATTGTCTTTTCTGTATCTCTTACTCTTGCTAATGTCACTGTGATTTAGTTGCAAAAACAAAAGTACTGCAAACGTACTATAATACCTATTATTGGTATTTATTGTTTCATGCACTGGGATGTTTCATGGAACTATCACTATCAGGATAAAGTGTTCATGCAATCAAATATTAATGCAACTGGGGAAAGCCCTTTGCAATGTAACATTATATCCCTGCTGGTAGTATAGAAATAACACATTGTTGTCATGGCTGTTGCCAGTTTCAGGAAATATTACTCATTAAGTACTGCAATGATCTAGTTAATACAGTTCTGCTTTTGCACAACCAATCTGTAGTTCATTAAGCCTGCTGTAATCAATGCAATAAAGATCTGTCATTAAACAGTTGTGTCCTGAGTGCTCAGGTAACACTGCCCTCTTACCCTACCCTCAAAATGAATCCCTATGCCCAACAGCAACTGTTGGGCAAATCTAACTTGTAGGGCCCCTTATCTTTTTGTTATAAATTCTGGCTCCTCTCTAGTCATATAAATCTCTCCAAGTGCCCCTCAGTGAACAAACCATTTCTGTATGAGTAAAAGCTATTAGAGAAATTGGTGCATTTCAGTACCACTTCAGTAATAATCAGAATGCAAACTGTATGTGGATAGGGAAGAAGGAGGAGTATGGTTGGCTAAGAGGAACACAATTGTTGAGACAGAATGAATAAACTCGCATATCGAATGGTCACTTATTAATTAATAAGGAAAACCCGTTCAAATAAAAAACTTGAATATCATACCACATGGCACTTATTCCCTGTGCATTTATATATATTTATTGTATTTATTTATTATAACACTTGTCCTCCTTGTGTGTAATTTTGTATTTTGTAAGATTGTACAGCGCTGCGTACCCTTGAAGCGCTTTATAAAGTTATACATACATACATACATCTTGAATTTTTCGAATTTACAAGCTCGAAAAATTCGAGTTTGAGAATTTGGCTTGACTTTGCCTATGTCACCTCCTATGTCTATAGAAACTCACAAGCTTTTAGATGGTGAATTTTTACATTCGAGTTATTGTGTTTTTTCACTTAATAAATACCAGACATTCAAGTTTTTGAACCATAACTCGAACTCAAATTTTTTAAGTGCAAACAAATACTCTCTGCTATAGAGATCTGCAACCTATTCAGCAGGTTCTGAAGTGAGAGGAGTAGTCCAGTAACAGTTGAATAGTCACAGACCGAGTATCCTTGACTGAACATGTCAAGTGCACCTTTTTTAGCTATGGTGTGTAATTTTTAAAATTACATTTTAAATTTGTTTTTTTTCATTACTTATGTGCAAACAACAAATTAACACAGTGGAAAGGCCTGAATGTCATCATGTTTTTCTAAATAAGACATTTGTTGTAGCCTATATAGGGGACACTAGAGTTTCACCAAGTGTTACTAGACATCCCCCTAATTATCCTGGACAGGATACACATATAACTCCTGCTACCTGTTTGAATAATTACTGGTTTATCCTAGTTGTTAACAACAGGAACTGTAACAGGACTATCTAAGCCTGTCAGTAATGGATTATGTATAGTAGATTATTTGAGTCCTGTCTAATTTTATGTGGCCAACTGCTAGTGTGATCACACTGCCATCTAGTGGTTTTATATGAGAAGTGACAGAGATTTTAATTATTAGTAATTTGTAATCATATATTCCAACATATTTTCAGGACAAATCTTCAAAAATGTCTAAATAATACATTAACTACAAGTTATGAAAAGAAAAGAGCAGGGTTGATCTCCACTTTCAATTTGAAATTGACAGCTTCAACTTTATGGTTACTAGGGTCAATTAGTTTATTGCTGCCTATACAGAATGTATGCAAATAACATCAGCCACTGTATAAAATATGAATAATGCACCAAGAACGATAATGAAAATTATTTTTAAAAAAAAACGTTTGACCAGAAAGAAGTCAGCTTTATGAAAATGAAAATTTTCTATGAAATTTCCTTTTAAAATGTTAGTATCACTGTAAACTATGGATATACCAGATTTCACTAAATCCCAGACTTTTTTTGCAGGATTTGGATGAGTTCAGATTTGCTTCAGAATTTGGCCTAAAATGGCATCCTATTTACTAACCTATTGTGCTTTTTCCATGGTTCTTCCTGCACTCAACCACCCCAGGGGGTGGGAAATGTACAAACTGGTGGTGTTTCTAAACCATTTGTTAGACTTCTAAGTTTCATTTAATTTCAGGCATTTAATTTTTGTTGTAAATTGAGGAATGTAAATCTTACCTGTCAAGCTAGCAAACTGTTTATGAAGTTGCTCTATGATGTCCACAGCCAGCAGTGGCCTTATCTCTTGCTGCATGATTTCATCTGCAAAGTTAAAGGAAATAAATATGATATAGAATTACTTCCACTGACAAAGATATACAATAATAATAAGCCAATATAAATCATTTACAACTTTATGGTTTCTATCATTTGGCAAAATATGGACAAAAAAAACCAGTATGAAAATAGCTTAGGGCTATGGCACCCTGCCTGTTGTCTGTAACTGGGAGACAAACAGTGGCTCTGCCTGCCACCCTTCCTAATACTAGTGAACAGAAAGTACGTTGTCTCACACAGATGAATTAGTGACAGGCAAACCAGGCCACTAAGATGCCCACTAGGGCATTTTGGCACTGTGATCAACCTTTTGCCGCTTTGTGTGTTCAAAAGTACGTTTTTCCATCACTAGCATTAGAAGTGGTGATAGATGTAGATGGGCATTGCTGTTCTCCACCAGACAGTGGAAGCAGGGCCTTAAATTATCTAATACGTGACCCATCATAAAAATGATGAAAAAATTGACCTATACGTCCCAATAAATATTTCTATTTTTACATTCATTACCTTAAGCCATCATCTTGTAATATTGTGTGTGCTTACTCAAAGAGCACCTGGTAGAAACTGTAACAGGAGGAAGTGAGGCAAAAAAAGAATAGTCACTGTCCATTTGCTGGGTGATATAACCTAGCATTTATGTGTGCTCTTAGTTATGTGAAAGCATAGACTCTTATAAGGTAGAGAGAGAGACTATATCAAGACTTTTGGGATACAGTTTAATGGCACATATTATTAGAAAAATGTATTATTTTTATTGAAAAATGTAAATCTTAAGTGATATATTTTTATAAAGATGTGCATTGTTCAGGGGGGTACATTTTCTCTTTATGATTCCCCTTCTCACCTCCCACAGCTTCCGGCTGGCATCCAAATACACACAATCTGTCAGACTTCTGCTTAATTACATCTGTCTTTAAAGGACTACAGCACACTAAACGCCACTAATAGCTCAAATGTGCTGGTGTGCTGTGTGTCAAAGTGCTAAATGCAGCAGTGAATGGTGCCTCTGTGTCGGCAGACCCTCACTGACCCTAGTTATGCTGGAATCTCTTTCTTGTACAATTATACCATTGAGCCCTATTCCCCATATTTGACCCTCCTCTAAATCCTTTTTTTACAGTTAGCTGGAGCACCTCTATTTTAGCTACACAGTAATCAAATTCAGTGCTAAAAATTTATAGCATGTTTGCTATTTACGTAATCTGCATACCAATACCCTTTGGAGAACCCCCATAAGCTAAAAGATGTATGCTTCTTTATTATAAACATTATGAAAAGTCTCCTTGCAACATACATTCAACATGTGGAAAGGACAGCAAATGCTGGGCCATTTCTGATTTCTGCATTTAGTCCAGTATTTTGTTTCAGATTGAGAAAGACACCCACTAATGTCCTGCAATGAGCCAATATTCCTAAATACTAACACCTGTCCAAAATAGACTCTTCTGTTTATAGTTGCCATGGTTTTCAAATAATGAATCAAGTCCATCAGTAAATGTACAGTATGAAAATTGCATACTGCATACTGTAATTTAATCCCCTTGTTACAGCACAACCACATGGACACATTCATTGTTATTTAACAACCAATATGCAGGTAGAATTTATTGTTCACCTGTTTAAAATCAAATATCTTATTGGTTGCTATTGGTTATTTCTACTGTGCAAACTTAGTGTTTTTTATTACATATAGAATTAGACTGCAAATATGCCAAAACACGCTTATAACTTTAGCCTATGCCATAGGACCGCTTTACAACCCTGAATTATGGCAATAAAAACATCCATGAGATGCAACTTGCCTCCATAACATTCTAGACAAACACATACAACATGGCTTTGTGCCACACATGTTTGTTGTTTCCTTATTCTTGTAGAATGCAGGCTACACTCCACACCTCTTAAAGTTGCTAATAGACCTTCACATGAGTTGGAGGCTCTATGATCTACTGATGTGGTGCTTATTAACAAAATGAAGACCAGTCAGTATCACTTTTTAAACAAAATGAGCAATACAGTGCCACAACAAAAATCATAATGGGAAATCTCAACACTTGGTCACTTAGATACACATAGTTGCAGTGCCATCTTGAGCTCTTATCTCCACTACCATTCATTGCTGGGGGGCAAGTTTGCTTGGGTATACAATCATGTTACAGTGTGCTTGACTACAGAACCTCTTCCTCTGGCTAATATAGATGCAAAGGACCATTAGGTAGGCTTTGAACATTTCCAAGAGAGGTATCCAAGAGATTAAACTACTAAGTCAATTCTTTTCATTTACGATAAAGGGGGTGGATCATCTGAAACACACATCACTACCAGAGCTTTCCAAGCTCTCCTAGTCTCTCTGCCTGTTATGCTATGCAACTTTTCAGTACTCACTCATTTTATCAAGGTTTTAATAAGTTTGTTCTCCTATATATTTACTATTAGTATGTTGTAGAGCAGTGGTCCCCAACCAGTGGCTCAGGGGCAACATGTTGCTCACCAACCCCTTGGATGCTGCTCCTGGCATAAAAAACAGGTGTACTACCAAACAGAGCCTCCTGTAAGCTGTCAGTCCATAAAGGGGAATACCAAGTAACCAATTACAGCCCTTATTTGGCACCCCAGAAACTTATTTATGTTTGTGTTGCTCCCCAAATCTTTTTACATTTGAGTCAAATGATTTGACTGTGGCTCACAGGTAAAAAAAAAAGGTTGGGGATCCCTGTTGTAGAGAGTGCTATTTTAAAACAATCAGCAACTGGTCTTCATTTTTAGCATTTTAGCATTTTTAGCATTAACAACTATTTGTTGTAATTATTTAGCAGCCCGGCAGTGGTTCAAATGAGAAATTGGAATATAAATAAGAGAGGGTCTGAAAAGAAAGATAAGTAATAAAAAAAAAATAACAATGAAATTGTAGCCTCAAAGAGCAATATTTTTTTGGTTGCTGACTCCCTTTTTAAAAGCTGAACAGGGTCAGAAGAGGAAAGAAAATAATTAATAAAACAAAAAAAAAGTTGAAAAGTGCTAAGAGCTGGCCACTCATTCTATAACATACTAAAAGTCAAATTAAAGGTGAACCACCCCTTATAAGTTTTTTTAATTATAATACAAATGCCATGGAAACAAGCATCTGTCTATCTGTTTAAATTATGTACACTGCTGGGTCTGACTCCTGAAGCAATGTTGGAAGCCAGCTGATTAATAGACCTGAAGGAGAACTGACTTTTGTTACATTGTTTTAAGGGTCAGAAACAGAAAACAAGGGATAAGCAAACACTGCTTTCAACGGCAAATACATATACAAATAACTGAAAAATATATTGAAAATCGAGCTACTTCAAGAAAACATGAGAAAAAATTCAAGGGTAACTCCATCCAAATGCAACCTAAGCTTTCTGAAAGGTAAACATAATTTGAAGCAGTTTTGCAATATACATCAATTGAAAATATATGCAGCCTTTTCATGATTTTTAATGTAATAATATGGTTTGGAACAGTTACTTATGCCTGCCCCCTGTTCTCCTGCTGATCTGGCTGACAACTTTGTTACTCAAAAATAATGTAACAGTAGTCGACTGTCCTCAGCCTGCATCCTCCAAACCCCACAATTCCCTGCACTCGTGATGTCAATAAGGAAAGTAACATTGCAGTGCAATGCATTGTGGGTTATGTAGTCCCTGCATGCTGCCTATAAGCTATGAAGAAGTTGTTACTATTTGTAACATCAATGTTTTAGTCCCAACTCCCCTGTCGGGATTTCAAATGATGTAGAAATTGTTTTGCAGCTGGATTTCAGCATATAAAAATTGTATTTATTCATACTTTTTGAAGGAACAGTGATAGATATATTAGGGGTTTCTGTCTTGTGTGGGGTTTTTTAACAAATTCTGGTTCAAAAGCTGGAGTTCCCCTTTCAAACTAAATTAAACTTCAAACTTCAGTCTTAGAAACAAAATGGTCAAAAGCACTTTTAAAATATCATATCCATTATATCCATTGCAGTATTTAAAAAAATGAAATTACAAAGGTGTTTGGAAGGTAAACTACCCCTTTAATGGGGATAATTTTGGAAAATGCTATAGGAAATAAGCCCTTACCTGCCTGTGGTGCTACATCAATGTCTGTCTGTCTCACATTGCCCCACAACCTTTGTTTTCCAGACAGAATTAATCCTGTGTTTTCCAGACAGAATTAGAGAGAATCCTATCCGGTGGTATCAAAGGGTATTGGGGCAGCCTAGGATACATGAGGATACATGGGCTAGTGGCCCATGTGATGTGAAACCCACTATAAAGGAGACCCATGAAGTTAATGCTAATGTGCCTTTTTATTAGATTTTATAGATATTCCTGCATTTTCTTAGGGTTTTCTTAGGGTTATCCACAAATATCCTAATGCAATGGCTTTTAGTTATCTGGATTCACAGTAAACCCCCTTTGTGGTACATTATTTGGTTAAGGGCCCCAAACCCCTTCACAGTGTTGCAGATGAATACAGCCATAATTCCAGGTACATTTAGTTGATAGGGTTTGTGCTAACTGAACTTCAAACCAGCCCAGAAATGGTAGAACCCGCTAATCAGCTAAACTATGCATTCTATCCCTTTTTATATTTAAGTTTACAGCATTTCTCAAATTGTCTTCTACATTTTAACATCTAATAATGGCAAAGGTTGCTAAAAGTACCCTGCATTTAGGCAGCAGCTGAACTACAGCACTGAGTCAGTTAAAGTAGCTCCTCATGGCAGGATTCACTACAACGGGTTCTTTAACAAGAACTCTGATCTCCTTTGAGAAATGATAATAAAATCAGTATCACCTTCTAATTGCTGCATTATGTGTTTGCCAGAAGACTATACCGATCACTGTCCCAATATGAGTAGTTGAATAATTAAGGAACATCACCGCGAGTTTGCATCTGAGATCTTCAGCTCTGCTCCAGCAGTCTTAGCAGTCTCTTGCCAAAAACCAGTGCTTTCTGTCGCTTGTAAATCCCTTAGTAAGAGATGGAAAAAGGGCAGTCCAGGAAACGTACAGCTGTGTGTCTGTTTCCTTCAGGCAGTCGGTGGCTTGCAAACCGCTACAAGCTGAGATAAAAGGCTCTCAAATGCGATGTTGCTGTGATTTTAGAAGGAAACCCAGCAGTACAGGCACTAAGCTTAGTGAACTGCATAATGTAGCTCCCTTCTGGCTCCACGTTCCAACTGACGGTGCATCATGGAATATGGGCTGAATCTGGCTGACACATAGAACTTTGGTGCTGTGCTCTTATAATATGCGTAACTCTTTCAGTGATGAAAATGCCCTTTATGCCTGCAGGGACATTCTTCCCCTTATAGAACTAAAGACATTTTCATTTGTGCATAAAAGCCTCATTATACTGTATGTGAATCAATATTAACTAAATGCAACAATCTTTTTTCTCACATGATTGCACAGCATATCACATGCATAGCATATTAAGATTCTAGCTCCTTCTTGATACTGCTAAATAGCACAGGTGCTTTAAAGGGACACCAATACCAGATTTGATTATTTCAAGAAAACATGAGATTTAAGTACATGGTGTAATCACTCTTTCATAAGTACAAATATGGGATCTATTATCCGGAAACCTGTTATGAAGAAAGCTCTGAATTACAGAAAGGCCATCTCCCATAGACTCTATTTTAATCAATAATTAAAATGATTAAAAATGATTTCCTATTTCTCTGTAATTATACAAACAGTACCTTGTACCTAATCCCAAAATATAATCAATCCTTATGGAAGCAAAAGCAATTCTATTGGGTTTATTAAATGTTTTAATGATTTTTAGCAAACTTAAGGTATGGCAATCCAAATTATGGAAAACCCCAGGTCCAGTGCATTCTGTATTACAGGTCCCATACTGCCCAAGAAAAAAACTGCAACCAATCAAAATGGATTTTCAAAACAATAAACCAACCTGTATCCAGTCAGTGCGACATTGACATGGAAAAAAAATGAAAAAAATAATAATGGGCTAATTTTCAGTTTTTGAGTTTGTTTTTATAAGCAAACTTGCATATGAAATGCTCATTTATTTATTAATGTGATAAACTCATTCGAAGAAAAAAAACCTCAAAATTACAAGTTTACAAACTTGAATAAAACTTGAAAACTGGAATATCTCAAATTGAAAATATGGCTGTACTTGTCTAGGACAACTACCAATGACTTATAAAGAAACTTGCAAGCTTTTAAATGGTGAAGTTTTACATCTGCTTTTTTATGGTTCCACAACATTCGCTTTTGCATTTTCCAGGCCGACCTCCGATCTGCTCCGCTCTGTGTGCACACACTCGGGCAGTTACCATAGGCTTCAGTGCAGGCACACAAAGCGGCGTATGGAAGCGGATCCGCCTCACTCAGCCAGGCAGAAAAGCGCAGGGCTGAGGGAAGCGGAGATACACTTCGTCTGACCTCACCCTTAAGATTTCGGGGCTCTCTGCCAAAAGCTACATTTTAATTTAATTTGTATCTTTTTTAGCGTTCAGTGCAGGAGATCAGAGGGAAATGAGGGACTTTTCCGTAAGAATCTTTTCGGTAAGTATCCGGGACTGCGGGCTGAGCTGTTAAAAGAGGGACAGTCCCACGAAAATTGGGAGGTATGATAGAGGTATGGGACCTGTTATTCAGAATGTTAGGGACCTGTGGTTTTCTATATAAAGGATCTTTCTGTAATTTGGGTCACAATACCTTAAGGCTACTTAAAAAATCATTAAAACATTAAATAAACCCAATAGGATTTTTTCTGCCTCCAATAAGGATTAATTACATCTTAGCAGAGTTTAGGAACAAGGTACTGTTTTTGTGCTGCTATGTTATTATTTTATTAAAATGGTGCCTATGGAGATGACCTTCCATAATGCTAAGATTTCTGGATAATGGGTTTCCAGATGGATTGTATACTTGTATGTGTCTAATATACACATGCTTCAACAGTCTGCTTAACAAGTAGTCTGATAAATGTCAACCACAGATGGATATCCATCATTTTCAGTCAACATCAAAGTACATACTGTATTTATCACTGAATAGTGCCAAGAGGTTTAAATCTGCACCATTCCAAATTATAGTGCAAAGTGCGCTGTGTGTACTGGGTGTACCAATTTTAGAACAACTGGCATAAGGCAGAGTGAACAATGCATGGCGTTCTGTACTTATACTTGTTGCCCCGTTAGATGATATTTGCACCTGACATTTATTTGTTTGGCAAATATGATTTCATATTATCAGTACCAATTTTCTTTCTTTGAGAAAACAGCAGTCCTAGGGCAGATATATTAAAATGTGAGTTTAGAGCTTGCTACGTAAAAACTCACGTTCTATTCATTCCTATGGGATTTTTAGAAGCATATTTATGAAATGGTGAGTTCTAACTTTCCCCCTTTGATAAATACACTTCTAAAAATCCCATAAATTCCCATGGAATGAATAGAACATGGGGAGTTTTTGTGTATTAAGCTCTAAACCCACATTTTGATAAATCTTTATGGCAGTGCATACAGTCAATTCATGCTTATTAACATGCCCACTAATGCTGACAGAAAGCTATTAAGTTTAATCTTATTTACAAAATTAGAAAGTAAGCGAAGTCAGCTTATGCAAACAAATAGTATATAAATCCCAGACACAAATTCTATTATACCCTAATGATGGGAATTTAAACAAATGATTATTATTCATTTGTACGGAAAATAGGTATTATATAGTGCTATAACTGGTACAGAAAGGATAAGGTTTTGTGTACATACATTTCCTTGCTGCATATTCTAGATTAAGGCACCTTCCAAGAAAATAATGATAGGATGCCATTTCCAGCTCGGATATTCGGACAAGGCTGAACAGCTTTACATTCCGGGGCATCTGCTGGCCGCATCTTGAACACCAGTACGCCATCAGCAGACAAGCACAACAGATTCCTCTCTGTCCCAAGCACACGGTTATTTCCAAGCCAAGTACTTATCCTTCTTAAGAATAATGAAGGATGTTGTCCTAACACACGGCTCACACATGCAATTGGCTAAAACCTTATAGGCTTACCAACTGTCATATTCTCCTTGCATGCCATTAGTGAACTAGGCAAAGGGATGAAACTGGCACAGTCTACTTTACAAATGTATACACTCATCCTTTCAATCGCACTGTTAAAAATGAAATCATAATTCACATATCTATAATTCATCCTTTAACCAGGGATCTTAATTTTTCTAAGATAAAGACAAACTGATTATATAGAATTTGTCACACAGTTGTAACGTTACTAATTTTAATGTTTTATGGTTTTTGGCTTTTTCCTACTCTGTCCCTTTTACTCTTTACACTCTTTTAAGATGAATTTTCCCTTTATGCCCCTGTTGTTCCTAGAAGGGTAACTGAAGCAGGTTATAAAATATCTGGATGCACACAACATACCCCTTTTATTTCTCTTCTCTGACCCTAATGAATTCACAGGATGAAATGGACAAAACTAGTGCTAATAAAAAAAGTTGCTATAAAATACAATTTGTTAGTAGGGTTGCCACCTGGCCGGTATTTCACTGGCCCAGCCAGTACAATACCAGCCAAGGCCGGGGCCTGTATTGCAAATTTACTGGCAATGTACTTGCTGGTAAATTTGTAATAGCTAGTCCTTCCGCCCCTGGCCCACCTCCAATCTGGCACTGGCCTGCCCCATTCTCCCCTCCTAGCTCCAATAGACTCTCCCGATTCAATCCTTGAGCGCATGATTCTGACCCTTGAATTAATAACCCCTTCCCCTTGAAGATGCAGCCTGGTTCATTTATATCACAGACTGCCCCCCTCGCAGGACCGCCCCCAGCCCAGCCGGTATAGGCAGCTCAAAAAGGTGGCGACACTATTTGTTAGAGACGTGATGCTCCAGGTTCAATGAAGAAACACAATGCACAAAATTGTACTGGAATTAAAATCAGCCAAGCATTGCATATATCAGTCTATGCAGCAGTACGGATACAATTTACACTGCAAGTATATAATGGAGTTATGGGGCAATGCTATTGGCACTGTATTTTATAAACCTAAATATACATAAAATAGACAAAATATTCAGATGCCTTATTTTTGTTTTGTTTTTTTTTTAAAGCATAAAAAGTCAAAATGTGTTTTATAAAAGTATGCCTGGGTAAAACCTTTACATAAATTGATGAAGTTACTCTGTGATAAATACATGAACAGCCCTACAGCATTGCTTGAAAGCTTGTGAACCTCTTTGAATTTTTAATATTTCTGCATACAGTAAATATGACCTGAAATGTGATTTGTTTTTTACCTAAAACTTTAATGGTAACTCCACCCAAATATAACTTAAGCTTTTTAAAAAAAAATGCACAATAATTTCAAGCAACTTTGCAATATACATCAATTAAAAAATATGCAGCCTTTTCAGGATTTTTAATGTAATAATATGGTTTGAAACAGTTACCTAAGCCTAGCCTCCTGCTGATCTGGCTGACTACTTTGCAACTCAGAAAAAAGAAAAAATGTTACAGTAGTCGACTGTCGTCAGCCTACCTTTAGCCTGCATTCTCTAAACCCAACAATCCCCTGCACATGTGATGTCAACATGGAAAGGCACATCACAGTGCAATGCATTGTGGGTTATGTAGTTCCTGCATGCTATCTGTAAGCTGTGGAGAAGTTGTCACGATTTGTAACAAAAATGTTTTTGTCCCTCCTCCCCTGGCAGTATTTCAAATGAAGCAGAAAGAGAAGGACTGTTTTGCAGCTGGATTTCAACATATAAAAAAGGTAATTATTCATACTTTTTGAAGATTATAGGAATAGGTATATTAGGGGTTTCTGTGTTGTGTGGGGCTCAAAGTTTGGTTCGAAAGCTGGAGTTACACTTTAATAAAAAGAACCGAATTAAACAAACAAGCCCAAAACATTTTACTTGTTCCATACATATTTGTGTGTTAAAGGTATGTGATAATCAGGTGTGTTCTAAAAGAACAGAAGTCTGGCTTTTCACTATCCAAGTCTGATATAAAGTATGGCACCTGTTATCTGGAAACCTGTTATCCAGAAAGCCCTGTATTACAGAAAGGCCACCTCCCATAGATAATTTGATTTAAATTATGTATTTTTTTTTAAATAATTTCCTTTTCCTCTGTAATAATAAAACAGCACCCTGTACTTGATCCTAACTAAACTGCACTAATTCATATTGGTGGAAAAACAATCCTTTTGGGTTTATTTAATGTTTAAATTCCTTTTTAGTACACTGGATCCAAATCACAGGTCCCAAACCTGTATTAACAACATGTTTGTGGAAAGTTGCTACTATCCACAAAGAACATTGCTGTCTGTTTACAGTTGCTAAAGACCACATGGAGAGGTTGAAAAGCCATTATAACAATGTTCTGTGGATGGAGACCAAAATAGAACTTTTTGGCCTGAGTGAAAAAGACTACCTTATCCTATCTGTGAAACATGGTGGTGGCATTATTGTGGTTTGAGCCTGCTTTCCTGCCTGTGAACCAAGATGACTTGCCATCATTGATAGAACTATGAATTCTGAATTACACTAGCAAATCCTGTAGGATTATGTACCCATCCATGAACTAAAGCAGGGCTGTGGAGTCGGAGTCGAGGAGTCGGAGGCAATTTTGGGTACCAAGAGTTGGAGTCGGCAAAAAATGAACCGACTCCGACTCTGACTCCTACTAAATTTAAATGGGAATAAAAAAAAAAAATAAAGCAAGTTTAAATGTCCCAATTCACAAACAGTCATAATTAATTACTTCTCTGCTATAAGAATAAAGCCCAATGCACACAGTGCATAAATAAACACGTTGAGTGACCATGAAGCATGCTTTTCATTGACTGTATGAATGTATAAAATACATTAGCATATTAAAAACAGACTCCACAGCCCTAAACTAAAGCTCAGAAGAAAGTAAATTATGCAACACAACAATGACCCTACCTAAAAGAATAGTTAAATCAAAAGAAACTTCATGTTTTGAAATGGCAAAGTCCTGACCTTAATCCTACAGAAATGTTGTGGAATGACCGGTTCATGCCAAGAAGCCCAACATCCCTGAGTTGAAGCTGTTCTGTAATTAGAAATGGCCTAAAATTCCTCCAAGCTGATGCGCAGGACTGATCAATAGTTACCAGAAACATTAAGTTGCAATTATTGATGCTCAAGTGGGAAACACCAGTAACAGAAATCAAAGGTTCACATACTTATGCTACACTTCTCCTCAATAAATAACTGGACCAGCATTGTGTATTTAACTTATTTAAATGGGTTTGATTATTTAGATTGACAATGACAATTCAAAAGGGTCCACAAGTTTTCAAGCAGCGCGGTATGTAATTCATGCTTATTCCCAAGTAAATATTTTTTGGATCCTTTGAGTTTAAAGGAGAAGTAAAGTCTCAATCACTGGTCGTTCGCAGGTATCCTGGCCCAGTTGCAGTTTTCTGCTTACAGCACTGGCCCTGGTTATCTGGTAAGTGATTACAATTACTGGGGGGTGCTAACATTTTGGCACCCCCAAGTGATTGTATCTTTTATTCTGAATGTTAATGTCTTTTACAAACACATACTTTATTTATTATACTTAAAATTGATTCCAGCAAGATATTATTTCCTGTTAATAAACCACTGTGTTTCAGTCAATCCACAGGTTCTTTGTCTTGTCCAGAGGTTTATAAGCTTTTAAGTATTTACATCATCTATTAGTAGCTTCATCTTTAAAGCTTCTATTGACACTTTCCTGTTATATAATGGAGAATACTGAGTATTATTAATCCCCTGGGTTACATTGCTATTAGGAGCAGAAGAGGCAACATCCAGACATCTGCTTGGCCCAGCATAACACATAGCATAATTAATCCCCTCATGCACCTAGCAACAAACACACAGCTAGAAGCAAAGCAAGCGCAGAAGCGGAATGCACAAAAGTGGAGTAAACTGAAATTGGAGTGAGAAATATATTTGGAGTTATTTTGCAAACTTGCTTTATTCCATTTTATGACATCCTTAGCACCTTCAAATAAAGTATTTACTGCCAGCTGAAGTTTGAATTTAACCAAGATAGGTTTGATAGTATAGGTGTGTAGAGGGCCAGAAATTGACCCTAGTTATCTCAGCCTAATTACTAAAATATATTTATTCTAAATAGCTTATCTGTTATGTAAATAAAAGGGCCCAACAGCCCTACTGAAATATGTAGCAGGAAGCAAAAGCAATGAGAGTATGAACTGTATAGGCATTCCTATGCCTAACTTTGTGGCTTTTATATTTTTTACCTGTTAACTGGAATCTTGCACATATTCTTTTCAGACTGACAGGGGTTATTATTTCAGATGACTTATTAATGTGCTTGCTAACTATAGACTTGCCTATAATGTTTAGTAACTGATAAGGGTTCATTTACTATGGGCAGGAGTAATATTGTTGCAGCCCTTAAACAAGGCAGAAAATGCTCCTACCCACAGAAAGATGTGCCTCCATCACTTTATAGCATAAATAAAACGATCTATACAAATGGTATGCCAATTTTACTTTAATGAAACTTCAAGTAAGAGATTCGCATGGTGACTTTCCCAGTAAATTAATAAAAGCATCTACATACATATCCCACTCTATATTTAATTTACATTGAATTGTTACAAGCTGCCAATCACTCATAAACCAACCACACGCATTGTCAAATGTTTGATTACAGTAATTACCATCTGCAGTGCTTGCTGGAAAATGGTCTGAATTCTGTTGGAAGCCATTGTATTACAAAGAGCTACTAATTACTTTCCATTGTTAAAAATGTGAAACTACAAAGGCAATCATTTTGCGGCAAATATGCATTTGACATTTTGAAAGTAAAGCCTTGTTGTAATAAGAGCTTTTGCTCAGAACTTCCAAGAAGCTAAAATATATCAATGCAGGCAAAACTTTAATAGTCGGATTTAAAAAGTATCCACATACTCATGCTCCCAGCATCCTCTAATACTGAACCTTGATAAGGACACAGGAAGATGTACTTCCACAAAAGCTACTGAAATTATGGACAGCCCTGATTTAGAATAAAGTGGGTACCGGTATACTTAGTTTTTTATTTAAATTCTTTTGATGTTTTCAGAAATATACTACAATTTACTAAAATCTATAAATAATGAAAGCTGAATGTAGCAGGGTAGCAGTGGTCCAATTTAATCTTGCTATTGATGTGACCCTGGAGTACATTCATCTTATTCTGTATCAGAACCACTGCCATCAATTATTAGTCAGCATAATGATCCGGGGAAGGTTACTGCTTTGATGTTAGAATGTACCCTCCCTGTAGATTCCATATTCAAGGGCTAAAGATATAAAGCAAGCCATACATTGCATTTGTACAAATGTGGTTTTCAGATGATAAATCAGAGCGCTGACCAAGTCAGTGATTGTCTTTATGACAGAAAGGAGTAGGACAGCTTCTGGCTGCTGTATAATTAGTCTGGATCTCAGCAAATCCTTAGCAGGTTTATCTCAGCACTGCCAGGGGATTAGCTACAGAGGAAAACAGTACTGCACTAGATTTAAAACCCACTGGCAAATACTGTGTAGGTGGATAAAAAAGTCAAGTCTTTTAGTTGAATTGCATGACCTAGTGTCTATCAGCTGCTTTCCTGTGAAGGACTAATCACTCTTAACAGATTATGGACATTGCCGTTTTTTTAGGGCTGCAGCAAATATAACTTTCTAGATTACATGAGAATACACAGTGTTGTAATAAAAGCCCCCACAGGCCCTGTGGTGAGGGGGGACTCCAAGTTTTGAGGGGACCTACCTAGGTGTAGAAGGGCCAACACCCCCTGGGTCATAAAGGGACCATACCCACTCCACGCCATAGTAATAAAAACCAAGGCCTCCAACTGCATCTCTAGACATCTGCCTGCCTATATATAAATCTATTATCACTCTACTATTTCTCTGGCAGCTAGAAAGGATTTATGTGCTTTATATATATGTGTAGCTGCTATGCAGGGATACAATGTAACTGAATATGCTTTTTTACTCAAATGAGGAGTTTTAAATTTTTTTTATATATATATATATACAGTATAGCAGAAAGTGTGCACATCATTTAATAAGGTTACATGCCTGGGTGCAGAAATCTGGAATTATGTAACACCATACTTACAGGTCTTTAATGATAAAAAAATAAATATATTGAGCCATAACCATTGAACCAATAAATTTACATTTTTTCTACACAGATAAAATATCCTGCGATATTATTTTCTAATACCCCTTATAAATTCTAAAAACAGAACTATGGAAATATTACATTTTGGTATTTCTGGAAAAATAAAAATGTAGATGAAGAAGAACAAACTCTAACAAAATTATAGTTTAAATATTTATATTGTGTTATATATTACTGAAATGTGCGATTTGAATCCTAATTTGCATATGCAAATAAGGACAAGGAAGGGTGAAATTCTCTTTCATGCGGAGAATAATTTTCAACTTCCATGTTTATGTGACAAAAAGTCACGTGATTTTAGGAATTCGGATTCAGTTCTGCCGGAGGCATGGAATCAGCCGAATCGGAATCCTGCTGAAAAGGGCAGAATTTTGGATGAATCCCAAACCAAATCCTGGATTCTGTGCATCCCAGGTGTTTTTATCCTCTTTTGACAAATTTAGCAGTTATCATGTGTGACCTAAGGGCTTATTTTCCATGCACATTTGTGAGCATTATGAGTGTTTTATGGACATAATACATAAAGTGCTTGTACCACTGGTCGCAGGAAAGATCATTCTATTGACGTTCAGGGCTGAACAAAAATCCTGAACAAAATCTTTTGTCCCACCTGATCAACGAGACAACCGATATCCAAAGGTTTCTCAATACCGGTCGTCTTATCTATCTGCCATACACGCACCGAATATCGTGCAAAACCTCATACGATAATCTCAGTGCTTGTATGCCCAGCTGAGAGAAGAAATATGATACCAAAGCCCATGTGTAAACAATAGAAGCAAAGGAATGCCGTGTTTCTTTTCACAGAGCACTCAGAGCAGCAATACTGTGAGTGTAACTTGGTGTATTTATATTGACTTCTCTGATAAAGCTTACATGGTTTCAACCTTTCCTTCTCCTTTAAATGGCACAACCTGAAGAAGCACATTTAATCACATGTAAGGGGATGTCAACATGCACTGTCAACATGAACATGGTGGGAACAATTTGCAACCACAAGAATTACATTCACAGTTGGGCACAACTCTGTACTAATAACAGAGAGAGGTGTAATAGAGGTGCAGACAGCTGTGTGACAGAACTTAATCCAAAGATGGTATTTTATGCCATATTTTTTGCACTTTGCACATTACCACCCTCCCCTGTAAATAAGCATGTTGGGCAGAGTTAATAGAAAAAAACAACCATGAGTACCTATATTTATAAAATTTCAAAAAACAAATGGATATACAGTGTGAAAAAAACCTGAAAAATGTAATGCTAAATATGTTATGATGTACTCTTAGTAATATTAAATCTGGTAACCATAACAACCAATTGCACACCTTTTTAGTACAAGCTGATTTTCTTCACTGTATGAAAGGGACACGTGGGCAGATAAATTCTACCCTGTGCAAATGTATTACTGTTGTGAAGGCTACATTCAATATTAAAGGGGTTATTAACCTTTGAGTTAACTTTTAGTAGAGAGTGATAGTCAATAGTCAATAGTCAAGTGATAGACAATTTGCAATCGGTCTTCATTTTTCATTATTTGAAGTTTTTTAATTATATTACTTTTTGTTCTGCAGCTCTCCAGTTAGAAATTTCAGCAGTTATCTGGTTGCAAGGGTCCAATTTACCTTAGTTACCAGGGAGTGGGTTGAGTGTGTGACTGATATATGAATAGTAGAGGGCTAAATAAAAATATAAGTAATAAAAAGTAACAATAACAATATTAAAATTGTAGCCTCACAGAGCAATAGTTTTTTACTACCGGGGTCAGTGACCCCCATTTGAAATCTGGAATGCGCACAGGGCGCCCGGATAAGAAATAAGCACTGCATAGGATAAGCACACAGGAAAATGCCTTTCCCATAGCATAATGTAATGCAATAATGTATGTTCTATTCGATATGCTCTGCCTTACGTTTTTAGCGTACAGTGAGAGTGATAGATAAACATTTAAAGGAAACATTCCAGTGAATGTTTCTGTTATGACCAGCTTAACATATAAGACTGCAACACAACACCAGGCTAATGACATGAAGTCAGTGAGACATACAGACAAACCAATCTGCAGACACAGCTCATTGGCCCTTTGTGCAGGACTTTAGTTTGAATAGGGGCCCAGCAGTTAATAACAATGTCAGTACTACTAGCTACCAGCACTACAGAACATACTGAACTAAAAGACTTGTTTTGTGTGCAGTTATTATGTTCCAGTTCACTTCACCTCAGCATATTTTACCTAAATATGTCCATATTTATTACAGACCCCTCTGCAACTAGTGAATTTTCTCAGTATGCAAGTATAACCCATTGCATGCTGACAAATATAGCAGAGCCTTAGATAAATAATCCATTACCTGTCTAATAAACTCTTTCACCTAAGAAGGGAACTAAAATCATTCTCACACTGCAGCCCTCATTATCTTTTTATTTGTTTATGAACAGAAGAGAAAAAGATGAATTCACAGTGATGTGTTCACATTTCCCAATTAATTTTTAGAGTATCTTTCATTCTATCGATGGGAAGTGACATGCAGTGATTTTATCCACATCTGAGGACATTTCAGAAGGTGAAACACACAAATTGCTTGATAGGCTTCCCATAAAAAATGTCTTATATAGCAGTTTAAGCCTGTCACTGCCAACATGAATGAGCGCACTGCTTAAGTTTGGGTATAATTCTATAACTAGGCCTATGACATTGTGGCTTTTTATTTTATTTATTAAAGAAACTACAAACATTCCTTTAACCTAAAGTTTAAACAAAAGACAAAAAATAAAAACAATATTGTAATGATAGCTCAGCTGGACTAGTGAAACAACTACGCACTGGCTTTTGGTCTTACAGCAGAGAAATACTTTATCTGTGAAAAAGGACATTGTAACATATTGTATTTTTTTTTCATTACAATTTAAAGGACAAGGAAGCTCTTGGAACTGGGCACTTTTACAGTATTGAAGGATGTCACTTACAGTGAGTAGTGCGATCAGGACTAAGACCAAGACCAGGGCCGCCCCTGCCATGAGGAAGGTGAAAAACCTTGCCTCAGGCGGCAGTGAGCGGGCAGTTACCAGAAGCGGCAAAAAGCTGCCTCTGGTAACTTTAAGAGCCAAATTTTTGTTTTTGAAATGAAAATTCAGCTCTGTTAGTACAGATAGCGCAATAGCTAAAGTTCTAAGCGTGGAGCTGGAAAAATGGGGCCTTAGGCATAGAGGCGGGGCAGACAATTACTTTCACTTCCCATTCCGTACTTTGTAGATGTCATTGCCCTCTTCACTCCCCCCACCCCTTTCCTCACTGTCCTATTGTGTAGCCAGGGCATGGGCATCAGGTCCACCCTTATGGCACATAAACAAGATTTTGGCATGATGCACAGCTTTCCTGACTAACAAAATGGCTCTTGCCTGCTTGCTGCAGTTGTATATTTCCAAGACTGAAGAAAAAAGATTTAAATCATTTATATAGTGAAGTATTTTTTGTGAAGTAAAGTTTATTATGCTTGACTAACCCAATATAAAAGAGTCTGGATTTATGTCTTAGGGCAGTGTTCACCAACCAGTGGTTCGTGAGCAACATGTTGCTCCCCAACCCCTTGGATGTTACTCCCTGTGGCCTCAAAGCAGGTGCTTATCTTTTGAATTTCTGGTAAGGAGACAAGTTTTGGCTGCATAAAAACCAACTATAATGCCAAATAGCCTTCTGTAGACTGCCAGTCCACATAGGGGCTATTAGGTGAAACCTTTTTCATGCTTGTGCTGCTCCCCAACACTTTTTTAATTTGAATGTGGGTAACAGGTATAAAAGGTTGGGGATCCCTGATTTACGGTGACAGGTCCCCTTTAAGTAGCTAAAAAGCTGAGCATTAAACTGACCAATTAAAAATACCTGACAATAGCTCGAACCAATGCTTGTCAATGCTTGTCAAGCAATAGTTTCATTTAAGGAAATGAAAAAAACAGATAAACCCTGCTTAGGGTTACTAAACCTGCTGTTGCTGAGTGCTGTCCCATCCACTCAGACATGTGTCTCATGCTGCTATCCTGTGCCTATTTTTAAACTCTGTCCAATTGCTGCTAAGATTTCAGCATCTATTGCGTAATAGAATGCTGGTATGAGGCTACTTCCAGTATTGAGATCAGATTACTACAGAACAAATCATCAACATTATGGCACAGAAGAGTTTTATGACTTTCCTAAACCCGTTAATGCTAAAAGAGCACTAATGGGATATGTAATTTTCTGTTGCATAATATGATAACCTTACAGTCAAGCCAAGGTGAATCTAATATGGAATCAGGAAACTGATTTTAGCTAGTTAGCTAATTAGGAATGGGAAACCTGATAATGCTGAATTACATGTTTTAGGGCTCTGGCACACGAGGAGATTAGCAACCCGGTGGGATGGCAATTCGGGGAGATTAGTCGCCCGCAAACAGGGAGATTTGTCGCAGAAATGTAAGTTGCCTGTGGGATGGCACACGCTGCACAGGCGATTTCGGCAAATCGGCGAAGTTGCCTCGCGAGGCATTTTCGGCGATTTGCCGAAATCGCACCGCCGCGTGTGCCATCCCACCGGCAACTTACATTTTCACCGGTGGGATGGCAACTGATGGCAACTCGGGGAGATTAGTCGGCCGAGAACAGGGAGATTTGTTGCGGGCGACTAATCTCCCTGTTTGCCAGAGCCCTTAGTCTTTAGAAGCTGATGGGGAATTCAGCTATAGTTCTGCAACATCTGAACAGTCCAATTGTATGCAATGCTTTATAATAATTAGGGTTGAAACTTATATATCCATAAGTTTATTTCCTCTGCAAAAAAATAATTTAGCTTCATTCTTCATTCCCTTAATGCAGGGATCCCCAACCTTTCTTACTCGTGAGCCACAGTCAAATGTAAAAAGACTTGCAGAGCAACAATAGCATCATAAAAGTTCATGGAGGTGCCAAATAAGGGCTAAGATTGGCTATTAGGTAGCCTTAGCTTACAGGAGGCTTTATTTGGTAGTAAATCTTGTTTTTATTCAACCAAGTCAGGAATTCAAAAATAACTACCTGGTTTGGGGGCACTGGGAGCAACATCCAAGGGGTTGTGAGCAACATGTTGCTTATGAGCCACTGGTTGGGGATCGCTGCCTTAACGTCATTCCCTTAGTAATTACATAACAGCAATTTGAACTTTCCCCTGCTATATGTTTAAATGATTATATCTAAGCAGCATTATCAAAACCTACAGATAGAGAAGGATTACAGCCACAGCCTTCTTTCCCACTGAAAATAATAGTGTGTGAAGCACACTGTACAATTCCAGCCTCACCTGGCAGAGAGTTCCATGACTTTACTGTTCTCACAATGAAGAACAATTTCCACCACTAAAGGCAGAAATACAGGTTGTTGGAAATTGCTGTCATTACAATGCAGATATCTGTCTATTGGTCCAAGAAAGATAATCTTTGGCCCCTTTAGGGCTCTGCCACACGGGGAGACTAGTCGCCTACGACAAATCTCCCTTGTCGCGGGTGTCTAATCTCCCCAAAATGCCATCCCACCGTTGAGAATGTAAATCGCCGGTGGGATGGCATATGCGGCGCCACGATTTCCCCGAAATCTCTGAAGTTTCCTCTCCATACCACCTGCGATTTACATTTTCACCAGTGGGATGGCATTTTGGGGAGATTAGTCGCTCGCGACAAGGGAGATTTGTTGTGCTCACCTACAACCTACAAATAAAGGATGTTGAAATGGTGCTGGGAACATCATCTTAAGTATCATGGGTTTTACACAAGAGCCATAAACATCCTGTACATTATATCCTTATAAAAGGTGCTTAGTGAAGTCATCAGTTATAATCAGTAGTGATGAGCGAATCTGTTCCGTTTCGCTTCGCCGAAAAATTTGCGAATCTTTGAAAAGATCCGCGAAACGGCGAAAAATTCGCGAAACGGCGAAAATGTCGTGCAACAAAAAAAATTGTCGCCCGCGGCTATTATTTTGTCGCGCGGCTATTGTTTCGTCTCCCGCGGCTATTGTTTTGTCGTGCGGCTATTATTTTGTCGCGCGCGGCTCTTGTTTCGTCTCCCGCGGCTATTGTTTTGTCGCGCGGCTATTATTTCGTCGCGCGTGGCTCTTGTTTCGTCGCCCGCGGCTCTTGTTTCGTCGCGCGGCTCTTATTTCGTCGCCCGCAGCTATTATTTTGTCGCGCGGCTATTGTTTCATCGCGCGCGGCTCTTGTTTCGTCGCCCGCGGCTCTTGTTTCGTCGCGCGGCTCTTGTTTCGTCGCCCGCAGCTATTATTTTGTCGCGCGCTATTGTTTCGTCGCCCGCGGCTATTATTTTGTCGCCCACGACTATTCTTTTTTGACGCCGGCGACAATTTTTGGACGTGCGGCGAATTTTTCCGCGGCGAAATTTTTCATCCGTTTCGCGAAACAATCCGCCAATGGCGAAACGCGGAAATTCGCCGCGAATCCATGCCTGTCTAAACTTTTCGCCCATCACTAATAATCAGTACTTGGTGATGTAATTTCTGTCACATGGCTTACTAAAACTTGTGTATTATAATAAATAAAATACACCCTGTTGTAAAATATAAGGAAGAAGTCACCTCGAAGTTCCATGACATTTATAAAGCACTCTGGCCTACGCTTTTATATGGTCATATAAATCCTTGGGAATATCCGGTAAAATATATCTTTATAATCAGATTTCCATGACCTGTATAAGAGCACTTGGTCACAGAACTCCTTGGTGACTTTTAATATTCTTATTTTTTACAATTTGGGATACTGTATTCGCTATATATTTTACAATAGGGGGTACTTTATTCACTATATATACACATCAGTTGGAAATCAGTTTAAATCTGCCCTCTAGTGGCTATGTTGGAATAACTTTTGGGTGTATATCTAAATGTATTTCCATTTAACAAACTATGAACTATGTTCCAAGACCATGAATTCTTGTTCTTCTGTCTGATGCCAATGCTCTGGCAAGCCACCTTACTGCCAATCTTTGTAGATGATCTGTCCTCAGGGCTGCTCCTACCATGAGGCAAGGTGAGAACTATGCCTCAGACATGAGTGAGAGGCCAGTTACCAGAGGTGGCAAAAAGTATGTATTTATCATAAATACATATTCTCTGGCTACACTTCAGTTTACCAATACAAGTATTATAGACATCTGCCCACAACTCCAATGGCATACCAAGACTAAGCATGACATATATCAGGTGATATCCTACATGTATTTGTTGGAATAAGTTTAGTAAATGCTGAAGTTTGGAGCAGTTTATGGATGCACGGGTGAATGGATTCTTCTGGTACAATTTCTTATTTGTCTTTGCATTTTGAACTGTACTTTCACTCTTTTTAAAGGAGATTTTCACAATACAGAATTTGGCATAATGAAAGAAAGGTTTATTCTAAGAAACATTAATTTAACACTATATACAGTTTGATATATAAATAGAAATACTTGTAAATAATGAAATAATGCTGGTCATTCTCCTCTATGTCTCTTAATCAGCTTGCTTGATACATTGTTTCAGCAGTCAGAACTAGCAGAGCAAAAAATGTAAACACCCAGGCTGATACAACAGCAATTTATTAAATAAAAAACTAAATAATAAAATAATCCCTTTTTATTTATACTGAAAAGTTGCTTAAAAATACATTTTTATTTCATTAAGAATTAGACTTTGACTTTGACTTTTATTTATAAATACTGGCTTGAGGAATCTTTCGGTAATTTGGTTAAAATATGTGTAATTGATGTATCCACTTTGGGCAAAAACAAAGCAGCGATCCTAAACTGAAGCAGCTTACAAATAAACTAAGAAACGCTTATTTTAGTGAGGAACAAAAGTGGATCCATGATATATTTTTTAGGGATGCACTGAACACACTTTTTTGGGTTCGGCCAAACCCCCAAACCCATCCTGGTGGAGTCTGCCAAATCCGAATCCTAGGATTGGGAAGGGTTAAAGAACAGTTTCCCCATAAAATTTAACCCTTTCCGAGTGCTAATTAGCATATGATAATTAGGATTAGGTTCGGCTGGGATCGTGGATTCGGGTGAAATCTAATCCATCAAAAAAAGGCTGGATTCAGCCCGAATCCCGAACTGAATCCGGGATTCGGTGCATCCCTAATATTTTTACTGGGATGACCAAGCCTCATGAAAGCCCTGGTTTGGTCTCTCCTGAACCCTATTGGCTCTGCAAAATGAATTACTACAGGAACAAAACTACACACAAGAATGTGAATACAGTCAAACACCGCTTTATATTTTGACAGCTTTTATGCATTTTTTTGCAGTCCCCTCCAATTCTAATGCATTTCACTGAATGCATTTTCTAGATTTTACACTGCATTCTATGCCATCATTGTCCCCTGTAAATGTCACTTTTCTTGAATCATTTAACATTTTCCCACATTCTGCGCAAACCTCAATTGTATGTCCCCCTTTCTTACATTTTCCTGCATTTTAACTCTTTTAGATTACCAGTACATTCTGTGGGGTTGTTAATACAACTAAATATGGAACAAAACTTTGGGAGGGTGCATTCTAAGCCATTCTGCTACTCTGAGCATCTAGGTATGTCTGCTGGGAATTTTAGTTTACAAAAGATAGAGGGCTCAAAGTTCTAGCATTCTAGGGAGGGACAGGCATAATTGTGTCCATAGGTATTGATGAAAAAATGTGTCCTTGAATGAAAACCTTATAGGGCACATTTACAAACAATACAAGCAAAAGATGGGTACAGAACTAAGTCCTTTAGATGCCATACAAAAATGTGCTTGCAACTACCTCTATAACTGTAGAATGTGTATATAACTGCAAATGATTCCTGTACCTATCCCCTGCTTTGGCCAGGTATTGAGTGTAGTGCTGTTTTTGTGTCTTGTGCATATAGGTGCTGGCCCCTTTCTTACAGGCACATCTTGAAAATGTATACGATATATGAATGGCATCTAAAAGTACAAGTTAGCAGGGTGTCATGCTGAAGCATTCTGCCCTAGAGAGGATACTATTTTTATTTTTAACATGTATTTATTAAGGGCCAACATATTCCAAGCTGTAGAGTACAATAAATGGATTTATACATTGGACATACAAAATTACATACAAAGCAACCAATAAGCAATACAAGAGGTGAAGAGGGCCCTGCCCAAAAGAGCTTACAATCTATAAGGAGAAGTGATTTTGTGAATCCTACCCCACTACCTGCTCTTTTTCCAGGTCTGGGAGTGTGAGTATGGTGTAGACCCCCATAGGACAGAGCAGCAGGTAAGGTAGTGTCTGTAGATAAAAGTCAGGTTACAGTTCTTGCAAGTAAGTTAAAGGAATTAGTGATGAAGAGGTCATGAATGGAGGTAAGTTTGTTCCAGACTGAGCGGTAATTCCAGAGGGTACAGGATATATGAGCAGTGGCTTTGGGTATAGGGATAAGGTTTCCATACTTTACAAAAGCACATGGTGGGCTTGGAGACTGTGGCCCTGACAAAACAGGGATGGGGCAAGGGCCAGGGATGGAGGAAATGTCACAAGCTGCAAATAATAGGAAATATAGGAATGCAAGTTGAGAGCGGGATTTGTATGTTCTTGGTTTATATGAAGAGAAAGATTTTTTGGAGCAACAGAATAGAGTACTTTATAAACTTCACGTGTGGAGAGGCAAGGAGAGAAGAGAAGATGGCTCATTGCCATTACCTTGGGCCTTGTCAATGCCTTGTCTAGGAAATGCTAGCACTAATACCATACCCCTGGATTTTCCCTGAAAGCCTTTACATCTAGCCCTTATTTAACAACCAGCAACAAATGAGGCGCTTTCTATGATTATTCTAACTACAATATACCAGTGAAAGGTAACTGATGGTATAATTTATAACAGTGGAGCAGGTATCTGTGTTAATAAATGTGAGCCAATGGTACTAAAATGAACTACCTTTGAATCGGTACCCTCAGCCACTATATAACAAGCCATAATAATGTCCAGCCTGCTGCTTGAATTACTCACTCCATGGATATGATCTGAATCCTGGCCATGAAGACATCGCATGCGCACGCTGTACTGACACTGGAGGCTGACATGTTCATGGTCAGTTATATTTATACAATGCATTGTTATTTTGGTGAGATCATATAAAGCCAGAGTTCCAAATAGTGGAGCAGAAGTGAACACAGTCTAATTTCAGCTAATAGGGGGAGAACAGAAGGGGATCTTAACAGTTTATTATTTAAAAGAACAACAACAGCTGTGAATTATGGGAAATGGAAGCTTCTATCACACATTCATTGAGCAAACATACTCAGTTTAGTTTTGGAATGGAGTTACCAGACTATAATTGCTAGCAGCCATATACATTGATTAATAAAAACGTAGGCAGAGGAAGTAAAGAAAACTGGGGATTAGGGTAAATACAGATGGGACATTTTCCCCTCATAAAGGGGAAGTTCACCTTTACCTTAACATTCAGTAGGTAATAGATGGTGATATTCTAAATAAGCTTCCATCTGATCTTTTTATTGCATATCTTTCTTTTTAAGCCACACACTGTTCCTTGTCTATTATAATTTTAGAGGGAATAAACCTCTAGCAACCTGAAAATAGTTTAAATTCCAAACCTAAGATATACAATTATAATCTAAACGTAAATTACCAAAAGAAATAAAAATAAAAAACACCAACTTTAGAATTCTGCTGCAAAGGATGACCTATCAGCAGCCCTCTGCCTGTAGGTGAACTTCATCTAATTTTGCAAAGGACACTCACATATCTGAGTGGTTTTTAGGGTTAATAATATGATTATTTCATAAATGACATTTACATGGATGTCTAAAGGGCTTTCTGATCTACTGCAATACTGTAACAGTTAGAGTTCCACAACCCAAAAAAATTGCTCATAACAGTTTCCTTTCTGCATGTACTTCCTAGTGCATTAGTAATGACCATATATACACAGGAAATACAAAATACATGGATACTGAATGTAAATGACAAATGTGTGTGCATATATACACAAATCCACACACAAAACAAAAACATTAGCCCTAAAGCTCCTTATATAATATAAACATATCTGAATATATGCAAATATATACATTTGTGTATCAGTAAATATATATATATATATATATATATACACATACATACATATACTGATGCATTATATGAATGATTATATATATATATATATATATATATATATTTAGATACACAAATGTAAATATTTAGATATATCATTATATGTATATATATATATATATATATATATATATATACACAATAAAAATGTATCACACTCGCAGGACTTGAGTCAAAATTCAAAGACAATTTATTTTAGTATCCCAACGTTTCGGCCACAAAGGAGAACAAACAAACAAATACATATAGTGAAGCATTGTGATTAAAAGGAAAGCAGTTGTTTATGGTGACGTTAGATCTACACTACTAATTTACAATATGAGAACCCCAAAGCAATTACTTATTTGTCAGTATGCACCATGAACAAGGGTGTGAAGCAAGGCTCAGTAATGAGGATGTGTGTGTATTTCTACACATGGACTTAATTAGGCGCAGTTATATATAACACTACATACTGTAATTTGTGTATATATATATATCTATAAAATAAATAAATATGTATATTCCTATGTAAAATATGTGTATCAGTCCATACTGTATATGTTTTACCAACCCCTGACAGGCCCCAGGCTGTACATCTGTGCTGTAAAGGAGTCATATTACATGCACCTTAATCACACTGAATAAAATGAAGATGTGTTGTTAATTGGTCTGAAAAGGAAATCCATTTACAGCTGGGATACCATCAGGTGCTACCCACCCTGTATATGTTATTTACACATGGGGCACCCTTGGGAGCTGTAATATAAAACACACAGATATAGGCTTGTATGCGATGGAGCCATTGCTCTGTGTATCAGCTGACATCAGACATTCCCAATCTCTGCTAGTCCCTATAGCAGGTATTGTAAAAGGCCCCAGTTCAGCAGATCTATTCATTGGAGTGACTGACACACCCAGGCTTCGCTTTTCTGCTGAACATTCTACAACCCATCACCTTACAGCCGTGCCCAAGGCTACCATTACAAGGGAGCAAGGGGACACCTCTATGTATTGGTACTGTCCATCTACATCCACACAAACACACAATGACTTATACCGCCACATTCACGGAAGCTGCTTCTTACCGACATGAGTGATGACTGTGGAGAGCCTTTGCGTTAATTCCTGATGTGACATCTCTTCTTCTTTAAGCCAAAAAAGCATTTCCCAAGGAGAGATGCCGGGTGCCCGCCCTAATTGCCGGTGTATGTGGGGTACAAAGCGAGGCAGTGCCACTCCCAGCTCAGCAGCCTGACATCCACCTGTCACTATTGGCAACACACACTGGCTGCGGTCAGGCATGAGCAATGCAGCCCCGGTGCTTAGCATTCAGTGGGCAGAGCTGTAGTTCTGCTGCTGCTGCTAATGCTGCTACTGATGCTCATTTCTCCCACAGCGAGCCTTTCCTTGCTGTCTGCTCATCACTGCAGCCTGCTACCTGCCTCCAGGGACCATGAGCCTGCTGTGGTGCAGAGCAAAAACCTGGACTGGGAGAGCCTTGGAACTGGAGTGGGCTGCAAAAATAGCCTTAGCTCATGTCTAGCATTTGCCTTCTGTCTCCTAAATAAGTGATTATCCTAATTTGCTACATAGCTAAAATAATAGCTTCAAAAAAGAATTCCAGAAAAATGATTTCCTCCAAAGAGTAGTACTTTGCTTTTTCATTTAAAAACACATATTCAAGTTTTTCAGGGTCCATATTAGAAATTTGTTGTGTTTGAAAACATTGCACACTCAATATGTCCAGTCATTCACAAAAACGGTCCTCCAGTGCTTTAACTTTCTTATGTCTATGTGAAATTAGAATATTTCTTTCCCAACTAAATGCTCATTTACCACTATGTTCATTAATCTTATATACAGAATAGAGAAAGACATTATATTAATAATAAAAAAGGGAGCATTGATAGATGGTCTATAGCAGGGATCCCCAACCTTTTATACCCGTAAGCAACATTCAAGTGGAAAAAGTGTTGGGGAGCAACATAAGCATGAAAAAGGTTCCTGGAGGTGCCAATGAGAGCTATCATTGGCTGTTTGATAGCCCCTATGTGGACTGGCAGGTTATAGAAGGCTCTGTTTGGCATTATACTTGTTTTTTATGGCTCCAAAACTTGCCTCCCTTACCAGAAATTTAAAAATGAGCACCTAGTATGAGGCCACTGGAAGCAACATCTAAGGGGTTGGGGAGCAACATGTTGCTCGCGAGCTACTGGTTGGGGAACACTGGTCTATAGATTGGCAAATGGGACATTCATTTTCTGTTTATATTTTAAGTGATTTGCTGCTAATCCCTGTATATCATACTTACCCCACTGCATTGGTAACTGGCTCAAATCGATGTAATTTTATAACTAAATGCCAGTTTAATAGGAACAAAACATATGTGGAATTCATATTTTAAGAAAAATTAAGCTAGATTCCCACCTTAAGCCTTATAGGATAATGTCAGAATTACTCATCCTGCTCCATTTCTGCCTGGGAGACCAAGAGGCTAAAGAGCAGCTGCTGTCTGTGCTTGCACACAATCAGGCATTGCACCCTAGGGCTGGCCGTGCTTATAACTCACTATAGGGACTCTGTCAATAAAGGAAGGATTCTTGCATTAGGCAAGGGACCAGCTGGTAAATAAATGAAGTGGAAAAAAAGAAAAAACTGCATTATCTGGTCATTCTCTGCCAATACCAACCACATTTGTTATGCCAGAATGTAAATATCAATATTAGACTAGCTCAGACTAGAAAATGTACACGAGTTGAGGTAAGGTAAGGACACTATATAAGACTAATAATAATAAACAAGTTATGCAGTACAGTCCTTCTAGCTGGATTCACCTATATTTTAAATGATCTGGTAACGTTATTCTGAGGAAATATTACAGGCTTGTACCCTGTAAAAATCACAAGAGAATCTACCAAAAAAGAATTTCGAGTAAAGTGGTCTTGGCAGTTCTTTTTTGGCAAACCTTTGTGTGAAATTGTCCTTTCACCCATTGATATCTATGTCTCCAATTTTGACAGCTGTGCATGTAGGATAAAGTTCTGAATGTGGGAGATTTAAGACATTTCATTGGGTGGGAGAGCTGTGGCTACACAGAACCCAGGAATGTCTATTTTAAATGCATACAGTTAATGCCAGTACATGTGCTTACACATATGGACCTGTTACCTTGGGGTAACCTTTATAGCTTGTTTATTTTTTTTTTTTTTTTTGTGACATTTCAAGGCTTTGCAATGGAAAGACTTTGGTTTTATGTATCTGAATTCCATTCCGTATTGTAATGTAGTTTATCAGTCTTTTCTATCAACTAAAGCAGGGATCCCCAACCTTTTTCACCCGTGAGCAACATTTAAATGGAAAAAGTGTTGGGGAGCAACACAATCATGAAAAAGGTTTCTAGGAGTAGCAATAAGAGCTATAATTGGCTACTTAATAGCCCCTATGTGGAGTGGCAGGCTACAGAATGCTCTGTTTGGTATTATACTTGGTTTTTATGCAACCAAAACTTGCCTCCTTACCAGGAATTCAAAAATAACTACCTGCTTTGAGGCCACTGGGAGCAACATCCAAGGGATTGGGGAGCAACATGTTGCTCACGAGCCACTGGTTGGGGAACACTGAACTAAAGCTAAGCACTCTCTTTTAACTATGAGTGTCAAAAATTTTATACCATAAAAAAAATTGACAAAATCAAATACATTTTTTTACGCAGCAAAAAAAATTATCTTCTTGTGTACACAGTAGTGCAGTGATCCCCAACAAGTGGCTTGTAAGCAACACGTTGCTCACCACCACCATGTTGCTCCCAGTGGTCTTACCGTAGGTGCCCTCTTCCAAGTTTTGGAACCACAAAAACACAGTTGTACTCCAAGCAGAGGCTCCTATGGGCTTGTGTGTCTCACCAACACTTTTCACATCTGAGTGTGGCTCACAAGTGAGAAACTGGGGGGGGTGCATCAGGCTGGTACCTCTCCTGCCTTCCCCTGGTCTGTGCTCCCTTGTCCTGCATTCACTGTCCTTCATTCACTGAATTCCATTCTGTATTTTAATGTAGTTTATCAGTCTTTTCGATCAACTAAAGCCAAGCACTCCCTTTTAACTGTGAGTGTCAACAATTTTATATCATAAAAAAAATTCACAAAATGAAATGCATTTTTTTAGGCAGCAAAAAAAACTTCTCTTCTTGTATACACAGTAGTGCAGTGATCTCCCCAACAAGTGGCTTGTAAGCAACACGTTGCTCACCACCACCTTTAATGTTGCTCCCAGTGGTCTTAACGTAGGTGCCCTCTTCCAAGTTTTGGAAGCACAAACCACAGTTGTACTCCAAGCAGAGGCTCCTGCAGGTTAGCAGTCCACATGAGGCTTCCAAATAGCTAATCACAGTTCTTATTTATTATCCCCAAATAATTTTTTTTTATGCTAAAATTTCCTCTAATTTAGTTGTACAGAGTAATCATGTCTCCTCGCCTATTTTCCAGAGAAAACAACCCCAACCTCAACAGTCTAACCTCATAGTTTAAATCTTCCATCCCCATCCCAGTTTAGTTGTATGTATCTGCACTCTCTCCAGCTCATTAATATCCTTCTTAAGGACTGGTTGTCACGATCGGTATCCCAAAACTCAGAACAGACTCCAAGGGTCTTGTCTCGGCTCACGCTTCTGCCTATAACAGCCGCCTTTCACGTCGGGAGGAGCCCTTCGCTACTCGGATGCCGCCAGGTCTTATTGTGAGAGACCCAAGGAGAGAGTTCTGAGCAAGCGAGGGAACCAATCGGGTGGCAGGAAGGCGGGGAACACTTTAGAGTATTCAAGACAGGCCGGGGTCAGCAACGATCGGGCAACGCAGCACAGAGTCAGGATCCAAGGGAATAGTCAGTCAGGCAAAGGTCGGTCCAGGCAGCAGGCAAGAATAGTCAGGAACAGGTAAGGTCAATACAAGGAGCAAACAAGAGAGGTCAGGTACAGGCTAAGGTCAAACACGGCAGGAACAACAAGAGAATCACACCCAGGAACTCACAGGAAGCAGAACCTACGTTGGGCAGGGATAACAAGCGCTTTAAATATTTTAATTTTGGCGCCATATGACGTCACACACGCGCGCCGAACAGAGACGCGAGTGAGCATGCACAGAGCGACGGGCGCGAGCGTGCACATAAGCGAACTCGCACGCTTATTAAAAGGCAGCGTGCCGGGCGCGCACGCGCCTAGGAGCAGACGGCAGGCATCCCCGTAATGGAGGAGGCGGGCGGGTGTCCCCGCCGCCCCACTAGACCACCAGGTACCTTTACACTGGAGCTCAAAACTGCACTGCATACTCAAAGTGAGGCCTTACCAGAGTCCTATAAAAAGGCAAAATTATGTTTTCATTCCTTGAGTTAATGTCCTTTTTTTATGCAAGACAGTACCTTATTGGGTTTAGTAGCCACAGAATGACACTGTCTGCAATTAAACAACTTATCCCCAGATCCTTCTCATTTAAAGATCACCCCAACACACTACCATTTAATGTGTAACTCGCATTTATATTACATCTACCAAAGTGCATTCAACATTGAACCTCATTTTCCTACCCAGTATTCCAAATTAGTCAAATCACTCTGCAAATTGGCAGCAGCCTGCAAGGAACTTATAGTTTGGCACAATTTAGTATCATCAGCAAAAATAGAACAGTACTTTCAATGTCCATCTCCAGGTCATTAATAAATAAGTTTAAAAGCAAAGGACCCCTGCAGTACTCCAATAACAACGCTGGTACAATTAGATTACCACTGTAATCGATCCTTCAGCCAATTCTCTATCAAAGTACAAATATTATGTTCCAGGCCAATATTCCTCAATGTTATTGTTTACTTACTGTGTAATACTGTATCAAATGCTTTAGCAAGTTTAATTCCAGCCTGGGCACTATCTGCAAAGAGTTTGTATTATCCCCATACTTGCATGGATTTCCTGCTGTTTCCTCCCACACTTCAAAAATATAAAGGTAGATTAACTGGCTCCTGATAATATTGACAACCCTATGGGTTTATCTTAGCTATGTGTCTAGAAACGTACCATTCGCTGTGATCTTTAGATCTGGCATGTCCTTGGTGGGGCTTGTGTGCACATCTGCTTATTTAAGGAAGCCAGTTTTTCACTTGCTGCTAGGTGATCTTGAGGTTCCTGTTCTTGTGTGTTGCTTGAAGTTCCTGTACCCTACCTGTGTGATTTTTGCTTATTCTCCAACGCTCCAGCTCATTCCCACTCACAATGCTGTTTCATCTACGGGGGTTACAGTGTTGTGGAATCTGAAGTAGTAGTCACTCATGTCATTTGGAATCTTCCCTCAACATGATACTATGGGAATAAAGATCCCCCGCTATTTGCCTTTAATGTTCTCTAAAGTACTTGTGAAGAGTAATCATGTTTCAAGTGTCTTTTTTTCTGGAGAAAACAACCCCAACTATAAAAATTCTACTCTCATAGCAAGACAGATATTCTACATAGTTCCTAAATGATGATGAGATATTTTCTACCCTGGGTTCTTTTTGCTGGCAGTCTCAGTTTGGGCTCAGCCCTGGCATATGGAAAATTCCAGAAGATGCAGGAAAGAGGACCTTGTACTCTAAGGGGCTGATTTACTTACCCACGAACGGGTCGAATGGAGTCCGATTGCGTTTTTTTCGTAATGATCGGTACTTTGCGATTTTTTCGTATGTTTTGCGATTTTTTCGGATTCTTTACGAATTTTTCGGATCCAATACGATTTTTGCGTAAAAACGCGAGTTTTCCTATCCATTACGAAAGTTGCGTAAAAAGTTGCGCATTTTGCGTAGCGTTAAAACTTACGCGAAAAGTTGCGCATTTTTCGTAGCGTTAAGTTTTAACGCTACGAAAAATGCGCAACTTTTCGCGTAAGTTTTACCGCTACGAAAAATGCGCAACTTTTTACGCAACTTTCGTAATGGATACGAAAAACTCGCGTTTTTACGCAAAAATCGTATTGGTAACGAAAAATTCGTACAGAATCCGAAAACATACGAAAAAGTCGCAAAATGTTCGTTTTCAAGTCGGAACTTTTCCAATTCGGGTCGGATTCGTGGGTTAGTAAATCAGCCCCTTAATATGCATTTATTGTTAATCAGAATGCAACAAGAGAAAAATAGCAACAATAGCAGTTTGTGGTGCCTTATAAAAATTATTTCATTGCGTTACACACAATTGGTCATAACTCATAAGTGACTTTCTACTATAAAATACTGTAACATTAATGCTGAAAAGATTTTACATGGAAAACTCTCTGGTTGCCATAGAAACTAGTCTTGGGACTACTGTAATTTTCTCCCTGGTGGCATCCTCTTGCTGGATCAGTGGAGAAACTCTTTTTTTTGTATTACTTTAAAAGAGTCAACATCATAATGCAGAAATTGGCTAAACCTACACAGCTTATGTGATTTCTCATGAAGTATAATAACTCCCATTCATGGATTATGAGAGATGTGTGCAGTTGGTGCACTGCTGTATGCATTGAGTTGCTCATAAGTAACAACAATCAAACTGCTATGTGTCACTGGCCTTAAAGGAACAGGTAATAGCTTGGACTAACATGGCTTCTGGGTAAAGAAACTTAAAAAGAGATATATATTATACTCCGTGGCTGGAACAATTAGAGAGGGAGTCAGTATTTAGCTAGAAAATAACAAATACATTTAGATTATGTTTTCTTTTGGTGTATGTATCAGGATGCTATAGGAATCATATGAACTTACTGTATGTGCCATTTGGAAGCCAGTTTAGCTTCATGTATTACAGAAACTCTTCAGTGGCACAAATTTAGTTAACCCTATTAGATATAATCATTACACTATAGATTAAAACTCAATGATTTAATATTTCTAAATGAAGGGATTTTATCTCTGCATATACACAGATTTTTTTGTCACTGAATGAAATCTGATCTGTTGTTGGCTCCGCCCACTTTTTCTACCCTTGGACCACAGTAAGGCTGATGCCACACGTGGCGTTTTTCCACTGCATTTTTTCTCAGCCTAAAAACGCAGCACAAGCCACACAGCCCGAGACTATGGCGTTTTTCAGCCTAGTACTGGTGACGTAAGCAAATCCCGTTTCCATGGTGCTAATAGTGCGAAATAGCAAAAAACGCCGCGTATTTCCGCTAGGTCTGGCAGCTGCCTTTGCGTATACATAGGAATAGCTTGCTGTGCAAATACTGGCGTATTTCGGCCAACGCTTGAAAATTCCGTTTGCTTCGCGTCTTTTCAAGTTATTTCTATGGATGATGATATCAGGCGGTTTTCAGCCGCCGAGAGAATTAGAAAATACGCAGAGGAAAAACGCCACGTGTGGCATCAGCCTAATATAGTAAAACCACTGAGTTTGGGGCCCCTGGTTTTAAAGGGGAAGGAAAGGCAAAGTCACTTGGGGGTGCCAAAATGTTAAGCACCCCCAAGTGACTTTAACCGCTTACCTTGTACCCCGGGCTGGTGCCCCTGTTAGGAGAAAATAGCACCAGCCCGGGGCACCTGGAGCGCAGCACTTCCTCCTTCCGCTTTCCACTTCCTAAACTGCCGGTGGCCGGGCATGCACAGTAGAGCGAAAAAGCCGACTTAAATGTTTAAGTTCGGCTTTTCACTCTACTGCGCATGCGCGCGCAGCGAAGCCGGAAGGAGGAAGCGCCGGCAGCTACCCCGGGCTGGTGCTGTTTTCTCCTGACAGCGGCACCAGCCCGGGGTAAAAGGTAGGCGGTTAAAGTCACTTGGGGGTGCCTAACATTTTGGCACCCCCAAGTGACTTTACCTTTCTTTTTCCTTTAATAGTGTCTGAATTGCAGCAATTTAAATTTCCCCACTGAAAGTCAACGAGTGATATCTGATTGGTGGCTCCTCCCCCTTTTTCTAACCTGGCACTTCAGTTACCCAGTGACTAACTCTGCAAAGTTTATGGACCCTAGGATTAATAGTTACAGAACGGCAGCAGTTTAAATTTAAACAAATAAAAGTCAATAGGTAAATTGTGATTGGTGGGTGTGCCCACTTTTTCTAACCTTGAGTCGAAGTCACCCAGTGACAAAAAGTGGGAACCCTGGCATAAATAGAGTGAGAATGGCAGCATTTTAAATTTAAATGAATAAAATTCAATGGATGGAATCTGATTGGCTGTAAGTGGCCCAACCCACTTTTCCTATTTTTGAACTGCAGTCCCCCAGTGACCAACTGTGCAAAGTTTGGGGACTTGAAAATTGTGAGACTGACAGCATTTTACACTTCACCATTGAAAGTAAATAGGTGAAATGTGATTAGCTGTTGGTGCCTCCGCCCACTTTTTTCTAACTTTGAACCGCAAATACCCAGTGAGTAACTCTGGAAAGTTTAACAACTCTGGAATTAATACTTATATAATGACATCAGTTAAATATAAACCAATGAAATTTAATGGGTGGAAATGGGTTGGCTGTTGGTGGCTCCGCCCACTTTTTCCAACTCTGAACCGAAGTGACCTGGTGACTAGCTCTGCAAAGTTTGGGGACCTTAGTATTAATATTTAAAGAATGGCAGCAGTTTAAATTTAAACATATGAAGTCTATAGGTGAAATCTGATTGGCTTTTGGCGGCCTCGCCCACTTTTTCTTACCTGGTGCCTAACTCTGCAAAGTTTGGGGACCCCGGCGTTATTACTGTGAAAATGGCAGCAGGTTGGATTTCTGCCAAATCAATAGGTAAAATCTGATTGGCTGTTCACAGCTCCGCCCACTTTTGGGCATCAAACAATCATCATATTTTCATTCAGGCTGACCCCATGACTATGTGATTCAAGTTTGGGAAGTGTAGCCTCAAAGCTGTAAGATTGGCAGCAGTTTCAATTTCCACATAAAAGTCAATGGGTGAAATTTGATTGGCTGTTGTTGGCCCCTCCCACTTTGGGGTCATCTAACAAATGTTGCTGTTTCATTCAGGGTGACCCCATGATTATGTTATTCAAGTTTGAGGGCTGTAGCTTCAAAGCTGTAAGTTTGGCAGCAGTTTGAAAATCTTCCCTGTCAAAGTCAATGGAAAAATTGGGGTGTTCAGAGCAGCGCCACAAAAAGGCGGGGGGCGGGATCGCTTATAAAAGCACAAGCAACCTGCTCCACTATAGGGAGAAGAAGTGTGGAACATTTGGGTGTTGTACCCCTAAAACTGTAGGAGGAGTAGTGTTTAGAAAATGGGGGGCTCTAAGAATAAGAAGAAGCGGAAGAAGAAGCAGAAGAATAAGCCAAACTGGAAGAACAGTATGTTGGGGTTTTCAACCCAACATAATTATGACTTTCCTCAGAAAGCTAGTATTAGTTCTTAGAGGAAGCTGCCTCCACTCTTCTGCCTCTGCACAATCTTTTCCTTAGTGTGAAGAGGACCCAAAAGGTGCATGTTCTGTTATGCAAAGCAAGTTAGAAAGGAGTTTTATTTCCCAAGCAGTACTTCTTCAAGTCAACAACTGATAACCATTTAAGGTTAAGGCTGATGTCAGACCAGGTATATGGCGTATATATTCGTCAAGCTGAAAAACACTTGCCAAAAATACCGCCATACGCCTCCTACCGGTGTCTGCACCTGAATGAATGGAATACGCTCAGGTGCAGGCATAAAATGCGAGAGAATGCAAAGTAATTCATTACTTTACTACATTTCTGCCCAATTAGGAAAAAAATATTTTTTTTATTTTACATAACCTTTATTTTTTTTCAAAGTATAATGCTGTGCAGTAATGTTCCATTACTGATCATATAATGCAGAAATCACAACTATTGTAAACCCATGACCATACATATTATTTAAAGTGTGAAATTAAATTCTAACAGTCTGTCAGTAAATTCCACCATTTTTTTTTTCATTTTTGTGGGATTTTGGGTGGAGTATTTATGAACAGCTGAAAGTTAGAGCAGACTCTTATAAATATGCCTTTAAAAATCCAAAAACAGAGAAATTTCTCTCTGGCAGACTGTGGCGAGCTCTAGTTTCACACATTGAAAAATTTGCTTCTATATGTCAGATCTGGGTTTTTTTCATATGCTTAGGTTTATTAGAATGTCAGACATATGCAGCATTGCATTCATAAGACATTTTGAAAAAGCGTGATTTTATAATGGTCTGCACTCAAAAACACAAAAGGAAACAGAAAGAATGTACAACTTGAAGAGGAGTATTTCAATATAAGGTTAATTTCTAGCTATAAAATATACCACATTTCTCATTTTTGTATATGTAAATACATGATTACAGGATCTTGCTGGTGCAGTTTCATACTGTGCATCGGCCAGAGCTGCCATCAGAAATATAGAAGTGCTGTAGAACAAAAAGCAGCTCAGGCCCAAATTGGTTACAATATTGATGGTTACTATTTCAGACAGTCAGCGTTTTTAAATTGTAAAAATGTGAATTTATATATCTATCACTACACACATGGGCTGATTTTGGGCAAATAAGGCAAATGCAAGCATATTTTCACACTGGCAGAAAAAATGCTCAGTGTGCCATAAGACTTAGGGGCACATTTACTAATCCACGAATCCGAATCCCGAATGGGAAAAAATTGGATTGGAAACGAACATTTTGTGACTTTTTCGTATTTTTTCCGATTTTTTTCGTCGCCGTCACGACTTTTTCGTATTGAGTGCTCATAAACGGCGGGCAAACCTTTCCGACTTTGCACGATTTTGGAAGCCTCCCATAGGACTCAATGGCACTCTGCAGCTCCAACCTGGCCCAAGGAAAGCCTCCCATAGGGCTCAATGGCACTCTGCAGCTCCAACCTGGCCCAAGGAAAGCCTCCCATAGGGCTCAATGGCACTCTGCAGCTCCAACCTGGCCCAAGGAAAGTCTCCCATAGGGCTCAATGGCACTCTGCAGCTCCAACCTGGCCCAAGGAAAGTCACCCATAGGGCTCAATGGCACCCTGCAGCTCCAACCTGGCCCAAGGAAAGTCTCCCATAGGACTCAGTGGTACTCTGCAGCTCCAACCCGGCCCAAGGAAAGTCTCCCATAGGACTCAATGGCACTCTGCAGCTCCAACCTGGCCCAAGGAAAGTCTCCCATAGGACTCAATGGTACTCTGCAGCTCCAACCTGGCCCAAGGAAAGTCTCCCACAGGACTCAATGGCACTCAGCAGCTCCAACCTGGCCCAAGGAAAGTCTCCCATAGGACTCAATGGCACTCTGCAGCTCCAACCTGGCCCAAGGTAAGCCTCCCATAGGGCTCAATGGCACTCTGCAGCTCCAACCCGGCCCAAGGAAAGTCTCCCACAGGACTCAATGGCACTCAGCAGCTCCAACCTGGCCCAAGGAAAGTCTCCCATAGGACTCAATGGCACTCTGCAGCTCCAACCTGGCCCAAGGAAAGTCATGATACTGAAGCTTGAATGAATCCGAAACTTTCGTACTCTGCGTGACAGTACGATGTTTTCGCAGCGGCGGCGAAAAGTTCGCAACAATTCGTGAAAAAGTCGCGACGGCGGCGAAAAAAAATCGCAAAAATACCGATCATTACGGAAAAAACGCATTCGGACACTTTTAGGACGTTCGTGGATTAGTAAATGTGCCCCTTAGTGTAAGGGCACACAGAACTATGCCTCTGCATATCTCTCCACCTGCATTTTCTCCGAGGTTTCTCTGCACCAAGTTTGTTTCTGGGCAGATACCTAAAGCAGATTTTGGTATGAAAATAAGAAATGCATTATTGGCTTTTCTCCACCCGCAGGGAAAACAAAGGCAAACCTTCATCCCCTTTTTTCCCTTCTTCTGTGATTTCATCCTGACCGACTGGATCACATTGAACGGATGCAGGCCATCAGGGTGAGGACCTCTGCCAGGGGTTTTCCTCTCATGAAAAGAAGCCTAGTTCAAGATCTCACACATTTTAGGAGTTATGATTTACTACTGACTACATAAGATATACAAAATGGTATTAGAGTAATGCACCGATGTAAAATATAAAATAAACAAAGGAGAAGCTATTGGTTTACATAAAAACTTGGATTTTCAAGAGAAAGACATTATAAAAGATGCCAAAGGTATCTTTATCATAGGCCTATTACCTCTCAAATAAATACCAAGCGACTAGCTTATGCAAATTTTCAATTTAGAGCTGTACAACTGGTGGTCCGCTGACTGGTGGTCCTCTGTCTGCAGTGACTGCTTACCCTTGTGTAAACTTTAAATGGTATTAGTACTGAGAGTAATTGGCCTCTGCACTGTTCACACCTGTAAGGCACTGCACTGTTCACACCTGCAAGACACTGCACTGTTCACACCTGTAAGACCAGGGCCGCCGCTCCCTATAAGCAGAGTACTCAGTCTGCATAGGGCACCAACTCCCAGGGGGGCACCATCCCAGCTGCTCCAAAAAAAAAACATTTTTATATATTATAACATACCCCCAACACTGTCCCGCCGGTTTTTATAGCGCATCCCGCTGTCCCGGATAGTTCAATCAATCTATGGGGGCAATTGGGGGCACTTACTATGGGGGCATTGTCTATGGGGGCTATTGGGGGCACGTACTATGGGGGCATTGTCTATGGGGGCTATTGGGGGCATGTACTATGGGGGCATTGTCTATGGGGGCTATTGGGGGCACTTACTATGGGGGCATTGTCTATGGGGGCTATTGGGGGCACGTACTATGGGGGCATTGTCTATGGGGGCTATTGGGGGCACGTACTATGGGGGCATTGTCTATGGGGGCTATTGGGGGCACGTACTATGGGGGCAGTCTATGGGGGCAATTGGGGGCACTTACTATGGGGGCATTGTCTATGGGGGCTATTGGGGGCTTTGTCTATGGGGGCACTTACTATGGCACCCATTTGGCCAGCAGCGACCCTGTGTAAGACACTGCACTGTTCACACCTGCAAGACACTGCATTGTTGACCGGGCTGTCAAGATTGGCTTGGCCCAGCACTAAACAGAAGTATCTGTGTCACTGACATAGTTACATAGTTACATAGTTACATAGGGTTGAAAAAAGACCTGTGTCCATCAAGTTCAACCCATCCAAGTAAACCCAGCACACCTAACCCACACCTACCAATCTATACACTCACATACATAAACTATAAATACAACCACTAGTACTAACTGTAGATATTAGTATCACAATAGCCTTGGATATTCTGATTGATCAAGAACTCATCCAGGCCCCTCTTAAAGGCATTAACAGAATCTGCCATTACCACATCACTAGGAAGGGCATTCCATAACCTCACTGCCCTCACCGTGAAAAACCACCTACGCTGCTTCAAATGGAAACTCCTTTCCTCTAATCTAAAGGGGTGACCTCTGGTGCGTTGATTGTTTTTATGGGAAAAAAGAACATCCCCCAACTGCCTATAATCCCCTCTAATGTACTTGTACAGAGTAATCATGTCCCCTCGCAAGCGCCTCTTTTCCAGAGAAAACAACCCCAACCTCGACAGTCTAACCTCATAGTTTAAATCTTCCATCCCCTTAACCAGTTTAGTTGCACGTCTCTGCACTCTCTCCAGCTCATTAATATCCTTCTTAAGGACTGGAGCCCAAAACTGCACTGCATACTCAAGGTGAGGCCTTACCAGGGACCTATAAAGGGGCAAAATTATGTTCTCATCCCTTGAGTCAATGCCCTTTTTTATACAAGACAGCACTTTATTTGCTTTAGTAGCCACAGAATGACACTGCCTGGCATTAGACAACTTGTTATCAACAAAAACCCCTAGATCCTTCTCCATTAAGGATACCCCCAACACACTACCATTCAGTAGATAGTTTGCGTTTATATTATTTCTACCAAAGTGCATAACTTTGCACTTATCAACATTGAACCTCATTTTCCAGTTTGCTGCCCAGTTATCTAATTTTGTCAAATCGCTCTGCAAAGCGGCAGCATCCTGCATGGAACTTATAGTTTTGCACAATTTAGTGTCATCAGCAAAAATAGAAACAATACTGTCTATGCCCACCTCCAGGTCATTAATAAACAAGTTAAACAGCAAAGGCCCAAGGACTGACCCCTGCGGTACTCCGCTAACCACACTGGTCCAATTAGAAAATGTTCCATTTACAACCACTCTTTGTACTCTATCCTTCAGCCAGTTCTCTATCCAATTACAAATATTATGTTCTAGGCCAATATTCCTTAATTTGATCATTAACCTTCTGTGAGGTACTGTATCAAACGCTTTAGCAAAGTCCAAGTAGATGACATCAACTGCCATTCCAGCATCAAGGTTCCTACTCACCTCCTCATAAAAGGCAACTAAATTAGTCTGGCAAGATCTGTTACGCATAAAACCATGCTGGCACAAACTAATAGTATTGTGAACTGCAATGTATTCAAGTACCCTATCCCTTATTACCCCTTCCAAAAGTTTTCCTACTACTGATGTCAGACTAACAGGCCTATAGTTTTCAGGCTGAGAACGGGATCCCTTTTTAAATAACGGCACCACATTAGCAATCCGCCAGTCTCTTGGCACCATGCCAGACCTCAATGAATCCTGAAAAATTAAGTGAAGAGGTTTGGCAATCACAGCGCTCAGCTCATTTAATACCCTGGGATGAATCCCATCCGGCCCTGGACCTTTGTTTACCTTTACATGTTCAAGTCTCTTTTGAATTTCCTCCCGAGTGACCCATGCGTCAGTAGCTAAATTACTAGAACTGGGCATATTACAAGGGAAGCCTTCATTATCTGGCTCCTCAGATGTATAGACAGATGAAAAATAAGAGTTCAAAATTTCAGCTTTTTCCCCGTTTTCATCAACCAACGTACCCCCCCGTGATAATAAAGTTCCCACCCCTTCTTGCTTCATTTTTTTACTATTCACATAATTAAAAAATAATTTTGGATTCTTTTTACTCCTAGCTGCAATATCCCTTTCCATCTCTGTTTTAGCTTGCCTGATAGCTTTTTTGCATGCTTTATTTGCTTCCTTGTACCTGATGAAAGCCCCCGCTGTCCCAGCTAACTTGAATGCCCTAAAAGCACGTTTTTTCTTACCAACCTCGACAATAACACTTTTATTCAGCCATAAAGGTTTTGCTTTGCGATGCCTCTCCTTGCTTACTAGGGGGATATACTGTTGTGTATACCTACAAAGCAATGTTTTAAAGATGTTCCATTTTCCTTCTGTGTCTAACCCCATGAAAAGCCTTTCCCAGTTGACACATTGCAGAGATGCCCTTATACTGGCAAAGTCTGCACGTCTAAAATTGAGTGTTTTAGTTACTCCCTTATAGCGCTGTCTCTGCAGCATTATCTCAAAGGAGACCATGTTGTGATCACTGTTCCCCAAATGCTCACCCACACAAATGTTAGAGATAAGTTCATTATTATTAGAAATCACCAGGTCCAAAATAGCGTCATTCCTAGTGGGTTCTTGAACTGCCTGAAATAAAAAGTTGTCATTTAGCATATTTACAAACCTACTAGCTTTTTCTGACTTAGCCACCCCATTACTCCAGTCAATGTCCGGATAATTAAAGTCCCCCATAACAACAACTTGACCCAGTTTTGAAGCCTCCTCCATTTGCAACAATAGCTGGGCCTCATCCCCCTCATCTATACGGGGTGGTTTATAACATACACCAATGATCATTTTCTTTGTGACCTTCAGCCCTACTGAAATTTCTACCCAAAGAGATTCGACGTTTTCATTGGTAATGTCTTTATTACATGGCTTTAAGTCTGACTTTACGTAAAGACAAACCCCTCCACCCTTTTTAATCTCTCTGTCCCTCCTAAAAAGTGTATAACCATTTAAATTCACAGCCCAGTCGCATTTATCATCCCACCAGGTCTCAGTGATACCTATTAAATCATAATTTTCAATACATGCAATAGCTTGCAGCTCCCCTAATTTACCCGACAAGCTACGCGCATTAGCCAGCATGCAGCGGAGATTATTACTTCTCCCTCTGATGTTTACATTAGCTAAGGGAGAATTAGAGCTAAGGCAATTATGAGACTGCTTTCCTTGTAACGGAAGCTCCTTATCTGATAAACTATATGCCCCCCTCACTCCTCCCCCACAACCCTTTGCTAGTCCCCCTACCCCGTCTACACTAATTTTCCCATGGAATTCTAGCTCACCCACCCCCCCCTTGTCTAGTTTAAACACTCCTCCAACCTCTTAACCATTCTCTCCCCTAGCACAGCAGACCCCCTTCCATTGAGGTGCAATCCGTCAGGGCTGTATAGATTGTACCCCAAGGAAAAGTCAGCCCAGTGCTCTAGGAACCCAAACCCTTCCTTCCTACACCAAGACTTTAGCCACGCATTTAGCTCCCTAAGCTCCCGCTGTCTCCCTAAACTTGCACGTGGCACCGGCAAAATTTCCGAAAAAATGACATTGGAGGACCTTTGCCTAATCTTAGAGCCTAGATCCCTGACTCCTGGAAATAAACTGTTACCTGTGATTGAGACATTATATAAGCATAAAGGTTTTTGCAACGTAGATCTGAGCGTGAGACTGTTACTGTAACTACATGTTCAGAAAAAAATAAACGTGAAATAAACAAATAGAAATTAAAATGATGACAATTTCACTTGCCCCTAGTTTGCACAAAACCTATTTGGTCAGATTGGGAGAAGGCTCTGATTGCCACAGGTACGGTTACCAAACAGCAAAAAGTATAGTTTCTTGGTTCTCTGGCAGTGAGTTTGAACTGCAAGCAGAAACTATAATATAAGTATTATTTTCTTTCACAAAAGTAGGAGGCACGACTTAACAAAACAGAATGTGACAGGACCCGCCGCCACTTACTAGCAGCGCCTGACTGTAAAACGCCGAATTACGCCTACTTGTCACTCCCACAAGGCGGCTACGTGATTGCGTCACTGCGCTTGCGTGTAGTTGTCCCGCGTTCTGTAACACAGTAGGCTGAGAGGCTGCAGCTACATTTTCGCGGGAGGTGTAAGTAGCGTTCCGGGCCTGCTGATTGCAATAGGAAAATTGGGACTGTTGGGCTGTATTGGGAAGAGTGGGACTTCTGAATAGTATGAAAGCTGAGTAGGGGAAAGAACATGCAGGCACCCTAGCAACCACACTCTTGAAGTCTGTAGCTTACTGACAGCTAGGGGCCCGGTGGTACAAGTAAATGCAGTACAGCCGGGGCTGATGCTGGCCCAATGTATTCATTAAAAGTTTTCAGTGTTTAAACTTAATTTCTAAATGTAATTGCCATTGAGATCAGTGTTTGGCTACTTTTCTGTACTGGTGTTTCTGACTGTTGAGACAGAGTAGCAGAAGCAAGCTAATTAACAGACCTGTTGACTGAAAACAGATCTGACGGCTGTTAAATTTCGATAACAGCAAAATGTATAACTACTGGAGAAAATGTTAAATTAATATATATAAATAAGTGTTCACTCAGACACTTGCTAAGTAATGTTGCATGAAAATGCATCTTTATTGTTGTCTGCTATCCTTGCACGTTGCTCTGTCAAGAAAAACTAAAGTTTATTTGGTTTTTCTTCATTTCAAATCCCCCTGCTGAACCACAGCATTGCCCTGCTTGAACTGTTTTAGTGGCCAGAATATAGAGCTCTGTAACAGGATTCTCAGTCACCACATGGCCCATGTCACGTCTGGTTGGCCACTTGTATCACTGATGTTTGACCCAGGCTGTAAGCCTGTGATCTCCAATCAGTAACTGAACTTGGATGTTGCTCTCAGTGCCCCCAAACCAGGTAGTTATTTTTGAACTTGGGGGCAAGTTTTGGTTGAATAAAAACAAGATTTACTACCAAATAAAGCTCCCTGTAAGCTGATAGTGTGCATAGAGGCTGCCTAATAGCCAATCTTAGCCCTTATTTGCCACCTCCATGAACTTTTATGATGCTTGTGTTGCTCCCCAAGTCTTTTTACATTTGACTGTGGCTCACGAGTTTGGGGACCCCCTGCTGTGCCCTGCAAAGTTATTAGTTGTAGAACTGACATTTCTAAGAATGATATTGTATAACAACAGGAACAGTGCTGATTTTAAAGCTACTGACATATTTCCAATATTACATAAATAATGATATATGTGCAACTCTGTTCTAGTTAGGGCTGTCAACCTAAAAACATAGATAAAAAGTGCATTTTATATCTCTTATCAGCACTAGTTAAAATTAGCTGCCTTCCACAAGTAATGTTGGCAATTGACCAAGATACTTATGTTGGTGGAAATACTTTTTCAGTTGTTACTATCATTGTAAATAAGCATGTATATATAATACATTTTGATTTGCATTATAATTCATAAGTCATATACATAGTCCTTGCTACTATTTTTACAGAGCTGTCACAATGCAGGCTTTTCTAAAAGGAGGAACATCTATCAGCACCAAGCCTGTGAAAGATAAAGCATCTGCATCTGGCACAGGGAGCACCGGGGAAAGCAAAAAACAGAAGCCTGTTCCATGGGTGGAAAAATAGTAATGATTGTTTAAAGCATACAATTGATAATGCTGTTACATGCTTTAAGTTGATTACAATTTTTTTTCCAAAATACAGCTTGTTAGTATTTGAGTTGAGTTGGATTATTAGCTGGACAGCTTTTTTTAATTAGCACATATAGTGTTTTATGTGAGACTTCCTTTTAAACTAAATACCTAGGGGCCCATTTATCAATATACAATTCCAAATCACGAAATACGATGATCACAAATGTCACAAATTCTTTTCATTTCAATACGAAAATTTCGTGCTTACGATCTGAAAGTTCCGAAATTTTTGGATTGAAGCGATCGTTTGCGTATGGCGATCCTATAGTCACAAAAATGACGTATCCCAACAATCGTAAACAGTGAAAAACCCTTTCTAACTTTGACACTTCAATGCATGATGTGGGAAGCTTTCCAAAGGACTCAGTGGCACTCTGCAGCTCCAACCTGGCCAGAAGAAAGTCACGATACTGAAGCTTGAATGAATTCCGAAACCTTCGTACTCGTTGCGACAAATACGATTTTGTTGCACAAATTGTTGCAACGCACAAAAAAGTTGCGGAAATTAACAAAAACATTTTGGAAAATACTCGGTTATATAAATTAGAAAAGATATGATATTTTTGTAATTGTAACCATTTGTATATTGATAAATAGGCCCCCTAGTGTTTCTTTTGAGGTATCAGTGCTAATTTGCACAATAAAAAAGAAATGTATATTCTTTTGCATGACACAGTTTAGTGAATACACATAAAGACTGGAAATTTGTGATTTATTTTGGAAAATGTTGTTTTTTTTTTTTCTTTTTTTGGTATTTCCTGGTACAATGGGCCTGTGTACTTTTCCTTAAGCATAGTTTTCTGCCTCTGATATTCCCTTTTTCCCCATGAGAAAATAGAAAATATAAGTTCAAGGACAAGGAAGGTTATCATTTAATAGGACTTCATCAGCAACAGCTCACACATACTTTCAATCACCTGGGTAGGGGTTAGAAGAAGGACTAACATGACACTGCTGCATTTTTTGTGTTGTGCTAAACTCTTGTAGACTTGGGCCAGATCATGCACACAACAGAGATTCTGAGCCCTGCAAAGTAATTCTTCTGGGTGCTGTCCTGTGGGGATTAAAAAGCACGTGCACACTTCTGTCCACATCAAATGGTCGACCACAAAATTAAGAAAACTATATTATATTCTATATCTGAAGACTGGGGAAGGATTATTGTTAGAAAGAAAGTGGCATTTTAAGAAAGCACGAGGAGCACTATCATTGGGTAGTAAGTGCTTAAGATTTAAAGGACAAGTCCATAGAACTGTTCAAACTGAAACTTGAAACAACAAGCTAAATCTTCTCCTTGAATCGTTAAAGGACAAGGAAAACTACATTCACAAAGTGGGGGGGGGAGGTGCCAGTTTCTTAGCCTTCCTTCATTGAAATAATTAATGTACTTTTTTCCCTGGGCTGCTTCTGTGTAAAAAAAAATGTTTAAAAAAGTTTATATGATATGCTGATGGTTTATATTGTTGGCAACTTGTATAAGTTTTTATTTTGCTTTTTCATTAGCTCTGTTGAGGAGTATTTTGTTATTATAAGCCAGACTGCTGTAAAGTTATTTTAAAGAAAAGCTAAAGCTTATTTAAATGTGCTTACAAAAACTGCATAATTAATAAGAGAAAATTTAGCGATAAACTGTATTATAGTGAAACTTCAATTTTACATGCCCTGATTTTAAGTTTTCGTGCATTTTAGACTATTGTTTTGTGGTCCCACTAATATATAGCACATAATAAACTTCCATGATTTTACATTTTCCCAGAATTTGCACCATTTTTTTCTGGTCCCATGAAAAACTTAAAATGGGGTGAAAATAACTCCCTATCCACACACAAAAGTCTCTTGTTGCATAGTTTATTTTAAAATTGCCTACATATTAAGCAGTGCTATAGAGTGCGTTGGGCAGAATAAAAATAATAACACAAGCATAAACAAATCAAAAAAAGGCCTCCCTCAAAGTGCTTACAGGTGCTAATTTACTAATAAAAATTGATCTATGCAGTAACCAACAGTAAACAATAAGCAACTAGTTACAAGTTTGAAAATGAAATCAACAAGCTTATTGGTTATTCTGGGTAACTGCACTGGTGCATATAGCACCCATCTTAATAAATCAGCCCCATAGCCTTTTGCATTTGTGCCTAACAAAGTTATGGGTGTTTAGATCATTCTGTTTACCTTCTTTGCTGCTTTTGGTACCCTTCAATATTGTGACATCATAACATAACCAGTTTGGCATGCATATGTTCACATCTACACGTGGATACCACTTAAGCTTGCGCAGATCTTTTGATGTGACTGATTACAAGCACAAAGACCGCAGTCGTGTGCAGTGTCACACAAGGTTATATTTCTGGGCTTTAGTTGCTGCTTCAATAATTATAAGTTAAGTTTCTTAAATTCACTTAATATGAACTACAGGTTCTGTTAAATTTCTCATGGACAGTAATACTGACACATCTGAAATATGTTTATGAGGTTGGTTCATATTGGGTTTCTGAGTTTAGTTTATTTTTATATATAATATATATATGTGTGTGTGTTCAGTGTATAAACCCATTTATTGTACAGCACTATGGAATATTTGGTGCTTTATAGGTATATGTTAATAATAATGTTATTGGGCAGCAAACATTGTACAGTATTGAATGTAAAATTATAATGTAAATAGCCACTGGCCATTAGAGGGCACTGTGAGAACATATTTAGAAAGATGTCTGTGAAGATTTTTTTTTTTTTTTACTTTATACAACACAGATTGTCCTGTCTTCTGCTTGTGTTTTTTGGTTTATTTATAGCACTTTCATAATTGTTGTGGTTGACTCCTCATCTTTGTATTTTCTGTTGAACTGGGTCTTTATATGTCCAAAATTAGGCACCTTCAGAAGATTCCTGATATAATGATACTGGTATAGCTAGTATAGAGAAGGTAAAACATACTCAGGTGCAGTTTGCTGTTCTCACAAAGCTATATCGTAGTTTATTATGAGTTCAGTGATTCTGATTTCCTTATTTGTTTTAATTTTTAGAAAAAGCTTTTGCTTGCTTTATAAACATTTCCTGTATATTTCTATGCAGCCGACCCAAATGTGTAGATGAGGTTGCCTTTCAAGAAGAAGTTGTTGCTGTACTAAAAAAATCACTGGAAGGTGCAGATGTAAGTTAGATTCCTATAAATTTCTTTCTTCATTGTGATGAAAATTTAATATGAACAAGTACAGAATTTTTCTAGACTACTCAGGACCTGGGGTTTTTAAAAAAAGAGATCTTTCTGTAATATGGAGCAACATACTGTTTCTGCTAAAAATTATGTAAACATTAAATAATCCAAGTAGGATTGTTTTGCCACCAATAAGGATTGATGCAGCTTTGTTCAAATCAAGTACAAGGTACTGTTTTATTACAGAAAAAAAGAGTATCACTCCTAAAAATTTTAATTTTTTGCTTATTATGGGGCCTATGTGAGAAGGCCTTCCTGTATTCCGGAACTTTCTGAAACCACGCACAGTGCTGGTTGTTTTAATATGGAACGAGAGTGCTGCATGCTTTCTATAAATATAGTAGTTCGCTATCCAAAGCATTAGGGCCTGCTTAGAAAAGCAAAATGTAAATGCCAGTTGTAATTTTAGTACTGATTATGTAAGGAGTACAGAACGTTATCATGTCACAAAGACTTCAGCTAAGAGTTTTTTTTTCTCCTTGAATAGACTGTTGTGAAAGGAGTTTATTGCATGGAATGTTCTTCCATACGCTTAACTTTTTTTTTTAATTAAAATTCTTACTTTTTGAAAATAAAACTTGTGATAGTTGATGGGTTGTTGGGCAGATGTATGTGACATTTTGCTTGCTACCATCTACTATTTCCTAATTTGTTCTGTGTTAGAGACAGAGCTGCCATTAGCGGGGTACAGTTGGTATTGCTGTAGAAGCCCAGTGGCAGAAGGGGCCCCAAAAGAGACAAAGTGTCATTTAAAATAGTAAAGGGGTGGGGTTCGGGGAGGGGAATAATAGTTGGGTTGTTTTAAGGTGGATGTTTTAACTAGCAACTGTGTCTCTTCTACCAAAAAGTAGATTATATATAGTTGCTCAATTATCGCTTCCACACATTTTTCTCTCTCCTTGTTTGATCTTCAACATCAAAAAAACAGAAATGCATATTATATTGCAGTTTAAACAATTCTCTGTTATACATTTACGTTTAAGTTCTGTCACAGTTCCTTGAAAATAAGGTTATTGTGTATATAAATAATTGTAAACAAAATGTCATGTTATTTTTGTTCTTTAGCTCCCAAACCTATTATTTTATGGCCCACCTGGCACTGGAAAAACATCAACAATTTTGGCAGCATCCAGGGAACTCTATGGGTATGTTACAGTAGGCAATGGAACATTGTATTATTGCTACATTAAAAGCGGTCTGTTATGTTTCTATCATTTAACTTGGTGTTTATATGCATCTTGTTTAACCTTAATGCAAATTAAATTAGGGGATTTTTAACTTAAATAAACAGCCTATTATTCAGTAAAATAAACATCTATGATAAGCCACTTCTCTTGATAGTTTATAGTTTGCATATTTTTTTCTGCTGATCTGCTGCAGGATCATTTCTGAGTTCCATTCCAAATATGGTTTGGTAACTTGAGGAATAGACTTGCTCTGTAGAAACTCTTGCTTTCCTTGGCATTTATGTTTGTGAAGTCATTTTAATCTAAGTTCACTTTTCATTTACTAATTACTAATCTGTCATCATTTACAGTTTGCTGGTTGCTATAACAGCAGTTGTGTTTTCTCATCCCTGCTGACCAGTACATGCCCTTTTTCCTGAGTTGTTATTATGCAGTAATGATACAGAAATATTATTTTTTTTCCACAAGTATTTTGGCCTTAGCTGTAACCATGGCCAAATCCATAGGTTATACCCTTCCCCATAACCACTGGTTACTGTCAATAGTAGTGGCAGTATTATTTTTGGATTTTAATTTTTATAGTAATGTAAAGGTGGGTAATTTTCATAAAATGAACGACAGTTTAAAGGGACTAGTAACAGTAATTCTGTTGTTTTTTTCAATACATCAAATCTATCTTTTAGGCCTGAATTGTTTCGCCAGCGAGTTTTGGAGCTGAATGCATCTGATGAAAGGGGGATACAAGTGGTACGGGAAAAAGTTAAAAATTTTGCTCAGCTCACAGTTGGAGGGACACGTTCTGAGTATGTAAAAAAAAAAAAAAATCTTTTTATAGTTTGTGTAAAAAAAAAAAAAGGTGATCTAAGTTTCTATTTCAGGCTTTAAATAATTGTCTTCTATCTGTCCTATTTATTTCATTCTGGGGTATTTTTACTGGTTTATTGACCTGTTGTGTTGCTTGAAATACTATTAAATACTTGCATCCTACAAGACCAATCTGGTCCCCTCCTCCTGTCCTTTTAATACTATCCATGCCAAAAGCATGACCCAACAGAGACCATGCAGCCGGTCTGTTCCCTGTTTGTGACCCAATTAACTGGGTAGGGCTGCACAATAACTATTTGGCTTCAGAGGAGCTGCCTATTGGGGGAAACCACACTTGTCCAGTGGCCCACTAACAAGTATGTGACTTCCACTGCCTGTTTAAGATTAAGATTAAACTGATATTCTTATATAACTATAACTTCACAAATTTGGCCCATCAGCCTAGTTGTTACCCTAATTGATCTTTAGACTTTGACCTCCACCCGCCCCCCCATACATTAGCTCAGACTTACCCCATGTCAAGTTGACTGACCAAACAATTTGGAATGAACTGCTATAGATGCTTGTGGAGGGCTTCATTACAATTTATAATTAAAATGTGGGGGACCAGCTTGTGAAAGTAGTATGCTTCTTATTTGTGAAGCACTGTAAAGAAGAGGCAATAATTCAAGCTGCCATTGCTGCATCATACATCAACTTCTAAAATGAGTTAAACCATAAATAGATCATCCTGTTATGATAATTATACTCTATTCCTTCTGTTGTATATCTGAAATGCAGTGTTGTTCATTATATTGTGTTTCCCATTTTTCAGTGGTAAACCTTGTCCCCCTTTTAAGATTGTAATTTTGGATGAAGCAGATTCCATGACATCAGCTGCACAGGCTGCCCTCAGGCGCACCATGGAAAAGGAGTCCAAAACAACTCGGTTTTGTCTCATATGCAATTACGTCAGCAGGTGCAGTGTTTTTGTCTTTTTTTTAAAGTCTGCTAGTTCTTGATTAATAATGAGTGGTAGACCCTCTTTTATGTGCTAACATAAATTAGTACATACGGCTATAATCTTTAAAGAAGAAGGAAAGGCTAAGTCACTTGGGGGTGCCAAAATGTTAGGCGCCCCCAAGTGACTTAGATCGCTTACCTTCTACCCCGGGCTGGTGCCCCTGTATGAAGAAAACAGCACCAGCCCGGGGTAGCAGCGATCGCTTCCTCCTTCCTCTCTCGCTGCGCGCGCATGCGCAGTAGAGTGAAAAGCCGAACTTTAACAGAGAAGTCGGCTTTTTTCACTCTACTGCGCATGTGCCGGACTCGGAGTCTAGGGGAAAGGAAGGCGGAAGGAGGAAGCGCTTCGCCCCAGGTGTTCCGGGCTGGTGCGGTTATCTCCGTACAGGGGCACCAGCCCGGGGTACGAGGTAAGCGATTCAAGTCACTTGGGGGTGCTTAACATTTTAGCACCCCCAAGTGACTTAGCCTTTCCTTCCCCTTTAAGGCAATGGTATAAAAAATGAAAACAATTGTATAAGAAATAGACATAATGACATTACAATAAATCTTTTTTTATTGGTCTTATATTAAACATGCTTCATACTGACAATGTTAAGTGATAAAACTTTTAACTAAGTTGGGGGAGGGCTGGATTGGACCATTATGGTTGGTTGGGGGGCTAAGTGACCCATTACGGTCTGCTTAGGGGCTCAGCATTTCTAAGCTTCAGGGAGTTATATTTACATTTGCACTTCAGCCTGTTGGTACAACCCCCAACATGATTAATCCAGTGCAAGACACTGAAACTATTCCTGATCCATTGATCAGAATGATTAAATTTTACTTTAACTGCTAAACCTCCTGTGCATAAACAGACAGGTGCTTCCAATATATCTAAGGCTTTCAATAGGCACATTATTGGACTGAGTTACAATATTGCACTTTGCAAAGTATCTGTTCTGTCTCCTGCAGAATAATTGAACCTTTAACATCTCGATGTTCAAAATTTCGTTTCAAACCCCTGGCTGATAAAATACAGACTCAGCGACTACTGAGTATTTGTGAAAAAGAAAATGTGAAAATTACAAATGAGGTATTTTTTTCTTTTTGTTTTTTTTTTTTAATTGCAACCTTAACACAATGAAGTAATAACCTCTATGGAACTTGTATATATATCCCGGGCTGTGCCTGAAAGACTTTGGCACTCGTCCCTTTAGGGCATTGATAGACAAGGGTGTTTTGTATCATTTAAATCAATGAATTGTTTTTAAATTGTTTAGTTGGAAGAAAATTAAAGCAATTCTGACTTGTTTAAGGAAAATGTTGGTGTTCCTAATAATGCAGCAATGCACCAATTTTTGGTTAAAAAAATAAAAACCTGCCCCTTAAGCCTGCCCAAGGTCAGCTGCATTAACCCCCATGCAGAAGTGCATTGGCTTCATGGAAAGAAGGGAGGGGTTAGTGTGTTTTGGCTTGGGGTGGCTTAAGGGAGGGTTTTTACAAAATCAGTGGTAAAATGCTGAATTATTGGTAATTGTGACACATTTCTTACAGTTGAAGGAGTGTTTCAGTATCACTTTAAAGGAACAGTAACACCAAAAAATGGAAGTATAAAAATAATATATTATATACTATTGCTCTGCACTGGTAAAAGTTGTGTGTTTTCTTCATAAACACTACTGCAGTTTATATAAATACCCTGCTGTGTAGCCATGGGGGCAGCCATTTAAAAGGCACAGGTTACTAAGCAGATAACAGATAAGTAGAATAGATTCCCATTGTATTCTACACAGTTTATCTGGTATCTTCTTATGTAACCTGTGACTTTTCTCCTTCTTTCAATTTAAATGGTTGCCCCCATGGCTACACAGCAGCTATTTCTATTAGCTATAGTAGTCTTTCTGAAGCAAACACGCAACTTTTACCAGTGCAGGGCAACAGTACATTATATTTTAATTATTTTAAAACATTTTTATTTTTTAGTGTTACTGTTCCTTTAAGTAAAATGTCCCTATGTATTGCACAATCCATTCTTACTTCTATTTTCACAAAATGGCCAGTTATTGCTAATGAAGGATACCCCATAGGAATACCATATTTCAGTGTTGGTATGATTTATGTTTTTGAGGTGTAGGTAGTTTTAGATTTGCTCCCCAAATCTTGCCTTGAACAATGGCAAAGTAGTACTGTCTTGTAATTATCTGACAACAAACTGTTGCATTTGGGTCACTTTTCTATATAACTAGTATTCTTCTAACTTGTATTTAGAAATGAAAGGTATTGACTAAACTATTTTAATTTATTTCAGATCTTCCAGAAAAGGCACCTGTTTATTTTAATCCATTAAAAAGTGCTTTACAACATATGCATTCTGTGAAACAAACTATATTATTTCATAATTGATACACCACCTTTAAAAATACCTTTCTGAGGAGGATTTCTGTCGAATCATATAGATAGATTCGACAGGAGTATTTACACTACAAAAATAGTAGGGCATTCTGCATTTACATAAAAGAAATTTCCATTTTCCATTTACTTCTGTTTTGAGCAGATGGTGGGGCCCTTACCACTGCTGCAAAAATCTATATGTTTAAGCAGCAAATAAATGCCTTTTTATTTTTTTTATTTTTTGCAGGCAATAAGTTGTTTGGTTGAAGTGTCTGAAGGAGACTTGCGAAAAGCCATAACATTCCTTCAGAGTGCTACAAGGTTAACTGGAGGAAAGGAAATAACAGAGGAAATAGTGACAGAAATAGCTGGGGTATGGTTCATTTAACCTTTTTTTCTAAAATAAAATATCAGCATTTATAGGCAGGTTTGTTTGGCAACATCTCATCATAGCAAATGTACAGACACTGCAGAAATGGTATTAATTTATTCACGGTTTATATTTTAGTGGCACATAGCACTAACAGACCCCCTGTCAAAACACTCATTGGCATCGCTGACAGAGGCACAGAGGTCCCATTTTCAAAGTAGCAACAAGAAGTTTGTGCTTGTTCCTCCTTGTTGTTTTGACAGCATGTCTAGGTTACCGACTGTCAAGCACTTCTGGCAGGGACTATTAAGACACGCCCACCCTTCATTTGAAACAGGGAACAGACAGAGAACTTATTGGATCTAAAGGGAGCTCCAATAAAGAGACCATATATTATTCATAATTGCCTACAAAATTAGGGTTTTTTCCATTTATCCAATTTGTCTCCTTTAAGTCTTATTAGTCAGTAAAATTAGAGAAGTGGCCATGGCAAGGTTTTGAATGCTTTTTTAAGCCCATTTGTGAAAGTGGATAAAGCGTTTTCTATTCAGTGGGCATGGACCTTAAGCAATTTAGGCCTCCTAAATGTAGCTCAATGGCATAGCAATTGATGACTATCCTGTCTTTTCTCTAGAGAGGATTAGCCAACAAGTTGGCCTTAAGTTTCTTCACGGTTCACACTCTGTGCCTTAACCCTTTCACTGCCAGCCGTTTTGAACAAAGCGGAACTTCTACTGCCAGACAGTTTTTGAACACTTTAGGGGCCTTTCCTTTGGGGAACTTTTAGTTTACCCAGGAAAACAATATATTGTTTTTTTCAGGACAACCTAAGCTTTTAAAATATGGTACAATTTTTGTGTAATTCCAATTTTGTAACAAGATATAGGCTTCTAAATGTCTAAAAAATGAAAAAAAATTATATTTTCCATAATATAAACACATATACCAGAAACAAAAAATATTTTATGCATGAAAATACACCTGATTTGGAAAGTCCCATGTCTCCTGAACGTGCCAATACCAAATATATATAGTTTTATGGAGATTTCTCACTTGTATAGGTCACAAACTTCCAGCAGTACACTACCAAATTTCCAAAGCACTGCTCCAGAAAGCTGCATACTTTAGATTTTAAGGCCAAAAATTCCGCTAACAGAAAGTTTATCCCAGAAAATTTTACATTTTTAGAAAGAAGAGATTCTGGGGAATCCAGAATAGGCACAATTGTCTGTCTACTCCAAACTATCAAGTCGCAATGCTTTCCTAAAGTTATTGGTTTTTATCAAAATTTGTGAATTTTTTTTAAAATCGCTTCAAAGCTTCCAATCTATAGTATCTTATCTCCTACAGGTCATAAAGTAACCAAATAAAACACCCTAAATATGAATGCCAGGGGTCCACTGAACAGTTTGATGCCCAATATGTATAGGTTTACCTAAGTATGTGCCATGTAGGGGCCCCAATGTGAACATACACCCATATGTACTGTCATTTCTGTCATTTCAGCTTCTGCAAAATCAACATTTACATCATTACATGTGGGATAAAGCTAGTAAAAAGTACATTCACCCCAGAAAGCCATATATTTTTGGAAAGTACACATTCCCCCGAATCTAAAATGGGTACCCATGTCTTTCTACTCCAAAGTACCAAGCCGCAAAGCTTTCCTAAAGTTGGCAATTTTGATAACATTTCCAAAAATCCACTCAAAGCTTCCAGTTTCCAGCATCTTATCTCCCACATAGCATTAGGTACCAAGATAAAACACCCTAAATATGAACGCCAGGGGCCCACTGAACAGTTTGATGCCCAATATGTATAGGTTTACCTAAGTATGTGGCATGTAGGGGCCCCAATGAGAATATACCCCCATATGATCTATCATTTCAGCTTCTGCAAAATCAATACATTTACATCATTATATGTGGGATAATGCTAGTAAAAAGTACATTCACCCCAGAAAGTCATATCTTTTTGGAAAGTACACATTCCCCCGAATCTAAAATGGGTACCCATGTCTTTCTACTCCACAGTACCAAGCCATAAAGCTTTCCTAAGTTTGACGATTTTTATGGCATTTCCAAAAATCACCTCAAAACTTCCACTATGCAACATCTTATTTTCTACAGGTCATTAGGTACCAAGACAAAACACCCTAAATATGAACCCCAGAGGTCTACTGAACAGTTTGATGCCCAATATGTATAGGTTTACCTAAGTATGTGGCATGTTGGGGCCCCAATGTGAACATATACCCATATGTACTGTAATTTCTGTCATTTCAGCTTCTGCAAAATCAACATTTACATCATTACATGTGGGATAAAGCTAGTAAAAACTACATTCACCCCAGAAAGTCATATATTTTTGGAAAGTACACATCCCCCCGAATCTAAAATGGGTACTCATGTCTTTCTACTCCAAAGTACCAAGCCATAAAGCTTTCCTAAGTTTGATGATTTTTATGGCATTTCCAAAAATCACCTCAAAACTTCCACTATACAGCATCCTATTTTCTACAGGTCATTAGGTACCAAGATAAAACACCCTAAATATGAACCCCAGAGGTGTACTGAACAGTTTGATGCCCACTGTACATAGGTTTATCAAAGCACATGGCACTTAGAGAACCCCAAATATACCTTGTGCACACTAATTTCATGGCTTATCTTTACCTAATTCATAAACACATGGCAGTTTTATGAGGGGTAGAAGCTGCAGAAATGTAGGGTGACCCCTAAAATCCCTATATTTTTGGAAAGTACACATTCTGACAAATCCAACAAGGGTAAAGAGTCCTTTCTACACCAAAGTACCAATCTGCAAAGCTTTCCTAAAGCTAGTGGTTTTTATGACATTTGAGAAAATCACATAAAAATATTGCAGTTTGCCGCATTTATCTCACACAATTTCTTGCGTACAAAGGCAACACACCCCAAATAGGAACACCAGAGGTCTACTTAACAGTTTGATGCCCAATATGCATAGATATACCAAAGTCTGCGGTATGTACTGACCCCAAAATGAAAATAGCGCATAAGGATTTCTCGCCTGCCAGCTCAGCTTTTGCACACAGAGCCCCCTGACAGCCTATTATATGCAGTAAGACCCCCAAACTACACAGGGACCCCCAGAAAACCATATATTTTTGGAAAGTACACATTCTGACAAATCCAACAAGGGTAAAGAGTCCTTTCTACACCAAAGTACCCATCTGCAAAGCTTTCCTAAAGTTAGTGGTTTTTATGACATTTGAGAAAATCGCATAAAAATGTTGCAGTTTGCTGCATTTATCTCACACAATTTCTTGCGTACAAAGGCAACACACCCCAAATAGGAACACCAGAGGTCTACTGAACAGTTTGATGCCCAATATGCATAGATATACCAAAGTCTGCAGTATGTACTGACCCCAAAATGAAAATAGCGCATAAGGATTTCTCGCCTGCCAGCTCAGCTTTTGCACACAGAGCCCCCTGACAGCCTATTATATGCAGTAAGACCCCCAAACTACACAGGGACCCCCAGAAAGCCATATATTTTTGGAAAGTACACATTCTGACAAATCCAACAAGGGTAAAGAGTCCTTTCTACACCAAAGTACCCATCTGCAAAGCTTTCCTAAAGTTAGTGGTTTTTATGACATTTGAGAAAATCGCATAAAAATGTTGCAGTTTGCCGCATTTATCTCACACAATTTCTTGCGTACAAAGGCAGCTCACCCCAAATAGGAACACCAGAGGCCTACTGAACAGATTGATGCCCAATATGCATAGATATACCAAAGTCTGCGGTATGTACTGACCCCAAAATGAAAATAGCGCATAAGGATTTCTCGCCTGCCAGCTCAGCTTTTGCACACAGAGCCCCCTGACAGCCTATTATATGCAGTAAGACCCCCAAACTACACAGGGACCCCCAGAAAGCCATATATTTTTGGAAAGTACACATTCTGACAAATCCAACAAGGGTAAAGAGTCCTTTCTACACCAAAGTACCCATCTGCAAAGCTTTCCTAAAGTTAGTGGTTTTTATGACATTTGAGAAAATCGCATAAAAATGTTGCAGTTTGCCGCATTTATCTCACACAATTTCTTGCGTACAAAGGCAGCTCACCCCAAATAGGAACACCAGAGGCCTACTGAACAGATTGATGCCCAATATGCATAGATATACCAAAGTATGCGGTATGTACTGACCCCAAAATGAAAATAGCGCATGAGGATTTCTCGCCTGCCAGCTCAGCTTTTGCACACAGAGCCCCCTGACAGTCTATTATATGCAGTAAGACCCCCAAACTACACAGGGACCCCCAGAAAACCATATATTTTTGGAAAGTACACATTCTGACAAATCCAACAAGGGTAAAGAGTCCTTTCTACACCAAAGTACCCATCTGCAAAGCTTTCCTAAAGTTAGTGGTCTTTATGACATTTGAGAAAATCGCATAAAAATGTTGCAGTTTGCCGCATTTATCTCACACAATTTCTTGCGTACAAAGGCAGCTCACCCCAAATAGGAACACCAGAGGCCTACTGAACAGATTGATGCCCAATATGCATAGATATACCAAAGTCTGCGGTATGTACTGACCCCAAAATGAAAATAGCGCATAAGGATTTCTCGCCTGCCAGCTCAGCTTTTGCACACAGAGCCCCCTGACAGCCTATTATATGCAGTAAGACCCCCAAACTACACAGGGACCCCCAGAAAGCCATATATTTTTGGAAAGTACACATTCTGATGAATTCAAAATAGGTAAAGTTATTTTTGTACACCAAAGTTACACATGGCAAAGCTATGCTAAAACAGATCAGGAATACTAATAGGAATTAGATTAGGAATACTAATATAAAAATGTGCAAATCAGCCACATGACAGTGTAATTAGTGGTCAGAATATCTGATCCAATAGTCACGCTGTCAAAATAAACAGTTTTTGGGGGAAATAGAAAAAAAAAAAAGAATTAAAATGAAAAAAATTTTTAAAAAGTTTTAAAAAGTTTTTTTGAGTTTGTGTATACATGTGCACATGTAAAAGTTGAGTGTATATGAGTGTATATGAGTGTATATGAGTGTATATGAGTGTATATGAGTGTATATGAGTGTATATGAGTGTATATGAGTGTATATGAGTGTGCAAAGTGGGAAAAGAAAAAAAAAAAAACCAACCTGTGCTAAATTGTGTTGTATGTGTATATAAATGTATGTAAGTGTGTGTAAAAGTGTGTATAAACAAAAATAAAGTCACACTTACCTGTCCTGAAGATCAGACGTCAGGAGGAAGTGAGTAGGAGGCGGCTCAGGGGGGAAGCAGGAAGCAGTACAAGCAGCAGATGCGATGCGATCGCATCTGCTGCTTGTAGGATGGTCCTGCGATAATCGCATCGCAGGACCAACCCCCTCCGCTCGTTGCGGAAGGGGTTTGGGTCACTTCTGTCTCTCTGCACCGGCGGCTTTTGCTGCCGATGCAGAGAGAATGGTGTAGGGAAAGAAAACGTAGGTACTACGGTGTCGGCAGGAAACTGCCTTTTTTAAAACACCGTAGTACCTACGTGCTTGGCAGGGAAAAGGGTTAAGGGGGTGGTTCATATTCAGGTTAACTTTTAGTATGTTATAGAATGGCCTATTCTTAGCAGCTTTTTAATTTGTCTTAATTTTTTATTTTGTGTCGTTTTTTAATTACGTATGTGCCTTCCTTATCTGACTCTTTCTAGCTTTTAAATAGGGGTCACTGACAGCAGAAGCCAAAAAACTATTGCTCTATGAAACTACAATTGTATTGTTATTGTTACTTTTCATTATTTTTCTTTCTATTTAGGCCCTCTCTTATTCATATTACTGTCTTTCTTTCAAATCACTGCCTAGTTGCTTGGTTAAATTGGACCCTAGCGACCAGCTTCTGAAATTCCAAACTGGAGAGCTGCTAAACAAAAAGCTACAAAAATAAAAAACAAAATTATATAATACAAAATAAAGACTATATTGTCTCAGAATAGCATTCTCTATATCATATTAAGTTATTGTAAAGATGAACAACTCCTTTAAGTATTCTGTGTCAGCACCTGGTTGCTCTCCACTTAAGCATGGTGCCTCTGTCTTCCCGAGTAGAATAAGAAAATGAATTAACAGTAGGCGCAGAAAATCCCTCTTTCCATAGTTATTAACCTCTTAAAAACTAGTCTGCAAATAATTAGCCATATAGAAAATACCATATAGAACAATTCAACAAATGCTAGTATAGTGACTCTTAAGGTGGCCATACACGTTAAGATCCGCTCGCTTGGCCAAACGATCGAATTATAACGGGAGCAATGGGCACAGTTCTTGAAACTGGCCAGATATCGATCGGGCAGGTTAAAAGGTTTAGCCGGTTGATGCGGTCCCCGATCCGACTAAATCTTTTAACCTGCCCGATCGATATCTGGCCAATTTCAGGCCAGATATTGGTCAGCATGCCCCTCGTTCCTGCCCCTAAGCTGCCGAATCGGTCCAAGGGACTGATATCAGCAGCTACAGTTGGTCCGTGTATGGCCACCTTTAGAAACCACTCTCTTAATATGCTTAGGATATTTCCCAGTCCTTTATCTGATTGTTATTTAAATTAAAACTAGAATAGTTAAAGTGATTTGAACCATGAGGATTATTTTGTCACCAGCATGGATTAATGCTATATAGTTCCAGCCTGGAGCAGGACTTGGCACTTCAGGGTTTAACTCTTCATCTAGTTGGTATAAAAGTTGGTAAAAATGGAAATTGAAAATTCAATTTCTTCTCTGAATTTGAGATTCTTTGCATACAAAAAACTAGAGGGTCTCCTCAGTCCCATTGTGCTCTTTACAAAACCACTTTCCTGGCTTCACATCAGAAAATCTTTCACTGAAAGGCCCAATAAGGGCATAACCCGTTGCAACTGGGATCTACAGGTGGTCTTTATGCAGTAGGGGTATTATATTGTGGATAATGCCCTCTTTATTGTAAAATATAAAACATAATGGGGTTCCATGACCATTTAAAAGCACAAGGTCAAAGGCCAAGCAATGTTTATAAGGATATCATTTACAAGATATTCACAGCTCTTGTGTATTATATGAAAATTAAAAACTAGGTTTCCTACCCAGGAATTGGTTTAACAGCTGTTGTGTGGCTGTATTTTTAAATATTTTGGATAACAGATCCCACTTGTGTGTGAACAAGATCTTCAGCCATCCACCATCAAGAAGATCATCCACCATCAACAAGACTTTCATAATGAAAGTGTAATTGTAAACAACTTTTTAATATTAAACATTTTGAGTTTTAATTTTTTTTTTTAAATAATTGCAACTGAAAGCAGTATTTCTGTTCCTGGCCCCCCGTGGCAGCCCCCATTCGGCAGTAGCCAATCAAATAACAAATGTGAGAATGATCAAAAAAGTAAAAAAAATCACAGCAGCAGAGAAATAAAATTAAAAAGCACAAATTTTATTAGGACATCGTAATCCTAATGTGTTTCATGCCTAAAGGGTACTTACTCATTGGCTGCCCTAAAACAATGTTGTTAATGTAGTTTAAGTATTAATGTTTTCTTTTAAAATGCAAAAATTCAGTTTTTGGGTGGAGGGCCGTTTTAATATTGATGTAAAAATATTTTTTTATGTATTTTTAACTCTTCCATTTCTGGCTTTTTATTGCAGGTAGTCCCTAAAGAAACACTTGATTGTGTATTAGTGGCCTGTCAGAGTGGTTCTTTTGAGAAGCTGGAAACTGTTGTCAAAGTAAGTGAAGACTGATACTGCTTCTGTACTGATTTATTCTATTCAATTATTTACATTAAGTATGTTGTAGGGCAGTGGTAGTAGTACCAAGGGCTGAAATGTATCTAGCCAAATGGTGAAGGGATGATAATGGAAGCCAGTTTTGACCACTCTCCTTTTTTAAACCACACCCACTTCAAACCACACCCATGTTATCACAAGAGCTTTTAAGACCAATGTGGGTACATTAATGTTGGTAGCACAGCAAAAACCCAAATGGTCTGTACTCACTGTTGAGATATCACCCATTATTCATATGTGAAAGAAGTTTTATTATTTCATATTAAGACATACATTTAATCTATATTTTATCTATATGCCTTCTTCTCCCCTGCGGATTGCACAGCAACCCCCAGCACATAATTACACACCTTAGGGACCATGTAATTACTGCATAGGGCAGGCTGAGTATGGCACACACAGGTGGGGTAGGGCAGGCAGAATATGGCACACATAGGCGGGGTAGGGCAGGCAGAATATGGCACACATAGGCGGGGTAGGGCAGGCAGAATATGACACACTCAGGCAGCATAGGGAAGGCAGAGTATGGCACTCTCAGGAGCATAGGGCAGGCAAAGTATGGCACACAGGCAGCATAGGGCAGGCAGAGTATGGCACACACAGGCAGCATAGGGCAGGCAGAGTATGGGGAACACAGGCGGGGTAGGGCAGGCAAAATATGTCACACACAGGAGCATAGGGCAGGCAGAGTATGGCACACAGGCAGCATAGGGCAGGCAGAGTATGGCACACAGGCAGCATAGGGCAGGCAGAGTATGGCACACACAGGTGGGGTAGGGCAGGCAGAATATGGCACACACAGGCGGGGTAGGGCAGGCAGAATATGGCACACATAGGCGGGGTAGGGCAGGCAGAATATGGCACACTCAGGCAGCATAGGGAAGGCAGAGTATGGCACACTCAGGAGCATAGGGCAGGCAAAGTATGGCACACAGGCAGCATAGGGCAGGCAGAGTATGGCACACACAGGCAGCATAGGGCAGGCAGAGTATGGGGAACACAGGCGGGGTATGGCAGGCAAAATATGGCACACACAGGAGCATAGGGCAGGCAGAGTATGGCACACAGGCAGCATAGGGCAGGCAGATTATGGCACACTCAGGAAGCATAGGGCAGGCAGAGTATGTGGCACACAGGCAGGGTAGGGCAGGCAAAGTATAGCACACACAGGCAGCATACGGCAGGCAGAGTATGGCACACCTAGGGGCAGCATAGGGCAGACAATAAATAATTATTAGGGTGTTGCCACATGTCAATTTGGCAATCTTGCTGCAAAATAACTGCTGCAGTACAGTAATGCAGATGGCATTGTATGAAGATTCAAAAGTAAAGAAAAATTGAAAGGATGACTGATCTGGACCAATTTGCTTCAAACAAACACAAAGGAGAAGGGTTTGATAATTTCCTGGCCCACATTTGTTTTAGCCTGGGCAAGTGCATATAGTTTTAAAAACAGGGTTTAGTATCCTAAAATTCCAATCCACAAAACCACATCATGGTAAATCTGAGTAATAAAAACAGTATCTTGTACTTGATGATAACTAAGATAGTATAAATCCGTGTTGGTAGCAGATTAATTTCAGTGGTGATACAGCAATATCTTTCTCAGGTCCCAAGCATTCCAGATAATACATCCCATACATATGTCTGCTTGTGAGGGCACATCATATTTCTATACAAGTACATTAAAGAGGACAGAAAGCGGAGTACCTTTTTTTTTTTTTCCATAAAAAGGATCAGTGCACCAGAAGCCACCCCTTTAGACACGAGGTACAGACCTTTCATTTAAAGCAGCCTCTGGGGTTTTTCACAGTGAGGGCAGTGAGGTTGGGGAATGCCCTTCCTAGTAATGTTGTAATGGCAGATTCTGTTAATGCCTTTAAGAGGGGCCTGGATGAGTTCTTGAATAAGCATAGTATCCAAGGCTATTGTGATACTAATATCTACACTTAGTATTGATGTTGGTATATATAGATATACAGACCTATTTATACTCCCATACATAAGTACATGAAGTGGGGTTTATTGGGGTTCTCTCTCTTTTTCTTCACAGAATCTGATAAACAATGGACATGCAGCCACACAGCTTGTAAACCAGCTCCATGATGTTATATTAGAGAGAGGGGACCTTACAGACAAGCAGAAAGCATTTATTACAGAAAAACTTGCAGTAAGTCCATTTGATGCAGTTACAATAGATTTCCCTTTCCCTTGCTGATTGGTTGTCTGTGCTGAAAATATTTTGCAGAAAGAGTATTGTGGGCATTTATTAGTAAAATATATTTTATCAAATTCTCCTCTCCAGGTTAACCTGCACACTGTTTAGATTGTATGGTAGATGGTCAGTATGAAAAAGGTCAATCTCCATAAGGACAATGGGTAAACTTAGGCAGCATTTTGCACAGAGCTTATTGCAGTGTGTAGAATGCAAAAAAATGACTGTATGCACGCACGGCATTAAAGGGGTGGTTCACCTTATGTTAACTTTTAGAATGTCCAATTTTTAGTAACTTTTCAATTGGTCTTAATTTTTTTTAATTGTACATTTTATAGTACAGTATTGGCACCAGCTGATTTCGGCTGTAATGGCAGGGATAAAGCCTGAGGTTGAGTTGGTGGGATTGTTCTAAAGGCAAACCTTCAGGGTTAACGGATTTTAGCCTAAATGTAAAATTCCCTTTATTTTACATAAAAAAGAATATAACTCTGCTGTTTATACCTTCTGACTTACTGCATTCAGATGTGCATTGGCTGTTCTGAGGCTTACTTTCTCTCTTTTACAGGAAGTTGACAAATGTTTGGCAGATGGAGCCGATGAATACCTGCAAATGCTGGGTCTTTTCGCAGTTGTAATGCAACAAATGACTTAAAATAGCTAATAATAATTTTTCTGGTTAATGACAACAGAGGTCTGAAATCTTTTGTAATGCTTCTAATAAATTTGTATAAAATATGTACCACTAAATGAGGTGTATGTGGTGTAGAGGATAATATATTGCTGGAAATAAATCAACCACCATACCAGTCAAGCGAGACTGAAATGGTTTCATCAGAGTGTAGCAAAAAAGCATTGTTTAAGTCGGATATGCTCCAAGTGAACTACATTTCTCTGTGCCTTTTAAGCTTTCTTTCAAAAGGGGCAGTTCATGAGTCCGTCTTCTAGTGACTGCACCGGCGCCCGAGCGCGCCGCGCGCACCCCCCCACGGACGGGGGGGTGCTGATCAGCCGCTAGTAGAAGTACTCATGTTGTACCCCCCACCGTGCGCGGGGCAAGTGCCTGGATATATTACTCTGTGGATGGTGCTCCCCACTGTGCGCGGCGCAGGTGCCTGATTATATTACTCTGTTTTTACTTCATGAATTGCTACTGACACTTTGGATAAGCCATGTGGATGGTGTGGCATCATTTTTCACTTATTGCCTTCCTTCAGGTTTCACATAGCCCCTCAGCTGTCTCATATGCCAATAGGACATCTGTAAGCCCAATAGAGTAAGCACTTGTTCATTACTACAATATTTATTTTCTTCTTGCATGTTTTGTGCATTTCCTGTTCAAAGGGCCTGTTACAATAAGAGTACTGCTTATGGCACTGCATAAATAATAAAATACAGCTTAGGATATATTGCTTACACAACGAGGCATGCACATGAAATTATTTACATTAGTAAGTTCTTCTTCCCATGTTTTGCTCTCAGGCATGAAACTGCTTAAAACTTAGAAGCCAGTGATGAGCATGTTATTTCTTACCTCTCACCAGACATCATACTTGCTTACCTCTCACCAGACATCACAACTAGGATTTTACACTACTGTAAATACGGAAGCTTAAATTTGGGCCAGGGAAAGGTAAGATGGCAACATAGAGCAGTGTTAGTTTTTTTCCTCGGGCTCATGCATTTTTTTCCTAAAAAGAAAAAATTATAGGATTAAAAATGTAGCAATTAAATTGAGATATTAACCTGTACAACCTTGCATGTGGTTATCTTATGTTAGATGCGCCTCATTTTCCAGCCCATACCTTGTGTTTATTAATATGGTAGTCATGCAAGCATGTGAGTGTCCTTTTATTAAATAATTTGATTATTGAAACTTAGCAGTAGCTGCACATTTCCCACCCTAGGCTTATACTCGTCAATACGTTTTTCCAGTTTTCTTAGGTAAAATTAGGTACCTCGGCTTATATTCGGATTGGCTTATACTCGAGTATATATGGTAAAAGGTGAACAACGCCTTTAATGGTTAATGGCCAAGACATAAACCTTATTTGTAAAGTAGGTATATTTTTGCTTTACTTTCTATTAACCACTTATTGGCCACCAGTTGTAGAATCTAAATGCTGGCTGTAAAGGAATTGGAATTCTTTGTAGAGGCCAGGTTTAGTTTTACTCAGCAGGAACTGCGTGAAAGCATTAGTGCATTTGGAATGCATTTTCTGATCACAATATCCATTATGCTAGGGTGTAGTAAGTACACCTGATTGCTAAGATTCATTGTTGGTATTATTACTCATTTCTCAAACTCTAGTTCCCAAATGTATGGGGTTTTGTTAAAGGAAAACTATACCCCAAACAGTGTAGGTCTCTATATTAATATATTGTATAAACAAGCTTATATCATCTAAATAAAAATGTACTTTTTTAGTAGTATGGGCTATTGGGTACTCATAAATAGAAAATTGCCATTTTAAAAATGAAGGGGCGCCTCCTGTGATCATAGGATTCTCAGTGCACACAAACAAGCCAAGGCACACATACATGCTAGGCCGCATCAGCCAATTAATGGGCAGAGTTCTGCCTTCTGCTTCCACACTTCTGCATTATTTCTGGAGCACACAGCCCATCACTTAATGGTGGATCAAGGGAAAGGGTTTTAAAGGGCAATATTTACTGATATATATAAATATATATTAAACTTGGTTAAGTATTCATTCTGGGGGTATAGCACAGGAAACACATGATTTGATAAAGCAATATTAGTGGTGAAAAAACTATTCTTGCCAGTGATTGTGATATGCCACACAGTGAAATCACATTGTGGTCAGGAGGGGTGGCTTAGGCTTGTATTAAAGCTGAAACTGCGAGCAGAATTAACATTAATATGGTTTTATAAATGTCAATTCATCTAACACTTTACTTATTGCCAAGAACTTTGTTTGACTTGGACTTGTTAAAGGGGATGTCAACCAAAAAAATAACATTTTGCTTAATGGACTAAAATGTAATTCTAAGCAACTTTTCAATGTACAGTGGTTCAACATTTTAACAGTTTTAAGGTTATCTGGAAATGTAACTGCCAGTGAAACCAGTCTGTCTGTCAGTCCTGGGGGCTCTGACTTTTGAAACAATGTTGCAGTAAGCAACTGATTAAGGCTAATCCCACAGAGAGCCGATTCTTGCCTGCGTTTAGCGTCAGGCCTAAGAATCAGCCTACCCCTGTGACCACCCAGAGCCACTGTATACTCCCAGGTGCAGGCACTGTAAATTTGGCACCAAAAATGCATACTCGTGTTTCGGTGCTAAAATCCTCTCCGTGAGGCTAATGCCACACCATGTGTATGGCGTATATTTGCAGGCACATGTAGTCGAAATCCACATAAAAATGTGAGACTTTGCATTCTCTTGCGTTTTTATGCAGATATCGGCTACATGTGCCTGCACCCGAGCGTATTCCATTCATTCGGGTGAAGGCACAAGTATGAGCGTATGGCACATATTTTCGGCAACCGTTTTCGGCTTGCCTAAAATATATGCTATACACATGGTGTGGCATTAGCCTGAGGTTGATTCAAGTGTTAGGGCTGATTCTCTGTCTGCGTTTATCTGATAATCAGTGTTGCACAGGCCTAGGGCAGGCGGGAAGATTTGCTACCTTTGGTTAAATCTGATCTGCCACTGGCAACAAATCTTGCCAAAATGCTTTCCCACTGGCAAAAAAAGTTAATTGACCTCTGAAAAAATATAAATTGCAGTAAAGTTTGAGAGGGAACAGTGCCCATGGGGAAGCATTTTATGGAGATGTGACCTGCAGTAGTGCAGATTTAACTGTGTGCGACAGGCCTCCCTCTCTGTTATCAACCTTACAGACCTGTTTTAGTTGGAGAAGAACTGCAATTACATTTTCAAACAACTTGAAAATCACTGGGAATGTTTTTACAGTCAAATGTAAAAAGACTTGGAGAGCAACAAAAGCATTATAAAAGTTCATGGAGGTGCCAAATAAGGGCTAAGATTGGCTATTAGGGAGCCTCTATGCACACTATCAGCTTACAGGGGGCTTTATTTGGTAGTAAATCTTGTTTTTATTCAATGAAAACTTGCCACCAAGTCAGGAATTCAAAAGTATCTACCTAGTTTGAGGGCACTGAGAGCAACATCTAAGAGGTTGGTAATGTTGCTTATGAGCCACTGGTTGGGGATCAAGCAGTCTCCCTGTAAGCAGCATGGCTAAAGCTATCAGCCAAGTTTTTTTTTTTTTTTTAATACTCCATTAAAGCCAAGCTCAAAGCCATTACTTAGACTTGGGTTAGACAGAATGCTGTTCCAGTTTGAGTGCTAATCAGGTTGTGATTATTTCATCATCAGTTACATTTTCTCTATACATCCTGATTTATTTCACATTGCAACAATGGCCCTCACGTTTCATCCATCTAACCTCCTCCTTTGAACTCCAGCAGTGGACAAACGCTCCGACTCATAAGGATGGCCACTTTCTGGATTTAGTCTTTACTAAAAATCTGTCCCTTTCTGATTTAACGGTGCCCCCTTCTCTGACCATCACCTGGTTACATTTTCTGTCTCTCACTCTCCTTCCCCCACTGTATTAATTCGAAATACACGTGACCTAGACCTCCCGGCCTTAGCTCACTCTTTCAGGTCCAGTCTCTCCTCCTTTAACAAAATGTCTGACCCTGATACCCTGGTTAGCGAGTACAACAGCATACTAGCCTCCACCATTGACTCATTTGCAGCCCATCGGCCTAAGCGTACTCGGGCTCAAAACACACAACGCCTGTTTTCTATATTTAATACCCTTCTGCGTCCCTCACAGACTCCATTAACTCACTTTATGCACTGTCCCCAGGACTTTGCTGATTTCTTCATGAACAAAGTGGAGTCCATCCGCAATCAGATTCCCCCCCTACTAATACTAACCAGCTCCTCCTTCCTCTGCCCCCTTCTGCATGTCTTAGCTCTTTTGGTCCCATAACTGTCTCTGAAGTCTCCCACCTTCTTTTGTCAGCTCCGCTCACCACTTGCTCTCTTGACCCCATGCCTTCTTCTCTGATTAAACACTGTGCTGCTGAGCATACTCCAGTTCTTACTCACATCTTCACTCTTCTCTGTCATCTGGAATTTTCCCCTCTTCCTTCTAACAGGCCTGTGTCAAGACTATCCTTAAAAAGGCCATGCTGGACCTGTCCTGTCTCTCTTACTACCATCCTGTCTCGCTTCTACCGCTTGCCTCCAAAATCTTAGAGCGCATTGTCTTCTCCTGTATTACTAACTTTCTTAACGCCCATAATTTATTGGACCCGCTGCAATCTGGCTTTTGGCCTGCACACTTTACTGAGACGGCGTTGTGCAGAGTTACAAATAATCTTCAGGTTGCCAAAGCCAATGGTCACTTTTCTATACTAATCTTACTCTATCTATCGGCTGTGTTTGATACAGTCGACCACTCCCTCCTGATGTAAATTCTGCATTCGATTGGTCTCCCTAGTCAGGCTGCATCCTGGATCTCTTCTTACCTCTCTAACCGTTCATTCACTGTCTCCTACGCTAAGAAAACCTCATCTCCAGTTCCTCTTAATGTGGGGGTACCCCAAGGCTCTGTACTTGGGCCGTTGTTGTTCTCCCTTTACACACTGTCCTTGGGAGATCTTATCATATCATCTGTATGCTGATGATATCCAAATTTATTTGTCGACCCCTTCATTAACAGTTGAAACTGAGACTCAAATCTCTGTCTCCTAGCTATCCAATTGGATGAACCAACGTCACCTCAAACTAAACCTAACAAAACTGAACTAATGATCTTTCCGCCTAAGCCTGGTCCTACCCCCCCCCCCTTTTACTATCTCTATTGATGGCACCCTCATCAACACTATCGATTTGGCGCGTTGTTTGGTGGTGGTCTTTGACTCCTGCCTCTCCTTCTCTGACCATATTAACACCACTGTCAAAAACCAGTCACTTTTTCTTACACAATATTGCCAAAATCAGTCCCTTTTTTTCTACTGCAACAGCTAGGCTGCACATGCATGCTCTCATCCTATCCTGACTTGACTACTGTAACCTGCTACTAACCGGCCTCCCTAACTCCCATCTTTCCCCCCCTACAGTCTATATTAAACACTGCTGCCAAAATTCTCCTCCTCTCATCTAGGAGAGTTTAGGCCCTTCCCCTGCTAAAGTCCTTATTGTGGCTTCCTATTAAACAAAGAATATTTTACAAACTCCTCCTCTTAACCTTCAAAGCCCTCCATTCCTCTGCTCCTCACTACATCTCCTGCCTTGTGTCTCCGTACGTTCCTGGCCAACTCCTTCGTTCCTCACAGAGCAACCACTTGGTTGCGCCCCCCACTACTACTGTCTCCCGCCTTAAACCTTTCTGCCCCTTACATTTGGAATGCCCTCCCTGATTTCCTCTGGAGAGAATCCACCCTCAGTCTTTTTAAAACTAAACTTTAAAGATTACCTTTTGGAGCACTCGCCCAGCACCTGATCTGGGAACTAACACTTCTATTGTAATGTCACCAACTGTGACCTACAGTACTTATATTTGCCTATTTGTGTCTGTAAGTTACCCTCCCATATAGATTGTAAGCTCTACAGGGCAGGGACCTCCATCTTCTTGTTTGACTTTTACTTATTGCAACTGTATCTTGTATTTGTTATACTGTGTATGTATTTATTATCTTAACCCCGTTGGTATTCATGTACAGCACTGCATACACAAGTAGTGCTTTATAAAGATATACATTTAATTGGGAAAACTAGGTCTTTTCATCACTTATTGCATTCTTTTGCCAATACAAATTTAATGTACATGTCTCTATATGCCATGTTGTATAATAAAGACTATCACACGTTTCTGATGCAGAGAAGTCAAGCCTCTGTTGCACAACTCCCATTACTTCCATGCTGTCCACCTGCTGCAATGAAACTAGGTTTCTTCTAATATTCAGAAGATAGTACCCTAAGAATATCTGTTTATTCAACATTAGGCAGTGTTCTCTGGCAGCTGCTGCAGTAGATTCTCAGTGATTGTCCCCAGACTAACTGGGTTATACCAATGTTCTACTTCCTGGACAGCAGACAAAAACCAATAAGGATTCCTAGTTTTATGGCAGAATGCAGTTTTAAAAATTCACAAACAGGAAAATTAGAGTGCAAGAATGGGAAATAGAACTGAAATCAAATAGCACTTACTGTATATAATAGAGTATAAGCCGATCCGAATATAAGCCGAGGTACCTAATTTTACCTAAGAAAACTGGAAAAATGTATTGACTCGAGTATAAGCCTAGGGTGGGAAATGCAGCAGCTACTGCTAAGTTTTTTTTTTTAATTGTCTAATAACCCTACTATACCTGCTATCCCACAGCCACAGTCCCTTCCCAGAGGCTATTATCCCCCCACTGCTACTATAGGCACCATCTCTCCCTACTATACCTGCTATCCCACAGCCCCAGTCCCTTCCCAGAGGCTATTATCCCCCCCACTGCTACTATAGGCACCATCTCTCCCTACTATACCTGCTATCCCACAGCTGCTCTCCATATCAATATACACACCCCATTATACATGGGCAGCCTATATTCATAAAGGACATGACTAAACATTGGTTTATATGGTCTTAAATATTTGGTTTATCTGTTCCCTTTGTGAGCAGTTAGTATTTCTTGTAGTGATGTGGCTATATCAGTCATTTACTATAGACCAGGGGTGGGCAAACTTTTTGACTCATGGGCCACATTTACTTACCCCCGGGCCAGGCCAGCGTTACGCCCCCTTCGTCTTTAATTCCGGCCCACCAATGACAGCAAGTCTTGCGTGATGACACTTGGCATCATTGGCGGGCAGGATTAAAAAGGCCAAAGGGCCGGATGTGGCCCGCGGGCTGTAGTTTGCCCACCCCTGCTATAGACATTATCTAAAGGTAAGGTCAAGTTGCAAAGATGCAACCTAATTAGACATGGAGAGCAAGCAACCATATATACTAGACAATTTACCAGATCCCCATGCTGGCTTTTAGGGAAGTCATATATACTAGAGATGCAAAGAATCCACTATATTGGATTTATCAGAAGCCTGAATCCTTTGCAAAAGATCTAGGCAACCCAAATCCTAATTCCCATATGCATGGAATGGCAGAAGAGCTGTGTGCAGCAAAACAATTTCAACTTCCATGTGACAGCAAGTATTGTGATTTTAGGATTTGGTTTGGCCAGGCACATTGATTCTGCTGAAAGGCATCCCTAATATATATAGCACAACAGCAGTACATATTACATAGGGTCTTAGGGCTCTGGCACATGGGGAGATTAGTCGCCTGCAACAAATCTCCCTGTTCAGGGCAACTAATCTCCCCGAGTTGCCATCACCTGCCATCCCACCGGCGAAAGTGTAAGTTGCCGGTGGGATGGCACATGCTGCGGTGCAATTTTGGCAAATCGCGCGTGCGACTAATCTCCGTGTGCCAGAGCCCTTAGACAGGGATCTCCCAAACTTTTATACCTGTGAGCCACATTCAAATGGAAAAAGGGGAGCAACACAAGCATGAAAATGGTTCCGGATTGTGCCGGGAGCAATAATTGGCTATTTAATAGCTACTAGGTGGACAGAGCCTACAGAAGGCTGTTTGGCATTATACTGGGGGATTACTGGGTTTAGATCTCAAGGAAGTTACATTTTAAGCCCTTCAATCTTATAGCACTGGTGTAGCAAGGAATGCAGAAACATTCTTTTGCAAGATTGTAAGAATACTTTTGGGATGGGGGAGTTGCCCATAGAGAAACCCTATATGAAAGTTACACTGACAAAAATGTAGACCTTTCTACACTATTTATTACAACTTATACATGTGCAATACCAACTTTACAATCAAGCCAAGACATTGCTGGAGTTTCAGGGTCTCACGTAAACACTTATTACTTTATTGAATAAATATACAAAAAGTATAGTCCTTTCAATTTAGTAAAGTCTAAATCTGAAATGTACAATAAAGGTATATGTGATAGTTTAACATAATTGGCTGACTTTATACAGCACTTATATCTTTTAGTCCATAAGTAAGTTATTAAATGATAAAGAACATCTAGAACAACCACTTCTACTGAACTAGGAAATAAATGTCTAATTAAAATAAAATGTAAAGACCCCATTGCTTTACAACCCACCCCAACAGTCTAAATTCTGGAGAGAAGAAAAAGCCCAACAGCCTTCCTTCCAGAGCATGCGACTGTTGTCGCTTTGCTTATCAAAAAATTTGTATTCTGATCCACTATGGAGCATTGAGACAAGATTCAAATTTTCCAAAGAAAGCACAATGCGCGTTGTGATTTGCCTATTCAGCAACAGCGAGCACTGTATTCAAACAACCTCCTCCCATGGATCAAATAAGGTCGGCCACATTCATTGGCATCTCCTCCACTGTAGTATTGTAGAAAGTCTCAATATCACGGAGAATCCGTTTGTCCTCTTCTGTAACAAAGTTAATTGCCACGCCTTTTCTGCCAAATCGACCACCGCGACCAATCCTGCAAGAGTCAAGAGAAACATCTTTAAGCAATGGCTCAAAACACACTGCTCTTCTAAATAAGTTTACTGTGCAGTCAGTTATCTTCATTGACTGGTCATGTACACAACACCCAACTTTCTTCTAGAATACAAGGGAACTCTGCCAAAGCATCAGAGTTAAACATTTTGACTAACAATCATATTTGTGAAGCTACAGCGGGGTGTTTCTGCTCAGTTTAACTAGTCTTAAAGGAAAAGTAACACTAAAATTTTTTAAGTAAAAAAAAAAAAAAAAAATCTATTCTACCCTGCAAACCACTTAATAGCCTAGCCTTCTTTCTGTATAGGAAGGAGTCAGGCTAGGCTTGATAAATTGATCGCATAGTGGATTCTGCCCTGCATCGCCTTATTTCAATTAACTGGAAGGCAAGTTTTAGCAGGTATTTTCTAATAAAGCATTCAAGATACTAAGTGGTTTGCAGGATAGGGCAGTTATTGGGGCAGGGTAGAATAGATTTTTTACTTAAATTTTAGTTACCATGCTTATGTGAATACAAGCGAGATATGCAATTCATATGGAAAACCCAGAATCCTTATGAGAAGCACTAGAGGCCAGCTAGTTAGATTAAATTGCATTTAAATGCTAGACTGCAATTAAAACTAGTGCCAAATGCCAAGTTATAAGCATGCTATAATGCAATTAGCATTTCTTAAAGAAACGGTATCAAGTACTTACTGCCCAATGTTAGAGCTCATTATGCTTTCCTAACATTCTCACCAACAGCTTTAGCAGTTCTTATATACAGATTAATTAAACTAGTTCTTTGATATTGCCATTTTCTTCATTATGCCTTTATTTCTGCAGGATACATAGCTTAAGGACTATAAATGGGGCATGCACAGGGTTTTGGGATCCTTATACATGCTCCAGCCTGGGGGAGTTTGCCAAGATAAGAAATGCAGCAATGTTACCCTACCCAGGAGATTAAAAGGTAATTGCAGAGTTCTGGAAACACTTATGCAGCCCAAAGTTAACAATGCTTGAACAGCCTTGCTGTTTAAATAACCTTTGTTAGTTCACTGGTTCCTGAGCTGCCCTGTAGTGTGAATGGGCAGTCTACACCTTATTTCAACAAGAGCAAATTGAACTATGCGAAAGAGTATACTTAAAGAATTTTAAAAAGTATGGTTTTGCTTTCACTTACTAGGGAGACTTCTCTAAAAAAAAAACTCCCTCCATCCTACCTTACAGAAAAACATACAGGCTCTGCCTCACAAGAACCAAACATGAATAGGTTCGGTTGCACCATATGCCCAATTTAGGCTAATAAATTATAGGTCTTTTCTGTTGATTGGTCTCTAAGCTTCAGTACCAGAGCTTGTGCTGTGAAAGAAATGGAGGTGCTCATGGACAAATAAGGGTAGCCGTAAGTGTCATGCAACACATTATGCTTTATATCAGAACGTCTTGGAAGTGTAAGGACTATACACTTACAAAGCTTACTACAGCTAAACATTGTTAACAGGTCAACATACTAATACTGAGCTAGAATGGATATTCAAATTTAATGATTTTAAAGGAAGACTGCAAAATTACACTACATGTTTGCAGTTTCTTATGCAAAGCATACATGAGATTTTACCTTATGGCTTTATCAAAGCTACCTCCATTTACCCTCTAAAACCTGTCCTCATTATGTAATGAAGTGTAGGATTTGTTGAGTTAAGACCCAAGTGGCAGGAAGCGTTTTGGAAGAGACCCCACCAGGTATAAATGTAAACAAAGGCAAAATTCTAGTGTAAATTCTCAAGTGTTTAAATGCATAAACAAGTCAAAACTTTGCCATTTTGATAAAGGCCAAGGCATTAATACCTCTAGGTACTGTGCTTGAAGTGCACATTTTCAAATAAGCAAAATGTTTTACCTTTACAAAGATTTGATCCATGCTCCACTGGCTGCCATCAGACCACGACCGGAAGTGTGTGTTCTCTGATCAAGAGAAAGACGCCACTTCCATAGGCCCATTCTCAGCTGTGTCCGGGAGCAGCTGTATTCTGCTCCTTAACTATTTAAACATAAAATTGTTTGTAAAAATTTTGTGGATGACTACAGTTCAACTGCCAATAGTATGGCATGAATGTTTGAGACCAAGCGTCCCTGTCGGCTGAGGTAGTGTCAAAACAGACAGGGATAGTAGGAAGCAGTTTATTTTTTGCAGGGGGAACGACAACACAGCACTGCACAGATGTATTGTGACTAATCCTGCAGAAATTGCAGCTTCCAAAAGACAAATTTACATCACAAAGCAGCCATAATGTAACTTTGGAAGGGTATTTAATGCTTTGGCACCAGCTAATCCTATGGTGTTATAGGAAAGGGTGCATTGTTACTAGTTAAATTCGTACAAACATGTGAGGCAGAACAGCAGAAGTTTAGATTTCAAATAGTCACTGACCTGTGAATGTAGTTTTCACGATTGGTAGGCAAGTCGTAATTTATAACCAGGGAAACTTGCTGCACATCTATGCCACGAGCCTAATGGTATAATAAAATGCATTAACTTACACTACTTGCGATTTCATGTATTTTATAAAGCCTGTTGAAAGGCACAAATTGCCATTTCACACTGGCTTGAGGAGAAAAGGTTTGTCAGCCACAATATAGTGGTGGATTACAACACTGTAATCCACTGTGGAATGTGGGTCTTAATATACCAAATGACTTTTTTCCCATCTGGTATGAGGAACCATCATGAAAATGTTTTAAGTCTTTGGAAAATGATTAACAGATGATTTAAAGGAATGTTCATTACTGTAATATGCTACATTCAGTTATCTCTGCCCACAACTTAAATAGTGCACATTTGTGTCTCACCTGTAGCCTATTTCAGCAAAGCATAACTTTGTGCAGACTTACCAAGGAAGGTTTGCATGTAATTTAAACACCTACCAGCAAGTCTGTGGTGATTAATACACGACTGGATCCAGAACGAAACTCTCTCATAATAACATCCCTCTCTTTCTGGTCCATGTCACCATGCTGTAACAGATTGAAGTACATTACTATATTTATATTGGAAAAAAAAAATCACTGTTTGAGACCAAGCGTCCCTGTCTGCTGAGGTAGTGTCAAAACAGACAGGGATAGTAGGAAGCAGTTTATTTTTTGCAGGGGGAACGACAACACAGCACTGCCCAGCTATATTGTAACTTATCCTGCATTTATAAGCAGCCCAGCCATAGCAAATGTTTAAAGTCTTACCAGAGCAGAAACTGTAAAGTCTCTTGCATGCATTTTCTCAGTAAGCCAGTCAACTTTTCTTCTAGTATTAAGGAAAATTACAGCCTGTGTAATAGTTAATGTTTCATATAAGTCACAGAGGGTGTCCAGCTTCCATTCCTGTAATGAAATGACAAGTTTTTAGTGTGCAGTGACAAATTTTGTAAGTTGGACTGAAAAGAGCTTATCTTTTCAATAAAAGTAATGTTGCTCCCCACAGATCAGATACAAGTGCATTTGCGCTCCACTTTCTACTTATACCCTTATTACAAGGACTTCACATACACCAAAGCTTACAGATCTAAAAAGGTGGGCCACACACGTGGTGACTTGCGATCTTTCGTGTGACCACGAAAGATTGTTAAAGGGACAGTAACACCAAAAAATGGTGTATAAAAGTAATTACTATATAATGTAATGCTGCCCTGTACTGGTACAACTGGTGTGTTTCCCTTAGAAAGACTACTATAGTTTATATAATAAAGCTTCTGTGTAGCCACGGGGACAGCCATTTACAGGAGAAAAGGCAGGTTACTTAGCAGATAACAGATAAAACCCCATTATATTCTACAAAGCTTATCTGTTATCTGCTTTGTGCCTGTGCCTTTTCTCCTTTTTCCCAGCTTCAATGGCTGCCCCCTTGTTGACACAGCAGCTCATTTATATAAACTATAGTAGCATTTCTGTTGCAAACTTACCAGTTTTACCTGTGCAGGGCAACTGTACATTTTAATTACTTTAAAACACTTTCATTTTTTGGTGTTACTGTTCCTTTAAATCCACCACTAACCTTCAGGTGCTGAAACAGATGAGGTAGAAATAGGATTTCTACCTCCTACCGATTCAGGCCCGACGGCAGATTTTGCTCAGGTGCCTGATCAAAGTCTTTTAACCTGCCCGACTGGCAAGTCGACCGATATCAGCAGCCTCCTGCGATATCGGTCGACTCGCCATACATGCACCGAATATCGTACGAAATGAGGATTCGTACGATGATATCGTGCATGTATGGCCAGCTTTAGTGTTCTCCCATAGGAAATATCTCACCTCTCGTTCGACATTAATGTAGAACTGTTTAATACCCTCCAGGGTTAATTCCTCTTTTTTCACCAAGATGCGAATTGGATCCCTCATGAATTTCTTGGTCACTTCCAACACATCAGTTGGCATTGTGGCAGAAAGCAGGACCACCTAAATTTAAGAAAAATGGGATTAACAAACACTTGCGCTAACCTAAGTGCACAAAAACAGTATTTAAATAATCTGTAGCACTAAATCTCTGGGACAGAAGATACTGAACATTCAGAAAGAGGTTCATCAGCATCCCAAAAACCAGTGCATATATTCTACTTCCTGTAGTTACTCTGCTGGCATCACTGCAAGACCTAGAACAAATCCAAGAAATGCAGTTACAGCAGAATGCTTGAACAGGAAGAATGCTAGAAATTAAATACTCTACATCAAGTATCCTGTACCTTACAGTTCTGACCACAGCCCTTGGCAGCATGTGGGACTTAACTTTACAAAGCCTTAAATTAAAATTAGGCTAAGTTAGGCAAGCTTCCAGCCATGTTGATAAAGCACCAATTTTAAAATATATATTAGTGCACCAAAAATAAAAGCTCTTCCAAGCTAAAAAATAGCAAAGCAATGACATTATGTTTCACTAATCTGTACAGAATGGGCCAAAGGACAAAAGGAGGTTCCGCCATACAAAAGTGCAATAAGCACCAGAACCTCTGCTTCAAGAAAGGCACACATCGTATGCAATGCAATCCAAACTAGACACTACTGGTCACCTATGTTAAAAAGCTGCATCAAGAGAAAAAAAATTTCAGGATAGTGCAGTTTAGCTAAAGTTTCAGTCAAGTTTAATCACCTTTAAACTTCCATGATGCAGACAAAGGCCAGAATATGCAATGACAACTTCTAACTGGTCTTCATTTATAGCTTTTCATTTTGCTCAGTAGATCCCCATTAGTAATTCAGGAAGCAGTCTGGCAAAGGTCCCTGAACCTAGCAACAGGCAATGATATGAATTAGACTGAAAAATTCGAGATGCCCCAAAGATCATAAATCCAGCCTTAATCTACTTTCTACCACTAAAGACAGCCACCAGAAATTCCACGATGAGATGCATAAGCACTAAAATTAAATGTAGAAAAAAAAAAAAACCACTTCCTGCTATATAAATCTTGCCCCCATCTATATGCATTTGAATGCATATACTCTGTATAGGATTTATGTGGAAGTAGATGTAGCCACTGCTTACATATCTGTTTTCTCAAAACCGTTCAGCCTTGTTTTATTACACAAATTTAGCCATACACCAGCTGATGCTCCATAACAACTCAGCCAGTAGGCTGCAGAGATATTTTATTTATCATGTTCATGGCCAGCTTTCAATACAGACCGCATTCTGCACAAGCATGCCCCTCCACCTTTGCATCTCTTTATTCACTTAAGGAAATGTCAGTGCCCTGTGTACTAGTTACTTTTAAAGATGCAAAATTTATCAGTTGCAGAAGCAGAGCAAAACCAACCTGTATGTTTGTGCTTAACTTCTGAAAAATTTCATAGATCTGATCCTTGAACCCACGACTCAACATTTCATCTGCCTCATCTAAAACAAACATTTTGATCCATTTGGGAGCTGTAACACAAAGAATCACAAATCATACATGACTTGTATAAAAAGAAAGTTTGCTCAAACATTAACACAAGGAGTTTGAAAGGAAAAAGGTATCAATGGGAGGGCACAACTAAAACATTTTAAGTCAAAATGTTCTTGTTTGATCTGCATTACTGGCTATTTCTTAGAAACCCTGCATTAGAGGGACTGAGCAGACACTTACTATGGGATTTTATTGACCATGTCCCAGTAATGGAGGTACAAATTATGGTTGGGCATTGTGACCATTTTAAAGCCATCCAGAATCATTAACGTATCCTGTACAGCAGTGCTGTCCAACTTCTGTGGCACACACAGGCAGCATAGGGCAGGCAGAGTATCACACACAGAGCCTACAGTGACTGCAGACTGTAGAAGCAGTGCCAGCATTATTACTATATTAAAAAACTTTAATTGCAGTACCACCTCAGTATATGTTCTTTTTTTAGTGTGCAGGGTTTATTTTTGGGTTTCTACTGCTCCTACAGTCTGAGGTGTGAACAGGTGAACAATGTGGGTGATTACAGCCTGAACCCGAGGTGTGAACAACCCAGGGGGTGAACAGGTGTGAAAACCACAGGGGGATTACATTTTTAAACAATACAGGGGGTTTACAGCCTGAATCTGGACAGCACTTCTGTACAGCATAACAGAATCTGCCCATCAGGTAAATAAAGCCACTTCTAGCCATCTACAGGCAGTGACCATTATCCTCCCACATTGGCAAGCCTAGGAAACCGATATTCACCATCCAGTTTCAGTCTAGCAAATGTTATATTGTTAACAAAAGTCAGCCAGCCCTGATAATACAAATATGTAGTTAGAAAGTTTCTAGGAAGGGATGCTCTTATTGGTTAATGATCATAAAATTAAGCAAAAAAGATACATTTTTCCTTTACACAAGGATAAGTGTGTACCAATAATAAGTAACATTTTGAGCGATCAGTTTTATTAAGATGTCATCAGGGGATTCAGTCCCGAAAGATGGTATACCATCACTTCGCTCTAGAGATTATATTAGTGACTTACAAAGATATCTTCGATTTAACATGTCGAACACACGCCCTGGTGTGCCAACAACAATGTGAGGTGCCTCTGCCTGCAGCTTCTGCATCTCATTTCGAACATTTGTGCCTCCAATGCAAGCATGACAAGTCGCGCCCATATAGTCACCCAATGCCAAAATAACTTTCTGTATCTTAGGAGAGAAAAAAAAAACAAAACTTTAGTTTCTTTATGAACTCTGTTCAGAACAAGTGTACAATACTGATGACAAAAGGAAAGGCAGGAATAGTTTTCTTAAATTTCTGTTATATAGGATGACATTTTTCAGGTCAGCAGCCTTTGTCAAGAATTAGGGTAGGAATTCTGAATATGCAAAGTGAGGGTCTTATATACAGGCAATTTGTCCCTGCCATATCTTAAAGGTCTGATTGCAAACTGTTTATACTGCACTGCTTCACATGACACATTTGTCTGTCACTTTTTCCTTTCCAGTTGACTTGGTGTCTAGATGGACCAATAAGCTTTAAAAGGGAAATATGTATATCAGTCTAAAGGAATATTTGTTACAGCTATTAACTGTAGTCACCTGATTTTAATCTAATATTTATTGCCACAATTTAACAAGTGATCAAAACACATTTACAATAAATGTCACATGTAGCAATACATTTCAGTCTGGATACTATATGCACTGCAGCTCTCTTCAGAACTGCAGAGAATGCATGTAGTGCACCCTTTAGTTTTCCACTTTAATATCTCCATGGGAATTTTGTTGCACCAGTGTTGCAGAGGGTTTTGCCAGCATCAGAATTTGCTTTAGTAAGAATCTTACTAAGCAAAGCAGGACACAAGGTCTGTGCATGACAGTACTCCAGTTCTAATAGCCAAAGGCAACCAAAGATTTGTGATTTTAACCACGACAAGACTTCAGGCTGGTTTCATGATTACATGGGCAAATCATTGCCAAATTTTCCCTTAGCGGGAAAGTGCAATGCAAGCCCTTTCTCGCCTTATTCCAGTGATGGATTTAAGTCCTTTACCTTCCATAGTGGGTGGTACACGGATTGTTCCAATCGGCCACTAACGTTCAGGGCTGAAACGGCAGATATGGAGGTAGAAACAATAGGATTTCTACCTCCTTCTGGCGATTAAGCTCTGAAGGCAGATTTTGCTCAGGCTCCCAATAAAGATCTTTTAGGGCTCTGGTACACGGGGAGATTAGTCGCCCGCGGCAAAACTCCCTGCTCGCGGGCGACTAATCTCCCCGAGTTGCTTTCCCCTGCCATCCCACCGGCGAACATGCAAGTCGCCGGCGGGATGGCAGACGCGGCGGGGCGATTTTGGGAAAACGGCGAAAAAGCCTCGCGAGTCTTTCGTCGATTGGCGCGTGTATGGCCAGCTTAAGGCGAATGGGGAGCTGGTTCTTGCAGCATGGAGAGAAGCTATTTATGCACTTTTCAGAAGACCCAACTGAATGAGCTTGTTTCATTTAAATGGATAGAAAAGAAAAAGCACAAATTGACAGTTTAGGGTTAACCATACAGAGCTAACAGCTCTCTTGGTTGCTATGGGTTATGAAAACAGGAATATAGTTATCCGTAACACTGCCTTACTGCTTTGCACACTGACATTAAGCTTGCAACTGCAACCCATTTTTATCCACACTGTAAAACGAAGCAGCAAAAACACCCATGGTGATGTACCTTAAAGGGGTCCTCTAACCAAAAGATATTTGGATAGAATTAATGAACAGTACTAAGCATCCTTTCAATGTATTCCAGGACAATGAAAGCCAAGTCACTAGGCAGGTGTATGAGGTACTTTTTGTTGAGTGACAATTTATAAGATTTCCCAGATATTCCCTGTACTTTTCACCCCATCACAATGTCACTACATAGATCTGCACATGCTCACTGGGGGGAAATTTGAAACATCTGAAAATATGGTGGGACTATGCAGAAAGTTTCACTTTAAGCTTGGAACCCCTTCGTGTCTATCAAGTATCTAATATCTGTCTTTAAACAATATAGCATAATGACTTCTACGCTGCTTCAAGTGCTAGAACCTGATAACATAAAGGTATAAACAAGACTACATTTAAAACAAAAGGATTTTAAAATTCTTAAAACTGCATTTTCATACAGGAGTTTGTGGGGAAGGAGTCCTTTAAAGGGAAACTACCACATTCTGTAATTTGAGTTTAAAAGCCATAATGAATATGTTGCGTCAACATTAATTCCAGAGCTGCATAGATTGTCCTGTGCATATGTACCAGAAAATAGGCTATATGTCAAATATGCACAAAGATTAAAAGCTTTTCCATGCCACAGGAGGAACTTACAGTGCAGATATGCTACACTACAGGACACTTAAGTCAATATTTTAATATGTAGAAAGAGGTGCACAAATAATAATCTAAGGGTCTTTAAAGAGGATTTAAAGTACTGTAAAAATAATTGCTGTGGGGCTTCATTAAAGTCTTTTGTGAAAGGGAGAGTAGAGTGCATGGTTAGTAATTGCTGACAGGGATACAAGAATTTTTATAAAAAAAAAAAAAAAAAGTCATGTTTGATTCTAAAATGATACGCATAAGTACTGCACTCCAAAGCCCTTGTCGTAGAACAGTTCAAATATGGTTGATGCCATCAGCTTGGCTGGCAAACCACACCCTTAATGCATGTGTAGTATGTTCAAGCCATATTACAAAGGTTCATGAATTCTAGGCCTAACCAACTCAAGAAGCCAGGTACAGCACTTCAGCACAGACTAGTAAATGTGGCCCTAAGGATCTGCTAGCTGTTCAAACCACATCAGTGCGATTAGCCATAGAAGCCAGTCAGCAAATAGATCTGATGTTCTAATTTGTTAGAAAATGGTCACTGCCAAATGGTTGCTATGGGCTAATGCACTAATTTAGTTTAGCACATCTTCATTAGCTTCATTAGATTACAGTTAATCAATGGAGTAAAACATTCTTTAATGGAGGCTGGGTAATCTTCCCACAGAAAGCCATGTTTCTTAGAGACTTTATATACACATTTACCCACACCTATTTAGCACATTAAACAAATGTGCAAGTCTTACTACAAAGGTCACTATGGTTTCAAATTAGTATGCCCCTTAGGAAGCAATATTAAATCAGGTGTCGCCTGGCCTTTTGGACCAGTCTGCCATTGTTGGCAACTGCAGCCTTAAGGATATTTTAAATAGCCAGATACATGACTGCTTAGATCATGCCTTTAGTCATTATAACCCAAGGGCCTAAGAACACTAAAGTAAACACCATAATGGTAGGAAGAAGAGTTAAAAAAAATCCTTTGCTGTGAAGTTACTTACTAGTATATTTTAATAAGTAAGTAGCACAGATAATGACATTTAAGAACACTGCTCATTATACTACTACTACACAAAAACGGGGGGTGGACACAGTATGGCGGCTTATTAGTGATAATCAGCAGTACGGTTAAATGAAAACACTTTGCTTTAGGTTTAACTTAATTTCCCTGCCATAATACTGCAACAAATTTATGCACCACTAGCTACATCAGTTAAAGAAACAGATAGTTTCCCTTTAGATATTCAGTATTTTATCATTAAGCGTTCGCTAGTGTGTTTAGTTATTAAACTGAAGCCTGTGCAGCACATACTAGCCTATCAATACCTGTTGAGCGAGTTCTCTTGTAGGGGCCAATACTAGAGCTTGGGTCTCCTTGAGATCAATCTCCAGCTGCTGCAGGATGGAAATAGCAAATGTGGCTGTCTTGCCAGTACCTGACTGAGCTTGAGCAATCACATCATACCCTAAAAAAAGTAGGATACACATTCAATGTTCCCACATTTTATTTTGGCACTTTAACTATTAGTCACATAATATACAAGTGATCAGCAAAACAGAAAAACTCTTCACATCAACTCAGTCCCGAAAGATGGTATGCCATCATCTCACTTGTATTAAGGGAAGCTTTTTATTCTACCTACTCAGATGTGAACTTTTCTTACCTTTGATACAGGGAATGATTGCCCTTTGTTGTATGGCTGATGGTTTTTCAAAACCATAAGCATAAATGCCTCTCAGAAGAGATTCTTTAAGATTCATGTCATCAAAATTGTCAACAATTTCATTCCAGTTGCTCTGCAATGGCAAGTTAACCAGTTATTTATCAGTGAGAAGCAGAATTTAACATAAAAGGAGAAATAAGCATTATGCTCACCTCAATGACACCATCGGGGTCCATACCATCAGGGCCTCCATGGTCTCTGAGAAGAATAACACAAGTGCACTTCAAGTCATGTCTTTGCCTTAAGCAAACGGACATACACCACCACCCAAGCTACAGAGCAGCAGCTATATTGGCACATGCATATATACAAGTTGATGTATAAGAGGCACACAGCCTAAAGAAGGCAGCTGCTGCAGTTACATTCATTTAACAGGCATAACAAGATGTTGCAGCTGCTACAGTATCCTGCTTACATTTAACAGTGATGGGACAGTTGCTTACTTAACATCTGTACCCAATAAAGTATATATCTATCACAGGATAACAATTACCTATCAAATTAATTAGTAACCGTAGCGAAGCATACAGCCAAGCTCTTGCGCCCTTCGCACAGTGCTCACAATTCATGGCGCCATGTTCTGCCGGCGCCATCTTCCCCCCCTCCCCACCCTGCGGATGAGAGCCACAGCCCTTAGGTGAATCCAAACCGTTTCGCTCTAAAATTGTGCGTAGGTCCGCAACCAAAAGACATAGCCGCATTCCCAAAGCTTACTCATGTGCAGAGCAGGGCATCATTACGGTCAGGAACACCTCGCCATACCGCTTCTAGTTACTACCCAACTACAACACCCTGCAGCATTTGGCACAAGATTCCGGGAATTCGCAGAGCCCTGAAGAAGCCCGCGTGTAAAGCCGACCAAGAAGGCCTTACACTCAGCCCCTAACAAATATATATTGCCACTAAATGTTATAGTCTCTACCACCCACTCCCTCTTTTAGGGCTACCTAAAAATCCTCGTTCAATAACTTGTGCAAAACAGTTACCTAGTATAATCCGCAGAACCGCCTGACATGATCCACACCGCACTTCAGAGCTCAACTGAAAAGGACTTGGAAAGCTACCACGTCCGATTTATACAACTGGGACTACATTCCGAACCGCGGACGAACACCAGTAAAAAGACGATTTTATTGACTAATGCGTGCAAGTCTCATACTATTCAGGATTACAACCCAAAAGCGGTAGAGATTATTTTATTATTTATTCTCGTACGACAATATTTTGTACTCTTATGTTATTTTGTGGTATAGGTACTATTTTTTTGTCGATGAGTCGTCTGTGCTCTCCGCGGAAAGATATTGCAGCATATTGTGTAGGGTTTCGGTCCCTGAACAGTACGGGGTTTCCGGAGCAGCCCCTGCACGGGCAGATTGCTAAGACCTCCTCCCTTGCGGTCAGTGGGTGACGTTCTGTGTGCTGTACGTGATGCAGGGAAGAGAAGCTGGATGGTGCAGTACCTCTAGCAATGAAGTTGTGCTGATAAAATGTTAAGCGTGTTTGCTAAAACGAGGTATCGTAATGTGTGCAAACTGCGCAAAGCATTGTAGCTCCAGCCCAACATCGGTATCATTTAACCTAGTTTATGTACATTATTGATTTCTGAAAACTGGAGAAAGTTCAAATCTATGTTGTTCTGCCTCAGCGGGGATTATTAAATGCAGAACATTATTAGATTTTCTGCAGTGGAGTTCTGCTTTTGCTGTGTAGGTATTTGTGATGGTAAGTGGTTCCCTCTGATGGCTTCTACATAACCCCCCCCCAAAAAAATATTCCTGCGTAAAATACTTTATTCTTTTGTGGGTTTTGTATTTTTATTGACTAACAATAATTCATGCAAACCTAAACTGCACACATTAATGTGGGCACAGTTAATTCTAATTAACACTGTGTTGGCAGCACTGATACACTAAAAATTAAATAAAACCATTAAAAATGCAATAAAATCATCAATATAAAATGTAAAAAGTAATTATGCAGGGTAATAAGCTTGCAAACAGGGCAATAAAACACTGTTCAGAGAAAAAAACTAAATAAAAGGTTTAAATGAATTTGTACACTTGGGGGCAGATTTATTAAAGTCCGAATTTAAATTAATGTAAAGTATGTTTTGGAAAAATTCGGGTTAAATGTGATAATTTCTGATGTGAGTTAATTGCGCGAAAATTTGTATTGTGATATGATCCGAAAGTTATGAAATTTTCGTATCTTAACAATCATAAATGGCGTGAAAAACTTTCTGACTGAACCTTCGGTGCATGATTTCGGAAGCCTACCATAGGACTCAATGGCACTCTGCTGCTCCAACCCGGCCCAAGGAAAGTCTCCCATAGGGCTCAATGGCACTCTGCAGCTCCAACCTGGCCCAAGGAAAGTCTCCCATAGGGCTCAATGGCACTCTGCAGCTCCAACCTGGCCCAAGGAAAGTCTCCCATAGGACTCAATGGCACTCTGCTGCTCCAACCTGGCCCAAGGAAAGTCTCCCATAGGGCTCAATGGCACTCTGCAGCTCCAACCTGGCCCAAGGAAAGTCTCCCATAGGGCTCAATGGCACTCTGCAGCTCCAACCTGGCCCAAGGAAAGTCTCCCATAGGGCTCAATGGCACTCTGCAGCTCCAACCTGGCCCAAGGAAAGTCTCCCATAGGGCTCAATGGCACTCTGCAGCTCCAACCTGGCCCAAGGAAAGTCTCCCATAGGGCTCAATGGCACTCTGCAGCTCCAACCCGGCCCAAGGAAAGTCTCCCATAGGGCTCAATGGCACTCTGCAGCTCCAACCCGGCCCAAGGAAAGTCACCCATAGGGCTCAATGGCACTCTGCAGCTCCAACCCGGCCCAAGGAAAGTCACCCATAGGGCTCAATGGCACTCTGCAGCTCCAACCTGGCCCAAGGAAAGTCTCCCATAGGGCTCAATGGCACTCTGCAGCTCCAACCTGGCCCAAGGAAAGTCTCCCATAGGGCTCAATGGCACTCTGCTGCTCCAACCTGGCCCAAGGAAAGTCTCCCATAGGGCTCAATGGCACTCTGCAGCTCCAACCTGGCCCAAGGAAAGTCTACCATAGGGCTCAATGGCACTCTGCAGCTCCAACCTGGCCCAAGGAAAGTCTCCCATAGGGCTCAATGGCACTCTGCAGCTCCAACCTGGCCCAAGGAAAGTCTCCCATAGGGCTCAATGGCACTCTGCAGCTCCAACCTGGCCCAAGGAAAGTCTCCCATAGGACTCAATGACACTCTGCAGCTCCAACCTGGCCCAAGGAAAGTCTCCCATAGGGCTCAATGGCACTCTGCAGCTCCAACCTGGCCAAAGGAAACTCACAATACCGAAGCTTGAATAAATCTGAAACTTTCGTAGTCGTTGCAACAAATACAATTTTGTTGAACAAATTGATGCTAAACACGAAAAAGTTGCGCAAATTAATGAAAATATAGTGGAAAATATGCATGATTCTATAAATTAAAAAAATACCAATTTTTCCCATTCATACTAATTCATACATTGATAAATGTGCCCCTTGTTGTATTACTTGTGTATGTGAATGTTTAAAAGCCCCCCTCAAAAAGTGTATTATTGTGTGTTTTGTATGTATGTGTCAAAAAAAATGCAGGAGGGAGCTAGGAGATGTACATACCGTATATACTCGAGTATAATCTGATCCGAATATAAGCCGAGGTACCTAATTTTACTTAAGAAAACTGGAAAAACTTATTGACTCTAGTATAAGCCTAGGGGAAATGCAGCAGCTACTGCTAAGTTTTTTTTTAACTGTCAGGCAAGTTTGGGAAGGCTAAGAAAGCTGCCATACTAAGTAATGATAGTAATGATAAGATGGAAATCCAAGCAACTGGTATACCATATATGCAGATTCCCAAATCAGTGCCTGCTGCCTCTTCCATTGGCTTGGCCTGTGAGTGAAGCACACTGTGTTCTGCATGTGAGCCACACTGAGTGTCAGCATTATGTGCTGGCAGGTCTCCGCTGGCTTCGCTGAGAGGCAGACATGTCATAGCGGAGAGCTGGAGCCGGGGCCGCCATATGCTGCGAGTTACTGCCCTCAAGTGCCGGCAGCTGTGCGGCCCGGAGTGGGCATGGATCGGGGACCCTACTCCCAGGCCGGCTGCCCCGCCATCAGCTCCCGGGTCGGACTCCTACACTCGAGGGCAAGGGGAACCGGGTAAGAGATGGAGGAAGTATGCACGCCGGTCAGTTCTTCCACGGGGGGGGTGTTGTGCGTGCGTGCGTGCGCAGGGAAAGACATCTTCAAATCTTTATTACTCGAGTATAAGCCGAGGTCGACTTTTTTAGCACATTTTTGGTGCTGAAGAACTCGGCTTATACTCGAGTATATACGGTATTTAAAAACAACTTTGCTCCCAAGAAACCACTTGTTTCTTACCCCCCTCTAACTGACTAATGGCTGGATAGCAATATGTGTGCGTTAAAAGACACCTATTCCAGCTGGGACTACTAGAGACAGAAATTTTACAAACAAGGCAAGGAATATAATTCTTAAAGCAGAGCTCTGGCTTCCAAAACAAAAACCCTGGGCCAGTGCTTCTGTTACGAGAAAACTGCACTAGCCGGGGTGTATGCAAGATAGTGATCCTTATTACTGTTTTGGTCTTTGCACATGTGCAGTTGAGTGAAAAGCCAGCTTTTTTCCTCAACTGCACATGTATCAGCCCCGGAAATTTGAACAAAGAAGACAGGAGGAAGAGGAACGCTTGCTTGCATATACCCCAAACTGGCCAAGGATATCATGTAAGAGATTACAATCACTGGGGGGTGCTGAACATTTGGCAATCCCCCAATTATTTAGCCTTCTCCTTTAAAGAGCCCCACACAACACAGAAACGCTTTATACACAGTATCACTAATAAATACCATTTTTTATGCTGAAAACCAGCTGCAAAACAGTTCTCTTTTGGTTTAATTTGAAATCCTGTTGGGGCAGACAGGAACATTGATGTCACAAATTGTAATAAAAACTTGACAGCTTGCAGGCAGCATGAAGCCATTGAATAACCCATGCATTGCACTGCAATGAAACTCTGACATCATGAAAAGCTTAAGTTGTTTTTGGGTGGCGTTCCCCTTTAATCGGTTTTTGGGTCACACTTATATGGTTACCTTGACAATGGACTTCTCTGTAGACTAAATGAATCCATCTGCAGCCATATTAGTATCCCTTTACATCACTAATAAAATATACATTAAAGGAACAGTAACATCAAAAAATTAAAGTGTTTTAAAGTAATTAAAATATAATATGCTGTTGCTCTGCAAAAAACTGGTGTTTTTGCTACAGAAAAGCTACTATATAAATAAGCTGCTGTGTAGCCATGGGGGCAGCCATTGAAGCTGGAAAAAAGGCACAGGTTACATAGCATATAACTAGTAGATAAATATAATGGGGGTTTATCTGTTATTTGCTAAGTACCTGTGCCTTTTCTCCTTTGAATGGCTGCCCCCATGGCTACACAGCAGCTAACTTATATAAACTATAGTAATCTTTCTGAGGCAAACACACCAGTTGTAGCAATGCAGGGCAGCAGTACATTATATTGTAATTACTTTTATACAGTTTCATTTTTTGGTGTTACTGTTCCTTTAAGTAAGTTTTCTGGAATTAGTGGGGGTGGCAAAATGTTGGGCTGATAGCTGATAAATGGGCTGGTGCTTCTGTTAGCAAAAACACTGTCTGGCATAGAGTACATGCAGGCCTCTTTCATCTTCTTCCTTTGAGCTGGCAGCGCATGCACTGTAGAGTGAAAAGCCGCATTTTAACAAAAGAAGTTCGCTTTTTGACTCTACTGTAGGATGCACCAAATTCACTATTTTTGGATTTGGCCGAACCCCGAATACTTTGTAAAAGATTCAGCCATATGCCGAACAGAATCTGAATCCTAATTTTCATATGTAAATTAGGATATGGAAGGGTTAAAGTGAAAATGTTTTAACTTCTGTGTTTATGTAGCAAAAAGTCACGTGATTTTAAGGATTTGGTTCGGCCAGGAGCGTGGATTCAGCCGAATCCAAATCCTGATAGAGAATGCCGAATCCCGAACTGAATCCAGGATTCGGTGCATCCCTACTCTACTGCGCATTCGCAGGCCCCCGGGATCACAGAGAAAGGAGAAGAAAGGAAAAGGATCACTTGCCTGCGTGTAACCCAGGCTGGTGCAATTTTCTGCTAATAGGATCACCAGCCTGGGGTATCAGGTATGCTGTGTTTATCACTGGGGGGTGCCTAATCTTTTCATTAACTTTTGAAATATCATAGGTGGACCTATTCTGAGAAGCTTTCCACTTTCCATGTGGCACCCACCCCATTGTTCTGCATTTTCCAAAGAGATACGGAACATGGGGGTAGATCTGAGGTGCCCAGATAGTGTGGCTTGGGTGGGGTGAAGCAAGTCTGTGCAGGGAGTAGACTAGTTTGGTCTTATGGGTGAGTTGTAGGGTTGCATTACCCTATTAATACAAAGCCTGAGAGCTGCCAACCACAATATTTAAATATTAAATAAACACAGAAATAAATAATGAAAACTAGTTTTAACTTGTCTTAGAATTATGTTGCCTACACCATAAAAATAGTTTATTTCGAGGTAAGCCTCCCTTTTAATCTAAGCATGACGTTACAAATTTTTTATTTGGCATTTTACTGCCAATAGATTTACCACATTAGTGCTACCTAGAACATTACATTTATTCTGCAGAAAGCTTTATCATACCTGAGTAAAGAGCCCTAGAAGCTCACTCTGTTTAAGATTGCAGCTGCCATTTTAGCTTGATGTTTATAGCTTCCTGCTGCAGCTCTAGAGGCTGGTAGCTCAGATTACATATTCCTAGCTGAGGGGGAGAGAGGAGAGAGCTGCACAGACTCTGGCCCTGGAAATGAAGGAGAGATAAAAAAAAAGCAGACCAGAAATCCTGTGTACTGAGGACTGAGGTGCAGTTTTTCTGTGAGTGCTTATGGCTGTATTTACATAGACCTTTCTGATAAAGCTTACTCAAATACAAATTTGTATTGCTTCTTAATTCTTCTTTCTGTTTAATTAGCAAACACAAAATTAGTACAATGATCCCCTGAATAATCCTGGTGTGGATAGGTGCAAAACAGTCAAAAAGGTCTTGTAAAGGACAAGTTTATCTGCAAAAGTGAACTGAAATCCTCCAGTTGAAGATAAATAGGATGCCTTTATTATTGGTCACAAGGATCTAGGGTTGCCACCTTGCCAGTACTTCACAGGCCTAGCTGGTAAAATACCAGCAAAGCTGGGGCTGGTATTTCAAATTTACCAGCAATGTAGCTGCTGAAGTAGTTATGTCACAACCCCTGCCCTCATCACAACACGCCCCTTCTGGACACACCCCTACCCCTTATGTCATCGGCCGGTACATGCTGGAAGAAAAGGTGGCAACTCTATAAGGATTCCATGTGCTTTCAGCAACCTCAGTTTTTCATTCGAGCATGTTGTTTTCCTGTATGATTTACACAATTTATGATTTATAAACTACCTTCAAGCAAGTGAACTTTAAATTAAAGCAGGCAATGAAGTTTGTGCTTAGTGAGTTAATGTTATTTTTTGGGTGTGCCAACATGGACCAACGGCCAATGGGAGCGGATACACCTTTATTATAAAATGGGGGCTCCACATGAAAAAAACCTCCACTAACGATACGAGGGGTTGTTTTCTTATGGATCCGCAGTGTGCAGAGTACAATATTGGACCCAATAGCTATGTTTTCCACTCATTGCAGCATTTCCCCCCATAATTCCTGCATAATTGCAATATCAAGTGAGCAATGTACCTGATGTCAGTATTCAGCACTGAAATGACATCTCCATCCAGTTCTTTAGGCACAAGTCTGCTGTGCCAAGTGATGCTGGATGCTTTGAGAACCCTGGATCTACCACCACCTTTATCTACTCTGTGGAACTCTTCTTCCCAACTTCTTCTATAACTTTTCCACATAGGTGAGATGATATAGCATTATTGTGTATCTGACTTTATGATTGTGTATGTATGGTTCTGTACCCTACAATACTGTTATTTCTAAATGTTTGTATTCCAAACTTTTTTTTAAATAAAAATATAGGAGAGAAGTCATTTCTGCATTCTAGGGCCATGGGTTTTCTCTATGTAAGCAATACAGGGACAAAAGTAGCAGTCTTCTGCAGTAACAGTGTTTTTGGCCAAGTAATATGAAAAGTAACAGCCACGACCACATCAAGATTATTCTGTCATAATGACTATAAATAAAAAAAAAGTTTTTTTAAATTCTTCCCTAAGGGGAACTACATGTTGAGAGATTATATCCACTATTTATTTATTGGCGAGACCACAAAAAACTGTGTCAAATGTGAGAAAATGTAAATTCAGGTTATGTAAAATTGAGTTTTCGCTGTACTTTATTACAGAGTCTTCTTGCCTAAAGAACTTTAATGTTTGCCCATGGTCTTACTTGTAAACCTCTTTGTAATGTTCATTAAGAAGTGCCTTTTTCCTCCATAGCAGAGGAGCAGCATTTTTACGCTATGCCTAAGTCTTTCCTCAGCAGATATTTGGTCGTTTGAAATCCATAACTATATGACTTCCACCTCCCAACAGCACTGTTTGATTCAGACCCACCTGCTAATTGAGTTGTTCTCTAATGAGTATTCAGATGCACAGTTCAATTACCCAGGTCTTTGAGAGGGTAATTTCAGGCTAGGTCATCCTTAATTGTATCTACCAAACTCTTGAGAAAATTAGGGAAATGCATTATATATTGACAGTATAAAATGCGGGAAAGCTTAAAATCAGGGTATGTAAAATTGAGGTTTTTACAGAGAGTCCTTTTGCCTAAAGAACTAAAACAAGGCTCAGAAAGAGTAGAGTAGAAGTGGCTGCAAGTTATCGTGATTTTACATGTTTATAGGAAATTTGTATTTTATAGGCACGTCATTGTAACATGGTACAATTGTAACATTAATTTTCTGTCATAATACTGTTTTTAAATTAAACTTAGCAGCAGATCTTCATCATTAAATGGCTGACCCTGGCTGCCAGGCTCTTTGTTTTTAATATTTTCATTTGCTGTAGTTGTAGTTGTGGTATCTTCAATGGCAAAAGCAAGATCAAAAGGGTTATATACTGGTTCTGTAATAGGCAATTTTACTGGCTCCCAGGGATTCCCTGGACATTTTGGTAAGTTTGAATCTTCTGGCCCAGGTAAATCTGGTTCAACATTATCGTGAAAATTAAAAAAATTATCCTGGTCTTCTGGTACTGATGGAATTTGAGGAAATAGTCCTAAAGTTGGTTCTTCTGTGGTTTCAGGTGTTTGTCCCCCAGGTGTACTTATGCTGTGTGGTGTCAGAGTTGACGTTATCAACTCTACTGTCTGAGCTGTTGTGTGTTGAGTAAGTAAGATAGTATGTTCTTGAGATTCTTCAGAGGAATCTCCATTCTTATGGCCATTTTTCTTATTCTTTTTGTCTTTTTTGTCTTTTCTCTCTTTTTTATGCTTTCTTCCATGTTTTTGTTCTTCTTTATGACCATGCCCATGTGCATGTCTTTTGGCTCTCTCAGTATCTATTCTATTTTTGTTTGAAGGATTTGCTTGAGGTAGAACCATGCGAAAAGGGGAAAGACCCTTATAGGAAAAGAAGGGCTAGAATAATAAAATAACCATTAATTGTAATGCATACAATGAAAATATGATAACATACACGGTATATTTATTCTCTTGTAGAAATCACTGCACAGGCAGTTGAACATAAATTGGATTTTCCATAGTGCAACTGTTTTCTCCTGTGAGCTTCAGCATAGGGGTTGTTATGCAAACAGCATATTTCATTATTTTTTTTAGAATTTTTCTAATACACAACAATGTCACATTAAACTACATAAAACAAATTGTGGCATATAATTTGTTGAGAATTGGTCAAGGGTCTAAATATTTTTGCAAGGCACTGTATATAAGGCAGCCAATGTATTCAGACAGTTGTATTATCAGAATATATAAGGGAAAATTTAACCTATGAGATTTTAAAAATTGCTATCTTATGATTTTTCAGTGACTGTAATGGACTGTTTGGTTCTAATCAATCTGTAAAAAGTGTTTTAAAGTATGTTCTAATGTCTAAGGGCTCTGGCACATGGGGAGATTAGTCGCCCACGACAAATCTCCCTGTTCGCGGGCGACTAATCTCCCCAAAATGCCATCCCACCGGCGAAAATGTGGCGCGGTTTCAGTGAAATCGCGGAAGTTGCCTCGAGAGGAAACTCCGTGTGCCAGAGCCCTAATACTGAATTAGAATGAGTCAAAATTAGTCATTCTAAATTGTTTGAGTTTTATCAAAAGCACTTCACACAAAGTGGATTTAAGCAATACTGATTAAACACACTTCAAAAATGATATTGTCCCCAGTCTTTTATAGAATTTAATTCAGGAATTCCTGAAGGCTTAGACAACAATAAATAATGGTTTTGTTAATTAAACTGGCCTTTTGATTTGATTTAACTCACAGGACAGTTTGATTAATCACTTAAATATTTTAGCAAAGTTTGAATGGCTGCAGCACACCTGTAGTATTTCCTATATGATCTCTGCTATATCTGCCCCTAGGGGTTAATTTGATCAAGAAAAATTATAAATATATTTACCGTAGATCTGACTCTGTGAATACACATAGGACTTGAAGCAACTGTAATTTTTGTGTCTGTTATGTTTACTTTGGCATCACAATTTAGAGCTTCCTGAAATAAAGACAAAAGAAAGAATTACCATATTGTATCTCAGCATATTTATTAGGCATGTACACCCAAATAACAGATTCTCTGGTCAGTCCCATGTCCTTTGGTTTGGGATGATTGACCTGGGAAATTCAGCATTTATTACAAACCGGATTCCAAAAAAGTTGGGACACTAAACAAATTGTGAATAAAAACTGAACGCAATGATGTGGAGGTGCCAACTTCTAATATTTTATTCAGAATAGAACATAAATCACGGAACAAAAGTTTAAACTGAGAAAATGTACCATTTTAAGGGAAAAATATGTTGATTCAGAATTTCATGGTGTCAACAAATCCCAAAAAATTTGGGACAAGTAGCAATAAGAGGCTGGAAAAAGTTAATTTGAGCATAACAAAGAGCTGGAGGACCAAATAACACTAATTAGGTTCTAGAACAATATATGCTCCCATCCAGACGTCATCTCTTTCAGGGAAGACCCTGCATTTTTCAACAAGATAATGCCAGACCACATTCTGCATCAATCACAACATCATGGCTGCGTAGGAGAAGGATCCGGGTACTGAAATGGCCAGTCTGCAGTCCAGATCTTTCACCTATAGACAACATTTGGCGCATCATATAGAGGAAGGTGCGACAAAGAAGGCCCAAGACGATTGAACAGTTAGAGGCCTGTATTAGACAAGAATGGGAGAGCATTCCTATTCCTAAACTTGAGAAACTGGTCTCCTCGGTCCCCAGACGTCTGTTGAGTGCTGTAAGAAGAAGGGGAGATGCCACACAGTGGTGATAATGGCCTTGTCCCAACTTTTTTGGGATTTGTTGACACCATGAAATTCTGAATCAACATATTTTTCCCTTAAAATGGTACATTTTCTCAGTTTAAACTTTTGTTCTGTGATTTATGTTCTATTCTGAATAAAATATTAGAAGTTGGCACCTCCACATAATTGCATTCAGTTTTTATTCACAATTTAGTGTCCCAACTTTTTTGGAATCCGGGTTGTAGTTCAGATTAACATGCAGTGCTAGGCACATAAACTCCACACATAATCTGTTTCTATTTAGATTATGGATCTATCACAAAAATGAAAACTTAATAAGTTTCATCTGACTGAAATAAGAAACCAAATATAATCAATAACAAATTCTATTCTGTTTCTAAAATAGCCAGGTTACTTTGCTCCCCCCTCAATATCTGTCTCTCTTAATTCTCTCTTTATTCAGTAGATGGACTCTATTTATTCAGTAGGTTTTGATTGACAGGTCTGATACATCCTGTGGGGGTAGTTCGACCCTTTGCCTAAAATTAACTATTGTTAATGCTGCAGTTGGTTATGTGAGTGAGCTCTAACACATCTGCTAGGAAAGGAAGCCCCCCTAAAAGCTGTATTAGACCTACCTGTCAATCAAAATCTTATCCCAAATAGTGCATAAAGACAGAGAGGTTGTAAGATTAATTTGAATTTAGAAACGGTACAGAATGTTTTTTTATAAGAATTAAGAATGTTTCATGTTTCCACAAGAGAAAGCTTATATTACATTTTCATTTTCAAAATAGTTCCCCTTCAATAACACACCTGTTGCTACCTATCATTTATTGTTTACTGCAAAACACAGTACACTAAACCACAGAGGAACAATATTTTTTTTGTGGCTACACTGTATTGTGAAAACTGATACTTTGGGTTTTCTTAGGTATTTCTGGTTCTATATTGTGGGACAGAAGTAGAATTGTGCAGTAATGTTAAATGTTAAGTTGTTGGGGAAAAAAGCTATGCAGGCAATATCCCACAGATTCCATGTTACTTTTTCTATTTTTCTTTAAAGGGGACCTGTTAACCACACATAAAAAGCTGTATAATCAAAGTCCTTTGTAAAATTAAACTAAATTTAAAAAAAAACTGTTATAAATGTACTTAATTGTATTTATTCCCCCTTCCCCCCAAAGGTCTATAACTGTAGTCTGTGCATGGACATGGATATTAAATCTCCTATTATGGCACATACACACAATTTTGGGGTTATACCTGAGACCTACCTTAATAACAGTGCCCACAAAATGGCACTTGCCTGCTTGCTGTGATTGTGAGTTCCAAGACAGAAGAAAACAAAATGTTAATATTTTTTATAGTTTAAGTAAAGGGGTGGCACTTGTGGAGTGGGAGAAGAGGAGTATAAGTCTTAAATCTGTAGTACTGTTAATTTGTAATAATGTGAAAAGCATTGGCTTTTGTGCAACCTTATGGTATGTACCATCAGCAGAGGGGACAGGATGTACTCCAGTTGGAAAAGCATTAGTTTGATTAGTGGGTCACATAGGGGGTGGAGTTTGTGGGAAGTGGATGGGGTTTGGACTGATCACGGGCATGTTTTAGCATAGTTGGTTGTAGCCATGGCAAATTAGGGATGTGGCTATGACTTCGTAGGGCACTTTTTTTTTCTTTGGAACTTCAATCTACGTACTTATTTCCATGGACCTCCACCCAGAGGCTAATAATTAGGAAATTATTAATGATGGTGGTCCATGGTATGTACATAAATATGGTGTGTTTCATAAATATGCTAGGGGTGAGAAAAAAATAGTGGAAAGAAAAACTTAATTGAGTTTAAATATATTTTTTTCTGTGATTGAGTTGCATCACTTTAAATGCATGGTTACATGTGCAGTCCAGCTCCCCTTCCCGTAAGTGACATAAAAAAGCCCATATAAAATGCCATTTCGTGCCAGATGATGAATGATGGGGCAGGCTAAGTACCACAAAATAGTGGCTTAAGGTAAAAAGTAAAAGAAAAATATTTACTGATTTCTATATTGCAGTTGAATAAAATTATTCAGTATGTTGCTTATTAGGATATAAAGAGAAGAGGCAAAAGTTGAAAAAAGTGTTTTCCCACAGCAGGTTGCATCAATACATGCAGTGCATTTGCAATCACACTAGATGCTGAGCACTAGAAATTACTTAACTATATACATATTGATGCATCAGCCTGAAATGCATGAGACACAACTTTCCCTAATGAAATAAATAAATGACTCTTCATGTGTCAGTATGTATGCCTGCCATTAATGAAGCAAGGTTTAAACTCCTAATCAGACCTTTCACAAGATGAATGTTACCTGTTCCTTTATGCAAAAATGTTTTTTTTATGATAAAAAATATGCTGAAAAAGAAATATATTTTTGGTAGGCATCAACATGTTACCATTTTGCTTGCATATTAGCAAGGAAAACTATACCCCCAGAATGAGTACTTAACCAACATATAGTTTATATTATGTTAGGTGGCCTATTAAAGAATCTTATCAAAGTGGAGTATATGTATATATTAATAAATATTGCCATTTTACACCCTTTCCCTTGATCCACCATTTAGTGATGGGCTGTGTGCTCCCTCAGAGGTCACATGACCAGAAATAATGCAGCTCTAACTGTAACAGGAAGTAGTGTGGGAGCAAAAGGCAGAACTCTGGCCATTAATTGGCTGATTGGGCCTAGCAGTATGTGTGCTTTGGCTTGTTTGTGTGCACTGTGAATCCTATGATCCCAGGAGGAGGCCCCTTAGTTCTTAAAATGGAAATGTTCTATTTAGAATTACCCAGTACCACATACTACTAACTAAACAAATAGTTTATTTAGATGAAGCAGGGTTTTACATATGAGCTTGTTTATACAATATATTTTTATAGACACCTACATTGTTTGGGGGTATAGTTTTTCTTTAAGCTAACTAGAAAATCATATTGAATGATAAAAATATACCATAACACTAAAAAATATGCTCCTCTGATAGGAATAGAATATATTAGTCACCCTTTGTATATATCGGGGTGCTTTTATGCTGCATATTGTGTAAGTGTAAGGAGTCCCCTATGTATCCACGGACTGTGCTGTTTCTATTGTAGGGCAGTGTATGGGTTTAAAGCTTATATAGATCATCAGTGAAAAATGTTAATGTGAGTACATATTGCATTTTAGAAAAGATGTGTATTAGGAAAGAACAAAGGCAGCATTTGGCATGTGCCCTTAGTCCCAAATATACATAGTTACATAGTTACATAGGGTTGAAAAAAGACCAGTGTCCATCAAGTTCAACCCATCCAAGTAAAACCAGCACACCTAACCCACACCTACCAATCTATACACTCACATACATAAACTATAAATACAACCACTAGTACTAACTGTAGATATTAGTATCACAATAGCCTTGGATATTCTGATTGATCAAGAACTCATCCAGGCCCCTCTTAAAGGCATTAACAGAATCTGCCATTACCACATCTCTAGGAAGGGCATTCCACAACCTCACTGCCCTCACCGTGAAAAACCACCTACGCTGCTTCAAATGGAAGCTCCTTTCCTCTAATCTAAAGGGGTGACCTCTGGTGCGTTGATTGTTTTTATGGGAAAAAAGAACATCCCCCATCTGCCTATAATCCCCTCTAATGTACTTGTACAGAGTAATCATGTCCCCTCGCAAGCGCCTCTTTTCCAGAGAAAACAACCCCAACCTCGACAGTCTCACCTCATAGTTTAAATCTTCCATCCCCTTAACCAGTTTAGTTGCACGTCTCTGCACTCTCTCCAGCTCATTAATATCCTTCTTAAGGACTGGAGCCCAAAACTGCACTGCATACTCAAGGTGAGGCCTTACCAGGGACCTATAAAGGGGCAAAATTATGTTCTCATCCCTTAAGTCAATGCCCTTTTTTATACAAGACAGCACTTTATTTGCTTTAGTAGCCACAGAATGACACTGCCTGGCATTAGACAACTTGTTATCAACAAAAACCCCTAGATCCTTCTCCATTAAGGATACCCCCAACACACTACCATTCAGTAGATAGTTTGCGTTTATATTATTTCTACCAAAGTGCATAACTTTGCACTTATCAACATTGAACCTCATTTTCCAGTTTGCTGCCCAGTTATCTAATTATAATGCTCCTTATGCTAATGTTGTTAATAAAATGAAACATGATAGCTTTCTATATTTTGAAACTATTGATAGATATTTTAGCGTTTTCATAATGGATGTGCAGAGTGTTGCCCACCAACTGGGAAAAAATTTCCAGCATCCAACCTACATTGTTGGGTTATTTTCCTAGATCCTTTTTATTTACCCTTGACTTTAATTTTGTACAGGTTAACATCTAATTGGTAAATATACAATTAGTCACATATACGTACCTTTGTCTCTATAAATTCGCATTCTTCTCCCAGAATACTGTAATCAGACTTTGAGCAGTTGGTCTCCTGAATATTAAATTTCACATCATAGGTTTTTTCATGTGTTCCCTAGTTGTTAGAAGAGCATTAAAAGGAGTAATGGTAGAAAAGCATTTCATTTACTGGTGTCTCTTTTACCATACTAAATATTTGAGAAGTGATTCAGTTCTCTGTTTGATACAAGCAAAAAAAAATTGTGATTTTTAAATGAAACAAACTATATGGAAAGGAGGTAAAAAGCAACAAATGAAGTATAGAGAAAGGACCTGCCTGTCCCACACCTGTGTACATGAAACTTAGTAGGTTCACTGTACCATTTAAAGTGATACTGACACGTAAAAACTACTTTTTAAAATATGAATCTACATAAATAGTTAGTTTAATGTTGATAGTCATTATGCAATTTAATGTTGTGATTTAATGTGCCTTTTAATACTGGGGGAATATGTGGCATTTAATTCTAGTAGTCAGTGTTTAATTTAATTCTGTGTATCATTGTGTCATTCAGTGCTGGCAGACATTATGTCATTTAATGCTGGGAAGCATTGTGCCAGAATCTCTGCCCTTGTTGCTGGCACACAAGTTTGGACTTTGTATTTGTTATGCTGGCACTCCAGTTTGGGCTCTACCTTTTTCTGCTGTCATAGCTCAGGCAGCACTATAACCATTGGTCATATGCAGGTTTCTGCCCGCACTAAGTATAAGACAAATGCAAGGCAGGGTGCAAATTTACAGAAGAAATAGTAGCTTGGCCCTCTTATTTTTCACTTGGCACCCTGCCCTGCACTTTGTAAATTACACCTTATGGGGCACATTTACTAATCCACGAACGCTCCGAAGGCGTCCGAATGCGTTTTTTTCGTAATGATTGGTATTTTGCATTTTTTTTTGTAAATTGTCGCAACTTTTTCGTAGCCGTTACGATATGCGCGAATTGTCGCGACTTTTTCGTAGCCGTCGCGCCGAGTACGAAAGTTTCCGATTCATTCAAGCTTCAGTATCGTGACTTTCCTTGGGCCAGGTTGGAGCTGCAGAGTGCCATTGAGTCCTATGGGAGGCTTCCAAAATCATGCAAAGTCTGAAAGGTTTGCCCACCGTTCACGAGCGCTCAATATAAAAAAGTTGCGACAATATACGAGCAAATCGTAACAGCTACAAAAAGTCGCGACAATTTGTGCAAGTCGTAACGGCAACGAAAAAATCTCAAAGAATACGAAAAAGTCGCAAAATGTTCGTTTCCAATCCGAATTTTTCCCATTTGGATTCTGATTCGTGGATTAGTAAATCAGCCCCTATGTGTATAGCTCAAATTAGCTGCCCAGGCTTGGACCACACTAAAAACATCTCTGGCTACATTCTCTGTAGCTTGTGTAAATTTCATTTGTTCTATATACTACCTTTGCTGCAGTTGCTGCATATTGATATTTTGTTCCAATAAATAGCATAAGTAAGGCATCAATAGGGCTTCAAAATGTTAAGCACATTGCAGTGATTCCAAATGTTTAGGTGACATCTATTTATAGCAAACCTTTTTTGAGGCTTGGTTGACTGAAACAAAGTTATAAAGGTTTGTGTTGTTATTGTTAGAATTATATTCATCCATGACTTGTCTTAACAAATCCAGCAGCTCTGGGTCATCTACGTCCACTGCATCAGGACAGCTGAGGCAAAACCCTGAAATATTAATTGACAAGTCACCTCTCTTAGAGACAAATTCCATATACACATAGGTACAAAGCTACTTATATACACAAATGGAACATATCCTCTGTAATAGATATTTTGTTTAAATGTTCTGTGTAAATTAAAGACAAGCTAATAATCAGGGACCTTTAGATGATGGTTAATGTGGCAAGGAATTGGTGTGCACACTACATTATTTTATGTAAGTGTCCCCTTATATATATGTGCTAATGTTCAAAACTGCATACTTAATATTAGGCCTTACCAGGAAGCTACAGAAGCTATAGCAAAATAATTTTTTCATCCCATAAGTTAATGGCCATTATTATATGAGAGTAATTTATTAGCATTAGTTGGCACAAACTGAGACTATCTATAGTTACACAGTCTGTAATCCACAAAAAGATTGTTAAAGAGACTCCCACCATTATTCAATTTAGTGTATAACTAGCATTCATTTTATTTTGCCCAAGTGCATAATCTTGCATTTATCAGTTGAACCTTATTTGCCAGTTTGCTGCCCAGTTCTCTAATTGCAAAGCTCACTGCACTGAGAAAACCCTTTAACTTACAGTTTTACAAAAACTATAAGACAAAAACACTTGGGGGCAGATTTACTAAGACACTAACGCTCGGAGCGTTAATTTGAACGCTCCAAGCGTATTTTTGCTGAATTTTTCGCTGCCTGCACGACTTTTTCGTACGCTTGCGTGAAAAAATCGGAAAGGTTTTCCCGCTGTTTACAATTGTTTGGTACGAAAATTTCATGACTTTCGGATAGCCAATACAATATTATCGTGACTAATGCGATTTTCGTGATATTTGCGATCTTCAAAAATTTTCGTATCCAATTCGAATTTATCCCATTCGGGATTCAAACTCATGATTTCATGAATCTGCCCCTTAAAGTACCATACCTGTTTACAAAGGTAATACATTTGAGTTTTTTGAGCTTAAATACTTGATTTGAAGTTTTAATTCCAGTTCATGAGTTTTAGCACAAAAAAAACTTAAATCGTGGTAAAAATTTAAATATGAGCATTGAAAAATCAGCCCCATAGTGTGATTTGAAATATATTCCAAAATGTTATCCCTTATTACAACCACTGAAAGGTTGGCCCATAATTTGCTATGTAACAAACTCTCTCATAAGTATTTCTTGTGTAATTTCATGTGCTACGATTTGTCTCTTACCTTTCTGGGAGAAGCACTCCAGGTTAATGTCTTTAATTTCACCTTGAGTATTTATAAATAACTGAGTTGTACATGTACCATTTTGCTATGGGAAAACAAGGCAATGATTATCCACTAGAAAATAAACTAGAACATAAACCTAGAAATAACTTGAAATATGTATGGCATTGAGCTTTAGCTATGCATTGCAGAGCTTTATGAAATCCTACATTACTGCATATAAATTATGTGCAATAATACATAGGAGATTTTAGAAGATAATCCTGTTTCAAGCTTGTCAATAATACAGAACAGCAACAATAACATCAATCCACAATCAACTATATGTAGTGCTGGTGTGGAGTCTATTATGGAATGCCTAAGCCTTCTCTCTCCAAACAGTGCACTGGGGCATCCAGCCAATTGGGTTTCTCCCCAGTCTGTAGCTGGGATGGATGATGTCACAAACAGAGAAACAGGGGAAAGAGTTCTCTGATCCCCTAAATAATTATTGATTTTATATGATAATCTTTTTGGCAGAGGTACATTTTTTGGGAACTCCTGCAGTTTTGAAGGGCAGGGCATCAGGGTAGTGCATTACAAATATTAATATAGTACAGGTATGGATCTGGAAACCTTATATCAAGAAAACTCCAAATGATGACAAGACAACCTCGCATCTCACAGTCCAATTTTAGCATACAATTGTAATTTTTCTCTGTTTTAATAAAACAGTACTTAAGATATGGTTATATAAATAACAGAACAGTCCTGTTGTAATTTAGTTTTTATCAGAATGGATACCCAGTGACCAGATCATTAGGGTAAGGTCCCACGGAGTGTTGGCTCTGCTGCCCTCAGCCTGGCATTTTTTTTTTTTTAGTCTGAGAGAAGCGGATCCACTCCTGTACGCAACTCCATTGTGCAGATCAATAGAGTGGAATACAGGAGCAGATCCGTTTCAGGCAGAGAGCAGCTGAGCCAGTGCTCTGTGGGGCTTTAACCTTAGCGAACACAGACTCATGAGCACAGGGCTCTTTTGAGATAAATTAACTCAACTGGCATAAAGCCAACCCTTATAACACATGACATAGCTACTTATAATACACAAGAAGCATAAATAACCTGCAAAATATATACTTATAAATAGTGCTTAGTGATGTTATAAAAAGTGCCTACTGATGTCATTTGTGTCATGTAACTCATTGAAACTTGTATATTATATAATGTACTTAAAATATGAGGATATCTGTAGTCATCTCAGAATTTCATGACATTGGATTGCATTTCACAAATTTCCTGGGCAGAAGACCAGTAAGGGGCACAAAAGCATGTTTGCCCGGGGAAATTGCTGCACAGTGTGCTAGAATTAAAAAAATCTAAATACAGTGCAAGGACCTGCAGCAGTTCTGCAGTAGCAGACAAGGACCTGCAGGAGTTCTGCAGTAGCAGACAAGGACCTGCAGGAGTTCTGCAGTAGCAGACAATGTCCTAGGACCTAGAGCAGTTCTGCAGTAGCAGACAATGTCCTAGGACCTAGAGCAGTTCTGCAGTAGCAGACAATGACCTAGGACCTAGAGCAGTTCTGCAGTAGCAGACAAGGACCTGCAACAGTTCTACAGTAGCAGACAAGGATGTGCAGCAGTTCTGAAATAGCAGGCAAGGACCTGCGGCAATTCTGCAATAGCAGAAAAAAGTGTGAAAAGTACAAAAATGGGCATGTTGCACCTTAAAAGTAGTAAATTACCTCTATAGTTTTGTTATATTTTGTTATATATTGTTTAAAACTTAAAGAGATATTCACACTAATGGTATACACTGCCTCGCCAACTGGCCTACATTACACCATTAGCTACAAGGAGGACTAAACAGGGCCGCCATCAGGGGGGCACAGGGGGTACGATCGTCCCGGGCCCGGGCGTTTTTAGCTTTAAAGGGGGCCCGGCCGCGCTAGAGTTTCCGGGCCCCCTTTCATCAAGCCTGGGCCGGGCCCAATCTTAATTGCATCTCCCTCTATGTCCCGCAGCTCTCTGCCGCATCCTCGCTTTTATAAGGTTGCGCCCGTGCGTACTGACGTCACACGCACGAAGCGCAACCTTATAAAAGCACAGAAGCAGCTGGGAGCCGTGGCACAAAGAGGAGGACATCGCGGGAGCTGGTGGCCACTGGGGATAAATGGAAGGTGCTTGGGGGCCCTGGGGGAAGCTGAAGGATACTTGGGGGGGCCCTGGGGGAAGCTGAAGGATACTTGAGGGGGGCCCTGGGGGAAGCTGAAGGATACTTGGGGGGGGGCCCTGGGGGAAGCTGAAGGATGCCCTGGGGGAAGCTGAAGGATACTTGGGGGGGCCCTGGGGGAAGCTGAAGGATGCCCTGGGGGAAGCTGAAGGATACTTGGGGGGCCCTGGGGGAAGCTGAAGGATGCCCTGGGGGAAGCTGAAGGATACTTGAGGGAGGCTTGGGGAAGCTGAAGGATGCTTGAGGGGGGCCCTGGGGGAAGCTAAATGATGCTTGGGGGGGCCCTGGGGGAAGCTAAAGGATGCTTGGGGGGGGCCCTGGGGGAAGCTGAAGGATGCTGGCGGTGCCCTGGGGGAAGCAGGAGGATGCTGTGGGGGAGCTGGAGGATGCTTGGAGGCCCTGGGGAAGCTGAAGGATACTTGGGGGGCCCTGGGGGAAACTGAAGGATGCTTGGGGGGCCCTGGGGGAAGCAGGAGGATGCCTGAGGGGGGGCCTGGGGGGAGCTGGAGGATGCTGGGGGTGCCCTGGGAGCCCCTCCCCCAGTGACCCCTCCCATCAATGTGGGAGGAGGGGGGGCCCAGAAAATATTTTTTGTGAGGGGCCCCGTGATTTCTGATGGCAGCCCTGGGACTAAATGTCATGGATCAGTGGAATACTAGAACATGCACATCGCAAGTTACAGTACTGCAAGAAGGTGAATACAACAAACATATTAACTTAGGCCAAGTACTCACTCCATTTGCATCAAAATTGCATTCCTCCAAGGGTACATTACTATGAATAGATTTGGAGCAGTTGGTCTGTCTGATGGTATAAAATAATTTATAATTCCATCCAAAGACAACCTGAAATGTACAGAAATATAATTAAACAGGCTTTTTCAGACAAGAAATAGTAAACCTTTTTTTGTGTATTGGGCCTAATGTCTAATTACATTTTCTATTACACAGCACATTTTTTATTGTACAGAATCCTTGGGACACAAGGATTTTCCAAAATAAGTGTTTACATAACATACGAAAAGTTAATATAGCTTAAGTTCAAGTTAATATAGGTTAAGTTTAAGAGGGCATTTAGCATTTTTTAAAATCATCCTCATAATATAAACAAAATTAAAATATGGCTTCTGATTTAAATTTGTGCTAAAAAATCAGTATATCAGGATATACCTCCTCTACAGAAACAGGAAGACTACCATACCTAAAGAACATCAAATATATTTAAAAAGACTTATTGATTAAAGAACTGTAATATTTTGAACAGCAAAACATAACCTGACATTACAGACTGTCCCTAAATAGAAGACCCATGGAAACTTGGAAAGAGTTTTTCTGCTGCATCATTGTAAAGTGGCGTATGCTTTCACTTTGGCACTTGGGATAATGCCAAGCAAAAACCTTCATGCTGACATGGCATTGTGCAGAGGACTAAATAAAGAATCTGAGGAAGTATATATATATATATATATAGAAAATAATCATCTGTGGCCAGCACACCCTTCAATGTTTTATCAAAAATTTATTGAAAATATATTATTAAAACCGACGTTTCGGTCCTCATTAGGACCTTTCTCAAGGATCATATATATATATATAAAATGATAAAAAAGCTAACAAATTGACATCTGTCTTTAATCGTAAATGTTAAGGATTAAATGTAAAACTATTCAGAATATATTTCAGATTAAAATTCTACTGTGTTATTTTATTGTAGACTACAGGTATCCCTTATCTGGAAACCCATTATCCATAAAGTTTCGAATTACGAAAAACCCATCTCCCATAGACTCCATTATAAGCAAATAATTCTAATTTTTAAAAATGATTTCCTTTTTCTCTGTAATTATAAAACAGTATCCCAACTAAGATATAATCAATCCTTACTGAAGGCAGAACAATCCTTTTGGGTTTATTTTACGTTTTAATGATTTTTAGCAGATTTATGTTATGGAGATCCAAATTACGGAAAGAGCCCTTATCCGGAAAACCCCTGGTCCCGAGCATTCTGAATAACGGGTCTCATACCTGTTGTAGCAATTAATTTCTAGTCTGCAGTGAAACATTATTTACCATTTAAAATGTTATTCTTGAACCAAAAAAACATGTATTTTTAAGTTGTGACACTGCTTTCAGTTAAAGGAACAGTAACACTAAAAAATAAAAATGTTTTAAAATAATTAAACTATAATGTACTGTTGCCCTTCACTGGTAAAAGTTGCATGTTTGCTTCAGAAAGACTACTATAGTTAATAGAAATAGCTGCTGTGTAGCCATGGGGGCAGCCATTTAAATTGAAAAAAGGAGAAAAGGCACAGGTTACATAAGAAGATACCAGATAAACTGTGTAGAATACAATGGGAATCTGCTACTTATCTGTTATCTGCTTAGTAACCTGTGCCTTTTCTCCTTTTTTCAATTTAAATGGCTGCCCCCATGGCTACACAGCAGGGTATTTATATAAACTGTAGTAGTGTTTATGAAGAAAACACACAACTTTTACTAGTGCAGAGCAATAGTATAAAATATATTAATTATTTTTATACACTTTCATTTTTTGGTGTTACTGTTCCTTTAAGTGTCTCTACTTAATGTAACTATTGAGTGCTATTTTCATCTACCACTAGGTGGGCCATAGGAGCATTTTTAGCAATACAGGTGTCAGGGAGCTGTTAGCTTGTTACTTTCCTATTGTTTTGCTTGATCAGCTGCTGGGGGGGGGAGAGGAGTAATATCACTTCAACTTGCAACACAGCAGTAATGAGTAACTGAAATACATTTGCTCTTTTGAAAAACAGATTTCAATGCAGAATTTTGCTAGAGGAGCACTATTAACTGATGCATTTTGTAAAAAAAATCTTATTTTCCCCTAAGTGTATAGGTTCCTGACATACAGTACATGCATATTCGCTAACAGTGGTTTTTCATTAATACAACTATTACAACTAAGGGTCCAAGTGCTTACAAGCTAAAAGTGAAGTGAAGCCTAGTATATACCCCCATATGTAATAAAAGGCACTACGTTTTTTCAGGAGTAGTAACCCATAGCAACCAATAAGATGTTTGCTTTTAAAGGAGAAGGAAAGTCATATTGGCATTTTACTGCCAGTAGATTCACCACATTAGTGCCACCTAAAACACTATATTTATTCTGCAGAAAGTATTACCATACCTGAGTAAAGAGCCCTAGACGCTTTCTCTGTTTGTTTAAGACAGTAGCTGCCATTTTAAGTAGCTTGCAACTCTAGCCTTGGTAGATCAGATCACACATTCATAAGGGAGGGAGTTCTTAGCATTCTTGCGGGAGTGGGAGCAGGAGAGGGGAGGGAGAAAAGATCTGCTCAGACTCTGGCCCCTGGAATGAAGGATTTTTCTGAAAGAAGAAATTAGATCCCCAAGAACAGGGATCCCCAACCTTTCTTACTCATGAGCCACAGTCAAATGTAAAAAGACTTGGAGAGCAACACAAGTACCATAAAAGTTCATGGAGATGCCACATAAAGTGGTGATTTGACTCCAGTGTGCCATTACCCCTAACCAGGGGTCCCCTACCTTTCTTACGCATGAGCCACATTCAAATATTTAAAGACTTTTGGAGCAACACAACTTCATGGAGGTGCCAAATAAGGGCTAAGATTGGCTATTAGGCAGCCTCTATGGACACTATCAGCTTACAGGGGGCTTTATTTGGTAGGAAATCTTGTTTTTATTCAACCAAAACTTGCCCTCAAGTCAGGAATTCAAAAATAACTCCCTGGTTTGGGGGCACTGAGAGCAACATCCAAGGGGTTGGGGAGCAACATGTTGCCCCTGAGCCACTGGTTGGGGATCACTGCCCAAGAACATGTTTACAAAAAAGGAGACAAGAAATCCTGTGTTTCTTTTGATAGAGGACCCAGTGCAGCTTTTCTGTGAGTGCTTATGGCTGTATTTACATAGACCTTTCTGATAAAGCTTTCTTAGTTTTTACCTTTCCTTTTCCTTTAAGCAGGTGACCAGTAAATGCTTCCTGCTGATTGGTTACTATGGGTTACTGCTCCTGGACAAACTTAGTGTCTTTTATTATTTCTTGAATTAATACTTATACCCTGGTAAACTTTAATTTTGTGAAGAAACATGATTGTAAAATTGTGGGGAAAAATTGTTGCAAAAAAAGTGATTATGATAAAGAACATGGCTGCGTTTTTTCGGGTTTTTTGAATACTGAACCGAATCCAGTGCATTCCTAGTTTGTAGACAATGTGAATGGCTGATGGCATAAGAAAGCAAGTCCCAGAGAATGGGTTCAGTATGATTAAAGTCCTGGTGGAATTACTGGAAAGAGGTTATGAAGGAAAAGATACAAGAAGTTTGTGACCAGGGCAGAAAGTAGGCTTGGGGTATGGTTAAAAAAAAAAGTGATGAATGAAGAACTTTTTAGCAGTTAGTAGAAGAATTTACTCTATCCCAGATACAGTATTTGTGAATCAGCAATTGTGAAGTTGTTATATGATGAGGGAATAAACAAGTACAGGTACCGGTCCCCTTATCAGGAAACCCATTATCCAGAAAGTTCCGAATTACAGCAAGGCCGTCTCCCATAGACTCCATTGTAATCAAATAATTTACATTTTTAAAATTTTCCTTTTTCTCTCTAATAATAAAACAAAACCTTGTACATGATCCCAACTAAGATATATTTAATCCTTATTGGAGCCGAAACAATCCTATTGGGTTTTATTACTGTTTCAGTAATTTTATTAGCAGACTTAAAGATATACTGACACCAGAAATGAAACCTTTTTAATATCTATCATAACATTGTCTTTTCATGAGCTTTATAATTTTGCCATAGAAGTATTTCCTGACGCTTTTCCATTCCTTATCTGATCCCCCATGTTCTTTGTGAGGGGGCGGCCATATTTGTGCAGCAGTAGGCTGTTAGCATTAGAAGCTATAACTGACAGGTGGAGAAGGGACAGTCAAGAACTTCAAGCAACAATTACATACAAAACCAGCCCTAACAGTGAAAAAAGATCAACATGACCTATAGGTAACTTTTTATGTAGATTCATAATTTGAAAAGTCATTTTTTCGTGTCAGTATCACTTTAAGGTAGGAGATTCGAATTACGGAAAGTTCCTTTATCCGGAAAACCCCAGGTCCCGAGCATTCTGGATAATGGGTCCCATACCTGTATAATAAGTCTTACAGTATATAGCAAGATTTTCTAAGCATCTGGATGTTGAAGTGTCAGAGAGTACATGGAGTACATGGAGTAGAGTGTTTGGGTGTATGATGTGTAAGCAGTGTGTGCAATGTGTGAGAGTGTGCAATGAGTGTGAGCGTATTGTGTGTGAATATGGTTATTAACCGAGTAGGCTGGACTTCAATATATTTGCTGGAGGATTATATGGGTATCAGTTACTCTTGTAGGGGGAAGATACTCCTGACACAGGTGGAATAATCTTTTCAAGCAAATATAACATTTTATTACATACACTGCTCACTGGTGGGGACTATAGAGTTGGCAGCAATCTTTCTTCCATTGTTAAAGGGGTTATCCACCTTTTAGTTAGCTTTTAGTATTATGTAAAGAGTAATATTCTCAGACAATTTGCAATTGGTCTTCATTTTTTAATTATTTATAGTTTTTTTTTATTTCACTTTTTGTTCATCATCACACCAGTTTGGAGTTTTAGCTGCTCTCTGGTTGCTAAGAATGGAATTACCTTAGCAACCAGGGAGTGGTTTGAATGAGAGACTGATGTATGAGCAGGAGAGGACCTACATTAAAAAATAAGGTATAAAATGTATCAACAATAAAATTGTAGCCTCGTAGAGCAATAGTCTTTGGCTGCTGAGGTCAGTGACCCTCATTTGCAAGCTAGAAAGAGTAGAAATTGGCCATTCTATAACATATTAAAAGTTAAAATAAAGGTGAACCACCCCTTTAAAAGTGGTTGCTAAACAATTTCTGGGTTCGCAAAATCTATAATAAATTTGAGCAAAGGGAAATTTGTTCATGCAAAGGCAATTATGTGTACTTTTTACCGACTTTCATTACATTTCCCCATAGGCATCCCAATAAAAGGGTGGTTTGAGAATGCAAAAACATTTGCAGCAATCTAGCAGCAATGACAAGTTTACTAGTCAGTAGCCCTGTGAAACACAGCACTTTAACAGTAACCGCAACTAAGCAACTTACCTGGCGTGTGGCCTCAGTAATAGTCTCCAGATTAAAGTAGAATGGATGATTGGCCACTTTGTTCATTTTTTCCATAGCAACCTTTATTAGGGGTAACAACTCCTCATTTGTGGTGTCCAGCTTTATTGGGCATCCAAGGCAGCCTTGCTCAACGGCAGTCACAGTAGGTTCAACTGGAAACATTAGCAAATACTTATTACACATTCCATTTAGACAGGCTTTGTCACCTAAAGCAGCAATACATTGGCTAAATGTCAGAAAAAGAAAACACCTTAAATGCAGAACAATGAGCATAACATCACAATTCAATTTAGAATTTATAAATAACCACTGTATCATTCATCCCAAATTCTAGGCAACTATTGTTCTGCAACATTTCCTATCTGGTCATATTATGGCATATTGCCCTTTCCAAGTGAAGATTGTAGCTAACAGAACTCAGTGTCGTTTGTGGACATTTGAACACAGGGCTACAAGCTAGCTTGTCTTCCTGCCCTCCTCTAAGCCTAAATCTGAAAGTAGAAAATGTGTAAATAATGTAAGCATTTTTAGGAGAAATACATATGATATTGGGAGAGCTCTTTAAAACCAGTGATAACTCGTTTTGATCCACATTTCAAGATATTGTAACAGGCAGGTAAATGAGGACTGTGCAAAGGTCACCTCCAGCCTGCAGATGGGCAGCCTTAGACAACCTGGAAACAGTAAGGCTGATACCATGTGACTGTGCAAGGAGAGATGGGAAAGAGGAAGTCAAGGCAATAAGGCAAGGAGAGAGCATGCACAGATCTGGTAGCAGGGAGAGAGAGAGCCCCCCTGGGATGCATGGTTGGTAAAGTGCAGGAAAGGCTGCACCAAATGCAGGTTCCCCTTACATACCTCCCAACATTTGAAAAATGAAAAGAGGGACAAAAAGATTTGGCGTGCGCAGCGCAGCAATTTCTTTTATATAGATGAAATGGCGGGATCAGACACAAAATGTACTATACCCTCATACTGTACTACCTAAGGAAAGCAATATAGTAACTCCTACAAATAAAATACAAATATATAAGTGAGTTATAACTATGTACCAGTTTTGCCCCCCCATACACAGTGCCCCCAATGGCCCAATAGACAGTACCCCCCCATACACAGGGGCCCCATAGACAGTACCCACCATAAACAGTGCCACCATACACAGTGCCCCCAATTGTCCCTATAGACAGTACCTCCCATACACAATGCCCCCATAAAAAGTACCCCCCATACACAGTGCCCCCATACACAGTGCCCCCAATTGTCCCCATAGACAGTACCCCCCATACACAGTACTTCCTATACACAGTGCCCCCCTAGAAAGTACCGCCCATACACAGTGCCCCCCATAGAAAGTACCCCCCATACACAACACCCCCATAGTAAGTGCCCACAATTGAGACAGTACCCCCCATAGACAGTGCCCCCCATAGACACTCCATCTTCTTCAGTGGCTCTTCTCCGTATGCGGTTTCTTATATGGCTGCGACAGGCCCTTTTATAAGGTTGCGCCCCGTGCGTACGTGTGACGTCAATACGCACAGGGTGCAACCTTATAAAAGGGCCTGTCCCCGCCGCGCAAAGAGCCGCATACGGAGAGGAGCTTCTGAAGAGGAAGGAGCGCCCGGTTCCAGCCAGCGTCTCCCAGATACTTCAATGAATGTTCTGCATTTCCGTAACCTATTACGGAAATGCGGGACATTCATTGAACTATCCGGGACAGCAGGATGCGCTATTAAAACCGGGACTGTCCCACGGAAAGCGGGACAGTTGGGGGGTATGCCCTTAGTGTTCTGTAGTCTAATATATGACAATGTATTTCCATATTAACCAACATCTTGTAACAAACAGCTCTGATGTTCTGTTAGCATTGCCACGTCACCCAAATAAACTTTAAACAAGCCCCCAATCTCCCAACAAGGTCAGAGATTTTAATGAAACTTTATATTTATGAAAATGAGAATCCCAAGTGATACGTAATGGTTTATTGACATACCTTTGAATGTGCTACAGTTCTGAAATATGACTTCACTGCTCTTAAGCTCTTTGTTGACCAGCACGTGTGCTGAGCACTTACCCACTTTCTAGTGAACAGAGCAGAAACATGCGAGTTTAGTAATAGGCATTTGTGTTCCTTGCAGTATAATCTGAGATTCTACATTTGTTATTGACAATGAGACTGCAAGCAGACATAAATGCTTTCACTGGTGCTCATGCTAAATGGATTTGCTATTGGATCTTTTTGATCACAGACTATTTTGACTATAAACTATAACTTTATACTGTTTAAAGTTACTTTTATCTATATTTAACTAATAACATATTAATAGATTCTTTTAGTCCTTGAGTAGGTGGAGAATGCAGTAAAAACGAACAGCTCTGGCACTCTGTAAAGGATTCAGGCATAAGTGAAACCAGCCCTCTCTGTATTTGTATAACAGGCGAGGCAAACCTATCATTCCTTATCTTATCAATATAAGAGAGAGTTTAATACATTTTAATATTTATAATTATTATGATAACTAAAGAACACAATTTACAGAACTTAAATGGGGATGTTAATGAAAGTTAAAATATAATATATGCTTCACCTCATCAAATAAGAAAGTTAATAAGTTCAAAATTCTGTACCATTTCTGAAATAATCAAGTCATTCTTCACTATCCTCCTCCTGGGAATTTGTGTCAGAGAAAATTATCTTTAAAAACACTTATTTCTAATATATTGTCCATGGAACACACACTAGTGATGTGTTTGACCTGTCCATCAATAACTGGCCCTGGCCCTGACTCCTGCATACTGTGCATACATATTTGTGTCTGCTCGCTTGATGGACATTTTGTTATTTCACTATTAAACTCTATTTTCCCATGGAATCTATGATAGGGCCATTTCCCCAGTTTCCCATCCAGTGCTCCCTTACCTGGTCCTGCTCCCAGTCACCCACTCACTAACCAGTAAGCGAGGATGGCAGCAGGAGCTGAGTATATAATCAGTTTTTTAAAATTAATTGCACCCCTTTGGCCTGTTGCACCCTAAGCAGCTGCCTCTTCTGCCTACTCCTAGTTCTGGCCCCAGGAGTTATATTTATATTATAAGTTATATTTTGTATATGCAAAATGCCAATAAATGATAAGTACTATAATTTCTTCTGTAAATTATCAAATAATTCTTACTTCATCAGATTGCTTAAAGTCACAATTCTGCCACACTTTGCCACTTTTTACTCCACAGGAACCTTCTCGTATATCATAGCTGACAAAGTTATGTGTCCCACTGTCATTTTCAATCTGAAAATAACAAAGACAAGAAAATGCATAAATATACAATTATTATCTAATAAAGTATTTTAACTTGATTATATTATTACTAATCATTGTATAATTATATCAGTACTATCGTATTCAACTCTTTATAGCATAAAATAGCATTTTTATGCACAATAAATAGAACAAAATTTGCGCTGAAAATGTATTTCTTATTTACTTAATGACAAATATTATGGTTTGTATTTGAGCTTCTTTATAACTGTACTGATATTTAGCAATAGAGTTTGATGAGAAAAACTTATGAAACTTATCATTTATCTCGTTAAAAAGATAAAGAAGAGTATGGGGAAATCTGAAATTAAATGAGAAGATATGTTTTTAAATCAAATTTATTCTTAAGACTTTTAAAAGCTGGTTACATTTAGAACATAAACCAATACTACTAGGAAAACACATATCATTACCTCAGAAACCTGTGGAGTAAGGAGACCATTGTCTCATGAAAAATTGTGAGTATATCGAACACTACTGCTTATTAAAGGAAAAAAATTGCATTTAACTCTTGTTTCTAGTAACTCACTAGCTTTATAAAGAAAAGTTAAAAATCTGATCATGCAATATATCAAGTACTACCACTAGATGGCACTGTAGCACAAGCTAAAATACATACATACATACACTTTATATATATATATGTATATATGTATATATTTGTTTAACGTATATATTATATGTAAAAAGAAATATATATTATTTCTTTCAGGATGTTGGAACATTCTTTTTGGTGGCACATTCTGCTAGGAAAGATGAACACCACACTAAAGTTACAGTTAAATTCACACAGTGGGGAATAACCATTGTATTTTATTGTATACATTACTCCTTGTATTACATTGTATACAGAATTTTAGCCTAATACATCACCTCTCAGCTGCTCATCTTTGTCATTCTAAAGCATAGTGCAAATCAGTTTCTTACCTTTATTTTGGCTTCTGTGATCCTATAGAGAACAAACTTGTTTCCATCAGTTAATGCCCTGTTGTGGTGTCTCAGTGCCTCATCTACTGCATTAAATATATTGTGGTCATTGCAGTCTGCCTCAATGGCTTGGGTGGCAGAACCTCGAAGAAGATGAAGGAAAACGATGAAGGTAAAAAGATGCTGCATGTCTTACAGCGAATCCTGAGAACTGTGGGTCTGCTTGGAGAAATTCAGATTTACAGGTTAGAGTAGTAGCAATGAGCTCAATGCTTGGACAGAGAAGGGTCAACAAACTGTGATGAAAGATGTTACCCAACTCCTGTAATGCTAACAACAGAAAAGCCTTGTTTAAATAAATCGGCTTGGACCATGCAGTCCTTTGAGTTTATTTACCTTTCCCTGAAAAAACAGGAAATGATTAACCCTTAAGCATCAAAACCATTCCATTCAGACAAAAACACCTGGGTCCTTAAATATATGTGTTCTCTCCGCCCATTTTTATGACACACTCACTCTTTCAGCAGTTGTTAGGCTGCTTCACAGGAAAGGCATGTTTTTCAAACATGATATGAAAATTGCCTGTAATACATGGAAAATATAGACAATTGTTCCAATTGGGCACTCTATCTGCACCAAAATTAACAGGCCAGTATAAAAAGGTAAATTGGATGAATAGCTGCAAGGCAACCTTGATAAAATGCTTTCTCTTGAAATCTGATGTATTGTGTCTTTATTGCCATTTTCTTTCTATTTACCTTTTCACAAGGGAACATCTAGTTGCTATTTATTGTTGGGTGATACAGAGTTAAGGTCCCCATACACGTTAAGATCTTCACCCGATTATATTGGCGGCAATGGGGCAGTCGGTTCAGGGACCGCATTAACAAGCCAATGCCGTCCAGATCCGACTGAATCTTTTAACCTGGCCGATCAATATCTGGCCAATGTCAGGCCAGATATCGGTTGGGCAGGCTCCTCGTTTCTGCCCCTACACGGGCCCATAAGCTACCGAATCAGTCCAAGGGACCGATATCGGCAGCTACACTCAACCCGTGTATGGGGACCTTTAGGGCTGGCTGTTTTGCAGCCCTTAACTCCTTCCTTTGATTCTGACCCAAGTGCTATCTGCATGTAGCTTTTATGTTTTCCTTTTATCTACGGGTATTCCCCAAATAGGCCCCCCACTCTGAAAATATGCAGGCAGGCTAATTGGCTCCTGATTAAAGTTTTTGTGTGCCTGTTGTGGGCTAATGGCCTACGGAGTGAAAGGTCTCTGCTATTGCATGAGACTAACTGCTCCGAAATGTTTTTCCACTGGCAACAATAGGAGTCGCCGTTGGAAAGGCCTATGCATCACTTCAGTTTCCCAAAGTCGCGCAAAGTTTCCTCCTGCAGGCTAGCCTAAATTCCTCAGGCTAGCCTAATTTACCTAGCCCTGTATCAAATTGATTTGATACATGCTATGCAGCTATGTTTGTTATGCAATTTTCTACTTTTGTGCCACAGTGTAAATGTTCAAATGTACTGGTACTAGTTAAGTTTGTACAATTTTTCCACTTCTGGGAAACACATAAACACTTTATAATTAAAGGTAATAGTAACAACAAAATCCAGTGGCATGGATCTCTGTACTTTCACTTTTTTTGCTATACAGGATATTTTGTACATCTAAAGTAATTGTTTCTGCTGTTTTCATTAGGTAATTGCAGGGCATTTCCCCAGTTCAGATTGTGTAACTAAGTATTTATAAAAGGACACAAAGCTAGAGCCACAGTGGGTAATTAAACCAGCCATTGTGGCACTATTTGTTCAGCTGCAGGCTGTTGCAGGTATGTCCCATTGTGGTGTCTGTTGATGCCCCTGGAATGCACTCTAAGACAAAATACAGTTCTCTATATTGCTGTGCAACACTGCCTGTACTGTCTGTCTGATGTTTTTGCTGTTCGCAGGACATGACATATATTATATAGCCAAAAAGTATTGAAAACCAATACTGCATTCCAAACACAAGGGAATTAATAGGATTAATACGTCCTTCTTTTGCTTTAATAGCATTCTTAGATGGTATTTGCTTCTGTTCAGCCACAAACTAAAGCCTTTTAGTCTTGATAATGCTGTTTGTACATGGATTGCTAAAGGATTGTGTACAGAGGGTGGTAGTCAAGAGTACATTCTTTACTTGGAGTGAAGTTCTTAGTGGAGTTCCTCAGGGTTCTGTATTGGGTCCACTTTTAAGTTGTTCATTATTGACTTGTGAGCACTGTAAGTGGCGTATCTGTGTTTATGTGACACAAACTTATGCAGCCCAGTGACAAACTGTTGATAAATGTAAGTTTATGCATTTGGAATTTAAAATATTAAAGCCAATTACACCCTTATTAGGACTAAGTTAGGGAAATCCTTGATGGAAACGGAGGTGGGGTGACAGGATAATAAACATAACTATAGCAAGCAATGCAAGCAGCAGTATAGGCCAGCAAGCAAGGTACTGGCCTGTATTAAGGAGTACAGATTCAAGGGAGGGGATGGTAATTCTTCTCCTTTACACAGTATCGATAAGGCCCCATCTTCTATACACAGTGCTTTTTGGTCAGCAGTGCTTAAATGGGCCCCTTTTAAATGCAGGAAACACCATCTCCAAACAATTTATTCCTTAACCAGCTCAGAAACCTTGTTGACATGGCAACTGCAGCACTTATGATATTCCCCATCCCCCATCAAGTTTTTGTGATATCGGCAAATAAGACAGTACATACAAACAATATGGCAAGAGAAAATGTTCCCCAAGTCAGCATTATTTGAACTCATCTGGCTTCAAGTGTACCCCCAAAAAGTGATCAGTATTTATTATATATGACCACTTAATTCATTTAACCCTGATAAGAGAACTTAGATTTGCTCAGTTTTGGGAGAGAGGTTTACGACTATGTTATTAGGATGATTATGGACCAATATCATTAGGGACACAGTACGTTGCTCAATCAATGTTACTATAGAGGAAACAGGTAATAAAATATTACTGCAAACAATTAAAACATTTAGGGGCAGGGTCCGTATTAGGGGTATGTAAGTTAGGGGCCCCAAAAGGGACTGAATGATTGCTTAAGGGTATCAAAGGGGACTATGGCGCCTCCTTGCCAAACATCTCCTATAGTGCAAATACCACACTTTCCCATACAGGGTTTTGGCCCAGTTTGGCAACATTTGGGAAATGTAAATTAGGATATGCTATTATTCCAGGTTTTTTGGTAAGTAACCACTGAAAGGGAGTGTTGTTGGCTCCTATTAAAGCTTTATATAGCTGGTAAAGTGATTGGTGATTTGCATCCTCGACCCAGGATGCTAAGTGATTTAATTAGGCTGCTATGTAATAGAGGTATATGTTCAGGAATGCTGTGCCTCCTTGAGATTTGCCTTTAATCAATGTATTCAAGCTTAACCGGTGTTGGGTGCCAGCCCATATTAACTGCCCAATATTGTATCAAGAGTAGTAAAAAAACTTTTTTAATAAGACAGGGGGCTTGTAGCAAAGCATAGGTCAGCTTGGGAAGGAGTATCATCTTGATAAGATGTATTCTGCCAATTCGCCCGATTAGGAGGGAATCCCAAGTTTAATTTTTTTTTATTTTTGTATATATTCTTTTATCAGGAGTATATTTAAGTTTTAGTATTCATATAAAGGAAGTTTAATTATTACACCAAGGTAGGTGAACTGCTGAACCAATGGAAAGGGTATATTGGGCTGGACATCTGATGGTTGTCGTGGGTGTACCGGTAGGCTAACCGACTTGGTTTTGCTGGTGACCAGCCCTGTAATTTGGGCAAACTTAGTGGTTATGTTTACCAAGGTTGTTATGGAGGGTCCAAGGTCACCCAAGTAAACTAACGTATCGTCTGCATACAGCTATATGCATTCTTCTCTATCACCGATCTTCCAACCTGTAAAATTCGTGGCCTGTCTAATTGCTTGTGCAAATTATTATAGCCATTAACCACTATGGATGCTTTGGGTGAATGCTATAACAATGTAATCCATTTGCAAAGGGAGGGCCCAAAATTGAAGTGTTCTAGGGTACACCATAAATATTTCCATTCAACCGTATCAAATGCTTTGGTGATATTTAATGCAGCTACAGCTCTTTGCCCACAATTGTCATGTTTGGTGGCAAGGTTTAAAGGAGAAGGAAAGGCTAAGTCAAGTGACTTAGATCGCTCACCTCATACCCCGGGCTGGTGCCCCTGTATGGAGAGAACAGCACCAGACTGGGGTAGCAGCGAGTGCTTCCTCCTTCCTGGAGCTCCGCGCGCGCATGCGCTGTAGAGTGAAAAGCCGAACTTAAAAAACAAAGTCGGCTTTTCACTCTACAGCGCATGCGCCGGCTGACGGATTTCACCCGGAGAAGAGAGAGGAAGGAGGAAGCGCTTCCTACAGGTACCCTGGGCTGGTGCTTTTTTCTCCTAACAGGGGCACCAGCCCGTGGTACAAGGCAAGCGATCTAAGTCACTTGGGGGTGCTTAACATTTTGGCACCCCCAAGTGACTTAGCCTTTCCTTCTCCTTTAAATACAGCCTCCGTATGTTTAAAGTTGAAGCTTTGTTTGCCATAAAGCCAGTTTGGTCTTCTGATATAATTATAGGTAGGGCCTTACCTATTCTCTGTGACAATATTTTGGCTAGAATTTTAATATCTGTGGCAAAAGGGAAATTGGCTGATATGCGTCCAGTTGTGTAGGGTCTTTACCTGGTTTACTTAGTAATATACTTCATATAGAGACTGTGGGGGCGAGCCAGTTGTTGCATGGCATGGTTGAACTTTTGGAGAAGATGTGGGTCAATTATCTCCTTAAACCTCTTATAAATCTCTATTGGCAGTCCCTCAGGGACAGGTGCTTTCCTTCTGGGGAACATATCTATAGCTTCACAGAGTTCAACTAGGGTGAGGTCAACTTCTAGATTTCCTTTTTGCTCCTCTGTTAAACGAGGGAGGTTTAGGGGTGCAAGGAAGCTATCTATTTCGGCATCTGAGGTTGCCGTTTGGGAGCTGTAGATATTAGCATAGTACTTAGAAAAGATTGTAGCTATAGCTGTTGGATGGGTATGCCTTGTACCTTGTTGGTCTATTAGTTCAGTTATTACTGGAGGGGAATGATTTGCTTTTGAAATATATGCTAAGAGTTTTCATGCCTGCTCACCTTGCTCAAAATAAGAGGCCTTAGTAAACAAGAGTTTGCATTTAACCTTTTGAGCTAGGTGGGTGGAATAATTGGATTGAGCGGTGTGGAGATTTTGACATTTCTGGGGTGTAGGGCTACGCACAGCCTCTATTTCACAAGCTGTAATTTTTTGTGCCAATTCTTCCTCTATTTATAATGCATTGCGTTTAACTGCAGTAATTTCTCTGTGCAAAATTCCCCTAATATAGGCTTTAAATGCTTCCCAAACTATTAAGGGGTCAGCAGAGTCTTCATTTAACATAAAGAATTCTTGTATTTCTGCTGATATGGATTCCTCCTTATCAATTCTATCTAGCCATACTGGGTTGAGTGCCCATCTTTTAGTTTTGCACACTCTGGTTGTCTCCCAGATTGGTATTAGTGAAGCGTGGTCCGATATTCTACGGGGTAAGTATTTACAATCTTTAAGATCTGGTAAAAAGTTTTGGGATAGAAAGATCATATCAATGTGGGATAAAGACATATATGGAGTGGAGAAACAAGAATATTGCAGGGCTGTTGGATGAGTATATCTCCAGCCTTCTATTAAGCCCACTGTTGTGGTTAAGTTAAGCAGGTTGGTAGAGGAGGAGGGGGGCTGTGGGGGCCGCCTGCCGAGTCTATCTAGGTTGGTATTGAGAATCATGTTGAAATTTCCCGCACATATAATTTGAGCATGAGGCCTAGAGGTAATAAAAGCAATTAACTGTTGTATGCAATCATCTGAGTATGGTGGAGGAATATATATATTTGCTAATAAATAATCTGACATGAAAGTTTGGCCTTGATTAAATGGGTTGTTCACCTTTGCACAACATTCACAAATCTATCAGTCCCTGTGCTGGGGGGGGGGGGGGGGGGGGTGCAGTGACCCCTATAAACACTACAGTTGCTTTTTTACTGCCTTATATTATGTCATGCAATAATACTACAAGCAGACTTAACTCCTACTGGCTGTGCTTCTGTCAGTCTGACACTGTTTCCTGTGCCTGTGACAGAGTGCTGCTAATCTAGCATACCAGTATGTTACATTTGTGATATGCTGAGTCTGTTTGCCTATGCCTTTGCAAAGGAGAAATTAACCAATGAACTTTCAATTTATGCAACTGGTTAGAGTACACAAGCAACCAATAAATTGGTCTAATAGGACAAAAGTAAGGGATATGCCTGGACATGATGATGTAGGCATAGAGGAAGTTCTCAGTGTGTCAGGTTCAAAATAGGCCCATCCTATCCCTTCAAAAAATGATCAGAGAGACAGAAGAAGAACTGATTTCACAGGCATAAAAAGTAGCTTTTACAGTGGACTTTTTACGGATTTTCTGACACGCTGAGAGCATTGTTGGTGGTTTAATAAGATTTGGACATTTAAGGTGAGCAACCCCTTTAAAACCAGATTGGAGAAAACCCAGTTTTTGATATAAATAAATATTGTAAATAACTAACTGCATACTATAGCAACTGAAATCTTTAGTGATAATTAAACTTGCACTCCAGAGAGCACTAGAAAAGGGCAACTGTTTGTGCATCCCTGAATTGGTAAGACAATACTAATTACCGTATATACTCGAGTATAAGCCGATCCGAGTATAAGCCGAGGTACCTAATTTTACCTAAGAAAACTGTATTCCATGTATTTAGAAAACACAATACATTGAAAGGACATGTTACTATTTACTATTTATATTGTAAATATAACCTATCTGAAGGATCACATTAATCAATCTCCTGCATAAATCAAAGGAAAACACACACATTTTTAAAAGAAAAAAATTTATTTTTTACCACCTGTGTTTGAAATATTGATGCATTATTTTCCATGTGGTAAAAATGGTAGAATCTCTTGTTTCTCTTCAATTGTCCAAGGACATGTTGACAGATGTGATTTAGATTCTGGGAACTGAATATACTCAGTTCTAAAACCAGGACGGCTTGGTAATGGAGGAATGGTGGGAGCTGGAAGAACATCAGTTTCATTACTAAGAGTGACTTTTTGAACTACCCCTTTGGACCTCCTCATAAAAGTTTTCTTGTCAGCTTTCTTGTCAGTATGTTCTTCAGATGAACTGCCATGGTGCTCGGAGGAGGAATGATTTTTGTGATGGTGGTGATGTTCATGATGTTCAGTAGAGTTATGGTTTGGGTGATGATGGTGATGTTCATGACGTTCAGAGGAGGTATCATTTGGATGATGATGATGATGATGATGGTGGTGGTGGTGATGAGGTGGATGGCCATGATGGTGGGGATGATGATGATGATGATGATGTTTATGACCTTTGTGTGAAGGATGATGTTTGTGTTTATGATGGTGTCTACATCTCTGAGACTTCTCCTGAACTGCTGCCTCAGGATTTTCTTGACCCTCGGGTATGTTATCTACTCTTTCAGGATGGCATGCATAAGGTCCATGATAATCAGGATAATGAGAATGGTGATCCTAACAAATACAAAAGTTAACAAATATTTAAAACTTTTAACATTTGTACTATATAAGTGTGCAAGGTGTGTTTATAGTAAATCATTTATTATAAATAAAAACTGCTTTATAAAGCCTTGGTAATGCCTTACCCTGGGAAAGCAGAGATGTACATCTAGACTGTTAAAAGGAATGGAAGATTTGAATTATGAGGGAAGACTGTTGAGGTTGGGATTTATTTTTATGGAGAAAAGGCGCTTGGACAGGCTTATACACGAAAACTTGCAAAGTGTGCCCTAGTTTAATAACTCATAACTAATTATATATATGTATAGCCTCTAATCCAGAGGTTCAGTCCTTGTTCTGGGGTTTCATTATGCTTACAAGAATATTCTCTGATTTATTGTATCTTTATTCATGTACTTTCTTACTATTGCTGTTCCCTATGTAATCCACTTAATTTTTAGTCATAGAAATAAAGCTGCTGTGAATATGATTACTAAACTGATATACCTTTGGTTCATATATATCACAGGAAACTTGCTTGTGTTCTGTCCCGTCAAAGTTATTCTTTATTAAGCTGCCAGAGCAAAACCCAACATGCTGTAAAAATAAACACCAAAATAGATTTACTTGCTGTTTAATAACATTATTTATATGTTAATATCACTACCACGAATAATCTTCATTTATTTTATAGTTTTATAAATAGCCATATATATATATATATATATATATATATATATTCTATCTCTAACTGATAAAACTGATACAACATGGAATAATGGTAAGAGTACAAAGCAAAATCTTTACTTACCGCCTCTCTATCATTTAGAAAATTGCAGTTGGAAAGAATAACATTTTCCTGAGTTTTTGAGCAGTCAGTTTCCTTTATGTTAAATTCGATGAAAGAGGAGGGGCCAACCACCCACTGTGAAACAAAAGCATTAACTTAAGGTTTGCAGTAATGTCTAAAAGCGCCCATTAGCACTGTCAGTCATCTTTTGGGTCATTAGAGAAAGCCTTGTGAGATCTTGTGGGGAACACAAGATAGTGCACACACTATGTAAGTCGCCGGTGGGATGGCACACGTGGCGGCACAATTTCGGCAAATCGCCGAAAATGCCTCATGAGGCAACTTAGGGCTCTGACACACTGGAAGATTAGTCGCCTGCGACAAAAATCCCTGTTCGCGGCGACTAATCTCCCCGGATTGCCATCCCACCGGCGAAAATGTAAGTCGCCGGTGGGATGGCACACGCTGCGCAGGCGATTTCGGCAAATCACCGAAGTTGCCTCGCAAGGCATTTTCGGCGATTTGCCAAAATCGCGCTGCCGTGTGTGCCATCCCACCGGCGACTTACATTTTCACCGGTGGGATGGCAGCTGATGGCAACTCGGGGAGATTAGTCGCCCGCGAACAGGGAGATTTGTCGCGGGCGACTAATCTCCCCGTGTGCCAGAGCCCTTAAAGTAGCCCAAGGTATACACTTGCTGTGACACTGTTTATTACAACTGCTGGAGTGTGTTTACCAATTAATTAATGGTTAGCAAAGTCACCGGCTGAACCATGGCTACTTGGAAGAATTGCAAGTATTGATTTCACAGCAGTATCCTAGACTAAATAACAAACACATAAACATTCTGTAGAATAAAATTTGGGTTTGACATTAAGACTTCCTTGGTTGGTTAACCATTGCTCATTAAAGATTTGATCATACCTGTGATCTCCTTCTCTCTATATGGTCAATTTTAAAATAATTGGTGTTGTTGCTGTCCTTGTTGTATTCTGCAATGAGTATTTTGGCCTCCTCCAATGTTGTAGGTGTGATTTCTTCATCTGCAAGCGGGCAGTCAGGGCACTTGCCGAGTATAACTTTAGGATGAGCTGTAACCATTAAAGGGTTGTATTAAGTTTTGAATTTAACATTGCTTAATTGTATACATTATCAGTTTAAATAATAGCTAAATTAACCGTTACATTTAGAAGTTTAGTAACTTAAAAAGGCCAAGTTAAGAGATTCTGAAATTTGCATAGGGACCGCTGCCTTTGTTGCAACTGCAAGTTTATAAAGCGTGTGCTTTACAAAGAGCAGTTGCCATATCTTTTCAAAGGGGTAGTAGGGGCTTCATTAGTAAGGGTCTTATATGTAAGTGTTAGTAATTTGAATTTAATCCTAGTGGAGATTGGGAGCCAGTGAAGAGATATGCATAGTGGAGTGGCAGATGTGGAGCAGTGAGAAAGAGTATGGCAGCAGCGTTTAGAACAGATTGGAGTTGTGAAAGGTGATGTGTTGGGATGTCTGCAAGGAGTAAGTTACTGTAGTCAAGGTAGGAAATGATAAGAGACTGGATGATGGTTTTAGTAGTGTCTAAACTGAGGTAAGGGCATATTCAGGCCCTGAAGTACCTGAAGTAATAGTGCAGCTGTAGTGGATCAGTTTCTGTACCCTCCATGGCAAGGATATGAGAATGATGGCTTTGCACTGTCCAAATACCTATAACACAAAATAAACATGATCATTCTTATATCTAAAATAAAATTACCTATGAACAGACCTTTTACCTTCAGTTGGGTCTCTTATCAAAGTATTTACACCTTGTGATAAACCCTATAACCAAAGCTGTTGCCCTTATCTACAGTAAGTGTTCACATGCTTCCATATAGCTCCAGTCAAAGCTTATAAATGCCTTTTGTGTACATTAATGAAAATAAAATATTTTGAAAGCCGTGTATAATTTTAAGCAAAGTACTACCTGTATGAGGTTGAAATAAATAAATCTTATTACAGGAGGTACATGTACAATTTTCAGTGCAGCAAAAGTAGTTCTGGAAGCACAAGCCAATTAAGAGTCTGGTGGCCCAGACTGACCATTTTAAATATATGAGTGAAAAACAAAGTGTCATGGATCAGTAATGCTTAAGGGCCCAAGACATTCTACTTTATTAATAAAAATAATATTATTGTGACACATTTATTTGAAGATATACACAGATGTGTGAGATCAAAGGCGGAGGGTGACTTTTTTGTTTGGGGAGGCTAAAGATGGGCCATACATAGACTGACCTAAAGCTAATGTGAGACTTATTGGATTCGCTGCTGGCATAGAAAATGAACCTCCCAACTATCTCTTGCGGTTCCCACTGACTTCCAGGGATACTGTGCAAAGGTGCGGGTGGGAGTGCTTATTTCACCCTATAATGCTTAGGATGTAGAAGTATTCATACATGCACTTCTGTGAGGGGTTCTCTATCTATTTGTGTTTATGGTCAGTTAGCTTAAATGTATTTTAGTTTTATAGAGAGAAAGGCAGTGGGTACTGACATCCCAGGCACATTATATACAGTGAAATGCAGTCTATATTTACAAAGCCAGCACATTATATGCTGTGACATGCAGTGGATACCGATGGCAGATATTTAGCCCTCGCACTATAACACTGGCACTGAAACACAACATTGCTTTGTTTCCCAGCTATGCAGTTTTACGAGGGCTCCACTGTAACTAACTAGAAATGAACAAAACAATGACAAAAGTATAAAAAAAAACTAAAAGCACAATTATCATTTTCAGTGGGATAGCGTTAATTTAGGCACTTATAGTTTTGCACCACTTACATGCCAGGTGACAAAAAACTATTTAATTACAACTAGTGATTCAGCCTTTAGAACATATACAGTATAGTATCTGTGGGAGTGGGATGATGATACAGTATAGTACCTGTGGAAGTGGGATAATGATACAGTATAGTACCTGTGGGAGTGGGATGATGATACAGTATAGTACCTGTGGGAGTGGGATAATGATACAGTATAGTACCTGTGGGAGTGGGATAATGATACAGTATAGTACCTGTGGGAGTGGGATGATGATATAGTATAGTACCTGTGGGAGTGGGATGATGATACAGTATAGTACCTGTGGGAGTGGGATGATGATACAGTATAGTACCTGTGGGAGTGGGATGATGATACAGTATAGTACCTGTGGGAGTGGGATGATGATATAGTATAGTACCTGTGGGAGTGGGATGATGATACAGTATAGTACCTGTGGGAGTGGGATGATGATACAGTATAGTACCTGTGGGAGTGGGATAATGATACAGTATAGTACCTGTGGGAGTGGGATGATGATACAGTATAGTACCTGTGGGAGTGGGATAATGATACAGTATAGTACCTGTGGGAGTGGGATGATGATACAGTATAGTACCTGTGGGAGTGGGATGAAATCTGCAGAAAAAGTTCAGAGTTGGTGAGGTTTACAGCCTGCAGATTCTTCTTTTCAGTCTTCATTTCTGCAATGCCTTCAGGTTGTAATATCTCCCCAGCCCTGTCCACATCTGTACCTTGATTTGTCAATTTGACTATTTGTCTTTTAAGAGAGCTGTACTTTGATTGGAGAATCCACAAGAAGAAAGATCCAATCAGAGCACAGCTGATAACAACAGAACCGGAGCTTGCAGGAATGCAAAAAGGTTTCCAGATGTTAAAGGTTCCAGAGCAGTGCTGAAACAGAGTGAGTTTTTTTTGTTAGATGCCAAGCAGGTTTGGGGAGGCTTACCCCAGCCTTATTGAAAATCCGCCTATGCGAGACTAGGCATGAATAATGTGAAAAGCTAAAGCAAAATATGGAGGATGCAGCAGAGCAGAAAGCAACACAAGTTTCAGTTTTGAGGGGAAGAATAATGCCATAATGATATTGTGGTGAAACTGTTCAAGATAGTAACTTTGGCACAGAGGTACTTACCCATTCATGGAAGGACATTGGCTCTTCACAGTCTTCCCATAGCTTCCCACTTAAGACGCTACATTTTGTTTCCATAACATCTACAGTTAGATAATAGATAGTGCTTGCAGGATATTTATGTGACTGCACCTGAGGACAGAAACAAATCCATAATCAATTGTTGGCATTGTGTACTGTGGCTTAAATGTACTATCTATCTATCTATCTATCATCTTTCTATCTATCTACAGCATTTATTGTTTCCAATGTGATACAGTGTTCTTTCTTTGTTTAAATTAGGGGTATTTTAAATAATGAGAAATATGACTGATTTTATCTTGCTCTCTGTATACTCTGCATGTTTGTCTGTTAGATTCCCTTGCCAAAAGTCATGACATATTATAACCTAGTGATGTTTTCAATTAATATTTCTGACACTGATTTTGAAGGGAACAAAAATATACTTACATGCTGCTCATATGCCTCTACAACACGCAGGGGTTTCAGTACAAAGCCTTTGCGGCGATCTTCATTGATCAAATCCAAAGCTACATCTGCTTCAGCATCTGTAGTGTTACATTCTATTGGGTTTACAACAGGTAACGGTGGGCTTGCAGCCATACACAAGGGCACTAATGCAAAGAAAACAAATATAAACACATGCTCCATTCTGAATGAGCATGCTAAAATGTGTCCCTGTTAAACATTTTTGAGGCATGAAATTATATAGTGTGGCACCTGGACATGTGACTTGTCCTACAGACTGTGGTGACTTCTTTGTACTTACATAACAACAAATAAAAGGTTAATGATTACTTAGATGCTGAGTTGTTACACTGGTACTGTGTGCACAACAGGTCACTGTCCTGCCTACCAAAAATGTTATCTTTGTTGGCCTGTATTGCTCCTTATTTATGTTTAGCTAATAAGCTACAGTTGTGTTAACAGTCATCTCCTGTTCTGATTAGGCATATTGAGAAATCTCAAGTGAAACAAAATGTAACTACTGATAGTGGTATTAAGGATCAAAGATGTATAATTGCTCCAATCCCACAGCTAGGTGAATCCAAAACACAATAGCAGTAAATAAATCATATATGTTATTAAACCATAAACAAATGTGGTTACTTGTTATTGTATCAACACAAATAGTAAATAAAATCATTAACACTGGGTTCTGAAATGAGCACAGAAACAGACCTTTTATCACCAAATCACTTAAGTATAATAGAGAGCTCAATATCAAACAAATCAGAATTGAACAAAAATAAGCAATAATTCACTTTTTAAATCCTAACAGTGTTCATCTTAAATGTAGCTTCTAAGGTCATAGGTAGAATCACTCCCAGAGAAATCTGCCTATAAACATTCCAAAATAAAACCATCCCAATTGTTTTGCAATTTGAAGCTGCATTCTCACAAACGAATAAAAATATAGCATTTGCAAACACATCCAAACAATGTAACTCCTTTGATCATCAATATTAAATTTAATACAAAGATGTCTTAATATCCTTAGTATATTATTGTACCTATCACAGACAAGAACAGAGTGCTACAGCAGCTTATGAGAACAATGCCATACATTTTTCCTGACTGGGTATTCAATAGCAGTGTGTGGTGGGTGGGTAGAGCAAACAACATTGGCAACAATTTTTTTTGAGGCGCGCAACAATTACTTTTTCCGTGTGCGACAAATGTTTAGATGTTTTGTGAATTTTTCACTGTTCCCAAATCTTTTCAAAGATTCCCAATTTTTTGCAGAAGCGAAACAGGACAGATTTGTGAATTTTTTCCAGAAGCAAAACGGGACAGATTCGCTCATCACTTTTAGAGATGTCTGCTAGAATATCCATAAAATTCTTGTTTCTTCTTATTTTTATAATTAATAGACCTCAAATTGCCATGAAGGTGGTTCGTAGCACAGTTGAGGGAAAATGAAATACTCAGTAAAGTTAAAACAAAATCATATTTCATCCCCTATTTATGTATTTAATCAGCTCTGGAGAAATTATAAGGTGTTCTTATACCAGGGGTCCCCAACCTTTCTTACTCGTGAGCCACAGTCAAATGTAAAAAGACTTGGAGAGCAACACAAGCACCATAAAAGTTCATGGAGGAGCCAAATAAGGGCTAAGATTGGCTATTAGGCAGCCTCTATGCACACTATCAGCTTACAGGGGGCTTACAGGATTTGGATTCAGATGAATCCACGCTCCTGGCCGAACCGAATTGGAATTCTTCAAATCACATGACTTGTCATGGATGTAGCGTGCTGCAACATTTAACCCTTCCAAAACCTAAATACAATTAGGAAGAAAGAAAAAAGATCAAAACACTGAACCACTCACAGCTGTGTCGCTTTGTAGACTAGGACCAAATTAAAACTTAACCTTTAATTAACCATTAAAACCATTTGGTCCTAGTCTATGAAGCGATACAGCTGTGGGTGGTTGCAGTGTTTTGACCTTCTTTCTTTCTTCCTAATTGCATTTATGTTTTTGATCATGCACACCCTCACGTACTCATTTTTAGTTTAGGTGCTGGTGCCCCATCTATTATTTAATTTGCCCTTCCGAAAACTAATCAGCATATACTAATTAGGATTCGGATCCTTTACAAAGGATTCGGGGGTTCGGTCAAATCCAAAAAAGTGGATTCAGTGCATCCCTAATTTCGATCAGGTAACAGGTAGTCAGAACAAATTACTCCAAGTGGCAGATGGCTTCCAACATTAGTGAGAGATTTTCTTTTGGGAAGAAATTCAGAATAATAATGATACTTTTTCACTGACAACATTTAAGAAAGAAATTATTTGTCATAGCACACATTATTTAAAAATTTTAGATGCAAAATGATGTCCTTTAACTCAAAACAAGACTAATAAAACTTCTTTGAATTTACCTCCTCCACTTACGTGGGCTAACAAAGTAAGCATAACCCTGCCCTGTTTAATTTGTTTTGTAAGATTAAATACTGGAGTGTGTGGGGTACTCATTTCTGCAGAATAGTTAGGGGAATTTCTGGGCCTGAGGTGGCCTTCCCAATGCCACCACCCCCCACCCCAGTGTCGGAGTAGGTTGAGGGAAGCCTGCATCACTATTACAGAGAATGCGATTGCGCTATAAGAGCCAGAATTTCATTTTATTACCAGAATTTTGCTCTTAAAGTTACCAGGAGATTTTTGATGGTAACTTGCCGGACTCACCTTGCCATATGGTAGCAGTGCCCCTGATATATGTACAGTTAGTACAAAAATAAAGTTTTATAAACACTGGAACTCTTTTATATATTTTTTATTGTTAGAGGATCACATTATCAACTAGCCAGAAATAATATTAAATAAATATGCTTTGGCAAATACAGTTGCATCTCTACAATTTCTGTAAGTCAGTCCAAACTAAAGTCTTGTTTCTAAACTCCTGCAGTGACCATGGAAAAAAATATAACCCGCCCCCACCCCCCACAGAAAACTTGCACAGTTGAGGCAATTCCAAAGGTAAATAAAAAATTTGAACTCTGGAGGGACATCTGATATACAGGATAAGTTGTGTTTACTAGATATAGTACTGACTAAAATAAACATGACAAATCCTTCAACAAAGACCTGGTTAGCAGTATTTGCTGTTTGTGCTTTAACCCCCATGACAGTGAAGAGAAAACCTGTTACCTTATATGCAGTAACAGTATTACCAGTTCTGTGTAAATCATTACAGATGTATAATTTAGTCAAAAAACAAATATTTTTCACACAATTTGCACTTACTAAAATTATTTTTTGTACACCACAAATGTTGGCATTTTGTCAGTTTTAGCACTTTAGCACTCACCATTTGATAAATAGGCTTCTAAAAATCCCATAGAAATGAAAAGAACATGGGTGAGTTCTTATGTATTAAGCTCTAAAGTCACATTTTGATAAATCTGCCTCTTAAGTCTACTAAAAAATATCATTAAAACATTAAATAAATCCAATAGAATTATTCTACTTTCAATAAAGATTACTTATATCAGAGTTAGGATTAATTACAATTAACTGTTTTCTTATAATAGAAAAAAGGAAATTCTTTTTAAAAATTGTAATTATTTGATTAAAATGGAGCCTATGGGAGATGGCCTTCCTGTAAATTGGAGCTTTCTGGATAATGAGTTTCTGGATAACAGATCCTATACCTGTACAGGTATAGGATCCCTTATCCGGAAACCCGTTATCCAGAAAGCCTGTCTCCCATAGACTCCATTTTAATCAAATAATACAGAATTTTAAAACTGATTTCCTTTTTCTCTGTAGTAATAAAACAGTACCTTGTAATTGTTCCCAAATAAGATATAAATAATCCTTATTGGATGCAAAACAATCCTATTTGGTTTATTTCATGTTTTATTGATCTTTTAGTAGACTTAAGGTATGGAGATCCAAATTACGGAAAGACCCCTTATCCGGAATACCCTTGGTCCCGAGGATTCTGGATAATGGGTCCTATACCTGTACAACATTTTTCTTCTAATAAAAGCTACTGACCTATGGTATGCATGTTTTATGTTCATTTAGTTTACCGAGAGGATAAGGCAGCAAATGAAGAGTGATGCAGTATGGAATACAGCATAATAAACTGGCAAATTAGAAGCCAGAGCAGAGGTGGTGTGAATGTTGGAGATGTATGGGCTATAAAGGTTAGTACATGCACATTTGTGCACAGCAACCATTTGTAATAAGGTTTGAAGGATAGAACTTGCTAAGAAAATGTTTATATTTTCTTTCTACTTTTTCTACTTTTTATTTATTAATCAATTCCTGTTTTGTTTTTCTTTGTAATTATGTCAGCAGCTTATGTGTTTAATTTTGCCTTTCATTCCCTTTACCTTATATATTTCCAGCTGTTCCTTTTTTTCATTGTTTTTTTCTTTCGCTGTCAGCTGAGGTATTGTGATCTCCCCCACTATTAAGCTTTCCTACTGTTTTGCTTCAATAAGCCAATGAGATTTTATCAGGTCTGATCATTTTATATCTGATCTTGCAACTGTGGATAGATAGCCACGTCCTGTGATGTGAATGGCTATGTGAGAGTCGCTTGCAATGTTCCATTTCAGCTGTGATGCGCATCCACACAAATTTTGAGGTGCGCACAAAGAATTCTGTGTGAGAACAAAAAATGTTGTATTTATTCTGACCTGAGCACATAGTTTTTAAAAATGTCCACACAAGTTTAAAATATGCACACAAAATATTTTTTTTGTGCACATATCCAAAAAGGAATTAGAGGGAACATTGGTTGGTTGTTGTTATACTGTGTAAATATGTACCTTAAGAGGAGGAGAAGAGTTCATGGACAGTAACTTAGCTCAGCTAGTGGCTATTAAATATACTGTGTTAATGATATTATATACCAATTTGAGCATGTCTCATTTTTTTCTGTTGCTTAATCCCTCTGTAAAACACTATATTACATAAAAACTTGCAAAGTAATACATTAACATAATGAAGAACAGCAGCTCAGCTCACTCGAACCGTGGGTCTATACAGAACAAAAAGGGGAAGAATGAATTCTAGCATTTGGTTATATGGAAGATCATTCATGGCAGGTTATTTAGGATCTTTGCAACAGGATCCATGGCTTATATCCATCCCATACCACCTTCCAAAGTGACTAAGTATACAATACAATAGAGAATCCTGTTTTCCGCAATGCATACACCCATTAATACTGTACATTCTTACTTAAAAAGCCTTGTTCATATACCCACCTGAAGAAAAGTTCATATGTGCAATTATTATTCAGGTATAGTAACAGTTTAGTGAGCAATAAAATAGAATAAATTGGAGACTGGGCACAGCAATGCTAAAAAGCAGCATTTATAAAAAATATGGATAAGTGACGACAGACTGAAAGTATGTTACACATGCATGGATTTTTTAAATGAGGCACAGCAAGTATAAAGTCTGTGGCAATTTCACGGAGAGTGGATAATGGGATAGAGCATTATAATTTCCAGAGACAACATATATTATATTTATATATTATTATTTATATAGCATTGACATATTCCACAGCACATTACAGAGATTATACACCATTCTCCTCAGTCCCTACTGCATATTATGATCTAAGGTCCTTATTACATCCTCACACAGTAGGGCCAATTATTATCAGAAGCCAATTAGTGTGCCAGTATGTATTTGGAGTGTGGGAGGAAACTGGAGTACCCAGAGGAAGCCCATGCAGGCAGAACATACAATGTGCTCTACGATCTTATAATTCAGCAGTCTTTTCAATGATTGATTGCTATGGTACTATTACTTTTTAGTAATAACCACTACTTATGCCTTGGGTATGTGGAAATGTCTTACCCACGTACAGTTTCATGGACATCTCTACTACCAAGGAGCTCCTTTTTCATTCCAGGGATTTTCTGCCACCCACCAAATCTCCCCCCTGCATACCCCAGTAATACTGTGCACTGAACTTCAAGTTTGAGTTCCACTGACAATGCTTACTAACCTGTGTTACTATAAGAGTGAATGGGGCCGATTCACTAAAGGTCGTTAACGCATAGTTTTATGCGTTAAAAAGCGTTTGATAATTAAGTACAGATTCATCAAAGTCATTTTGCATGCGTTACTACTCATATCGCATGCGCAAAAATCCTGATTATCGCAAAGCGTTATTTCCATCGCATTGAGGTCATTATCGAATAGAAATAATACTAACGCATAATTCACAAAACACATATGAAGCATTAAAAGCATAAAATGTGGTGATAATTACTGTGAAACTTAACACCTCCCAGGAGTAGGCGTTACTAAACAAAGTTGCAGCTGGTGATTATCTGTGGTGACAAGATGGAGTTTGCAGTCGGATTTTTTTCATGTACGTGATCGTCCTAGAGTGATGCATCTTCCAGATTTCAGGGAAATGGTCATTTTCAGAACGGTAGTTTTGAGAAAGTAACGGTTATGTGCGTAATAGCGTGCGCTAATATCGCGTGCTACGAAATAACGCATAAATATATTGCATGTTTTAAAATAACGCTTAAAAATATGTCATCGCCAGATAAATAACGACAATAACATCGCTTTTTTAATTCAGACAAGTGTCCTTTTAGTGAATCGATAGTTATTCTCAAAATATAAGAAGTGATAATATTTTTAACACATGCTATAAATATCACTTGTTTTTCCGGGCTTTAGTGAATCGGCCCCAATGAATGCTTACTTTCTATTCACATTTCCTTAATATAAATAAACATTTTTTAATCTCTATAATTACTCTGTACAGACCCGGAATAACATACCTTTTTCCCCTGCACCCAGATTTATTTCCCTACTCTATTACAGCCAGTTCAACTACAGCTCTAACGTCTTCCTTGTCTAGGATGAAGCTCCACCCCTTTTTGCTTTTTGAGTACTCCTCTCTCTCACTGTAATGACCTCAAAGAGGTGCCTACTTATAAGGTACCTGGGCACACTCCTTGTGTCGTTCCTGCCCTGGCTCAACATGGCGCGTCAGAACTGTCACGCAAATGCACACGCGCATCGAATTGTCGCGAGCGCGCCTGCAAATGCACATGCGTGCGATCTAATGCTGCCGCACGCGTCCGCTCGTTCGGCGCATGCCCACGCACAAATTGATGCCGACTTATGTGCATTGCACTTAAAAGGACGCCAAAGGCCTAGAATCACTGCGAAGTGATCACAAGGCTTAGTGAAGACACTAAAAGCCTTGTGATCATTACCCTAGCCTTGCTTTGATATCCTCGACTTTCTGACCCGGCTTGACCCTTGACTCAGAACCTGTGCCGCCTGAACCGACCATCTGCCTGTCTGACCATTCTTCTGCCTCACAATTTTGCTGTAAACGCCTGGCTTGGCACTCCTGCCACTCCTCCACTTGGTCCAGTCCTGTTTCACTCCCAGTGACTGTTCTCCTCAGTGGGAGGTTTAGGAGAGGTCTTTCCTCTACGAATTCTTCCAGTTACACACTCCTCAGCTACCTGATACTACTGTGCATGCCTGATTGATTTTAACTGGGGCAGAGGCAGTGAGCATACTGTATGCAGTAGGCACTTCTTTGAGGTCATCATAGTCAGAGAGAGAAGGAGTGTACAGAAAGCAAAAGGAGGCAGAGCTTCATGCTAGACAAGGAAGCATACCCCCCAACCGTCCCGCTTTTTGCGGGACTGTCCCGGATTTAATAGCGCATCCCACTGTCCCGGATAGTTTAAGGAATGTCCCGCATTTCCGGGACAGCGGGATGCGCTGACTCGTTCTTGTGCGGCTCTGCTTCGTTTTTGGCTGCGACAGGCCCTTTTATAAGGTTGCGCCTGACGTCACACGTACGCACCGGGCGCAACCTTATAAAAGGGCCTGTCGCCGCCTCAGAAGAAGCAGAGCCGGAGCGGCGGCGGTGGTGGTCAGTCAACGGGGGCTATTGTCAACGGGGGCTACTGTCAACGGGGGGCAATTAGGGACTCTGTGTAAAGGGGCTACTGTCAACGGGGCAATTGGGGGCTCTGTGTATGGGGGCTACTGTCAACGGGGGCAATTGGGGGCTCTGTGTATGGGGGCTACTGTCAATGGGGGCAATTGGGGGCTCTGTGTATGGGGGCTACTGTCAACGGGGGAAATTGGGGGAACTGTGTATGGGGGCTACTGTCAACGGGGGCAATTGGGGGCTCTGTGTATGGGGGCTACTGTCAATGGGGGCAATTGGGGGCTCTGTCTATGGGGGCACTGTGTATGGGGGCTACTGTCAACAGGGGCAATTGGGGGCTCTGTCTTTGGGGGCTACTGTCAATGGGGGCAATTGGGGGCTCTGTCTATGGGGGCACTGTGTATGGGGGCACTGTGTATGGGGGGTACTGTCAACGGGGGCAATTGGGGGCACTGTGTATGGGGGCTACTTTCTATAGGGGCAATTGTGGGCACTTTATATGGGGGCACTGTGTATGGGGGCTACTGTCTGTGGGGCAATTGGGGGCACTGATATGGGGTCAATTGGGGGCACTGTGGGGGGGGTAAAACTGGTACATAGTTTTTCCTTAGCTAGTACAGTATGAAGGTATAACACATTTTGCGTCTGATCCCACCATTTTAACTATATAAAAGGAATATTTTTGGGGAAAAAATGGGGTTTGGCAATTAGGGCGTGGCTACAAAAGTGGGTGTGGCAAAAAATTTGCCGCACTACGCGCGCTAAATCTTTTTGTCCCTCTTTTTATTTTTCAAATGTTGGGAGGTATGAGGAAGTCAGTAAAAGAGCTGCAGATTAGCTTCTTGTATAGAGAAACAAAATAAATCTACATGCAGGGAGAAAGGTACGTTATTCTGGGGAGCGTTTAATTTTAGAGGAATTCCAAATAAAATACTTATTATTCTTTAAGGCGTTTTATCTCCTGCATGAAATCATGGTTGTGAGTAGGCAAACAATTGGCGGAAATACCATTTGTAAGCCATTGTAATTGCTGTTCCTTCTGGTGCATTTGCATGGTCTCTCAACAACACAAATGGAGTAGCAGGGATACAGCCGTTACAATACTATTCAATGGAACAGTGTTTCTGGGGACTTTGTTGTCTGGCCATAATTTCACGCATGTGACAATATGCTTTGTGTTCCTTTGCCCTAAACCGGGAATAAAAAAATAACTTTTTTGTGCTCTGTTTCTGTATAATCAAACAAGCAAGCACACACACAGGCACAGGTATATACAGGAAATACAGCTCCGTGCAAAGCAGGGGGCGCCATAACTCCTTTAAAGGAGAAAGGAAGTTAAAATTATTGGGGGTTGCCAAATATTATGCACCCCCCAGTAATTGTAATCACTTACCTGATACCCCTGGTGCTCCTGTAAGCAGGTCAGTGATTCTTTTCCTTCCTTCCTTCTTGTTTCTCTGCGATCCCGGGGGCCCATGCATGTGCAGTAGAGTGAAAAAGCCGACTTGGCATTTCAGTCTACTGCACATGCACAGCCAGAGCAAAGAAAGAAGACGGAAGAGGATTGCTTGCCTACATGTACCCCGGGCTGGTGCGGTTTTTTGGCTAACTAGAGCACCAGCCTGGGGTATAAGGTAAGTGAATACAATCACTGGGGAGTGCCCAACATTTCACCTTTCCTTCTCCTTTAATGGCAAACCTAGGATAATATACTTTTTCTGGTTTGCCTTCAGTGTAAGGCTGCTGGCTCAGTCACCTTTCCCTTGAGCAGGCCCAGCACAGCGGCAGTAATCCCACATTTCCAGCTATATAGGGAGATTGATCCCATTAACTTCCCAAATGCACAGTTGTATCTTTCTAGTGTAAGTGCGCTCCCATCTGTTCAGCCATGTCTCTGCACTGACAGGCATGGAATCGACCTATGTGCAGACACACGGTGAAGATATTAGCAAGAAAATGCATTGTTTTGCATATTGTGTACTATTCCACAAACAACTGTGTCGGAATTAAAGGGATCGTTTACTAACACCTAACAAACAAACAAGTCCAGTTGCTTTAAATTTATTTATACTAGATATACCATGACCTGGATGAATGAAAATCTTCATAGACTAACAAACAAAGGAAACCATGCTGGGTTTGAAAACTTTCCATATCAAAAGACAACTCAAGCTACATATTCATAGACCATTCTCCATGTGCAAATCTGTTCACAGCTGTGACTTACAAACCCTTTTTTAGGCAAGACTTTAACCAATACAATAAGCCAGGACACCACATATTTACCTTTTTATTTGCTAGGCAAACATTTATCTGTAGTACATTTTTTATTAGGTACTGCCTTCCTATTGTTTTTCTGTCCTACTTTGCAGCTGAAGTCAATTACCTTAAAGGAACAGTAACACCAAAAATGAAAGTTTTTTTAAATCAATTGAAATATAATGTACTGTTGACCGGACCGGTAAAAGTTGTGTTTTTGCTACAGTAACGCTAATATAGTTTATACAAATAAGCTGGTGTGTGGCCATGGGGGCAGCCATTCAAGCTGAAAAATGGAGAAAAGGCACAGGTTACATAGCAGATAACAGTTAACCTCTCTAGAATACAATAGTGTTTTATCTGTTATCTGCTATGTGCCTGTGCCTTTTCTCCTTTGAATGGCTGCCCCCATGGCTACACAGCAGCTTTGTTTATATAAGTTTCTGGGGAAAACACTCCAGTTTTGGTGTTACTGTTCCTTTAACCAATGAGTATACTTGTGGGGGCTCAAAATCAAACAGCACTAAAATCATACCCTCTTTACCAGGTATTCCAGTGGCTCTCCAACTATTTTTTCCTTTTGTAAATGCTGTATTTTGGGCTGTACCCTTAAATATTTAAGGGAAATTTTAAGTGATAATCACCTGACCTATGATTGCTCTGGAAGGGCCAAGATGATAACCTTTTAGGCAATAGAATGGACACCCATCCACCAGGCTGTAAATCATGCAACAGCAAAACACTTAAACAATATCCCTGTGGGCAACTAGCCTTAAGATGCCCATACACAGAAAGGTCTGCTTGTTTGGCAAGGTTTCGGATCTCTCCCCAATATGCCCATCTTGAAGTGGACAATATTGGATCACATTGATGGGATACATGCTGTTGGGATGAGGGCCACATTAATGCACAGATGTGCTCCTCTTGCCAACTGGATTTTTTAAATCTGGCTGATTTTCACCCAGATATTAGTTGGGTAGGCCCATCTGAGGGCTCCATACATGGGCTGATAAACTGGCAACTCAAATTGTTGGCAGCTTTTATTGGCCTGTGTATGGCCACCTTTAGAGTAGTGGTGAAAAAATGCCAGAGATCTTTCAAGGTCACTTCCCACTGGTTGCAGTGCTAGGATTAGTGAAAAGCTCATGGCCTGTTATTATCACCTGAAAAAAATCATTGGATCAAAACAGTTCCTGGTCCTGTATAACCAATGCCCTGCCACTCAGCTCAGCTCCCTGAGAATAGTACCAGAGCATGTATGGTAAATATTTGGTGTGTTCAGGCAGTCCAGTGGCTTCCTTGCAGGTGAAATAATTGTACTTTGACAATACTGCAATAACCTGAGGCAATTCTTATATGAGGAAACAAGGACTATATTTGTTTTAATATGTCATTTATTTTTACTTTGAACAACTTGAAGGAATGTGTAATACATGTTCCTACAAACATTTCTCTTTATTTAGGAATAGGGGCGGGCTGTACTGATGGAGCATCAGATACTGGAGAAGGAGAAAACTGCTTTACTTCTCCAGGGCAGTGTTCAGATTTGGATGGATTTTCAGGGAAAGGTGATGCATCCTCACTTGTTAAATATGTAATGTTTCCAACTGGTGTGTGAGAACTTGAATCGGGTCTGCCAAACCTTGGCCTGTGATTATGATGGTGTGAGCGTGTATGATTGCGTGAATGTTCTTCATGGCTTTCACTGCTCTTCTGCCCATGCTTATGCTTGTCATCATGTTTGTTGCCATGTTTACTCTTAGAATGCCCATGCTTCTTTCCATGTCTGTCCTCTTTCTTTCCATGGTGACCCTTCCCATGCCCGTGACCGTGTTCATGGTTGCCGCCATCATGCACATGGGGTTCAGCATCAGCGTTCTAAAAATATAAATCACTTAGCAGTATTCATATTTTTCATACAATTAGATATATGTACATGTTTTCTTTAGTTTATAGTTTTCTTATCTTCATGGAAACTTAATAATTAAGGAATTTACACAGAACTCCTTACCATGAACACAAATAACTGAGCAGCAGCACTGCATCACTTGGGGGCACAAACCTTTTCATTGTAGTGCCATGATTTGGAATGCTGAATTGCATACTCCTTTTGCACTGGCCATAGACTGGACTAGACAGCTGCCCTGTTAGTCTAGAACTTCATATATGTCAATTCTGGGCAACTTACTTGCCTTTGTGGCTTTGGCCTTAAGACAGTACTAATGTACATAATAATATATAATATAATAATGATATATGTAATATGAATATGTAAAACAACAGACCCATCTTAAATTATCTAGAAAAGCTGAATGCAAAAATATCCTTAGTGTTTGTAATACAATAATATTGGTATTAGCAGTCCAGATGTGCTTATAAATGTATTTATTATGTTATTTACATAGCACCGATACATTTGACACAGCACTTTACAGATTAGCATCTTTATTTCTGAAAATGGCAGCATATTATTTAGGATACTAATATCAACATTGTGCAGCTGGATTACTAACACTATGGACAGTTTTGCTAAGAAAACTGCTAAACTAGATGTATTGCCATATTTTTTTATTTTTAACAAAATTCACCATAACTATAAAAATGTAATTGTAACTCATATTCAGGATTGGTTTGGGTTATGCCTACTGCTTCCTGTAACAAAGCAATGGCTTATATGTCCTATCATAATAATGTCTTCTACCCAGTCTCCTTTGGGCTGCTGTAGAGAAACTAAAGGTGGCCATACATGGGCCGATTGTAGCTGCTGATATCGATCCCTTGGACCGATTCGGCAGCTTATCAGCCAGTGCAGGGGCAGGAACGAGGGGCATGCCCGACCAATATCTGGCCTGAAATTGGGCAGATATCGATTGGGCAAGTTAAAAGATTTAGTCGGATCGGGGACCACATTGGTCGTTGATGTGGTCCCCGAAACCGACTGTCCCATTGCCACCATTATAATTCGATCGTTTGGCCCCAGGGCCAAACAATCTAATTTTGTCTACATTTTCCCCGATATCGCCCACCCGTAGGTGGGGATATCGGGAGAAGATCCGCTTGTTTGGCGACCACGCCAAGCAAGCAGATCTTAACGTGTATGGCCAACTTAAGTTTAGGGAAAAGATCTAAAAGTGGGGTTACACCAACTTCATATGAATCATTAACTCAAATAAGCAAAGAGTCACTCTCATTTAATTGCTACTTTTCTAAGATAAAAGTCATCTTGAAGCAACAATGCATCCCTGTTTATCTTGGGAGTTTTTACGGGTGTTCTTTTTTAAAGAACCTAAAACCTGGCAAACTTTTATTATTTTAAAAAAACAGATTGTATTTAGATAATATCACTTTTTTTCATACCTCAGGGCTAAATACATTACAGGACACACGCTCCACCTTCTTCTCATCGGGTGTACTCCAGTGTGCTACAGCAAAGCTCTTGCAATAACCTGTAACCTGGGGGAGAACATTCACTCTTGTAAACCGGACAGACTCAGACTTCAACTAAACTGTTAAAAAATCTACTCTGTAGTAACAATGCAACAACAATGCAAAAAATTATTCAATTATTCATACTACAGAGCTAGGGTACATAAGTCTGATTAATTGTTACTATTGGACAACAATGGGAAGCTTAGAAAATAGCCATGTACCTGAGATTAATAAATGAAAACATCCCGGGGCTCCTTTATAATTTTCCCATAGGCAAGTGAAGAGTGCTAAGGGTTGCACAATTGACCTTTTCAGAATTAGATCAATTTCATTTTTCATTTTGTACCCAGAAAACTTTGTAACCACCCATGGGTTTGCCAGTATTGTATACCTCCTGTTGTGTATTATAACAAACCCTTTACATTAAAATGATCCTGATTTTTGCAGGATAGCTCTAAACTGAGGTGTTACTGGAAAGTAAGCAGGTTTTCAAGTGGATGAAGGTGTCCATTGGTGTGACTGGGACAGATATTTGTTATGACCAAGCTGTCATCCATATTTTTCCTTTTCTCTTTGGCCACCTTGATGAGAAAAGTAGCCTTTGCAAAATGTCTGTTTAAGTTTGTATGTAGTTCAGCGATAATTTAGTTTGTAAATTTAGGTCTGCACTTAAGGGCTCATTTACTTAAACCCCAGATAACAATGCATGGAACTTTCATCCAGGACAACTACATGAAGCCCACCTCTCATGAATACAGTGTTGCCAAATGCAGGTAATGCTGTATTCACAGGAGAAGTAAAAGCCTTTGTGCCCCATTTTGACCTTTGCCTAGTGTGGAGCAGGGTGCAAATGTCCACAGGAACATTGCTGTTAGCACTTATTTTTTTGTACTTTGCATCATGCCCTGCACTTAGGAAATAACCCCACAGGTCATACAGTTTAGGGGAGTGAGTAGCCCTGTGCTTTCACAGGTTTATTTTTGGATCAAAACACCAGTTGGATCAGGTGCAATGCAAGCCTGGAATAGAGATGTGGTGTTCAGGTTAGGGGTTTACATGGAAGATTCTCTTTTGAAGTTCAAATGGCTTGAAAAGCTTAATTTATAAACTACATACAATTGCTTTTTAAATTGCCCTTTAAGCTGCAAGTCTCAGTTCCCACAGGAGACCTGTTTAACTTATTAGTTACAATTGTATCTAAGTGCAGGTGTTGACTTTTAAGAATTCTGGGCTAAAAGCTACTTATTTAATTAAGTTTCAGGAACATTGTATCTTTTTTAGCATTCAGCGGTCTCATATCTGCTAAAGTACTGCAGTTATTAAAACACTTACAGCATCTTCACTGTCCAAGAGTTCACACTGATCAAGTTTTTCAGGTGATGTAGTCTTGTTGCAGGATGATTCATGAATTGTAAATTCCACATGGTAGGCTTTGCCCGCAACCACCTTTATATGAATTCACAGACAAACGACCAGAAAAAATAAAATAAACAAAATGTTGGTTGAAGAAGACTTTGTATATGTATTTAAATACCTGTATATGTCAATTCACATAATAATACATGTATAATCCGTTAAAAGGATGCTATAATAACATCTAACATAATTTATCTGTTTTAAAAGGTTTTCCAAATAAAGAGAAAAGGGCATTTTCTGTCATTTGTTTAAGGGATGTTGGAGAGGAGGTTACTGTACACACTTGCCCAAAAGGCAGTACGGGTATGGGACCTGTTATCCAGAATGCTCCAGACCTAGGGTTTTTTAGATAAGGGATCTTTCTGTAATTTGGCTTTCTGTACCTTAAGGCTTCTAAAACATTATTTAAACATTAATTAAACCCACTTGGATTGTTTGCCTTCAGTAACGATCAGTTCATTCTTAGTTGGGATCAATTACAAGGCACTGTTTTATTATTACAGGGAAAAAGGAAATAATGTTATAAAATTTGAATTGTTTGATTTAAATGGAGTCTAGGAAGATGGCCTTCCCATAATTCAGAGCTTTCTGGTAATAGGTTTCTGGGTAAAATATCCTATACCTGTACTGTACATCTATGTTTTCAGTCTTGATCCCTTCTGGGTCTGTTGATGACTAATAGTTTCCCCTATGTGACATTGTGACCAATAAATTCCTGAAAATGTAGCTGTCCAAAAGGCATTGGCCTTAGTATATCAGCTGCAGTAGTAACAATGTGGCTTTGCAGTCCCTGACCTTGAAAACAAGGCATGCCTATGCTGTGGCACAATAAGCCTTTTGACTCCAGTGTTCTCTGTGATGATTAAAACAGCAAGGATCCCTTCTTACTGGTGACAAAATGAAGTGCCACGAGTATCTCTGCTCTCAGGATTACCTGCAAATGCAGAAGCACCCCTAAGTGTAAGGCTACCTCTACACTTCAGATGACTGAAAATAAGTCAAATGAGCCCACACAATATACATGATTTATACATTGATTTTTACTATGACAGATTTGAAGCTAATAAGAGGTATTGGAATGACTAGATCCAGTCACTTGGAAAGACTCACAAAGTAAAGGTGGCCATACACGTTAAGATTGCCAATCGAGCGGATCTTCTCCCAATATCCGCACCTACGGGGTGGGTGATATTAGGCAAATGTTTGGCCCTGGGGCCAAACGATCGAATTATAGCGGCAGCAATGGGCACAGTCGGTTTGGAGACCGCATCAATGAGCCAATGCAGTCCCCGATCCGACTAAATCTTTTAACTTGTCCGATCAATATTTGGGCAATTTCAGGCCAGGGGCCCCTCGTTCCTGCCCCTACACGGACCGATAAGCTGCCGAATTGGTCCAAGGGACCGATATTGGCAGCTACAATCAGCTCGTGGTGATAGTTAACATACTATAGGGGTCATTTACTATTCCTCCAGGCAGGGGTGCAGGAACATGCCCCTTAGTGCTAACTCATGGAGCAGATCTGCACAGAGGAATGGCTGCACCGTGTATCTTGCGCCAGACACCTGTTGTGTCCTGTGTCCTCTGCCGCTCACTTACTCACACGTCTGAATGATTAAGGGATGAGTAAAGGTGGCCATACACGTGGCGATCTGACGATGTTTCGTACGACCATTGGTCGCACGAAACATCGTAAGATCCGCCACACACCATTCAGGGCTGAATCGGCAGGTAAGGAGGTAGAAACAATAGGATTTCTACCTCCTTCTGCCGATTCAGCTCTGAAGGGAGAATTTTGGTCAGGCGCCTTCTATGGCGCCCGATCAAAATTTTCAAACTGGTCCGATCGGCGAGTCGTCTGATATCAGCAGCTTCCTGCGATATCGGTCGACTCGCCGACATGCCATACACGCACCGATTATCATACGAAACGAGGTTTCGTACGATAATATCGGTGCGTGTATGGCCACCTTTACGTGAAGCCACTCATGAGCCACCCTGCCACTCATAAATACAGTGCTGCTAAATGCACAACAGCAATTCAGCATCAAAGGAAGGCAGTGAGCAAGCTTCAAAAATAAAGGAGCACATTGATTTGATTGTTGTACTTTGCACACTGCCTTTCTTAAAATAAATGACCTCTTTTATGTCTGAAATGTAAAGTCAAATAACAGCAAAAAACAAAACTAAATGTATTAAATAAACAATAAATGTATTAAAAACAAGTGTGTGAAAGTGTGTTACAATAGTATAGTTTTGGTTAACATACCTGTATTCTTCCTCTTGTTATATTTGCAATACTAAAGTAGCTGTTGAAATTGTTCTCATTGTTATACTTTTTAAGGCTCAGTTTTGCAACTTCCAGAAATCTGACATCGTCTAATGGTGCGGGCGCAGGGCATCCTGCACACCCTAAAAGCCTTTCAGCCCCTGGAATGTTAAAATGCAAATAATTACAATGGGTTTCTAAATGCTACTAGTAGCTCCATGTGTCTTCACCCGTAATGCTTTTTCACTTTTCTTTGTGGCCAATCATGTTTCTGCATTCTTTTAAATAAATGGGAAATGCATGCCACCTCTACATTGTACTCACGTAGTCTACATAAATGCTAAAAACACCTGCCCCAGACTGACATGATCACTGTTCATTATTAGGCCAATAAATTAAATTGATAAATGCAAAAGTGCAATAATTGTAGGAACTTTGAAGGTGAGAGGATACATATTTTAAAGGATAAAAAAGGGTTTCCGCAAGAGGGAAACACCACAGCTTTCTGATCACATCTATAAATGGTTTGGGAGCATATTGAGCAACAGTTGCAAACAAAGGTTACTTTTTAAATCTCTAAAATCCTATACAAATAATTAGGAAGAATGTGATTGCAGCTTAATCAATGGCTGTGTAAATTGACTTTGGTAATGTTCTTTCATATTCTTACCTGGTCGGATTGCGCAGTTATAGCTGTGTAGGTGGGCAATTCTCTTCGGTTTATTTATGTGAAATTCTACTTTGCACTTTCCAGAGGCCTGGAACAACATGAAGAAAATGATAAAGAAACTTCAAGGGGTTGTGTGATCTCTAAAAAAAGAACTCGTTTCTCAGAATAGATCTACAGTAGTGCTATCTGAGCTAAAACCATTGATGAGCAAGTTAAAAGAATATTATCTGTAATAGCACATTTTTGCCACATTGAGAAATTGACACTTTCTGCCAGAGGACTGTTATTGAATAGTGGCAAACATTGTTTTTTTTTGTGCACTAGCAGCAATGGACCTTACTTACAAACATGGCCAATCAAAACGTAGCTTTCACTGGCCTATTGCAATAGCTATTGTAAAACCATATGTCTTTTTGAGTTCTCTAGGTTACTTTACTAGCAAAGATTTATTTTGGTTTTGTAAAACAAGACTTAGCATTATTATCTCCTTGGTTCCCTATAGTTCTGTAATCATTACCCACCATATATATCATCATATCCCTAACTAACAGGCCTCATGTTGACAACATGCACTCCCTATTGTTTAACTTTTAAAGCTATTTTATGGCTTGGCATCCTGTATTGAGACCACAGAAATTAGATTATGCTTGCCCAGAAGACCACCCTTTTTACTTACAGCTTCGTTTAGTTTTTTGGGTTCGCAGTCTCTCCACAATTGCTTGCTCAAGACATGGCATTCTGTCTCCAACACATCCAGAGTCAGCTGATATATGGTACCATTCTCTATCTACAGAACAATGGGTACAAAAAGCAAGTAATTGACTAGAGGAGAATCCTGGCACATGACAACTCTGCACCACAAATCCTAGTTGTTTCACAATCCTGAACATGATAAATATCTACATTTTCCGGAAAATTTTCCAGAAAATTTTCCAGAAATGAAACCTTTCATCGGCTTTATATTAAGTACACTCCTCATTGCTTCGAAACAAGACGACTCCTTAGTAACTTCCCAGACTATACAAGCAATGCTCTACACAAGTGAGCTCTTTGCATGTTTTATAGCAATGAGTTTGGTGTAATACTAATAGAATAATGGCCATGCCAGCTCAATGATAATATAAAACTGCATTGCATGACAAACTGGCCCCACCCATGACACAGACAAGAGAAATAAATCCTTCTTCCTGAGTCTTACACTATTATGAGTATTTGGTCGACCAATACATTGTGCCTCGTGTATATTTCTAGTATGATTTAATTAGAAAGAAGATTTGGTTCCCAGATGTTTATCACTATCCCGGTTGGTTTCTGATACATAATAAGGGAAACTAGTCATCTAACAAAAATACAAATGAGTAGTTGTGAATTGTAACATTTCTATACGTATAAACATATTTGCTAGACTTTTCCTAAGACGTGATTGCTAAAGACAAACTACAAATAAACAAATAGCTCTTTTCATACTGCAGTTCCCTAAATCTTGAGGTGAGGGGATATCATGCTTACATTGAACTCCTCATGTGCGTCGGTAATGCGGTGGAGTGCGAACACAAAGCCTTTTCTTCGGATAGCATTAAGTTGACGCAGGGATAGATCTGCCGCTGCCTCTACTCCAGAGTCATTGCAGGCTACACCACCTGATGCTCTAGCACTGAGCACCTGAGTGCACACTAACAAAAATGCTGGAAGTATCATCCTCATTTTGTAGCAGTCTCTGCAAAAGATGTTCTGCTTAGATCACTTAAATACAGTTGCACCACTGGAAACCCCCCCTTTAAGCCAACATCACCTTTAACACTTGGTTAATGTCATCAGACACAAAGTAAATGATTACGAAGGTACACAATGAATGGTAAAGTCCGAAAGCTAATTCAGAAGCAATGTCAGCTATGCTAATCTGCAAGAGCTGATATAAAGTTCTATACTTATAAAAATTTAATGGGAAAAATTATCTGGGCAGAGTGTCAATTACAATACAATTTTCAGTGGGTACAGGAGGTCACAAGCACTAAGATAAGTAGTAGTAATAATGTGCAATATCAGTTCTACTTCATTAGTACTTATCTGGGTGCTGATGATCTTCTGTGCCACAGAAAATTGCATTTAAATTGGCACCTTGTGGTGAAACAGTGACATTGGGTGTCCTAATTAATAGTGAATAACTTGGGAGTAGAGTTTTAGTGTGTTTTCTTGAATATTTCTCCACATTGCACATCACGGCATCATAACACACTTACGGCTTTTTCAGAATAGCTTTTGTTTTACTTACGTTTTAGCACCTTATTCATCTTGCTGCACTCATAGGGCCTTGTTTATTAATATTCGAGTTATTCGAGTAAAAATGCAGACAAAATGTGGGTGACTTTTTTTTCCTCGAGCAGTGCCTTATTTAAGTAGAGACACAACAGAATATTCTTTTTATTGTTTAAGAAATCAGCTCCACAATTGCTAATGCTCTATCATGGAAAGCTATTATTGTTACTCTTGCCAAACAAAAAAAAAATTCACCAAACACCAAAATACATATAATAAAGTAGTAAATGTGTCCCATGAACCATGAGTATCAAACTCTATGTACTATGGCATGTTATTTGGAAACATACACAGAAAACTCTCCATATAACATAGAAATTTGCAGTTCATTTGTTTTCACTGAGAATGTTCTTCAGGTGACAAGCTTTTATTGCAGGTTTCATGAACTGTAACCTCCATGATTTATATTAATAATCAGACAAAAAGAAAAATCATCATTTCTGGTTGAATGATGTGTGTGAATATCAAATTGTACTGTGCCTAATGATAGGAAATACTCTCAATAAGTCTTCAGAGAAATACCCATTAAATAGCCACAAAACCATGCTTGGTCATGAGTCAGAACCAGTTGTTTGCTTGGTGTACCTGCACTCTTCCTTTTGTGATATTGCCAGTGGTAAAGGTCTGAATTGCTTTCCTTGTTAAACTTCTCAAGGCTCAGCCTTGCAACCAATGTTCCCTCTAGTTCCTTCTCAGCTTTGTGCGCAAAAAAATTATTTTGTGCATACGTTTTAAAGTTGTGTGCAGATTTTTAAAAATGGTGTGCTCAGCCAAGAATAGATACAACATTTTGTGTTTTTCGCACCACAATTTGTTTGTATGCCCTGGCCTCAAAATTTGTGTGGGAACACACGAGCGCACACTTTAGATGAAATATTGCTTGCAACTCCCTAAAACCTGGTATCTTGCATATTCATGTGAAATTTGACTTTGCTCTGTCCAAAACTCAAGGACCTGTTTCATAACAATTTTCAGTTTCCAAGATTGCAGTGTCAAAAGAATTGCTGCACGCGCAACTTTTTTTCCTTTTTCACGAATCTATGCCTGCCGACACATTTCGCTCATCACTAGTCATTATTCTTTCTTTCTTAGTGTATCATATGTAATCAGAATCTTTAAACGATGCTGCTAGATTTAGACTGGTAGTCTAGCCTATAGGCTTGTCTCTCACACCTCAGCCTGCTGTATAATGGGAAAAGGAAAGCAGAGAGGCCTGCAGCATTGTAAATAACAAAATGCAGTATGCTAAGTGCAGAAGAAGGGACATTTGTGGCCTTTTTGGCCCTTTGCACACTGCATTAGGATGCGTACCCCTTAAGCCATCTTTGCAGAGAATTCAGCTGGCACAAAAACGAATTTGCTGCAACCTTTGCTTGATGGTCATCGGAGAAGTCATATGAGCCAGTGGAGACCCAGCAGCAGAAACCCTAGTTCTGAACCTGAGTGCGCACTTGTAATAATAGTTTTGTTTACTGTTTTTTACTCAATAAAGAGAGGAAACGCGCAGTGGTGGAGTATATTAGCCAACAGGGTATACACTAGGAGAGCACAATAGAAGAGCTGTAGAAATCAGTCTATTATGGTGTATCGTTCCAGAAGTAGGCCTTCTCTCCCAGGGCTCAGGTTTCTATATCATTAAATCAACTAAAATAACCTAATAAAACAACAACTAATACTTTTAGCTTTACCCAAAGCAACAAACCGGTAACTTTTGTTATTACAAAATCACCTTTAACACTTGATAAATATTAGCAAGCAAACAGGTACATGAGTAGGTTAAGCCCACACATGTTTGGATTGCAACATCAGGAAGACACAGCAAGATTAAGATCAGTTTTGAGGTTGTGAGAGTTTAGGTGTAACCTTGACAAGCATATGTAAAGATCACAGTCAATTCAAACGTCTTAGAAAATCTACTATGGATGCTTTGGATAATACAAAATAAATTGTCACGGGCTGTCAAACAGCTGGCTTTATTCATTCTTCTAACTGTCTGTCAGGTTGTTTTTAAAGAGATTCTGTCATCATTTTTATGGTGTACTTTTTATTTCTAAATTGTGCTGTTTACATAGGAATTTTTTTTTTTTTTAGTAATATGGGTGTGTAGGCAGCCATCTCAGTGCATTGTGCCGGAGCATTCGGAAGGAGCCAGCGCAACACATTGACTGCTTTCAGGTAACTTATTGTTTCTCCTACTCCCATGTAACTGGAGGAATCCTAAGTCAGACTTGGATTTCTTACTATTGAGTGTTATTCTGATATCTACTGGGAGCTGCTATCTTGGTACCTTCCCAAGGTTCTTCTGATCGGCTGCTGGGAGGGGGGTGAAATCACTCCAACTTGCAGCAAACTGTGTCTGATTTATCAGAGCACAGCTTACATGGCTGTCAACAAATTGATTAAGGTGTGCTACACAATGGACAAACCGGCTAGTTGTAGCCCCAGGTGCAAGCTGAACCCTCAGCCAGGGTAAAACAATATCCAGGATAAAATGAAAAAACAGCAGCACTCCGGAAATGTTGTAGAAAAAAGTGACTTTACTCAAGTACACAGCTTACATGGCTGTGGCACCCATGTGAAATTTCAAAATTAAATATAAATAAATCTGTTTGTGTTTTTGAAAAACAGATTTCAGTGTAGGATTCTGCTGGAGCAGCTCTATTAACTGATGTAACAGTACACCTACTCCTGTGCACAGAAAAAGGTGTAGAAGTGTTGTAAAGAACTCCTTACAAATAATGTAGTCCAATTGTAGTCCATTGGTGAGGATGTACATTGCTATTTTTTTATGCACAGCATTTTCCTGCGTTATTGCCGGCATATGCCAATACAAGTTCAAATTAGCAATTGGAAACATTTAATAAAAGGTGCAAATTTTGCTACTGGACTAGCCATATATAGTAGGAAACATTTACAGGTCACCTGTTTTGATGCAAACATCTCATGGGTTGCTATTGGTTGCTGCTCCTGGGCAAGTTGTGTGGCTTTTATTACATATGGTGCTATGAATTGTACAAAGGGTGCCATTAATTCCGATACACCAATGTGCCCATTGTTAATAACAGAATTAGCACCCAGTTCACTTGGGTCAAGTCGGTGGCATTGATGGACATAACCTGGGGTACCCTGAAATTACAGTTAGGTAATGTTAAAAGTATGTTAAAAGTGAGCATAGGTACTGGCTCACACAGGACAGTTCTGTACTGAGTTTGAGAAGTGAGGTTGAGTAGGGCTGGTAGAGAGCTATCAGGATCCATTCCATAAGCACCAGTACCTTCTGTTGACCTCCAGTTATAGCTGAACAGAAAATAAGACAACCCACTTAGGGCATATGTTCAGGGCACTCTGTTTTTATTATTCACTGTTCTGGGTTATCATCATTAAACAGGCATTCATGATTCCTAGCTAGGAAGAAATTAAAATCATGTTCTACTAAAATTAGTCCCAAGGGACTGCAGGCCCTTTGTCAATCCTACCTGTCCTACAGCTAGAAGAGGTCAGATGTATTAAAAAGTATAGAGGTCTACTTAATAACTGAGTTTGTATGATGTAGACACAATTTCCAACTGGTCAATTTGTTAGCTTTTCTCGCTTTCTGTCCACCCTGTAATACAACCCACTCTCTCAAGAACCCCTTGTGCATAAATCATGCTTTTTAAAACTTAAAGGGGAACTACTGTGAAAATGACAAGGGGTTATCCATCCAACTACTTTTTGCACACCAGAAAGCAGTATATTCCTGGCTGTTTACATTCTCTGCATTCCTGGCTCTTTCTTAAACAAACAAAAGGAATTCTGGGAATGAATTCCAGACTCTTAAAAAAAATCCCATTTACATGGGTTTATCCTATAGGCTACAGCTCACCCACTGGGTTTGAAGCTGAAGCCAGGCCAATAGCTGATCAGATTCCCAACTACAGACCGGTTTCACCCTTCTTGGGGCTCATCAGTGTAGTGCAGGGTTTTCTGATCATTCTTGAAACAGTGTTACAATTAAAGCTGATTAACAAACCTAGAGGAGACCTGACTCCATTGTCAAACCCAGAGAACAGGAAGGGATAAACAAACACAGCTTTAATTATATTTATGAAAAAAGTGGGCAAAGACGGGCATTGTATGGTGCCAGCCTATGGGTTAAACCATCTGATTAGCCCAAATAATTCTTACCTGAAGGTGGGCATTTCGATGAAAGATTTATAAAAAAAAAAAAAAAGCAACACAAGCATCATAAAAGTTTATGGAGGTGCCAAATAAGGGCTAAGATTGGCTATTAGGCAGCCTCTATGCACACTATCAGCTTACAGGGGGCTTTATTTGGTATTAAATCTTGTTTTTATTCAACCAAAACTTGCCACCAAGTCAGGAATTCAAAAATAATTACCTGGTTTGGGGGCACTGAGAGCAACATCCAAGGGGTTGGTGAGCAACATGTTGCCCCCGAGCCACTGGTGGGGGATGACTACTCTACATGCAGGAGTCAGAGATTTTTATTGGCAGGTCAAATAAATTGGTGGTGCTCCACAAAGAATGAGTTAACTGTCCTTAAGAACTTAACTCCAGCTCAAAGTAGCATATAGGGAGATTCATGAGAAGGGGCTAGTGAAAGGTAACATTATTATTTCATAATAACATAATTTGTAATAGTCATATATAGAAAGATTCCTATTATTATGAGATGAAGCTTTAGTGTACCCAGGCGGTGGGGGGCACAAGGGTACATTTATTATGGAAGACAGTGTGTAAAGTACAGAAAACAGATGCAAGGTCCAATGTTTTTTGTGCACACAAGCCTTCTCTCTCCCATAATTTTCACATTTTGCCACATAAGAAAACGAGGCCCAATAATACAGTCATTGTTTTAGTCAATGTAGCTAAATTTTGGAATTGGACACAAGTGGGTTGAAGGTAAAATTTGTTGAATGTGCACTACCAGTGTTATCTGACAATGATATTGGTGTGTTAACAGATAGCTAATGAGACTGTGGGTAAGCCTTGGCCAATTTTTGTGTAAAAGAACATTGTGCAATGTTTACTAGGATTTGTTCTAAACCATCTAAAAAATACCTTCTAGCACAGCCTTTCAAAATTTAGGGTCATTGCTAAACTTGTACAGTTTGACCTTGGCTAATAATTACTTCATGAAAGAGCATTTTAGCATTTTCTTAAAATTACCTTGAACAGATGTAAATACATGCACTGGTCTGTATGCATGCTCTCTCCATATTAACTGGAGCAGAGATATGACTAAGTCAGGGGCCTCACTTCCTCCCAGTTTTGCAATGCACTTCTCTTGCATAACCAAATTAACTCATCATAACATTTTAATATATTTTAGACCTTGTTATGTATTAAGAGGAATCCATAAATGTTGGACCAAAGAAGGGTGTTTCAATCCCAAAACCTCTGCTACAGTTACCTCGTCTGAATAGATTAACGGGGAATTGATGACACCAACAACTTGGCAGCAAGGCTTTTTTTATACCTCTGCCACTGGGTAATAATGATTAATTACTGAGTCCTATGGAACAAACAAACCAAACCAAATTATGCCTAAAATACACTGTCCACAACCAGCTAAGGGACAATTGTGGGTTATCAGATATACAATGTCATACAATGGGATTCTGTGATGTACTGTGTGGTCTAATACTGTACTGGTAAGCAATGGGCTGTACATTTTGTATTTCCAATAGCTCCAAATTTAAAAATGATTTGCCCTATGGGTCAGAAATAATGATTTTATTGCAAAAATGTATCACTACTTAATTCTTGATTCTATCAGCAGTGCTTCCCTTCAGCAAAGCTTTCTACTTATAGGGGAAATTATCCATATTGTATTCATCTGAGTGACTTTGTGGTAGAAGATACAAACTAAATTTCTCCCTGAGTGTGGGATATGTATCAGCTCTGCAACATTAGACCAGAATGAAAGGAAAAATAAGACAGGCCGACTGGAGATTGGAGCCCTAATTTCTAGTTACACTACTGTTTGCACCACCAACTTTATTAATACTGTAAGTCAGTGCTGTCCAACTGGCATGCGGCCCGCGACCCCCCTCTGTGTGGCCCCCCACCTGTCTGGCTGCTTTGATGGCTTACTCTTGTGTAAGCTTTAAATGGTATCAGTACTGTGATTAACTGCCCCCCTGCATGGTTCTCACCTCAGATTCAGGCTGTAATCAGGCTGTATTGTTTAAACATGTAATCCCCTGTGTTGTTCACACCTTTTAATCTCTGTATTGTTCACCCCCTGCAGTGTTCACACCTCAGGCTCAGGCTGTAATCACCCCCATTGTTCCCCTGTTCACACCTCAGGAGCAGTAGAAACCCACAAATAATCCCTGCACACTACAAAAAGAACATATACTGAGGTGGTACTGCAATTTGGTTTTTTAATATATAGTTATTGTGCAGACTGTAGGAGCAGTGCCAGCATTGTGTCACTGTAGGCTGCCTGTGTGTGCCATACACACAGGCATCATAGGGCAAGCAGAGTATGGCACACACAGGCAGGGTAGGGCAGGCAGAGTATGGCACACACAGGCAGGGTAAAGCAGGCAGAGTATGGCACACACAGGCCAAGTTTGGCACAAACCAGCCAAGAATGGCACACACAGTGGTAGGGAAGGCAGAGTATGGCACACACAGGCAGGGTAGGGAAGGCAGAGTATGGCACACACAGGCAGGGTAGGGCAGGCAGAGTATGGCACACACAGGCCAAGTATGGCACAAACCAGTCAAGAATGGCACACACAGTAAAAGTATGGCACGCAGGCAGGGTAGGGCAGGCAGAGTATGGCACACACAGGCAGGGTAGGGAAGGCAGAGTATGGCACACACAAAGGCAGGGTAGGGCAGGCAGAGTATGGCACACAGGCAGGGTAGGGCAGGCAGAGTATGGCAGGTTTTTGCTGTACTACAACCATTAATATGGGTATGGTCATGTGATAACATGGGTGTGGTATCAAGTGGGTGCAGTTTCAAAAAGGGGAGTGGTCAAAACTGGCTTCCATTATCGGCCCTCCACCACGTAGGTCGGAAAAATTCCGGCCCTCGGTACAACAGAAGTTGGACAGCACTGCTGTAAGTAATCATTTCTGAAACCAGAGAGCCAGCTTCAAGTAGGAACCAGAGATCATAGAGAAACAGGTCCAGTAGCTCAAAGGAAATAAAGCCTCGCTAGTGGTCAGATTTAATTCTCGGAGTCGGCATATGGTAGGTCTGGGCAGTGCTACTTACCTTGAGTAATTGCTTCATACGATTTGTACAAAGTGCTGTGTAAATATGTCAGTGCTACATAAATAAAGCATAATAATAATTATGCCTTCAGTGTCTTAATATGTAATAAGTGTTTTCATCATATTTTTTAATGCTTGTGCTAAGTTCTTTGAAATAAATAGTCATGTCACATAGTTTATTGAACAAGCTTTATGGATCAGATATAAAGCTTTGTAAAATATTTGCATTAAATGTAATTTTAAGATCTGACAAGATCAATGTCATGTTTATGATTTAAGATCACCTATACAGTACGGTTAATACAGACATGTATTATAGATGTTGTATAATATTAAAAGAATATCTTTTTGCCTGGACACAGAGGCCTCACAAGTACATTAGGGCCGGCATGTTTTCCACCCAGTGATCTCTTGATGGCTGATTTAGAGTGGAATGCCAGATGCTTTTCAGCTGAGTTAGATTCTGATGAGTGAGGACCAAGGCTGGAATGGCGTAGATTGTGGTGAAAATGCCCATGAACTACTGAAGGTTGCGCAGGCACCAGGGGAATGCTTGGATCAACCTGGGGTTGCTACAAACACATACACGTTAATATAATTATAGCTGCAGTAATTACAGTTACACAAGGGCTCACAAACACTTTACACAGGAAATGTTTACTACAGTTCATAAATGAATGTAAAATATTTCCCTGGTAGGAGATGACAAGTTAAAAATTCTATATGCAAATGATTACAGTATTATCATTAATGTTAGACACATTGCTGAATGTATCTAAGCTTTTAAGCATATTTCATGTTTTATTCTTGGCAACACTTTATGTAGATAATGCTCATTCAACTCAAATAATGCAATATTAAAGGAATTCGGTCATGATTTTTTGTGGTGTAGTTTTTATTAATAAATTACACTGAACACATTGCAAATAAATCATTCTATCATATAAAATATTATCCGGGAACCAATAATTTTTTTTATCCATAATATTTTTTTGTAGGCAGCCATCTCTTGTCATTGTGCCTGATCCCGTGCTTTCAGAAAGTATATAATTGCTTTCACATAAGCTATCACTTCTCCTACTCCATGTAACTGGAGGAGTCATGACCAGACTTGGTTGTTTTATTATTGAGTGCAATTCTCATATCTCCCACTAGGTGGGATAATTTTTAGCCATGTAGGTATTACCTGCCCATTGTTCTGCTGATGGTTTGCTGGGGGGAAAAGGGGAGAAGGGGGTGATAACATGCCAACTTGCAGCACAGCAGCAAAGAGTGAATGAAGTCTATCAGAGCAAAAGTCACATGCCTGAGGGCATGTGACAGATTTCTGTGCAGGAGCACTATAAGCTGATGCATTTTGTAAAAAAAATGTTTTACCATGACAGAATTGCTTTAATGAAAATGGCTGGTGTTTATACTGTATAGCCCATAGTGGAGCAAAAAATCTTGAACTTGCACATGTAATTCTGTCCTAAGCCAATGCTCCTGACAATACCCATAGCCCTCAGTCTAAAGGCCCCCATACACGGGCTGATTCTAGCTGCCGATATTGGTCCCTTACACCGATTTGGCAGCTATTCGGCCCGTGTATGGGCACTACCGACGGGCCTGCCCGACCGATCTCTGGCCTGAAATCGGCCAGATCTTGATCGGGCAGGTTATAAAATCAGGCCAGATCGGGGACCGCATCGGCTCGTTGATGAGGTCCCTGGACTGACTTTTCCTATGCCCGACGTTATAATTCGGTCTTTTGGCCCCAGGGCCAAACAATCGAATTGTTGATAACAAGTTGTCTAATTCCAGGCAGTGTCATTCTGTGGCTACTAAAGCAAATAAAGTGCTGTCTTGTATAAAAATGAGCATTGACTCAAGAGATGAAAACATAATTTTGCCTCTTTTTGGGCTCCAGTCCTTAAGAAGGATATTAATGAGCTGGAGAGAGTGCAGAGACGTGCAACTAAACTGGTTAAGGGGATGGAAGATTTAAACTGTGAGGTGAGACTGTCGAGGTTGAGGTTGTTTTATCTGGAAAAGAGGCGCTTGCGAGGGGACATGATTATTCTGTACAAGTACATTAGAGGGGATTATAGGCAGATGGGGGATGTTCTTTTTTCCCATAAAAACAATCAACGCACCAGAGGTCACCCCTTTAGATTAGAGGAACGGAGCTTCCATTTGAAGCAGCGTAGGTGGTTTTTCACAGTGAGGTCAGTGAGGTTGGGGAATGCCCTTCCTAGAGATGTGGTAATGGCAGATTCTGTTAATGCCTTTAAGAGGGGCCTAGATGAGTTCTTGAACAATCAGAATATCCAAGGCTACTGTGATACTAATATCTACAGTTAGTACTAGTGGTTGTATATATAGTTTATGTATGTGAGTGTATAGATTGGTAGGATGGGTTGAACTTGATGGACTCTGTCTTTTTTCAACCCTATGTAACTATGTAACTATCCTGGATTCTCCCGATATTGCCCACACGTAGGTGGGGATATCGGGAGAAGATCCGCTCGCTTGGCGACATCACCTAACATTTTGGCACCCCCAAGTGACTTTGCCTTTCCTTCTCCCTTAATTGCACTACAGACTTATAATCTTAATAGGCAGTGTAGGAGGCCTTGACGTGGCACGTGAGCTTACATATTTTGGCCAAAGTGTGGTACTAACACCTCATCTTTTGTAAAAAAATCACTCTTAAAGGCAAACTGAGTGCTGACAATTTTTTTTTCTATTGCTCCTGACCATAACATTACAGGGGAGGAGTGGTAGTATATAGCTGGCATCAGTGTGAGAAACAATTTTTAATGAGTTGTTTTATAGTTAAGGTTTACAAACCTGACCTAATTTGGCTTTATACCACATACTGTAGTTTATATGCCACGTGACAGGTCTGCCGTACTCTGTCCACAAAATTAATGTGCAAATCCATATAGAAACAAGGACTTCAGCAATAACATGCTATTTGGTGTACTTTTAGGACACCTACTCATAATAGATTGTAGTATACTTATTGTACTTGGATAATGTTATGTGTGTTTGTGATAGCTTTGCATGTCCCTAAATATTGATGCACTACAGGTTTAGCAAAGGTTGGCAAAGTATAAGATGTGTAGTTTAGGTGTCTTGGCCCTAGACCTTTAGCTATAGGAGCAGGTAATCCAAAAACCATAAAAAAACTCATTGGCTCCACACACAGGCCTGTCAAAAAAAAAAAAGTACAATTGAAAAACATCTCTGATACAGTCTTACGCATTTCTGGCTTTCTGCACTCATGCAATGGGCACATGGAGCAGATATGCTGTCATGCGACCCTCCTGTAGCTCCATTGGCAGGCATGATGTTGGCATGTGGAAATCAGTGGAAAAATGCATACTCTTGTGTTTCTATGCCAATATACACTCCGTGTAGCTCCACACAGGCTGACACCATGTCTGTGGATAAAGCTACAGGAGCGGGCCCATGACAGCGGACCCATTTTCCTCCACCTGGGTAAAAAATGCAGGCAAAGAAAAGCCTATGATCTGCTCCTTGTGCCCCTGGCCTTAGTCCCAGCCTATGAAGCACAAAGCAGGATAAGCTGTGTCAGGGATATTTCTCTAATAAACTGATTTTTACTTTTATTTTACTGGACTGTATGTGGAGTCCATGAGGCCCTAAACTTTGGTTTTTAGATTACCCAAGAATAATGGCACATATAAAGCTCTAAGATGCCACGTGCTTTGGGTGCCATATGAGTGTGGGAGACATTCTTGAATTCTTGTGATATTTTGCTTTTCTATTCCTGACCCTTTGGGAAATAAGTTCCTGTGAACCACAATTTTGAGTCAAATTTTACTTAAAGGAAAACTATACTTCTAACAAAGTAGGTCTCTATAAAAATATATTGCATAAACAAGCTCATATGTAAAACCCTGCTTCATCTAAATAAACCATTTTCATAAAAATATACTTTTTTAGAAAATTGCCATTTTAAGAACTAAGGGGCACCTCCTGGGATCATAGAATTCACGGTGCACACAAACAAGCCAAGGCACACATACATGCTAGGCCCCATCAACCAATTAATGGACAGAGTTCTGTCTTTTGCTTCCACTACTTCCTCTTACAGTTAGAGCTGCATCACTAAATGGTGGCTCAAGGGAAAGGATATAAAAGGGCAATATTTACTGATATATATATATATATATATATATATATATATATATATATATATTCCAGTTTGGTGAGATTATTTAATAAGTCACTTACATGTAAACTATCTGTTGGTTAGGTATTCATTCTGGGAGTATAGTTTTCCTTTATTCCTATAATAGGAGAAAAGGAATGTTCTGCTTTCTAATAGTTTGCTTTCTGCATGAGGTATGATGCAACTTAGGGCATAGGGTATATTTCCACAGGAGATGTTCCAAAAGGGGCAAAGTCATCAACCAAAAGCAACCTGTTAGGTGCTAAGGTAATGCTAGGTGTGAGAGATGATTTGTAGGAAAAGAATGTTACTTCTGAAACTTTAGGCAGATAGAAGCTCCCATGGAAAAAACTATGGCTAAATACACAAATATATCTCAGCAAGTCTCTGCTATACCAATATAATAACTATTAATTACCTATCAACTAATTACCTAATAAAGCTGTTGTTGGAAAAATGTTACCTGTGGCCACAACCCACTTTGGTGGCCATATAGTAAATACCCAGGGGCTGCCGGTGCAGTGGCAGCAAAGATACTGTACATACTTGTAAGCAATATGACTATGAAGATTTTCATTCATCCAGGTCATGGTATATCTAGTATAAATAAATCTTGAGCAACTGGACTTGCTAAGTAATCATTGAAGACGTTTCACTACTCATCCGAGCAGCTTCTTTAGTTCAATGTGAACTGAAGAAGCTGCTCGGATGAGTAGTGAAACATCTTTAGTGATTGCTTAGCAAGTCCAGTTGTTCTAGATTTACTTATACTAGATATACTTGTAAGCATTTAACCTTTCTCCCACAATGAGACAGAGCCGTATTCTAATAAAGTTTCTTTCTCATGCAACATCAAGTGGCCTGGCTGTTGCTGTATATAAAGGTGCAAAAAAACAAATGTGAGACTGCAGGTGGCCAGACAGACATGCAGTAACCATGAGAGAGGGAGAGAATCAGCAGCTACTGTGATCTTCATTATGGGATTTTGGTGTATTTGTCAGCAATTAGCAATGCACGCACATGGTTGAGTTTACTGCAAAATGTTAGTTCAAGGACTACCACTAATAAAACCATTTCTCAAATCTAAGAAATAAATGACATTTATTAGTCCAAAAATATAATTAATATAGATATATTATTATATATGCATCTACAAAAGTTGACTGGATTTCACTGGATCTTTTCATAAAACAGTTCTCCATTAACATATTATTTAAGTAAATATACTACCTGTGGTTCATAGACAGCACACTGCACATCAAGCTCTTCATCTTGTGCCCCTGGCAGCTGGGTTACACTGCCAACACAGGAGCCATATTGCTAGAAGTACATAACAAAATGTGTGTATGACATTGTAATACACAGAAATAGTTAACTTTAATGATTACACAAATGATTTCAATAGTGGTGTTTTACCTAATGGCAAATAGGCAATTTACTTACAGCATCATCTCCAGTCAGGGCCACACAGCTGTCCAAAGCCTGTTCCTTTGAGCAGTTAGTTGCTACAAAAATAAACTCAACCTGTACTTTATTGTTGGCAGGTCCCTGAAACAAAAATCCAAACAAATATAATTCATTTATTTTGGGTAGAACTGTAGTGTAAAGGATAAAACAAACAGTACCAAATGAGGGGGCCAACTGAAAGTTAACAGGGGACATACTCTATGCAGGTGGCTATTGTAGTTATAGAAGTTCATAGATAGTGATGAGTGAATTTTTTGCCAGGCATGGCACGGTTGTCTCAAAAAAAAGTTGTGTGTGTCAAAAAAGGCATCTGGTAGCTGCATTTCACAAATTTTTCACCCTTGCACTAGTTCCTCAGCAGTTTCGCAATTTATTTGCCGAAGCAAAACAGGACAGATTCGGTCATCACTATTTATAGGTGAGCTGACCAGTTTCTTTAATAAACAGGGCCCACTCGTCTTTTATTTAAGTTACTTGCTAAAGTTCAATTTTCAAGGAAAATATATGTAAACCAAGAAACACATCATTTCGTTATTGATGAAACAATGTTATTGCAGCAGCGCTGTAAGTTGATCATTATTGCATTATTGCCCAGTAAGCTTCATGCTTTATGTATATGTGCCAAAAACTCTGTTTTAAGTAGGCCCTACTTCTCTGAATTATACCCCTTTGTAAAGTAAGCCTTCCTGTTTACCAAATTTTAGCTTACTCCTAGCAATTTAGGTGTAATGCCTTTTAGTATAGGCCTTGCAGACACCAAGATATCTCCACTTAGGAGGTATTAAATCAGATCCTGGTGGGGCTGTTACAATAAGGCAGTGATCCCCAACCAGTGCCTCAGGAGCAACACAGTGCTCCCCAACCCCTTGGATGTTGCTCCCAGTGGCCTCAAAGCAGGTGCTTATTTTTGAATTTCTGGCTTGGAGGCAAGTTTTGGTTGCATAAAAAACAGGTGTTCTGCCAAACAGAGCCTTCTGTAGGCTGCCATTCCACATAGGGGCTACCAAATAGCCAATAACAGCCCTAAGTTGGTAACTTAGGAACGTTCTTTATGTTTGTGTTGCTCCCCAACTCTTTTTGCATTTGAATGTGGCTAATGGGTAAAAAGAGGTTGGGGATCCCTGCAGTAAGATATGGTAAGTTGGCTCCTGCAATGTTTCTGATGTCATAGTAAACTAGACCAGTGCCTAGTGCAATACTTGTGCAAGGGCTGGTGTCCGTAGTAGAAACCCTGCCTGCAGCATTCCCTGGTGAGTGACCCTGGTGAGACTTGTCTGTCTGCAGAATAGCTGCTGCCAAAGGGAAATATTACAAGTTTCTTTTAGAGAGATGTAAAGGTCTGTAATATAACCCCAACCTTTTATTTCATTTACCATAACAATTCTAACAGTATAAACTAGCAAAACAAATTGTGCGGTATACAGATGTATATACTGCATGTATAGAAATTACCTGAATCTGAGCACGGCCAATTTCATGGAGCTTGAAATACACAGTGTTATTCCCATTGTTGAAGTCGGCAAGTGCTACATCAACAGCATGAGCCACTTGTGTGTCATTCAGAGGCGCCAGTAACCAACAAGTGGGACAAGCCCGAAACACGTTTTCAGCTGAATCTAAACATTTCAGAAAAGGTATATGTCATCTTAACCACAAATGGTACAGATCTGACCATTTTAAAGGCCATAACATATCATTTAAAGGAGTCTATCTCAGTGGACAGTGTCTCTGATAGTAAAGCTGACCTATAAAAGCAGAATAGTGCAGAGGAGCTAGCAGGCGCCATCTTCTGAATCTTCATGTTCTCTTGGATCAGTTCAGTGCCATGGAGCTTGCTGGTGCATGCGCAGTTAAGTACGCCGGGATTACCAACTGTGCATGTGCCAGCAAGCTCCGCGTCGCCGAACTGACACAAGAGAACACGAAGATTCAGAAGCTGAACTGCTGTGCTAATCTCATTAGATGGAAGTAATGGAGCATTTGTCTGAGGTGGGTTAGTTCAGCTTTAAAGTGACTCTGAAGTGCTGGCCAACTTGTAGTTATCAACAGAAACCAACCAAATCGTATTCTTCTATTATTATCCTTGCTGAAATGGGTTGTTGGCAACTTAGATGCAGGGAGTCATTTATTGTCAGTCAAGGTACAGTGCTTATGAGTTTATCACCACACAACAGCAAGTGCAATTTTACAAGTTCCTCTAGCTCTTTCAAGGTATCCTGATTGGCCACTAGATGGTACTGTTCTCTTTGTTGACAAAACACAAAGCTGTTCCAGTGTGCACTATTGGGCAGTACAAAATTCTAACAAAAAGTCAAGTCTGATGCAGAATGCACTGAATGTTATGCTGCCATATGATGTGAATTAATAATACAGCATACCTAATATCATGAATTTTATTTTGTATATATACTGTGTCAGTCCCTAAGCTTAGGTAACTGACAGCAGCCCCAAGCATGCACAGCAGATCACGCAGAAGTAAGTGGGGAGCTACTGGAGAAACCTTTGGAGGCACAGCTTTTCACTGCTAAAGGGTTGCAGTGTCCTTGGGCTGGCACACATATGTGTAACTTTTCCAGCCTAATTTTTTGATCAGCTTTAGTTTTCCATAAATAAAGTGCAGCTAGCAGATACTTCCTTTAAATGAGACGAGTGGCCTACAAGAGCCAAGCATTTCCTTTCTTGCCATAGGATGATCTTGTTATACAATATTGCACTACAGAATATTTACCTGGTTTAGATTTGCAACTTACACCAATGACAGTAAAATTGCCATTCTGCTTCTGGAGTTTAACTTTGCAATCACCTTCCACAGCCTGTAAGGGAATAATGTATTATGTAGGGTCAGTTTTATTCACATTTATGCATTTCTTAATACTGAAACTTGTGTTTACAGGGGGTTGGAGTTGTGGCTGTGCACTTCTCTAGCCTCTCTTCTCTCTCCAAATGGTGCTCTATGGCTCAAGAAAACCTAGCTTTTTATGTAGGACATATGGCCGTGTACACAGAACACATGGGTACTGTTTTATTATTACAGAAAAAAGGAAAATATTTTTAAAAAATGTGAAATATTTTATTATAATGGAGTCTATTGGAGATGGTATGCCTGTAATTCAAAGCTTTCTAATATATTTATATGTTTCTTTTCGACATTTTTCAAATAAAAGTATTATACACATTGGGTCAAACAATGCACATCCAATACTTAGGGGCCCATTTACTTACTCACGAACGGGCCGAATGCGTCCGATTGCGTTTTTTTCGTAATGATCGGTATTTTGCGATTTTTTTCGGAAAATTATCGCGACTTTTTCGTTACCAATACGATTTTTGCGGAAAAACGCGAGTTTTTCGTAGCCATTCCGAAAGTTGCGATTTTTTCGTAGCGTTAAAACTTGCGCAAAACGTTGAGATTTTTTCGTAGTGTTAAAACTTGCGCAAAACGTTGCGCCTTTTAAGTTTTAACGCTACGAAAAAAGCGCAACTTTTCGCGCAAGTTTTAACGCTACGAAAAAAATCGCAACTTTCGGAATGGCTACGAAAAACTCGCGTTTTTTCGCGCAAATCGTATTGGTAACGAAAAAGTCGCGATAATTTCCGAAAAGTCGTAAAGGCGCCGAAAAAATCGCAAAAAATACGAAAAAGTCGCAAAATGTTCGTTTTCCAATCGGAAATTTCCAATTCGGTCGGAATTCGTGTCTTAGTAAATCAGCCCCTTAGTGATTTATTAATGACACTAATTTGACCATAGGGGAAACTTATTTGCCTTCACTTTTTCCTGCAGGTGTTTTGCATTCCCAGCATGAAAGCAAATTGACTTTCTTCTGTAGCGTTTTTGTTTGTTGTGTCTATTTGAAAATGTATACTGACAATGTTAGTTATACAGTGTTTTTTTAATGTCATAAAGGGTTTTCAGGTAAGACTGAAAAAAGCATTAGTTGTAGCCCCAAGAAAACAAAGGACATTTGCTACGTGTAGAGCAGCATGCCAAGTGCAAAGCACATGCGGCCTCTGCCATGTTTTTGCACTTTGTATTCTGCCTTACACTCTAAATGAATTTCCACATGGGGGTTGCCCCATGAATACAGTACTGCTTGCATTTAAAAGAATTGGGGAGGCACATAGGAGTCCCCAATCAGATGCACAAGTTAATGAGTGGCGACAAACAATGGTTGCAGGGCTCTGCACTTACACCCTGCCCTATGGCAGACTGTATGGGCAGGGCTGGTGCTGCTGACACTGCGTTCTGCTTTTATGTTTTGTTAAGTGCAAAGCACAGTCAGGCCTTTTCAAATAGACACAACAAACAAAGCGCAGTCAGGCCTTAAGTGCTCTTGTTCTGCCCAAGCTTTATATTACCCCAACATCTTGTGTATGCACCAGAATGGGGGACCTGATGCCACTGCACTGGCTACACAATTAGAATGTGAGGAGGGAGGGGGAAGTGAATGCTGAATGGAAAGAGAAAGTAATTGTCTGAAGACACTATATTATTAACAATTCAGCAAAATATCATTTTTTTTTTCAAATTAGTTTAGCACCCCAAATAGTTTAGCACCCCAAATATATCCCCTTCAAAGATAAGCATACCTGTTCTGCTCTGGGCCTCACTGGGCAGTTCTCAGCAGGTGTGGGACTAACCCAAGGACATTTTGACTCCAAAAGGTCAAGTTCCACATAGAATACTTCTCCATTAGCAGTCTAAAACACAAACACAAAACCTTTTAGATTGAATACTGATTAGATATTCATCCCACCCAGGAGGACTTAAAGTTGGAGATATTCTTGAGGTGTTAAGGTCTCTTAAAGGGTTCCTCCACCCAAAAATGATTTTTTATTTTGTTGCATAATGAAAGAAAATATAATTCTAAGCAACTTTCCAGTATACATTCATTAAAGATTTTCAAAGTTATATGTAAATGTAATTGTGTTTATCCCAGTGTTCAGGTTTCCTCTGGATCCTTTAACCTGCTGGCTTGCAACAATTTTTCAGGAGTCAGAAATAGCGAGAGAGCAGTCAGAAACTGCTTTAGATTGCAATTACATTTACATATAATTGTATGTATGTATATCTTTATTTATAAAGTGCTACTTATGTACGCATCGCTGTACAGTAGAATACATTAATACAAACAGGGGGTTATTAAGATAATAGATAAATACAAAGTATTACAATAAAGACAAATAAATAAAAGATACAGTTGCAATAAGAGTCAAAAACACAAGCGGATGGAGGTCCCTGCCCCATAGAGCTTACAATCTATATTGTAAAACTAAAAAATGCTATATTTGTTGTGCAAATAACAGTTCTTTTGAATGGAGATCCTTTTAAATTTTCACTAGTGATTTTAAAATATCTTGCTTGATGTAACTGGTTTATTAATGAGAATTTCTGATTAAAATTACCAGATCATTCAGCCTTCACTTATTGTATAACATGTGACCCACATATAATGTTTTGGAGTCTACAACATGTCAAGGCATAAGGCATAAAGATCAGTCTAAGCCAATCTGCTTGATATTATCCTTCAGTACTCAGGGATGTCTTATGTGCTAGAAGCTGTTCAGCAGCAGCGGGAAGGCCACGTGCTTGCATGCCTGTTATACCAACCTCAGGTAGTACATGAATGTCCTCCACCTGGTTGAGAACAAACTTATATCCATGGTGGTGATTGGCATTGATGTAATGAAGAGCTGTTAAGGCTGCATCATTGGCCTCTGGGCTATCACAGTCGACAATCCTCCCTGTTGGTTTTTTATGTACAGCAGAGGCAATGCAAATCAGTGACAAGGAGAGCAGAAGGAGCTTCATGGTACCGCTATTTTCCTGAAGCTAAGGATGGTGAATGTGACATTAATGGCACTGTCCTTATATATTTATATAAAGAATGAGATCAGCCATGCCAGGAATAATATTTGTTCTGGCACAATGTATCTGTACACAAGGAAAATAAACATTTAGCAATTCTGCAATTCTGAGTGTCTGGTTAATTTTTCTCCAGTGAGTCTTATTGGGGAGTCCCATGCAGATCAAGGATTTAGATAAATCAGCAAAAACAGAAATGATGTGCATACATAGCATCAAGTCTTTAACTAAGGCTAATAAGGCTAATTTCGGGTTAATATAAATAGTAACTTCATAATTTGTATGTTGTACCTTCATAAACATAATACAAGGGTTCAGGGGTTGAGAATCTTGCACCACAAATTACCAGCGATGGGCTCTCCTGGTAACTTTAAATAGCACGTTATCAGTTGTCGAACTGGAAATTAGGCTCTTCTAGTGCTAAGAGTGCAACTGCACTATCTGCACTAACGATGCAGCCCCCCCACCCCCTCTGGCACAGAAAAGTAAGCATGGGGGGGCAAGGGGCTCCATTAAACGGCAGAATGGGAGGTGAAATGAAATTATGCTTTCTTCTGCAAATTTTAGTCTTGCTTGTTTCTGTTACTTGTTCATTCCCTTTTCTATGGACATCCTATTAGTAGACAATGATTAACTTAATAGTGAACTTAATTAAATAAAATATAATTCAAAGCAACTTTCCAATATATACTTTCCATAAATTAAGCATTGTCATTGGTGTTATAGTTATTTGTACATGTATTTAATACTGAAACAATGTTTGCCTGTCCCTTTTCTTTGCACTGCGGGTTCTGACTCTTGAATCTAGCAGAACCAAGCTGATTTGCAGACCTGAAGCATACAATGCATTGTGGGAAATGGAGTTTTGCCTGGAGAAGAACTGGCTTTTGAGTCATTATTAGTCAGAAATAGCAGTACTGAAACAGACAAACAAACATTGTTACAAATTAATAATTAAAGCAAAATAACTTGGAAAGTTGCTTATAATTATAATTTCTCTTCTTGGGTAAATTTTTTTTTACGTTTACATCTTTTTTAGCACTGTACAAAGCTATAATTTCATAACTAGATACTGTATCTGCCTACTGTCTGTGTATAAGTTCTTATGACTCCTGTGATTTAATAGATAGATACAAACTGTTTTGGATAGTGGTGTCTTTCTTTTTGTTGGACAACTTATAAGGCACTTTAAAGTTATTAAGTTATTCAAATCTTTCTGTTCCCCTTTATTTATCAAGGATTTATAAATCCTGCAAACTTTTTTTTTTACCCCCTGACCCACTATCAAATGTAAAAAGAGGTGGGGAGAACAACACAAGCATGAACAGGTTCCTGGGATTGCCAAATAAAGGCTGTAATTGTCTATTTGATATCTAGGTGGACTGAGGCTCTGTTTGGCAGTAGACAATGGCTCCCGAGGTGTAGGACAAGGGGTAACAATGAAAATTAAACATATGCCTGACAAGCTGGATATTGTCATCCTCTGTTTATACCATGGAATTAAACTGGTCAAATTAGTATTTCAACTATTTCTCTGTTCTTAAAAAATAGTTATATTATAAAAGGCTCCCTATATACTAAAGGTCCCCATACACGGTAAGATCCGCTCGCTTGGCGAGATCGCCAAGCGAGCGGATCTTCCCCCGATATCCCCACCTACGGGTGGGCAATATCGGGGAGCTTGAAGTTAAAAAAGAAAATAATACGATTGTTTGGCCCTGGGGCCAAACGACCGGATTATGTAGGCGGCAATGGGGCAGTCATTCGGGGACCGCATCAATGAGCCGATGCGGTCCCCGATCCGACTGGATTTTCTAACCTGGCCGATCGATATCTGGCCAGATATCGGTCGGCCAGCCCGCTCGTTTCTGCCCCTATACGGGCAGATAAGCTGCAGAGTCGGTCCAAGGGACTGATATCGGCAGCTTCTATCGGCCCGTGTATGGGGCCTTAAGAGCCTGATTTGTCAATGTTTGAATTCAAAATTTTTCATGATTCAAATATTTTTGCGCAAAAACTCCCAAATTCAAATGATTGTTTCCAAAACTCACTTAAACTCATTTATTAAGCAAAAAAAAATGAAAAACTCAGCATCTAGAAGCCTGCAAGTTCGTGCAAATCAATAAGAGTTGTCCTAGGCAAAATCTTGCATTTTTTTTCGAGTTTTTCAGGTTTTTCAAATTTTTATGAGAATTTGTAGACCCAATAAATATGATGAGAAGACAAGCCTTCAGCTCAGCAAAGACTGTTTGAGACACTGCGGCCAAGAGTGTACAGTATTACATATATGGTGGAGTTGCCCCAGAGTTCAGCACTTTTGATCTTGAATTTACACTACTATTTTCTCTGTCCAGAGGATAAATCTGAGGAAGGACCAGCAAACAGCATTTCTGAGTAAAAGAAAATACAGAACAGCAATACTTATAAAAGAATTTTAATAAAGCATATTTTCCTTGCTGCTAAAATAGCAATTGCAAATTATAACCAGTCCCATATTCAAAACAAATTGAATTGGATCACGATCAATGAAGAGCTCTCCAGTATAGAAAATTGATAAATAAAGGCTCTATTGGTGGGGGTGTAATACAGGTCACTGATGGGAAAAAAGTCTGCAATATGAATAAATATTCACATTGTGAAGAATTTTGCCTTTTTGTGAGGCCTTTGCCCATCATGTGGCAGTAGGATAGACTGCAGATTTTTAAGCTTGCACCAGTGCATGCAATAAATTAGATTGCGAAATGCAAATTTTTATTCTTATTTGTGTTCAGATTTTTCAGTTTATGACTTTGATTACATTCCCCCCTATGTGTATTATAAGTGCTTGCTGTGAAGGTGACATTCAACCTTAGCAAAAGAATAACCTATATCTTTAAAGTTGCAACAGTCAGATAACTGATTAACCCAGGTCATCAAAGGACAACCCAACTGTGTCCAGCAGTAACAGGGACATTGCATGGGATTTGAGCTATTGGCAAAGTAAAAAGAAAATTCGTTTTGAAGCAAACAGATTTGCATCATTTATACCTTTTACCTATACTGCAGAGATTCCATTTGGCAGGCTAACTGGTAAGGTTTGGCATCTTGAAATTTCAACTCCACTTGGAATGAAAGGGATTCGCCATGAAATGTTAAGGCCTAAAACGTAATATCTTTCTTCTCTTTAAAAAGAACAACCACTTGCCATTGTATTACATGCCTCTGAAAACATAAGGAATGTAAATTTAGCCCCTCTATGGTTCCTGGTATCTCTTTAATCTTTGCCATGACTTGGCAACAAGGGGAACAGCATGAACAAATACAATCCAGAACTAAATGGGTAAATGGTTATCTTTTGTGCTGCTTTAATAAAAAGTGATTCCAAAATAATACTAGCACCACCCAGATATTCACTTTGCTGAACACGTTTCCAGGAAAACCGGAGGCACTGCATTGCATTGTAGGAACCATTTTGTGGGTGGGTAAGCAGCGTTGGCCCCCACACGTACCTGCAGTATATCCTTTCCTGTGTGTGAGTTCAATTAGCTACCCAAATTCATATGTGTTTCTTGGAAATAAGCGTTGGATCACACCCACCACTCATTTGTAACACAGAAAAGGATCTAGAAAAAAGGATCTAGCAGCATCTCTACTAAAAATGCCATTATTTATAGGTAACAATTATTATAAGGCCCATTTTTTAATCATAAATCATATATTTATTATTGACTAGGCGATGAAGGTTGATTTTACAAAACAGCATCCCCATAAATTGTGCCAATTGTGAAATGCTTATGCTACAGCAGTACAGTAATTTTATCTTCTCTCTAAATATAAGCTTGGAGAAATCTCAAGAGAGTTTGACTGCCTTTCCTATGTCTGCCATTATTGGTTCCTTTTGTTTTGACTCACCCACAGTTATGCCCCAAACCACTAGGCACCCAAGCCATTCTTCTGTTCTGGATTATCCTACAAGGTGATAACTGACAGAAGTGCTTTTGGAAGTAGATTTTGGCTGAGAATTGTGAAAAAGAGAAAAGAACCCAATGGCTTCTACATTCAAGATGGCAAGAGAAGAAGTGAGAGGCCGACAATCGAAGATGCCAACTGCACAAACTGCACTAGGGGAGACCAATTGAGTAATGTTTACTAAGGAATTTTAGTCACCATCAATGCATGCTCAATTTGACATTCATATTATAGATTCCACTTATGTTCTCTGTTGTAAATGAGCCTTACAGTCTCAGGGCACATGGAATACAAATATATTGGTAATCATTTTATCCTCATTTAAAATGCCAGTTTTATATAAAATTGTGTATCGTCTCAACAAGCAAAGAACATGTCTGTAAACTGCATGAATATAATAACAAAGACAATGTTTAAACATGTCTCTTTAGTACTTGTTTGCTTTATAGCTTTATGAGAGTATGATTCAATACAGCTGAAGCAGGATTTCTTCCTATGTGGTAACTTTACAGCAGTTATGTCTCAGCAAGGACATATACAGAACATTTCACAACCGTGATGTTTTTATTTGTCCTTATCATTTGCAGTGCCAATGGTAAGGCCATGTTGTGTCTAACACAGTATAGTTACACAGACAGAACTGAGCAGAGATCAGATCTTTCACCTTCTCCGAAATACATAACAGTCAACATGATCTGGCCTTCCTGAACTTCCTATCTCTATCTCTTTCAGGTATTTTTTTTTTTGTTTTCTCTTTTTTTTGTTCTGGGTAAAATGCTATAGGTTCAACATTGAGTTTATTGATAAAAGAAGGAGCAAAGGTAAGCATATCATGTTTCCTGGTATTTTGTATTAGATCCTTTTTAGTCTGTTTAAAATATACTGTTATGTAATGATAACTTGTTTGTATGAGTTATCACCTAATTTGATATTGTAATTATGGTTAATTTTGTTATTTTTTTAATCATTAATACAGGTATGGGACCCATTATCTGAAATGGTTTGGACCTGAAGTTTATAAGATAAGGAGTTTTAACCATTAAAAAAAAAGATTGTTTTGCTGACAATATGCATTCATGCTACTTAATTAGGATCAAGTATAATGTATTGTTTTATTATAACAGAGAAAAAGGATGTAATTTTTAAGTTTTGCATTGTTTTCTTAATGTACTCTATAGGAGATGGCATTTCCATAATTGGGAGCTTTCTGGGTAACCATTTACAGATAATGGATCCCATACCTGTAGTTTAAGGAAGATAATGCGTTGGACCCACTGACAGATAGAATTAACCAGCCAACGTCAGTGCTATGTTCTTCTTTTAGCTCCTATTTCAGATGCCATGTTATGCGTGGCCTTGGGCCGGATTAGTTTTGAGGCTCACAGTGCACACCTCTTCCGCCCATCTGTCATCACTTGTATATAGCCACACCTGCGCCACCCTATCAATGACATCAGACACTTGGCGAGTATTTATTGTCCACACAATGAATGTATGTATATTTATAGTGCTACTTATGTACACAGCATTGCATGATCTCCTGTAGTTTCTATCACATTCACCTGCCTGCCCACTGTCCAGCCTGGCTCACTGGTACAGTTCTGACTTGTGTCTCTCTACTTTAGTACAACACCCTCCATGCTGCCACCACACAAGTCATTATTCTCAGCAGATTAAGCCAGGGGCCATGAATGACAGCAGGTGACAGGTGACTAAAAACTGAAGCAAACTGAGGGAGGAGGTCAGTCCTCTGCATATAATTAATATACTCACTTACGCTTTCATAGAGAGTGTGACATTTTAATGCTAAATGATAGCCTGTCTTTGTTCCCTACCCTTATCTGTGTGTGTCTTGCTCTCTGGGCCACTACCCACGCACAATATCATAATATAACTGCAATTTAAAGAGAGATGATGAGCAAGGCTGGCTAAGGGCAAGCTAACAGAAGCAGTCACATGGGGCATCTGGAAACTAGGTCACCCAAAAACACTTTTTCAATTTAACTTTATGCTGAAAATCTGGTCGAGCAGTCAGTAACTGCTGCTCTGTATAGCCAAGGTAGGATCCTGCTACACATTTTGTCCAATCATTCTCTCTTGCTGCCCTTGATGACATGCCAATCATTGCAATCAGTGCACAGTGGGGGGAGGCTATCAAGCGTGGGGGCTTTCCTTGGCCACCCCTTTCAATTGGATCATGATGGGTCAGGCATGTTGATAGAAGAGTACAGCAGCCCTGATAATGCAGTGCTGCTTTACTAAATGGGCTAAAGGGGCATCTGCCCATGGCCCAATGATTTGGTGGGGCCACTGTTCCACGATTCCTTCCCATCCCCTTGCCGCCACTGCCCTTCTCACCCTGGCCACAATGGCTTTCTATTCTTCATAGAAATTCATGAGAGCAAATCCTAAGTATGTGCTACTCTCCCATTAGCTGATGCAAGGTGGCACTCTCCCAAACTGTAAACTTCCAGGCCCCCAATAATCACTGGATCAGCTACCACTATATATACACCACTGTATAACTTTTGAAGACATTGAACTAATAAAGAGTACAGATGGCTTAAGAGACTAAAGCTGCCCCTGTAAAGCCAGTTGCCATAAATATTTAGAACACCAACACTTGTGCAGCAGCAGATGCCTCATGTTGGTGTTTTATGCATGCAACAATTGAACCATGTAGAACCCGGACAATATATTTATTCCCTCTTCTTTAATAAGCAAGCCTGCTATACAGGCAGTATCCCTACATACATAGTGGCAAAATCAATTTTGCTCTAAGTGATTTTGGAACTCACCATGATGCCTACCATGAATACAAACTAATAATATACAGTGCCCCATGATATCAAGCCTCTAGCTTCACACTGAGTAATTTCATGGGTATTTAAGTGGGATATTTGTTTTTGAGTATTTAAATGGGAATACTATTAGGCTTTGTGGCATTAGGGGGCCTGGACCAGCACACTATTCTGACTTGTATAAAAGGAATGGGCAGGGTTTGGGTGGGTAGTGGGCATTGTGAAGCTGCTTATATACAGTAGGTAAGCATCAGTATCATTATACCTAATGCCACCCAAGGTGGTTAAATCTATTTAAACATTACAGCACGTTACTGACTTACATTTAATATCTGGTTAAAGAAAATCAATGGTTTCTTACAAACCAGCCTGTGAAGGCATACTCTTACCCCCTTAATTGTGTTGGTAAGAGACTTGCGAGTTTTTTTTTTATTATACAGTACTATTATACTGAGTGCGGAATTTTGGATATATTCGTACCTTAGCCCTTTAGAAGTGGGAGAGAAAGGGACAGAGGTGCATTAAAGAGATACTGACACCTAAAATTAAACTTTTCAAAAATACAGTATATATTATAACATTGTCTTTGCATGAGCTTTATCATTTGGCCATAAAAGTATTTCCTGATGCCCACCACGTTTCTTTATGAGGGGGCTGCCATATTTATGCGGCAGGAGTCCAGTAGCATTAGAAGCTATAACTGACAGGCTGAGAAGAGACAGTCAGGTTGGCAAAACAGTCAGGTTTAGGGACTTCTAGTAACAATTACTTACAAAAGCAGAACTATCAGCAAAAAATGATCAAAGTGACCTATAGGGAAATTTTTATGTACATTAATATTTTAAACAGTATTATTTATGTGTCAGTATCACTTTAAGGTAAGATATTGAAGAAAAGAAGAAAGGATTGTTGTCAGGAGAAAATAGAGAAGAGACAACAATGTAAATGAGTTTTGTAGCATCAGCTTTTGTAAATGGCAAACAATTTTCAGCTTCATAATTTGGGATGACCCCTAAGCTTAGCTTCTCAACAGCTTCCCAGAGCACACTGAGCATGTGTGTGTCACTGACCCTGCATGAGCATGCGCAGTTGAAGATGATTCCTGACTAGCCCCAACTGTGCATGCTCCTGTAGGGTAGGTATCGGCAGTGAGACCCAAAGCATTTTCTAATGGACAGAAGATAGCGCCTACGTACTATGCTGCGCTGCTCTGCTTTTGTAGCTCAGGCTTTTAAATAGGGCCACTTTTCAATGTAATAGACTGTGCGAGAAGTGAGGGGTGAAGGGGGGCGATGGAGGGCAGTTGAGGGGGCTCCTTTAAGAACAAAAAGCTATGAAAACCAAACTAAAATGGCAGTTGCAATCTAAAACAAACAGAGAAAGCTTCTAGCGCTCTTTACTCAGGTATGGTAATGCTTTCTGCAGAATATAATATAAATATATAAAGACTTCACTCTTCTCAACTTTTTATTATTATTTATCAACTTTTTTATCAATTATTTTTAGAACAAGATACATTTTAATGATTTCTATAAGGTGTTAAGATACAATTGAATAACATAAAATGTATATACTGTCCTGTAATAGCCCTTATTCTGCACAATAGATCTTGCTATGTAGGACATTTAACTGTCATCAGAGGAATGCTAAAGAAGTGTCTCTGCTGGTGCTAAATACAGCAATTACAAATAGGCGATGGGCTTTCTCAAAATGTGAGTAATATCTGAGAGATATTACTGATCTTGGTACTTTTGTCCACTCAATTTGCTTAAAGTGATTCTTAAGTCCATAGCTTCTGTTATTTGTTGACCCTCTCTCGATGTGGCTGGCGCTCAAGGATTGTCCCAAGCCAAGCACACCACTGCCTTGTTGCTGGCAACTCTTTTACGCTGCACTCTCACTCTCTTTGCTGCTTTCACCTTCCCTAGATCTGGCTCTGTCTCGCTTCTGCAGCAGGGGTCCCTTTATAACCTCTGCTGGTTCATCCTGTGGATTTGGCTCCAAAGCAAGGCACTTCCTGGGTCCTACTCTTTTCCCAGTGGTGCACTGGAGCTCCCAGCCAATCGTATTGATCTTCAGCCTGTAATTGGGCTCGATGACGACACAGATCATATGTGTGCGTTTGCATGCTGCACTTTTTTCTCTGTGTGTTTCCTGGATGCACACAAAGAATATGTTTGGTCAGAAGCTGAAATGTGAATCAAATAATGATACAATAAACAAAAATAATTTGTATTAGCATTTTGAAATCAGGATTCCTTACTAATATAAGTGGATTTGCACAATTTTGTTGCATGAATATGAATATTGTATTTAATAGAATAATAATTTTACCCATTGATGCTAAGCGAAACAGAAAAGGTTTAAACCTAATAGATGAGCGTCTTTTTTTCAACCCAGATTATCTATCTAACAATGCCGATGTGAGTGTGAAATTGCACTGCCACATTCCAATGTGGTTGAACACAAGAACGCATGGGAAACTTGTACTGTAAATGCTGATTATTTCTGCAGCTTCACTCCTGCTGTAAGGATAATGACACAAAATGTTGCCAGTAACCTTGGCTGGGGCTGCAGGCTGAACTGTGATTCCTCACTCAGGTCTTTGCAGAGCGGCCATTCACCTTTCAGATGCCAGCAGTTAAAGATCTACTTGGTTAAAGCAAAAAGTCTGACAACACACAAAGTACAGGCCTCAAACACATATAATATAAAGTTAGGAACAAGTAAACTTTCAGCTGTAAGGTCAGATGTTATATTTTGGGTAGATATCAAATGGTTTATTGGTGTGGTTGGGTGTTAGAGTCCTGTTAGCTCTAACACATAAAACAGAATCGTGTTCAACTGCTCATTACAGTTGAACACCAAAAAATACACCAATGGCACAACTGTTGTCCCCACTAGGGTTTTATCTACAATTTATCCTTCAGAAAGCCAAAGCAATGCATAGGCCTTTCCACCGGCAACTCCTATTGTTGCCTGTGGAAAAGCATTTTGGAGCGGTTCGTCGCCCACAGTAGCAAAAATCTATTGTGGGCAACTAACTTGCTTACAGTTACATATCCTAGCAATAACTGTCTAAGTATATTTATCTCCTTCTCTACTTAAAGGAGAAGGAAAGGTAAAAACTAAGTAAATTTTATCAAAAAGGTCTATGTACTGTAAATACAGCCATAAGCACTCACAGAAATGCTGCACTCTCAAAAGAAAAAAAGGATTTCTTGTCTTGACCTTTTTTGTAAACATGTTCTTACAGTATCTGAATTCCTCTCTCAGAAAAATCCTTCATTCCTGGGGCCAGAGTCCGCACAGTTCTCTCCTCTATCCTGCTCCCCCTCCCATAAGAACTCATAAAACTCACTCCCCCCACCCAAATGCCACAATTACTTTCCTTCTCCTCTAAAGGGACTTATAACTTAGATATCTTATAGGATGTACTGTTTCTAGCAACTTTACATTTGGTCTTCATTATTTATTTTTTATAGTTTCTGATTACTTGCTTTCATTGTCTATACCTTTCCTCTTTCACATGGGGTTAGCTAATGTTAGTATGGGTAAAACATTAGTAAGCATAAAGATAAATGGTGTTATGTAGCAAATTATCCAAATTATTCATCATCATCAGATGATTGCTTTCACGTTTTCCATTCAACTAGAAAAGTAACTGTTGTAATGTCTTGCTATTTTTTCTACCATAAGCAAATGCACATGAAATTACTTTAACTTGTTTTTAGATTTGAGTTGAGAAGCACCGATTGGCTACTCTGTCATTTTGCCATGACAAAATTAAAGGACAAATGGTGGTATTAAAAAAGTGGTATTAACTGGAGGTGCTAATTTGTTAGGCACCCACAGTAAATACAGTTGCTCACCTTGGACCCTGGGACAGTGCCCCTTATCTCTGAAAATACACTGGCCTGTGGTACTTTCCCTGATAGGATTGTTGCCATCTTCATTCAGAATCTGCCTGTTTGATACAATAGTGTGCATGGGCACAACCCCAGAGAGACAAATGGGATCACTGAGAAGAGAATCTTCTGCCATCTCTCTGCCTGCATTTTTTAGCAAATAGACCTCAAACTGGGTTTCAGGATTAGTGGTTATATTTCACTGTGGGTGCATAACAAAATGGCAATTGCAGTGAATTATACTTTCCTTGTACTTTACGATAAGTGCCCTTTAAACATTCTTCTATCAGTTGATGAAAATGTCCCTCTTCTCTGCATCTATGCTGGGTCATAGTATTGTTGTATAATAAATACCCTACCAATGGCTGATATAAAAGGAGACTGCACATCAAATTAGTAAACGTTGCATACATTCTAAAAATGTACTGAACTGGCACTGGGAAAGCACTCATCCCTTAATGGGACTGTGGTACCTAAAGATTCTAAACTTTATTTACTTAATAGTACGCCTGATACACATTAGCCACTAGAAAAAAATCATGTTTCTATCCCATGCCTTGTTCCTGGCCTGAAGGCAGATAAAGTGAAACCAAGTCTCACTTCCACTTTATAAAACATGGAGAACAAGCATAAACAGTCAATGTGAAGTAGACAAATGTTAGGGCTTACTGACATCCACAAGTGCAGTTGTGGTTCCAGCAATTTCCCCACAGTCATGCACATAAAACCACTTTCATGAAAAGGTACTTGTGTCAAAATGCTGTCCTTGCATTTCTACACATAGTTGTGCTTAGTTACTTGGTTCCTACCCTGGAGCTGCCACCACATACTGACCCAGTGGTAGCTCCAGGGTTCTGTTCTTAAGGGAATACTGTAATAAAAAGTTCGATTATTTACAATCTCCTCCACAGAATGGCATAGGTGAGACCCTTCATCAGGTACTTCCAGGAGAGCAGAGAAGTGACCCCACAGCTATGGAGCCTTGATGGGGTGGTAAGAGATGTAATTTAGTTATTCCTGTAACTGCAAGATTTATTATCGTGCTGCTTTTCAAGGGCTACAGACGCTAAACTGCTACTTACATGTGTTACATTCAAGCATATACAGTATCCATGGCAATACCAATCTCACATGTGCAATCACATGCTAGGCTAGGAATTTTTTTCAAAATGCATCAGTTAACAGAGCTTCTCCAGCAGAATCCTGCATTAAAATCCATCTTACAAAAACACAAACGGATTTTTTTATATTTAATTGTAATATTTCACATGGGGCTAGCCATATTCTTCATTTCCCAGGGTGCCACAGCCATGTGACCTGTGCTCTGATAAACTTCAGTCACACTTTACTGCTGCGCTGCAAGTTAAGAAATCCATGTCTGGCTTGGGACTCCTCCAGTTACATGGGAGTAGGGGAAACAATAGGTTACCTAAAAGCAGTTCTAATGTGTAGCGCTGGATTCTTCTGAAAGCTCAGACTCAGGCACAATGCACTGAGATGGCGCCTACACACCAATATTACAACTACAAAAAAAAAATACATTTGTTGGTTAAAAAAATACAAGTTTAAATGGTAGAGTGAATTATTTGCTACGAAGACAGTGTAATTTAGAAATAACAAGTATACCATAAAACTCATGACAGTATCCCTTTAAAGGATCTTTATAGAGTGATCTGTCCCTAGGTCCACATTCACTTTCCCTTTACAAAATAACAAATTGGTCCCTTCCAAACAGAGCCTTAAAGGAACAGTAACACCAAAAAATGAAAGTGTATAAAAGTACTTACAATATAATGTACTGTTGCCCTGCATTGCTACAACTGGTGTGTTTGCCTCAGAAAGACTACTATAGTTTATATAAGTTAGCTGATGTGTAGCCATGGGGGCAGCCATTCAAAGGAGAAAAGGCACAGGTTACTTAGCAGATAACAGATAAACCCCCATTATATGGGGCTTATCTACTAGTTATCTGCTATGTAACCTGTGCCTTTTCTCCTTTTTTCCAGCTTGAATGGCTGCCCCCATGGCTACACAGCAGCTAACTTATATAAACTATAGTAGTCTTTCTGAGGCAAACACACCAGTTGTAGCAATGCAGGGCAACAGTACATTATATTGTAAGTACTTTTATACACTTTCATTTTTTGGTGTTACTGTTCCTTTAAAGGAGACATATTGGATAAATGGGAAAAACCCTACTTTTGTAGGCAATTATGAATAATATATGGTGCTGGTTTCCCTTTGGGCTAAACATTAACCCTATCTGTAACAATGGCCCCTTTATTGGAGCTCCCTATAGATCCTATCAGTTCTCTGTCCGAGTTTGAAATGGAGAGTGGGCGTGTCCTAACGGTCCCTGCCAGAAGCACAGTAGGAGGGGGATAGCCAATCACAGCCCTGCAGTCACACAAGCAAAGACAGGCTTCAGTTCCCTATCAGGTCAGCCTAGCTGCTGATTGGTTCCTATCCTACAGTGCAGTGTACGGAGGGCCGCCGGCTCCCCAGCTCATCCAGAGAATTCAGTCAGCAGGAAGTGGAACGGATGGGCGGGGCTAGTGGGGTTTTGGTGGAATTTCTCAATAAATCAGCAGGAAACACAACTTTTTAAGCACAATCCTTCTATATCTAGAGGAGTATAATTCACTGGTACATTCATAATGTTTATAGGATATGTCTCCTTTAAGATGCCTTAAGACAGGCGGTAAGTACAGAGCCAGATGTGGATTGTGCTTCTTGCCACTCCGTGCCTTGTGCATCTGAATGACGTGCAAGGTATGAGGTGGGAGAGGGGGAGGCCTATATGCCTTCCCCGCCCACCCTTTAATAATGCAGCATTGACAAACACTCCAAAACAGAGCGCAGATGTTTACAGCTATTTCTGCGAACCCAAATGCAGTGCAATATCTTAATATGCAATGTAGGTTCGTAGGATAGCCACAAGGTGTCTCACTGATGCATATACAGAGCCAGCAGCAGTATTTACACACTGTACAATAGTGATGGACAACACATTAGATTTTAGAGGCCTCACTTTTGGCCCCTTAACACACAAAAGGGACAAACATTATATATGATTATGATAGCACAATTACATAACTTTTAATAGAAAGGCATCAAAAACAGAAAAAAACCCCTTAAAACTTTATTATTTGTTAATAGATGTGCTCCTTCATCTGAGCCAATAACATGGTACGGAAGGCTGAAAATAAAGCACAAGAACAAATTTCAACCCTTTACTCAAAGCCACTGCCTGAAGCTTCTGAAAGGAATATACTCCTACATGATTCCATAAATGGCAACAGAACCAGCTAAACTTGTGCTCTTTTACTTGCTAAAAAGTCACAGCTGCTCAAAGGTAAAAACTGCATCCAAAGCTGGCCATACGCAGTAAGATTTGCTCATTTCGCAGCCTTGCCCTATTTGGTCACTCACAAGCTGGGCTAACTTCAGCAAATAAGCAGATCTTGGCCACGCACCCAGGGTCCAACAATCTTGTCATGGAGTGGGTTATCTATGTTCCAATACGGTTCTAATGTGATATCTTTTCTGAAATTAAGTAGCTATTGACTCTGATGCAAAACCTGCCTTTCACAACAGAGGTGAATTACTGAGAGGAGGAGTAGTTTGCTTTCAAATAGAGTTTATAGAGACTATTTTGGTTACTAGCCTGTAGCAAATATTGTGCTTTTTGTTACATTACCCCTTTAGGCTCTTGTCAGATGTGGTTATTCACACAGGGGGTGTGAAAGGTAAAAACTAAGTAAGCTGAAAGGTACAGCCATAAGCACAGAAATGCTGCACTCTATCAAAAGAAACAGGATTTCTTTTTTGTAAACATTTTCTTAGGGTATCTGATTTCCTCTCTCAGAAAATCCTTCATTCCTGGGGCCAGAGTCTGCGCACCTGCTCCCCCTTCCCGTAAGAATTCATATAACGACTAAGCAAGAAGCACTCTCTATTCCCCACCGGCAATTTATTATCTGTGAAAAAAAAGTTTTAGTGTTCTTTTTTTTCACAGATAAGAAATTTGGTGTTAAGGAAATCTGTACTATGAAAATGCTTTTTTCCTAGTTATTTTATTGGACTTTGCTTTCCATTGGACTGACTGGACATTAAGGAACTCTGGGTGAAGGGGCTTTTTTTCTGTTACAAGTTTGTGGTGCAAGTGTGTTTGTATCCGGAGATAACACCATGTCTGACATTATCCTTATTAAAGGTGCTCATACACCTTCGATGTCGCCAAGCGAGCAGATCTTCTCCCGATATCCCCCACCTGGGGCCAAACGATCGAATTATAACAACGGGTATAGGCAAAGTCGGTCCGGGGACCACATCAATGAGCCGATGTGGTCCCCGATCCGACTAGATTTTTTAACCCGCCGATCGATATCTGGCTGATTTTAGGCCAGATATCGGTTGGGCAGGCCGTCAGTAGTGCCCATACACGGGCCGATTAGCTGCCGAATCAGTCTGTGTATAGGGACCTTTAGTTTTATAGTGTTTTACACTGCCTCTTCTCTATATGTATGTCTCTCACCATAACCCACGCTTCACCCAGGCTCATTAATGGCTTAGCTACCATGTGGTTCATATGTTCTTATATGAAAGGCCACATATCTAACAGCCCAGAATGTGTGCACAGGAGAAATTTAGATATAGAACCAACAGGCACGATTACCCTAGTGAAATGCCCCTGAAGACAAAATGACACACAGTTATCTGCTACACATGCCAAGTTTTTATTCTGTAATAAAAAACAAACAAGAGAATAGGTCATAGTCAGGGTAAAGAAAGTGAAAGAAAGCAGTGGACCTGCCCTCTCCTTGTCAGGACGCCCCACCGGCATACCCCCTGTGCATTCATGTTTGCTCATTTGGCCTGCCTCTAGCTAAGTTTTAAAGGAGATGTAAGGACATGCAAGGGTTAAAATCACACCTCCAGAACAACATCCCTATAAAACAATGCTACATAAATCAGGCCAAATGTTAAACACAGCTTCACCACAGCTTCTGAAAGTATATTTTTGTAGCAGTATGTGCCATTGGATAATCCTAAATAGAAAATAGCATTTTTTAGTGTTAAGTGCCTCCCCTGACTTGCATGATTCACAGAGCATGCAAACAAACCAAGAGCATGTATACATACTAGGTTACATTAGCCAATGAATTGACACTTCTTCCTGGTAGTTAGACCTGCATTATTTCCTGTCAGGTGATCTCTGAGGAAGCACATAGACCATCACATAAGGGTGGCTCAGGGTAAACTATGTAAAAGGGCAATACTTACCAATACATTCATTATAATTTGGAAAGATTCTTTAATAGGTCACGTTTTATGACTTAACATGTGCCACTATGTAAAAAAGGTACCAGTTCTCACTTTTGGATGGGATAATAAACCTAAATACACTGAAAATTACAATACTGTGATGTACTAGCATGGTTTTATGCATAATAGATCTTGCCAGGAAAATTTAAGGTGAGCATTAACTTAGACTCTGGGATGCCAGTGGATGTGATCCACTGAGACCTACAGCACTTATATTTGCCTATTTGTGTCTGTAAGTTACCCTCCCATTTAGATTGTAAGCTCTACAGGGCAGGAACCTCCATCCTCTTGTGTCTTTGACTCTTAAATTATTGCAACTGTATTTATCTTGTATTTACGGTATATACTCGAATATAAGCCGATCCGAATATAAGCCGAGGTACCTAATTTTACCTAAGAAAACTGGGAAAACGTATTGACTCGAGTATAAGCCTAGGGTGGGAAATGGAGCCACTACTGCTAAGTTTCAATAATCAAATAAATAATAAAAGGACACTCAGAGTGACCCCCTGTGAACTCTTCATAAATATATTATGTTGGCAGCTGCAGATTAGGGAAAGGTGGGTGGAGGACCCTTTGACCCTCCTGCCTGTTTTCTTTGCACTTTATATCGTGCCCTGCTGTGAGCTGCCACAGACACAGGCCTTTGGGATCAGGAATGCAGTACTATATTCATAAGAGTTGGGCTGGTGCTGGCATGTAGAATTCTACTCTCACACCCTCTAACCTAGGTGTCATACAGATGATAGTGGACAATGTGCAATCTTATGCTGTGTTATCATTACACATAGGCCCTGTAATCTTCCTTACTATTGTACTTATTACAAATGGTGTACCTGAAAGCTTTTACTGGACCACAGAGACCTTATCCGCACACCCTAACACTCCAAAAAATTTTGCTGGAGGGATTGGCACCCTCCAAAAACACTACAGCAACAAAGAAAGCGAATGGCACTCAAGACTACTTATTTATAGTCCTGAGTGCCATTCGCTTTCTTTGTTGCTGTACCTGAAAGCTTTACCATACCCGAGGCTGTACGTACCTGAAAGCTTTACCATACTTGTAGCTGTACGTACCCGAAAGCATACGCACGTATTATTATCTTAATAACACCGTTTGTATTAATGTATTCTACTGTACAGTGCTGCGTACATAAGTAGCACTTTATAAATAAAGATATACATACATACATACACACAGGGGCCGATTCATTAAAACGCGAGTTCGAATCCCGAATGGGAAAAATTGGATACAATAATTTCTGAAGATCGCAAATATCCCGAAAATGCTTACGAAAAGATCGTATCAGTCACGATAATATCGGATTGGCGATCCAAAAGTCACAAAATTTTCGTACCAAACGATTGTAAACAGCGGCAGAACCTTTCCGAATTTTTCACGAAAGCGTACGAAAAAGTTGCGCAAGCGTACGAAAAAGTAGTGCAGGCATACGCTTGGAGCGTTCGTGTCTTAATAAATCTCCCCCCTATACAGTAACAAACAGAAGGTTAATGATTAAATTAAGGAATACTGGCCTTGAACATAATATTTGTACTTGTACTTTGTACAGAGTGGCGGTGAATGCAACATTTTCTAATTGGATCAGTGTTGTTACTGAATTGCTGCTGTAGTCTGTCCTTGCCCCTTACCTTGTTAATTACCTGGAGGTGGGTATTGAAAGTACTAAATTGTGCAAAACTATAAATTTCATGCAGGATGCTGCCACTTTGCAGAGTGATTTGACCAAACTGCAAATGTGGACAACAAACTGGCAAATGAGATTCAATATTTACAAGCACAAAATTATAGACTTTGGTAGAAATAATATAAATGTGAGTTACACACTAAATGGCAGTGGTGGGGGGATCCTTAATTGAGAATGATCTGGGGTTTTTTTGTGGATAATAAGCTGTGTAACTCTAGGCAGTGTCATTGACTGGCTACTAATGTAAATGAAGCGCTGTCTTGCATAAAAAGGTCATTAACTAAAGGAATGAAAACATAATTTTGCCTCGTTATAGGTCTCTGGTAAGGCCTCAACTTGAGTATGCAGTGCAGTTTTGGGCTCCATTCCTTAACAAATAAGTAATTTCAACTGAATAAGCTATAGTGTTAAATAGTGTTAAACAATAACTCTCAATTGTACCCTTTTTATGATTTGTGTATTTTGGGATCTGGAACGAAGACGCAGTGAGTGATACAGATAGCAATCTGCATAGAAAAAACCTGCTAATGCACACTGGCTCCTACTTCACTGTTGCACTGTCAGGCATGCACAGAAGGCTCTACTCTTCAACTATTTTATAGTCGAAAAGATAAGGAGAAAGCAGAAAGAAGAGGGGACGAGGCTTCATGCTGTACCCTACATGGTGGTGGGCTGCTAATAGAAGACAGTTTTGACCACTCCCCTTTTTTACACTGTACCCACTTTGAACCTTGCCCATGTTATCACAATCAATTAACACCCAAAGTCCCAGATCGCTGTTTAAGGGCCGTGGCAGACGGCCCTAAATGTATAGCTGTTTTCAGAATTCAGTAAGGGGCTGGTACATTACACTGCACTTCCTGATACTCCTCCTTGTGTATTCTGGGATCTGAAACAAAGGAGTCATGCTGATAGCAATCTGCGTAGAAAAAATTGAAATGGAGAGAGCAGAAAGAAGACGGGGTGAGGCTTCATGCTGTACCCGGAAATAGTGAAAAGCTAGAGCAGTGCTGTCCAACTTCTGTGGTACCAAGGGCAGGAATTTTTCTGGCCTACATGGTGGTGGGCTGTGTATGCCATAATCTGCCTGCCCTATGCTGCCTGTATGTGCCATACTCTGCCTGTCCTATGCTGCCTGTGTGCCATACTCTGCCTATCCTATGCTGTGTGTGCCATACTCTGCCTGCCCCATGCTGCCTGCGTGCCATACGCTGCCTGCCCTATGCTGTTATGTGTGTCATACTCTGCCTGCCCTACCTGGCCTGTGTGTGCCATACTCTGCCTGTGTGCACCATACTCTGCCTGTCCTATGCTATCTTTGTGTGTGACATACTCTGCCTGCCCTATGCTGTCTGTGTGTTCCATGCAGTACATACAGTGACACAATGTTTTGAGGTGTGAACAGGCGAAAAATGCAGGGGCTTACAGTCTGAGCCTGAGGTGTGAACAATGCAGGCAAGGTGTGAAATGTACACGTAGAAACAATACAGAGGGATTACAGCCTGAATCTGAGGTGTAAACAATGCTAGGGGCCAGTTAATCTCAGTACTGATACCATTTAAGGCTTACATAAAGGTAAGCAGTCACAGTAGCCAGACAGGTGAGGGGTCCACACACAGGGGGTTTGTGGGCTGCCAGTTGGATAGCACTGAGCTAGAGGGTTTAACTTAAAATTCAGAAACCATATCAGACTGAGGTATGTTAGTGTAATTTTAGACCTAGAAAAAAAGTTAACTTTTTCCTCAAGGATATTGTTCTTAAACAAGCATGATAGTCAAGGCTATTGTGATCTTAAAATCTGCAATTAGTTTAGTATAGCTATTGATAGCTAGGTATATAGTTATATATGTGAGTGTATAAATAGTGCAGAATCAGCAAGGATGCGCTTGCTAATTAACAAAAATAAAAATAGACATGGTAACCAATCTATTGAAGTACTTAGGTGCATTATTCTGCTGGTGGAGGGTGTGAGCACATGGTCAGGCTTTAGATGAGCAGATCATTTTCTGATGGTCCCTGTAAAGCTTCAGGTCACCCTATCATATCTACTGTTTTGACCCCGTGGCTACACAGCAGCTTATTATATAAATTATAGTAGTGTTACTGTAGCAAACACACCAGTTTTACCAGTGCAGGGCAACAGTGCATTATATTTTTATTACTTTAAAGCTCTTTCATTTTTTGGTGTTACTGTTCCTTTAAGAAGCACTGTATCTGTTTCTTTGCCTAACTTTCTTTGCCCAAAAAACAATGTGAACCTCTGATATGAGTAAAATGGGCCTAAAAAGTCAATATTATGTTTGGTCAATATTACCTATAGTCTTCTCTTAAATGTACCCTTTTTTGTCCCTAAATTGCAAATTCTGCCCTTATTCTAATAAAAAAAACTCTGAGATCCTCAGATGTCAGAGTAAAAAACAGAGTCTAAAAAAATTAATATCACTTTTGCTTTAATTCCGTTCTCGTAAATGAGCAATTTTTTGTCCATAAATTAAAAAAACTGGCCCTGAATTGCACAGAAAACTGGAGCCCTCTGATGCCACAGTAAAAAGACCCAACCCCCCCCCAAAAAAAGCTACTTTTGGTAAATTGCACCCATCATCCCCTTTAAATTAGCCCTTATTTCGTCCATAAATAGTGAAAAATCAGGACCTAGTTTGCGTTTGCACACTTTGAACCCTGTGATGCCAGGGTAAAAAAAAAAAGCCTAAAAACTCTGCATTACATTTAGTCAGTTTCGCCCAATGTCTCCTCCTGAATTAGCCCATATTTTGTCCCTAAACTGTGAAAAAATATGACCTCTTTATGCACGGAAACACCAGGATACAGATGCTAGAGCAAAAAGAGACAAAAATAAATGTTACCTTTTGTTATTTTTAAAGGACAATGAAAGGTTAATATAAATTAAAAGTAAGTCTAAAGGCATTCTTATTAAGTACTTACTGCATATCTAAATTCCCAGATCCCTGCTTGCTTCTCTGAGATATGGTGCTGGCAGCCTACAGCAGTGTGAAGACTACAGTGACATCACTGAAATCTCTCTCCCCTTCCTGTAGGTGCCAGCGGCAGCCTTCCTATTCTCTGAACATGTGTGTAACTTGATCCTGTCTCCTGTTCTGAGCTACACATGCCCACCAGCCAATCAGAAGCAGATCTGGCAGAGGGGAGGGGCGGAGGAAATGAAACACATGTGCAGTATGAAGCAAGGAGGGAAAGGAAGGGAGAATACCTTTTTAGAGATGGCTGCCTGTGAGCCAAAAGTGTGGTGTTTTTACTAAACAATAGGAGGACTATTGGGCAGTATGCTTTTTACGTTTTGACTTGCATTCTCCTTTCACCAGTGAGCCTTGCCCTTAAATTGTGAAAATGTGGCCCTTGCTGCTACATCAATCCCATGAACGCTATTTTGCCCGCGTTCTGCTAATGAAACCTCTTCTCTGTCCCTAAGTTGTTGAGAAATCTGTCCCTAATTTTCAGAAAAACACTGGGACCATTCCATGGCAGGGGCCAGTTTTCGCCTGAAACACTGGGAATCCGACATCACAAAGTAATAAAAATGAAGATGTCTATTAGTAAATTCCTCCTTACTCGTCTCCTATATTAGCCAGTTCTTGTCCTTAAATCGCATCCTTTCACATAAAACGAAAATCCCCTAATACCAACGTAAAATACTAAAAACTTTTGGCCAGTAACACCCATTGTTTTCTCCTAAATCTGCCCTTATTTTTCCCAAAACTGTATAAATACATTGCTCTTGTATTCACACAAATCACTGGCACCCTCAAACACACGCGTTTAAAAAGCCTAAAAGCAAACGCTCTGACACAAGCTGCTATTGTTTGCAAGCAACATATAATATTCTTTTCTGTTTACTGGCGTTTGTAAAAAATATTAATGCTAGCCTTGGTTAAGAATTAGTAGCTGAAGCTCTAGCGGCGCCATGTATTGTTGGTAAGACGCAACCGCATGTTCCCATAAGCTGCCGCTGCTATACCCATGACGCAGCCATAGCTGCCTGCCGCTCTCACTGCGCCTGCGTGTGCGTCAGCACGCTGATATATTCTGTAGGTACGTCACACTCTCATCTCGCGAGACTGTGACGAATCTGTGGGCTACAGGCCGGTAGGATCCGTACAGCTATACATTTATACAGCGATCTGGGACTTCGGGTGTTATGAAGAACAGGACTGTCCCGCGAGAAGCGGGACAGTTGGGAGGTAACTTGAGCCCTTGGTTAGAGAAACGGGACACTTGCTTAGCTGATGAGCCTAATGGGCATGTGGATAGTTGACTGTAGACAGGATCCCACTTGGGCTTTTACTCTCGCCATTATTACTTCATTTGTAATTCCTACGTGTGTAGTAATAGTCTTTCTTATTGCTTTACAGATTACGTTCACGTTCAGAATGTGGCAGAAAAATGAAAGCACATAAAAAACACCTACGTTGTAAAAGTGCTCTATTCTTTGCCTTTTCCCAGTCATGGGAGACACGATTTGGAGGTGTTAGTTTGAATCAGTATTTCAGGAACAGACGCAATGTTTTCTCATTCAAGAGGCAAATTACTACCCCTGCCCAGCGGAGAGTTGCATTTAGTGTCACAGCAAAAACAAAACACATTGCTTTAAAAAACATTCATAGATTTCCTAGGATTCAGCAAAAAGGAAGAAAATTCCTCTCATTGGGACAGAGAATTCAGAGAAGACAAAGCAAAGTTGTTGAGCCGCCTGCCTGGGAGGGAGAGACTGAGAAGGCAGCGCCACATGAATTGAACACCGACATCAGCAATACCAGAAAGTTGCAATTAAAAGAGAAAAACTTAGAGGCTCTCGATAAAAATGAAAGAAATAAAGACTTTGTGATCCTGAACAGTCGTCAGCGAAAGCCTTCCTCTTCTTTACAGCAAAAATGCTTTGGTGCTCTAAGCCTAATGGGAAGGTGCAATTTGTTATCTAAGGGGAGGGTACTTTTATTTATGATGCAGAAAAAGCTTTCTCTGTTTACAGTTTACGGTAGATTGCAATTCCAAAAACTCAGAAGAAGAAACAGGAACTTTAAAGCTGTCGAGCCGAACAGGCAGCGATTTCAACGAGATTTTTGGAGCCGCTGCAGGAAGTCTTTTCGAGACAAGGTTCACAAAACTGTTTCTTATTTGAAGTCGAAACTTCTGAGACCTGCACAGGACATAAGCAGGCCATCCGATATGAACAATAACACTTCGGGAATTTTATGTGAAAAACAGCAATGTACAACCAACAGCTGCCTAAGAGATGAGACTGTTAACCTGCAGAATATCGATGGTCAGATTGTAAATGTTGTTTCCTGCAAACCTGTGTTAAAAATCAGCCAGCATCAGCTTCATGGCCCAGCTACTACATGGGATAGCGGGAGTCCAGCATCTAGAAAAATAAGTGACATTCCAGCAGCAGCTGGTTATCCAGATGATGTATATATTTTGGTGACAGAAAAAGAAGTCTCTGTGTCATGTCAGGAGGACACAGATGCACAGGGAAGGGAGGGTGATGAATTAATGCATATGGCTCCCGATAAGTTGCAGTTATCTGTTAATGAACATACCGGATGCCAGGCTACCACTCCAGTGGACATGCTGGAAAACTGTGATGATTCTTCCCACATGGATGTTGAAGAAACCACAAACATGGGTGTGTTTAATACAAAGCTGTTGGATCACCCTTACTGTAAGAGTCCACCACAAGATGCAAAAGACTGCCCATCTGAAGAGGCATTACTTATGCTAGCAACAGAAGGCTTGAAGAATGGCCAGAACGTAATCAGCAGTGTTTCAGATGAGCAGCTAGCATCATTTATTTGTGGTATTTACAACTTCTAAATTCTCAAAATTCCACAGTTTTGATTTACTTCTTCGACATGTATGGCACACACTGAAGTGATTTTGTAGCAAGTTTACCCTGATGTGATATATGGATGGAAAGAGTATGTCCTATTGCAGTTAAACATCAGATGGATTGTAGTTTACCAGTCGTTTTTATTTACAGCCAAAGCAGCATGTCAGAGCATGGTCTATCAAGTACAGAGTGAAGAATTGTATAAATTATTTTATTTTCAGCTAATAAGAAGGTAGTTAATATTTAACTTTTCGTATGATTTTGATGACATTTTTCAGTTATTCTTCATTTTTTTTATTTTATGGGTTTTGACTTATTTAGCATTTTGTTCAGTTGGTGTCTGGTTTGGTACTATCTGATTGCTAGAGTCCAGTTTACCCTAGCAACCAGGCAGTGGTTTAAATGAGAGACTGGAAGATGAATTAGAAAGGGCCTAAGTAGAAAAAAGTACCCAAGGAACAGTTAAACTGTAAGTTGTCATATTTTTTTTGCTGGGGCTAGTGGCCACCATTTTAAAGCATTAAAGAGGCAGAAGTGGAAAGCAAATAACTAATGTTTGAAAAATGAAGACCAACTGGAAAGTTGCTAAGAATAGGACACTCTGTAACTTACTATAAGTTAACTTAAAAGGGTAATTCACCTTTAATTATCTTTTGAATGCTATGTCCATAAGTAGCAGCAATAACAAACATATGCAGTATATGCTTTGAGAGATAATGCAAAGGTAGAAGCAACTGGATCAGGCACAGGGATAAATTCAGTGTTAAAGTTTATTGCTAAGGAAATGACTGTTGCAGAGACGGTAATTTATACCATTTTAAAATAGGATTCTTTGCCTGTAGTGTAGATCATGGCTATTAGCACTGTTTTGTTTTGTTTTTCTTTTTTGCTACTTTGGCCAATGTCACATGGTGGAGAGAAAATGCTGAAAACACTGATACTGCTATTGGCAAAACTGACTTCAAAGTAATCTGTTTGTCAGTTCACAAATGAGGCCACAATTAAGTGTGTGACTGGAATCGGCCCTGTATGCGCACTGACATACCGATGCCTTTGAAGCCAGTGGCACTTTTTGGTGACAGTATCTGACCTTATTGGCATTTTCTAATCCATTCCAGAATATAGCATGTTTTAGATTTTTCTCATATGCAACAATGTGCTTTTCACTCAGTAATGTCTTTCACCAGCAATAACATTTGAACAGCCATTTTGAAGAATTAAGTATCTCTTGTGTTAAATGAAGAGTAAATTTCTTTCTTTAATATATATTTCTTATATTGGCCAGTTATGGATTTAGACAACAGTACCTGTTTTGCTAGGGTATTCGTTCTGATTTAAAGGCCACCTAACATAGAAATTGTTTTTCCTCCACCAGCCCACAATCCTGTTGGGGAAAACAATACTATTTGAAACAGAAAATGTTTCTAGCACTATGTCCCCTACATCAAGAGGGAGCTTCCAGTTTGGGCAATCATTTTGGGACTCTAAGCATGCAGTTAATGACTAGTGTCCAAGCTCACCCATTAGGGCATGCTTTTCAGGGAAAAAAGATAGTTCTGATGCACCTTTACAGCAGTCTCTGCTACTACAATTTGTTTTTCCCACAAGTGGTCTTTTTATCTACACAGAGTGCTTTGTATTGCTTTTAAAGTAAAGAAATGTCCCCCCCACGGTTTCACTAAAAACAGTGCCAAAATAACTAAATCCACATGTGTATAACCTACTTATTTTTAGGCTTTTTTTTTTACATGCTAGGTGTGGGAGAAACTGCAGTTACATCAGGAGTGCAGGTCACATGGGGGCATGATGACATTGCAGAACTCCTTCTAGAATCTGCAGAACTCTTACTAGAATCTTATTGGATAGCAGATAATTAGCCCAAATTAGTAAGAGATTAACCCACGTTAGCCGAAAAATCATAAAGTCGAACAGTGAAAGTATCAGTGTTTTGTACCTAACTAGCAGAGAATACATGCAAGAGAGCTGGCTGTGGTATAGCAGAGAAAGAATAGACAGATACCATTGTGTTCATTTACGATTTACTTGCTAAGGCAGCAGTTGATTATGTGGATGAATAGTCATTGCTTTGTGATTGCTAATGTTGGTAAAATGCTGTATTAAGAGTAAAAGGGGATTTACTTCATGTACATGTGCAGTAGAGTTTGAGGTTGTGCCCATACTCGTTGTTACGGATGCTTTGTTTGCACATACCCAGTCAACTGTAAAAAGGGGTTGGATTGCTGTATAAATGGGCTTTGGTATCCTTCTTGATGAGAGTGGGATATCTGAGGTTCAGGTGTTGAGGGGACTAGAGAAAGTTGTTGGCTGAATATGGGGTGTACTGAATCCAAAGAGGAAGAAAAAATGAGTTTGGCTGTACAAGGGGAGTGCAGTTGTGTTGCCTCATTTGGGCAAGGAGATAAACAAAATTGTGGGTGAGCAGAATTTTGTCTACATTTGGTTATAAAGGGAAAGAGCCAGACTGTGAACATGAATGGAGCAAAATAAAACTGAAGCAAGGAGAATGCAGCATTATTGCTGAATTGGTAAAGGAGTGAAAATGCAGGATCATTAATGTACTTGGGCAGGAAACAACAAAGGGTTGTGGCTAAACGGGCAAAGAGGTTTCAGGTCAAGATACAGAAGAATAAAGTCTGCAAGATGGAGATTTTATACATTACTTTATTAATAGATGGCATGAAAACCTCCTGGAATCCAGTTTAATGTAATATATTATATTTATTTTGCTACCACAGTAGATGTAATTTTATATATGTTGAAGTGTAACACTGACTGAAGTGTGACTACAATTATTCAAGGTAGATTGAAGCCATTCAATTTCATCTCTGACTTTAGTCAAGTGTACCTGCTATTATGGAAAGCATAGTAAATGTAAGGCTCAGTCTTGAAAACAGGGGGGTCCGGTCAGAACTGTTTTGGGGAGGGGGGGCATCATATTCAGGAGATTTGATGTTCTTTGGATAATGGTGGAAAGCCACCACACAACAGTGTATGTGCTAATAGAGTTAATGTGGGGGCAGGCACCAAAATGTATTTCTTTCCTCTTAGTGTTGCATTTCACTCCTTTATTACTTACCCACAGAAGAAATAATGCCCATTGGTTGGTATATAGATGTGAATGGGAAAAATAAAGGCATTTTTTTCCATGTTACAAAAATGTTTGTATGCCTTATCTTGTAATGCTTTTTCATCCATTTTTACTCAAGGCCTTCTGGATGATATCATTAAAAAATATGGAAGCCTGATTCCGTTATCAGAAAAAGACATATTGACTTGTTTAAAGGACACTTTTAATGAAGATTTTTCCAACAGGTCTGTAATAATATAATGGTGTGCTATATTATCCTTTTCTTGATAGAACATTGATCTGTTTCCATTTGTCCCATCTAGCTGCCATAGCCCATTATTTACTGCATTATTTACACACATTAAGGGGCCCATTTATTATGCTGTTTAAAATGTAATTCGCCAAAAAAAAAAAAAAACGGTGTAAAAAGTAATGTAGAACACCATGTAGTTCGCCATTTAAACACCAGATTTTACGCTATTAGTTTAAGTAAGTTCTGTCAGAAGAAAAAAAGTATAAAAAAAAAATTACGCCAATTTTGCACTGATTTTTACACGGCGAAGCCTGGCGATGTGTTGTGAATTTTGTTGCTATTTTTTACACAGCATAACAAATCTGCTCCTTTTATCTAGCATTTTTAAAATCTCATTTAGGACTGCCATCACCCAGATTTACTTTGCTAGCAAAAAGCAATATATAATTTGCATATAAACCTTTAACTTTTCACCCAGTGAAATTGGCCATATATCCAAGACATCAGTACCTAGAGCCTCTTCCTTGTACATCTGCATTGCATGGCTACAGGTTTGCCTACATGGCCATCACAAATACATACAAGGGATATTTATTTAAACTACATCATACATGATTGCAAATAAACAAATGCATTCTCCCTAATGTACCCCTCCTGATTAATACAAATTATCCAGCATGGGAATTATGTATTGTATTAGAATTGTACTTCTATGACAGATGTAGCCCCCATCTTATCATGAACTATCTCTGCAGCATTCCAAATAACCATCATAGAGTCTCTATCTTTGTTAGCCCTATAATGTACATCAGTTCATGTACATTATACAGGAACCTGTTTTCCAGAAAGCTCCAAATTATGGGAAGCCCATCTTCCATAGACTCCATTGTAAGCAAATAATTCTAATAAATTTTTCTCTGAAATAATAAAACAGTACTTTGTACTTGATTATAACTGAGCTGCATGAATCCATATTGGTGGCAAGACTTATTATGGAAAGATTCCTTATCTGGGAAAATACCAAAGCTTCTGGAGAATAGATCCTATACTCAGATGGGTTACAGTTGTCCTAGGGAATGGAGTTTAACCATTTTTTTTTTTAATCTTATTACCTCTATATCTGTTAGGATATCCTTCATTAGTAAAGAGATAACAAAGTACCGAGCCAAGCATTCCAAAGCTCCCACATGTAATTTCCGTGTTTTCTATAATAAACACATGCTTGATATGGATGATCTCGCTACATTAGATGGACAAAACTGGCTTAACGATCAGGTAAGTAAGGAAATCGTATTGGTTTTTGTGCTATCACAGATATCAAAGCATGGCTTACTAGCACGTAACCAGTAAAGTTCCTTCTAAACATGTATTCTGTTATCAATAATACTGCATAACAAACAATGTACTTTCTGTTTTAAATGTAGGTATTTTATAAGTCACAGGGGAGTAGGAGTTCCATGCCAATAGTATGCCTTTGTACAAGATAATGTAAATGTTTTTAAGTTATCAATTGGTCTATGGTGTTTTTGATTTGTTTTTCTGGTTATACCCTATCTTTCAGCCTCGTGTTCAAATTACTGCCTAGTTACTTGGTTAAGGGGTGACCCAGACAAGCAGATAACAGTCAGAAACAATAAAGAATAGAAACAAAATCCTAATGGCATATTGTCTTAAAATATTATGAAACTCAGTAAAGTACATGTGTGGGAGGGAACAGAATACTTGAAATCAAAGTAATTGGGAATTTCCTCCGGGTACCCACTTGGTCTTCATTTTACATTTTTCATAGTTTTTGAGTTATTTGCTGCCTTTTTCTCATTCTTTAAAGCTTTTAAGTGGGGGTCACTGACCCCAGAAGTCCATAAACTATTTATCTGTGAGGCTACAATTTTTTTTTTCATTATAGCCATATTTGATGAATTATCTTTTTATTCAGAGGCTCTACTATTAATATATATTGAACAAGGGACTAGAATATAAACTACTGCCTGGTTGTTAGGTAATTTTGGACCCTAGCAACCAGATTGCTGCTAAACCTCCAAACTGGAGAGCTGCTGAACTAAAAGCAAAATAACTGGAAAAACATAAAAAACAATTACCAATTGTAAATTGTCTCAGAATAGCACCCTCTATATTATACTAAAAGTTAATTCAAACATGAACAGCCCCTATAAGTGCCAGAGGTGTATTGCTTGTAAACTTGCATATCTGCAGCTAGAAAATGCTTGCAGTCTTTCAGTTATCGTAAAGATCTGCAGAAATGTATGAGATTGGCTGCTCCTTGTGTGGGACAACTATTTTGTGTATTTTAAGTCTGACCAGTGGGATAGGGTGTTGAGATAGAAGCAAAGAACAACCAAGTACCTACAACTTCTGCAAATCCAATTCACCCAAATAACAACAATATTTTCTGTTAAACTTGGTGTTGGTGGCATTATGGGGAGTGTATTTTGGCACTTTCTGTGTGCATTTATGATGTTATATCTGCAGTCTCTTTTGGCCTAGATTTTCTGAACGTTATTATTTCAAGATGTTGTACTGATTACTGGATATATTTTTTACAGGTTATAAACATGTATGGTGAGCTCATAATGGATGCAGTGCCTGAAAAGGTCTGTAGTTTATCTGATTCTTGAATTCTGCATGCATCTCTGCATTGTATTCTTTATTTAAATACAGTGTTATGGGGAAAACGATTGTAAATTAGATACCAAGCATTGTGGTCATAAAATAATCTGTTACAAAGAGCTAACCTTGTTATTGGTATTGTATATTTTCATTTATTTAGACCTCTTTAATGCCAAAAGTACACCATTATTCTACACCACCTCATATTTTTAATAAGTCATTAAAATCAATGGGATAAATTCAGGCACACTATACTGTTTTTTACATGGCTTTTTAGGCTTTTGAACACCTGAATTTTTCTCTTGTTTACATATTTGCATAGAACCATTGCACAGCAGTAAAAATGTGTACAGTGGTGTGTTTCTTTAATTATTATTCCCAATGGTTTGTTTTTTTTTGTTAATACAAAGTATATTTTATTTGCATTTAAAATGCTTATAGACTGTAAAAGTGTTAAAATGAATTTAAACCCTTGTGACTTTAGTACATTCAACAGATGTTTGCACTTGCCAACAGGATTTATTTTTTCTTTCTTCTCCAGGTACATTTCTTGAACAGCTTTTTTCACAGACAGTTGGTTACCAAAGGTTATAATGGGGTAAAAAGATGGACTAAAAAGGTATGTTTTTATTAGTTTAAAAATCTTGTACTTAAATGTAAGAGCAGAATAATTCTGTTGCAGGGACCAAAGTATAGTAGGATTCAGTGTTACTAGTCAGGAGTTACATCGCTGTGCTTCATAAGGCCTGTACAAATTGTTGAGGGTACAATAAAGAATCTTAAGTATCCAAATGATTTGCATTCCTATGCAGTTATATCAGCTGCTGCAGAGTGCATGAAAGCTGATTGTGACTTGCTGCATGTAATGACACAAATAATTAAATGGTCAGCCAGTTTGTTTGAATTATTACTATGACATAAGCAGGTCTTACCTGTCATAATGTTATTAATTAAATGTCTGCTTGTGTTTTCCTAGGTGGATTTTTTCAAGAAGTCTCTGCTGTTAATTCCCATACATTTAGAAGTGCATTGGTCTCTCATTACTGTGAATATCCCCCAAAAAATCATTTCATTTTATGACTCCCAAGGCATCCATTTTAAGTTCTGTGTAGAGGTACGATCATATGTTTTCTGCATTCTTGTCACTTGGGGGCAGATTTGTCAAAACATATTTAATACATAAAAACTCGTGTTCTATTCATTCCTTTAGGATTTCAAGAAGCATATTTATCAATTGGTCAACTATAACTTTTATTTCACTTACAAATCCCATATGAATGAATAGAACATGGGTGAGTTTTTATGTATTAAGCTCTAAACTCACATATTGATAAATTTGCCCCTGGGTGTACTGAGAGAATATTTGAAGAACAATGGTGTATTACATTATGTAAACTAGTTGCTGCTTAGAAATGCATATTTCAAGTATGGGTTTCAAACAGAAAAAATAGAGGTTGATATAGGCATTGTAAATGAAGGTTAAATGAAAATACATTAGTCTTATACTTTGATGTGCACATTTGTATATTTCAGAATATACGAAAATATCTACTAACAGAAGCCAGGGAGAAAAACCACCCAGAATTTCTTCAGGACTGGCAAACTGCTATTACAAAGGTACATTTCAGTGTTTTGTTTGTTGTTAAATGTAGAGATGCATCCATTTAGTGACCCTTAGAAAAAGCATTTTTGTAGGTGTTGACATTCAGAAGGACAAATAAAGACCCTGTCGATAAAGGATGCAATGCTCGTTTACTAGGGATATAATGAAAACCAAATTAAATGAATGTGAATATATGGCTGTTTTAAGACATCAAACAAATTTGATTTGAAACAGCAGGCTATGAGAGTGCCATAGATTGATTGTTTGTTTTTTTGCTATTTGTGGTAATTTTGTAAAACCTTTCATTTATAGTGCATTCCACAACAGAAGAATGACAGTGACTGCGGTGTGTTTGTACTTCAGGTGAGTATACATACATACATAAAAAAAAAAAAAAAATATATATATATATATATATATATATATATATATATATATATATATATATATATATATACAATATAGTACATGATGGATGCGTACATTTATACTCAAACCACAGAAAGAAATCGCCAGCACTCCGTCTAACACATGCTTTGGATTTGACCAGCTGCTAGAAGCACCCTTGTGTCAGTGCTAAGTCTAACCCACATTTTGGAGATGACCAGCTGTTAGAAACGATAAAAAGCCATTATATGTACACAAAAAGGAGAAAGGTTGCCAGCATTCACTTTTCCTTGAAACTTTTTTTTTTTTTTTTTAAATAGGCTGTTAGTACCACACTTTGGCCAAAATATGTAAGTTCACATGCCATACCAAGACTCCTACACTGCCTATTAGCAGTGCAGTTAAAATCAAGTCCCCCCGCAAACTGTGTGAGTAGTAAGACCATGTTGCGCTTACACTGTGGTGTAAATCAGCCTATAGAAGCACCAGTGTTCCAGCGCTCGGTCTAACCCAATGGACCAGCTGCTAAAATGTATATTCTGTAGTTTAGGGCAGTGACAGACGGGGTTATTAATCTGTCCCCTCCTTTAGGGATTTGACTGGTAGAAAGGATATTACCATATCTTTATAAAGATGCCACCTGGCACTGCAACTGTTAGATGTTTTCATTGCTTTCTGTTAGAAACAGACTTAAAGAAGCAGTATACCCCATGAGTTCAATGAATAGGGCTTGTGTAGAACAAACTTTTTTTATTTTAATAATGAAAAATCTACAGTTAGTTGTTTCCAAATGGAGAAATTTAAGCTACTCCATGTTTGGTCCTTACAAGCAAGAGAATTAGATTACCAGTACACAAACTCCTCCCTTCCCCCTTTGTTGTGACTGTGTTGTTTTAGCAGGAGTCCATTATGAAGGAGGATTACCTGTGCACTGATAAGGGTGAAGACACACAGAGTTACTTAGTAGCAGCTACTTGTCATGGCTACTAAACACCATAAGGGCTCTGGCACACGAGGAGATTTGTCGCCTGCGTTTTTTCCCCCAGGCATTTTTTCCCCCAGCCCATTTCTGGAGTTCTGTGTGACATTATGTCCAATTTGCTTTTTTTCCTCCCTTTTTTTTGTTCTGTTCCAATACACACAAAGGGAATAAACGTGTATAGCAAAACATGTGTTACTGCAATACTTTTCTGTGAGAAATACTTGATTTTCTGGAAAAATTTCTGGGGTGCCAACAATTTGGGCCATGATTGTACATAGAGACAGTTATCAGTAAATAATTAACATTGTCTATTCTGTAGCTGCTACTAGTCGCTCTGTGTGTCTTCAACCTAAGAACCATACATGGAGAAGCTTCAGGTTTCCTTGTTTGCCCTGTTTATCTCAATAAATAACAAAACCAAAAGCCCTATTCATTGAAGTTATGGGGTATATACTCTCGCAACTCTTAAGCACTTGGCTATCTGCCCCATGCAATTCCATCATTACTAAATAGACACTTTTAAAGCAGGAAAGATAAACAATACATTTATACTCAGCCTGGCATATGTTTCTTACTAAAAGTATTGATTGGTGGTTGAACAAGCAAAATGTTAGTTTACCTTGATGCTACCTAATTGGTGTTGTTGCCCCAACCCTCCTTGATAAAATATTTTCTGTGACCCATGGTTAGTTAGTGAGCAGACAAAATACATTAAAATTGTTTAAAGAGAGATAGGGCTGTTGCTTGCTTATGTGTTTTACCCACATTTAGTTGCATGACTCCATGTTATAAAATACCTCTGCCCCTAGTTCATTTTGCAGACCACATATTAAGCCCACACACATACAATTTCTATATTAAGCAATCCAGGTAAGTAAAAAAAAAAAAAAAAAATGCTGTAGAGGTATAGGACCTATTATACAGAGTTCAGTTGGCCTGAGCTACGTCACATGACTTAGGATTCGCATTCAACTCAGCTGAACATTGGGACACACTCACACACATATTCTGTATAGTGGTTTTGATAGAAGATGATGTTTCTGTACTTTAGAGATACCAGTTGGGGGGGTCGTTACCAAAGATTAATTTTGCCCTTTTTATTTACAGTACTGCAAGTGCCTCGCTTTAGATCAGCCTTTTCAGTTTTCCCAAGAGGACATGCCTCGTGTGCGGAAAAGGATTTATAAAGAACTTTGTGAACGCCGACTCATGGATTAAACATTAAAGCTACATTTTCCTTTCCCTTGGAATCAGTCTAAGCTCTACTTGAATAGCATAATACTTCCACAACTTTGAAGCAAGAGATTTAGAAGGGTGGTTTATACCCTCCATCATTACCTCAGATTTTTTTTTTTTTTCATTTCCACCTTTGGTCAGTTGTGGGACATGACATTGGTCGGCTGTGAGACATAAAATTACCATGACAATTAATGACATTTTGTTTCCTGTATTTAATATTTATTATGTTAGCATGCAATAATGCAAAAGCATGCAGCAGTAAAACTATAGATTTGATGCACCTTTGACTTGTAGATAGAAGTAACAAAGTTTAATTTGTCAAAACAATTAAGAAGGAATTTGTTTTTGTTATTAAAATGTATGTATAAAATTTATATGGAATTTCTAAAGAAAATTCACAGCGGGAAGCTACAATGTCTTCATGGCAGGGACAGGTAACCCTTGGCACTCCTTCTGTGACAGAATGACAACTCTTAAGTTCATGTTAAAAGTTGCAGTTCTGCCATACTTAATGTGCCGTTACCATTGCCTGTTACTTTCAGTCAAACTCCACTTATGGCTTTGGTTTTGATTAGGGATGCACCAGATCTAGTTTAGTGTGGGGGGGGGGGGGGGGGGTTGAGGGCAGAATAGGGCCAAATCCAAAAATCGTGGCTTTGGGGCATTGCTAGTTTTATTCCCCTGAGTGCTAATTATCTGGTTCCAAGCACACAAGCAACTGATCCATAGAATTTTAGCATGGGGAGTAAGCAGATTACAGGCACTAAGCCCATTGCAGAATCACATTATAGATTACTGCTCAATCCCCACTTGTTTTATGTTTATTTGTAATTATGTTGGTTTGAAAAACCCAACATACTGTTCTTCAGCTTCAGCTTATTCTTCCGCTTTTTCTTATTCTTAGCGCCCCCATTTTCTAAACACTACTCCTCCTACAGTTTTAGGGGTACAACACCCAAACTTGCCACACTTCTTCGCCCTATAGGTTGCCCTGCAGTGCTTGTGCTTTGCTAAACAATCCCGCCCCCTGTCTTTTTGTGGCTCCAAACACCCCAATTTTCCCATTGACTTTGACAGGGAAGATTTTCAAACTGCTGCCACTCTTACAGCTTTGAAGCTACACCCCCCAAACTTGAATAACATAATCTTGGGGTCCCCTGAATGAAACAGCAACATTTGTTGGATGTCCCAAATTGGAGGAGCCAACAACATCCACTCAAATTTCACCAATTGACTTTAATGGGGAAATTGAAACTGCTGCCACTCTTTAAACTAAGGTCCCCAAACTTTGCAGAGTTAGTCACCAGGTAACTGCGGTTCAAGGTTAGAAAAAGTAGGCGGAGTTGCCAACAGCAATCAGATTTTACCTGTTGACTTTCAATGGGGAAATTCAACCTGCTGCCATTCTCTCCAGGGTCCCCAAACTCTTCACTCTGAATTTTTAGGTTTAGAGCCACCAAATCAGATTTCAACAGTTTTTTCTGATTTTTCTTTTTTTTGGTTTAAATTTAAAATGCTGGCATTCTTATAATTTTTATGGCAAGGTCCCCAAACTTTGTTAGTCACTGGGTGAAAATAATTCAAGGTTTTAAAAAAAGTGGGTGGAGCCACATACAGCCAATCACATGTCTTTAATTGATTTCAGTGGGGAAATTTTAACTGCTGCCATTTTTACATGTTTAATGTCAGTGTCCCCAAACTTTTCACAGTTTGTCACTGGGGGGACTAAGGTTAAAGGTTAGGAAAAGTGGGTGAAGCCATCAACAGCCAATCCGTTTCCACCCATTAAATTTCATTGGTTATTATATATTTAAACTTTGCCAAGTTAGTCACTGGGTATTTGCCGTTCAAAGTTGGGGAAAGTGGGCAGAGCCACCAACAGCCAATCACATTTCACCTATTTACTTTCAATGGTAAAATGCTGTCAGTCCCACAATTTTTACACCTGAGTCCCCAAACTTTGCAAAGTTGGCCACTGGGTACTGCAGTTCAAAAATAGCAAAAGTGGGTTTACATTTAAAATGCTGTCACACTATTTATTCCAGGGTGCCCACAGTTTGTCACTGGGTGACTTTGACTCAAGGTAGAAAAAGTGGGCACAACCACCAATCACAATTCACCTATTGACTTTTATTGGTTCAAATTTAAACTGCTGACCTTCTTTAACTGTTTTAGTCACTGGGTAACTGCAGTTCAAGGTTAGAAAAAGTGGGCAGAGCCGCCAACCGTCACTCATTGACTTTAAATTGCTGCCATTCAGACACTATTAAAACCAGGGTCCCCAAACTTTGCACAGTGGTTTTTACTATATAACTGTGATCCGGGTTTAGAAAAATTGGGTGGGGCCAACCACAGCCAATCAGATTTCAATTAGTGACCACATTTTTCAAACCAAAAAGTTTGTTCTCAAACTTCTCTTTCTAGTTAGAACCATTTTGTTTTTTAAGGGCAGTGTTTTTATTGAAGAACAAAACTAAATCAGAAATTGATATGATATTACTGAGCTCATTATATCAGTACCCTGATTACTGACAGGCAAATTCTCTTGACTAATTTTTACTAAATGTCACCATTTGTATGGTGCTGCCTGTTTATAGCCCCAAGGTTAAGCTAGTGTTTTGTACAGGTGGTATCAGTGCAGTGCCACACCTAGAAGAGCAACATCATTCTGTTACAGATCATGGTGGAAGGGGGCACAAAAGATTTGGCTCCAGAGAAAAACAGGAAAACTATGGGTCGGGATCATTTGGGGGAAATACTAAAAGGTATAATAAAATTCAAATGATAACATTCAAACAATTTACTTCTTTGGGACCCAGCAGTAAAGAGGGTCCAGTGAAGATTCTGGCAGAGGCAACGCTGTATACATGTATAAACAAATCATTTGCACGAGGGTCACCAGAAGGGTGCAACAAAGTGCACATTGGCTGTGCTTTAGTTCAGACCCATAAAGGGAGACTATTTACACTTTCACTAATTGGCGTGGCCTAGAATGCATTTGTAGATTATCCTACAATACATACTATTTCACAGGTTCCAGGCAAGTGAAGTTTAGATAGCAAGCCCATATTTTACGCATTTAGGAGCAGATTTATAAAAATGTATTTATCAATGACTATGAAGATTTTCATTCATCCATCCATGTCCATGTCATGGTCCTTCTCAAAAAATTTACATATTGTGATAAAGTTCATTATTTTCTGTAATGTACTGATAAACATTAGACTTTCATATATTTTAGATTCATTACACACAACTGAAGTAGTTCAAGCCTTTTATTGTTTTAATATTGATGATTGTGGCATACAGCTCATGAAAACCCAAAATTCCTATCTCAAAAAATTAGCATATCATGAAAAGGTTCTCTAAACGAGCTATTAACCTAATCATCTGAATCAACTAATTAACTCTAAACACCTGCAAAATATTCCTGAGGCTTTTAAAAACTCCCAGCCTGGTTCATTACTCAAAACCGCAATCATGGGTAAGACTGCCGACCTGACTGCTGTCCAGAAGGCCATGATTGACACCCTCAAGCAAGAGGGTAAGACACAGAAATAAATTTCTGAACGAATAGGCTGTTCCCAGAGTGCTGTATCAAGGCACCTCAGTGGGAAGTCTGTGGGAAGGAAAAAGTGTGGCAGAAAACGCTGCGCAACGAGATGAGGTGACCGGGCCCTGAGGAAGATTGTGGAGAAGGACCGATTCCAGACCTTGGGGGACCTGCGGAAGCAGTGGACTGAAATGGCGTGTGCAGGAAATGGGCTACAGGTGCCGCATTCCCCAGGTCAAGCCACTTTTGAACCAGAAACAGCGGCAGAAGCGCCTGACCTGGGCTACAGAGAAGCAGCACTGGACTGTTGCTCAGTGGTCCAAAGTACTTTTTTCAGATGAAAGCAAATTTTGCATGTCATTCGGAAATCAAGGTGCCAGAGTCTGGAGGAAGACTGGGGAGAGGGAAATGCCAAAATGCCTGAAGTCCAGTGTCAAGTACCCACAGTCAGTGATGGTCTGGGGTGCCATGTCAGCTGCTGGTGTTGGTCCACTGTGTTTTATCAAGGGCAGGGTCAATGCAGCTAGCTATCAGGAGATTTTGGAGCACTTCATGCTTCCATCTGCTGAAAAGCTTTATGGAGATGAAGATTTCATTTTTCAGCACGACCTGGCACCTGCTCACAGTGCCAAAACCACTGGTAAATGGTTTACTGACCATGGTATTACTGTGCTCAATTGGCCTGCCAACTCTCCTGACCTGAACCCCATAGAGAATCTGTGGGATATTGTGAAGAGAAAGTTGAGAGACACAAGACCCAACACTCTGGATGAGCTTAAGGCCGCTATCGAAGCATCCTGGGCCTCCATAACACCTCAGCAGTGCCACAGGCTGATTGCCTCCATGCCATGCCGCATTGAAGCAGTAATTTCTGCAAAAGGATTCCCGACCAAGTATTGAGTGCATAACTGAACATAATTATTTGAAGGTTTACTTTTTTTGTATTAAAAACTTTTCTTTTATTGGTTGGATGAAATATGCTAATTTTTTGAGATAGGAATTTTGGGTTTTCAGGAGCTGTATGCCACAATCATCAATATTAAAACAATAAAAGGTTTGAACTATTTCAGTTGTATGTAATGAATCTAAAATATATGAAAGTCTAATGTTTATCAGTACATTACAGAAAATAATGAACGTTATCACAATATGCTAATTTTTTGAGAAGGACCTGTATATATAAATCTAAAGCAACTAGTAACTAGTAATCATTGAAGATGTTTCACTACTCATCCGAGCAGCTTCTTCAGTTTAACTGAACAGATGAGTAGTGAAACGTCTTCAATAATTACTTAACAAGTCCAGTAGCTTTAGATTTATTTATACTAGGTATTTATCAGTGGGTGAGTTTTTATGTATTACCTTTTATTGGTGCTGCTGTTAAGAGAGAACTGCACCAGTCAGGGGTAGCTGGGAGCCAGCGCATGCACAAGAAGAAGGAAGAGGATCGCAGCTACCCCGGAACTCTGCACAATTTATTTGGCAATCTTGTTTCCTTCCCAAGATTATTGCTTCTTTTTATTTAGCCCTGTATAAATTAAGCTAAAAGTAGCCACACAAAGCCGGCCCAAGTAACTAGTATAGTAATTATGTATATTGTGCATAGCACTAGCCAATAGGGGCAGCAGCCCTGTAATCATGTATACTGGGCTGCCATTGGTAACCATTAGGTATGCACCAATGTGCATCTCGGTGAAGGTGGTGGCAGGGGGCTTCCTTCAAAATGGAGACTGATTTAGAAGTGTGGAAATGCACTGTACTGTTTTATCCACAAGTCAGGTACAGTAGACCTGTGCATTAACCCTGTAGGGCAGTGGCAGACGGGGAGATTTCTCGCCCCGCGATGCCATCCCACTGCAAGAATGTAAATCGCTGGTGGGATGGCATACACGTTGTTATGATTTCCTGAAGTTTCCTCTCAAGGCAACTTCGGGTGACTTTGGGAAATCTCATCGACGCATATTACTGCCCTTAAAAAGACAGGGATTGTGAATTCCACAATGCAGGGAAAAAATTACCTATGTGATAGTGCTGTAGATTTTGTTGAAAATTGTAATTCATTGAGGTTTCCAAAGAGAAAAGGAACTTGACATAAAGTAGTCCACAAATATTTAGCAGCAAAATTGCCCTAGATCTTCATAGGAAAGATACAAATTCCATACAAAGCGCTTTCTCTTGTTCTTATCTACTCTCTTTGTGCTTCTCCATGTTATATTAATGTATAACATTTCTTCAGATAACATATCTATCTCCCTTTCTTTGAATATCTGTTAAAGCTTAGGGCCCACATTCTCATGATTGTGGTTTTAAAAGAAGAAGGCAAGTGTTGGAGAATAGGCACTCCTCCCTTCTTCAGATCTGATGGGAATATACAGTGGTGCTTGAAAGTTTGTGAACCCTTTAAAATTTTCTATATTTTTATTTGATTGGACCTTAAATATCATCTGGTTTTCAAACCTAAAAGTAGATGAATAAAAACTACTTGGCCAAATGAAACAAGAAATATTATATTTAGTTATGTATTTATTGAAAAACAATGATTCAATTACATATTTATTTGTGACAAAAGTAAGTGAATTGTGCTCTCAGTATTTGGTGTGATCCCCTTGTGTGGCAGTAACTGCAACTGAACATTTGCGGTAACTGTTGTTCAGTTTGCACATTGAATTTTAGACCCTTCCTCCATACAGAACAGCTTCAGCTCTTGGATGTTGGTGGGTTTTCTCACATGAACCACTTGCTGTAGCTCTTTCCACAACATTTCAATTGGATTAAGGTCAGGGCTTTGACTTGGCCATTTCAGAACTTTCACTTTATTGTGTAACCATTCTTTGGTAGAACGACTTGTGTGTTTAGGGCTCTGGCACACGGGGGAGATTAGTCGCCCGCGATTTAACTCCCTGTTCGCGGGCGACTAATCTCCCCCGTGTGCCAGAGCCCTTAGGGTCATTGTCTTGCTGCATGACCCACTGTCTCTTGAGATTTTCCTTTTGAATTCTCTGATATAGTTCAGAATTCATGGTTCCATCAGTGATGGCAAGCCGTCCAGGCCCAGATGCAGAAAAACAGGCCCAAACCGGAACACTCCCACCACTATGTTTATAGCTGGGATAAGGTTCTTATGCTGGAATGCAGTGTATTTCTCCAAATATAACACTCCTCATTTAAGCCAAAAAGTTCTATTTTGGCTTCATTTATCCACAAAATATTATTCCAGTATCCTGATCCACATGATCTTTAGCAAACGTTAAACAGGCAGCAATATTTTGGGGGAAGAGCGGTGGCTTTCTCCTTGCTACACTGCCATGCACACCATTGCTGTTCTGTGTTCTTCTGATGGTGGACTCATCAACATTCATCAATGTGGGACAGGTCTTCAGTTGCTTAGAACTTACCTTGCATTCCTTTGTAATCATTGAGGACTATAAGATGCCTTTAAAGGTCGACCACTTCTGGGTAACATAACAACAGTCTTGAATTTCCTCCATTTGTACACAATCTGTCTGACTGCTGATTGGTGGAAAACAACAAGGGGTCCTCTGCACTCTCCCATTATCAATATATATAGGACATTAAGACATTATGTGTGGTAAGCTGCCAAGATATGCCCTTCCCTTTAGCAAAACAGGGATTATTTGTCCATATATTGCAATATGAGGGTGAGGGCGGAAGACCTCTTGTTGCTGTCTATATACATTTTGTGGTCACAGTCTCATTGCACCCCCGCCTAATGATTTAAAATTTAGTGGTGAGCACAACTTCCCCCTTTTTTTTGCTATTGTTGATTGGTGGAGTCCAAACTCTTTAGAGATAGTCGTGTAACCATTTCCAGCTTCATGGGCATCAATAACTCTTTTTCTGTCATTAGACACCACTGTTCAAGCCATGATACACATCCACAAATGTGTTGTATGTGTGATCAGGATTTACTGGACCTGACTGTCATCCTATTAACTGAAAACACCAGACTCTGATTTTACCTTCAAATTATATGATAATCCCAAGGATTCACTTACTTTTGCCACACACAGAAATGTTATTGGATCATTTTTTCATTTATGTATTTTAATAAATACATAACCAAATACAGAGCCCTCCATAATGTTTGGGACAAACACATTCCAGACTAAATTTATTTGCATTAATTTCAATTTCACCACATAGAAACTATAACACTTTATATACTTATTCCCCCTCATTTCATGGCACCATAATGTTTGGGACAAAGTATTGGGAGGTATATTAAAGCAGTCATGTTTAGTACTTTGTTACATATCCCTTGCATGTAATGACTGCTTGAAGTCTGTGATTCAAAGACATTACCAGGTACTGAGTATCTTCTCTGGCGATGCTGTGCCAACCCTCTTACTGCAGCCACCTTTAACTCCTGCTTGTTCTGGTGGCTTGTCCCTTTAGCATATGGAAGGCAAGTTCAGTTGGATTTAATCAGGTGACTGGCTTGGCAATTCAAGAATTTTCAATTTTTTTTTAGCTTTCAGAAACTCCTGTGTTGATTTAGCAGAATGTTTGGGATCATTATCTTGTTGCAGGATGAAGTGCTGTCCAGGGGTGTTTTTGGCCCCTGAGCCTCCCAAGGTGGCCCCTTTAATGCAGCCCCCCTCTCAACCCCCATGCCCTTACCTTTACAGCGTCTCGGGGGTCCAGGGGGGGGGGCCGCATCGCTAGTGTAGAGAGCACGCTTTTTAAAAATGAAACGGAAATTCGTCTCTTAAAGTTACCAGGAGCGGCTTTTTGCCGCCCCTGGTAACTTTGAGGGCGCTGCTGCCTGAGATGAGTTTCTAACTCGCCCTATGGTAGCAGCGCCCCTGGTACTGTCCATTGAGTTTGGAGGCATTTACTGGAACTTGAGCAGATAAATTGTTTCTATATACAGTACCTTAGAATTCATTGTGAACTGCAATCAGCAGTTACATCATAAATGAATAGTGTGCCAGTACCTGTGGCAACCATACATGCCCAAGCCATAACAACCCCCCACCATGTCTAACAGGTGAAATGGTATGCTTTGGATCTTGGGCAGTTCCTTTTTGCCTCCTCAAGGTGCCCAAACACGTCAAGATCCACTTGCTTGGCCAGGTTTGGCCCTGGGGCCAAACGATCGAATTATGGTGACGGCAATGGGCGCAGTCCGTTCGGGGACCGTATTAACGAGCCGACTTGGTCCCCGATTTTAACCTGCCCGATCAATATCGGGGCAATTTCAGGCCAGATGTCAGGCATGCCCGTCGTCGTTGCTGCCTCTACATCGGTCTAAGGGACCGATATCAGCAGCTAGAATCAAACTGTAATCTGGCCATTTTTGTGGCTAAGCAGCCTGCGTATCACCTGGATAATCACAGACACCTATGAAGCCAATTGTCCCAAACAATATGTTGCCCTGAAATGAGGGGGGCTGTGTATAAAAAGTGTTTTATTTTCTTCATGGTGAAACTGAAATGTATGCAAATAACTTAAAATCTGGAATGAGCACTTTAATCACGTCTCAATTGTTTGATTTAAAATTTTACACTGAGGAGCAGAGGGGTAAATCAAAGAATCAAGAAATGTGTCTTTGTCCTGAACATTATAGAGGGCAGTGTCTAATAATATAAATATAATCATATCATATAAAAATATAGAAAATATAAAAGGGTTCACAAACTTTCAAGCACCACTGTGTAAAGAAGTGCTAGTGCTGGAGTCAATGTCAGAAATCCAGTTCAGTTTCCAAAAGATAAGAAACCTCTAGCCAGGATACGGGTTTTAGAGCAGTCCCAAAAACATGGGCTAGTGTACCAATAGCCCCACATTGCCTCCAACAGAGCAGTGATACTACTGGGTATATATGAGGCAGCTTCTGTGGGGGTGCTGTAAATCATATGATTCCAACTTTTTGATCTCTGCTCTGCTGCACATTTACTGGGAAATGTGGTGCAACAAGATAAGAGTGCTAAGGCACTTACAAAGTTAAAGGGTAATAAACACAAATACAATGTTTTGGATTATGCAAAATTTTATACATATCTTTGCTTACTCTTTCTTCAAGATATCTTCCTATGCAAACTGAAGGCACACATTATTCTGTACTCCATACTCCTGTAAAAAAGCTAACTGCACACGCCATCTAGTGGTCAGAAATATTCCACTTCTCCATTAATGGCTAGCATGTCTCAGGCTAGGCACATTTTGCAGGGAGGGACTGTCGACTGGATTGTTGCCTATCCATTAATTTATTTAGGATAAATATTGTACTATAAATTTCTCTATTTTAAACATTAATGACATCAACGAATCCTGTTAAAATAGAAAAACAGGAGTGGGACATTCCCTCTTTAATACATTTTTACTAAGATCCAACACTGCCTGATGTGATTAGTAGCACTTTAAATGGTTGCTATTATGAAACAAATATCTTATGTATCTAACAACTTCTTTGTAAATTCCTCAACCACATATGTTCTGTATCTGTAATGCATCTGTATTTAAAACCCTCATGCTTTGAGTCACTGACCGATTCACGTACTTTAGCTTAGCAAATGCTACAGTTTAGTCCATTTTTTTAAAGCGAACCTGTCACCCTTACCATAAAATTCTGGTAGTACAGACAGTTTTAAAAACCAGCACTTATTTTTGGGTTTTTTTTCTGTGTAGTTCCCCAGATATAGCACTCAAATCAATGCCTTATGTATAGAGGTGTCTCCTGGTATTCTATGTCACAGCTCCTTCTATTCTTCCCCCAACTCCCTTATTGAAGCAAGAAATTATGCGCATCAGTTCATTAGCAGCGGATATGCAAAATTTGATTGCACAGGACCAATGTCATAGTCTAAAATCAATATGGTGACTTCTATCCCAGTAAAATACAGCTGCAGGTTAGGCAAAAATGAATTGACTTACAGATACTTAAATTGTAAGCTCTGTGGGGCAGGGACCTCCTTCCTACTATGTCTCATACCACATGGCACTTATTCCCTGTGCATTTATATATATTTATTATAACACTTGCCTCCCTGTGTGTAATTTTGTATTTTGTAAGACTGTACAGTGCTGCGTACCCTTGTGGCGCTTTATAAATAAAGTTATACATACATACAGATGCAGGTTGCTTTTCCTAAGTTCTTCTGTAATTGCAAAAGGTGACAGGTTCCCTTTAATAATAGTGATGGCTTCATTATAATGGAATAATAGTGCTAACAAGAAAATAAAATTAAATCTCTGTCCAGCTTTCCCTCCAGGGAGATCATTCAATGTACAAAAAAGTTCCCTTATAGGCAAATTCCCTCTTATGGTGCACTAGGCAATTTTTCTGTTCATTCCTATTCCCAGAGGGGAATGTCTCCTCCCCAGGATCACGCAAGGACAACCTTTTAGCTCACACACGGATCACTTGGGACAGGATGTGGAAAAATCTCCAGTATAATTTAAAATAAATCACTCTGCTGCACTTAAGAACCCTGGCAGTAGGAGTGGGTAAAGCTTTTCCTGTTTATGATCAAACCATAATTTGTTATTTTTATACATCCATTTAGTACAAAAGCCACAACATAAAAATCAGCGAGTCTAATGCATATGGAACCTTGGTGTCATGGAATGTTGGGGGGGTAATAATAATACATTTAAGACGACACAAATATTCCAGTATCTGAAAAGATACAAGCCCAGTAATTCTTTGTTTTCCAGAAACACATCTAACTCTACTGTTGACAGGCATGTTGCACTAATCCATCTTTAGCCACGATCCTTTTATTCACAGGGGCTCAGATTTCATACCTGTATCAGGTCATTGGGAACTCACTTGATTTTCCTGTACATACGGCACCAGCAATTAAGTGCGTTAGCGGTACTTGAAAGTTTCAGTATTTCTTTCCTTAGTTCGATCCATGACACACTTGCACAAACCTGTGGTGTTCAGATCAGACCTGGATAGTGAAGAGCCACATACTTTTCCTACATAAAACGTGTTATTTTAGATCAATTTCCTCAATAAATAAATGAACAAGAACTGCGTTTCTGATTTAATTGTTTAATTTGGTTCTCATTATTTAGGACTTGAGCCAAACATGATCTACTTTTCAGTCATATTTATGTAGCAATACTAACTTTCAAGCACCACTGTACCCTTTCCATTGAGATCATGACCAATCATTTACATTTAGAATCAGCTCAAAGTTTCCCCTTAAAATACTTGTTTTGCTATAAACAACCTCTAATTAGTGCTGGGCATTTTCCTTATCCAATGCTCCTGAAATTACATTTCAAAAATGCTTTGATGTTGATTTTGCATGTTGTGATTTCTTATGTAAATAACTTGCTTCAGTAAACCTTTTAAAGGTTCAAAGTCCAGCTGTGATGTAGGCAGTTGAATAAAGGCTTTATTAATCACTACCATAAAACTGACAGAACGGCCAGATTGTGAGGAAGGGAAGAAGCATTTTATTTATGATTACAGTGACAATTTTGTTTCATAGCCATTTTGTTTTCCTACCTAGTTAACATGAGCCAACATGTAGACGGCATCATCACATACAATTGATATGAGATGGCTCAACGCGTTTCGTGTGGTTACGCCACACTTCCTCAAAGGTGGATATTTTGCCATTGTCAGGCACCTGCCCTTTAAAGACACCCTTAATCAGATTATACTGTTCAAATGTTGTGCCAATGATCAGTTAACAGGCGAAAAAAGTCACAAATAGACCCATTTGAGTTTTATTGTTTAAAATAAAAAAAAAATGTCCAGCAATGCATACATATATACAGTTGATTGAAGGAACTTTAGAACACAGTTTGATACTCCCAATGTACAGTCCAATTAAGCTCTGGAAGTAAATGTTGAGTAAAAACAGCTTTGGAGGTTAAGGGCAGCAGATACACATGGACACTAACAGTGTTGTGCTTCATATCGACTGAACAATTTTACCATAGCCTCCTCTTCCTGCATCATAATCTTGGCGGTACTCATCTCTGACCTTTAATGAAAAAGATAAGTTGTATTAAAAACGAGAAACAAAAAAACATACATACATAACAAAACCACACCCATATTGTATGTTACCTGACCACCCGATTTCCCACGTCCATACTGTCTCCCTTCCTTAAATCCTGCATCCCAGTCTGTTCGGATTATTCGATCATCTAGCCGTGTACCATTGATAAACCTCATTGCTTGTTCTGCATCTGTTCTTGTATAGTATCTGATAATGATGATAAGGAAAACTGGAAAAAACACGTTTCTGGCACATACAAACTACAGCACTTCTTTCCCCTGTCTCCTCCTATCTTGTTGGCACTTTTTTCTGATCTAAGATTATCCTTGATCTCCAATACCACCCCCTACCCATCTCATCATTTTTTGCTGTTCATGTCCTAAACTACCTGCACCTTTTCCAATGCTTTGCTATTCAATCTTACATCTCCTTGATGATCCATTTTCTCTTAAAACTAATTCAGTTTTATTCTTATAGGCTTTACCCATCATTCCCATTTGCTCTCATTTTGTCACTTTGCCTTTTTTTCTTCCCAGAAGGCTATTCTCTGCAGATGAAGCAGTAAAAAAGGAGATCTTCTACAGCAGTGCTGTCCAACTTCTATTGTACCGAGGGCCGGAATTTTTCTGGCCTACATGGTACAGGGTCGATATTAGAAGCCAAGTTTTGACCACTCCCCTTTTTTAAACTGAACCCACTTCAAACCACACCCATGTTATCACAAGAGCTTTTAAGACCATGCCCACATTAATGGTGGTAGCACAGCAAAAACCCAAATGGTTGGTGTAGGTATATCACACTTCATTCATATGTGAAAGAATTATATTATATCAAGACATACCCTTAAATCTATATGGCTTCTACTCCCCTGTAGATAGCACAGCAAACCCCAGCACATAATTACACACCTTAGGGACCATATAATGACTATTTCCAACTGCTAACAAACTCCCAGAACAAGCCCCTGCCAGGTTCACCTCCCATATGGCAGGCAGAGTATGGCACACACAGGCAGAGTATGGCACACCCAGACACATACAGTGACACAATGCTCATACTGAGGTGTGAACAGGTGAACAATGTGTGCATTTACAGTTTGAGTGTGAACAATGCAGGGGTAAACAATGCAAACCCTAAAAGGGGTAAACAGTATAGGGGACTAAATGTTTAAACAATACAGGGGGATTACAGCCTGAACATGAGGTGTGAATGATGCAGTGAGCCAGTTAATCTCAGTACTGATAACATTCTTACAAAGGGAGGGGGGGCACTGGCTGCCAGTTAGACAGCCCTGTTCTACAGAAAGAAAAGTGTAAAAAATAACTGGTGGGGACTGGAAGGAAGTGCATTTAAGGGAAATTACTGTGGGGATCTGCTGGAGATTACCATTAAAGTCCAAGGGGTGTGTGTGCTAAAAGAGTGAACAGCGATTTCCCAGACACAGACTGCAATCCAGCCCATCGAAGACACTAGTTTAATAATGAGAATTTGGAAGTGAGATCTGCATTTAAAGCTATAAAACATAGCTTAGACATCCTGGAAGTTAAGGGCCCCAACATTGCTGGCTTTTAGGACTAAAGGGGAGCTCCCAAACACCCATACATCACATATTAGGTGTCTATTTACCTTGTAAAATTTAAATTCCTGTGTGAATTTAAACGATTTATATTGCATTTCACTACATTTTGTTATTGCCTTCTGTTTCTATTTTCTGCATTAACTACCAATTTATTTCCGCCCCGTCTTGTATAATAAATACAGGTTTACTTTTTACTTGTGTTGGTATACAGTGGGAAATCTTTGGGGTATCAACATAGTCGTATTGCTAGTATCCAAGCCACACCTAGGGGTGGGCTACATTTATATATACCCGGTCCTCCTCAAAAGTGGGCAAAAAAAAAAAAAAAAAGGATTGAAAAAAAAAAATATATAAAAAGGATACTCTACAAAACAGAATCCACAGGCTGTTTTCTTAATCTTATCGAGCCCCATAACAATTTTTTTAACATCGCCGCTCTTGCTGAACAGTTCATGGATTTGTTCCTCTGTTGTATAAAATGACAGGTTTCCTACATACAAGGTGCAACTGTGCTTTAGCAGACACTCCTGATCAGACCGGTTTCCCTGTAATATAAACAAATCAACATAATTAGTGATTATTTGGAAGACAAACTGCATCCTTATTTTCTTATTAAAAAAAAATAAACTTTCACAGTCTTTAGAGGCAGCCCTGCCACAATCATTAAAATCATCTAGTTCTCATACAATTAATTATTCAATGCATTTATCAACACAGATTGTTTTGTAATAATTGCCTGCTTAACCTGGGTTAACTTCTATAATGCAATAATGTCAGTTTAAGCCTGACTGCCACATCAAGTCACTCCATGCTGGCAGGTCATTCAAGCCAATGCTATTGCAGATACCTCAAAGCAGGTAAGTACATTAATACGTTCAGACAAACTACCTTCTGGTTCCTCTGGAAGTGTGTGACACATACCCAATTAGATGACAGAAACTAAAAGGTGCCCATACACTATAAGATCCGCTCGCTTGGCGATGTCGCCAAGCGAGCGGATCTTCACCCGATATCCCCACCTACAGGTGGGCGATATCGGGTAGCAAGTAGCTTTAAAAAAAAATAATCCGATTGTTTTGCCCTGGGGCCAAACGATCGGATTACAGTTGCGGCCATGGGGCAGTCGGTTCGGGGGCCACATCAACGAGCCGATGCGGCCCCCAATCCGACTGGATTTTCTAACCTGGCCGATCGATATCTGGTCAATTTCAGGCCAGATATCGGTCGGCCAGGCCCCTCGTTTCTGCCCCTACACGGGCAGATAAGCTGCCAAGTCGGTCCAAGGGACCAATATCGGCAGCTTCTATCGGCCCGTGTATGGGGACCTTAAGAGAGAAGCACACACCAGCATGGGAAAGCAGGAGCTCATAGGGTATATGAGAGATGCCCATAATGAGTTATTATGAACAGGCCGGACTGGCAATCTGTGGGTTCTGGCAAATACCAGAGGGGCTGGTGAGGGCTGTTTGGGTCTCTTTGAACTTAAAATGCCAGGGCCTATTTTGAATCCCAGTCCAGAACTGAGTGTGAGCCCCCAGTGTTACATGATACAGGATTAGAAACCGGCAATAGAGTTCTCAAGTAGGGATTATTGCAGTAGGGGAGAATGAAGCAACAGAACAACACACAGATCCCGCTGGTACTGTAGCTCGTATCCCGGCCAGTGAGACAAAGGAGGCTGGTTCTGAGCAGAATGCGTGCCCCCACTGCCTACAGCACTACTAACAGGCACAGCCCGCCCAACCCAAACAGGTAGGTGCCGCCGGCAGCTCACCCGGAAGTGCTGGTCCCGATACTGACTCAGCTCCACGTACGAGTCGCTCTTTAGGGCACCCAGAGCCATGTCGGTTCTTCCTTACAGAAGCTACAGTCTCCTCACTAATCTTCTCCAAGTGGCGCCCATTAAGCCGCACAAGGACCAATCACAGAGCAGCAGTGTAATATTGTATCCGGGTGAACCGGAAACTATAGTGAGGTCAGGCAGGTGACCGTGAGAATTGGGATTGGCGGAGAGCGGCGCACAAGTGCAGTCTATCGAGCAGTGAGTGAGTATGGAGCGAGTGTAGCCGATAGCCGGGACTGCTTTTTATACATGGTGGGGCGCAGCGATATAATTCATTTGCACCTCTGCCCAGTTTAGCATTTGTACGTTTTGCCGTAGGTGGCGGATCTTACAGAGCGGCAGTATGGCTCAATAGTGAATTAAGCGACATTGGTGTTTGTGAGAGCGAAACTGAATTAGCACAATGGTTCTGAGGAGACTGCTCTTTACTCTGCTCAATAACCCCCAACTGATAGAGAAACTCTCCGAGTCCCGGCCCATACGGAGAGCAGCGCAAATCACTGCCTTCGCTGTCACCAAGGCTCAGCTGAGCGGCAAGGACGCGGCCCAGAGAATCCTGCGCTCCGACACTGTGCGACAGATCCGACAGGAGACGAGCAGGGCTGGGCCCCCCCGGGACATGTGGGAGATGGGCCGCAAGGCGGAGCGCATTAAGGACACTTTCCTCAGGGAGTTCCGGACTGGGCTGCAGGATGCCAAGAAACAGATCAAAAGGGGAGAAGGGAAATAATGATAAACTGTAGCCGCACACACTGCCCACTTACACACGGAGGCAGCTGGTTACCTTGCCCTGGCACTACAGCAATATCCAGGGCCTCCCACATCAGTTCCATCACTGGGCGTAGTTACCCATAGCAACCAGTCAGTGGGTAACTGTTAGCTGCAAACTGAAGTTTGAAAACAAACATTTGATTGGATTTCATAACTACTACTGCCCTGTGTGGGTAAATGAGCTAGAATTTGTCAGCTTGTGACAAGGTGCCTTTTAGAGAAGATTTCAAAATAAATGTATACATTTGTGTTTAAAAGCATTGATTTTGCTCTTTTTTTTATTTTACCCTGAGAAAGTAGATGGTTCATAATTTGTACTTTGCTTGTAAATGGGGAAAGCCCTGGGGTCCCGCTGGATGTAGAATGCCCAATAACACGCATGTCAGTTATCTGTTTTTCCAGGAGTAGCTTCATTATTAACAACCTGGTTAATCTGGTTGTCATTATTGGGTTCCACAATATAATGAACCTTACCCCTAGACACTTGGGAATATCCTGAATTTTCAATTCTTTATACCAGCTGAGTAAAGCACTGGAGGAAACAATAGTTGTGTATGTAGGCAACAGGATTTCTTTTGGTAGGAATAATAAGTCTAATACTGTAAGCACAATGCTTGGGGAGTTAACAGAGCTTAGTATATTTGGTAGAGCAACAGTGTATGTAAGCAGGGTTATTCTGAAGTCAGAATAGGGAGACGGGCATACATTGCTGCAATAGCATGACTTTTGTTTAGTGTTGTATAGTACTGCAGTCCATGACCTAATTATTTTATATATATATATATATATATTTCTTTTCTTTTTTAAGACTGGCACACCCTAATTAAAATTCAACTTCTTTATTGTGAGCACACTGCACAAAGTTCCGACGTTTTGGTCCTTACTCGGACCTTTCTCAAGGATATATAAAAAATAACTGGGAGCAGAAAGAAGGATTTGATTAGCAGTGCACAAATAATCCCCCTGCATAACAGTCACAACAAATGGAAAATGAAGGTTTTTTTTATATATATATATATATATATATATATATATATATATATATATATATATATATAATATGCATGCATACATACACTGGTAATCTAATAATCTGCCTCATAAAGACCAACATGGAGTAGCTTCAATCCCCCTGTTTAGCTCAAAATATAACAAACATATAGAGTAAAACAATAGGCAAAATGAAGATTAGTGGGGTGGTGCTCACTAGAATAGTACCCTGGAACAGCAGTCCAGGGTCTGAGATTAGCAATTATCACTCCCCTCCCCAATGATTAACCCTTTGCTTTTTCTTTTAAGGTGATTGTACACATTGTGCTTTGTCCCTCACTGAAAATCACCTCTCCTGAGGTTGAAAATGTCAGAAATTACTTTGACATTGGAAACTGCAGAAATTGGTGCTGCATAATAATGCAACATGGACACCTGCAATTCTGCATGATTACATGATCTACATGTTTTACCTGTAGCGAGTCCTGCAGTTCATAATGACAAGGGATTTTTGGACACTTGTTCACGGGGGATGTGATTTCCTGCATGTCATCACCCATTAAAACATAATTTTTTAGCTTCGTGAATTGTGGAGATACCCTTAATAAAGCAATTTCCTCCCCAAGTGAGAGTTCGCAATTAATCTTAGAGAGAAAGGATAACTGTAATTTTTTCTGTTGCTTAGTGAATCTGGCCAATAATGTAATGGGATTTGGTGTTTTAGATGATAAAAAAAACCTGTAAACGATACCCTTTTAACTGGTGCCTTGTTAGAACTGGTGCTTACCCATGTAACTTGTCACATGACAAACAGATTTAAATACATCTTTAGTTGTTGACTGTAAAATGACATACCCAAGAACAGCAACCATCCTCCCATTCAATCAATATAATATGAAACACTAGCTTTTTTTATGTATTAATATTTCTTTATTTTCCCCATGCCATCTTTAGTTTCACTGAACTGCAGTAAAGTGCTGCATAAATTGATGATGCTTTATAAATAATAATAAGCCTCCTCTCTGCACTGCTACTATATAAGGGGCTATCTAGGTCTGATGTCTGTGGCCATGTTGACAAGAAAGAAGCTTTTTTTTTTTTTTTTTTTTTTTTTTTTTTTTTTTAAAATAGGTTCATGACCATTTTTTTTACTTAATACAATTCAATACTATTAAAAAAATGAACATTTTGTGCTTTTCCTGTAGGTAAAAATATAAATGTAAGTGCATAAAGCCATGAAATGGAATAAACAAAATATTTAAATCCCTTAAAACAATCTGCAGCCAGTGTTACTAAAAGGAGACAGTAATACAGGTTGGAAAAAGGTTGGCCAAGTTCGACATATATTGCATGCTGAAGGTGCAGGAGAGCTGATACACACCAATTGTGTGGATATTCAAACTAAACAAAGGGACTGGAATAAAAGACTAAATCCAGCAGTTGTTAAAGGCAACATACTGCAACCTCCCCTGACTGTCAGTTGTCACAGGGCAGCTGTGGGCACTGATGTTTTCCATCTGTGGGAATCTTGCAAAGTAGAGAATTGTCACACTGCCTTTTCTCGTAATTGGCAGGAGGTCGTCTGTGAAACAATTTATAAGTCAATTCTATTTCAGAGGTGAAGCTCTGTAGATCCAGCTATGCAAGTTGCAAGCAGTGCCAGTATAGTTTTGCTCTAATTCTTCAAATCAGCTGCAAATTGCCCAACTCTGAATCTAAAATTGCTTTTCTTTAGATTTGCCTGTTCTTCTAAAATGTTTAACACATGCGGCAGATTCTCAGCCTGTAAATAAACGCAGGCAGAGAAACCTTAGGCTCCTGAAAGCTTCATGATGTGCGAGCACCCAAAGCCATTCTAGACAGTGCCCAGAATAACACCTTTTTTACTTGCATTGAGTCTTTGTTTCTACTGCACAAGCAGCTCAGTTACTTCCTACTCTAGCAAGAAGCTTCACTACCTTTTTCTGTTCTGAGCTCTCCTCTGTCAAAGAGGTGCCAACTGTGCATGCCTTGTTGATTTCCATTGGAGCAGAGGCAACAGGCCTGCACAGTAGACAGCTGTTTGACCGCCTTTACAGTCAAAAGGAGAAGGAGAACTCAGAAAAGAGGATGGAGCGTTGCTCTAGACTAGGAAGTACTTGGAATGAGCTGGAGTTTTCAGTTTGTTATTTAGAAACCACATAAAAATAAATGCAGGGAGAAAGAGAAAGGTATGTTATTCTGGGGGCTGTTTAGAGTTTGAGGGATTTTCATATAAAAGCTAACTTCTCCTTTAAAAAGTGTTTGGAAGTTGAACAGCCACTTTAATCATTTAACGGGACTTTCCTCATTGTCTTTTTGTTATACATGCCAGTCACTGGAGATACAGCTGAATGCAAACATTTTAACTTGTAAGTTAAAAAATAGGAAACAACTACTGCAAGAATCAGTGGGATCAGCGAACTAAACTGTATATGTGCATTAACATTTCCACATAACGTTCCACATAACCAAAGAATTCCTGGAGTAGCTGGCCCTTCTTTTCACTTACTGTTGGATCTGCTGACCAGGGTCCCTTTACTAACTTGCTATTAAGAAGCTTTTAAGCCAGAAGTCAATTGACTATTTAAGTAAAGTAAAATAAAACAAAATAATAACAAAATAACAGAGTTTCAAGTACAGATGCAATGTATAAAGGATATACCTGTACCTAAGCCTACCTAAAGGTCCCCATACACGGGCCGACTATAGCTGCCGATATCGGTCCCTTGGACCGGTTCGGCAGCTAATCGGCCCGTGTATGGGCAGAACAGAGCAGCCTGGCCGACCGATATCTGGCCTGAAATTGGCCAGATCTCGATCGGCCAGGTTAGAAAATCCAGTCAGATCGGGGACCGCATCGGCTCGTTGATGTGGTCCCCGAACCGACTGCCCCATAACCACAAATGTAATCCGATCGTTTGGCCCCAGGGCCAAACGATCGGATTATTTTTTTTTAAGTTTCTTGCTACCCGATATCGCCCACCCATAGGTGGGGATATCGGGTGAAGATCACCAAGCGAGCGGATCTTATAGTGTATGGGCACCTTAAGTCTAAGATGTAAGTCTAGGTCTAAGTCTCTAACTATATTTTGACCTCTCTGTGAGCCATCTTATATACAAAATCCGATGCATTCAAATCCAAAACTCCACCCCTGTCAAAGGGTAGTCACACCCTAGAGAAGTCCCAGCCAATCAAGTCGATGTCATATGATGATCCATAGTAACCTCCAAGTTAGTAGTGTCCTGTAGATGTCACTGTTGACCAAATAATGGTAGTAGAAGTGTCCTGTAGGTGGCAGTGTTGTATAGGTAGTGATTTCCATTCCTGACCCTCATTCCCAGGGTCTGAAGCCTTTAGTTTGCCTTTTGTTCCTGCTGGGCATCCATTTGTTGTTGTTCTTTCCCATGCTTTTCCTTCCTGGACACCACCTTTGTTTATTGCTGTTTTGGTGCGGGCCTGTGGGTCTCCTCTTTTGTCCATGACGGGTGTGGCTGATTTACATACCCCATTCAGGAGATAGACTTGAAAGAGCATTTTATGACAGGATAGCAATCTCTGTGGCTGTTACACTCCCTCCTTCCTGAGCCCAGAATCACTGTTAACCCCTTATATGGCTCATAAGTCCAGGAGCAACTCTGATATTGAATATTACACTTACAAAATAAACTAAACACAGAATTTGACCAGGAGTGCCCAAACTTTTGAAGCAAAAGAACTAGATGACAGATACTGAATGTCCATGTGTAAGTATAATACTAGTTCCCACTGAGTGACTGATCACCGTCATTTGGCTTTCCATCAAGTTACAATTTTTTTGCAGTAAAAAAATAACATAACTAAAAGGTTCCAGTATCCGACCTTTACCAAAGATTTATAACATCAGTATAATACATGAAAGCATGTAAAATAAAAAAATATAAATACTGAGATACTAAAAAGTGCTGTTTGACCACTATACATACTTTTGTAGATCTCATGCCTTGTACATGTTGAGATTCACCTCAATCAGATGCAATGCTAACTGGGTAGTCAGATTACCGCTGAACAAATCTGACAATGGAGGTGGATCTTCCATTGACAAGTGAGGGAAAAACAAAGTCTGGTTTTTGAAAGCTAACTGACAGTTATCCAGTACTGGTGCAATGGTACCAGGGAACACTACTAAAAAATTATGCTTCATCTGACCTGCAAATTGTATATTTCTGTGTAAGAGATCTCTCTTAATCTCATTCAGTTTGGGGCACAGTTGGTCTTTATCAAACCCAGCAAGGTCAATAATACTCACCAAGTTTTGTCCATTAGGTAAGTAGAGCAAATGTTTAGGAGGCATATAGGTATGGGTGAAAAGTATAGTATAATGGGCTGTAGCGTTATTAGTTGGGTAATCAGACTGTAACATTTGCTGCATGTGTGCTAAACTGGGAACTAGCCCAGCTTGGTGTAGACTTCCAAAGAAGAAGGACCCTAAGATATTAAACAAGACAATACCACATGTCATGCCTGTGCTTCGGCCATACTGGGTACTTAATAAAACTAATGGCAGCAGCAAGGGGATCAGGAAGCGAGGTTCTTGGTGGTTAAATAATGACAGCAGTAAGAGAGGAACAAAGTAAAATGTGAACAATGATATTGTCTGTTTAGTTAATGACTTATTACAGTCATCATGTTTAGACTTATTTCTATATAGTGATGTATATATAAACCATTTTATTATTTTATAACCAAAATACACAGCTGACACATGAAGAAAACCAAAAAGCATGACCCCATTCACTACCAAGTGTGTCACGGGAGGATGAGTTCCATGCTGGGCAAGATTATCTGGGCTAAGGTTATAACGGAGAAAGTTAAGCGGAGTTAACACTATATTTTCTAGTATGTGCTTGGAGAAGGCCTGAGTACCATATAAAGAATATGGGTGGTACCCTCTGTAATACAATGTGTCTGCAGCTATAAAGATGCTTGCAGTAATAACAAAGCTAGGCAATAGATGTAAGATGTTGGAGAGTGCTGTTCTGAAAGAGAACTGGCAGTTTGAATGCTTTCCAGCCCAGAAAAAAACTGGCATAAATGCAAAACCAAGAAACGTGGGCCTGTTAAAGAGCCCAGCAGCCAGAACAATCCCAATTAGAAGCCTTGATTTGCCTTTGCAGTGGCTGGGACTGCCATGGCTGCTGGGTGATGTGAGAAGCAGAATCGAAGCAAACAAGATACCTTCTACTGCATTGCTGGTTGTCCTTGTATAGAAAACTAGAGTGACGTAAGAGGCAGAAAGAAGGATCATTGCTTTCCAGCGGTCTGATCCCCAGGCAGGTGCTATATGATAGATACTGTAATCCAGCAGGAAGGATAGAATGGTTATAAAGACCCTTGGAAGCACTAAAAGAGTATAGCTGTGGCTGAGTGCCCTTTCAGCACCCATGGGCAGTAATACTCCAATAATCCAGAATGCTGCGCCAGATGTTAGCAGAGGTATGAGTATAGTTCTGCAGGGGAAAGTAGGAAGGAATTCCCAAGGGCGATTGGTCTCCAAATCTAAGAAATCACCTTTGAAAGACAAAGTGATAAGTAATTTTATGCAGATCTATAACTGACTAGTCACATGTATACAAAATCAAAAATTACAAATGAAAACTCATTAGGGGTTTGGTTGCTCAGTTCAGGATACAAGAGAGAGTAATGAATCAACTACAGACAATGTAAATGTGTTTTTCTCCAGGGAAATCCTCTATACCAGTGCAGTACGTACATTATATGCTAGCGATATTATCATTACTTGAGTTAAAAATAAAGTGTGCAGTAAAAAAATAAAAAGCTGGTCTCTGAGTGAGTGGCAGTGCAGGTGACAATAAGAAATAAAATATATATAATATGATCCTTAACATGTCATACCCCAGAAAAACTTAAGTGGATTCTATTTTTTCCAGTCACTGGTCAATTGAATACACAATGAATCTTGTTCTTTTCTTTATACGTCTATTTTTTCTTTCTTGGGATATTAGGAATATTATTACTACACTTATCGATTGAACACCAGTTGGATCTTTTTCATTTCTACTGCACACATCATGTTTTGCAACATATTAAACTCCAGGGATATTATCAATACTATGCTACACCACCTTCAGCACACACGTCAGTCATCTACTATTAGATAATGAAGTCTGGACAAAGCTGTAAAGGAGTACTGAGATTACAGTTATGTTTTATAAAAAACAGAGACCCACATACCAGCCATGATCTCTGGGGACTGGAAGAATTCATCTGGATGGATATATCCCTTCTGTGGAAGTAGGCACCATACTATCCGTAAGAGGCCTAGCGCTCCCCACAACACTTTTGCATCCATTTCCAGGCACCTTTGAGCAGTGATTTAAGTGCACAGATGTACGTTTCTGTAAAGCCTAAAAACATTAGGAAAGTAATGAATTGTCTTTGAAAATATAAAGTCAGGTATAACAGTAGTGGAACTTTGTAGGTTTGGTAAAGGAAGCTGACAGTTTGACTGTTCTAAAGTAGCTTCATGTTGACAACTTTACCTTCTTGTACCATTATGCTCAGAGTATATATATATATATATATATATATATATATATATATATATATATATATATATATAGGGATATTGTGTATATATGTAATGTATATGTCTATCTCTAGTATTCACATTTCTACACATTTACAGTATACAGTGACTGGCCTCCAATATATTGCTCTAGGCAGCTGAGCATAGTGGCAGTTACAGTTAATACCTGGGAAACTACAATCAACTTGTGTGGTACAAAGATATATATACTTAAAGGGCACCTATCACCCTAAATTGCTTCCTCACCATGTTATTTAGTGCACATGTGCATAATGAGCGAGACTCCCGCTCGCTCATTATGTGCATGTGTGTGACTTGGAGATTATTGTTTCCCCTGACCATAATGTGGGCTTTATTAGCTGGCCCTTTAAAGTGATTGCCATCCTGGTAAGGACTGGCCAATCCTTCTGACAGAATATGTTGTGTATTCCCTAAAAGTAATTTCAAGATAGTTTTGTGTCTATGTCAGCTCTAGAGTAAACAAGAATTTGTTGCACCTGAAACCTACATAGAAATAGCTTTCTTTATTTTCTAAAGGCAATTAATATCACCAGGCCCAGCAGTATCCTCATTCTTAAATTGTAGGTGCCCTGCCAGTATTATATGAATGTTGTCTGACTAGCAAGACTAGTTTCAAAATGCCCAATGCACACCAGTACATTTAACACACAATGGTATGTGCAAAAAGGGTTTTTTTTAAATTATCTTCAAAAAAGTGTTTATATAATACAGTTACAGCACAGATGGATACAACCTAAACAAAAGAGAACAAAAGAAAGGGTGTGTTATTTGAATCTTAGGCTGATGCCACACGTGGCGTAGGGCTGATTTTTCAGCCCTACGCCTGCTACTTGTGCCTGCACCCGAATGAATGGGATACACTCTGGTGCAGGCACATGTAGCCGATATACGCATGAAAACGCGAGAGAATGCAAAGTCTGAAAATTTCAGCCCTATGCCTCGTGTGGCATTAGCCTTAATGTCTGTATCAGGCACACCCCGGGTGTTTCCCACCCTTCATAGCTATACAAAGCAAGGAGATTTTTTTGGGTGTTATGCCTTAAAATCCAAAATTTTATTGAAATTTATAGTTTAAAATAAGTATCAATTACCACTCATAAAAACAAAAATCAAAACAGGAACAATTAATAGCGTTCCAATTGGCTAATTAATTTCAGAGCAGAGTAGAGTGGTAAGGAAGGCGATTAATTCATTAGTGGATGGACTATGTACATTGTATGCAGTATATACATTAAGTGCTTCAGTGCAGAGATTCGCAAATTCATTAAATGGGAGTTGGGGCCAATCGTGGCTATATATTATGCATACCACCTATTAACTAATTCATTGGAAGTTCTGTTTTTAAGAATTCAATTATCCGGTCCAAATCACGGACATCAATTCAATTTCTAGTATTATAAATAGAAAATCAATATGAGCGTTATTATTGTCTCAGCAGCGCTCACAACCAATAAATAGGTGAAATAAATAAATAATTCAATAAATAGATAGAGGAGTAGCAATATTTTTAACTCAAAACACGCGGTAATGTACTCCGCGTTCTATCTGCAGCTGGTTGGAAAATTCTGGTTGCTATGGGTAACTGCCCAGGTGCAAATTTGCCCAGTGTTTATAAATGAGCACCATTGTTTTAAAGGTGAGAAAACATTTTAAAAAGAGTCCATTCCCTATGGAATCACATATAATATCAAATTCATAGTAACACATCAAGTGCATCAATGTGAAATATATTATATATTATACAAATTTAATAAAAATACCAGATTATCTGATTATTGTGCATAAAAAACATGCTACAAACATGGTCCAAAGGTCAAGATATTCTATTGATTAGAGATAGGGGTAAAACAAACATTCTGCCACATCAGAAGGAACATAGCCAGTATTCTATATATATTATAAACTGGCAATACAAGTTAAGATTTTTAAAAGATCTTTTCGTTATCATAGGACCAAGCTTGTTGAAAAGAATGATTTGTCCACCAACAAAAACAACCATTTCAAGCGATATCGTATAGTTGAAGCTAGGAAAACTACCTATTTGGTCCTGCAAACGATTGGAAAATGGGCACATTTTATTGCAAATGAAGAAAATTTATCAAACCTGCCCATCGATTTTCTGACTGACACTGGATAAAAAAAAAAAATCACTAGATTTCGTATGGTGCCCGATAACCTCACGATAATTTGTTGGATTTGTCTGATCGCTCTAAAATTGGTCGTTAGGGAGAGAACGTGTATGGCCACCTTAAGGCTAAACTACACAAGAGACTTTAACTGACCCACAATATCTTCTCATGTAACAACACGGAATTTTGTAGGACACTACAAAATCTGATCCCCACAGCTGTAATGCAAGTCAGTGTGTTTTGTTCCTGCATCTCCATCCGTCAGTCAATGTATATGAATGAGAAAAAAATGTTGGTTGGTTGATCAGTCCGACACCGTCCTACAAAATCTCCCTTGGTGTTTGGCTCTAAGGCAACTATATGCTATGTAAGCCAGCTAGTAATAAACCCAAATTAATCTTGCAAAGCAATAAGTTGCAGACAAACAGAGAGGCAATTATTATTCCACATCTTATAAAACCTATTCCCAACCAACGTAAAATTATATTGTGTTATTCTAGAATCCATGCTGACATGGCCCTGTTTGTGCAAAATATGATATCACACCATGTAAAATATAATTTATTACATTTTTTACATTGATTTCCTTTTTCGCTGTAATAATAAAACATTACCTTGTACTTAATCCCAACTAAGATATAATTAATCCTTATTGGAGTCAAAACAATCCCATTGGGTTTATTTAATGTTCAAATAATTTTTAGTAAACTTAAAGTATGGAGATCCAAATTATGAAAAGATCCCTTATCCATAAAACCCCATATCCCAAGCATTCTGAATAATACATCCCATAACTGTACAATAGTTAATCGAAGCTTGAAAGAGCAATAGTGTTAAAATGGAGTCACATTAAAAATCTATAATAATAATCTGTTAATAATTATTATTTAAAAGTGTGAATCTACTTTGTCTTAACAGAATCCAGTGCAAAATTTTCCAACACTCATACAGCTAGAAACAAAGGCCATCTTGGGTTCTAAATAGCTCTATTACTGTAGTGATGCATACTGTACATTATCTTGTGGCTATAACAAACACGTACAGTATAAGCTCATTTTACCAGAAACAATATACAGAGATTACATTTGCTTCCATATCACTTACAAACATTGAATGTACAATTATCTATTAACCAATGTATATGTGCACTCACCTCATGCTGCTTTCTACTGATTTGCGCAGTGAGAAACTTAACAATACAATTCTGGGCAATGGGCGCAATGTGACTATCCCTCCCAGCCACACAGTGTGCCAAGATGCATGATTCAGGTGCATTTCACACAGCAGGTTATTCATACCAATGGGGCAGTCATTTTTACTTCCTGAATCAACAAGCAAGATTTTTATACCACTTTTTAATCAGCATGTCCATTGACTATATCAAAATGAAATCGTGTGACTCCAAAGACACACCTTAATAAATAGCAAATACACACTTTAATAGTTGGTTGGATGTCAATTTACATAACCAAGTAGCTTTTTAGGTAGTGGGATCCTGGTGTGTTTGGGATGTCTTAAAAAAGCTCCTATTAGCAGGACCGAAACACGGGTGCCGCAACAAATATAGAAGTATAGAAAACACGAAGTCAGCACTCACGAATAATAAAGTCCAAGGGTGCCTGGGTGCAGTCCTAAAATCTCATCTAGTAGAAATTCTTCCAAGAACAGGAGAAGCTTCACACAGAACTTAAGAAACACAAAATGTTCATCTCTTCAATAAAATACATTTCCTGTTTCTTAAGTCCTGTGTGAAGCAGTTCCTGTTCTTGGAAGAATTTTTACTAGATGAGATTTTATGACTGTACCCAGGCAGCTTTGGACTTTGTGTTTTGTGTTTTTTTTTTTTTTTTTTTTGCATCAATGTTTTTTCACTACAATTTAAAGACTTTTGACTATTCCCTGAAGTACATGTGGTATGGCTACATCTGTGGATAAAGATGTAATTGATGTTGCCCTGTAGAGCTACCTATTCTCAGACGCAGAAGCTGCTGATTTACTATTCTCAGAGACAGCAGATGAGATTACACCTTTAGCTTTGAACAACGACCTTTATCATGAATTATTGAGACTTAAGGAAAGAGAAATTAACTTGAAACTACATGGAATTTATCCGACTTTTTTAAAAAGCAGCACATCCCCTGTGGCTTTAGTATATATATATATCTGCAGACGGTAAGTATGAAAGAGGCAAAAAGTATTCTCACATGTCTGGTATGGTACCAAGAACTGATTTGCTACTCTGGTGCCACTATTTAAAAGGGTTGATTTGACTATTGTGCACTAGGTAGTGTCCGTCTGCTAGAGTTAAAAAAGTACTGTTTGTATTTAGAAAAACAAAACAAAAATGTTTTGTTTAGTGTGCCCTTGCACTTAGACTTGAAGCACTTTTACCTGAAGCAACACAGAAGGTTCCTCATCATGTGGGAAGTGAAGCTATGGAATGATCTGCCTTGAGGTGTTATGATGGCACATTCCCTAAATGCCTTTGAAGTGAGCTAGATGTGTTAGATTGCTTAGTACTGTGTTGTTATGTGTGCATATGCATGAGATTGCACATTTATGTGTGTGTTTGTATTTATGTGCCTATTTGTGTTTTCAAGTGTAAAGTGGTTAAATTTCTCACATGCCAAGTCACCACTGCTCTAGAAACTAATAAGTGATGGGGGGGGGGGGGGATGACATACAGTAGACATATCAATTCACCCATATTTTTCTCAACAATCACCCAATTTTTGACCCCAACATCCCCAATCACCCACTTCAGATAAAATAAATTAGCTACCTGTAGGGGTTATTGTGTTACATTTATATTGTGCGCTGTTATTTCTCAAACTCAATACGGAAAAGACACAAATGCAGCCATCGGATCCCCAGCTGGAAACACCCAAATCCAAACTCATATATTAGGGTAAAAGATTCTGAACTTGACAAATGGATTAAAAAAAATACGTTAAAGGGATTCTGACACAGTTTTAAAAATTGTGCCACTTCCTGGGACCCTATTTCCTGGACATGAATCCTTGTTCCTCAATACATTTTTTGGCAGTACAGCTAATAATATATAGGCTCAGTTACTTTCATGCACTGTATATGGGAATGAGGGAAGCAACCTTACCCCCTGCATTCTAAGTGAGTGGGGCCTACAGGCTTGGGCAATTGTCATGTGAAAATCCAAAAAAAAACAAAAAAAAAACAATGTGGTCCAGGGGCTGAGAGGATGGTGTGTGGGGGTTGTTGATGCTGTTTTAGGGCCCCTTTAAGACAGTTGTTACCAATTGGGGAACTACATCTCTACAATAGGATGGAGGGCAACTTGAGAAGTCAGTTTAGACAGAAAGCCAGCTTGTGACACTTTTATTTTACCTACATCAATGATTTGGCCTTGGGTGACCGTCACTAAAAAATACACACTGAAGGCATGCTTACCGGTAAGTTAAAAAAGCCTGATAATCTCTGCTTTCTGCCATAAATACACACGGTGTTTACAACACTATTAGTGGAGTTGATGACTCTCTCATGGATACCACCTTAATGCACAAGGAGCAAATTGTCCACTCAGGGTATTATTTATGGAGAATGTTTGAGTCACTGCAAGGCCTAACTATGTATCTTTTTGCAGACATTAGCACTGCCTTCACTTACAGCTTATGGCACTTGCACTAGGGATGTTACAGTGGTGTGAAAAACTATTTGCCCCCTTCCTGATTTCTTATTCTTTTGCATGTTTGTCACACTTAAATGTTTCTGCTCATCAAAAACTGTTAACTATTAGTCAAAGATAACATAATTGAACACAAAATGCAGTTTTTAAATGAAGGTTTACATTATTAAGGGAGAAAAAAAACTCCAAATCTACATGGCCCTGTGTGAAAAAGTGATTGCCCCCCTTGTTAAAAAATAACTTAACTGTGGTTTATCAATTTCAATTTTCAATTTCAATATCAATTTCTGTAGTCACCCCCAGGCCTGATTACTGCCACACCTGTTTCAATCAAGAAATCACTTAAATAGGAGCTACCTGACACAGAGAAGTAGACCAAAAGCACCTCAAAAGCTAGACATCATGCCAAGATCCAAAGAAATTCAGGAACAAATGAGAACAAAAGTAATTGAGATCTATCAGTCTGGTAAAGGTTATAAAGCCATTTCTAAAGCTTTGGGACTCCAGCGAACCACAGTGAGAGCCATTATCCACAAATGGCAAAAACATGGAACAGTGGTGAACCTTCCCAGGAGTGGCCGGCCGACCAAAATTACCCCAAGAGCGCAGAGACAACTCATCCGAGAGGCCACAAAAGACCCCAGGACAACATCTAAAGAACTGCAGGCCTCACTTGCCTCAATTAAGGTCAGTGTTCACGACTCCACCATAAGAAAGAGACTGGGCAAAAACGGCCTGCATGGCAGATTTCCAAGGCGCAAACCACTTTTAAGCAAAAAGAACATTATGGCTCGTCTCAATTTTGCTAAAAAACATCTCAATGATTGCCAAGATCAATATCTTGTGGACCGACGAGACAAAAGTTGAACTTTTTGGAAGGTGCGTGTCCCGTTACATCTGGCGTAAAAGTAACACAGCATTTCAGAAAAAGAACATCATACCAACAGTAAAATATGGTGGTGGTAGTGTGATGGTCTGGGGTTGTTTTGCTGCTTCAGGACCTGGAAGGCTTGCTGTGATAGATGGAACCATGAATTCTACTGTCTACCAAAAAATCCTGTAGGAGAATGTCCGGCCATCTGTTCGTCAACTCAAGCTGAAGCGATCTTGGGTGCTGCAGCAGGACAATGACCCAAAACACACCAGCAAATCCACCTCCGAATGGCTGAAGAAAAACAAAATGAAGACTTTGGAGTGGCCTAGTCAAAGTCCTGACCTGAATCCTATTGAGATGTTGTGGCATGACCTTAAAAAGGCGGTTCATGCTAGAAAACCCTCAAATAAAGCTGAATTACAACAATTCTGCAAAGATGAGTGGGCCAAAATTCCTCCAGAGCGCTGTAAAAGACTCGTTGCAAGTTATCGCAAACGCTTGATTGCAGTTATTGCTGCTAAGGGTGGCCCAACCAGTTATTAGGTTCAGGGGGCAATTACTTTTTCACACAGGGCCATGTAGGTTTGGATTTTTTTTCTCCCTAAATAATAAAAACCCTCATTTAAAAACTGCATTTTGTGTTTACTTGTGTTATCTTTGACTAATAGTTAAATGTGTTTGATGATCAGAAACATTTTGTGTGACAAACATGCAAAAGAATAAGAAATCAGGAAGGGGGCAAATAGTTTTTCACACCACTGTATATACCCACCCCCAGAGTTCTACTGCATCAGCCAATAACATTATTAGCCCCGGCCCAGTTGGTTGGAGTGGTTGGTTCTGGTGACTCTAGGAGTATATTTATCATGCTGTTTAAAAAGTGTAGTGAATCATTACCAGTAATGTCTATGAAGATTTTCATTCATCCAGGTCATGGTATATCTAGTATAAATAAATTTAAAGCAACTGGACTTGTTTGGTAATCATTGAAGACGTTTCACTACTCATCCGAGCAGCTTCTTCAGTTCAACTGAACTGAAGAAGCTGCTCGGATGAGTAGTGAAACGTCTTCAATGATTACCAAACAAGTCCAGTTGCTTTAAATTTATTTATACTAGACATTACCAGTAATGTTGCCCAAGGCATCCAATCAGTAATTAGATTCCAACAGTTAGAAAATCAATACAAAGCATCTGATTGGCTGCTATGAGCAACATCACCTGTGATCTTTTACTCCACTTTTTACACAGCATGATAAATATACCCCCTAGATCTTGGCTCAGCACCTTGAAACATCCAGATGTTGGAAGTAACGTGTAGTTCTGCAACACCAGGAGAGATGGAGATCACCCATTCCTTTTCTAGTTGAGCCATACAGCACAAAATTCTAGCATAAATTCACAATGATCAGCTTTTGTGTAAATATTCACTGTAGGTCATTTACTGTGTAATAAGTCCTGTCATTCTCCGGATAGGCCAGGCATCTACCCTCTCCCATTCTATATATTCACATCAGATCAACGTGTAAATGGCACTTACTGAATTCCTCAGCAGAGACTGTGCCCATTATGGCTCCCTTACCTTATCACTGCCCCCTCCAGTGTCCGTCTGTCCATCCTCACGCACCGGCTTTGAGGGAAGATATCACACCGGGAAGATCTCATACCGGGGAAGGAATGATACAGGGGAAGGAATGATACCGGGGAAGACACCCTGCCAGCGTCCCAGCTACAGCGCCGGCAGCACTAGGACCCCGAGCTGCTGCCCACCCAGCCCATCTCCATACTGACTGTGCGACTTATTTGCTGCGCAGAAAGCTGAATCAGATCAGAGCAGGGACATTACCAGTTATTAGCAACGACATTTTGGATTATAGCCACGAAGATACTAAATGATAGATTTGTCAGACCATCTAATCCCCCCACTGGGTTTGTTAGAAATCTGCCAGTGCCCTCTAGTGGACGAAATGTGAGAAGCGCCGCAAGGCTGCACAGACCTATATTCGGTTTCCTCATCAATGGAACGTGTTGTACCGGCTCCACAAGAGAGCATGTTCCCCTTGGGAAATAAACTGTTCCTCATGCCTGAGTTCTGGGCTGAACTTTCATATATAGCATATATCAGGGGCTTCAAAATAGGAATCTCAAGTACACAGAGGCCCAAACAGCCCAATAAATAGTGAGTGTCTATGGCATCTTACAGAAGCCCCTCGTTCGCTGACCCGTTCGCGGACTTTCGGCAAAACTCGCGAATATTCGCGAACTTTGGGAACCCCATAGACTTCAATGGGAAGGCGAACTTTAAAACCTAGAAAAGCCATTTCTGGCCAGAAAACTGATTTTAAAGTTGTTTAAAGGGTGCCACGACCTGGACAGTGGCATGCAGGAGGGGGATCAAGCAAAAATTTCTCTGAAAAATACTTTGTAAAAAAAACGCAAAAAAAAAACGCCAAAAAATAAAGCCAAAAAAAACCCGCAAGCTATTCCTATATATATGCATAGGCGAAAAAAGGCGGCAGAAAAACCAAGGCGAAAAAACGCGGCGCCAAAAAAAACGCGGCGAACCCAAAGTGCCGAACATCGGCAAAAGTCCGCGAATTTGCGCGAGCGCGAACGCGAACACCCGATGTTCGCGCGAATTAGTTTGCCGGCGAACAGTTCGCTACATCTCTACTGGCAATTGCCAGAAGTCACAGATTGCCATCCAAGCCTGGCAGCTGGTATATGTTATATGTAGGTGCGAGAGGGGAAGTGTGACTGCCACAACTAAACATAAACCGTTTAGAGGGATTACAGCCTGCTGGGAAATTGTATCCCTCTGTGCCACAGCTCAGCACTATACAGAGCACAGGGAAAACCATGGATTATATATATGCTTTCATTATTAAACATACCTGGCTTAAAGGACATTCTTATTTTTATTTGTATTTTATCATTACTACTACAGGTATGAAATCTGTTATCCAGAAAGTTCTAAATTACAGAAAGACTATCTCCCATAGACTCAATTTTAATCATGTTTAAATTATTTGTTATCAGACTGAAGGTATAGAGATCCAAATTACAGTAAGACCCCTTTATCTGGAAAACCCCAGGTCCCAAGCATTCTGGATAAGAGGTCTTTCTGTAATTTGAATCCCCACACCTTAAGTCTACTAAAAACATGTAAATATTAAACCCAACAGGATTGTTTTGTCACCAAGTACCAAGTACAAGGTGCTGTTTTGTTATTATAGAGAAAAGGGAATATTTCTTTTTTAATGTGAACTATATGATTAATATGGGAGATGGTCTTCCTGTAATTCAGAGCTTTCAGGATAATGGATTCCATTCCTGTACAAATAGTAGTACAGGTATGGGACCTTTTAACCAGAATGCCCAGGACCTTGGGTTTTCTGGATAAGGGATCTTTCTGTAATTCGAATCTCCACACCTTAAGTCTACTAAAAAATCATTTAAACATTAAGTCCAATAGGATTATTTTGCTTTCAAAAAGGATTTATTATATTTTAGTTGGGATCAAGTACAAAGCACTGTTTTATTATTACTGAACACAATATTAGGCTCAAACACCACTACACCTACACCTAGGCATTGCATGTAAGGGGTCTGTTTGTTGTTCTTTAATGGATTGAAAAAAAATGTACAATATTATTTACTTATCATGAGTAGTGTTTGAGCCCAATATTGTGTTCAGTAGTTTTACCCTCCTTTAGTCACCAGGGGGAGTTTTGTCTCATACCACTATACCATACCACTCATACCACTATTTTTGCCCATTTTTACTTTTGAGTTCCAGGCACCTTTATTATTTTGATATACTGTTTTATTACTACAGGGAAACATGAAATAACTTAAAAAAATTAGAATTAATGAGTCTATGGGAGATAGCCTTCCCGTGGATAATGGGTTTCTGGATAACGGATCCCATACCTGTAGTAGTAGTAGTAGTACTCAAGGCAAGAGCGTGTCCCATGTTGCTTAAGGTGGCCATACACGTGGCGATCTGACGATGTTTCGTGCGACCATCGTCAGATGTGCCACACACCATTCAGGGCTGAATCGGCAGGTAAGGAGGTAGAAACAATAGGATTTCTACCTCCTTCTGCCGATTCAGCTCTGAAGGGAGATTTTGATCAGGCGCCTTCTATGGCGCCCGATCAAAATTTTCCAACTGGTCCGATCGGCGAGTCGGCCGATATCAGCAGGTTCCTGCGATATCGGTCGACTCGCCGACATACCATACACGCACCGAATATCGTACGAAACCTCGTATTATCGGTGCGCGTATGGCCACCTTTACACTCGGCACCTCATGGCAGATAAAAAAACAAATCCTACATGCCTCCTGCCCCTCATGAATGCAGGGCTGCATGCAGTGCTGTATTCACAGAGTCTGCCACAGGTCTCTATATTATAAAACAGAGAGCAGAGACCTGCAACAATTCTTTTAAACAGAAAGCCAATGAGCAAAGTGCAGATTGTGCCTTGGTTTGTGCCTTGGTTTAGCACATAATGTATTACCTAAGTATTACCTGGTGCCTCATCATAATTATATGACTGCTTGAGGCAGAAAATTCACAGAATATTTTATTGCAATAATGAGTATTGCTTCCAAACTATTATACTTTGTATAATAAGCAGCTTGGCGTGATTATGATCACCACCTAATTTTGATCTCAAAGTTACTAATAGGTGCAGTATTGCCAGAGGGTCTGCCAGTCATCACAGCCAGCAGTGACCCAGCATTGTCTCTGATTATAGGTTTCCATTTTTTAATTTATTTTTGTGATTTGCTTATTAAAGTCCTTTCAAGAGCATCATCTTAGACAGACATTTAATTCCAAGCTAAAAAAAAGAAAAAAGGAGCTATGGGCCACTCGAATATCTTAGAAAAGTAGAAAAGTGTAATTTATTTGGGAAATAGTTTGCTTTGGCACACCACACCCTTTTGTGTGATAACATAAACATACAATAAAAACCATGCACTGGGTTCCATCCCACCCAGAGCTATGACATATTATTTTGCATGGAAATCAGTACCTACAAAAGTATATTATACCATAACACATGATATAATAACTTAAAGCAAACAATACAATGCACTGCAGTTAACACCAAGCGCTAATACAACACTGTTATTATATGTGCTTCAGTTTAACTGGGGGTCCTAACTGTCTATTGACACTTTGCTGGTGGTTCTCACATAATTTTCACCAAATAATAATAATACATCACTATGTGCAAATTTAAACAGTTTAAGTTTGTGGTTGGATGGGTAATGGTGTACCTGTATTGTAAAAGAGAAGGCTGGTACTAATTCTCTTCCAAATCGACCTCTTAGTTAGTCAGTGACTTTCGGGGGGCCACATGGGACATAATTGTTCAGTTAGTTTGTGAGCACGCAGGTCAGATTAAAAAACAAACTAACTGAACAGTTATGTCCCATGTGGCCCCCCGAAAGTCACTGACTAACTTAGAGGTTAGAGAGCTTAAAGCAGAAAGTTCTGGCCATTATATTAGACATCTGCCCACTCCAGCCTTTATAGACATAAACATTTTTGCCTAACTAACTATATGGAAAACATTTTTCATTTTGCGTAGTCTATTTATTTATTAACCAGTTTAATTTGTACACTGAACTGTTCCTTTAAGACAGGGATGCCCAACCTTTCTTACTCATGAGCCACAGTCAAATGTAAAAAGATTGGAGGAGCAACACAAGCATTGTAAAACTTTATGGAGGTGCCAAATAAGGGCTAAGATTGGCTATTAGGCAGCCTCTATGCACACTATCAGCTTACAGGGGGCTTTATTTGGTAGTAAATCTTCTTATTCAACCAAAACTTGCCCCCAAGTCAGAAATTCAAAAATAACTACCTGGTTTGGGGGCACTGAGAGCAACACCCAAGGGGTTGGTGAGCGACATGTTGCCCCTGAGCCACTGGTTGGGGATCACTGCTTTAAGGCCACACCATTTACAAGCTACTCACCAAACACCTCCCTCATGCTCACATTGTGCAGCACTGAATCAGTCACGCTGATTATATGGCCCTGTTGCACTCACTTACCCCCAAAACACAAATGGAACAGTTCACAGTAGCCAATACTTGCATGCCCAACCATTTCTAGCCTCATTCAATCTTTCAGGTCAACTTCAAAGTCTCTGTCCAGCACCTACACGTAACCTGTGTACAGTTTCCATGTGCCACTCAGACTGATGCAGCTTTCGCTTTACTTTTTCATCCGGGCCCTCATCTCCTTTATTGCCCAACTTTTGTGTTGGACTGTACAAAACAAATTATATATTGCAATTTCTGTTATAATAGGCAGTGAAATATTATTTACTCAAACCTACTTTTGGGGCTGCTATCAGGATTTACAGGGCCCCATGCTACTAAGTAAGGAGGGCCCCCCACACAGGGGGACTGATTTATTAACCCAATGGTCACATGGACCCTTGTGCCAGGCACAGACTGGCAATCTGTGGATTCTGGCAAATGCCAGAGGGGCTGCTTCAAGATGCCATAGACAGTCTCTACTTAGTGGGCTGGTGAGGGCTGTTTGGTACTTTAAATGCCAGTGCTGATTTTGAATACCAGCCCATAAAGTTGTTTTACCATAAAGAGGGGGAGACAAATTGAATCTACTACATAAAGTGGAAGTGCGCTGGATTTTCTATCTCCATACAAGAGTGCCAAAGGGGTTACATTTCCAGTTTGATGTGTCATGTTATGTTTAACTATGTACCTTTCCTTAATGTATCCAAGATGCTAAAGTGTGCACTTTCTTCTTATGTATCTGATTCTGAAGTAGCGAATAATAACAATGCTGCAAATTTTAGATACAGATTATGCATTTGGAGTTAAGTGCGATTTGATCTTTTTAAAGTGGGTTTAAAAAAGCTTTTCAGAAGCCTCACATTTCTTATTAATTGGGGGTTAACCCTTATCAGTGTGGTTTTGTGCTCTACACCTTTGTTGTCAATGAAAGGCAGAAAGGCACAATAGGCAAGAGATGCAGATAAAGAAAAATGGGAGGCTCTGAAATAAGAGTGCAAGAAATGGAAAAAGAATTACAAGACACCAATCAACAGTATCTTGGCACCCAGTACCCATAAGCACTGCCCTGCCCAGACTGCATGCAAGAGCTTTTGTGAGAAAAGAAATCTAAAACAAAAAAGGAAGCGCACATAAGGATAGTATTGTGACATAAATGAAAAGCAGTTAGTAGTAAAGACTGCAGACTAATAAAAGGTAAAAGAGTATTTGAAAGTGTAGTTCACTACTGTGACCATTCAGATAATTTCAGCTTCGGACAGACCCCAAAATGATTTCCTTTACTGTACTGCATTTCATGTTGTTTCACCCAAAATCATTATTTGCCAAATTATGGCTTAATTCAGTATCAGTGAAAACAAAGACAAACATTGCTTGGGAAATGGTGGGCCTCTGTTAAAAATAACATTCTAAGCCCCATCATACAATGGGTTAAATGGTTGTCTTGCAATAGGAAACCTTTGCACTGCCATAAAGCCATTTATCAGGAAAGACATAATTATTCCTCTAAATAAAAATGCTATTGCATAACTAGACTATTTTTACTGTTTCACTCTGTAAGAAAAAAGTCAGTGTAAACAACATTAGACAATAATTAACAATGAAAAGCCCTGAACATGTTAGGGACAATAATTTCATGTTTATTTAGTTTGGGGATTGCACTAGCATTTCTAATCTTTCACAGTGGAACCAAAGACATAAGGGCTCATTCACAGCTGCAGTTGTGCAAAGGCCATAGCTGTTGAGCGAATCTTGCATTTAAAACCACTTCTTGCATTTGCACATTTAAGTGCCAGCGTGCACTGCCGGTCAGATGAATCAAACATAGTGCACCTACTGACATAGGGGAATCTTTGAAGGTGGTTCCCACAGTGACCCGCGTCAATACTCAATTGCCGAAATTCCAAACTGGAGGGCTGCTAAACAAAAAGCCAAATAATTCAAAAACCGCAAATAAGAAAGAAGACCAATTGCAAGTTGTCTCAGTATAGCACTCTCTACATTATACTAAAAGTTAATTTAAAGGTAAGCAACCCCTTTAACAGCCCAGGAGGAGAACTGACTTATGCTATACTGTATCAAGAGTCAGAACCTAATACACATACATTTAAACTACATATGAAACCATAGAATATCTTTTGATGAATAATTGTTAGAAAGTAGCTTAGAATTAAGGTCCCCATACACAGGCCGATTCTAGCTGCCGATATTGGTCCCTTAGACTGATTCGGCAGCTAATCGGCCCGTGTATGGGCACTACCGACGGGCCTTCCCTGAAATTGGGCAGGTTAAAAAATCTAGTTGGATCGGGGACCGCATCGGCTCGTTGATGTGGTCCCTGAACCGACTGCCCCATTGCCGCCAATATAATTTGATCGTTTGGCCCCAGGGCCAAACAATCGAATTAGCCTACACGTTCCCCGATATCACCTACCCGTAGGTGGGGATATCGGGTGAAGATCCGCTCGAATCTTCACGTTGTATGGGGACCTTTACATTTCTATTTGTTATTGGTAGAGTTCAGCTTCAATGTAAATATTTTTAACAACTAGGCATAATGTAGGCAAAAACATGCACAAACCCATAAAAACATGTGTACGACTCACTACAACTTTGTATTTGGATCCTTTTTTAATATTTAACACACAGTGTCAAATAGGCTGATGCATAAATATAATAATAGCTTCAGTACACAGCAACATTGTAGAGGAACATTACCAATACCCACAGGTGACTAAAAGTATCCATCTGCTTGCATGAAAAGATCTAATAGATAAATGCTGGCACAATAAATAAATGATTTCAAAAGTCTTCTCTCCAGGGAAAGGTGAATAATATTCCCTCGTGGTATTCAACGGTGGCTTTAAAGGTGTAGAGGACAATAAGGTAGGTGAACAGGGAATGAAGTCCAGTAATTTCCAATAGATGCCAATCTTTATTTGACACAATGTGATGGATTTTTTTGCACATCTTCAATTTCCAGTTATGTTCTGGTTCAGTTGCCAGCAGTTATACAGAGAATGTAATGAGCAGGAGAGCGCTTATTAGTAAAAACGTGATATTCACTCGTAATTTTGCTGTAAAAAAAAAGAGGGGGAGATCATTCATACCTTAAAATGCAGCCTGCCATTATAACTACCTCACAGGGAAAACAATAAACTTATTTATAACTAAATTATAAACTTAGATTGTAAGCTCTATGGGGCAGGAACCTCCTTCCTACTGTGTCTCATACCGCATGACACTTACTCTCAGTGTATTTGTTGTATTTATTATAACACTTGTCCTCCATGTGTGTAATTTTGTATATTGTACAATTATACAGCGCTGCGTACCCTTGTGGCACTTTATCAATAAAGTTATACATACATACATGTGATACACATGCAAGAAAAGACCATCAGTACATTGGTAAGATTTGTTTCCTGCCATATTTGCTTGGCAATGAGTGGAGGAGGCCGGCTGAGTTGTTTTCTCTAAGGTTCACACAGTAGCCTCAGTGGATGGACACTTCACTACATATACATTCTAAACAGGGTTTGATCTATTCCCTTCCCAGTTTGCTATGAAAGAATCTCACTTTGAAAATCATGTTGAAGAGATGTAATTTTTTCTCAAAATTCTTATACTGTACATATTAGTTAGCCAATATACAGTATCGTGTTACCACAAAAAAAGTTTTTTTCTCTTTCCTGAACTATGGCTAACATGGTACAACACTCTGCTACGTAACCATTATATCACATTATGTCACATGTTGCATTTTCTCTGCAGCCGTAAATATGCTGGGGGAGAAAGCACTGATACGCTGCGTCCACCTGTCAGTACTCACACAGAACATTTTGAAATCCACCCAGTGAGTGAGGTGTTTTCTTCACTGGCATGTTTACGATGGCAAACACCATAGTTTTGATTACATATGGCCAAAATACATGTTTTTATTTGATTAGCATCTATATAGCACAAATATGTTTTATATTGTTAGATGGCCCTCATGCATCATGACTACAGCTGGCCATATACTGGCTGATACTCCATAATATCTTCCCAATTACCCGGTGGATAACAAACGAGCAGTCATACGTTTGCTTGGCACATTCCACTGTTTCATTTGTTCATGCTGACAGATCCTCTCCATTTCCTTATCTGCTAATGCACAATGAACCTCTAACATGGGGCTTCAGCAGAGAGATACAGCACTAATTTAAGGTTTTATTATGGTGTATTATTAAAGTGGCATGCTACAATTACAACCATTGGTTGTTGGAAAGATCATTGGTCTAAGTTCTTACTAAGGTTAAGAGATGAATTGTCAGATAAGCAGGTAAAAACAAATAAATTATTTACCCCTGTCTGCCGATTCAGCATTAACATTCCGATAATCGGACACCTTCAAAGGCGCCAGATAAAAATTTTCAGTCCTGCCTGATCAACAAGATGGCCAATATCCAAGGCTATTACCGGTATTGGTCGCTTTGTCTCCCACCATACATGCACCAATTCTTGTAGGAAACTTTGTTTCATACAATAATATAAGTGCGTGTATGGCCACTTTTAGTTTTTTTTACCTTGTATTAGAATCTACAAAAATCTATTTAAAAAAACAAACAAATAAAAACACTGTTAAGAGCTACCTACCTGCACTGGAAGAACACTGCATACCTTCCAATGATTCCAAGTAACCACTGCCTAGCCACTGGCTATATGTTTTCTTCTCTTGGACAGGAACTATTTTATAGGTGGAGTCCTTAAAGATCAGGTCATTTGCATTGTAACTCGATGAATCAAACATTTTAAACTGAGAGCTGTTGTCATTCCCATAATATTCCTGTGCAAAAAAAACATACACATAAAATTTTTATTTGCTGCTTTTCAAAATGTAATTTTCCATGCCAGTATTCCTCCTGAATTCAATAAAAGTAATAAAAAAAATGCTTTCCTTTTTTTGACACAGAAATCTATTGGTAGAGCGCCTGTCCTGATGGGTAATTCCCCAGAGAGTTCTTTGGATTAGCTGCCAATGTGCTGATGGGACGTAAGCCATTCAGTTCAGTATTAAGTAGTAATGTTTTCACTATAAACAATACCTGGTTCTTAACATTCTACTGTACAGCGCTGCATACATAAGTGGCGCTTTATAAATAAAGATATACATACATACATTAATATGTATATCCAGCCATTGCAGAATTTACATTTTTCTGATCCCCTAGCAGAAGAAATCTACTTGCCAGTCCCAACATTTAGCCAACCTTTTGCTGCTCCATATCTGTAGTATCTGTAATATCTGAGATAGATGGTCCATTTTTTCTGTCATTTATAAGATTTTGTCTTTGCCCATTGTTAAATAAAGTTTTATTTCTCATTCTGTCTCTGTAGTTAAACACAAGTAATGCTATTTAATAAAATTATCCTAATGACTATGAACAATTAGGATGATCATGTAGGTTTTTTGATAGTTGTCTGTATATTGTACTATTCTTTCACTTGGTTATACTTACAGAAACAAAATTTTTAGCCAACTATGTTATTGCTCTCAAAATTTTGGACCCAGCCAAAGTGAATTCAGAGAAAGGAAAGCACTGAGCCAGAATTCCCTTCTGTGAAGCCAACATTTTCTAGCAGCAGTCTGACTGAAAACAAGGAGGAAAGGGTCCCCCATAGCTAAATAGAAATGGTATTCACCCAATAAGAAGGCTCTGAATTAGAATAGGAACAAGGCATACACATTTATAGAGAATAATGCACTTTTATAAACTATAAGGATTCAGAAAGTAATAGTCATTTTCCATAACTGTATAAAAGCAGAAGGCCACATGCTGAGTTATATTAGACAAGTACTAGGCATTTAAGGTAACTAATAACCTTATATTTTACTACACAAGTTTCAGTGAGTCATGTGACACAACTGACATCCCTAAGAAACAATTAAAACTGATAGCATTATTTAGACCAGTTGTAAGGATATATTTTACACCTTATTCATGGTGCCTGTATATCATAAATTGATTACCAGCATGCCTAAATGAGCTTCAAAGGTCTCTACTATCATTTGGATCAATATTTTTTCATTCCACAGTATTAGTAGGTAACAATTTAAATTTTCAGTTTCTGTACAATTTTCCCAAAATAAGGTGAATGGCTAAACCAAGGCTGTTGCATTAGCAAATGGTGCTGGTTCTATGAAACATCACAACTGTATATTCAATACACTTAATATAATAAAAACAAGATAACTATCAAGTATTAATTTATGTGGTTTGGAATATGTCACTATGATGATTTCCAGTTGTTATTTCCATCCATTTTGCAAAATCTTAATGCATTTTGCTGTTATAAAACAAAGAGTAAAACAAGAATTAACACTGTTATAGTTTATACACACACTTACCTGGGCATTAGCCAAGAGGCCATAGACTGCATGTATGTTTGTATCAGGATGAACCATAACTGCATGTGCTGGAACCTGAGCCCAATTACAGTCAGGGTACTGGCTTACTTCTGCCCGAGCACCATTAGGACACAGCAGCTGAAAATCACTGGACTTTAGATTCTTTGCCCAGGACTCTGTGCTTTGCCCTAAAAGAAAAAAGCATTTGACATCTGAAAACTTATTATTACCGCATATTACTCCTGGTGCATTTTCTTACTTATTTGCACCATTGCAAGAATCCATATCAGTCAATAAGATACACGCTTGTTTTACTCTAACTGCACTGGACCCAATGTAAATGTGGCTGGTATCCAACTGACTCACCCACAGGCCAAATGGAGACAGGCTCGGCATGAGTAGCCATACATGTACTGTACATGGCCACATTTCATTGTTCCATATGATCAGAACTGTGCATTAGCAGGCAATATGTTCAAACTCTTGAAGGGTGGTCAAAAACAACTCCTGATTTGCTATACTTATCCAGATGGTCAACCATTGTTATCAAAATCATCCAAACTCCCCAGCCAATGTATGTACATGAATGCAGGACTGGTCTATAGATTAGATAAGTCCTTTACTTAACATTAATTGGACTAGGAACATTTTCTTCAGTCTTGCAAATAGAAAATGTTCCAAAATCTATTTCCAACACTGAGACAGAGGAGATTTAGGTTTAACATGTTTACAGCACTGATATAGATAAGGCGCAACGTACTAAATAAAAAATGAAATATGTTTGATTGTGTAAGTATTTAATGGCTGTGCTGTGAAAGCTCTAAGCTTGCACAGTTGAAAAACGATTATTGTGCCTAACACTTCTGCATCTAATTATTATTAATAACATGTGCTTCTGTTGTTTGAAATAAAGATATCAGAGAGAAACAAAATGTCAGTGTAGGATTTGTTATTCAGAAAATTGAATATTGGTGAAGGTGGGTCTGTATACTTTTGCAAGGCACTGTCTATTCTCATCTCATCTCATGTTAGATAGAAACCAGGAAAAGAACAAAATGAAATACCGTCAGTGAGTTCAAACACAGTTGCATGTTTCACAAAGGCCACATCTCCAGCTTTCTCTGCCAGACATCTGTAATTCAGGTAACACATGGATGAGTTAGCCTCAGTCTTCACATTATTATCCTATTATGTCAAGAAGTTGATGTTGGCCAAACGCAACCATCTGATGTTTTGACATAATACATTTTATCCTTTATAGCCACCACTGTTCCCTTATGTACTGGCTTAATTCCCAAACCCTTGCATCTTTGTTGTTCAAAAAAAGCACATTGGCTCTAGGTAAATACATATAATTTTATTTGAATTTCTCCTCTGTTCTTGCCATTTCCTCTTTTGCATATTGTATCTGTGGAGGAACATATTTACTGTATGCATAAAGGCCCAATTCTGTCATTCTAAATTATTTGCATTCTTATTCCCTCTATAAGCCTTCTTTCTCTCCCCATATTAAGCACACAATCTATATCTGTGAAATAATGTTGCCAATTCCACATCTGCTGTTGAAAAAATGCATTATAGAAGATGTTAAACTATTAGATATGCAGGCCCATGAGGCTGTCTATTGTCTTTACAGTACATTAAAGAAATACACCCTGATTAAAAGTAGACTACCTTATGTTGGTCTACATGGTGGTAGAAATATTATGTATATTTTTACTTTACTATATTATGTATATTTTTAGTTTTATTTTGCCCACAGAATATTGGTGTACTTGAAAATAATACTAGGAGTTTCCACACAGTAATTTAGCTCAGTACAAAAATATATTATCCAATATACTGTATACATAAGAAAACAAACAAATAAACAAATTATAATGTAAAATACTGACTTGGTATTTAAACCTAATATTTAATTGCAAATAGTACAAATACAATATATCAAATGTTAAAACTGAGAAATATTGTTTTCTGAAAAATACTGTATATACTCATTTTGATGCCAGCAACATGCTTCAAAAAAGTTAGAACAGGAGCAAATTTCCCAGTGTGTTGCATCACCACTTGCTAAACATTTGGCAACTAAATAGACCAATTGCTGTAGTTTTGAAAGTGAAATATTACCCCATACTTTCCTGATATAAGATTTCTGCTGCCCAACAGTTCAGGGTCTCCTTTGCTGTATTTTTTCTCCCCAACTTTACTTCTGGGAGGCCCAGCCTCTGTGGGATCTGCTATTTTTAGCGTTACTCAACTTCCTTAGTATTTAATAATTTACTTTTTTTTAAATGTGTTGCTGACACCACATTAAATTGAGCATATATTTCCAAAAAAAAAAAAAAAAATAACAGTATGTTGCTTTTGTACTATTTGCAATTAAATATAGGGATTTAACGAGTGCCCCAATCTTAATTTATTGAGCAAAGAGAGCCATACACAAACTGTATGTCTCCTGCATGTAATCTTTAAGCATGTAATCTTTACCTAAATGCACCAGAATACCCAAAATACTGTTCCCGAGTATCCTTCTCACACTTATTTTGTCCTTTGCTGTCACCTTTACATAGCTTGCAGAGTTCGGGTGGAAAATTTTTCTGGTTGGCCCCTGGCACACAACTCCCAGAGAAAAAATTAGCCACAGCTTTGAGAAGAAAAAAAAATGCATGATATTTGTCAGTCAGTTTGAGATTTAGGTGAACAATAACAATAGACACACTCATGCAAAACTACAGATCTAATTTAATAAAGATCTGAACAGTACATTTAAATAAAGATATAAAACAATGCTGCTGTGGTCTAACACCCCGCCAGAATGTAGTTTGATGAACTGTTACATTAATCTACCGGTACTTAAATAAATGTGTCAAATTGTTAAACACTTTTCTAATTCAGTCAGGAAAGTGGTAATAACTGAGTAAAATCTAAAACAGTTTGGAATTCTGAGTCTGTCCCTGTGTGCTGCTTATAGATGAAAGCATACATCCACTATATACTTTAGTCATTGTAAAGTAACTTGTAAATTAAATGCATGTTCTGGGTCTCCCATGTAGCCTCTTCTAAGAAGGAACCTTTAGAAGCTGCTATTATGTTCTATTAACATTACTGTTAGAAGAATAACCTTTAGCAACATAAAGGCCTTATCACTAACACCAGAACATTAGACGAGGTAAAGATGGAGTTAGCTGGTAAAAATGCAGTTTGTAATGGTACCGGTGTCAGTTTGCAGCTTTGTTATTAGGTTAGGGTCAGTGTGCCTACAGAAAAAAAATTATAGGATCACATAAAGAGAAAAGAAGTACCTTTGGCTGTATTGCATTCATCTGGCCTAATGGAGCCCAGCTTGATGAGGGCTCCTATGGGTACATTCCATCCAGCTGTGCGCTCATAGCCTGTGTGGCAGGATTTCTTGCCTTTCAGATCATGAATGGTAAAGGCATTCAAAGGGTCTCTACGGACCAAGGCCACTGCATAGTAACTGCTAGAAAGATTGGTCTCTGAAAAAAAAGTGAAAGATAAATGAATGGACAGCACACAGTTACATTTACAGTGGAGGTAGATAAGTTTCTAACCCAAAAAGTCCTATTCCCAATTAGATTCTAGTAAAAAATCTTTGGGTTCCATAAAGAGCTGCTGTAGAGGGGCTATAAATAGGACCAACTGCTCAGGGGCCCACAAACCAGTAGTTGGACAGCTTCCATTGACTTCTACATGACCTTGCAAGCTTTCAGATGCAAAAGTTGTACACTCAAGTTTTTTGCTTAATAAATATTGAAAATTTTAGTTTTTAAAACCATAATTCAAATTCATGATTTTTAGTGCAAAAAAAACCAAACAAAAAACTAAGTAATAGTTTGTTTGCATTACATATTAAATTATACCCCATTTCTCAGTTTTTTCTACTCTACAATCAATGCAGCATATGTATGCAGTTTTACACCTACCGGGATAACTCTCCCCAGCAGCTGGCACCAATCCGTATGTCTTCCCAGCTTTGTAAACATCTCCTCCATCCAACGTCACTGCATCTACCTCCTTTTGCTGAAGGGCAAATGAAGAAAATGAGCAAAGGCAGAGACTTTCCTGTAATTTGTTGTAGATAAGAGAGGGAATACAGAAGACTGTGCAAGTTAAGTGCACTAACCCGTATCAGTTCCATACAAGCTTCGGGACTGTCAGCAGAAACACACTGAAGTGATGGATCCAGATTCTTATCTTTAAAGACTCTGGCCATATCGGCACACTTCCATATCTCTGGCGTGGATAAGGTGCACCAGCGCAAAGATTTAGGCAATTCTGAGGAAGAGAATTATTGGACAAACGGAAACTAAAGCAACATGCCAAACAAATGTAGCAAACATGTAGCTTTTGCAGTATTTAATAACCTGACCAGCCAATATACTCAAGCATATATTAAAGGATGGAGAGGATAGACTCGTTAATAAGGAAAAGCACCTACTCGTGAATATGACATAGGTGCACAAGTATAATTCTGTACTGTCCCACCCAGATGATGCCCATATTCAGGGCCCTGTACATTTAACTCATCATCGTATAGGTCACTGACCAAGATAAGACAAAGGCTCATTTATAAACTATGGATAAATTTGCACCTGGAAAGTTACCCAAAACAACCAGTTTAGCTTTTTTCAGCCAACTGTAGGCAGAACAATGAAATCCAACATCTGGTTGGTTGCCATGGGTTCCACATGCAACAGATATTTGCTAAGAGTTTCCTTACTGTCAGGATCACAGTTGATTCCTTTCATTGCCTGCAAATAATCATCCCCCAGCCAGGCCTGGTATGTCTGGTTACCAGTGGCTCTCAGTTCTGTTGTCATGTCTCTGAAAAGCAGGTTGTTACTATTGTAGGCTGAAGAGTCAAACATCCTGAAGCCGGAGCTATGGATATTATATTTCTGCTGCAAAAAAGAAACATACTGCATTTTAGAATCTATTTCTATGCATCATAGTGAAATGGGAAACTACATATCATATTTTTCAAATATAATTAATTTTGAAGCATCACGTCAGGCCATATGTATGCAATAAAATGGGTAGGAATGTGGACAGTGACCACAGGGATTCTGAATAAGCTAGTTCCAGTTTTATCAAATGCATTTTTCAGCTTTCTAAATTGAATCCCAATAATTTGTAAGATATTTATCACAAAGAAAGGCATTGGTATTTATATAGTGTTTATGTCATAAAATGGGCATATTTTGTGTGGCTTACAAATTCATGAAAAAACATTTACATGTTGATGCAAATAGTTTGTGATCACGATAGACATTAGTAGAGAATCACTTTACCTCATTCATCTAATTAATAGAATGTATTAACATAGTTTATAATTATAGAATTGTTAAAAAAAAAACTCATTGGGCCAAACTGTTCAACTCACCTGCCCATCCTGAAGCATTTTATAAATAAGGGATCCATCTGTGTTAGTCCGGGTCATAACAGCATGAGCAGGAACCCTTGCTAGGTTACACTGTCTCCATTCACTGATATCTGCATGGCTGCCATCTCGGCACAGTAATTGGTAGTCAGATGAAATCACTTCCCGAGCCCATGAATCTGTGTTTTTACCTAAAAGTACATGTTACTAATTATGGCTGTATTGTAACTAATACCTTCAGAGTTAAAATAAAAATCTATTAACTATACAGTCTCCAGACAGAAAATGGTATATTCAAGAGACAAAACTTCCATGGAAACTGTCCAATATATGTATTAAAACTCCGATCCCCACAGCATATTACTGTTATACAATAATCCAGTTTTAACACTTATTTTGTTAAATTAACAAACCAATATTATTGTATAGTATAATTTGCATTTACATAGTGGTGTAGTGACCCAGCCTTATGTAGACATCACCATTTTAAGTAACTCCATACATTCCCCTGCCAAAGATCTATACAGAGAGCCCATCATGAACATGTTTCTCTTCCTCTCTAAGTTTTCTTTTTTGGCTGAGCCCTGCAACCTGGAGAGAAGGAGTAAGGAACACACAGTGGGCCTGGAGTGCCTGCAAGTTCTGGTTGGGAAATACTAAGTAAACAAGTATTTATAGTTGTAGGCAGATCAAGGCTCAGCAAAATGAACCTAAAAGTTTATCTTCCAATGAACTTTAAACAGGCAACAAGTAATTTTTCCTTGGTTGTGATGTGTTGGGGATAGCATGCTGTGGGATAATGAGTATGTTGCATCAGTTGGCACACATGAAACATTAGCACTGAAACCACAAAGGTTTGTAGCTTTCAGTCGGTGACCATATTATAGTATTAGAACTCCGGAATTGTTTTCTAAAAAACACCATTTTATGAATTTCAAAACACCTTATTTCATAAACCCCAAAACACCTATTTTATGAATCCCATTTGACTTTTGATTACTAATTTGTCAGGACATGTGGAAGAGCCTTTTAAATGTAAGCAGCCAGGTCAATGCGGACCATCTCTGGTCTCAGTTTAGCTGAAGGCAAATTGAGACTGATATTCATAAGGGCAAACAAAATTTATCTCCAAAATGGTAGGATGGACTACCCATTCTCTTGCAGTTCACAGTACTGATCAGGACCTTTAGAGCCTAGTGTCAAGACTGACAAAAATGAGCACACATTCAGGAGAACATTAGCTAAGACAGAAGTTCTTGGAATGAATCTACAAAATGCTGACCAAATATACCCTTGAATAAGGATTTCAGAAGTTATTTTAGCAAGTATTTTCACCAATAACAAAACATCCCTTAACCCTGCTTTCAAACAGGGTTGCCAAATTTTTGTGCCCTATTTTATTTAGCCACCATGATCAACTTTTCTCAATTGCCCAGGTATATTTGATGGAGAAAGGTCCTCTCTTAAGTGTTCTCCTTGTCAATATAGTCTTGCATAGAGACTCTAAGGCACATAACAAGTTGGATTTTTATTTATTTAGACAAATTCCTAATGTAAATCTGTAGAGCTTATTTATTAATGATATAGGTACAAGTGCTTCAGCTCTATGGGGCGTACATTTGCACTCCTTAAAGGAGAACTAAAGCTTAACTAAAGAAGTAGGGTAGAAATGCTGTACATGATGTTTTGGGTTTCTGTACCAGCCCAAGGCAACCACAGCCCTTTAGCAGGGAAGATCTGTGCCCCCAAATATGCCCCAGTAGCTCCCCATCTTCTTTTCTACTGATTCACTGAACATGCTCTGTGCTGCTGTCACTTACTGAGCTTAGGGACCCACTCACAATATACTGTATATACAGAATATAAATGTAACAATACAAGGCTGTGTAGTCATAAATATAGATAAAGACTACACAGCAGGTCAATGACCAGTGCAATTAGTATCAGAATTTATTAATCAGCTCAGTAGCATCATCTTATATGACAGGCCAACTTCATTTTCTGCTTAATAATTTGCAACAGCCCCTAAGCTTAGCTTCTTACCAGCTTCTCACTAGCTGCCCAGAGCACACTGAGCATGTGTGTTACTGACACTTTCCAAGATGGGGAGCTCTTGTGACAAGTTTGAAGTTCTGGATCATTGCTGCTATAGAGATGCAGAGCACAGCTATGTTAGATGCAAGGAAGCCCTGTTCCATTTGCCAACTCTGTATTAATAAAGGATTTTCCTTTATGAAAAAGGTGGAACAGCCTGTGAATAATGGACAACATAGGAATGCATTCCAGGGATGGGCACATGCTACCCACATCCCATCCTCTCTCTATGAGAAAGTACCAAAATCAGGCAATGCCCCATACAGAGTGCATCCTAGAATTGAATGTAAAATATTGAGCCCAATGGTAGAAACTAGGGCAGGGTAAAAATGACTTTACAGTTCTGAATTGATTTTGATGCTTTTTTTACATCACTGTAACATCTGATAAATCCCCCCACAAGGCCCTGTCAAAAGTAAAGTTATATCCATATTGCAAAGCTTTATACATTTTCATTAGTTTAGTATTTCAAAGTGCTGTTAAACATTTTTCAACTTCTTTGAGTTTCATTATTAAGATGCATATTAGTAATTATTAATTGTGTTTTCCTTCCAAGTCTTAAGCTGAAACCACTTTTTAAAATGTATTTAATTCTATTCCTTTTGCATAATCCTATAATAATGCATCAGTATTTATGGCACATTCCTTTCCTGTGGTATGAAAAGCTGTGTATATTTGCAGACAGCTTTGTGTGTACACATTTATTAAAAGGGAATAGTACATTTCCTTTCTCTTTTAATACCATAGCAATAAATCCTACTCACCATCTGAATTTTCAGCCACTGTGCTATGTTTTATAAATGCCACATCGCCTTGTCCTTCAACCAAACACCTAGAGAGAAATTCACACTGCAATATATATTATAATGTAAACCATTCCCTAGACTTGCAACCAAAATCTCTACCATGTCATAGATAAATAGCGTAAAACAATTGGCAGAATAAAATTATTAAAGGTGAAAAATATTTTTTAAGCTAAACTGATTTACTTGTAAATAATGCCATTTAATCTAGAAATTGTAGGTAATGCCTAGTTTTAAAAAGAAATAGGGAAAATGTTGATACAATAACACTTTTAGGGCATTATTATATCAAAATGTGTTATATTGTAGGCGCAAGTGTGCTGCACGTATTGACACTGCCAGCAGTGAGAACCTGGGAAATACTCCCACCTCTGAGTTGGCAGCAGCTCCAGTGTTCCCCTGCATCAATACGCACACATACGTAATACATCCAAACAGACTGGCAGACTGCATGGATGCAGTGGTGCTAGGCCTACGTTTGTACAAGTGCGGGATGCATGTTTAGGCACACGTACCTTTAATAAATGGTGTCAATATGCTCAACCACTGTGTCCAGTTTTGCGCGCCTACAGCTCTGGTTGTGTTTGTAAATGAGCCCTAATGTATATTGAACAGTTTGCCTGAAACAATTGCAGCCTATGTGGCGCAGTTGTGCTCATGACTTTGTGACCTTGTCAGGAATTGGATGCAATTGTGCCAAATTCTTTTGGCTCATCTTCTCTGTGCCTATTGATTCAGGCTGCTGTAGGAGGTGGCAGTAGCATCATAGTTCCGCTGCATCATTTGGTGCATCAGTGCACGATAAGTAACAGTAAAGAGGCAGTGGTACCAAGCAAAACTATGCAGGAGTAAAAGGAGTGCATGTACCTTTATTGAATGAGATTTTTTCACAACTAATTGTGGGGAAATATGCAGGGTCGCTACATAAGTGCAGTAAATAAATAACCTCTCTTGTCTTGTTGTTTTGCAAGAAGTGTGACTTTGCTGCACAAACTGGAGCATTCCTTGGGATTTGTGCTTACCTAAAAGCGCCACTATAGTCACTGTATCTGCCATTCAGATCACACACATTTGTGCCATTTGCATCTCCAATACAAAGCTGACAGAGGTCCGCCTGGGTGGAGCCGGGCACACAACTCTGGGAGAAAAAGCTGCTCACAGCTAGAAGCCAAAAGAACTTATGTAAGGCCAATGTACAGTGTCAGAACATTGATATATTTCTTACACATGGATTTTGGAATTTGACACATATTGATCATTGAGCATAGTCAGTTACCTTTTTGGATATTACAAGCTACAACAGCAATTCGGCCAGAGTCAATGAGATAGCCAATGGGGACATTCCAGCCCGCAGTCCTCTGGAACCCAGTATGACAAGACTTTGCTCCTTTCAGATTGTTTATGGTGTAGCTAGAGTTTTTTCTTACAACGGCCACAGCATAGTATGATGTCCCCATACCTGTCACAAATATAAGCATTCTAGGGAAATTTGCAAACATAGAAAAGCTGTGAAACTGTAGACAAATGCTGAAGCCATCTTTTGATTTCATACTTGCTTATCACACACACAGAAAACGTTGATACTTTAACCCCCATATGTAATAAAAGGCACTAAATCTGCCCAGGCAGTAACCAGTTAGGTGGTTGCTTTTAAACAGGTGACCGGTAAATGCTTCCTGCTGATTGGTTGCTATAGGTTACTGCTGCTGGGCACCCTTTATTATATAACCCCCTAAAAATGTTCTGAATGTATCGCTGTGCTTTCAGAAAGGTATTGTTATATATAAAATAATGTACCCCCTATTGTAAAAGATAAGGAAATTAGGAAATGTGTTTTATAACCATATATAAACACAAGACCAAAGACATGATACCATAAAATGATACAAAATAAATAATGCACCCCCTGTGATATTAAAAGTCACCTTGGAATTCCATGACCTGTATAAAAACACTCTGCCTTAAGTGGATAGCTGCTTAGTGATTTATTTTGCATCACATGACACAATAAAACTTGTGTATCATAAAATATAATGTGCTGCCTGTTGTAAAATATGAGGATTTTAGAAACCATTTCACAGTCCATGACCTGTATAAAAGCAGTCGGCCTTCGGACAACTAAAAATGTACACTCTCTATGAATCTGATTCTTTGTTGCCGGGTTCTGCCCTTGATCAGTGTGCGTAACCAGTGGTGTTCTGGAGCACTTTACCCATATTGTGCTGAGTATGAAGTCTGCAACAGACTAAACAAAGCCCTCTCTTGGCTCTAGCCCTCAGCCACCCAACATAATCACCCATGATACTCTTGCATTTATATTTGCTTAAATAAAATTACGTTATGAATAATTCAAATGAATATTGGTACTGTAGGAACGAAATGACTTGCCTACTGTAAGCTTTTCCAGTAATGTAATTAAAAGAATTCTTGCTGGTTTTGGCAGTGATGTCTATCCTTCTCTTCCTGTTTACTTAAACTGACTACACCCTTGGGCATTGCTTCGGCCTTCTCCAAACCAACATTTTACAGTTCCAAACATTAAGTACTTTAGACTCTATAACCGTTCTCAAGGATCAACAAAAAAATCAATATTTCAATCTATATCTCATCATTATAATTCTTAGAAATAAAAGGGTAACAATATTGGATAGTGCATCATAACTGGGGGAAAATACAGCTGGCCATACACTATAAGTTTTGCTCCTTTGGCGAGGACCTAAGGTGGGCAATATCAGGAATATAAGCTGTTGGAGCGAGGACTGCATCAACGAGCCAATTGAGTCCTAAAAGCAACAGGGAGATTAAACCTGCTTGATTAACAAGCTGGATGATTTTTATCCAGATATCCGTCAATTAGGCCAGTTTGAACACCCCATAGACCAGGGATCCCCAACCTTTCTTACTCGTGAGCCAGTCAAATGAATAGCAACACAAGCACCATAAAAGTTCATGGAGGAGCCAAATAAGGGCTAAGATTGGCTATTAGGTAGCCTCTATGCACACTATCAGCTTACATGGGGCTTTATTTGGTAGTTAATCTTGTTTTTATTCAACCAAAACTCGCCCCCAAGTCAGGAATTCAAAAATAACTACCTGGTTTGGGGGCACTGAGAGCAACATCCAAGGGGTTGGTGAGCGACATGTTGCCCCTAAACTACTGGTTGGGGATCATTGCCATAGACAGTCAGATACGCTGCCTTATCAGTCTGAAGGACACGAATTGGCAGCCTAAATCTGCCCATGTATGGCCACCTTTATACTGATGTTTCCTGCTGACAAAGAAGGAGGTTCATACTTGCCCAAACATACCTTGATCATATACTTCTCCGGCAACAGGTTTTAAGTTATATTGTGAGCCAGCTTGATATATTAATTCACCATTAAGTGTCACTGCATCAGCCTCATTATTCTGTATCAGGGTAAAAACAGAATGGAAATATAGATGTAAAACTCGTTGTGAGCTCACAGTAAAATCTTATCAAATAAACCTGAACATCACAAGGATTTTTAGGGGTAAACTGCTAAAAGTGGAAGAACAATAGCTTTTTACTGTTTAATTGCAAACATTCTGGACCTGTATATATATATATATATATATATATATATATATATATATATATATATATATATATATATATATATATGGTAAGTTGTGCTCACCACTAAATTTTAATCCATTAGGCGGGGGTGCAATGAGGCTGTGACCACAAAATTCATATAAACTGAGACAAGAGCCCCTCTGCACTCTCCCATTATCAGTATATATAGGACATTAAGACATTCTGTGCATTAAAGGAACAGTAACATCAAAAAATTAAAGTGTTTTAAAGTAATTTAAATATAATGTGCTTTTGCTCTGCAAAAAAATGGTGTTTTTGCTACAGAAAAGCTACTATATAAATCAGCTGCTGTGTAGCCATGGGGGCAGCCATTCAAGCTGGAAAAAAGGAGAAAAGGCACAGGTTACATAGCAGATAACTAGTAGATAAGCCCCATATAATGGTGGTTTATCTGTTATCTGCTAAGTAACCTGTGCCTTTTCTCCTTTGAATGGCTGCCCCCATGGCTACACAGCAGCTTATTTATATAAACTATAGTAGACTTTCTGAGGCAAACACACCAGTTGTGGCAATGCAGGGCAACAGTACATTATATTGTTATTACTTTTATACACTTTCATTTTTTGGTGTTACTGTTCCTTTAAGCTACCAAGAAATGCCCTCCCCTTTAAGCAAGTTCAGTTCAGATAAATCTTTGTAAGGAGATAAAAAAACCCAGTGCCGAGAAATGTCATATAGCAATGAATAGCCAAACAAATATGCCCTCTTACCATTATCATGCGTGCACAATCCATTCCCGATTTCCCATTCACACAAGATAACATTGGAGTGATTTTAGCTTGTCCGAAGGCAGCTTTCATGTCATTGCATTTTTTGTTCTCTGGGTCAGAAATTGTGCACCATCTAACTTCATTAAGGCAAAGAACTGAAAGAGAAAAGTAAAGCTAAAACATTAACCAAGGCAAAAAATGCAAAACAAATCGAATTGTTGGCTTTGACATGTCAGGGAGGATTTAATACTTACATAACCATGCGCACTACCTTGGAAATGTGCAAGACTGAAACAAATGGCAAAGAAACTGGAAAATAAAGACTAGCTTATATAGACTTAATAACAGAGGAGAAATACTCCTAAAGAACAAAATAGACTGTCAATTTCTTTTAGATCTTTGCTTTTTAAAAGGTCTTAAAGCAGCAATCCACTTGTTTGGCGAGGTTAACAAAGGAGCTGAGCTTCTCCCAATATGCCACCTAAGGTGGGCGATATTGGGCTAATTCCATCGTTTAATCTTTCTCTAGCGAGTGTTCGCTATCATTAGCAGATACCAACATATATGATTGTGTATAGACCAGTGCTGTCCAACTTCTACGGTGCCGAGGGCCGGAATTTCTGTAGCATACATGGTGGAGGGCCGCTAATGGAAGCTAGTTTTGACCACTCCCCTTTTTGAAACCACACCCACTTCAAACCACACCTATTTTATCACAATGGTGGTAGCACAGCAAAATCCCAAATGCTTGGTCCTTACAGTGGGGATATCAACCATCATTCATATGTGAAAGAATTATGTCATATTAAGATATACCCTTAAATTCCATATGCCTCCTCCTCCCCTGTGGATAGCAGAGCAACCCCCAGTACATAATTACACACCTTAGGGACCATTTAATGGCTATTTCCAACTACTAACAAACTCCCACAACAAACCTCTGCCAGGTTCACCTCCCACAAGCTGCATAGGGCAAGCAGAGTATGGCACACAGAGGCAGCACTCTGCCTGTCCTATGCTGTCTGTGTGTGCCATACTCTGCCTGTCCTAACCTGCCTGTGTGTGCCATACTCTGCCTGCCCTACCCTGCCTGTGTGTGCCATACCCTCCCTGACCTATGCTGCCTGTGTGTGCCATACCCTCCCTGACCTATGCTGCCTGTGTGTGCCATACTCTACCTGCCCTATGCTGGCTGTATGTGCCATACTCTACCTGCCCTATGCTGGCTGTATGTGCCATACTCTGCCTACAGTACCTATGTCTGAGGTGTGAAGAAGTGAACAATGGGAGTGATTACAGTCTGAGCCTGAGGTGTGAACACTGCAGGGGGTGAACAGTGCAGGTATTAAAAGGTGTGAAAAACACAGATTACATTTTTAAACAATACAGAGGGATTACAGCCTGAATCTGAGGTGAGAACCATGCAGGGGGCCAGTTAATCTCAGTACTGATACCATTTAATGCTTACTCAAAGGTAAGCCATCAAAGCAGCCAGACAGGTGGGGGGCCACACAGAGGGGGGTCGCGGGCCGCATGCGCCCCGCGGGCCGCCAGTTGGACAGCACTGGTATAGACTATTAGTGAAGTTAGCTAGGCAGCCTTTCAACTTGAGTCCAAACTGATTCCAGCTAAACAGCAGAAATTAGAGACTTGGTGGTTTTATGATACTTTGCCCTTAAAACCCCTAAAGGCCTATAAATATTGATGCTCCAATGAATTTATTTGAATGAACTCTATGTCTGTCTGTGGTCTTTAATATTAATGTGCCTAAAGATCTCTAGGTGACCTGGTCTTTAAGGAAATTAAGACATTCACTTTTTCTGAGAAGAAGAGAATATTTAAACATGGTACAAAAACATATTTAGGGGAGGCTCTGTGCAATGAACCCTAGGTTTAAAAACACTAACGCAGGTCATACAGTGCATGTACCAATAATATATGAAATGATTGTCGGCATGTGTATGGTGGTTTGCTGATCTTGACTATCAGTGCTATATAGCAAATAATAAACACATTCTATGGATATCAGACAGTTTGTTAATTGGGCAGGTTTAAAAATGATGTCTGTCAATGAACCATGTTGGCCAGTCCATGATGCATCAGAATATGAGCAAGTGAAGAGGAGTTGCTGCTCATCAAAGTTGCCTCAAGTTCTTAGTGCTCCAACGTTGCCTAAAAATTACCTTGTGGTCTTTTTAGACCACTTTATAAACATGATTTTGTAAATCGCTTTCATATACCTAGGATGCATCACTTTCAATAAAACAGCCACCACACCTAGTAATACATTGGATAAACAAACATAAACACAGCGAAAGTGAAGAAATACTACAAGTTTTTATGTTGAAATATAGAAAGGTGACCAGGAAAAAATTAGTTAATGAGAACACTGCTTTATGTAACACAAAATATGTTATTGGAGGAGCTGAGAGCATCTATTACATTGGCAGTAGCTCCGGCTGCTGTTATTGCTCAGAGCAAAAACAACAAATCCCTGGGACAGGATGGCTTCCCATAATGGGTATATGCATCTATGCTACTAAACAAGGCATGCTAAACAGGCACCAAACCATTTCTGACATCCAAAAGGCAGCACAAGAGTACACTGCATCAAAGCATAATACTAGCAATGCTAACATTCCCATTAGAACACCTTGAAGGTAAGTCAGATATATTTAAGGGCTTTGATGAAATCTATCCATCATAAAATAATCTGTAGATTAGCTTCATGATGCTGGGGCTGAGAGATGGCATTGCACCTGAAGGTTATCTTCCCTTTCCTGACAAAGCACCATTGTTTCCTACAGGAGTGATTTCTTTCCCAGCAGTGGCTATACACTGAGCCTTTTTCTAGTGAATAAACACCATTTTCAACACAATCTCCTAAACTATAATAAAACATTATACACAATCTGCTTTACTTGTTGTGGTAAAGGGGTAGGGAATGTAGGCATCATTTAGAAAAAGGCACAAACTGATGGCACACAGAAACAAATATTGCCATGAACTCATGATCTGGAGGTGATTCAGCTTGCAAGAGTTATTTTTTATGGAAACAAAGAACTGGTAAAATTCCATGCTGAACATTGCAAATGACAGGAGATTCTAGCTAATATGGTAATGTCGGCAGTAATCTCTATGGGCACTTTCCTTTTGGATTATAAGCTCTTTTTGGCAAGGCCTCTCGCACCGATTATTGGTTGCTTTGTATGTTCTCATACCATGCACCCTTTATTCTACAATGCTGTGGAACATGTTGGCGTTTAAAACAAATATGCCTTCATAATAATAAGCTATAAAATTATATTTAGTATCCCAAACATGTGTACCCATGTAAATGTTTCCATTTACAATTACAAAGGTAAATCAGCAAGTAGAGAACTACTTTTCTTTGACAGTTCAGTTAAGGATATAATAAGTCACCAAGGATATCCATAAATAGAGGCAATATCACCAAATGCTAGCACTCACTTGTAGCAGAACAAACAGAGCCCGGGTGCAGTCCATAAATATTTATGTTCCAGTATTGCAAAGACGATCCATACTCACAGGGCTTATAAGCTTTTAAAGGTGCATTTATTTGGTTGGTGATAGTTGCAGCTGAGTCCCCAGCCGTTGCCAAGATATATTTATATGCAGAGTGCCAAAAGTCAAGTTAAGTGCTAATATTTTTACTGCACACAGAAAGGCCTACTTAAATAAGTATCAAAAATCCTATTTTGCTTTTCCACTAATACGCTGCCAAACAAAGTGCATTTCCCTTTTTCCTTTTAGTAGGGTTGTAGCTGCTGTATGAAGCACTGTATTTCCCACAACGTGGAGCAGACAATAGGGTAATAACCCTACAATGTGTATTATTACATGCAGAGACAGAGACTGAAGGAATTTCCTTTTAGTTCCTATGCAGAAAATGTAATCAGACATACCTGTAAGGACTCTTCAGAAACATATGTGGGCACACTGGCAACAGATAAATATGTGGGCAGACTAATACACAATTCCATGGCAGCTCAGAAACCAGTGCATTTTGCATTAGACTATAATAGTCCTGCAGTGTCAGCTTTGTATAACAAATGTTGTAAGCCCACTTTCTGCTTAATGATTTTCAATAACCCCTATACTTAATAAACAATCCTAGTTTTGTAATGGTTACACAATCACTCAGTATATAATCATGGAATATACTGGCTCTAAATGACCCAATTAAGTGCTCAGTGGTTTTGAACTAAAAGTATTTCACATCGATCTTATATGTCTCTAACCCCCATTAACACAGACCCATTGATCAGGATCCTTGCAAAGGTGGCAGAAGGACTAACATAGTACAAAATCAAACCACAGACGTTGACAAACCTGATGACATATTAGGTCCTGAAGGCAAAGGGAAGCAACAATTCCCATGTTACGCTATAGGAATCACTGCTCTGTCCCATAAAGACGTGGCCCTGGTAAACTACAACAAGTTAATTCTGGCACCTTCCTTACTACAATATGATTATGCTATCCTATGTGTATATATATATATATATATATATATATAAAATTAAAATATCAATATTATGTCTGAATAAAGGACTTGATTTGGAGATGTTCATGCCGTGAGTGCTTTGTAAGGATTGGAGATATATATATATATATATATATATATATATATATATATATATATATACAGTGGCTTGCAAAAGTATTCGGCCCCCTTGAACTTTTCCACATTTTGTCACATTACAGCCACAAAGATGAATCAATTTTATTGGAATTCCACGTGAAAGACCAATACAAAGTGGGGTACACGTGAGAAGTGGAACGAAAATCATACATGATTCCAAACATTTTTTACAAATAAATAACTGCAAAGTGGGGTGTGCGTAATTATTCAGCCCCCTTTGGTCTGAGTGCAGTCAGTTGCCCATAGACATTGCCTGATGAGTGCTAATGACTAAATAGAGTGCACCTGTGTGTAATCTAATGTCAGTACAAATACAGCTGCTCTGTGACGGCCTCAGAGGTTGTCTAAGAGAATATTGGGAGCAACAACACCATGAAGTCCAAAGAACACACCAGACAGGTCAGGGATAAAGTTATTGAGAAATTTAAAGCAGGCTTAGGCTACAAAAAGATTTCCAAAGCCTTGAACATCCCACGGAGCACTGTTCAAGCGATCATTCAGAAATGGAAGGAGTATAGCACAACTGTAAACCTACCAAGACAAGGCCGTCCACCTAAACTCACAGGCCGAACAAGGAGAGCGCTGATCAGAAATGCAGCCAAGAGGCCCATGGTGACTCTGGACGAGCTGCAGAGATCTACAGCTCAGGTGGGGGAATCTGTCCATAGGACAACTATTAGTCGTGCACTGCACAAAGTTGGCCTTTATGGAAGAGTGGCAAGAAGAAAGCCATTGTTAACAGAAAACCATAAGAAGTCCCGTTTGCAGTTTGCCACAAGCCATGTGGGGGACACAGCAAACATGTGGAAGAAGGTGCTCTGGTCAGATGAGACCAAAACTTTTTGGCCAAAATGCAAAACGCTATGTGTGGTGGAAAACTAACACTGCACATCACTCTGAACACACCATCCCCACTGTCACATATGGTGGTGGCAGCATCATGCTCTGGGGGGGCTTCTCTTCAGCAGGGACAGGGAAGCTGGTCAGAGTTGATGGGAACATAGAGCCAAATACAGGGCAATCTTGGAAGAAAACCTCTTGGAGTCTGCAAAAGACTTGAGACTGGGGCGGAGGTTCACCTTCCAGCAGGACAACGACCCTAAACATAAAGCCAGGGCAACAATGGAATGGTTTAAAACAAAACATATCCATGTGTTAGAATGGCCCAGTCACAGTCCAGATCTAAATCCAATGGAGAATCTGTGGCAAGATCTGAAAACTGCTGTTCACAAACGCTGTCCATCTAATCTGACTGAGCTGGAGCTGTTTTGCAAAGAAGAATGGGCAAGGATTTCAGTCTGTAGATGTGCAAAGCTGGTAGAGACATACCCTAAAAGACTGGCAGCTGTAATTGCAGCAAAAGGTGGTTCTACAAAGTATTGACTCAGGGGGCTGAATAATTACGCACACCCCACTTTGCAGTTATTTATTTGTAAAAAATGTTTGGAATCATGTATGATTTTCCTTCCACTTCACGTGTACACCACTTTGTATTGGTCTTTCACGTGGAATTCCAATAAAATTGATTCATGTTTGTGGCTTTAATGTGACAAAATGTGGAAAAGCTCAAGGGGGCCGAATACTTTTGCAAGCCACTGTATATATATATATATATATATATATTTTATATAAGGTGCTTGAGAGAGGGTTAGCACTCACAGGACTTATACAAACAAATTATTTTTATTAAAGAGGAGACTAACGTTTCGGCTAGCACTCTAGCCTTTATCAAAGTGGTGAATACAACAAACACAGTGTCTAAAAAGCACAAAGTGGCGGGAAAAAGTGGAGATGACGTCATCATACGTCGCCATATATATATATATATATATATATATATATACAGTGGAGGAAATAATTATTTGACCCCTCACTGATTTTGTAAGTTTGTCCAATGACAAAGAAATGAAAAGTCTCAGAACAGTATCATTTCAATGGTAGGTTTATTTTAACAGTGGCAGATAGCACATCAAAAGGAAGATCGAAAAAATAACTTTAAATAAAAGATAGCAACTCATTTGCATTTCATTGAGTGAAATAAGTTTTTGAACCCCTACCAACCATTAAGAGTTCTGGCTCCCACAGAGTGGTTAGACACTTCTACTCAATTAGTCAACATCATTAAGGACACCTGTCTTAACTAGTCACCTGTATAAAAGACACCTGTCCACAGAATCAATCAATCAAGCAGACTCCAAACTCTCCAACATGGGAAAGACCAAAGAGCTGTCCAAGGATGTCAGAGACAAAATTGTAGACCTGCACAAGGCTGGAATGGGCTACAAAACCATTAGCAAGAAGCTGGGAGAGAAGGTGACAACTATTGGTGCGATTGTTCGAAAATGGAAGGAGCACAAAATGACCATCAATCGACCTCGCTCTGGGGCTCCACGCAAGATCTCACCTCGTGGGGTGTCAATGATTCTGAGAAAGGTGAAAAAGCATCCTAGAACTACACGGGAGGAGTTAGTTAATGACCTCAAATTAGCAGGGACCACAGTCACCAAGAAAACCATTGGAAACACATTACACCGCAATGGATTAAAATCCTGCAGGGCTCGCAAGGCCCCCCTGCTCAAGAAGGCACATGTGCAGGCCCGTCTGAAGTTTGCCAATGAACACCTGAATGATTCTGTGAGTGACTGGGAGAAGGTGCTGTGGTCTGATGAGACCAAAATAGAGCTCTTTGGCATTAACTCAACTCGCTGTGTTTGGAGGAAGAAAAATGCTGCCTATGACCCCCAAAACACCGTCCCCACCGTCAAGCATGGGGGTGGAAACATTTTGCTTTGGGGGTGTTTCTCTGCTAAGGGCACAGGACAACTTATTCGCATTAACGGGAAAATGGACGGAGCCATGTATCGTGAAATCCTGAACGACAACCTCCTTCCCTCTGCCAGGAAGCTGAAAATGGGTCGTGGATGGGTGTTCCAGCACGACAATGACCCAAAACATACAGCAAAGGCAACAAAGGAGTGGCTCAAGAAGAAGCACATTAAGGTCATGGAGTGGCCTAGTCAGTCTCCGGACCATAATCCAATAGAAAACCTATGGAGGGAGCTCAAGCTCAGAGTTGCACAGAGACAGCCTCGAAACCTTAGGGATTTAGAGATGATCTGCAAAGAGGAGTGGACCAACATTCCTCCTAAAATGTGCGCAAACTTGGTCATCAATTACAAGAAACGTTTGACCTCTGTGCTTGCAAACAAGGGTTTTTCCACTAAGTATTAAGTCTTTTTTTGTTAGAGGGTTCAGAAACTTATTTCACTCAATGAAATGCAAATCAGTTGCTATCTTTTATTTAAAGTTATTTTTTCGATTTTCCTTTTGATGTGCTATCTGCCACTGTTAAAATAAACCTACCATTGAAATGATACTGTTCTGAGACTTTTCATTTCTTTGTCATTGGACAAACTTAAAAAATCAGTGAGGGGGTCAAATAATTATTTCCTCCACTGTATATATATATATATATATATATATATATATATATATATATATATGTATATATATATATATATATGTATATATATACAGTCATGGCCAAAATTGTTGGCACCCCAGAAATTTTTCCAGAAAATCAAGTATTTCTTACAGAAAAGTATTGCAGTAACACATGTTTTGCTATACACACGTTTATTCCCTTTGTGTGTATTGGAACAGAACAAAAAATGGAGGAAAAAAAGCAAATTGGACATAATGTCACACAAAACTCCAAAAATGGTCTGGACAAAATTATTGGCACCCTTAACTTAATATTTGGTTGCACACCCTTTGGAAAAAATAACTGAAATCGGTCGCTTCCTATTACCATCAATAAGCTTCTTACACCTCTCACCGAGAATTTTGGACCACTCTTCCTTTGCAAACTGCTCCAGGTCTCTCTTATTGGAAGGGCGCCTTTTCCCAACAGCAATTTTAAGATCTCTCCACAGATGTTCAATGGGATTTAGATCTGGACTCATTGCTGGCCACTTCAGAGCTCTCCAGCGCTTTGTTGCCATCCATTTCTGGGTGCTTTTTGCGCTGCGTACCCTTGTTGCACTTTATAAATAAAGTTATACATACATACATACAAGAAAGTGGCATAGTTACATTGTCATACTGCTAGGGCATGTCAACATGATAAATAAGATATTCTTACCATGATTCTTGCATGTCAAAATAATTCAAACAGATAAAAATCAACATCTTTATCTGGAGGTGCACAGGCCCCTATAAAAACAAGGTAGGCCTCACCCTTCCAAACCTTTTAAGCTATTACCAGATAGAACAGATGGTATATGTACATTGTCTACCTTCAAATATTAATAGCCAAGCTTCAGAGCAGAGGCCATTTAGGCCACATCTGTTAATACATCTTTACAGGAGGTCAGAGACTTCCCTGCTACACAATCAATGCATGCACTTACATTACACTATCTCAAGGCCCTTAAAAGTATGAAATCTTTATTTGCCTGTAGTATTTATAGGGTTCTTTCGTCACCCTTTTATATGGTGTCAAATTATTTTTAAACTTAGTTGGTTTAATAAGATGAAATCTACATTTCTTTGGTCTGCTGTGCAATGCTTGTTTGAACTGAGCCATACCAACAAACAGCATATAACAAAGAATGGCTGGAAAACAGAAATTCTAGCAAAAGTAACTGGTTTGTAGTGAGCTAAACAAAGTCAAACAAGTCAGTATATTGCTGCCAATATTACAAAGGTGAAAACTCAACAATCATCAGCCCACATTCAGAGGCGTGAATGTCCCTAAAATGTTAATTTCACTTTAATAATTTCATGGCAAGCATTTAATGCTCCCATTTGAATTAAAAATAAATATTACTTTAATATACAATTATTCTACAATTTCCCCCCCCCAAAAAATGTCTTCCTTTGAAGACTGTTACAAGACTCCTATATATACTACTGAGCAGTAGTTTGAAAAAGTGCTCAACGTTCCTGTTCAAATTCCAAGAAATCACAGAGATATTTTTATGGCACAGGTGTGAACAAAGTGCATTAGCCATGTGTGCGATCTCTCAGTTAATGAGCTATATCCACTGGTATTAACTTGCAGAATATATCTAAGGTTACTGTGACATGTGGAGGTACGTTGCTTCTATTTTTCCCAAGGCAAATGGGAGCAAAATAAGGCTAATGTTTGCAATTGTCACCCATGCAATTTGACTTTAATGGACAGTAATTTGTGGCAAATCTTTGAGATTTGACACAGCAACCTGTTTTGTGGAAACAGTGACAATATTAATATGCCTCATATGTCATGCTGTGGTAAATGAAATTTGAATGTTTGGGGACAAATTCTATCTACACTGTGAACATCCTGAACACAAGATATTGAAAATATTGGGCGAAAGTGAATGTTGGCTTTGTTGCCAGTCTGCTAATTTACCACTATAATGAGATGAGGCTGCAATGACTTTCCCCGAGATGACCATGGTGATCATAAATCTTTGATTACATTAAGGAAATAAAACCTTGCCCAGAATGACAGTATTGTTGCAAAACACCACAAAATGTTGCGCCAGACCCGTCACAATAGTTGCGGCTATAGCTTAGTTGTGCTAGGTGCAACAATGCTAAGTTCAAGTTCTGATTAGCACAGAACAAATATAGTCTGTATGGAACTTTTATGGACACAAAAAAGCATCCATTTAGGTGCCATACACAAGACAACTTAATCAATAGGGCCAGTGTGATTGGTACATTAGTGTGTACCGAAAGAGCCTATGATAGAGTACATGCAGCATCAAATGCAACAGGCTGTGTCCTGATAATTTCCCTTGTTAATAGCAATAATAAAATCAGATGTATAAGAGCATTTCTTAGTGGTCAAGGCCATTAACATGTGCCATTAACCTTACTTACTCTGCATGAGCACTAACAAAGTCCTTTAATGAGTATTCAAGGAAGTCATTTAACCAACAGGACAAATAAAACTCATCTGTAGAGGTAATCCATGCAGATATTCGTCGTCTCTGGAATAAACTTTTGTAGAAGCTAACCAGAAAACTCTAGGCTGCATAACACTGAAACACAGGCCACACACCACAAGGTAAAGAGTCATTCTTTAACCCATGTAAATTATCTGCCTTATCACTTAAAGGAGTATTTCTCAGTATTTTCCGAGAAAAGTGAATCATTCAACATGTATAGCTTATGTTGTACCAACAGCGTTTAAAGATAGTAAGTTAATATCCATAGGAAAGCCATATATTTAACATTGCTATACATGGCTCTTTCTTACCCTTGATATGGCACACATTCATGCTTGTCCCTGGTGTAACAAAACATTAGTGGGTTCTAATGGAAATATCAGTTTTGTGCACACACTTTGTGACTGTGTATCAGTCAAAACCCCTATGGTGGCATTTATACTCACAGTATCTGAAATGCAACTTGCAAAAACTAGGTCAAAATAACCCAACCATGAAAAACAATAGCAGTGACTGAGTAGTTTCTCACACTGGGGCCTGCTGTGGCTATCATATAATTGCCCATAAGATATTACAGGGCAGAATCCTAGTAAGTGCACCAGCAGAAAGGCAATAGGGGGTGTAGGACTCTTAAAAAAGAAAATCTATATATTTCTTCTAGGCAGCATAAATAACATTACTTTAAACCTAGAGCTTGTTTTCCATATAACCACAAACGTCTTTCTCTGAAGCGCCTTTGCTTCAGAATTCCCAGTAACTTCATAGAGGTTCCCAGCTTTACAGCCAGCAAAACACCCCCAAACCATAACACTACTACTGCTCCATTTTAACTTCAGCTTTTAAACACTGAATTCATTCTCGTCTGGTTAACGAGAAAATGTAAAAAGTTAGAATTCTAAACAGTTGATTCATCAGTCTACATGGGGTCTTTTTCCATTATCCAGGAGTCCAGTTCTTTTGATTATTAAGGTGGCAATACATGTACCAATTACAATTGGTTGCAGGAAAGATCATACACCTTCAATGGCGCCCGATCAAAATCTTTTGTCCCACCAGATCAGCGAGATGACAGATAGCCGAAGCTTTTGCGATATCAGTTGTCTCGTCAATCTGCCATACATGCACCGAATATCATACGAAACAAGGTTTTATAAGATAATATCGGTGCATGTATGGTTTTAGCCCAACCAAGCCTATTAATCCTGTTATGCTACCTTCAGGCAGCAAACCTTTTTTTTTTTTTTTTAATAATTGGGTTTGCCCAAGAGATATGTTAAAATGAAATAGAAACTGTTCAATTAGCATCATTTCTCTGTAAAGGAACTTCTGGCTCAGGCTGCATTTTTTTTTTTATCTTTGCTGAAGCAGACATTGTCCCACAAGCTTTTATCAAGTTTCAAATCCATTATTCCCTAAAAGCAATCTAGCCTAACCCTGATATGTCGAGGGTAACTATACTGAAAATGAATATGTTTATATGATAGAAATAAACTTTCTCAACATATTCAATTAAAAATGTTGTGTATCTTAACTATTCCCCTCTCAGCAATCTGAGATACATTAGTCCTGGGTTACAATATAATGGTTAATTAGTTAAGCAGCCCATACATAATAAACAGTGACATGGGCTAAAAGCTTTGTCAATATTCCTTTCAATTAATACAAATTTTGTATTCTGCAATACTTAAAATTCTTGAAAATAATTTGCATTGACTGTCATTCTGTAAAATCTGAAGAATGCCAGCACATTTGTGTATTTAAAAAAAAAAAATGCAGAAAAGGCAATGTTTTCAGTTAATGAGGACATTTTCAAAGTTAAAATGATTTGCTACAGTAACAGCAGAACCCAAGGCAGTTGGGTGTGACGGAAGAAAAGGACAGATACTTCTAGCATGGGTATATAACTAGTATTTATTCAACTTTCTGGCAAGAAGCCGGACTGCAACAGAGGACGCTTTATAATTATGGAAAGAGGCAACAGTTTTATTTTTTGTTAGTTTATGGTTATAAAGAAGTCATGAATTACAAGGCAACAACTTGTTTTTAAACTAAAAGCTAATATTTTTCAGGACATGTATGGAATATTGGCACAAAGACTAACATAACCTGAAACAGAATCCTTTAACAAACCCTTAAGTCCTACCTAATAACATAATTCCAAAGCACAAATAATATTATGATTTGGATTAAATCAGAAAAAAATAAGGTGCTAGATAAGATATATGGGACGATTCTTTGTACAGTTGAGTCCTACTAGCAATCCTATACAGAGCATGCAATCTTTACATAAAAACACCTTTGTTTCCTTTCTTACACTTTCATAATGTGGTTTTATTGGAAATTAACAATTCATGCCTAATTAGGAACAAAACGTAAGGTGCCTTTACACAGGCAAATATTAGCTGCGGACTCACAACCCTTGGCAGAGTTGGTAGTTCATTTGCCCATTTATGGGCCATCAGATTATGTTAAGAAACACCCATTGGCCAAGGAGCACATGAGGCTATAGCTAATGCAGGGATCCCCAACCTTTTTTACTGGTGAGCCACACTCAGATGTAAAAAGTGTTGGTGAGCCACACAAGCATGTAAAAATGTCTTTGGGGGTGCCAAATAAGGGCTGTGATTGGCTATTTGTGATTGTTGCTCCCGAGCCACTGGTTGGGGATCACTGAGCTAATAACTGAGGGTCAGATTTACTAAAACTATATTTTTATTTTAAAATTCAAATAAAGTCATTTCTGCAAATGTCTGAACTTAAAGTCTGTGCGGGAAAAATCTTGAAAAAAAAAAAAATCTGAATTTTTTGACTTGCCCCATAAAAAAAAAAGCACCAAAAATCCGAAACCTCTAAAGTTTAGAAGCAAAAGAAGAATTCTTCAGGGAAGGGACATCTGCTGTTGACTTCTACATGATCTCGGCATGTTTTAGCTGGTGAGTGGGATTCAGAATTTTAGCTGTTTGGACACATAGGAAACCTCAGAAAAGTCTGAACTTTTTTTTTTTGCGACTAAGTGAAAAACTCTTAAATCGGGTAAAAAAAATGTGATGGTTAGTAAATGGCCCCCTAAGTGTAACTAAAGGTGAATCAGCTAAAGGAGCAAGTACAGCGAGCGACAGTATAATGGGAAAAGGGATATTACAGTCGACTAGTATGGGAGGAGGCTTGAGCAATATATTTAGTGATATAAATCAACATGTCACTAAAATTATCTTACGATTTGCATTGATAAGATGGGAGTGTGTTCTGACATATAACCATCATAAAAAATCAGATATCCAACTGTGAATAATAATGTCCCTATGTGATATCTTATAATTATTAATGGTAAACAAATAGGAACTAATAGCTTAGTGCTTAGCCCTCTGTGGTATCACTTATTCTGTAACGGATGGTTGCCCATACCAATCAGTGTATATCAGGGCACTTTTAAGCATGCAAGCCGCATTTGTACAGTCAACTGAAGGTGCAAGCATTTTAAAGGGAACACTGCTGAGAACACTTTCTTGAACCCCATTTTGCTATTTATGTCTAGTAAATCATGCAAACTTTAAAGGGATTCTGTCATGATTTTTACTGTATATTTTCTATTTTTAAATTACACAGCAAATAATTCAATCTACCATCTAAAATGTTATTTTTGAACCAACAAATGTATTTTTTTGTTGTTGTAATATTGGTTTATAGGCAGCCATCTCAGTGGATTGTGCCTGAGTCTGAGCTTTTCCAGACTTGGATTTCTTACTTTTTAGTGCTATTCTGATATCTACTGGGAGCTGCTATCTTCCCACTGTTCTGCTGATCAGCTGCTGGGAGGGGGGTGATATCACTCCAACTTGCAGTTCAGCAGTAAAGTGTAACTGAAGTTTATCAGAGCACAGGTCACATGGTTGTAGTACCCTGGGAAATTAAGAATTTGGCATGTTTTCCCATGGCAGTATTCCTTTAATTACTGAACTGGCACTATACAAAGGAAAAATGTCACTCACAGGTTGAAACAGTCCTGTATGGGTTGTCAATTGTTGACACAAAAGCATGCTTATTTTATTAAGCAGTCATACATAGCAATTATTGTACTCACCATAATGTCTACAGTGAACCCTTTGGGGTTGTGTAACGGAAACATTAAATGCAGAAGGTTTGCTTTCATTACCACTCCTTTCTATAAAGGTGTTGTTAGTTTAGCTTAAACAGTCATTTACAATAAGGCTGGCTGCAAGCTTGGTTATTACTGTGCATTTTCATACTTTATTGTATTATATATATATCACTGTACTTTGTGTTATAATCTCCTCACAGAAAATTAAAGAGGTGAAAGATAGGAAATGATGTTTGCCATTCCATATGATCTTCATACTCCCCTTTAAAAGCATTTTAAGGAACATGCCGATATGATTCCAGCAAGCTCCTCAATAAACTTCAGTCAGAGGGACAGTTAACTGGGCGAGACATATCATTGAGAAATAACTGCATAAACAAACACAACATAACATTTTATGTCTAGGGGTTTCTAACATACAAGTCCCCACTCAAGAGCAACGGTTCCTATACTGGTTTAACTATTAATCTGTTTGGTCAGCATGGGAAAGAGCTTGTAAAAAATGGCTAATCCCCTATTACCTTGAACAAGGGAATCAACAATTCACATTAGAACTCAGTTGCAGCTGAGCTGCTAACAGCCCATAGAACAGAAAGGCATTTGACTGCTCAGAGCAGTTTAATAGATTAGCTCTAATAAGTGTTAAAAATACATTTTAATATAATCAACACTATGCATTTGAAATTTTAATTATTCTTAATCCTGTAAACAAATCAAGTTTATACACACTTTTTATATTAGTTTAGGGCCAACTCATACCCTAATAACAAAAGTTCAGTTACCCTTTGTTTCTCAGACTGAAGTCAACCATTACAGTATGGGGAAGTTTAAAGATAGATTAAAAAAAAAAGTTTATTTCATTTGCTTGTTCTTCCAGACTGGATTACAGCTATGGCCTTTTATTACTGCCTGACCAACAAAGGATAAGGTAATAGCTTAATAAACTACAACTCTGCTATGTACAGAGACTGTACACCCCATGAGGAAACAGAGAAAGTTAAAAATAACTCGAGGCACTTACTTGTATGAAAGTAGAAAAGAATAAATACAATTTTCCAGATCATTTCACTAGGAGCTCCTGACTGCCACTTCTTCAGCTTTTTCGAAAAAGAACTCGGTTACAGAGAAAACCAGCTTTAAAATAAAGGTAACTGAACAGGTCTGCCCTCTACTGGCCCGGTTATGCATTCAGATGATTTAACTGCTAATAAGAAAGCAGTCTTTTACATGGACCATCATACTCTTGCATAACCTTTAGAAAGCCTTAGGCTTCTTCGTGCTGTTGTAATAAAACACATCAATACCTGGAAGCTTAGGACAAAGGTGGCAGCAGATTTAACCATTGAAGACCTAGCATTCACACAGATAATGCATGAAAATTTAATCCATTTTACAAATGTGTGCCTGCAATAAAAGTACAGGCATGAGACCTTTTATCCGAAATGCTTGGGACATGTGGTTTTCCAGATAAGGGATCTTTCTGTAACTTGAAACTCCATACCTTAATTCTACTAAAAACCATTTAAACATTAAATAAACCTAATAGAATTGGTTTAACAATTAATTAAGTAAATTATTAATTATGTCTTAAGGTGGCCATACACGTGCAGATTTTAGTCTTCTTCCGACGAATGTTCAGATATTAATTGTACATTTAAATGCAACGATCTAAAACTAACATTCAGACTGAAATTGTAGGATAAAGCCCTTAAAATAACAAATCAGAGGATGTTCTGAAAATGAATTCGTTGGCAGACACCAATCATACTAAAGTGACGTCCCACAAATGCATTGTAGGTCCAAGGATATTGTTGGAAAAACAATATATTAGCAGATTTAATTGTTATCTGACCAAAGTTTTTTAACCTGTCTGATTAACTAAATGACTGACGGCCATGGTATGGGAATTATCGGGAAGGTAAATAGGAGCCTAAACATGGTCCGAAAATTGTTTTGTACTATTATATTGGTGTATGTATGGCCAGCTTTAGTTGGGAGCAAGCACAAGGTACCACTTTAGAAAAAGGGAATATGTTTTAAAATTATTTGATTAAAATGGAGTCTATGCAAGATGGTCTTTACCATAGGTAGTAGCCTTCTGAATAATGAGTCTCCAGTTAATGGATCCCATACCTGTAGAATAATTCCTCTAAAGGACAATGAAAGGTTAATATAAATTAAAAGTAAGTCTAAAGGAATTATTTTTAAGTACTTACTGCATATCTAAATTCCCAGATCCCTGCTTGCTTCTCTGAGATATGGTGCTGGCAGCCTACAGCAGTGTGAAGACTAAAGTGACATCACTGAAATCTCTCTCCCCTTCCTGTAGGTGCCAGCGGCAGCCTTCCTATTCTCTGAACATGTGTGTAACTTGATCCTGTCTCCTGTTCTGAGCTACACATGCCCACCAGCCAATCAGAAGCAGATCTGACAGAGGGGAGGAGGGGGGGGGGATGAAACACATGTGCAGTATGAAGCAAAGAGGGAAAGGAAGGGAGAATACCTTTTTAGAGATGGCTGCCTGTTCTAGAAAATGTGAAGTAAGTGTGACTGAGTAAATATTTGATTAGGTGAGCCAAAAGTGTGGTGTTTTTACTAAACAATAGGAGGACTATTGGGCAGTATGACTTTTAAATTTTGACTTGCATTCTCCTTTAAAGTGTTACACATATGGGATATATTAGGTATGCTCAGTGACGATCTGGAGTAAGTTATTTTGATTTTTGGTTGACTTCTCAATCCTAAAATACAACACATTCCACACACACACACTTTTCATTTGTTTAATAAAAGTTTATTAGGTGTTCTCCTCTTTCTGACAAATGGAATGAATAATGATGTTTATTACAAACGAATGATCATTTGGTTGCGGTTTAATGAGACTGTAAAAAGCATGTTTAATATTTTTTATAAACCAATCCAAAAACAAGCAAATGTGTCAGTACCACACAATGTATTTTGTAAATCTGTATTTTTTCTTTAACCCCCCCTTCCCCAAATGCATCCATGAAACTCAGCTTGAACATAAATTAGAGTCTTCATGGATGTATCACATGCATTCTGTAGGTGAACACGTACATAAAAACTCAAAAATCACACAGGGTAACACATGCACATTACATAAAAATAAAACACTAGAGACTTCAGAGAAGAGGAGAACATGCCTATATTTAATTAAGCAGCTACCGTTCCTTTAACACAGCATCAATATATGCTGCCACCAAAAAGCTTTGTTCACATGGAAGATACATTGCACTTTGTGTTTTCAAAGACAATGAAAAAAATTCAGCTGGTGGAAAAAAAAATGTTTTTGTATTTATTTTTAAAGAAAAGTACTCCCATTGTTAGAGTTTAAATGAATGTTTAATATATATAATATAATTTTTTTTTATAACAAAATAGGCAGTTATTGTGGGTAAAATATTAAAATCTCTTATCTAAGAATACACTTACAGCAATAAGTCTAGGTATTCATTTTTTTCCCTCAAACGTGACAGAGGTCATCTGTAGTGCTATATACATTACTGGACAGTAAAGAGGCTACGCTAATTACCTGAAGTGTTTCTCCTTTATGAGAAATATTACCAGTATCAAAACATTTTCAGACTCTGTAAATAGGATTAAGAACCACAATGTTAAAATGTTATCACTGGAGAAACTGGGCGGAAAAAAATAACTTTATGGGCACACTATACGCAGCTTTTGACTATCGCTTCTTGCAAAACTATCTATTCAACATAATGGAAAGCGATTTCGGGTGAGTAGGGGCATTTTTATCGCGGCAACAAGTAGCAGCCATCAACATGCTGCTTATGCAATGGCCCTTAAAATTGTTAAAAATGGTTCAATGAAACAACTGTGGCAGTGGAAATGACTTAAAAGCAATCCAAGTCATGCCATAAAATAATGCCACAGGTTTTAAACATATGAGTTAGGAAAACATAAGGCTTGCTAACTGCCTATAAAGAAAACAATTTGCCAGAATAGTTTATCTTAAAACATAAAAATGCATAGGCCAAACCATGCTATTAAAAGCAAATTGTGCAAAAATGCTCATAATATATAAAGTTAAGACCACTTATTTTTCTTGTATCCAACATTATTTGTAAAGCTTTTTTTTTCTTTTCTGAAAACGTGTTAAACACTTTCCCTTAAACATTAAGGATTTTCCTTACCATTATAACATTTTAATAACTGGTCTGGCCATTCCACCTTAAAAACGTAAAATAAAACAAGGCAAAAAAAAAAAAAAAAAGAAAAAAATAAGAAAAAAAAATATATATTAAGATAGGATGTGACAATATAATTGAAAGGTAGAAGGAACAGCTCTTTTAAATAAGGTAAGGGAAGCTTCCCTTTTACTTGTGACCACCCCTATGGGAGAGATGTTTTAATAGGCAGTGGCATGGGCTTTTGAACTTGGCTCTTTATTTTCATAATTTCTCCTTAGCTGGAACCCAGATGAAGGTGCTGGATTGTTCTTCTATGATCTGTTTGATCTGGTTGTAGATTTCCTCCAAAGTGTCTCCCTGCACAATTGCTAAAAAATATAAATAAAAAAAATAAAAATGTAAACATTGTTCTACGATGAAACACCTGGGGGGGGGGGGGGGGGGCTACATAAACCCCAACAAGCAGATGTAGTTTATGAGGAGTTAGGCATACAGCACTTACACCTATATGAAACTGCCTTACAGTGTATCACATTAATGTCTCTCCTCAGGGCCTTTACTGAACTTACTGCGCTAAAGATTAAGCATTTGAACACCGATAATGATCAAGGCCAACAAATCTGTACACAAGAGCTTGCCATCCTGGATCTTTTTGATACTCTAAACATGCTCCAGTTTCTCTGGGCTGCTGTTAAGAATCTAAGATTGGGGGTTTTTGCATGTTATTAAGCAGAAAATGAGGTTCATATGTCATAGAAGCTGGTGCTACATGGCTGATTATTATATTCTGATGCTAATTCTACTGGTTTTGGAGCTGCTATGCAATGTGAATCTGAATCACAAACCAGATTGACTTTTTTGATATTGCAAGTTGGTCCCCTAAGTTTAGGTAACTGACTGTGAATTATAATAAAAGATTATGGAGGAGGTAAAAGGCTGTAGGGGTAAATACCATTAAAACATAAGGTGTAGCATTTCTAGTCTACTTCTTTAATATGCTTTAGTTCTGTTTAAAGGGGTCTGAAATCTGCCACTGCCAAGTCCCAATGAGCAAAATAATAGAAGCCTGAAGTGTCAGCATTTGTTTTTGCCAGTTGCTTTTTAGCCTGAAACAGGCTTGAAAAGTGTCAGTGCTATCACTCATTTGTTTTTAAATGAACTGTGTGTGTGTATGTTTGGCAGCAGGGGTCATTTGCCATTAGCCTTAAAGGGGACCTGTCACCCTAAGAAAAAACTGCAAATTCTTTTCTATCATGCTAGTTGAGCAAAATAAACCTTATTTACACTATACAGATAGTATAAATCTGGTTTCCTTCAGTCTTGGAACTATTCAATCACAGCAAGCGGGCAGCTGCCATTTTGTGGATACTGTTAGTAAGGCAAGCTTTGCCTCACACCAAAATCTTGTTGGAGGACCAGATGCCCATACCCATGCACTGGCTACATAATTAGGTGATGGAAGTGTGAAGTGCTGTGACATCTAGGAAGTGCTGAATGGAAAGCTAAAGGTATTGTCTTTCCCGCCTCTATGCCTAAGGCATAGAGGTGGGGCAGGCAATATATGATTGACAGCTGGGATTTTTAAATGTCTTTATAATGGGTATGGATGTGTTATTTAAAAAAAGGAATTTGGGTTTCATGTTTAACTTGAAAAGGACTTTTATTATTCAGCTTTTTATGTCTGGGTGACAGGTCCACTTTAAGCTGGCCATACATGCACCGATGAGATTGTACAAAACAAGTGCGTGTATGGTGGATTGACAAGATGACCAATTGTCTCGTCGATCAACCGGGTTAAAAGATTTTGATTGGTGCCCAAACAAAATCTGCGTTCAGGGCTGAATCGGAAGGTGGAGGAAGATATCCTATTGTTTCTACCTCCATATCTGACGATTCAGCCCTTAACGCCAGTGGGGGAAACGATCGATCTTTCCTGCGACCATCGGTTAAGGTGTAAGTGTTAAAACAAAAACAATGTAAACCCAAAGTCTTAAAAAAAAATTGTATTTGAGTGAAACAGCCTTTACATCCATGTGATTAATTTACAAATCTAAGTAGGAGTGTTTTAGTATTTAGCATTAAGTTAAAGGGATTCTGTCATGATTTTTTTGGTGTACTTTTTGTTTCTAAATTACATTGTTTACATAGCGAATACATCACTATGGAGTGAATAGTAAAGTCTGCATCAAACTTGATTAGGAATTAGCCCTGGATAGAATGGTTGTTTCCTACTAAAAAACACGTGTTGGAAATCACCACTGGGTAGATATTAGAACATCCCCCCAGTTTATCGTATATGCTGCTTTCACGGTTTCATGTCTCCGTTATTAGAACATGTTTAACTAAATCCTATGCACAAATTGTGATCCATTATGCTCCCTCCCATAATTGGCCTCAATTCTCAAGCTACTGCTCTCAGCTCTTTTGCATACAATGTCAGCTGTCCTTAATGCTCCTTCCTCCAACTTTTAGCCTACCTTTATCATCCTCCCTAAACCAAAGTTTACTTTTAAAGGGACAGTAACACCAAAAAATGAAAGGGTATAAAAGTAATTACTATATAATGGAATGCTGCCCTGTACTGGTACAACTGGTGTGTTTTCCTTAGAAAGACTACTATAGTTTATATAAATAAAGCTTCTGTGTAGCCACAGGGGCAGCCATTTACAGGAGAAAAGGCACAGGTTACTTAGCAGATAACAGATAAAACCCCATTATATTCTACAAAGCTTATCTGTTATCTGCTATGTGCCTGTGCCTTTTCTCCTTTTTCCCAGCTTCAATGGCTGCCCCCGTGTTGACATAGCAACTCATTTATATAAACTATAGTAGCGTTTCTGTTGCAAACTTACCAGTTTTACCAGCGCAGGGCAACTGTACATTATATTGTAATTACTTTAAAACACTTTCATTTTTTGGTGTTACTGTTCCTTTAAGGTTAGGGTGAAAAGGGGGTAGGGCTGAAGGCATGCAGGAATACTAATAGCGAATGGAAAATGGCTAACCATAGAGGTAGGACACCTGAACCCTGACAACTGAAGCCTATAATTGGGAGGAAGCAGAATGGATCACAATGTGCATAAATTTCAGATAACAGAACTGACGCAGTAAAAGCAGCATGTAGGGTAACCGAATTGTTGGTTTGTGTCCGATTATGTACAGTGTAAAGCAATGATTTGCTATAACTTTAGTCGGTGTATTCTGGTGATATGTAGTTAATACAGTTCATGTTGCTCTGCAGCTTCTGCTTTTAATCTCTGTTCCTGCAAGTGAAAGTGTTATTTTTCCAAATGCAAGGTACATTTAATTGCTAAATATACACTTTCCACAAAAATATAAAATATTTAGTATTTACCCTTTTAATATCTAGAATTATGCTAAAGAAAATCTTTTGTTTATAGTTAAAATATAACTAAAATGAAGCAACTGAAGCTTTTGCATCATGCAGAGTTGGTCACAAATATTAAATATACAGACCTGTAAAATGCTCTGTGAATTCCTGCTCTAGTTTCATAGCTCTCTCGTATGTCTTGCGGCCTTGTTCCTCTGTCACTCGTTTGCTCATTTCACTGTATTTTAAGAGAGAAGCACACCTTAGTAAATCATGTTTTTCATGCTGAAAGGTAGAGAGTGTGGCAAGTTTATGAAAGCTCTAGGGTCCAGGCAAAAGCAGTGAAACAGGAAGAAAAAGAAAGTTCATAAAAGAGACAATCTTATGCAGCTTTCAACCTACTGCCACTTATAATGATATAATCTTTCATTGGCTGGGGGCGGGGACACATATAGTTAAGTTTATAAACTAGAATAATGAGTTATCTATATTGTTCTAGTTGTGGGTCAGATTTGGAAGGACAGTCTAAAATAAAAGACATAACAAGTGTGCTTCCGTAGCAGCAGTTAGGTTGTGCAGAGCCCTAAGATTTCTAATAGTATCCCTGCCAAGCTCTAGCAATGTGTGGTAGTGTTTTAAACTTAACACACCTATATTACCATTTATATAGCTCCATAATGATGAAAAAAACAATAATTTCAAGGCTTACATAATGTTTTCCACAGATTTAGGCTTGATGAAGATTGCAATTGGGTAGAGTTGTGCTATTTGTAATCTTTTGATTGCATTGCCAGATACATCAAGAATGCAGTGTTTGCCCTGAAGGAAAAAAAAATGAAAATTAATCTAAAAACTAGTTATTTCACTTATCTTTACAATATGAATGCATGGGAATCTTACCCGTTCTGCTACTTCTTTCACAGACTGGACACTTGTTCCATAGAGGTGGCTATTGTACTGTCCAGCTTCGATGAACCTGTGATCCTGTATATCCTTTTCCATCTGCTCTCGGGAAGTCACAAAATGGTAATCTCTGCCATCAATTTCATAGTCTCTTTTAGGTCTTGTTGTATCTGCAGTGGGGAAATTTGGTTTTAGATTTCAGGATCACATGGGTAAATCAGATTTAAAGCGGACCTGTCACCTTAAGAAATAATTCCAAAATGTTTTCTATTGTGGTTTTCAAGCAAAATAAACTTTACTTACACTATATAAATTATTTTAATCTTAGTTTCTTCAGCCTTGAAATTCACAATTGCAGCAAGCAGGCAGGGGCCATTTTGTGGACACTTATCAAAGCAGGCATTGCATTCTGCCAATATCTTGTTTCTGTGCCAGTATGGAGGGGCCTAATGCCCATGTCCATGCACTGGTTACACAATTACATGGTGAGGAGGGAGGGGGAATGTGAGGAGTGCAGCAACATCTAAGAAGTTCTGAATTGAAAGTGAAAGTAACTGTCTGCCCCATCTCTATGCCTACGGCATAGAGGCGGGGCAGGCAATATATGACTGACAGCTGGGATTTTTAAATGCTTTTATAATAGGTATGGATGTGTTAATAAAAAAATGATTTTGGGTTTCTTGTTTAATTTGAAAAGGGCTTTTATTATACAGCTTTTTATGTCTGGGTGACAGGTCCACTTTAAATTATGGAACAGTAACCTAGTAATGTATATTAGTCTTTATTATGCTTAATGGCATCTGAAGCTGTAAGTTAACTTAGCAATTAGCAGCATACAAATTTTATGTTTTTATTGGCTTGCTACAGCTTTATGGTACTATATAGGATGTTATGATCTTTATTAAGTTTTGGAGGCAAAAAATCTGGAACAGTCAAAGATAACTATATTAGTATTGGCAGCCATCCATGGCCATTCTGTGGTCTCTTTGGTGGACATTTATCTTGTTGGCTCTTAATACTTTTTTGCAGAACTTTCTATTTTTGATAAGTCTTTACTCTGAATGAATCATGGCCAGCATAATGCTGCTGTTGTATATTTTGGGTTGTTTCCTATAATAGACACTTGTATACATTTTGTAATAAACACAATCATCTGAAACGTATGAGAGATTATATTCTAGTGGCATTTAGAAGGAAGAAGAAAAATGTAAAGCTTCTTTGGCAAAGCAAATAGTTTCTTAGCTCCCTAGGAGTATACAACAGTAAAATAAGAAATACTGAAAGACAGTGAGGATGATAAGTTGTTACTCACGTGGTACACAAGATCCAAATTTTTCTGGAAATTCTGAGATCAGGTCATCATTTACTCTGTCTTTCGTAGGCCCCAAAATTATTACTGGTCGTGAGTAGTTTACTATAATAAAAATGATATTGTTTTTAAAAATCCTGAGACTAATATTTTCCAAGGATATTTCACACAAATATATATGTTTTCAGGCAAAAAGCTGAAAAAAACTGAAATTAAGTGGTTGCCTTTAATTTGAAAAGTCTGTAGCTATTAATGTGCTTTAATATTACAGGGATTTTCTGCTGCTCACAAATATGTATTCCAATCAAGATTCTTGTTATCTTTTTAATAAAGATTCATGTCACATATCCCACTTAAATTCTTAAGGCAGCCAACCATGCACAGCATGATCCAATACAGTATCCAACCAATCAATCAGTCTGCAGGCAATACAGATAGTGCCACACATGGAACAGCTACCTTTCTGTTTGGGACAGCAGCACCAGTGTTCAGAACATTGGTCACTATCTAAAGTGTGTGTATATATTTACAAATGTTGAAAGAAGCAGACTATCTATAAGCACAAAACAATAGCATGCAGAAATTTGAAAATCTATCAAAATGGATTTCTATCCATAATCATCTTCATACAAACCTTCTTGTTGATTGACTGGCTCATATGATAATACATATTCTTCTTGACCACCTAAGAGAAGAAAATGTGTTGAGAGGACTTGGATTACAAATGTTTTAGGATGAATTCATATCTATCAAAATATTTCACATATCTTTGCCATGCAAAATACGATGTATTCAATACATCTCTTGAATCAATAGCCAAGGAAATATTTAAATTGCAGGAAGCCCGAACTGTAACTCTCAGAGCTTTAGTTTTAGGATTGTACCAAGTGATATTACCAACTGCAACAGTCCCACAATGGCAGCATGCAATGGTTACTGAGTGAGTTTAGAATTCTACACAAATATTTTGGCATGGTCAGACCCAAAAAAAGGACCTACAAAAATGTTTAAAAATACATAATATACATGTACAGTGTAAGAACACTACTTATATTAATATAATCACTAAAAACTAGCCACAGCCAGTATACTTAGCAGAATATGTTATCCAATATGAGAAGTTTTAGACTTTGAGCAAAATAAATGTGGTTTCATTCATTGTAAAGCAGACCATTGCTGTGATAATGGTAAATGGCAGCACAAGCAATCACAGAAGGCATGTACCAGGCAGTAGATAACACCTGTAGAACTAACATGCCACAAACAGCAAAAGCCAAATTTTTGTATTTTCAGGGTTAAAAGAAAACACTTTTTAGGGTGATGGGACACACAGAACAACAAATCACCACGGGTAAAACATATCAATTGTGCTATCGAGCAAATCTGCAACGCAAAGCAATTTTGTGAGATTCTAATGTTTTATCTGCACCTACTGCATTCTTGTTAATATTTTCAGACATTTTGTTCCCAGTAAGGAGGGCAATTCTTGAAGGAGAAGGAGAAGCGCCTCCGTGCCATCACCCTTAAGTTTTCAGAGAAAAATCTTGCCTAATTCTTTACGCTGTGAATTCTCTTTTTAATAGAGTGCTCATATAAAAAATGGAATAATGTTACCCTCTTTTGTAAAGGTGTTATAAGGCACCAAGGAATTCCATAACCGTATAAAAGGCATGAAAAAAAAAAGACCACGGTTTTGGTTGAGTCATGTGACACAAATTACATCAGCTATTGTAACTGATGAAATTACTAAGCATTAGAACCACTAAAATTAGGCAAAATTTTACATCCCCTATAAGAAAAATGTATGTTTTTGAGCTAAACAGGGCAAAGGGAGAGAATGAAACTAATTCATGTTTACAAACAGCTTGTACATAATGGATTTCTGCTTCTTCTGAAACAAAAAAACAAACAAACAAAAATAACGAACAAAGGAGGGAGAGGGTTATTCACACAGAGCTCATTAACCATTTAATCCCATTCATTAAAAGGCAGGAAGATAGTGCAAAGGCAATATTTTTTTTGCCTAATAAAAGAAAACCAAGTTATTTGTAAATGTTATTGCCACTGAACGTATTTGCTGAACTCCTGGTTGTTACTTTTTAAACAATGTTGCAAAGGTTGGTCTCCTCCAACCAGACAGGTCTGTCAATATGTTGCCTTGTGTTACATTGTTTCAAATCCCAGAGCCATCAGGGCAGAGAATAGAAAAGGACTGGCATACATTACTTCTAAGCAATTCTATATACAAATAAGTCAAACTACTGCAAAATTGTTATGAATATATATTGGAAAATTCCATAGAATTATATTTTATTAGGCAAAAAAATTATATTGGGTTGACTTGTCCTTTAATTTTGTTTATTCTGAACAAAGGAAAACATTTAGTAATACAATCAGCAAACTACTAACTGGGCTTATATAGAAAGAGGTTTTCCAAACTCTGTTTAAAGCACTGCCAACCATTTGTAAACATAATGAAATGTTAACACACATATAGAGACTGCTGGAGACATCTCTAGCAAGAAAAAGGATGCTCGGATTTTTAGTATGTTTTAATTGGCATTCATCATCTCTTTTGTATTGTTTTTTAATGATTAACTTTCCTATTTTGCCTATTTCAAGCTTATCCTATTTCTGATATCCTCAGAAATATCTTCTAATTCAATCATCTCCCATAAATGGTTTCATAAATGTTATTAAGCCTCTGTTTTTTTTTAACCTAAGCTTGGTTTAAAGTGGGCAAATAAACTGCAAGTCAGAAATGGACCTACAGGCCTGTGCATTGACTAAAACAAAATGATGGCTTCTGATAATTTGCATTTTTTAACTACATAAATCAAGGAAGCAAATGAACTTAATATTAACCAAGAACCCAGCTAATTTAAACAAAGGCCTGGTATTTCTCAAAGTTTTATTCAAAAGTTATTTCTTCAGATTTCCATCTTTTATCTAAGGCAAAAGTAAGAATTTTTCATTGGCCTATTGCCTCCCTATGGGGGAAAACAGAAGCAGTAGTGCGATCACAGATTTCAATTCTTTTTATTTGCAGTAATGTTTAGATGATGCATTCTGTAGAAATCACACACCACTCTTTTTGATCAACAAAATTCTCCTTCAATTGCCTTTTTAAATCAGGAATATAACAACAAGTATTATTTATTTTGCACCAGTTTCAAACTGCATTTTGGTCTCTACAGACAGACAGGATTATAAAACACATAAGTGTCAAATCTGAATTCTGATGCTCAAAGTCACATATGCATCACTTCATATATACTTCGATATTTTTCATTAGCAATGACATGACCCCCTTTAAATGTTGACATTCCTTTACCCAACACAAAAAAACACACACACCAAAAAAGTCTGTGTAAATGCGATTTTTTTTATAAAGTAGAATGGATATTCCTACCTATTTATCAAAGTGGACAATTTAGAGGATATTTAAAAATAAAACCTGTTTTTACTTTTAACTGAACGATCCATAACATGACACCATGCAAAAGTAAATTTAAAACCATTACTTGCCCATGCAAACAGATTAAAACACAATATGCTTTGTAAACCTCACTGCAAGTAATATGAAAAAAAAATACACCAGCTTAGTCTACATTGGCCCATGATTTGGTTTGGGATTTCATTACGTATAAATCAACATGGTGAAAAATTCTTAAATATTTGAATATCAAATCTGGGGTTTTCATTCCATTTGATATTATTTAAAATTTTTTGTTAAATATTCATTATTTGGCTGAAAAAAAATAGGTCTGCGAGTTCCTATCAAATAAACTGTGCTTGAAATCAGAAAAATATCCTTTTATATTAAACTTTAAACCGCAGAAAACATTTTAGCTAGAGAAGCTAGAATGTTATTAACATGTGAGGTTACAAAACATATAATGCTGTAAATAGATATTGGAATAATAGACCTTGTGAACATCCATACTCATCCGTAATTAAGATTACTTTCAAATTAGATAGCAGTAAAAGAAATTGAAAATAATGTCAATATCATTCTTTTCTCCACAAGTGAAAGAAATAAAAAAAAAAAAACACAGTAAGGTTGAGCTTTAAACCTCCGATAAACCCAATGTCCATAACAGTTTTGTAGTAGCTTACATTAGAGAGGGAAAGAAAAGAAGCTATATATATATATATATATATATATATATATATATATATATATATATATATATATATATATATATATATATATATATATATATATATATATCCGGCAGCCTTTTTAGTTCTTGGAAAAATAAAACAATTATTGTAACTCAACCTTTCCAAATTTAAACAATTTACTTCAAATACTTTAAATGAACGTTATGACAAAATAAGCATAGTGAGATAGACAGGGGTAGTTAACAAGCAAGGAACATAAAACACTTACGGTAACTACTTTCACTATCGCTGGCATTAGAAGTTACATGTTCTGAAATGCAATATAATGGAGAAATGAGGCACGTAAAGAAAAATACAGGTTATTGCAACTGAACAACTATAGTTAGCCAAAAAAAGAAGATATTTGCAAACAAATGACTTACGGTCACAATGAAAAGCAGGGAGTTTGAAAAATATAAGAAGCACACAATGAATGGCAAAAACCATAAGATATTCGAAGAGGAAGTATCACATACATTTCATCTTGTAAAACTTACTTAGATCACTTCCAGGAGAAAAAATCTTTTCCTTTGTAGCTACACATTAAATTGTTCTTTGTACACCCAGTCTATTTTGTACAATTAAATGCTCTAAATATAATATAATGCCACTCTGTTGTAGTGCAATTGATATAAGACTGAATATGGAAGTTAAACCTAATGTATGTTGGTGATACTTATCTTCTATATCTACGAATGAAAGGAAAAAAATTTAAAGGTTATAAAATGGGTACAAATTTTATCATATGATGTCTGGTGAACTTCACCAGAGGGGACCCTAGTATATGTACCATAAATGGTTTCCAAAGATGGAGGGACTTGCTTCAAAGCAAATATCCAGAGCAGGGGCAGTATAATATTTAATGCTGATAAAGTCACCATTGCACCCTCCTGTGTAGATACAACAGCCATCGGGTAACAAAATTAGAGGAACATCAGGTATATAAAAACACACCCAACATTGCAATCTAGGGAGCTGACCCTGCCATGGAAAGAACCATTTAAGCAATGTTTGGCTGCCTATGACGCCATGATTATATCAAGCCAATTGATTTGTTCATGCCTTCTTCTCCTCAAGTAGTGGGATTACAAATACAGCAGAAATATTGTTGGAGTCATAAGCAGCTTGTGGAAAGCCTGCAGATGGGACAATGATTGCTTGAACCAATAATGCTGTTAATGAAAGTTGGCTAAATCAAGTACCTGAAAAAGAAATGCACTTTAATCGTTAACATTTGCACTGAGGGCAAAGAGTAGCCTTTTAAAATTGACCACAATATAATTTAGGTTTACCAAAGGATAATATGAATTTAATATAAACACTTTTTTGGAAATGTATATGGTCCTATGTGTTGATTCAAAAAGAGCAGTTTAAAGGGGTTGTTCACCTTTAAATTGATGAGGAGTACTATTCTGAGACAATTTGCAGTTGGTCTGCAACTGCTTTTTGTCCAGCACCTACCTGGTTGCTAGGGTCCAAACCCTAGCATCCAAGCAGTTGTTTGAATGAGAAACTGGAATATGAATAGGAAGGGGCCCAAATAAAAAGATAATAAAAAGTAACAATAAAAATGGTTTGGCTGTCAGGGTTAATGATACTCAATTGTAAGCTGGAAAGACAAGAGGAAAGCAAATAATTCAAAAACTATAAAACATGAAGACAATATGAAAAATCGCTAAGAACTGGTCATTCTATAATATACTAAAAGGTGAATTACACTAAGGATTCAAAATTTGGTATATAAGCAGTTTAAAAAAAAAATGGCACATACACAGTCTATGCTATATTTTGCCACAGGGGTGCTGAAGGATATCTATAAATTCATTTAATTTAATTATATCTGTGAATGATCAAGCACCAATTTACTTAATGTTATGCTTACAGATCTGTTTGAAAAATCTGCTATAGCGGTTTTATTGTTTATGCAATAATAAAAAATACATAAACCATTTCAATACTTGTGTTTTTTATTTTACAGTATTAAATGTATCTAATGTTAGGTTTCATTTGCAGATTTGCTGCTGGCACATACATTTATATAGATGAAATATAGCCTTTATAGCCGATATTCATTTCATATTTCGTTTCAGCTATGTAGCATACTGTTAGATGAAATGAACAAACAGGTAGAACACGGTTATTTATGAAACATTAACAGTGTTATTTAAGTGTTTAGTAAAGTTAATAGAAAGGTATAAATGGAATACAACATTTTTCAAAACGTTTATTACCCTAAATGTGCCTCATTTGGCAACAGTGCCTTATAATTTAAATAAGACCTGCATTTAAATGGATCGCTATATTGGGGCATTTACCAACTGAACAACTTAAGACCATGCCAAGTTATAAAAGCTAATGAAAAAGTATGGGAGAAAAAAAAACTATAGTTTAAGTTCCTAATATTTCAATTAGACAAATCAGAATGGAAAACAAAAACAAACAAAAAAACCCAAAACAAAACAGAGAAACACAGTTCTATAAAATATAACTGGCAGAATTTTCAGAAACCTTCCCATAAAAGTATGGTGGCTAGTTACCCTGTGATTCTTTATGGATTGTAAGTTAACGGCAAAGAATAAATGAAACAAAGTTTTAACCATTCAGTTGTAACTAGTGTCCTGGCAAAAAATACGGACACCTTTGCATTTTTTAAACACCTCACAATTTACTCTGTTCAACTGATCTACTGCAAATTACACTAGAAGCTGACAAAACCAGGTTTCAAAAATTCCCAGTGTCACTATTAACATGATTTACAGAACTTTGTTCAGATTTGAGGGAAAAAAATAAATAAATTGGATACCCTAGCCTTAATAATTGGTAGCACACCTTTTGAAAATGGTGAATTCAAGAGCTTCCAACAGACATTAATAAGCTTTCTGCATCTCTCGTCTGGCAGTATGGACAATTCTTATTTTTTAAACTGCTCTAGTCCCCAGATTAGAGGATGCCTAAAGATCTTACAACAGGCTTTAGATCTGGACTCATTTCTGGCAATTGTTCTGTATCTAACCATTCCGGTGTGCTTTCTGAAGTGTGTGTTTCAGGTCAATGACCTGCTGGAAGACCCAAAGCTCTGTAACAGCCCAGCTTACTGGTAAACTTAACTTTACAATGCCTTGGTAATAGGGTTGCCACCTGCCTGGTTTTGACCCAGGCAGTCCGGTTTTTGTAAGGGCTGTCCGGGTCGAAACTGCCGAAAATTGATGAGGCCATCGGCCAATTGCCCCATTATAGCCACACCCCCGTGATGTAACAGCCCACCCTCTAACTTTGCATCACCGCCCACGGAAAGGTGGCAACCCTACTTGGTAATCTGATTTTATGATACCATGCCAAGTTCCAGGGGTAACAAAGCCTTTGACGGCTTAATTTTTTCCTTGTATGGTTTACTAAAGGCTCTTTGAGTCACAGGGCATTCTCCAAGAAAGATTATGCTTTCATGTGTGTTTTGTGTACTCCAGTTGGGCTTTTTTATGCTTCTCTATCACCAGTGTGGAGTTGATATAAAATACATTCTGTACAGTGGACACAGCAGGAGCATTAAGGCTTTTGAAGATAAACCTGTAGTGTCCTTATAATTTCCTGTCTCTTTTCCAATTACTCCAATTTCTTTCTTTTCTTTAAGTCCATTATGGTGTTCACAGGCAACTCAAACTGGCTGAATGTGCTTTTAATATTGCAGGCACCTGCAACTTATGATAGATGAGTTTACTTACAAATGAAAGGAGAATAATCACCAGTTAAAATCAAAATTTTTCTATTTTCAACAAAATTATGTCCAGTACAATTTAGGAATATGTGTGGAAAAAGATTTAGTACTTTTTTTCATTTTTTTGTGTTGCACAACTGCAAAAAAACAAATAGATAAGAATAACATAGTAGCCAGAACTGGTAGCAACTTGTAAATTTAAAAAAAAAAAAAAAAAAAAAGTGCAAAGGTGCCAATACATTTAGATAGGGCAGGGCCCTTTTTTACCCTCTTGTATCTGTTATGTTGCTTTTTAATTAAAAAAAAATTATGTAAATATTGAACATACAGAACATGTTGGTGATTAAATACATATTTTTGCCAAAACTGTCAGTTCATTTGACGTTCATTTTCCCTTTGAGATGGGAGTTGATTTGCAGTGGTGTTGGCTGTTGAAATGTAATTTTTCAGATACAAGGTTGTTTTTCACCAAATCAGAGACAATTCTGTTCAAATGCTATAGATGCCCTTGCAATTTTTACATGTCATAAATTGGAGAAAACCAATGATATGATTGAAGTACGGTGTTCATGTAGCAAATCAAGACCAAATCAACTAGAGGGCAAAATATATATTTAAGACTTTAATCTATTTCACATACCATAAGATCCTTTTTTGTCTGAAAAAAACTGACATTATTACCAGTTTCGAAACTTTCTGCTAATACTTAGGTATCTTTGAAATTAATAAAATATTTCTAAAGAAAATAAAAGGTCTGCATATCTGGAGTTTTTGTTTTTTTTTTATCTTGGTCACTTACTCAGGCCTTTTGATCCCATGTCGTCAGGGATCTCCTGTGGTCCCAGAGAGCAAGCAAAAAACAAAGAGATAATCACAGAGAGAACATTTGTCAGTATTATTTTTTAGAATGGCGCCACTGGGAGAGGCATCTCCTTGCACAGTAACAGGTTAACATTTGAACAGATCTAAATACATTACAAACAAATAACTGTGTGGTTGAGTAAAGCACACCAATTGTTAAAATCTTGTGTTTAAACGTCTCCCCAATTTGTTAGCTGAAATAATCACACCTGAACTGAATGTTTGGTTGAAAGTACTGCACAAACATATTGCATTTTATTGCCCATATTACAGTGCATGCTTTAAACTGCCATTAATATAAAGCCTCATACCTGCACCACAATTACGATGCCACCAAAGCCCTGCTTTTCAAGGATGCACTATAATATTCATGCAACTTTTTTCCTGAAAATGTATTTATATTTTTATATTTCATTGTTAATTTAATATGAAAACCAGTTACTGTTCTTGGAAACACCTCCACTGTACCACATTGCAAACTAGCAAGGCATTTTACTGCATACCCTGCTGCATTCTATATACTTACGATCAACATCACTGGTTTCCATTTCACTCTGGTCCTTGTTCTTGTAGAATGGAAATTTTCGGGAAAAGAGGTTCTTTTTACGCTTGTCATTGAATGACTGCTGAAGAAGAAAAGGAGGGTGCAAAACAAAGGATGTCTAATGTCTGTGTGTATAAAGCCCTGCCCTAGCAGATCTGTGGATGCTGACCAATGGTATAACACCATGCAGATTTCACTGAGCAATCATTAAAAGGCTCTGTGAGAAAAAAAAAAAAAAAGTTCTTCCAATAACTTACTATGGTTTAGACAAAATAGCCTTAAATAGTTGTGATAAAAGTAATTCATTACTCTTGGCTGCTGATTTTGTGCTTTTGCATCAAAGTTTAAAATAGCCAAAAGCAAAGAATTTTTTTTTTTTTTTTAGGTAGTAGGAACTTCTGCAGTGAACTAAGGAGTAAGAAGAACATTTCAAAAGCAAATTTTTGAACTGTAGAAGACAGAAGAACGTAATCTTAAGGACTACAGAAGAAGCAGGCTGCAAGCACTATTTGACTTGCCAATTTTATTCTGCAGGTGCACTGGTTAAAAGTCTGCTCCACAGTCATCAAAACAGAAAGGCTCAGAGGGAAATTAAGAAAACAAAAAATAAAAAAAAAAACTGAATTGTGTGTTAGTGTGTGAGGACCATGGCTTGGGATCCACAAATGAAAAATATGTGTTAAGGAAAGAAGCACAAGCAGAGATATGTAAATGATATGTAGCTATGTATATGTTTATAAAAACAAAGCTTTTTGGCAACTTCTACTTATTCAAGAGGCAGAAAACCTCATTGTGGTGATATTTTTCAATTCAGAATTGCATATTTTCTTGTTTTTGAAAACTGATCTTTGGGTTTAATTCTGAAGGTGCATTAATACTGGATTTATTATTGCATCCCTTTTACTAGCAGTATGCACACATTCTCAATTAAATTACATATAAAATTTACATGTTTAAATGTAAATGTAAAAGGAAATCTGGATTGCTTATTGCTCTCTCTGGAAAAGTCACTTTTGCTGCCGTTTTATCAGCAACTTAAATGAGATGGAAAAAAATCTCAGATCCAACATGGAATCTGACCATTTATTACAATAAAAAAGTACCTGCTAAAGTCACTCTACAACAAAAAGTATTTTGCTTAAATTAAAATGATCCAATATTTTGTGTGTGATATAAACTGTGGCTTGCAAAAGTATTCGGCCCCCTTGAACTTTTCCACATTTTGTCACATTACAGCCACAAACATGAATCAATTTTATTGGAATTCCACGTGAAAGACCAATACAAAGTGGTGTACACATGAGAAGTGGAACGAAAATCATACACGATTCCAAACATTTTTTACAAATAAATAACTGCAAAGTGGGGTGCGCTTAATTATTCAGCCCCCTGAGTCAATACTTTGTAGAACCACCTTTTGCTGCAATTACAGCTGCCAGTCTTTTAGGGCTCTGGCACACGGGGAAATTAGTCGCCCGCGACAAAACTCCAAGTTCGCGGGCGACTAATCTTCCCGAGTTTTCATGACCCGCCATCCCCCCGGCGAACATGTGAGTCGCTGGCGGGATGGCACACGCGGCAGCGCGATTTCCCGAAATTGCCGAAAAAGCCTTGTGAGTCTTTTTCGGCGATTTCGGGAAATCGCGTCGCCGCGTGTGCCATCCCGCCGACGACTTACATGTTTGCCGGTGGGATGGCGGGTCATGGCAACTCTGGGAGATTAGTCGCCCGTGACAAGGGAGATTTGTCGCGGGCGACTAATCTCCCCGTGTGCCAGAGCCCTTAGGGTATGTCTCTACCAGCTTTGCACATCTAGAGACTGAAATCCTTGCCCATTCTTCTTTGCAAAACAGCTCCAGCTCAGTCAGATTAGATGGACAGCGTTTGTGAACAGCAGTTTTCAGATCTTGCCACAGATTCTCGATTGGATTTAGATCTGGACTGTGACTGGGCCATTCAAACACATGGATATGTTTTGGTTTAAACCATTCCATTGTTGCCCTGGCTTTATGTTTAGGGTCGTTGTCCTGCTGGAAGGTGAACCTCTGCCCCAGTCTCAAGTCTTTTGCAGACTCCAAGAGGTTTTCTTCCAAGATTGCCCTGTATTTGGCTCCATCCATCTTCCCATCAACTCTGACCAGCTTCCCTGTCCCTGCTGAAGAGAAGCACCCCCAGAGCATGATGCTGCCACCACCATATTTGACAGTGGGGATGGTGTGTTCAGAGTGATGTACAGTGTTAGTTTTCCGCCACACATAGCATTTTGCATTTTGGCCAAAAAGTTCCATTTTGGTCTCATCTGACCAGAGCACCTTCTTCCACATGGTTGCTGTGTCCCCCACATGGCTTGTGGCAAACTGCAAACGGGACTTCTTATGGTTTTCTGTTAACAATGGCTTTCTTCTTGCCACTCTTCCATAAAGGCCAACTTTGTGCAGTGCACGACTAATAGTTGTCCTATGGACAGATTCCCCCACCTGAGCTGTAGATCTCTGCAGCTCGTCCAGAGTCACCATGGGCCTCTTGGCTGCATTTCTGATCAGCGCTCTCCTTGTTCGGCCTGTGAGTTTAGGTGGACGGCCTCGTCTTGGCAGGTTTACAGTTGTGCTATACTCCTTCCATTTCTGAACGATCGCTTGAACAGTGCTCTGTGGGATGTTCAAGGCTTTGGAAATCTTTTTGTAGCCTAAGCCTGCTTTAAATTTCTCAATAACTTTATCCCTGACCTGTCTGGTGTGTTCTTTGGACTTCATGGTGTTGTTGCTCCCAATATTCTCTTATACAGCTGCTCTGTGACGGCCTCAGAGGTTGTCTTTGTACTGAATAATTACGCACACCCCACTTTGCAGTTATTTATTTGTAAATCATTTATTTGGAATCATGTATGATTTTCGTTCCACTTCTCACGTGTACACCACTTTGTGTTGGTCTTTCACGTGGAAATCCAATAAAATTGATTCATGTTTGTGGCTGTAATGTGACAAAATGTGGAAAAGTTCAAGGGGGCCGAATACTTTTGCAAGCCACTGTAGCAGGCAGTATAGTGCTGTTACTCAACATACAGAGTGACAGCTATGTACATTCTATGTTTCTAGGTTTCAGTTTAGGATTACAAATTATATGATGGTATTGCTTTTGTAAAAATGGCAAACAATTACAAAAGTTAAACCATATAAAAATAATTAAATGGTTTTTCGCAAGGTTAGAAAATAGCTATATAACATTAACAATTCGCTTTTGGAGGCATGTTGATGGGGAAACATGCAGGGAATGTTGTAGATTAGGAAAATAAAAAGTGTGGAGGTAACGTAATATTAGATACAAAACTGCAGTTCTCTATCAATGGCAAGCGTAGTTTTTCCATTTCATGCAATTTTTGGTGCTGTTAGTACACTGTGTGTACAAACTGTTATGCAGTCAATGAACAAGGATACAATTCCATTAATTTAGTGAAGTACAGTAGTTTGCAGCATTTTACACTGCATGCATTCACAAAGCATCTTCCCAATCCGCTTTTTTTTTTTTCTTTTTAACAATAAACATTCATTTAATGCACAATGACAATGACAATTAGGTAAAGAGCACTGTCAGGATCATGCAGTTTTTTTGCCCATTGTTCTACACCATATTTAAATCCTCCTTTAATATTTCAGACAAAAACAGGTTCAGTTCTTCCTTGCTTTTGCAATGACATTTTTAGTATCTTCTATTATATGTACAATTAATTAGGCTAGATGAGAAATAATCTGAATGGATAACTTTTTATTTCAGCTTCCAATATATGTTATACTTGTTAAAATAACAGCAAGCTGTTTGCTAAAGCTCAGATATTATTTCGGACATGCATTTATATTTTACACATGCAGCAAAAGCCCTTTAACCTCCTGCACCTTTAAAAGCTCTGCAATGAAATTACTTGGAGGATATAAAACAGGAGCAAGAAAGGTACTGTTTCCTAGCATGTCACCCACCCCTGCAAAATATATATATATATATATGAAACATCTGCAGCATAACTAAATAAAACGTTTGGCACTTTCCTTCTCCATTTAAATTAAACTGTGCATCAAATCAGACAATAGTGATCATTTCAAGGTAGTATTAAAACAGAATGGGAATGTAGTTGATCGAATGACAATGCATAAAAGCAGAGAAAAATTTGTTCCTCTGTGGGCCCAGTATGGCATTCTACCACTTAATCTTTATAAGCCAATAGCATTTCTTATACTTTGATTTTTTTTTTTATACATATTCCATGCCTGTAAACTGCCATGGAAAGGCAAAAGTTTCCCTAAAACGATGTGGCTATGTTTTTAGATTGTATTTACCCATATTTTTATTAAAATCAGATGATCTACATTGATCCAACATTCCGAATATATACCGAACGAGTAAATATTACATATAGCATTGTCCTAGTATTGTCTTTGTAAAACCAGTAATAGAGTAAGTCCTCTAAATAACAGCATGGAAAATCAAAATAAGTTAATGAGATGCTGATTGCAGGATAACATCTGGCAATGTATGTGGGTTAGCCTAATATATATATATATATATATATATATATATATATATATATATATATATATATATATTATATATATATATATATATTTGTTTGCCCAGGTTGCCCTGTGTTCTGTCTAATGCTGGAAATATTTTCAGTCAGTTTGTTGATCTGGCAAGTTTGAAAATTTCATCTGCCAGTGTACCATGTTGACAAATATGCTTCATCCACAGATGAACTGCAGAGAGTCTGTTGTTTTAATTGTTTAAACTACTGGCCCAAACAAATTGAGACATTTAAAGGACATGTTAACCCCCAAAATAATTTTTGTCTAGTAAGAGAAAACAATTCTAAAATGAATTTATTAAACATTTTTGGTGCTTTTAAAATAATTTGTAAATGTAATTGCTATTGAAAGCAACATTTGCTGAATTCCTGGTTGACCTATGCAACATTGTTCAAAAAGAACAGTCTCCTCCAGCAAGACAGGTCTGTCAAACTGCTTGTGTTACACTGCATCACAGTCTCACAGGACAGGTAACACCCACCTTTTTTTAATGTAATGGCAAACACAGGTTAATCCGTTCATTTCACTTTACAAACTCATCTATGCTAGAGGGGGATGTCCTGGTAAAGTTTGGGACCCATGGCTGATTGCTTAAATTGTACAGTGCCCAGGCTGGACAAGGTCATGTCACTCCTAAATGATATTTTATACTGTTGTTTACAACATGCTACTTTAATTTCACCATGCTGATTGTAAAAGGGCTATTGTTAACCCCCCCCCCCCCCTCTAACAAGCTGTATGCATAACAACCTACTCTGGACTTATCCCCCCTCGCCCCACACTGTTTTAGCCTGTCTTTTTGGTTAACGCTTGAAACCCCCCCTAAAAAAAACGGTAACTGTAATACGCAAATACTATCTCTATGTATGCTTTTGTTTTTTATTTACTACATTGATTAAGCAAATGCATTGTTCAATAAAACTACAGTGTTAAAATTAGTGTTTGCCTGTCCTTTTCTGTTTTTTTTTTTTTTTTAATAGCAATGTTATATACAAATAACTCAAACCTTTACAAATTTGTAATGCATGTATATTGCAAAGTTGCTTAGAATTTTGTTTTCTTCTATTAGGCAAAAATTATATTTTGGGTTGACTTGTCCTTCAAACAGTGGCCCTACTGCCCCTTTAACAGTTTTTAAGGAGCTAGCATTGGGAAATAATGTCAGCCACAGAATGACAGCTACAGCAATTACATCTGAATTAATAGTCCATGTAAGCAAAACTGTCCTAACACAATAGGTTAAATCAATATTATTGGGAGCCTATGCAGACTGTTTAGTACAAGGCAGCATAAACACATCTACGAATATGGAGAGATATACCTCCCAATATGAAGATACAGATATTCACAGAAATATCAGGATGAAAATACCCAAACCATCAGAAAGTCATGTGTAAAATATAATTATTAGGGATGAACTGCAGTTTGGGTGCATTTTTTTTTATTAAAGTTATAATTTGAGTTGTTGGTATTGAGTTATTTGTCCCATTGTACTTATGCCTCACATTTGGAGTTATTACAGAAGGAGGAGAATAAAGACTGAGGGGAAGTTTATCATCAAAATGTAAAATTAGAGCTCACCATAAAAAAATCACCCACTTTTTATTCCCTACTATAGAATTTTTAGAAATGTATTTATCACTTGGTGAAAGAGTTCACTATTTGATAAATACGTTTTAGGAATGAATAAAAATCTGGGGGAATTTTATTATGCCGAGCTTACATTTTGAGAAATCTTCCCCTCAGTCTTTATTCTTTCCCTCTTGTAATAACTCCAAATATATTACATATATTTTATATTATATATAGTACACACGGAGGAGCACACCCTAAGTCCAAATGACCTTTGTGAAGGTCAAAAACAAAAATATAATAGAAATAGTGCCGCACACAGCGACTTGATATAAAAGAAAGTGTTTTTACTGAAGAAATTCCCAAATTTCCCTGCTGGTTGTGTTTGATTTGGTGTATATATATATATATATATATATATATATATATATATTTATTATATATATAATATTATAAGTACTTTGAGAACGGCTGTGGAGGCAGCTGAATCGTTAGTTTGACGTTTGTGACAATAAACAAATTCTTTAGTTTTCTACTAAGTCCTGTGAGTGCGGATTCTGCATTTTGTATATCACTCTCCAATACTGCACCCAGGCGTTCTATTTCTTCGACGTGAGGGCCTGCTTTGGACAATATATATTATATATATATATATTTATATTTCTGTGCCCTCTTTTCTCATGGTACAATTTACAGACTTCAGATGCATGAGCATGAGTCTGTTGCACAAGTGACTGCTAGATTAAGCGACCAGTTAATTATTTTTACACTCACACAGAGATAAGAATGGCTCACTTGCCTCGTGAATTAAATGCAGCTACACCGACAGTAAACAACTGGTTAAACTGATACAAATATTTTATTTTTTACTGGACTGCAAATCCTATAGTAACTTCATATCTAAAAATCTAACCCACAAGCAGGTGCAACTGCTATAATGTTTTTGTGCTATTGTCCCACACAAGGAATTGAAATGCTGCACTAAAAAAAGATAAAGTAAAGAAGAAGCTAGAGTACTTTCTTTGACACAAATCGTCACTTAAAAAAGAAGCACTAATAGACATAGCTAGCTAACATCAATGGATCTTCTCTAAATAGCTCAAAACTGCATTGAAAAAATACCCCACAGACCTGGCAAAATATAGAAAATGTATTAATTATCCCTTGATAAAACAAAAATTTGGGCAAAATCAAGTTGTCAGAATACTGTAAACTGG